>NC_082341.1:14667098-15879598 GCF_027477595.1 Haemorhous mexicanus | reverse complement strand
ACCTTGACAGACAGCAGGATTTTGACTTCTCACCTCATACCATGTGCTTCGTAGTGTGCAGAAAACTCTTAACTGTCTTTCCAGATGGCATGCAACTCCCATCCCCCAAATAAAGTCCAGCAGCATTAATATTTTAGTACTTAATTTTTCTTTTAGCAATTTAGGCCTGCCATACAAACTGCTTGCTTTGATCACTTGGAAAAAAAATACTGATAAAATAAATTAAAGGAGAAGTCTTGACTTAAGTTTAAAAACAACTTCCTTCTCATTAGGCTTTCCACGGGAACCATGTATCATATTTATTTAAGCGTCGAAGAAAATATTTAGCCTATTCACAAAGGTTAAATAATCAGCTGATAAGATTTGTAGCTAAAGTATGTTTAAATGTACTCATTAAACATAGTATGTGTTAGGCAATTTTTCAAAAGCTCTGCTGCTACATGTAAACCATTAGGAAGTGGAAAAGAAAAAGCCAAAAGGAACGAAAGCATTCCTTGTGAACAAATACAGTTGTGCATTGTACAGACTGCAGCTAGCAAGAGTCAAAAAGTCAGAATAACAAGACCCAGAAGAGGCTATAATGATACAATTTATTCTTCAGAGAAACCAAGAGAACTAACCCCAGCATTTTGCTCTAAAAAAAGGACTACATGTTTTAGCTCACCTTGTAATTTATGTCTATAATAATTGGAGAGGGATGGTAAAATGTAACTTATAAAAGGCTCAAAGCCTGTGGAAACAAACATTTCTTGCTGAGCTGAATTTACTTTCCAGCTCTGTCAGAGAAACTACTTTTTTGTCTGATTGGTTTTACTGGTGTACAGAATGATTCTATACTAGGTTTTGGTAAAAGTAAAAAGTTCCTTTTGTTTTATAAATAAAAAGATGACCTTTCAGAAACTGACTGTTTAGAGTTTGTTTTCTATAATATTTTCCCTCTTATTTGAAGTTCCACTTTAAGCAGATGCCAAAAATATCAATCACCTTATCTGAAAGCATGGGACAAAAAAAGATGTCTTTTTGCTTAAACAAACCTTTTCCTTTGAAGACTCGCAGCCTGGTCTTTGAGATGATGTGAATGACATCTCTGGGCAAACAAGACACTTTTTTTATACAGACTGCAAACTTGAGAACTGAGATCATGGAAGGGAGCAGATGACGTCTGAGTGCTTTGTATTAAAGATTGGATTCTGCTGCTTTTATTCACAAATGGTCTTGCTCTTTGGGTGATCCTTCTCATTCCTTTGGTCCTATGCCTGATAGTGGAGCACAAATTGCCTTGGGACCAGGCAAGAGTTAGGTTGCTTCTCCACAGGTGTGTGGCAAGATTTAGTGACAGAACCTTGTAGTAAGAATTAAGGGATCAATGGCATATAAAGAAAACAAGTACTTGATCTGCCGTTTGTGCTTTAGTTTGGGAGTTAATGTGGAGTTGCTTATTTTGCTCTTTTGGTGTAGATGTGAGAGAGGAACAGCTGATCAGGGCTTTCTCTTTGGGAAAAGACTTATGCTAGAGCTTTTCCTCCTTTTTTTTGGTCATGCAAACAGCTGTGTTTATTGTGTCACCAATTCAGTGCACGTCTGGTCTTATGGTAAGAATAAGCATGAGCAATAGGTTATGTGTGAGGTCTTATTGCTGGGGACACTATGTCTGGACATGTGCTGAGGCATGGAAGCAAATGGCTCTCACCTGTGTTGAGTGCTGGGCAATACCTGCTTTTTTGTTTTTACTGTTTGATGCATGTCTCTTGCAGGCTCAGGCTTTCTTGGAAGAAAGGATGATATGGAGTGGGCTGTGGCCTTGGTGCAGCATAAAGGGACAGTCCCAGGCTGTAGGCACATGGACACCACTGCAGCAAGGCTCTGCTAATAATACCTGGAAGGAAAGAATAAATCTGTCCTGATAAAATCATAACTCTATCCAGAGTGGGATGAGACATGCAGGCAGCATGGGTGATCATTACTAAACCTCTGCAGTGCTGTTGTGTTTGTTTTGCTCCCTGCAGGAGGGAGGAGGAACTCCTGGATCACCTTTGTCCATGAGCCTGGCAAGATAACATCACCTAGCATAGCGCAGTTCAATGAACCCTTTTATTGCCTGGCTGGGAGGTGCATGGGGACTTTTTTAAGAGCAAAAGCATTTCTTCAACTCATGGGTTTTGTTTGCTTTTGAAAATCATTATTTTCCAGCCTTGAGGTCCTTTTTTTTTCAACATTGCATCAGTGTTGTGACGCTACTCAGAAAACCATTTGGAAAAGCTGAAGGGACAAATGCTGCCTCTCCTGTACTTTGACACAGCTGCTCCTCATGGGTTTCACCACTGCTTGTAGGCCCTCTGCAGGGAAAAAGAGTTAATGGGGAGGTTTCATAATATTTTACAGCACAGGAATCAACCATGGTAAACTGGCTGTCGCATGAACCAGCTTCCTCACCCAGCCTTTAATGACCTTCAGACCCACTCTGATTCACAGGTCATAAATGCTTAAGTACCCTGGCAGCTCTCGGGCATTGGAAGGCCCTCAACATACTCAAGGCAAAATAACAGGGAATTATACACACAATATGCACACACACATAAATAAACAGCATTTAAAATACCAAGTGTAGATCACAGGTTTTCAAAGCTGGGGTTAGAACTCAGAAGGTTGATGTGGGAGGGGCTATGCCTAATATTAATCTAATTGCCATGTGTTGCCTGAGAAAATGCGTTCAGCTCAAGAGCTGAATGACTTGGATTTGGCTCTGAACAAAATTTTGTCTTTCCATCAGGAGATTAAAAGGTTTTCTTAACCAAAAACTGCATTTTTCAGTGCAGCCAAGCTATAAGGTTTTCAGGAGTTCAGGTTTTTGTCAAGGGCTCAAACACCTCAGTAAAAAGCAGAAACATGGTAAAAAAAGGTCCATTTTTGTTGAAGACAATTTTTCATTGGTAAAAAGGCTAGACAAAAATCTCCACACAACCTTACGCTATGTATGGGCTGTGGTATTTAAATGTTGTTATTTCACTGACACCACTCTGCTGATTGCTGTTTCATGGACACCTACCACACAGAAAGAAAACTATTTAGAATTACTTTCTCTCCAAGCTCTTTGGACAGGCCCAGTGAGACACCTGAACACATGCTTAACTTCTTGGCACTGGAGCAATGCCATTGACTTTAGTGGTGTAGCTCATGTGCTTGGGCTTAAGTGTGTGCTGGAAAACAAGAGATTAAAGTGACTGAGTTCAGAACTGCAGCAATGAAAAGCCCCCTTGATTTGCAGTCAAAGCTGAAGTGGAACACAGGGATAAAACAATACCACTAGGAAGAGGCTGGGTTTTTATTTAATCTACTTTTTTCACCTAGCTTCTGAGGTAACACTCTTGCCATCACTGACCTGCATGAAAAAGGCAGCCTCCTAAACCTACAAAATTCCAGTGTGTATTTCAGAGAAAGTGAAGTGTTAAACCAGAATTTACAGTGAATATCCCCTCTCCCTTTCCCCCACTTTCTTCCCTGTTCCTTTTGACATCTGAGAGGACCAACCACAACTGCATACCATTTATAGATTTGCCTGATTAAAACCAGTTTTCCCTATAGGTCATATCACATAGAAGACACAAGGTTTTTGTCAAGAGAGCTGCTACTGGCAGAAACTGTTTTTCTGCTATTGCTAGTAAGAAATTAGTAACTAGATCCATGTCCTGTTTTTTATGCCAGCTTTATAATTATACTGTTTCAGTGGTAAGCCAGATATTTGGGCCAAGGGTAATTTAGAAATTCTAGATCTCTATTCAGTTTTGCTTTTTATGTTCATCTTTAGTGCAGCTATGTCTCCTTGCAACCTATAATCTTCCTGCATTTTCTCCCTTACTGTGGTTTCTGTGACCCATGGTCACAATATAACAAATGCATTTTATTCAGCACAGCTTTGTGAAACCATAGGAAACAATTACTGGCTTTAAAGAGAATTATTTTCTTGTTCTTTATGTCTCTGTCCTCAGATAATTATGCACAGCTCACACTGTGCTGTATGACTGGTGGGGCAGGGTTTGTCCCTTCAGTTCAGAAATGCTCTTGCTTTCCTGCCCTTCCTGTCATTTCAAGAGCTCTGTGGAGCCTATTTGACTTTCTTGAATGCAGTTTTTTATAACCTATGAGACTGTGGTTGGCTGGGTTATCCTTCTGGTGTGGTAATGGTCTCTGCAGTCTCTACTTGGACTGTGATTACACAAAGTATATATTTGTCTTTTCCAGTCTATATATGCTGTGAACGTCCTGAGCTAATAGTATCTCTGAGATGTGGTTTTTGGAGCACTAGTGTGTCCATTATGCTGTGTTTGCTTTCTACAATGAAATATACAGCCAAAAACACAACTTCCCCCTTTTCTTCAGCACAAGCTTTCCCCTCTGCTTTCTATCATGTTCTTGTTCCTTTGTTTATTCTGTATGTGTTTTTGTTTGTTTGCTTGTTTGTTTTATGTTCTTTGAATCTCTGGAAAATAGACTCTGACAAGCCTTGGCTTCAGCTGAGGGCCTTCCAAACCTTACAGATTTCAGATGAAATAATTTCTCCCATCATCTATGACAAACTGAAGATGCACTCATTGTTGACCAGATTTCTTTGAAGCCTACCTGGAAGCCCCAGCTCCCACCAGCTCAAATGTGTCACCACCATACCCACTTCCATGCTGAATAATGACTTTATTCTTGGAGCTCCAAAGTAACTGCCTTGAGCCTTTTTGTTTTCAGCTGTCTTTCTGTTTCTGTTGGGCAAGATAGTCCTGGTGGAGTATGCATAGCACTGTACAAATAGTCATGCATGTGTAGTATTCTGGGATGATAACTAGGGGAAAATAAAAAGTCAAGTGGGATCACGTGTGCCCATCCCTCTGCAGAGAGTCATGCTTTGGGAACACACCTCCTTGCACCATGGGCAGGGCAGGCTGTGCCTCCTTCCCAGACAGATGTTTCCTATTTCTGGAGTCTCAACCTTATGGCTTTTTTGATTGCCTTTTCCCATCCAGATTTAGTTTTGTTCCAGATGAAACATAACTAACCATTTTCCTAAGTTATTTAGTGCCACTGATGGGATGCCTCCATGTGTGGGGGCACGTGTGCCCATGAATGTGTATGGGTGTGCAACTGTAAGGTTTGTATCAGGAGTGTGCTTGGCACATGGGCATGGAATAAATCTTGAAGTAATTTTCACTACAGGAATTGGTGAATGAATAACTTCCTTTTTTCAGTGGTTAAATGTATATGCAGAGCATATTTGACAAACTGGTTTTGAAATACACCTCCTAGTAAGCGTGGTTGCTTCCTATTTGCCTCTTCTTCCTCCTGCCATGCAAATGGTCCCAGGATTTCCACACTCACAACATGGGGACACATAAACCAGAGACACCTGGGAATTTAATCTTTAGCAATTGTCTCGTGCACCCTCTTCATCACAGCCCCCAGCTTTCCATGTCTTTTCTCCTTTCAAGCAAAAGGGTGGATAGTTACTTGTCCTTTCTGCAAATTAATCTGTTTATTGGCATTCAGTATCATTTCCCTGTCTTCCATATTCATCTGAGCTACCACTTAGTCACACAGTGAATCTTCTTCTCAAGAGGTGGGCTCTGCAGAGAGCTGTACATAGTGCCTGGACCTGACTCCTGGTGGAAGGAGATGCATTGAGGCACACAGGGGTGTTCTCCTTGGCAGGGCTGCTGCGGGTCTGGCCCAGGAAGGTCTGTGTTACTAGAAATGTTCACTCAGAAGATATTATCACCCCAGGTCCAGGGAAGATTTTTCAAATGAACTGGGATATTGTCTCTAGACTGAACTTCTGGGGTGTTGCCCATCACCAGCTTATTTCTTCTGTTTATACATTTTGTTCTTCTGGCTCCTAGCTAATAGACAACAAAGTCTAGTGTGCACTGTCTGCTGCCTACAGGTTTCCATTTGCAGCGTGCTCCTTTTGCTCCTAAGTACCTGGTGTCAGTATTTTGGCATGGATCCTTTCCCCAAGGGTGGGTGGATGGGGAACCAAAGCACTGCTTTTTCAGCTATACATTTCTCAGTTTACATGCCCTGCCTTTATATCAGCCTCGAATTATTTATTCAGGCCTTAGCTTAGATTCTCAGTGGCTGATTTCTTTTTCCAGAATAACTGCAGTGCTTTAGACAGCAACAGGACCCCATGCACATAAGAGCTCTTTCTCTTTCATACAGTCAGGATGACAGTGGACAGTTTGTTTAACTTTTGCTGTACAAAGCTGTTAACGTGAAGGGTGTTCTGGCAGAGGTAAGCAGGAGGGGACTCCATCCCTTTAGTTCCATGGCATTTCCGGATAAATGTGATTTCTCAGGGGAAAAACCATTATATGTGTACTCTGTAAGCATTGAGTGAGTGAGAAGACAGGAACCACTAAAGATTTGACTGCTCTGTTCCAGCCTGAGGTTCTTTTCTCAGAGAGGAATTTCTGTCAGAGATGTAAGTAAAGAATATGTATCTGAACATTTTTTAATTTTTAGTGACATTTAAACTGCTATCCTTTGAACTAGTTTTATCCCCTCCAGGGTGAGAGGTCTGTTCAAGCATCTGAAAAAATAATAGATTGTAACATGCGAAATCTGTGCTATATGTGTTGGCTACAAAGTTGGGTATATAGTGTGTTCCAAGGAAACACTTAGCTTCTAAATGTTTTGCTACTTCTGGAGAATTTGAGGAGGCTGAGTTGGGAAACTGGCTGAACCATTAATTGATATCCAAGCTCAGATGATGTGTTGCAGGGAGGTTGATGCTTTCAGTATGTCATTTCCCATTAGTCTTTTTTTTTTTTTTTTCTGCTGTTGTTCTTTCTTATCATCCTAATTTTTCCTGAACTTCCCCACCCATCACTAAGGGAAACAGAGTTAAGCATCTGATTTGACCTGAGCAGCTCTGCTCTGCCTTTTCAACTCATGACTGATCAAACCAAATCTGCAATCTCTGGCACAGACCACAAAGGCTGGCTGGGGTCTGAGGAGTTGCAGTAACTACTGTGAAGTGTTTGCCTGACCCCTGTGATTTTACCCCTTCCCTCCTCATGAGGACATGTATCCTGAGATCAAAGACCCTTCAGCATTTTTATGGGAAGTCAGCTGGAGGCATGGAGGCTGGTTTGGAATACTGTGAAATCTCTAGACACTTTGTGGAGAACAGGCCATCTGCTTCTGCAAAAACGTGTCTGTCTGTGCTGATGAATCCTTCTCCTCTTCTTCAAATTTTCAAGGATCCCTGCTTGATTTAGGACTGTTTTTTCAACAAAATTATGATAAGGTTTCTCTGATAGCATCGTAAGGCTGCAACATGGAAAGAGCCAAATTAGGAGAAGGGATAAGAAAGCACATCACTGCTAAAAGGCACAGCTGTGTTGCTGTGTCCTCTTTACTCTCCCTTCTGTCACAGTTTCCAGCAGGGACTGGTGGTGCTTCTTCTCTTGGGCAGGGCAGCTCACTGCTCTGCTAGCAGCACCTCAGCTTCTGAGTGTGACCGAGGCACTGGTCATGTCCCATGGAGGTGACAGAGGGGATTGAGGCTGGCATCCACTGGGTTAGGGAATGCCAAAGTGGGCTTGTTCAAAGGCAGGAAAGGTAAAGCAGAGCATGCCTGTCCCTGCATGGAGTTTGGCTGCTGTGCTGTGACATCAGCTCAGCTCCAGGGGCAGTTTCAGTGTCTGCTTCAGGGGAACTGCAGCAGTTACACATGGAGCCATAAACCAAGGCTGCTTCACACACAGCTACAGCACAATGTATTCCTCCTGTAATCCTCCCAGACGTCTTTCAGACCCCAGGAAATTCAGTGAAAGAATTTATGATGATTATGCCCAGTTATTTTACTATAAAGGAAAAAAATCTCAACCCCAAACCAAATTTACATCTAAGATGGTTGATTTTATAGGCACCACCATATGGCTGAACTGCATTTTGCCTCACTGAGCAGTGTTTTTTCCCTTCTCTTTTTTTTTTTTTTCTTTTTTTTATTCTGAAGGTAGCAGGAATGAACTGCAGCGTAAATTGCCTTCTTGTCTGCTCAGGGGACCAGCAAAAATTTGATTGCTTCACAGAGGTCATTTTCTTGCAGAGGCAGAGTGGAGCTGTAGCTAGTAAATTTGAGGATACCCTAGGGGTGGTCCTTTAAGCCAGGTATGGATCTAACGTGGTGGACACCCACACAAGTTGCACTGTATTCCTACAGCTAGAGAAAAACTGTCGTGAAAATTAAAAAAACAACCCAAATTGGGTGAAATTTTCAGTGAGAACCAAGCCTCTGCTGACCTGTGTGTGCAAACAGAGCCTTGGGGGACTGCCATGAGGAGCTGCTGCCCTCGCCCTGTGGTGGGACTGTTGGGGCAGAGCAGCACGTGGCAGTTTTCCTGTGATATGCCAGGGCTAGACCCTGAAGATTGACAAGTTGTGATAAGCAGAGGCTCTGCTGGACAACAGGACAGAGATAAATTCTGAATACATCTAAAATACATCTTTTTCAGCTCAGATAGGTGTTAGGAGCTCATGGCAGAGTGTTGGAAAGGGTTACCTGTCCATGTGTTTGGGACTGTGTGTGCTTGCCTGTGGTCTTAAACCCTTGCTGGTCTGGTGCATCTTCTGTCATCCCCTTCCTGAGCCTCCCTCCTGTCCCCTCCCTGTCCTCATGACCTTGTGTTTAGATCAGCTGTCAGCTGCCATTTTGAAAAGAAAAGCAGCTCTCAGAGCTTTCATACTGATAACACAGTGTGGGTTGTGATGAAGTAATTTCCTTCTGTATTTATTTTTATTTTTTGGCTGAATTATTTTTAATGCTTGCTGCTTTGTCCATTCAGTAACCTCTGCATTGCTTTTCGAGTGCACTCTTTTAACCCGTTCTTCCCATCCTGTCTCTGTGTCTTCATTTGTTACAATGTGCTTAAACAACATTGACTTAACCACATGTCCCTGGGGAGAGGGTTCTGCAGAGCCTTCCCTCTCTGCTCCAAAGCGTGGCTACAGATACAGTTGGTCCTGCCCTTTGTGCAAAGCACATCCTGCTATCCTCAGCAGCAGAAATTTAACCAGATACTTCACCCCAATCATCATGGATTATTTATTGGCCACAGAGAAAAGGTTATTTTCTGGGACTTCAGATAAGGCTGGGGCCAGGAAACAGCTTGCAGTTGTCTCTGCAAATCCATCTAGTCTCTAGCATGGTGTTTTGCTATTTCCTCCCTCGTTATCTTCAGAGCAGAGGCTGTCAGGAAGGGCCAGGCTGGCGAGGGCAGCTCAGCCTCCCCAAAACGGACTTTTCCCACATCCTCACGATCTTGTGAGGACAGCAAGCCAGGCTCTGGCAGCCCCTCTGTCCCTCTCTGGCAACACATGAAGAAAGTTGTCCTGTTTTCCCCACTCAGCCGAGAGCTCTAAGAGCTTTCTAATCAGCTCACTGTCAGCCTGTTTCCTCTCATCATTTAAAATGAGACCGTGCTCAGTTTGCAGCTGCCAAAGCTTTTGCTGGGATTCAAAACACCGAGTGTTTGAGAGGCAGATTGTAACTGCCAGGGCAGATTTCTAAGGAGGCAGCACCCAGGGAAGATGAGCCTTTTCCTCTTGTCAAAAATACTCTAAGCGGATGAAAAATCATCACCCTGGCTAACAAGTTTTACTTGCAAAAGCTCTCTTTGAAAACCGCCTGCTTATTTTGTTCCTCCTAGTCAGATGTGTACCTTTGTAAGTGAGATGACCTAAAAGTCTATGCAAATAGTGAAATTCCCATGGGAGGAGAGTGGTGCTGGGCTTTTGGTTTTATTCATGCATATGCAGGAGACTGCAGGTTTCTCCTGCTCTTGGCTTTAGAAACCTTGCTGGTGTATCAGTACTCGAGGCACACACTTTTCTGACCTCCAATCATGAGCACTGGCAGGTCTGAGTGATACGTCTTTGCTATGAAGAAGCAGTTCCAACTTTTTTTCACAGCTGCCCAGTTTGCTGTTTGAATGTTATAAAAGTCAGGCACTCATTTTGGTGTCAGTCTAATTCTTCAGAGAGGCTGCACCTCTCTTTTTCAAAGCAGGCTTCCAAAGTAGTGGCAAATAGGAGCTGCAGTGTGCAAAATCACCAACACAGTGTGCAAATCAGCAGTGTTTGAAAAACACAGCATAAGTTAGTTGCCACTAATGCAAGCATGTCCCCATTGCACCAGCACATTTATCACCTATTACAGACTTTTTTCTAGCTTAGGCATGTTACTGAGAGGATACTAACTTGTGGAGCTCAACTGGAACCTTTCTTCAACCCCCCCTTGAATCTTCACTTCATCCACGCAGGCAGTGGAGGTGTTCCACACGGGCACAGAGCAAGGGCAGGCAGAATGTTGGTGCAGCCTTTGGAAAATGGCCTTTCTCACACATTTGAGAAGTTGCAGGTAGATGAGCCTGGATACCAGGATCTGTCTAAAGGACAAACTGGAGTCCAATGTGGTCTACACTTCTAAAAAGTCAAAAATGCTCCAGCCATCCAACACGGGATGTACGAGTCACAGTGCCTGACTTGTACTGCAGTTTCTGCACACACTTGATGTGGAAAGGAGGCAACATGCAGGAGGAGGCTGAAGTGCACCAAGGGGAGACCTGGGGGTGTGGAATACAGGGGTGGTGAAGGTCATAGTGCCACAGGGGTGGGATTTGGGGCAGGGTGATGTGGGATAGGGCCTCTTGGATATAGACTGCATGGGTGGAGGGGGAAGGAGGGCAGGACCTGGGTTACAGGTTCATGGGTAGAATGGAATGGTACAATTACATATTTGGAGACACTTAGCATTTCTCTCCCAGTCTTACTGAGAGCTGTGCACCATCTAAACTGAACCCTTTAGGGTTTGCTTTTAGGGAAGATTTGGGATTTAGAGTCTTAAATTCAGAGTTTCAAATGCCCCAAGATTGAAACCATACAGATTGCGCAGCAAAGCATGGAAATGGGAAGAGGGGCCCCTTGTCCTGCCCACTTTGAGCATTTGTTAGGAGAGATATGTTCTTGTCTTGGGCTTGTTGTGTGCAATGACATTATTCCCAACACATTCTGCTCATACCACATTCGCGTGGAAAAAAATTCCTTTCTGCTTGTATGTCATGGACACTTAGCATCAGTCATTGAGCACATTTGATCTTCTATGTTCTGAATTTCATGAAAATCAAAGTGATACTAGTTTTCTTGAAAGTGTTGGACAGCTTCAAACAGGACTTGCACTACATGTATAACATATAATTGTAAACCTGAGGTTTAGACAAGGAAATTTTGTAGCTGAAAATACACCCTGACATAACCCTGTCCATTTTTCATGGCACTCTCCTTTTACCCTACTTTAGATGTCTGAAAAATATAGTATCTATAGTAACATGTATTTTAACCTAATGATATCAACATTAATAAGACAAATTATGATGCAATATTTAGACTTCATTAGTTTCTTGAAAGTATTTCTTTCACATTACAAAATTTCATTTCGGAAAACTGGTTCTTTTTTTTTTGATGTGGGTTAATTCCCCTCCACCTATGGTTACTGAGTTTACCATGTAAAAAGAAACAACATTTCTTTTTAACACCAGCCTACCTACATGATCAGCAAATTAGTTTAATTTCTACTGGTGCTAGAAATACATAAGCTTTAATCATGAATCAGATACACACCCTCTGAAATATGTTAACTCATCAAAGCAAAGGGCCCACTAGCTTTAAAAGAGAGGCCTTATTATACATGGCATATAATACCTGATATTTATATTATATAGTTTGGTTTCAGTTATGGAGTTTAATGTGTATATACATGTGTTTGATGTGTGTATATGCATATACACTGGTTTCAATCCAGGTGTAATGCTGACCTACAGGAGGTTGGGTTGGGCCACCTGAAATTCTCTTTCAGCCTTCTCTAGATGTATGAGGAAGTAAGATGGGTGCTTTTCTTATAAAAATAATTCACAAATTTTATATTTTCTCAGCCTTGGTAATGACTTGAGTTTATTCAGGTTAATATTTGACAGTGACTATTCCATGGAGTAAAGGGATTATCCTTTATTGCACTGTCCTTTTGCTGCATTACAAAGGAATGGGTAACCTGGGAGGATGCAGAGACATTGAACATTGAGGGGAGAAGTTAGGAAAGCCAAAGCCCAAATGGAATTGAATCTGGCCAGGGATGCTAAAAAACAAGAAGAGCTCCTTTAGGTACATGGGTGACAAAAGGCAGCCTACAGGAAAGGTGGCCCACTGCTGAATGGGGTGGGGAACCTGGTTACACAGGATATGGAAAAGGCTGAAGTACTGAGTGCCTTCTTGCCTCAGCTGGCTCCCATGAGAGCTGAGGAAGCTGGCAAAGGTCATTGCAAGGCTACTCTTGATAATCTTTGATCATGGCAACTGGGGAAATGCTCAAAGACTGCAGTAAAGCAAATGTCATGACTGGCTTCAAGAATTCGGCAAGAAGGACCCAGAGAACAGCAGGCCAGTCAGCCTCTCCTCGATCCCTGGGAAGGTGGTGGAAACCATTTCCAGGCACATTTGGGAGACGAAAATCATCAGAAGCAGTCTGCATGGCTTCAAGGGGAAGCCATGTCTGACCAATTTTAATGACTTCCACAGTGAAATGACTGGTAAATGGGAGGAGAGCAATGGCTGCTCTCTACCTGGGCTTCAGGCCTGTTGATGAATGGGCTGAATTAGTGGAGAAGCTGGATTGGGAACTGGCTGGGTCCGGAGGGTGATTAGTGGCATGAAGTCTAGTTGGAGGCCAATAACTGGCACAATATCACAGGAGACAATGCTGATTCTGGTCCTTTTTCACATTTTCTCTAATGATCTGCATGATAGGCCAGAGTGCACCCTCAGAAAATTTGCTGATGACACAGACCCGGGAGGAGTGATTGATATTGCAGAGGGTGGTGCTGCCATCCAGAGGGACCACAACAGACTGGAGAAATGTGCTGAAAAACCTCATAAAATTCCACATGGTCAAGCACCAAATCCCTCACTTGGGAAGAAACAATCCCAGGTGCCAGTGCATGCTGAGGGTCACCTTGCTGGAAAGCAGCATGGAAAGGACCTGGTGGTCCTGGCAGATACCAAGCTGAATTTGAGTGAGCAATGTGCCTTTGCAGCAGAACAGGGCAGTGGTGTCCTGAGCTGCAGGAGACACAGCACTGCCAGCAGGTCGAGAGGCTGACCCTTCCCCTCTGCTCTGCACTGGTGAGTCCACACCTGGAGTGCTGTGTCCAGTTCTGTGCTCCTCAGTACAACAAATACATGGACAGGCTGGAGAGAATCCAATGAAAGGCCACAAAAATGACAAAAGGACTAGAGAATTTAATCTCTGAGGAGAGGATGTGGGACCTGGAACTGTTTAATCTGGAGATCACTGAGGGGAATGGGTGTGTGTGTAATCTTACTAACATGTTTAAATACCTGAAGGGAGGGTGCAAAGAAGATGGAGCCAGACTTTTTTCAGTGGTGCTCAGTGACAAGTTCAGAGGGAATGGGCACTGACTGAAACACCAGAAGTTCCCTCTGAACATCAGGAAACAATTTTCCAGAATGAGAATGACCGAGTACCAGCACAGCTTTTCCAGGGAGGTGGTGGAGTCTTCATCCTTGGAGACAAAGTCCTGGGCAGCTGGCTGTAGGTGGCCCTGTTTGAGCAAGGGTTTTGGACCAGATAATCTCCAGAGGTCTCATCCAACCTCAAACATCCTGTGATCCTGTCATATTAAATTTTAAGCCCTTGTTCTTGTTCAATTTTTCTGTGATCACTGTGTCAGGACAACCCTTAACTCACTTTTTGCAAAAGTGCTGCAAAACAATTGTCCATCCTGTCCCACTTTGTGCATAGAGGAGAGTAGGATTTACTTGTGCAATGGATGTATTTTCTATTTTTAAAAAATCTGGCCCATTGTTTTCCTTCTACAGCAAATCACCAGTGTCTGAGCCCATCTGCTTTTAAGAATCCTTATTGTTCCTCTGGGAACAATAAACAGCATGCTACCAAGAGCCTGTGAAACTGGATTGCTTTACAAACAGACAAGTAACTGAAATGTTTGTGTGCAGAAGTGTTGCTCAGGCGTTTGCCTGGAGATGTTGGGCATCTCTGCATTTCCTGTGCCTGGCAGGGAATGGGGGCCCTAACACAACCTTACACCTTTCAGACAGATCCCCTCTCCACATCCCAGGCTTCTGCAGTTGTAATTTCCCTGCTGGCCCTATTAGGTTGGAAAGGAACTTCTGTGTGTTTTTTCCTGTGTCCAAAGAGGGACAATGAATCTGGTGAAGGGTCTGGATCACAAGACTGATGAGTAATAGCTGAGGAAACTGTTTTGTCTGGATAAAAGGAGGGTCAGGGAGGAGCTTATTGCCCTCTACAGCTGCCTGAAAGGAGGTTGTAGTGAGGTGGAGTCAGTCTCTTCTCTCAGGTAGCAAGTGACAGGACCAGACTAAATGGCCTCAAGCTGCTGCAGGGGAGGTTTAGATAGAATATTAGGAACAAATTCTTCACTGAAAAGGTTGTCAAGCACTGGAACAGGCTGTCCAAGGAAATGGCTGAGTCACCATCAAGGTCTTTTCCAACCTAAATGGGTCTATGATGCCTTCTGACATCTGGAGGTCCAAATCACTGCTCCTGAGGCAGGTATTCCCTGCTCCATTTGGCATTGCCATCTCCAGATAACCACCCCATCTTTGTCAGCCTCACTCTCATGACCATGAGCTAACTTGAGGTGAGAATTTATTTCACCGAGGGGGAATTTCATCACAAACAGAGGAAAAAAGGTCAGAAGCCCAAAAATGCAATTACAGTCCAAGTCAAGGCTTAACTGCCTGGTTTTGCTCATCTGTGGTTTCTGGGGTCCATCCCAACTTCCCAGACCAACAGGAGGTAGGTTCAGAGGGCTCTTTCTCCCTACCCCCTGCTAGATACTGAATGAATGAAATCAACTACATGATCCAAGGGACTGTGGACTACCAAATGCTGAGGGCTTTTTTGGTACCACATGCTGTTTAACCTCAGTGATTGATGGATGTGGGGAATAGATGGGACTGCTGCTGAAGATCAACACCCTCAGGCCTTCAATTAAGGGATCTGAAGTCACAATAAGTTTTTCCAGGCAAGCAAAATCAGAAAGTGGTTCCCAGTATTTCCAAACAAATCAAATGCTCTTTATCAGCCACATTGTAGCTCTTCTTTATGCATCACAAGGAAGCAGAAATAGCTCAAACCCATGAAATAGTTTCCAAGCGTCTGCAGTTACCTGGGGGTCTTTGACTCAGTCAGGAATGCCAAGAAACTGCGTTTGTAATGTTGCCAACCACTAACATGGGAGCAACTCACAAACTGAAATGTGACCTAATCAGAGAGCTGCGGGAGAAGAGAGATGATGAAAAAGGAGGCACATTGGAAGTGACGGAGATCAATGCAGACAGGAAAGGAAAAGCAGATCAGCAGTCTCTCCAAGCTTGCTTAAAATTAGTCCTGCCCAGTTGAGTACTGGCATGAATGCAGTCCTGAGATCTGAAATAAGATGAACAGTTTATGTCAAAATAATGCAACAAATTCCAGCCCCAAGTAAATGTAGGAACACAAGTTCTGCACTGTGCCTGAGGCCCTGATCCTGCAGATGATTATATGCATGAAGAAGCCCAGTGAATGCAGGTCTATTCATGCATGCACAAACACTCACAGGATTGGGGTTTTATTGTGCATCCCCTGCGATCTACTGGATGGTGCAGACATCAGCCTGAACTGTGGCCCGTATTTTCTCAGGAATAGTTAGAAAACTAAACAAAACACACAACAAACCTGAGGCACATTTCACATCTGAGTCACTGAAAGTTTGTACAGTAAACACATGCATTCAAAACTGGACAAGTTTATTCTCCACAAGGCAAGCTGGTTTTGTTATTTTTTTCAACTTATAAGGAAAGGGAAGAAATGCCTCCCCCTCTTCTCTGCCCATACATTTCCCTTGTTTGTGAGTCTTTAGAAGCTGTACCAGGAGCAAACAAGAACTTTCTTTAATGAATAAATATTTACAACTGCCAACTTGAGTACCTAAGGCTGAGGCTGATTTCTTTGAAACATGCACCGGAAGCTCTCAGGACTTGATCCTGCCCAGACTGAAACCTGTCCTGGAGCATAATGCATGTCTGGAATCCTGAGCAGGACCTCAGAGCACTTCTACAGAGCTGGGCTGGCCTATTTGTGCTGCATAGTTCAAACCATTCTACATGTGCCATCAGAATGCATCTGTTTCACTATACTTGGCTTCCTTCCTGTAATTTGTGTAATTCCTTGATGTGAAACTTCTCACTTGTTTGGCCAGTGCTTTCTTCAGACCTAAAGTTGACCTCTGAAGCATGATCCTGAGGCTGGACAGTGCCAGCAAAGGTGAATCC
This sequence comes from Haemorhous mexicanus, assembly GCF_027477595.1. Lineage (NCBI taxonomy): Eukaryota > Metazoa > Chordata > Aves > Passeriformes > Fringillidae > Haemorhous > Haemorhous mexicanus. The sequence goes on along the minus strand of NC_082341.1, from coordinate 15,863,185 downwards.
CTTGCTATGGGGTGATTGTGAGGTTGCAGTATTAGTGATTCCTCAGCTGGGCAGCTGGGGAAATGTCAGGGTATGTCAGGGATCTTCCTGAGGTCCTTGGTCAATTCTGATTCTTGTGTGGCAAGAGAATTGAAATGAAGGGGCTAAAGAAAAACCATTTTTTTTTTGGTAGAACAAAAGTTGCACAAATTAAGAACTTAAAATATGAGTGTGATATAAGGCTACTGGTAATATATAGAACAGAAGAAAATCTGCCAAGTCCGAAATTGTAATGTAATATGTCCCCAAGTGACACATATTTGTAAGCTTACTGGAATGCCATTATCTGAGGAGCCCTCCTTTTTATTTATGGTCTTGATTTTCCACAGCATATAATTTAAGGTCTCATGGAGTTGTGTAAAGGGCATAGGATCAGCATTCACAAGCCATGAGAGAACTTCTCAGCTTCTTCAGTGAGTGACCCTGTCAGCCAACCCCTGTCCCTTCACTCTGTCCATCCTCTGCTGCTGGATGAGGGTGAGAGCTGGGTCCAGCTGGGGGGTTGCTCTGTTGGCAAGGAGCTTTTTTTCAGCTCCCAGTGATACGATGGCAAACAGCTACTGCAGATATTTCCTGTAGATGAGCTTCCAGTATCTCCAGACTCTCTAGATCTCAAGCCTGGGGTCAGATCTGGGAATATAATGCACAAAACTGCCTACACTCAGAAATCGGGTGAGAGAGCCGCATGCCTCTGCTGGGGCAGTCCTCTCCAGAAGAGCAACATGCACCAGTCTGGAGGGCCTTGCTTCATTGTTTTTTCTGTCAATTTTTCTCTTTGGTACAAGTTGAGTTGCTCAATACTTTAAGCAACAAATATTTGTGGAGAAAATGGATTGTCCTGATTCCTTATGAAGGAAAGTATCACCATAAAATTTTTTCCTTCTTTACTTTCCAACTACCTCTTTTCTGTGCACTCAGAAGTTTTGGCTGTAGCTCAGAAGCCCAGTCCTGCTGCTACATAAAAGTTCAGAGAGGATATCATCACCACGAGAAACTGAACTCATAGAGAGCTGAAAAAGCCTTTTGGCTCTGAGTTAAAACATTCCTGGAATGGGGTTTCAGGGCTTGCACTGGAAGCAGTTTGCTGCAGTCAAGCTGTGCATGGTGCCACCAAATGCCTCTTTGTCCATCCCCTGGGTGCCAGTACACAGGTGCCATGGCATGGTCACACACATCTCCATTTCCCTGCTGCTCTTTCTCTCCTTTCCTTGTCACTGAGCATTTGGTTAGCATAAGGGAAGGTGCACCATGCCAGTGCTTTTACATCCTACATCCCCACCCAGCTCTGGTAGATGGTGCCTTGCTCCTGACACCAATTACACAGGATGAGAAGAGCAGTGTCTCCTAAGTTTTTATTGTGAATGTGTGTGGATCCCTTTGCCTGCAGCCACCTTGGTGCCCTCCTCTCCCACCCTTCACCCCTGTTCCTGCCAGGTCTTCCCTGGGTGTTCAGCCCCTACCAGCCTTGACCAGACTGGTTTCTCTGTGGCAGGGGCACGTCCATGCTGCAGCACAGCCCCCTGGCCCATGCCAGGACCATGCCTGGCTGTGAGCTCCAAGTGCACCCCCAGTTCATGCCTTTGTGACCAGGCTAGGGATTTCCATGTGGATCTGCTGAAAATGTGGTTTAAATCTTGAACCTGGCAACTTCAGTTGCAGAGAGAGCTCCAGGGGCAGCATGCACTTGTATGCACAGGAATAGAAACCTCTGTGGAGGTTAACATGTTTATTCTTTGTGGTTTTGAACAAGAATTCCTCCACACTTTGACTTCAGAGGTGTGGACACAGCTCCCAGTTGTAGGCTCTGGTGCCTCTCTACCCAGCCCCGTTTGCACTTAGGCTGATGATCAGTATAAACTCTTGGTGGAGAAACACTGACAGACTTGCTTCTCCAGTAGTTAAAGGAACATGGTAAAACAGTTTGTTCACTAAAAAATCAGTCCAAGCTTTACAGCATGATAATTTAGTTCAGATGTACCTCTTGGATAATAGACACTGTTCCCCTCCCACAACACAACATACTTTCTCTCACATTTGTCACTGAAAATACTCTTTAAGAAAGGGGGAAAACAACTAGGTCAGTCCATAATGTGTAATTAGTTTTCCTTTAACTCTGAAATGGCAGCTAAGTGACCAAAATACTTTAAGAACTAGAGAAAAGTGCTGTAAATCCCTTTTTCACTCAGCAGGTTGCTACTATGGAGCGATATAACTGTAGGATACAAGACCAAACAAGAAAATAAAAAAGCCAGAAGAGAGTAATGCGAGCCAGCTTGTTCTGAGTCTGTATTCTGTTGTAACATCCTCTTCATGACATTCTCAATTGTAAAAAAATATTATACAGTACAATTAATTTATTCAAAGTTTGTTTTTTCCAAGTGGAAAAGTGACTAGCTCTCAGTGTGACTTTCATGAGGGAAATGCTCCTTGGCTTTAAACCTGCTCATCCTTGAGCAGGAGGCACAGACTGCCTTGTTCTGCAGTTTTCAAAGCTTTTTTTTTTTTTTTTTGGATGTTGTGCATGTGCTGCATTCTGGGAGAGAAGGCAGGGAAGGACACTTCACCTGGGGGCCTGGGGGCAGTTCTCCAGCTCTGCACAGGCAGGGGTGGTCCAGGGGCAGGGCTTGCACAGCTTTGGTGCATCTCCTGTGGCCCACTGGGCCTTGGAGAGAATCCCACACTGACTTGGTTCTCCCGGCTCACTTGATTTCTTACTCACCTGTGCAGCTGAGACAATTGCTAAGAGGAAATGTAGGTAATTGCATTTGTTTTAAACGCAAACTGAAACCCCAAATGCTCCCTGATAAAATGGCCCTTCTCATTTTTAAGATAATACACATCAGGATGAAATGTAAGGTTAGCCTGACTTTTTCTCAGCTGAAGTGCATATTTGCCTGTTGTCTGCCTACCCACCATGTCCAGTGTAAAAACAAACCAGCTGTGCTGCCACTCTGATAGGTAGCAGTGCAGGATTGCCTCTGGGCAGATATTTACTGCTACATCTGGCTTTGCTTTGCCATACTGCTAACCTCCCTTTTCCTATCCACATTTGCTTTGTTTTTATTAAATTTTCCTTCTGAATAGTCCAGTTTGCATTTGTAATGTCAACAATTGCTTTTATCACAGATAATAACTTCCTCTGACGAAAGCTGTACCATCCTGCATGCATTTCAAATCCATTTTATGGACAAATAGTGAAGTACAATATTTGGTCATGCCTGGAATTCTATGTATTTATAGTGATCAAATTCTAAATCATAAGAGCCAAGAAGCAAGCTGGTTGCCAATTTTCTTAATTATGTATTTAGCTGACAACTTCTACTAAAGGTTAATGAAGTTTACATTGTGATATTGTGATGTTTATGAAGTAATTTACATGGTATGCTTAAGCATTCCATAAAAACAGCTATAAAACCCCAAACTATTCCTTTAACATGCCACAATAGGTAAAATCTCTAATCTCTAGAGGGAATAAGCATCTATTGATATATAGATTGGAAAAGGAAACTGGACACCTCAATTAAAGAAGACAGATTACTTCCTTTTTATTAAATAGGACACAGAAATTGTATCTCGTCTTGTTTCCCAGTACTGCCATAGGCTTTATGCAATTCATTTGCCCTTCTGGAGCTTTGTTTCCACATATGCAATACACCACAAAGGGACTAAGAGATGGAGTAGTAAAAAATGTTAAAAATGTTGAGGCCTGCTCTTGGAAGGTACCAGAAAAGGCTTTGTTTAGGTATTTGGTTCATTTAAGTTGGGAATTAAAGTGACATAGCTATTTCTTCCTCTGGAATAAAACAAACTTATCAGAAATGGTCTGTATGCACTACACTGACTGGTGTTTTCTTCTCTGATGTGTACCAAGTGAAGAAAAGTAGGATATTCATAATACTCTCTTTAAATGTAGCTTCTGCTAGCACAGACAGCTCAGGACAGCAAGGAACATTTCATTTTCTTTCTGTGTCTCCATTACTCTAGATGAAAAACTTCCTTGAGTCATTTACATAGGCCTGACTTGGCCCACACTTCTTTGGCATCTGCAGTAAAATTTAGTGTCTTCCCTGATCCCACTGCATCAGGATAAGAGTTTTTCAGTGGTATCTCTTCTCTGAGGTATTTAAATCACTGTCTGGCTTCCTTGTACCCTCTGCAAAGTGCTGCTCTGTATTGGTGATGTGGACCATGCCACCAAACAAAACCCACCTAGCACTGACACTTTGCCTGGCTTTCCTGGCAGAGCTTAGGAATATGCTGCCTTGGCCTCCCTTGGCTACAGACATTTTGTACAGCATCTCATGCATGGCAGCTTCATGGGAATCCTGATGCATTTTGTCTGTGAGCTGACAGGACTTTGTCTGTGAGATCATGACACCTAGGAGGTGCTTTGGCAGGCAGCTGTTAATGCTTGAGGGGCTGTATCTGCAGCCAGCACATATCCTCTTAGCTTATATGTAGCTTACAAAGTTGAAGCTTGTAGCTCATAAAAGCACTTTACCATTGTATTTTCTTGCCCCAGCACTGTTACAAACTGTGCCCTTTCCCATGTGCTTTTTTCCATGCAGACATTTTTCACATGCTTTCTTGGATCACCTCTGGAAACCTTCATTACCTTCTTATCTGCTTTGCTCTGTATCAGGTTTTCTGGGCACACCATGCTTTGTGAAATAGCTTAACGTGAATAATGGTCCCACTGGCTTTCAGGCTGAATCCTTTTGTTGACAGTATGTGGAGTATCCATTGCTCTGATAACTAACTCCTGGTTGCTCTTCTAGCACTGTGCTCAGATCACTGACAAACATGGGACGCATTCACTGCTGTGTGCCTTTCTTTGTGTGCCCTGATCTTGATCTTCACACACACACACAAAGTTTTATGCTTTGGGTCCCTTTTCTGACTATTGACTGGTAAATTTGAACTGCAGAAAAAGCCTGAAGTAATGTCCAATCTCTATTTAGCCTCCTGCTCTCAGCATCTTGTCCTGGAATTGATACCACCCCACTCTCCCATGGTGCATCTAGATGGTCCCACAGGAACACAGGTGTTGAGGACAGTCCAGTGTCACCTTTGAAAGCCTGGCTAAGGAGTGGGTGATAGAACTACCACAGGTTGGGAGCCTTTTTTCATTTCCATGCATTTCCATGCTGTATTTGTCACTCCACTCACAGCTGGTGCTCATCAAGCCCAGCCACACAACAGGGAGCTCCTGACATCCTCGCACTCACCCTACCCAGGCTGTGCTGTGGGGATGCTCTGGTTTCACTGTAACCAATGCTGGGTGGAAATGCTCTCTACACTGTTTCCACCTCTTGCTCTCCTCTTTACTCTCAATCCTGCCTGGTGCAACTCCCCACCCATGCTGGCTCACACCTTTGGAGGCTACACTGTGAATCCATTTGAAAGTAAATACAGATTTAAAAAGTTAAGAAAAAAATTCTAATATTTTTAAAGATGGGAAAGATAGGTTATCTTCTTAATCTGTATTTGATCTTACCACAGGAAGAGTGGTGTTGGCACAGAGTCAGGGCCTGTGCAATGCAGTACCAGAGTGGGAATGAGACATGGGAGTGGAAATTACATTCAGGAAAACACCAAAAGCTGACCTTGCTGCATGTTTTAAATCAGGAACCCAGAGCCTGTGACAAGCTGATCTGCAGTGTCTCTTCTAAGGTGAAGGAAGTCTTCATCCTCTTAGGAGCTTCCAGCATTCCTGGCCATCATGAAACAGGATACAAAGGCTTTTTGACATCATTGGGAGAAAATGAATTCTCCCTTTGCATTTTTGTTTCTGTGCTCTCTGGGGCTGTTGGTCTGGATACTGAGGTGTATGTTCTGCCTTGGCAGCATGTGAAGAATTTACATGGGGAGTAAACTCTCTGTTTTGCTGATGATCTTGGGGAAATGGGAGCAGATTGCAGGTTGCTGTTTATCATCACAGATCTCATGGGTCCCTCCCTGCGGTGGGCTCTGGATGGGAACAGCCTTTGTATGTTTAGTTTTTGCTTAGAATAGATGTGTAATAGATCTTTCTGGAGAAAACACTTGTTAATTAGAGGAGAAGCCAGAGATGGGCAGACTGGGAAAGGTCAGAGCTCAGGAAAATGTTTGTCAATTTGAATCTGTCTAAAATTGGGCAAAATAAGTGGGCGTGTGGGGCTAACCAGATGGTTTGTTTAGAGAAATTCTTCTTAGAGGCTTTTGAGCCTGCTATAACCAGGAGGTGCTCCTTTCAGGAGACCACTAGTTCTGTTCTAGCCTACACAAGGTGCCAAGACTTTGGCCACACCAGTGCCTGGGCTTTTCCAGCCACTTATTCCACTGAAATTCCAGCTAGAGCCTCTGTGTCACAACATAAGTAGTGGCAAGGACCTTTCTGGTTCATGTGTCTGAATAACAGCGCATTCATTGAGTTGCCCTACGTGCTGTCCTGTCTCTTAGTCTCCTGTCCTGCCTCCTGCTGTATTTGCTGATACAGTAGAGTCCTTTATCCAGCTCCCAGGCTAGTGGAAAGATGCTCCTGAGGTCTGCAGGCAGCCAGGGAAAGATAACTATTTAGAGAGAAACAGAGTAACAACTCAAGAGGATTGAAGTTACAGCAAATGTTTAAAATTTGCATTTCTAGCCTACCTACAGATATTTTTGTACTCAGAAATTTTTAGGCAGTTATGAGATATATTGGCTGGCTATAAAGTTTACATTGCACTTCATCACACTTCATCATTTGAGAGGCACATTAGAAAATCTTGTCTCTTGGTTTTTTTTTTCCCCCCAATGTGCAGAGACCTATCCTGTCTTACTTGGTTGCCTCTTGCTAAAGAGCCTTGAAACACCATCTCCTGGCACCTCTAGGAGTTTCTCATTTCATACAAAATTTATCATACTTGGAAATATCTGAGTGCATGAGTTTAAAATCAGATTTCCATAGTTGTGTGGTGGAGGGAACTCACGGGAGGACGGAAACAGCCAAGAATATGACTGAAGCAGTACCACTTTGAATCCAGAGGGAATACTGGTGATGCTTGCTCAGTTTTAAATTGAAGCCACTCTGACACGGCTCATCTGTCAGTCGAGCTACAAGTTTATATGTTCTTTAAAAACCAGTAAATTTATTCTACAGATTGAAACTGCTTCAGCCAAGGTTTTTTCATTATGGAAGCAAATTCTTGACACATCCTAGCTAATGATGGCAAGGAAACAAACTCTTGCTTTTTTTCTTGCTTTTTTTTTTTGTTTTAATTATTTTGTTTTGTTTAGCCTTGTCACAAGAATGTTTGAGCTGTTCAATTCCCATCCTTAATGAGGAGTTAGTTTTCAGATATATCTCTGCCTGTCTCAGACCATTGATGCTCAGGAATTTCAAAAAATTTGTGTACAGAAGAACAGAAATTATGGGTTTTTTTGTTATTTTTCTAAGTCATTTTTACTCTGGGATTTGTGTTAATTTTTTCCTGCCAGAATGCCCTGCTGAGCCTGTAAGAGCAAAGCTCCCAGGGTGGGAAGGGGTTTTGCTCCCTGGGCATTGGAGGCACTCAAAGTGCAATTTGTGTAGAGGACCCATTGGTATTGACCAGGTTGATGGTCCTTGCTGTAGCTCACCAAGAGTGGTGACAGCCACCACCCCTTGAGCAGGGGAGGCTGCTGGGAGCATGCTGCCTGCACTATGCTGGGTGGGCTGGGGTAGGTGGGGAGAAAAGTGCAACAGCTCTTTCAGTTTCCCACGTAAACCTCAGTCTCTGCCCCATCTCGTCCCCTCACCAAGGGGCACCACAAACAGGGGCATCTTTATAAAGATCATTGATTCTCTGAAATGCACATCCATCAGTGGGCAGCTGGTTGGTGTTTCAGGGAATCCTGGCTCTAGTAAGCATCTTTTATGGGCCTGCTGCTGCAGTTGTTGTCTGCTAACAGATTGCCCACGACTGCATCCCAGCAGGGGTACCTCATATCTCTCTGCAACTTGGGATGATGTGTCCCCTTGTGAAAGTTGCATTTTATGTTGAGAAATTTCTAGGCTGCTGATCAGAATATATGAACATTTCTAAATCTCCTTATCAGAATAACAGCAGTGGGAATGCTGAAATAGTGTCAGAGATTAAAAAAAACAGCCTTCTGGGCAAAGACTCCTGGCTGGAAGGTAATTTACAGTACTGCTGTTATGAAGTGTTGTGCATAACCATGAGCTGATTTTGGTGGATAAGAAACCAAACCACTTTTCTTTTCACAGCCCAAGCCTTCACATCAACCTCCACTGACACCAATAAACTGGGTGAAGTCCAGACTCCTCACTTATATGGGCCTGAGGGGTTCATTCAAAAGTGGTTGTGGCTTGAGAGCCACCATGGTTTCCTGTCTTCTCTCAGTCACCTCCACACCAGCCTTTGGACAAGATGGTTGCAGAGCAGTGATTTCCCTTTGATGCAGGATCATGACCCCCTCCTCATGGTACCTGTGCAGAGGCACTGTGTGGTGGTTTCCCCAGAACACCTGAGTAGCAGATCAGTTCTTCCTTCTTTAGTTTTAGCAAGTGCCATGTTGGACTTTACCGCTGATTTAGGTACCCCAGATTGTCTTTATCATTCACTAGAGAAACAGGTCCTTCTAGAGAGGCATTTTGGATGGAAGAAAGCATGTGGAAGGAGCTCAGTGCTGCACATCCAGAAACAGACATCCACGCTGTGACTAAGTCCCAACTGGAGCTAGTTATCTGAGCATTCCAGGGGAGGGAGGCTGGTGGCTGGGTGGATGGTCACTCCACTCTCTTGGAGTCCTCCCTTGCACTGTCCACAGAAGTAGCCAAGACGACCCCAGCAGACTGAGCCCTCCCCTTTCAGATGTTAGATGAGTTCAGTCCTGCTCCCTCTGCAGATGGAACTGAAGGATCCTGCAGCTGCCCTGCTGTAGCACGGCCCGTGCCAGCCGGGCTCTGCCTCTGCCCTCTGGGAGGTGCCACCCTGCAAACTGCCCACTGTCCCTCTGGGCCTAAGGGTGCCCTGGAGAAGGCAGTGCCACCATCAGCATGAGATTCATGGTCTCTCCTCTGATCAGCATTTGAGAGCCATTCAGCTCTCCAAATCTCCATCTGCCATGGGATTTCAAATCCCCCTCCATGGGATTTCATACGTTGCTATGGGCAGATATTTCAGCTGGGGATCAGCAGAGATGTCTCTCATGGCAGTGAAACACTGTCAGGGGTCTGCAGGGTCTTCCCCAATGGAGCAATGTTGAGCACCAGGGTGCTGCCCTGCTGGAAATAATACATGCTCGTGTTGAATGGGGTCTGACTGCTGCAGAACCAGAAGCGGGCTGGAATTTCTTTCCCACCATGGAGCAAGGCAGCACTGGGAGACATGTCTATCGTCCAAAGCAGCAGAAATCAGAAATCACTTAAAACCTGCTAATGGGTAGAAGCTGGAGTGGTAGAAACTGCCTGACTTTGCCTCTGGATCACAGTTCCTGCGTGCACTGAGTGAGAAGGTTGTGTGTCAAGCTTGCTCTCCTTTAATGAAAAATGCATTAGGGAGGCCAAAACATGAAGAGCTCTGTAAATAAAGGCAAACAGATAAGATGCAGTTTCCTATGATCTCTCCAGAGTCACGTTGTCTCATCTTCATCATTTAATTACAGATGCAAAGCTGAGTAAGTTGCCAAAGTAAACTGTCCCAAAACAGAACAAATATTCTGGGCACAGAAGCAGCCTTCTGATAAGGTTTTACATTTTTCTGTGAAAAAAAAAATGAATAGATTTGCTGGAGGCATTTGTATTTTTTGTAAATTATGTGCACTTCTTTTGGGGTTTGTTTACTGGCTTGGGTCCCCTATCTGTGTCTCAAGAGCCCTTAGCAATATTGCTTTATTTTGACAAAGCTTTTCTAACAGCCATAATATAGTTGCTGCATTTCAAATCACCTTGCACACAACTAAACAATCCAGAATGTATTTGTCTCAGCTTGCAAACATTTCTGTAAACAGTTGACTCAATTTATGTTGACTCAGACCATATTCAGCAGCTTTCCTCATTATTTTTGTCTGAAACTCAGCTTGAAAGAATTATTCTGAATTAGAAGTTGGAGGAATAGGTTTGAAACTTTTTCTTGCTACTTCGTTAACCCTGTTTAATAGATTTTGTGGGAGAGTATTTTCTCCATACAGTGATTATTTAAGCAATAGTTTCTATTTTTTCCAAATATTTATAAACCACCAAGTTCCTCTGATATTTATTGGCACCTTGGAGCAATTTATTGCACATATAATGGAAAGGAATGGATAAAGTTACGTCTATTAAAAAACCAGGGTATTTTTATTTGTTCTTTAAATACCTTTGTGCAACTTTTGAAGCTGGTGTACAAAGCAGGGTTGTGCTCTTGTACTTGTTTATCTTTACTTTGTTAGTGGATTCTTTCTGGTGTCATGCTTTGTGCGTGGCTCAAAAAAAAGTCATTAGGATTAGAGTCAAACATTAACCTTGTGACCTTCTTGTTTATATACCTACTGTAAGTCTGTTCTGCTTGTATTTCTGCAGTTAGTAAAAGCAAACTTGTGTGCACAGTCCCTGGCTGGCAGTGGGCAAACTGAAATGTTTGTCAAGATCACTGATACCACATCCCTTCAAAACCAAATCTTCAAAGGCACGTCAGTGGCTGAGATTAAATGAGAAAGAGGCTTTTAAAATGTGTGTCTGCCTCCTTTCAAAAATAGTAAACTGACAAAAATAGCATAATGACCCAAGTTGGTGATGCACAGTGCAATAAATGGAAGATGAATACACATTTTAATGTTGGCTCAGCTTGGTAAATGAATACAGGCTATAAAATTCAAAGAAAAACCCCTTACCATCTGTCCCTGTCACAGTCCCCAGGACAATGTACCTTGATAAAATGGAAAAGGGTTGGAAATCCCATATGTTCCTGCTGGTTTTGAAAAACTTTTTTCTCACCATTACTTGGGCTTTTTTGAAAATGTTTTTTTTTTTCTCCATGTATGGGAGAGGAAAGTCACTGACTGGCCTTACAGTGGAACATCTTTGAATGCAGTACAGTGGGTAATACCAAAGGCTGGTGCTGTGGCTTGTTAATTTCCATGTGTCAGGTCTTCCTGAAAACAGTAAATTGAGAAGTTGTGGAAAGCTTTTAGGTTTGTCTGTTCTTACCAATAAAACCCAACAGGGAAATATCAATGTCCCACAGTGCCTCCAGAAGCTGCAAGGCCAAGGGATGCTCCTGGGAAGGGGCTGGGCACAGGGGTTGCCATGGGGCAACATCTGCAGAGGGCTGCAGTGGTGCCCAAGGCTGGGTGCTTCTCCTGCTGCTGGCTGAACAGCTTTAGCTTTACCTGTTCCTCGGCCCTGCAGCTGCAATGACCAAATGTCACATTCAGACCTGACTCCTCTGGGGTCACCAATGGCCAGTGAGTCCATCTGGCAGGGATGCCAAATTGCACCTCTGTCTGTTGCACTCGTGGCTCAGCTTGCATCTGGGAAAGTGGAAGGAGAAAGACACAACCAGGACCTCAGCCAGTGTGAGGTATTTATTTTTATTCGGTGTCAGGCAGCACTGGATCATGCCCTGGCTTGCCAGAATGGATTTGCTCACTGGCTTGAGTGTTGTCAGAAGGACATGGGTCTGCAGGAGCACTCATGTGCCAGCAGCCCTCCCTTGGGGATGTCCCACAAGGACCTGCTGGGAGCCTGTCTCCTGCCCAGCTGCTGCAGCTCAGGGTCACCATGCACACCTTGATTAAGTACCCACAGGCACAGGCTGCTGTTGCTATATTTAATTGTATTGCTTGTACCAGATGCTGCATCTTATCCCAGTGAGAATGAGACCTGGACTTCTCCCCTGTGTGCCTGTTGTCATGTGCTCAGAATAAGGATGGCTGCTGGTGTGAAGGCAGCAGTAAGGCTGGTGCAGCCAGCCAAATGCCACCAAACCTCCCTCCTCCTTCTTCCCTCTTCCCTGAATTTGTTCATGTGACTGAGCCACCCTGCCCCTAGAAGCTTCCACTGCCACGGTTGCAGCTGCCTCCTTCACTGGCTTCCCTTCCCATCCCAAGGCAAATGCATCTTACCCTCCTCCTGTCCTTCCCTCCTGTGCATGCTCATATGTCAGCTGTGCCAGATCAGAAGAGAATATTTGATTGCAGCAATGTCCTTATGAGAGCAGAGTGTTCTGTAATTCCATTATCAAACACATCATGTGTTTTGATCACACAGGGAAATTAATTCAGTCCATCAGTGCATGTTTATTGCCAGTACAAACCTCAGCAAGATTTTTAAAGAAAAATCCCTAACAAAGCACTTTCTTTGTAAGTTGTATATTTCAAAATTGATACCCTTTTTTTTCCCAGTCAGTGAAAGCCTCAGTACTGTTAAGTCCCCAAACACTTAACAATCCCTGCAGATATCCTTGATAGCATTGCAAATTTTGAACACCTCCTTGATGGATATCAAATACAGTTATCAATGCAAAAAGTGTTTGAGTAGGGCTCCATCTGTGGAAAAGTAGGGTCAAGCAGAGGTAACTTTCTGGTAAAAAGTAATCTTTCTAAATATTTTTTTGTGCTTTTCAGTGAGTGGGGGATACTGTCTCCAAGGTAGGGACTACTTTCAAAGTGCAGATAAACACAAGCTTAGCCTGGAAAGAGATGTAAGAAAGCCAGAGAGATGTATAATCATATTAAATTTTTGCTCCAGTGAAACCATACCATGATTTTATATTATTTTCTTGTCTTATAGGGCAAACTTCTGAGACAGTCAGACCTTTTATTTGTTTCTGCTCAATCTCTAGTGGATGTGAGAGTTGCAGGTGAATTACAAAAGGGAAAAATCTGTAGGAGATGACAGATGGCTCTTAACCGTAGATTAATTTCTCAGGGATTCAAAATAAAAGGACTAAAGAGAAAAAAGGACCCAGCTTTGAGATAACAAGGTACTGACATAAAACAGAGCTATGACGGCAGAGCAGGCTTTGCTTGAGGACACTGGATGTATGGGGAGATGAGGAGATGGAAGGGACAAAGAAACAAAATTTCTGGAAATAATGACACTTGGAAACCACTGCCTGCTGTCTGTCCTGTCCTGTCCTGTCCTGCCAGGGTCCTCATCCCTATTCCCTAGAACTTCTTTTCACTTATGCAAAACTTTCTATCTTTACTCCTTGCTACTCTTTAAAACTTAAATGGTTAATTCTAGTTCTGGGTCAGATGTTGATTCTCCCAGTCAGAAAATGGGAATACTTGCTGTGTGGAGAAAATGTTTTGATTGTATAGGCAGACCTCCTGTTTGTATGAAAACAAGAAGAAAGTTGGTTAAATAATGGCTGCTAATCACGTGAATGAGATAATGTATAGAGATAATCTAGGGGTGTGTGTGCAGCCCTCCATGGGAATCTATTACTCCTCTGTAATTTTAGGGTAGCTTTATTGGAATGAGAAAACAGAGGAGAGTATTGTTTTCTAGCAATGTTTTAGCATTGTAAAGTAAATACTCCAGCAAGTATTTACTAGCAGGAATACTATTGCCATGGTTAATGAAACTCTAATCGGTAAATGGAGCCAGCTGCAAACACTGGCCTTTTTTTCCTTAAAGTGCCTAAATGTCCTAATAAGAATTTTCTCCCCTCAACAAAAAATATCTATTTTTAAGGCTACAAACTGCAAGGGGACCTATGAGACCACAAGTGCTGTGCTGCAGCCAGTAATAAAAATACTATATAAAATGTTAGTGGGAAGTGTAAAACTTCACTTCCGATGTAGGGGTCTAACCTTTACTAAGAGCTTTGGGGTGTTAAAAAGGAGCCTGAGTCTCAGAAATGCCAGCTATTGAGAATATTTAGAGTATGTGGTAAGTGTCTGTCACATGTTCCCAGTAAATGGGCTATTGAGTCACTAACCTGACCAGTGAAGGCAGCCTGTGTTGGGCAGATGGGCTGAGAGATGCTCACTGAAAACAGATGGGGTCATCTGCTCAGCAATGCTACCCATGGTCCCCAGCCCCATCCCTGCCCCTACTGAGGGCAGTCCTCAGTCTCCAGCATCTTTCTGTCTGTTCAAGACAAACAGTCTGAAGAGGATTTTCTCCAGCTTTCTAAAATGATATTTCCCAGTGGCTGTGTCCAGAGATGGCCTTGGAGAGCATGGACTCAGGCTTTGCAGCACTGCAGGAACTGGCTCCAGGACCCATCCATTTAAAATTTAATTTAATGTTTCTTTCTCTTCCCCAAGCCCCAGAGTACCCTGTCCTGTTGCTGGGATGTTTTACAGCCCTTTGGCTTTGCGAAACTTCCATGCACAGCCTGCATTTGCCTGTGTGGGTAAAACCTGGCTGTGGATGAAGCACAACTCTTTAGAATTGTCCAAAGTGAATTTGAGGGTGGGTGAAGGATTGTTTGTGTGATTGAACTTCAGACATCTAACACAATAGTCTCTGGAGGAACAACTCTTTCTGTTAGACTCCAAGGGGAAATCAGGATCTCAAATGTAGGATGTTTAACCTGTGCTCTAATCAGAAGTCTACAGCTGGTGCTGGAATATCTGTGACAAGTGACCCAGGCATCTCTGAGCACAGCCCACTCTGGTACAGTTCTAATGGCATGCATGCAGCTGAGTGCTAAGTATCAACTCATTAATGTTTTTGGGGAAGGAGATTAAACTTTGCAGCCAGGAGTGGCTTTCCTAAGATTGTTTTCCTGGTGTAGCTCCCTGCATCCTTGGTTGTGTTTATCAAAAAACATTTTTGTTTACATGGGACAACAAACCACAAGAGTCTTCTCATCTGTCATCCCTCTCTTTCTGCAAGTACACACATGTCCCTGGAAAGAACCCTGCTTGGGCACTGGCTGGGGTTCAATGGCAGCATCGTGTGTCTGCAACCAGCAGTCACATACCACCAAAAGTAAGCAGTTGATGCAGTTAACAAATAACCCAGAGGATTGCTATGGCTCATCCAAAACAAATCCAGGATGCAGCTAAATCTTCCTACTAATTTTAGGAGTGTTGATGCAAACTCATCACTTGCTTGCAGTTAGTTCATTGAAAATTAGAGGTAATTCCAAAAATGGTGATAACAAGGGCACATTTCCCACTAGACACAAGTATTTCAAGTGGGGCAGCAGAGTCAACGCCATATTTTCTGTTTTGACTTCTATGAAGAGGTTTATATCTCAGACTTTCAAATATACATGAGAAAGACATCACATCATCACAAATAAAGATGCTTGTTTCTCTGAATAATATGGGAAGGCTTGCAGGAGAAACCTCTGTGCCAAGAGGCACAGATCCCCAGATACAGGCATATTCCCTGCTTCTGGATGTGCAGGGATGACTGTCAACTTGTGGGGCACAGCTGGAGCCAGCTTAGGACACATACAAGGAGGACTCTCAAGAAGGACACAGCTTGTGCTCTGGGAGACACAAAACCTCCATGGATGTGTATTGCATCTCACAGCTGGAGGTTTGGCCAGGTGTGGAACTCTGTGGCTGCACTGGGAGCTGGAGGATGCCATGGGCCAGCGGGGAAGGTGGGACAGCAAGGGAGTGCTGGTGCTCAGGGCAGAGCTGGACATGTTTTCTCCAAGGGACGACTCAGCAGGGAGGCCCTGGGACGACATTCTGTGAGCTCTACACTCTGCTGCTGTGTGAAACCCTTCTCTTGTTCCAGCTGCCAACTCCTTTGACAGCCCTCAGCAGTGAGACCTTGAGAGAGGCACAGAAAACGTCCAGAAAGTCTCTTTTTTGTTGCACAGTCTCATCTCTGCTTAACTAGAATCATAAAATATCCAGAGTTGGAAGTGACCCACCAGCATCATCAAGTCCAACTCCTGGATCTGCAGAAGGCAACCCCAAAAATCACACCATGTGCCTGAGACCATTGTCCAAACAGTTCCCAAACACTGATGAGCCTGATGCCAAGGTTATGTCCATGGGGAGCCTGTTCCAGCTCCTAGGAAGCTGCTCATTATAACCAGCATGGAACTCCTGTGCAACAGTTGCCATCCCTCAGTCACAGCCTACGATGCTGGCAGTTTGGTCCTTTCTGTACCCTTACCATGGAGCATTCAAGTGTGCTGCAGGCTCAGAAAGACATGTGCCTTGTCTTTTGTACTTTTCATGCTTTTGAAGAAAAACTGTTTTAAGACTGAATATGCCCAACTGAATAATTTATATTGAAACAGAAGATGTGGATGGAAGGAAACTAAGAAAATACACACGTTTTGGCAAGGGATTGTATTGTAAGTAATTTAATATCAGGATTGTTTTTTTTTTTTTTGGTCCAGTTTCGAGTTACAGAATATGGTTTAAAGTGTCTTATTCTTTAAAAAATATTTAAAAGGCATTATTCAAAAATGTCATGTGCTTCTTTAGACTGAGCAGCATACATGTCTGTGAGATCACCAGGATGTGTTGCAAGAGGACATTTCTGAGTGGCAGACAGCCATGTTACTTAATGAAATAACATTTTCTTTTAAAGCTAATTTACATTGCATACTTTTGGCTCCTCAAGTACATACTGGAGACAGAACTGACTGTGTGCCTTTAGCTTTTCCAGGCTATGGAGAAATTAGGAAACAAGTGAACAAAACAAAAAGAACAGAATATGGAAATGTCAGTAACAACAACAACAAAAATCCCTGAACAGGAGACAGCATGTGTCACGAAAAGCAAGGTGAGGGGAGAAACAAAGAGGGGAAGGAAGCAGAGGAGATTATTGAGTCCTCAGCAGGGGCATGGGAAGTCTGATGGCCAGGCTGCCCACTGGTGAGGAGGGTGAGCAGGCAAGGAGGGAGTTACTGTGCTCCCTGGTGTATAAATATCTCTTTCTAGAGATAGGATTTTGTTTTCCTCCTATCATAAGAACTAGTTTGGAACCCTCTCAGGGTTGATTCTGCACTTTCTAAACTTTCTCTCTGTACAGTTGCTGTTGAATCTTGTTGTTTCCCACTGAGACAGTTCCTGTGCCCCTCCTTGGCAGGTCTGCTTCTGCATTAGAGAGGCAATGTTTGTGCCCTGCTGAGGCCAGACACTGGGCCTGTAGCATGGAGAGGACTGGCCTAAGGGCTTCCTGTCCCTGCCACCCCAGGACATCCCTTCACTGGGCCTTCATATGTGGGCTTTCACTGTAAAAAACAGTCCCTTCAATGCTGGTCCATGACTGGAGCTGCTTGAGGAAGGCACTTGGCAGCACCACTGCATCCCTTTGGACATGCCATCATTAGCTGAGTTTGCTGCCAGTGCTGTCAGAAACTCAGCAGCTCAAAACCAATATACCTTGTCCTCAGGGAGGAACATAATCAACTTTCTCTGTTTTAATTACCCAGCTTTGTCCTTCAAGCCTCTAGCCCTGTAAACCTGTGATGGAGTTGGAGTCCCAGTCTGCTGTTCAGAGCGAGAGGGAGAAGCTGTATCCCACATGCAGTGGGGAAGAGCAGGGAATTAGGAACCATAATAGGCAGTGTTGAAAGGAGAAGCCCCTGATTACTTTTGAAAAACAGCGAGACCTTCAAAACACCCACAAACTTTGGGTGTTTTAGTGTTAACAGGTTTCTAATTCAATATGGACACAGAAGGCACAAAAATCATTAAGGGTCAAGTCTCCTCTGGGATGCAGCAGTTCAGACTGTGAGCTTTAAAAAATACAGATAATTTGAAGCTCACAAGGATGGCTGTAGGCAGAAGCTCAGAAGAGTTTTGAATTGTTGTCATCATGCCTCCTGTGTCCTTTGTGCTGAATCTGAAGCTTTGGTGATACATGAAAGAGCTGCTGCTGGCATCATGCAGGGAGCTCTCATTTCAGTCCATGGCATGCATGTCCTGAGCCCAGAATGTGTCATGATGGCAATGCCAGGCTGGAAGGGCTCACCACGTACCCATCAGGAGGGTCAGCCCTGACCAGAGGATGTTCATCCATCTAAGCCCTGGTCAGGCTCCTGGGAGGAGCTCAGCAGCAGGAGAGGCCACTGTCACCTCCTTCCACGGCTGCGCCGCTGGCCCAAGCACCAGTGCAGGAGCATTGCATCACATCCCCTTTTTTCTGTCTAGCCTCTCTCTTTCCTCACTTCTTTCTCTCTTTATCTCCCCTGCTGTTCCTTGGTTTCATCAACTCTCAGAGGGACATCCAGCAAGCAGAGCTGCACCAGTGCCAGCTCTTTGTGGTCTGAACTTTTAGAACTCACTGGAAAGATGCTGGCTTGGGTTTGGCTCTGGCAGTCCTGCATTCATAAACGCGTGGAACTGATGAGCAGGAACATCTGCCGAGGCAAGGTGAGCAGGCAAGCAGTGCCCCTGGCTGAGCTGCTCATTTTGGAGATGGCAAAGCTTCCCAGCCAGCCTCCAGTGCTCAGTGATCTGTGGGATACAGTTAACCGCTAGCAGGGACATGTCAACACATGGAAGCATTTATATCCATTCTTTAAAAAAAACCCAAACCAAAAATTCAACTCTCTGTTCACAAAAAAACCCCAGATATTTCCTATGACAGTGTTTTTATTCAGGACATGTACAGTTAAAATGCCGCTGGAAGTCAGACAGGAAAATCAAATTGAAGATAACTCTAACCTAATTATGAAGGCAAAAATGCTTCTTTTGAAAACATAAACATGTTATCCCATTTCTTTCTAACCTAGTCAAGCTGATGACCATTTTTATGTATATATCTCCTTCTAGCTATGTTGTGATCCTTGATTATTTTCTGCAAGTTCACTGTCACCTGAAGAGGTATTTTCCTCTTACTTCTCTAAATTATTAAACAGATCTATAGAGAAATATTCAATTGCCAGCTCCTTTCCTTACATTAATCCTTTGAAAATGTTTCTGAACATACTCTCTTGAAATTATGAAAACAAAATAAAAAGAATCTAAAAATGAAAATTATCCCCTATTCTAAAATGAGCTACAAAATACTTATTTTGCTATGAATTTAAAGTAATATACCCTCTTATTTAAGAGTTCATTATTCATTTGGATGAGAAACTTATTTCAGGAGCTGTCTTGCAGAGCTTGCATATGCATCTCACATATACGACCATGTAACAAAACAGTCTGGGTTATCTCATTATAGCATCTCAAATGTGGATTGAGCAGGCCTTACTTGTATTAAAAACCATCTTATTCATGATAGCAGAGCATTTATCAAACTAATAAGATGACCACTTGGCACTTTGTTCACCCTGGCAATTTAAATGTGGGGTTAGATAAATGCTACCAAATGCATTTCTTTTTCTTCCCACCATTCCTTTGTGAACATCTATTTCCACAAGCATGAATGCTTTGGAGATGGCCTGAACTTACAATTGTACCCATGTGTCAGTCCAGTAATTGCACAGACTTTTTTTGTGCATCAATTTTTCCATCACTAAGATTTGCCAAACCAATCGTTGTATCTAATTTTTAATGTCTTTCATTAAGCAGTTTCATTTTAATTTCATATTGAGAACACTGCTGGTGAACCCCAAGCCCCAGATTTTAAAGTTTAAAGTTTTTGCTTTCCAGGAGGAAGAATGAGGACTCAGCAGTCATCACTGTGATTTGAGTGGTGTCTTCTCTGTATGTGGAAACCCAGAGCACTGGGAATATTTCTCTGCCTGCTCTAAGAAAGGACTGGATGCCCTGAGTCTCTCTTGAGAGACCCATAGGTGAACTTTCCTATTAGAACAGTGTATTTCAGTGAACCAGAAATATTCACTGAAAAAATATTATAATCTACTTTCCTTGTCTTTCCATATAGATATGGAATCTATATGTTGTAGAAAACCTTTGGGATTTGAAAAAAACAATGTGTCAAGGGAACAAGAGAAAAGCAAATTAAGAGTAGAAATGTTTTTAATTAAACAAAAAAGAGAGAATTCACCACCCAAAGTACAAAAAATCCTAGTAGGGGGGAAAGGTGAGGAAAAATAACTGTGAGTGATATATTGTGGTTATTTTGACATTTCCTTAATATGAATTCCCTTTTTAAACTTGCCACTTTTACTTTTTCTCAGTGTAGGTCTTCTTCTTCCATGCCAGCCCCTTCTTAATTACAGGCCAATCTGAAAGGGTTCAGATATGCTCCATATCCATTTCACAAATGCAGGACTTCATAGAAAACTCCATCCTTTATAGCCTGGAAATTGCAGCTGGAAATCTCACAAAGATATGGAGTTCTTGTGGTGTTTATTTGGTGTTTCCCTTGGTCAGGCAAGTGACAGGAGCAAACACTTCTCGCTACAACCTAGAGGGAAGATGTTCCCAGTCCTGGAAAAACCAAAATAGGCAGGAATAAAGGGAAGGGAAATAAAGCTTAGCTGGATTTCTATTGTTGTGTTACTTATGTTTGAATCTCTTTAATCTGCCTAGTTCTTAAGTTAGCAAATTTAAAAATGGAATTAATTATTTTCCTTGCAGTTTTTTATGATTGCTTCCCTGCTAATTTTGAAATAATAAATCAAGCTGTATTTATTAATAAAATTGCCCAGCCTCCTCACTGCTGAAACAAACAGCATAATTCTCTGCCTTTGACCTGGGAAGTATTCGTGGAGCAAGTTCCCAAGACTTCAAAAAAAAGACTAAAGATAATAAAAACATATGTCAACATCTCAGGCTTTCCTTCTACTGCCTTCATTGCTACTTCAGTGATCAAAAGGAGAAAAGTAATTGTTAATGTTTAATCTAGCTAATACTCTCATGGCATTCCAGTTTGACTTGGCTCTGCTTGCTTTGCCTGGGGTAGGCTGGTTTTTGCCATGTATTTGTAGCCACAGAAAGAAGAGTTATTTATTGGTTGTGATGAACCAATAAATAAATAATTAAGTGATACCAAAACAGGATGAGGTAGAGAACTTCATTAAGCTGGACATGTTAGAAATCAAATGATGACTTGAGGAAAGCCAAAGTCCAGCTATACCACTTTGATTTTTATATTATTTCAAAAGCAGCTCTGCTTTCAAAAAACACAAGCTGGGTTCAGCAAAACCATTGTTCTGGGAGGTGTCTTCTAGTCTGAATTTGAATGCTTGGAACTTATTTTGAAACACTGCTGCATTGTTTCTAATGGTGGGTTATGATTGTTCTGGACTAGGAAAATTTCTTGCAGTTGGGAAGTTTTGAACTGAAGAAGCAGAAAGCTCTCCCCGTTGAATGTATGAGGGATGAGTCTGTCACACCAAGGTTACTTCTGACCCCTGTGAAATCCGGGAAAGAGTGGCTCAGGATGCAAAGCTGACTGTCAGTTGTGGATGGTATAATTTTGGGTGAGATGGCTTCTTTCTTGTCTCAGCAGGTTTTTTGGGAGATGTTAGTTGAGATTCATTGGAGCTTAATTTAGCCTTATAAAAGCACAGTCCAAACTACCTTTCTGGACTGCCTCTGTGTTCAGGTTAGGGAGTCTGGCACCTTTGAAAGGCACTCCCACCCACCTGG
Organism: Haemorhous mexicanus; assembly: GCF_027477595.1. Classification (NCBI taxonomy): domain Eukaryota; kingdom Metazoa; phylum Chordata; class Aves; order Passeriformes; family Fringillidae; genus Haemorhous; species Haemorhous mexicanus. Next base: position 15,841,756 of record NC_082341.1, on the reverse strand, counting down.
AATAGGGACCTGAGAAGGTCTAAGATGAACTGCTTTCCATAGGATTTCTGTTTCCTTGGCTGGAGGCAAAGCCTGGATAAACTGGAACAGGTTGTCCAGAGAAGTTGTGGATGCCTCATCCCTGGAAGTGTTTGAGGCCAGGTTGCATGTGACTGTGAGTAACCTGGTCTAGTGGGTAGCATCCCTACCCATGACAGAGGGTTTGGAACTAGGTGATCTTTAAGGTGTCTTCCAACACAAACCATTGGGTGATTCTATGATTCTCTGATAACTGAATTAGTCAGGTAAGGACCAATATGTATTTCCTTAATCTGCAAGTGTCTCACTTACACACAACTGAATAATTTCCATTTTTTCAGGAGCGGGTTGAGCAAATCAGTGTCAAAGATTTTTGAAAATATAGACATAAGATAAAACTTTGACATGAGGTGCCTGTTATAGCAAACTCTTGATGGCCTTGTTGATGATATGTGGACATGGTGTGATGGCCAATCCCGAGAGAACTTGTTCTTTTCCTGGTGCCATAATCAGCTCAGTCTTGTTGAAAAATGGTAGCATCCTAGTTGAGGAAAGGGTTCCTTTGCTCTGTGGAAATGGAAGATAGCAGAAATCCATCAACTTGTTTGGGTCTTCAAGATGGCAAATGTTTAGAAATAGCGGCAGCTCTGTCCTCACTCTTTGGTCTGCATTAGTATTTATCTGTTACCTCCTCTTCTTCCCTTCTTTCCCACCAGCTTTCTCTGGAAGCATAGCCAAGGCCACAACTCTGATCCTCAGTGGTGGTGAGTGCACAGCACTGCAGCCTGCAGGGAGGGATGGATGCTCAGCACTGCTCAGGATTAGGGCCCTGCCCTGAAATAGCCTCTCAACTATGGTGTTCATTGGGCCACTTTAGTTGCTGGACTGAAAAAGCACTTACAGTGTTTTCATCAAGATGAAATGTATAGGGAGCACAGGGAGGGAGTGCCTGTGCTCTCACACTGGATTAGGATAATAACCCTGCACACTGCTGAGGTACTTAGTGTGCTTGTGGTGTTTATGATGTTAACTAGAAGCCCAGACAGCAAAGCCCCAAGATTACATTTTGCACTTTAGCTAAGTATTTAATCAGAAATGTTAATAATCTCTCCATTAAGCAGTTTAACAGCAGATTAGGTCTAGCAATGGGGCTTTTGCAGACACTATCCTATCATAACTACAGCTACAATACTTGTGACTGGGGGAAAAACATTTCTTATTAATCCCCTTAGCAAAACTATTGAGGAGTTCACCTGTGCTATTAAAGCATTGTTACAAAGTATTTTTTTTTTTTTTTAGACTGTCTTAAATGACCATGGTATTTTGAATGTGCAGTTCCCTGAAAGCTGAGGAATCTGCTCTGTTACTGGGGTCCCATGTCTATTAATTGGGAACAATACCTTTTGTATATTGACAGGTTTTTGTTTGAGGAAGCAGAAGGTGATGAGTACAGACACAGTGATCATTAGTTTATGTAGCATCTTGCAGCTTTGTATGTTCTTGAAAAGTTGAAAAAGTTTAAATTTCATTTTCCAGGCAGGAATCAGGACTGCTTTTCCACTCACAGAGGGTCTTTAGGTCAGGAAAGTCTCAGTTGTCACTGAGGGTCCTCAACTTGGAGATGCACTGCTGTGGTGGGGAAAGAAGATGCTGCTATAGGATGTGCATTGATGTGTATATCCTGAAACACCCACAAATTTCCACTCAGCACCAGTAAATCTTCAGTTACAGCCCTGTGTGCCAATGTGGGACATCTGGAAAAGAGTAAGGAGAATGATATGAAGTCTAAAAAAATTAGCTAAATGAAAGATGGAATCAATTAGTGTTATTGAGCCCCAAGAAGAGAAGAATTGGGTAATGGGAAGAGGAAATAATGTTCTCTCTGTGCTGTGCTGGATCAGACATATAGTAGACATGAATTACAGCAAGGAACAGACAGCACAGATGCTGCAGAACTTCTTCAAAGCCACACAGGCCATGTCTAGGGTGAAGTTAGCTGGCTGCCAGGTGTCAGGTTTTCCTGCCTTGAAGCACAAGGGTGGACTGGGTGCTCATGAGGAAGGCTTGTGGCGCTGAGCAGGTGCCTGTGTCCCATGCTGCTCTCATTGCATAGTCTAAAAAACCAGCCAGGACTCCCAGATCACTCTGATGAAATCAAGCAAGAAAGAAGCAGAAAGAAAAACATATGCCTTAGAAAATTCTAGAAGTCACTGACACTTATGATATTTAACGGGCAACAGACCTAGATGTCAGAAAAGTTAGGCATACTATGGTTCTGTGATCTTTTTCCCAGAATGTGCCAATAACCCATTAAGAGCCACTTCAGAATAAAGAAAGGAAAAAAAAAAAGTATTTTTAAAAAGGAAACAACTTGGAAGTTATTTTTTTTTACAGAACAGAGGTTGCTCATATGCCTCAGGATTTTTCCTGTATCCATGCAGGGCTGAAAAAAATGACCTACTTTTTAGGAGGGTACAAGATTTTCTCCATGTTATCTGACCTCAATCCTCAATAAACCTTTTGAACCTGTAGTTATGTGTCACATTCGGTGTGCTCCTTGACATTCTTTTTTTTCCATATTTGAAAAAGTAGTGGTGGGGGGGAAAGTAATGCTAGCTAATGCCCTTGTTATAATGATCAAGAGACAGACAAACTTCATTAATAGATGGGCATCAGATTCATTTGCTGTCAGCATGCATGAGAGAAAAGATTTAATATTTCAAACCTTTAAGCTCTGCAAGAGAATGTATCATTAAAGCATGGTTCACTGATCATGGAGTGCTTGGAGCTCTGTAGGAGGACTGTGGGTGTTTTAGACTATAGAGAATTGTCTGATATTATTAGTTTAAGCAGCCCAACACTTACTGTGACTTGAACTGTTAACGCTTCCTTTTCTCTTTGTTTCCCTGTCCTGTTCTTCCTCCAGCATCGTTAGTGACAAAACAGGAGACCAGAAGCTGTAACCTGCTCCCTGTCTTTGGGCATTAATCACTTTAGGGTAACAAATTTAGAAATTCATCTGAAAATAAAGGAGCAAGCAAGAGCTATTGACTTAATTCCTTACCTAGCTGCTTCTTTTGAGCTAACACCCAGCTTGGCTGCTGCTTGTTAAACAGCAGTGCAAAAAAAACCACATGGGATGATAAAAAAGAAATCTTATTATGTGGACAGGTCTTCAGCAAGTGGTCTAGTGATTTAGTTGGAGTGTTGTGCCTTGATGTGGCTAAAAGGAAAATAATGAAGCCAAGCAGGGGGTCAAGAGCAACGCAAAACAGTGATTAAAGTTGTTTATATCTCTTTGTTGGCATGGATACAATCAAATAAGCTCATTAGACATTTTGAATTGCAGAAACATAGCTCAGAAAGCAGCCTGAAATAATATCTGCTATTGCCCTTGTGCAGAGTTTCCCTCCGGGCTGTGCCAGCTAGTTTTAGCTTTTTGATAGGTGATATGTTCTTTCAAAGGAATAAATGAAGTGAATGCAGATACGTTCAAAGATTTTTAAGGAATTCAGAGTGGATATGAATCTGATGTTAAATAAAACACGTGTCAGATGTTAAGATATTAGAGGAAAAATACTGACGATTACCTTTAGGAAAAGTTAGCTGTTTTAAGTGGGGCCTTTTCAAGGTAACCTGATGAAATGAGATCTTCCCCAAGCATGCTTGTGTGTGCAGAACTTGCACCCCACTGGCAGCTTTGCCCTTAAGGGGTGCTAAATTAAACAAAACTCACTGCTAATGTAGTCATTGTCAAAGGTTTGCAAAGTCTAACCCAGGACTGCTGAAACATAGGTGGAGGAGAGAGTGATGTCCCTGTGCCTTTTAGCTGAGCTTTGAAAGCAGAGGGCTTTTGTACTATATAATCTAATTGCACTGTAAATTTTGTGCTCCTCTTAATTATGCTTCCTCCTCTGTCCTTTGTGTGCTCTTTGTGTAGGACTGAATCTAATTTGTGACTGGTTTTGGAGAGCTGAAGAGACTTTTACCAGCAGTCATGTAAATGAATAACTTTAAGGTTAAGCTATAGATTGCAAGGACCATAAAGCTCAAACAGTGTGTTCTCTTCATTCATATTGGGCCTCTCTAAGCACTGGACTGGGGATTTTGCTGTGTGTTTTCTTTAATAGTAGATGGAGGACAACAAGAATACCAGATATGGTTGCAAACTGTGCAGTCTGGCATGATGGTGAAAGATGGTTTGTGTTTGAAGAACAGCAAGGGGATGGAAGGATGGAATCCAGGTATGCTGGATTCTGATGCATGGGGCTATATTTATATCTGAGGATAAACAAAGATACCTGTTGGATTTTCCACAGTGAAGTCTGGGATTCTCTGCAAGTTGTTCAGAATTCCAGAAGCATCCACAGCACTTTGGGAAGGGGGACCTTAAGCTCACTGCCTTTTGACAGATTTCCCTGCTCTACTACTGACCCATACCTGTGCTCCATATGGCACTTGTGCAAGGCTCATGGATTCACACTTTGCCTCCCCATGTCCATGCCATTTTCTGATAACCAGTGAGGCCCAGCCAGCAGGTGCTGTGCTCAGGAAAGTATTCACCTCGTGGGACCTGGTGGTCAGAGCAGCCTGCTCCTGAAACAGTTTCCAGGCTCATTCCAGTCTGGTGGCTGGACCTACTGCATGCCCCGGAGACCCGATGACAGGCAGACAGGGAAAACTGGAATGTGCTTTCCCAGGAGTGGGGTGAGGAGCTAGGGAAGCCGTGGAGTGCCTAGAGCAGCTCCTTCTTTTCTTCTCTTCTGTGAGATATCAACTCCTTTGGCAGCAGCAGTGTGGTATGAGTCTAATTCTGAGAAGCTGGATGTGGAAAAATATCAGTGCAGTAACTCACCCACTTGTGACTCCAGCCTGTGGCTAGCTGGAGCTGTAAATGTGGGTCTAGTAGGCACAAAATACATTCACTGAAGAAGGAATGAAAAAGCTCAGTCTTGGTTCAAGACTTCCAAACAAGGAATATGGGAGAAGAGTGAAATATCTTGATTTGGTATCTGTCTCTGTAGATGGGTCTTCTGCAGAACTGCAGAGTAGTTGCTTTGTCCTGATGAAGCCAAGGAAGTCGATTGGGTTTAATCTGTGCTCCAGATGTAGATTGGAGAAGATATTGTAGCAGTCATACTCCTAAAATCCACTGACAACCCAGCCTCATGGCTTGCAGAGGCTGCCTGCTGGCAGGAGAAGGAACAGACAGCCCAATTGAAAATAACATGCAGTTTGGATAGAGATGTGGGCTGGGAGGGCCTTGGAAACCAAATTTAAGCCTATGAGTGTGCTGGTTAATTCAGTCTCTTTCTTCAGAACTTGTTTCCTCACCATAACTCAGTTTGGATTTTCCTAAGCCTGGCAGTGTGGCCAATGTGGTCACAGGTTTTATACGCCGTACAAGTGGACGTATTAATGTCTCAACAATCAAGAGGGGTCTGCTGGTGGTGACTGGGGTAACAGTGTCGTGCATGGCAGGTGGAAGTGTGCTGAGCACGAACAACAAGGTGGCTGTGTTGGACACCGCAGGAACAAAAGGGACTGGGGATGTGGAATAGGAGGACTGTGGACACTCAGGGTGAGCAGCATATGGAAACTGCTGTAGCAAGACAGCTTTGCTTTGATATGTACTCCTTGTATAATTGCCATATTAATTAGCTGACAGGACAATGCTCTGGTGGAGAAATGAAATGACAAAAAATGTCATTGGTATCACTGGGAGAACAACTAAGAAGGGACAGGGCAGCCAGGGAGGCTGGAGGTGCTGCATGTGACCCCAGCAGAGTGCCTGGAAAAACCATACCCAAGAGGGACAGCCCAGAGACATGGGGCTGTCTCTGAGCAGAAGTGCCAGCAGTGGGGACTCATTGAAGGCTGGGCTGGGGTGTAAGAGTCGGCCACAAAGCAGAGTCCACCCAGTCTCTTCATGAGCATACTTAGAAAATCCTTCATCCAGAAATCAGGGCTGTATGAGGGATGAGTTGGGAAGAGTCATGGCAATGAAACACACTATCCAGATCAGAGCTCCCTAGGGAGAGGGAAGCCTTCTGCCGCAGCAAAGGGACTGTCTGACCCTCTGGTGGCACTAGCCACAGTCAAGCAGCACTGCTGCAGCTGCAGGCCCCATGGTCCCTCAGGGATGATGCATCTCTGTCTTCACCATCACAATCTCTGCAGGCTCAGGTCAGAGAGAAGAAAATAGTCAACTTGCTTGAAGAAAGTTTTCAGCCAGCCTTGCTAAGCCCAGAAGGAAAAAGGTGCCCTGGAGCATTTCCTGCCCTGGGACTGAGGGCAGGGCTGCTTTGGCAGTGCCACTGCATTGCACAAGTCCCATCCCTGCAGCTGCCACCTTTTACCTTTGTGCACCCGCATCAGGACATTTCCTACCTACTTTGTTCTCCCCTCCAGCTGGGAATAAATATGCCCTGCTTTTCTGACTAATTCTTTGTGCCCATAGTTATTATTAGAAGTATATCTGATTCTTGCCAGAAATAAAAGTAATTACAAGCTTCAGGCTGGCACCTTTCTGTCTACCTCCTGCAAATATTTAAATCGGGATTTTGTTACCGACTGCCTTTGGTAATTAGTTGTTCAGTAGTATTTTTCCACTGCCCACACATAACTGTAGACTGTGAAGACCAGACCAGATCTCTAAGCCTGCCTGCCTCCTCCCCCTCCCCTCCCTTCCCCGCATACTTTTTAACTTTCTCTGAGAACAAGTTTTATATGACCTTTTCATAAAATAGAATCACAGAATCATTTAGGTTGAAAAAGACTTTTAAGATCATTGAGTCCAACCGTTAACCCAGCACTGTCAAATCCACCCATAAACCATGTCCCTAAGCACCACATCTGACAGCCTCTTACTGAAAATGCTTTTTGGCCAGGGATTAATGGATAAACAATCAGTGGAAGAGATTTTTATATATGCATTTTTAAAATAGGTTTCCAACTGTCTGCTTTACTTTCTGGTCTGAAGCAGTCCGTATTTCTCAGGCCAGCGCTGACACAACAAAAGGATAGATGGCATCCTGATTGCTAGCTGTGGTGGCATCTCCCCCAAAATCCAGAAGCACTTCTGAAGGCTCTCCTTTGAGTCTGCTCCACCATTCTTTGAGGAAAAGGATCCATCCCTCTGTATTTTGTACATAGCTTTGTCTTTGACCATGTAATCATGGATTGATTTTTGATCTTGCTTTTGGGTGACACAGACCTTCTTCTCATGTGCTGATTCTTTGCTGTTGAAAGCTTCATGGAGGTCAATTAGGTTGTGCTTTGTTCTGCTGTGTGAGGCCCACAGTGGGTTCTAGCTCTCCCTGTCGCTGGTTATGATCTTTCAGAAACCTGTGCTGCAGAATCTGCGTTCTAGGATACAGAGAGCAAAGGAGATGTGGATGTTGCCCATGCTCCCCGGCCAGCATGGACACTAGACTGGGGACCTGGGCTCCTTGTCTTGTATTTTCCTAAGCAAAGCTGCACCTTGTGTGATAAACATGCAAACTGCAACCTTGTTCTTGCTTGGTGTTCCAAAATACCAGGCACACCAGTCATAGAAAAGCGGAGCACTGAACATGACATTGCCAGAAGTGCTAGGCTCATCCCACATACCTGAACATGACATGATTGATGACAGCTCCACTTCCTAATCACTGTACTTAGCTTGCTGACTCTTACATTGGAATACAGAGATTTTACAAGTGTTAGACTTCATATCTCTCATCCCCCGCCTCAGAGGAAAAAGCATTAAAACACCCATCCTACAGATCTCTGAGAAGATGTGAATAACATAACTTGGCAGCAAAGCACTTCACAAAATGAGAGCTCTGAGAAATCTTGCCAACTCCTGAGTTATTTCTAACTTGGTTTCCATCATAGTGTGGAAAGGGTTTTGGCAAGGCAGCTCTCAACAGGAGCTGGATTCAGCAGCAGAGGCTGCCAGGCAGTGACAGTGGGTCACTCAGCACCCTCGGAGCAGAGTGCAAGTGTGGAGCCAGCCCAAGGCCAGCTGTGGGGAGAGGAATGGGCTGTAGATGCAGTGCAAGAAAGGGTAGGTGGGACAGAATGACAGGATAAAGTTAACTAGATTTCCAGTCTCCCCAGGTGCCTGCTAGTCTCTTCCATGTTTCTATGCAACTGGTCTTGGTCTCACTTTCCAAGAAGACATGAGCAGCTTGCATAATGGCGTATATAAAATTTTGAAAGACTTAGAGGAAGGACGAGGGAAGAGATGGGTTCAGAAATCCTTAGAGGTCTAGTAGAGTTGTCATGGATGATGTATTTATTCAAACACTTTTATATTTGCTTAAGAAAACCTGTTTTTCCTCTGAATTGCCACAAAAGGAACTATTAATGGTAAAAGTCCAAGGAAGCTGTGTAACTTCCAAATGCTTTCCTAATGATCCCTAATGGGCCGTGTGCACTTTCCAGACTCTAGTTAACCTCACCAGGATAGGAAATGCAATAAAATTATAATTTTAAGTCCTGTAGTTCATTAAGATGGAAGAGCTTTTGTTTAATTTTGGAGTTTCAGGGTGCAATTGAGACTACAAAATGAAACACTTCAAAGCACAGAAGCTGGAAAAGCTGCTGGGGAAACAAACACATTATTTATATCATCTAATAATTCCACTTTTCCACACTGAATCAATTTATTCTTCCTCCTGATGTCTCTGCTCTGAAACTCACAGGTCTTATATTTGTCTCCTTGTACAGTATGTAGGCTGCAATTACCAACACAGGTATATTTGAAGCATTATTTAAAACATTCAGCTTTCTGTGAAAGGAGCCTGAAAGCAGCATCTGCCATCTGGACATATTGATCTTACTTTATTTTGTTTCACATTAAGGCTCTGTTGTCTTTGGTAATTTTGCAGCTCTCACGTGCAATGTGTCTGTCCTGCTGAGCCTGGGAAGCTGTCAGATCTTTGCTTCAACAGTGTAGTTAATTTTTCACTTCAGTTTGGAATCCCATCTGATCCTGTCCGTGGTTCCTAAACCTGCTCAGGGACATTGGGCTCTGCCATGACTCAGGATCCTGTTGGAATCCTGTGGTGCTTGTCTTCCTTGCTACTACTAAAAGCACATTGACTGTTTGGACTACTGAAAGAGAGAGCTTGAAAAAGCTACTTAAAGCACACAGGAAAACTCTGTCCCACATTTGTGAAATGCTGTGTTGGCACCTGTGTGGCCAGCAAAGAGCAACAGGCCTGTCCTGCTGCTCCAGCCTGGGAGCACTAGTCCCTGGGGGGTGAGGAGATAAAACACTGGCAGCCCTGGGACATGATCTGCTGTGAAGCAATTTCTTCTCGGCAGGAGAACAAGTGACCTATGTGAACAGGGGCTGACCAGTCCTGGATTCCAGCTATCAACTGACTGCATTGAACTGCTGCAAAGCATACAGCAGCCAAGAATTACTCATGGAAATAATTCCACAATCATCTTTGAATAAGCAATAACTATAGGAAAACTGTAAGCTGTTCAAACAACTTAAAAAGGGCCTTGTGACATGTGATCAACTCAGCTTCTTCTCAAGGCTTCATTTCATGCCTCAGTTACTGCAGCTTCCAGCTTTGTGGCCTTGACAGCTCCAAACATACACAAAAAATGGGACAGCCTTGTGCTGCTGTTTTCTGAAGGGCTCTTTCTCTCCCATCTAACTGCTCCTGTCCTCTTGAGGAAACCATGTATTTATGTGTGCACCACTAATGCACCTGAGTTTGAAGGCACCAATGTGCACAGCAGGGCCAAACTAAATGCAGGAGCAGTTCCTGAGGATGGCTGAGCTCATGGTCTTGTGCTGTGCTCTGCATTGCTGCAGTATTTTGCAGAAGCACTGTATGACTGTATGACCAAGACGCCTTGGCTGTCTTCAGAAACAGTAGCCCCTTCTCTGGGTGGTGGTGCAGATGCCAGGTGAGATAGAGCCAAGCAAACTTCATGTCTGCACCTATAAGGCTGTCTATTGTTTTGCCCTATGCTTTCAGCCCTCATTTAATATCCTGAAATCCCACACCACCATTACCATGTTTTTACCTTGTATGCTTTTTATGCATGGTCCTCCTCTATGTTCCTGCTCGCCCTGGTGATCTCTCAGAGATTTCCTGAAACCACAAAGTATCTCCCTGTCACCTGCCTCAAACCCTTCCTTCTCACTGACATTGAAGGGGAAGCCCCATGCCTGTAGGTTGATGAGGACATCTTCCTCTTAGAGCTCAGCAAGTCTGCCTGATCCAGCTGTTGCATTTCAGCAAATTCCCCTAAACATCCCACTGCAGAGCTGCCCCTGTGTTGGGAGAGGACTGTGTTACTCCAATAGTTTCTTGGGAAACTCTCAAGGGAAATACCCCAGTGGTCTTCTGTGATGGTGTGTTTATCTTGGTGTGCACCTCAGGATGTGTTTGGAGTAGGTTAAAAATTGTTTTAACTTGTATGGGGGAAAACCCTATTTGGGTCAGCTTTTGGGAAAGCTAACCCTGAAGTTACCTCACACCAGCAATAAAAGTTAGAGGTTGAGTGAAAACTGAAGTATCCTTGTTAAGAGCATCTAAATCCATTTGCCAGGCCTGTACAGCATCAGAGGCTCTGGTATCCTGAGATTCAGCTTCGAGTGCCCCCTTTCCCCTCTTAAATGTCATATAATCTATACAAGACAAGAGGTACTGTTATGAGGGTGGTTTGACCTGCAGCATTAAAACACAGATCTTAGCTGAGGAATTTCTGTATGAAGCCTATAACCTCTGGCTGAACTGGAATGTGCCTTTTAGAAAGGAATCCAGGCTTTAAGACCCCCCAGCCCACACAGTCCACATCCGCTGTAGGTACGCTGTTGAAATACTCAGCTGTACACTTTCTGTGTTTGTGTGTTTAAAAACAAAAGTCACTAAATATATTTTTGGCCAGATTCCTGTGGGGGTCTTCAGTTTACAAAGTGCCAGTTGCATTCTTAAAACCTGCCTGTGCTGGTGCTTCCAGAACAGCAATCCATTGCTTCCTGAGCTTGTTGGTGTTTACAGTTTTTACTTGTAGAGAAGGTCCAAAGAGATGTGCCCTCATATCATAGGCAACAGGCTGTTCAGAATTATGTCCAGACTCTGGTAGGTCTGTGTACCTTGTGTTTTCCTGCCTGTCTTGCCTCTGGAGTTCATTGTAACATGCATGATCATACAACATAGAGACCATACTCCTTCCTTCCTGATGGCCAGTAACTTTCTAATGTCCCCATTGTGAGTGTGGCAGACCAGCCTGGAGCTCCTCTCCCACCTCACCTGGAGGAGAGGTTTGAGTTATGATCTCTTAGATATGCCCTAACCACAGGATTTTCAGATGCTCCAATAACTCTTTCTGGTTAAGCATTCATAGGCCAGAAAGCATTAGGAATTCCCCTAATATTCAGGTACTCCATACAAAGTACAGGTGTTTAAATGGGAGAGAAGGAGTTGCATGATGCAGGGCACTCCATCACCGCAGTGAACCTAATCCTACTTTCAACCTGAACTTGAACCAAATTCTGGCTACTGCCTTTCATCGTATTTCTGATGTCCAGATTAAAGAACAATTAACTGCTTTCTTTTAAACTCATGTAAGTACCTGGTCTGCACTTCTCTGGTTGCTTTAATCTGACAAGCACAAGTCTGAGCTCCCTGTTCTTCAGGCCTGATGGCTGTTCTGTGGTGCCTTGGCCCTGGTGCAGTAGGTCTTGCAGTGAACCGATCTGAACACAGCAACAGGGTTGTGCTGATTCTCTGCTCACTCATAACAGGGTGCACAAAGGGCAGAGGTGAGGGGAAGACCCAGAGGAGCAGGGAGGAGAGGGGAGTAAAGATCTGGTCTGTCCCTTCCAGTGGCAATCAAGATCCCTCTAGGATGGCAGACTTGTGTTCCTCACAGGACTTTATTTCTTTTCTGCTCACCCACCTGTATTATATCAATACCACAGACCTCTGGAAGTTGTTTCTGAAAGGGCTGTATCTGTGGGTATGGTGGTTTGGGCATTGGTAGAAAGAGAGTTCTGCTATGAAATTCAAATTTCTTGAAACCTTAGATTTTCTAGAGTTGTTCCCATCATCCCCAAACCTTTCCAGTGGGTAATAATCTCTGTGGGACAGGGAAGAATACCTTGCCTGCACATAGTCAAGGTGACCCATGTCACATGATCACATTTGTGAAGGAGAGGAGTATCTCCTTCAGGAGTTTGTACAGGCTAAGGCACAGAGGAGTATTTTTTGCTTTTGCAGAGTTATTCTGCTCCACTATTCTGAAGGGCTCTAGGAGAACTTTTAGTGAGCCTGTGGCATATGTCCTCCTTCCATGCAGTCCAAATCCATGCTTCAAATCTGTAGAGACAAGAGGAAGTGGTTAAAAGTTTCAGGGAATAGATCTCATTTCTTTCTCCAAGCAAAAGACATGCTCACACTGCTGCCCCTGGTTGAGAGCCCTCCAGTTATGGCTTGTCTGACAGCCTGGTGAGCTGATGCAATGTGCCATCTGCTAGGAAACCAACTCAGCAGAGGGATGGAATACTTTTCTGCTGGTATAGTAAACTGAAATGGTCCTGCTGTGACCTAATCAGTGCAGCAGAGGGTAAAGGGGGAACAGGAGAAGGTGAGGGAGGAGGAGTGGTTGTGAGAGAGGGCTCAGATGAACTGACTCTGGGATTAGGCAGACATGGAGATTGTGTATCTGACAAAGTCTGTGGAGTGGCCTTAATTGTTGGTTTTTGCAAAGGGATGGCATATTCTAGAATAATTTACTGGCTGCAAGAGACAAACATAGCCCCTCTCCAAGCTCTATGTTTTCAATTTATCCCTGAAGCTCTGTTGGAAAAGACAGGCACAAAAGTGTACTTGGGTCACAAAGAGGAAATTCTTGAGTAAAATAACCAACTGGGACTCATGAAGGTGCTTTGTGTCATGTCAAACTTATATTACGTAAGAAGTTGAGAAGGTGCAGCTCAATACCTTCAGTAGGAATTAGTTTTCTTTAGGAATATTCTGGGAAAGGACAATCCTGGTTTATGACCAGCAGGTTATACTTCTTTTGGAATAATCACTTTAGTTGTCTGCATGACATTCAGATTCCTACATTAAGGAATTAATTCTTTGGTATTTTTTTAATTCCACCCCAGTGAGGTGGACTTTTAGACACCTCTCACTCCCAAATCAGTTCCTTTCCTTGATAAAATCAGCAAACCAGCTACATCCATGCCAACAATATCTGAACTTTATTAGATAACCCAAAGCAGATGAATAATAAAGTTAGAGGGATGGGTTTAGCTAGGACCACATGCTGAGTTTCACTCTAGAATAAGTCTCTGCAAGTCTCTGCAGTGGAACTATAAATCCCTGGACCTAGCATGGAAGTGCTAATGGGCCCTCAGATTCAGTGCCACTACCAGGCAATAATATCTGTAATAGCAGTTAACAAAGATACACCGACTGAGCTCTTCAGGGTTCAGCAACTGCTCCCAGGCTTGGAGCAGAGCTCATTTATTTTCTTCTCTTCATTCCACTAGAGCAGCTCCAAGCCCTGACAGCACATGGGGATAATTGAAGCAAAAGACTGCCCAATCTTCTCATAAAACAATCCCAGGATTGTTCTGGGGACCGTTGGCACAACAAACCTTGCACTGCAAATTTTGCTCTGTAATTAGCAAGCAGTTGCTGTCATGCCTGTCAGATGGGTTTATGTGACGATGTGAATAGAACAACAGTTGACTGTCTTCCCTTGCAACCAAGGAGAAGCAACTGCTTTGAGTAAAGCTGACAATTATGTAAAAGGAACTAAATGAATTTGGCTTATGGTTCACACTTACCCCTCACAGATGGAAGGCAGGACCTCTGAGGCCCGTTTCTGAGTCCTTGCCCCTTTGTACCTGACTAGTCACTGGCTAAGTGCCTAATGAGGCTCAGAGGAAACAAATCCAGTACTGAAGGCTTTTTATTGTCTTTCTTTTCTTTATAGAGCAGGGAATTACCATGTGGTTTGCATTCAAGTTCAAAATCTGATCTTATCACCCAAAGCTGATGACAGACACAACAGTGCTTTCACAAAACCAGAAAGAATAGTGATACCATGAGCTGGACAACAAAGATAGGTAGAAAACTGAAGAAGCCTTGAAAATTTTAGGAAGTCCATTTATACATATGCCTTCTCAATCTATCTATCTATACATAAGGCAGTTGTGTTAAGTTTTTCTCAACCACCCATTGATAATAGTGGTGGAAGCAGTAATGTAGAGGGAAGTCCAGGTATCTGCCTACATCTTACCACTAATCATTCCTAATCTCATCTAGGACAAGTCTCTTGAGGAATATAGAAACTCTGATTCTCTGTGGGCAGTTACAGCTGGAGCTGTTGCTGGAATTTGTAGAAAGGCAGGCTCAGAGAATAAGAAATCTTAGATATTAAAAAATATTGATTCTGATCTCATTGCAGTAGGACACCATTTAAGACCAAAAATGAACAAAGTGGTCCCTTTTTTTGCATTCAAAGTGGGAATTTTTCTTTTGCTCTGGAATGTTCAGGATGTCTCTCAGGAACTGGTGTCCCAGTACAGTATGACATGTGGGAGTCTCTGGGTTGGACTGCAGACAGAAAGATGTTTTACTGTGCTCATGATGCATAGAATTGCCTCAGGACCAAAAAACTTCCATCAGCCTCTAGAGCCAAGCAGCTCCCCTGAACACCCCAGGCTCACCACGGGTAGGTAGGGCATTGCTGCCCAGGGGCCTCAGTGAAACCTGATGTGCTGGAAACGGAGTGAAGTGATTCAGCTGGAAAGACAGAATTTGGGATGTGTAAAAGGAATAAGCTGGGGATGTGGGGTGAAGCATGGAGATGCAAGAGCTGCCTTTCCTTTGCTGCCATCTGATTCTACCCTTTTGAATAGCCCTGCCTGGGCAGGATGCTTAAATGAGTCATCAAACTGCTTCACTGGTCTCTTCAGCTCTTGCTACCCATTTGGCTCTCCCCCCCCAGCACTCCTCACGGTAAATGCTTCCCTTTCTCAGGATCTTCTTGAGTTGCTTGCTGCTCTATTTTGGTACAGCTTTACCCTTCTCTGCTGGGAAACCTTGTCTAATACAGCATTAAAAAGTCACTCAATTTGCCACCAGATTTCTCGATGAGGATGAATTCTACCAGTGCTAATCTTATTAATCTTTTTTGTCCTTTTACATTCACTGGAAAGATGGTGTGAAGAAAGATCCTACCTGTGTGTCTAATGGACTGATAAGTGTGCAAAGATAATAAAAAAAATAAAGACCTCACATATGGACATGTAACCCTGTCCTCTTCTTATACACCTTCCTTCCTATGTGTCTCTGTGAGCTTATGCTCTAAAACTGACTAAAACAGAACACATGTCCAAACACACCAAATCTGTAAGAAAAGTCTTTGAAATTCCTGTTTACAAAAACCCAGTAAAATCCAGGCACAAATACATAGGCAAAATCCCAGTGCTTACAGTGCACAATTCTGTGGTCTCCTTTTCAGCTGCATCTGTCTCTTTCAAAATGACACAACCTTTTTCTAACTGTAAAATTAGCTCATCATAAGCTGCAGTTTTCAAAACTGGCTGTAGATCTTGTAGCTGAAACTGTGCCAAATGCTGAAGGCTTTGGCTTTTGTAAACTGTAAGTAAAACTGTAAGAATCCTGTTTGTAACAGAGGGAGAAGAGAGGATTGTGCTGAAGAAATATTTTCATGTAGTGCAAAATCCAGCTGCCAGACATGGGCAGCTCTGTTCTGTGACTTCATAGAAGCTTTTACCAGAAACTCTTCTAATAGGAAAACCCAAGAGGACCTGGGGAAGGAGTGGGAGCTACAAATGCTGTTTGTCTTTCCTGATAGTGATAGGCAATACACATCAGCTCCCCTGAGGTACCAATACAGAAAAGAGACATTAGTTTTGCTGTGGAGCAAATTCAGCTGAAAGGCTATGGCTGACCCATCCAATTTATCTCATGATCAAATGAAAGTGCTTTTATTTTCCCTGTTTACTTTGTTAACAAGTTTTAGCTATCCTGAGACAAAAGCAGCTTTAACACTGAAGTCAAGACAGAGGGTCCCACTAAAATCATTGGAGAATAGAATGTGACACTCTACCTTCTTCTCCAAATGCATTATTTATATGAATGTTGTAGCAATTATGTGATTATACAGAAGTTAATGCACAACAATAAACCAAAGGACCATCAAAGAAATGCTAATGGCAGGGAATGTTTTTTGTTTAAATTGTGGATTCACGTTTCTTTTTCTTTTTTCCTTGAGGGCTACAAGAACAGAAAATTTGCAAACCTAATAGAAGAGTCTTCAAATGTCAAATCTTTGAGTACAGAAAAGAAAATGAAATCCACGTTCCTGTCTCTGTTTCTCTTTCACCTCCTTTGAAATACGAACAACTTCAGAAAATAGACTCATTTGTTTCACCTTTTTCTTTTGGCCTGAATGGTTATGTGAAGCCTAACAAGAGCGACTTGGGTAAGGGCCAAGGGTCCAAGGACCAGGTGAGTTTCTCCTTAATCCTGCCACAGAGGGCAAAGGGCTTGAGGAGGGCTTAGCAGATCATGGAGGTCAGCACCTGGCTGCACAGATGGTTGGGAAAAATGTTTTGGCCTTCACAGCCATGGGACTGAGAACAGAGGACTGCTAGGAAGAGTTGAGATCCATCTGATCAAGTAGGGCAAAGCACCTTTGCCAATAGGCTGGCCCACCTGAGGAGACATTCCAACAATGAATGACAGAAAAGGGAGGTGACAACTCACAAAGAAGCACAGGCCAGCATGGCAAGGAAAGGGGCAGGGTGGACTGAGGGGAAAGGCCTTGAGCCAAACAAACAAGACAGAGATGACTCCACTACTGGCACATGCACACAGGTAAGGAAGAGCAGTCTGGGTCAGGTGGCTAATTTGCAAGGCTCATCTCCTCCAACCTCCAGAGCAGCCAAGCCTGTGCACCTTAACAGCTCGGAGAAATGTATTTACGGGAACCTGGATCAGGGCCATCCTAAACATGGACACAGGCAGGGCAATGAGTGGGTTGAAAGCAGCTCTGTGGAGAAAGATTTGGGGGTGTTGATGGGTAAAACACTAAGTCTCATCAGTGTGTCCTTGCAGCCCAGGAAGCCAACCATAACCAGCTGTATCCAAAGAATGTGACCAGCAGGTCACGAGAGGTGAGTCTCGCTCTCTCCTCTGCTCTGGTGAAACCCCACCTGGAATACTGCTACCCTTTTACTGTAGGGTGGCTAAAGGAAGAACAGAATTTGATGTAGCACAGGTTTACTAGATGCTTTTTAGCTGTGGTCTGCAGCACAGTTGTACAAAATCTTTTTGTTAATGCTCAACAGAATGTAATTTTCAGAAGTTTTAACTCAATCTAAGCTAGGACTTCCAACAGTGCAAGCTGTTATTAGCAGAGTTTCATTCTTAATAATTAGGAATGGTTATTTGATCTGCTGAAAATTACTAAAAACTCTCTCTTATTCTCACAATAAAAGGGTTTTTTTAAATTTGAACTTCAGGATTGAGTATATGTTTTATCAAGAGAAAGTATGTATTATTAATTCAAAAGGTTTAAAACTTTAAAACTTGTTTCAAAGGGCTTGACAGTTTGAAAAAAACTGTGAAGAATGAAATGATTATTGTGCAATACTGTCTTCTCAAAAGAAGCAATACTTACAGAGTGCTAAAGGAAGCAATGGCATAAATGGTAAATCACTGCCCAACTGGAAAGAGTCCAATCATGTATCTCTGACTCTTAAAAGCAGACCTTCACTTTTACTTGCTTAAGTTGGCCAGTAAGAGTATGGCCTATTCAGTTGCCAAATGAGATTTGTAAATATCTTTTGAAATTTTAGACAATGTTTATTTAAAATAAAATTTTCAGGTTGGGCAGACACGACCTGATACTTCTCTTTTAATCATTCTATTGGTGTATTATTTATGGTTATGCTATGCAATCTGCTGAGTTCTGAAACCAGTCAAATTGAATTTGGTTTGCCTTGGTGTATGTTAGTAAGAATGTTTTCCTTTTCTTCCCTCCTAACTTCCCCTCAAATGCATTTGCTGTTCTTTTTCCACAGTACAACATCAAGGATTTACAGTTCTCTGCCTGGCAGCCTCATTAGGAACACTAGGAAGAAATTCTTTGCTTCAAGAGAGTTGAAATACAATGATAGGCAGGGAAAGGGCTGTGTCATGAAGGATTCATTTATTCCCAGGTTTTGCAGGAGCTGTATGATGCATGTGTTATGAGGAACCCGGTCTCAGTTCTGCCTTAGCAAGTGCAGCCTAAGCCTGCTCAGTATCCTGAAGGATCACAGGAGGCAGCATGAGTACAAAGCCTTCCCTAAATTCTTTCCAGTCTGCTTGCAAAGGCAGTGTTTTGAAAGTGGAGGTGAAGGTGTGCAATCTGAAGCCATGGATTTTTTGATTAGTGGCCACAAAAGTTGTGATGGAGAAAACTGCTCGTACTGATAGAAATATTCTGCATTTAAAAGATGGTTTGTGGCCAAGACTTTGCTGCATGTTTCCCTTAGGTTGAGATAGTAAGTAAAGAAAGCTGTGAAGTCCTTTGCTAGCATAAATCCTGTGTGGTGGTCCTTTTGCTGCAGGACTAGGCTGTGCAGCACCCAGGAAACACAGGTTTGAGTCCCAAACCTTCTCGCTCTGGTCGGCGCCAGCTGGATAAAGTGTCACACCATGGGGCTGAGCACAGGCACGGTGGGAGATACTGTAAGGGCTTCTTGGAAGCCAGTGGGAGTCTGGCTGCCCTGAAATCAACGACAAGGGTCTTGGTCTGGGAATGCTCTGCTGCTTAGCAGGAGGCAGGGACGACAGTGATGGCTTTGAGAGCATGGATGTATTTCCAGCCACTTCCCGTGCAGTGCAGTTCTCTCTGCCAGGCCAGGGGACCCCAGGATATCCCCACCTTTGCATGGCCTTGATCTATTCTTTCCTCCCAGTAGACACAAACTGTGGGCTGTAAAGCAGGCTTTGTGGTTTCTTTGGACTATTCAAATTGAGACAGTCCAGGTTTGTAGGGGAAATCCAATTTAGAACAGGGTTTTTCAGTGGTGACTCAGAGCTGAGTTATTTCTAAACAGTGAAAAATATTATGCCCTGCAACTCATAGAAGATAAGTAACTAAAATGTTATGCGTACTGGAATGTGTTGTGTCTGGCACTGAAGAGATCACAAAATTTGCATCTGAAACGGTATCAGTGAATGTTAGAGGCTGAAATTCTGCCCTTATTTTGAACTGTACAACTCCAAAGAGGTTTCTTTGGCTGTAAAGACATAATTTTTTGGTTAAGAGTTTATTTGATTTCTGGTTTATATCCTACAACTGTTAACTCTTTGGGTCCCATTTTGCTCTTTCCTGAAGTTAATTAGGATTTTCACATTGAGTTCAGGGGAAGCGGGACTTGACTTTTATTGCATGTCAATTACAAATGGAAGCCAAACTTGTGTTCTAGATAGTATTATTCTATTTGCTGTTGGAGTCTATGCCTGAGTTATATGAATACTAAAATCCTGGCAGAAATATACCCTAATAAATTATTTTTTGACTACAACAGGAGTTCAGTGAATATTATTACAATTCAAGCACTAACTTTTTTGACTCTCTCTTCAAACTGGTGTCAAATTCTCTGTGGGTGTCAGTGTGAGGCCTTGAGGCCTTAGAGAGTGGGGTAAAACAGTGTCAGTTCTGCAAATCAACACTAGACTTCCTGCAACTTGGAAATGTGCCAGAGAGGAGGCAAAGCTGCTGCCTGGTGAGCAGGGGGTGCATGATCCCCTGTGCATTTGGATAATGCTCGGCCTGGTAGAAAGAGCTCTTCTAAAGCTGTGCATCCTCACACTGGCTTTGCTCTTCTCCTTACCAGTACAGACAGCAGCTTAAACATCCTCTTTGCTGGAGCACGAGTCTTATGGACAATCTGAAATCAGAAGCTGCTACTCAGCTGTACAAGCACAGGCAAGAAAGGTTAAAGGGATCCAAGGCAACTCTAAAATCTATGAAATTAAATTAATTTTGTTATTTTGGTGACACAGGAAATATGCAGATACAGGCAAAATAACAAGTCTACTCTGATTTCTTTTTCTTGGATCTTTCACTAAGTTTCAACACTTTTACTGAGAATAAAGGAATCCATGCTTTCACTTCCTCTCCTCCAGATTGAAGATCCTCCTGCAGATGAATCCAACTTATTTCTTCCTCATTAAATTACATATCCATAATGCAAGATATCTCAGAATGTGATACAGGGATGCTGAAAGGCCAGTGTTTTACCATACAAATATGTATCATATAAAAAAGAGAGGAATCATTCCTTTATCCTCTTCCTTCCCACCATTACCTCCCACTTCCTCCCTTCATCCTCTGTGCTGGTTCCCCAGTTGTGTCAGCACTTGTCAGCTGTGCCAGACACCTTGGCTCAAACTCCAAACCAACCTGAAGGGACTTGAACTCATTTCAGATACTTCCTGTGAAAATGCTCAGAAACATTTCCTGGGTAGGCCTTTTTTATAGACACCTGGTTTAGACTAAGTAGACAAGACACGAGAATGGCATTCCAGGTACTAGGATGTCAAGGGAGGGAAACACGGCCTCCAAAGCCTCCTTCAGGGCAAGGTCATCTCCTTTGCTGTACATGAAGGACACAATCTGGGAAGCAGAAACTGGGATGCTCAGGGATGCATGCCAGACAATTTATATTTATGCATGCAGAGCACTTTGTTCTTCAATATTTGTGATGTGCAGAGAGAGAGCTTTGAAACTCTAAACTTTGGACTTTGGCACCTAAAGTAGTACTTAGGCAACAGCTAGGTATTTAGCTCACTTTGTGGATAGAGTCCATCAGGAGCTAAACTTGGATTAGCAGAGTTTGGAGTTGAGGTTACAGAAGCACTGTATTCTATATTTGAACTGAAATACTTTCTAACTTTGCCACCAAACATAAACCCCCAAATCTATGTTGGGCTTGAAACACTTCATATGTAAAGTGAAGCCACAGGAGATTTATTTTTTCTTTTGGAATGTTTGAGGTAAATCATCTGAGTCTTTTGGATTTAAAATGCTGAGAAAAACAGGCACATATTGGACTTCTAAAAATACACCATAAGAGAGGAAAGTCAGTAGGTTCAGGACAAACTCAGTGACCCTGTTCAAAAGACAAAGAGATTCTGACAGCCTGTCTAGCCAGCAGCACTACACTGGATAATAGAAAGATAGAGTATTTTAGGTATCTTAAAACAAACCCTCCTTTTCTAAGGTCTGCTTTGCAGGCAATAACTATTCCTGACCAGGAGTAGCTTCCCTTTGCAGGTAACATGTTTGTTTTCAGTTTATGGGCACTTTGCCATTTTGGCAGGCCTCCCACTCTTGCCTCACCACATTGCTTCATACCAAAGAGAAGCTTCTCTTTGTACCTGGTCACCTTGGTCATCGTGACCAGATGTCATCTCTGTTTAAATGGTGGCAGGCACCCAGGGAGTGCTCCCTGGCAAACAGAAAAAACAGTGAATTCACAGCCAATGCAATAGCCCCATATGG
Organism: Haemorhous mexicanus; assembly: GCF_027477595.1. NCBI lineage: Eukaryota > Metazoa > Chordata > Aves > Passeriformes > Fringillidae > Haemorhous > Haemorhous mexicanus. The sequence continues at coordinate 15,820,177 of NC_082341.1, read as the reverse complement.
ACATTTTTTGAGAGCCTGGAGTTGGTTGCCCTCTCCCAAAACTGGCATGCTCAGTCCTGTCTGCAGGAAAGTCACCAAAATCATATTGCACACTTATGGCAGTCAGTGGAAAGGGCACTGCTGACTGTGCATTGAGGAAGAACATGGTAGGGAAGTATTTGGAATCTGGGGGCAGGCAAGCAAACCCCAGGCAGCCTACAAATGGGCACCAATGAACATGCACTGCCATCCAAATGCAGTGAGTAGAGGGCACTGAAATGCTTGCATATTTTGGAAAGAGCAGAGAGCTTTTCTTCTTCTGCTTGTCCAAACTTTAAAATGTTAATTTCCCTGTGATATCAAATCCCATAATTATCAGTCACCTGGATAATCCTGATAATTTTCTTTCCGGAATTATTTCCCAATTTTTGCTCTCTCACCTCGTTATGACTCCCTTCAAGACATAGGTACCAGAGAAACCAGAAGGTTCAGTGTGTTTCATGTCAGGCATGTTTATTGTAGCAGAACAATTCCACAGGATCACATTAGTATTATAATGTGCTTTTATACTGATTCAAAGTACCAGACGAAAATGTATCGCAATGATAGCACTCCTATTCAGCACAGATCATGAAGGGCCAAACTGCTCACCAGAGGCTGCCCTTTTAGCCTCAGCTCACACCACCCAGCTCAGTGGCAATACAGCTCCTCCTCCCGCCTTATCATTGCCTTTTGGAGTTTGAATGGTCTTTGTGTGCCTAAGATCTGCACTGGGCTCACACCACCAAGAGCAAGAGGAAGTGTGGTGAGGGCAATTAATTGCTGGCTGAACGCTGCCACCTAACAACAAAGTGCTCTGCTCCCTTGTCAAGGATTGTACAAATTGAGAAGTGTTTTTGAAGTGTTCTCCTGTCCTGAAGCAAACCTCAGAAGAGGAGAACTACCATGCCAAAAGAAAGGAGGAAATTAGCATTTTATTAGTGGCTGGGATAACTTTCTCTTACTCCTAAATCTGTTTTCAAGCAGCTGTTATAAACTATCAGCTGTTATACTATACAGCTACTGGAGGAGGACTGGCACACCCAGAGGGCTCAGGATCTCATCCCTGTTAAAGACTCCTCTTAGGATGGGAAGCCACACTAAGAAAAACCATTCTGGATCAAGGTCTGCTCCCTTTCCTCCTCTGGCTCCTCAGTTTGTCATGGAATCAAAGCCTCCAGGAAGCTGCTGCCAAAATCTACCCACTGCATGACCACAAACATGCAGGCATCACTGTGCTCTTATTAATCATTACCCTTATTACAGTCGTGGCATTTGCACTAAGCAAATCAGAGCATGGCATGAAAGCTGAGTCCCAAACACTTTCCTTGATGACAAAGACCATTTTAAAGTAGCTCTGGCTGTCCTTTCCCACTGATCATTCACTGAAACAGAACCAGTGTGAATTGAAATACCATTATATTTGTCTATTAAAATGCACAGTTTTAATCTCCTCTTTCGTTTTGGAATACCAGGGCCTGCTTTCAATCTCATATCTAGGCTCCCAAGGTAGAAAGGGCAGCCCTTGGAGTTGCATGATTGGATTCACATGATCTTTAATTAAAAGACACAACAAACTTTAGCAACCAAGACTTGAACAATGAAAATCTCTCTCCTGTAATTTGGGTGGCAAAACACTGTCTCAAAGTGACAAAATGCCAGTTCTGGGCATTTTTATAAAGTCATTTAATCCAAGTCAGTCATGGAAGCTCCATTTTCACTTGATCTGGGCACTGCATAAGTGGTCAAATTACCTCTTGAAATACCTTCCAATTCTTCTTTTCCAAAGAGCAGCTGCAAAGTAATGCAGTGCTTTCCAGTCAGAAAAATGGAAAGCCTGGTTATGGTTGCTGTGCAGCTCAGGTAGTGAGATCCTTAGGAAGGATAACCAGCTGATTTCAGGTTAAGTTGGAGGTCTGTGGTCCATTAAAGGCCGACACATCTACAGAAGGTATTTGTGGTGTTCTTCTGGGAGGCTGTGCAGATGAGGACATATCCACCTACATCATTTAGGCTTGTACAGCATAAACTGTGCATGAAACAGTGCATGAAATTGAAGCTCTCAGATGCATGTATTGCATATAGATGAAGTAAACCTTCAGCTGAGAAGATGCATAACAGAAGATGATAACAAACCCCAAAAGTACATGCCTACAAAAAGAGCTGACTGCACATATATATGTATAAACTGAGGCCGTTCTGGGTTTTGGTCAGTGAGAACCTCATCTTCTTTTTTAAGTGCTTGATCATGTTTAGCTCTCCATCTACCCAGGAGCTGCGTGGGTAGGTAGGGAGCTGTAACTGTGTGACAAATCCAGCACTGGGCTTTACAGCTGAGAAAGGTTTAATCCCTATTTAGGCTTGAGTCCTTAATCCATAAAGAAAGGAGGATTAAAAACAGTCTGGAGCAGCTGTGGCTCTGGGCTGTCCTCAGGAGTGCATCTGCATGGTGTCTTCCCAAGATGCTGAGGCTGGGAGGCAGGACAGCCAGAGGCAGGATGGCCAAATCTGGACTTAGCCAAAGTTTGTGGATATTTTCACTTCTTGCTTTGTTGGGCTCAGCAAAGTACTACTCAACTTGGTAGTTTAATGGCCATTCACAAATGTTTGCACAAAAGGCTGGGTTGCCTACTTGTGCAAACTTTTGGGAATCTTCAGTCATTAAATCATGGCTTGGGAGCAGAAATAGTGACCAGTGAGTAAGCAGTGACACAGAGCTCTCCTCGGCTGTGCCAGAGGATGAGCTGAAACACACATCTTCTCCTGTGGCCATGGTGGATATGGGCAGATCACATCCCACCTCCTGGCCTGTGACACAGCTCCTCCTGGGCATGTTCAGGCAAGGCCATGCTTTCCTGTAAGGGTGGATAACTGTTGCAACCATAATTATGGAGAGCAAACGCATTAGGAAAGATAAAGTCTCCTGGCGAGTGACTCATGAACAGGGAAAAGGACACAGCTTCTCAAAGGCATCCACAACCAGTGGCTAACTCTGTTTTTTCCTCTGGTTCAGTGAGGCTGACTTTTGCAGCTCCCACGCTACACTTGGACTCAGCAGAGATTCAACTGCAGAAGCTCAGCTCAAAGGGTAATGCCAGAAAATTGTAACCTGGGAAAAGATCAGCATTGTCAGGCATTGTGGTGTTGGTCTGTCTTTGTCCCTCCTCATGGATTTGTTTACACTGGAATGGAAAGGTAAAATAATACTCAGTTTTGTAAACAGATCATCAGTAAAATACCCTTTGTTAACATTAATAAATAGCTTGCTTAAGAAAAACCCCCAAGTCCCTGTGGTAGGTATTAGCCTTTGGTTTCCAGTTACTCAACCTCTTTACAAGTCTTAGAGATCTCATAAACTTTGAATGTTGTAGTAAAAATATTTATAGGGTAAGTCAAAGGAAAACATAAAATTGCATTCAAGTTTTGACAGGAGTAAAACTACTTATCCTGCTTATTTTTTTATTATAGAAAACTGGATGCTGTGACCTCACTAAAAAATGATAGCTATTTAAGCAGAAAAGTTGGAAAGGATTTTGTGCATGTTAGTATTTCCTTTCTGAAGCATTAATATTTACCTTGGGAAACTCTTAAGTGCTTAATTGGAAAAGACAGACGAGAAGTGCTCATGGTGTCACAGACTGTTCATGGAATCACAACAAAACTCTGCATATTTCCAGATGATACTTCAGTCAGAAGCTACATTGGCCTGCATTTTCTCTGGTCTAGGATTTGGGCTTGATAAAGGCTAGATTCACTATGAACACCTCAGTTCCACCTCAAGTGTTTCAATTCAACTGTCAGATCCCAGAGAAACCATTTTCAACTTTGTCCAGTCCTGTAGATGCCAAAAGCCTCCACAGTGTCTCCATTTCCCCTGGCACCTCACCCTGATGCAGACATCACCAGGATGCAGGGAGTTGCAGATAAGCCTTTTCCTGCCTGCCACTGACATAGCTTGCTTGTGGTGTGTAAGCCAGCTGGCAGGCTCAGAGCATACTTGCTGCCTCAGACTTTGCATGGAAAACAGCACAGGACATGCTTTCCAGGAGGTGAGAGACCAGCTTTGCAATTCTCACCGGGCTTCAGGCCCTCTCACATCCCAGGGAAGTGCTTGAGACAATCCAAGATGTGTTTTCCTCCATCTCTTTGTTGAGTTAGTTCTGATTTAACTCCAGCTGGCAGCTCAGCCCCTCATGGCTGCTTGCTCCCTTTGCTTCACACAGGAGGTAAAGCAAAAGCCAGCTGTAAGCAAAGCACAACAAGGAAGTCATTCTGGTGATCCAGGTGTTCAGCCATCTCTGGGAATGCAGGGATCCATCATTCCATGATGACTTGGGAAGACAAACACCATCCTTCTGAACATCTCCTCTCCTCCTTCCTCTTCCCGTTGCTTTATTTGCTGAGCACCATGTCATACAGTATGGGATATTTCTTTGGTCAGTTGGGGTCAGCTCTCCTGGCTGTGTCCCCTCCTAATTCCTCAGCCTCCTCACTGTGGGGGGTGGAGTGAGGAGCAGAAGATGCCTTGACACTGTGTAAGCCCTGCTCAGCAACAACAAATATATTGCTGTATCATCAACACTGTTTTCAACACAAACCCAAACCACAACCCCACACCAGCTATTGTGAAGCAAATTAACTCTATGCCAGGCAAAACCAGCACACATAATAATAGTTTGATATTTCGGGAGTCTGTGAGACACACACTGATTAACCTCTGGATTGTAAAGTCTCTGACAAAGTATAGAAAAGCTGCTGTCAAGTCAGTCTCAGGCTGAAAGAAATAAAGGATGTTAGCTTCCTGCTCTAGTAGTTAAGCTCTTTAGGAGACCTGAAGGTATTCATCCTAAATCTTTAATTTGGCTTAAAAATTCAGGCTCAGACCCCAAAAAAGAGAGGCAAAGTTTGGTTTGGACTGAGAAGAGAAGCAGAAAAAAAAAAAAAATCTGCGAATACTTTGCTTAAAATGCCTGTCTTAATGGTGAGGTTTTCCATTCTGCAAAAATCTGTGCAGTTGAACTTGAGCTGCTTGATGGGGACAGGGACAGCCTGATCACAGCTCCTGAGAAGTAAGTGTCACATAGCACACCTAGTAAAACCTTAAGGAGTAAATGTGACCTGAGCTGCCATTAGGCACTAAAACTGTTTTAGTTTTTTTTTAAGATCTGAAATGGAAAATTTGATCATCACATCCCAGAGCACTTGGGCTAGTTGCATCTCTGATCATGTAACTTTCTCCTGACCTCCTCCACGGGAGACCAGCTGAGCAGCTGGAAAAACCTGTTTACAAACATTCTTGATAAGAAAGTCTTTTTTTATCAATTTCCTGTTGAAGATGGGTTCTTCTCCCTCAGCAGCAGGGTTTCAGTGGTGGCACAGATGCCTCTACCCCAGGCTGAGAGCTGAGGGCCAGGCACTCGCTGCAACGGGAATCTTCCAGGATATCCTCTCCTGTAAAAACTATTTCATTTCTGATGGATCCAAAGTTTTGAAATGAAAATTATAAAATAGAAAGTGAAGCTGTCTTTGGGGCAAACACTGGAAAACTCTCCTTTTCAGCCCAGGCAATGCATGCCTGCAGAGGCAGCTCCCCTGCAGGGAGCCCAGCCAAGGGCTCTGCTCATCCCCACTAGAAGGGGGCAAGGTGGCAGCTCACACTGCTGTGCTTAACACCCACAGCTCTGACAGTGTTAACACACACCTGAAGCTTTTTATTGCTGTTATAAAATAGTAGTTTAGTTATCTCACTCTCACACCATACTTAGACAGAAAATAGCCAAAAGTTTCAAGTCTAAAATCCAAAACCTTTAAAAAAAAAGGTGCTATGGTAAAAAGTCCTTGGCTCTGGAGACCTATTTTCCATTAGGATATGACCAATGTCTGACTATCCTTTCTCTTCCTTTGTCTTTTGTGCATGAGATATTCTTCTCTTAGGCACTTCTTAGGCACTGTTATTCTGGGTAACAATACAGAAATAATTTCATAAGAACTCTCATTTCTTACAGCATCAGCTACAAGTTACAACATAAAACCACCAAACCCTTGAAGATTATGTGAGAGCTATAGTTTGATGAACCATTAAATCAGGTAACCATTATTCGGGCTATTTCAACTACAAAAAATGTTTTAGTGCTGTCTTTTTACTGCACTGCTTACTTTGCATGATCCTGTTTTTAATCAGCTCCCTTGGTAAGAGCTATGGATAAATACCACCTTCACATGTGTGCACAAGTTCTGAACTTTGAACGAATGAGGTATTTTAATACATATTAATCTGTTTACTTACTTAGCCTGTGTCTGGTCACAGCCAACAAATCCACAATTCCAGGCACTGCCAATTGTATGGCAGGCATGTAAGCACACAGTACACAGAGAAAAACCTGGAAATTTGTCAGCTCATGGAAAGGTGGACCTCCATTTGTGAAATAGGATGGTGCATGTGCTGATGTGCCATCAGAGGTGCACTGCTGTTTGCCGTGTGCTGGTAGCTTGTGTGATTTTGCACACACTGCAGAGCAGGATGCTGCTCTTACCTCAGGGATGTGATGCTGAATTCACTGGTTTGCTGGGTGTAACCCAAGAGCACAGCCTCAGTGAGGCTCCAGGTCTCATGTGAGATATCAAACCAGGTGTCCTGGGGAGTTTGTGTGATTCCTCCCCCTGTTTTCCCTGATAGAACCTGAAAGGGGCTGGGTAAGACTTTACATGTGTGCAGAATTGCTTTCTTTAATAACACAGATGTTAATCAGGTACAAAGATGTTGTGCAACCTCACTGGGGAGGCATGTGGTACTGCCTTGCTTTGGGTGTGATGCCGTGGTGTTGTAATGCCTGTGTGCCTCCTTTGGGGTATTAGGGGTAACCTGCCTCCTGGGATGTTGCACTTTTAGTTTGAAATCTGACTTCTTTGGAAAGAGAAAAAAAAAACCTTTGCTGTATTTTATGACACTTGAATGGGGTAAAAGGCCAAGAGGCAGGATCCAGGCACAGGGACTTCTTGCAATCTCTCCATCTCTCCCTTGTGGTTGTTTTTGCTATAAAGGCTCACTGGCACACAGATCTGGGACAGAACCTTCTGGGGTAAAGCTGTGCCTTAATTTTACTCAAAAAGTGCTATTAGCTGGGGGCTTGGGGTAGGTGGCTCTCCCTCCCTCCCTGAGCTCTGCTTTCCATAAGTGCCTCTGGAGCTTGCTCCGTGCAGTGTGCCGGGGGTCCAGTAACACTTTAGTGAAGACAGATGTTAATGCTGAGTGAGCAGAAGCTAACAGACTTGCAGAACAACTTGGCAGCAGGCCCCATTTTTCAGATTTCAATGTACCTACAAAAACTTAGAAAAAACCCAGAAGAAAGCCCTCTCTGCATTCTGGCCTAGAGCAAACTGTGCTGTAAGTAGTTCATCAAGGCACACTCTCTTTAGCTCCTTAAACACACAGCTAGATCAAAATAAAGTATGAAGAGCATAAAGTAACTCACAGACACCATTTATTAATACTGAGGCCTGCTGCAGGAAGAAAGTGACCCAGTAAATAGCCTCCCTGAGTAGTAAAATAGTTGCTGTAAGGAGTTACAAGAACTTTTGTGAGCTGTAATTCCCTAAGGAAAAAAAGAAGAGAGGTTTTTACAATCTTTCATCTCTGCTTGAAAGCAGAAATAAAAAGCTTTCCCCTAAACTACTAGGTGCTTGTGAGCAGCCTGCTAATAATGTCATCTTCTGTCTGGTCTTAAAGGGAAAGGAGAGATATGGAAAGAAAACAAACCCACAAACAGTGCTGGTCAGCTTTATGAGTGCTGCAACTTCAAAGACTGGAAGAAACGCTCTCCAGACTGGCTGTTTTGAGGATCAAGAGTTCAGGGGCTTTAAAGGACCTTTATTAGAGAAAATTTAGCATGAGAAACTAACAGTCCCTGATAGTACTGCAAATAGATGTCTTGCACTGGCAATCCTGCAAATAGGAAACTTACTCTGGCTCCAAGGAAAAGCCAGCAATATAAGCCTACTTGTTTTTTGCTTGTATTTGTGGTATTTTAACAAAGCATATTTTATACAAGGCTGCAGCATGGTGCTATTTGTGAATACCATCCTCTTTTTACTGGCAACTAAAGTGAGACAGAGGGGAAGCTCAGCCAAAATTTTCATAAGTAATCTCAGGTTTGGAGAGCCTTCCATCTGGTAGCTGAGTGTGAGCTACACAGACATGTCTAACAGGATGCTCCGAGTCAGTGTGATGGAAAATTTGGAGGGTACTGCCCTGTCCTGACTGGATGCTGTATGTCTGCTATGGGGAAACAAATTTTATTACCCAACTGGTCTCTCCATTAAACATAGATTCAGTATTTTGCAGACAAGCAGGGCTGTGGTAGTTTAGTCCTTTTTGTTTTCTTTTTATTTCTTGTAGAGTGTAGTGCATTAGCTTTATGTAGCACATACAGTACTTTTGGCAGTGTAAAAATAGTGCAGATGTGTAAGTTCTGTAGACACTCTTGATATCTTTATCCATACTGGGCAGGAAAACCAAAGCAGAGAATTTATCCTGAACTATGTCCAGTTCAGGGGAAGTTATCTTATTCTTGCTTATCCTCTTTCTGTACTCCTCTTTTTTTTATCCTGTGGCAATTGCTGAACTGAATTTAGCTGCACAGTGTGTAAGAAAGTTAACAGCAAATGTTCTAGCAATCAGAAATGTGATCAACCTCAAAGGACTGAGGACAGTAAAGAGAATGCATATCAGAAGAAAAGCTAGAATAATCTCTCCATTTGCCACACAAACAACAGTGAAATGACCTAAAAAAAAAAAAAAAAAAAAAAAAAAGCATCAGATGGTGTGCTAGATACCAGCACTGTGCTTGCAAATAATGAGTTAACCAGTAAATTGACTGAAAAAAGTGTGCTTTTTTTTTTTTTTTTTTTTCACTTCTGCGGACAACTGAGTCTCTAACAAGAACCACGTCTGTAATAAAAGTTATGATGTCTCTAGCAGGAACTGGTAGTGCAAATCAAACATACCATTAGCTTGTCAGGCTCAGCCAAGTGAAATAACAAGCAGCTGGGTAGTGCTGTATGCTGAAATGGAAAACTGTTGCCCCTTAACAGAAGATTTCCTCAGAGAAAATTAAGCATGAGGGGCAGCGACAGACCTGGTTATTCATGAGCATGGTGTCACGGGGAGGTCAATGGAAGGACCTTACTTAAACCATCATTCTGGTTCAGGAAATGCTGCCTGACTCATGAAGTTAGCAGAGCAAACTCTCCTCAACACCTCGATGAGTAAATCAGGATAGTGGAGAAGTGCCTGGCACCAGGGAAAACAGAGAAGAAAGATGCAACATGTGATTTCCCATCCGACTGTCTATGCTGGGCCACAAAACCCAAGTGCTTCCAGTTCTGAGGTGATGGAGGGGAGGATGGAATGTGCATGGGTAAAGTGGGAAAGAGGAGCTCTTTTTGTTTCTAAGGGTGTGGAAGAATAAACCTGGAAAGTGAAATGTTTCCCTATGCAGGCAGGGAATTGGATGCAGACTATGCTGGGCTAGATGAGTTTTTGTACTTGGGGCTCTTGGCTAAACCCAAGCCGTTTGTGTTGTCACATGCTCTTTTACAATCTTTCAGCTGATGAAGCCTGGGTGGCAGAGTGGAAAATTGTTTGGGAGGTTTGCATAGCCTGTGTGTGTTCCGCAGCCCCAAAGCCAGACATTGTTTATTGAGTCCTGCAAGGGACCCTGGTAATCACAGCTGATTTGCAAAAGCATATCTGTTGTCCATGTGTATCAATTAGATTGCAGTAGTTGTGTACAAATCACAGACTTGATATTGATCCCTCAGCTTGCAGCTGGCACAGCACATTTTAATGCTTGTCTGGAGGGAGGTCCTGCTGCTAGGCCATGGTACTCCATTTGCAAAATCTTCTGCTGTCCCTGCAAAGACCCACCCACATTTCAAATGCAGGTATACATCTAGCAGCTCCCTTACCTAAATATCAGCCCATGAAATGTCCACAGACATCTCCTCATCACAGCCACCCGCTCAGCCCACCAAGGTCCCCTGCTTCTTGCCTGGGTTGCAAAAGCACCGTGCCCATTTTTGGGCCAGCAGTCCATACAGCAGAAGGTTGGTGGCAGTTCGCAGAAGCCAGCTCTTGGAAGAGGGAAATATAAAGGAAAAAATTATTTTTCTCATGGCTCTGAGTGCTGATGATTACCATCCTTTGCTAGATGCTGGAATAGGCCTGAGGCAGAATAAAAAAATTAAGGAAACAGCATTTTGACCAAAAGGCTTTGTTTGCAGAGTAATTCAAAACTATTTCCATGTTCCTGTGGTACATGGAGACACTGCTATCAACAGCAACGTATCTAACCCAAACTGAAGGGACTGTGAGAGCATCTCTCCCAAAGAGGATCTGCCAGGCCATTCCTGGGTTCCCTGAGTTAGAACTTTTAGTCTCCTGGGGGGCAATACAGGCCTGGCAGGCTCAGCCTAAACTGAAGCTGCCCAGGGCAATTTTCAAGCTCCAAGGTTTTCAGACTGAAATCTGTAGTGTAAAAGACACAAGAAGAATTTACCCCAGTTCTAAATAACTAGAGCTGGCTAGAAAAGTGCTACAAGTATGTTGCAAGGAAAAAAAAATCCAAATGCTTTTCTTAGCAATTCTTTCAATTTTTTCTTTGATTTAAAAATACAGTTATGCTATTCTTTTTCATTGAGCAACAAAAAAGGAAAACTCCCTCTTCCCTTCATCCTTCCGTGCCTTGGGGAAAAGGGAAAAAAAGGAGGGAGGAAGAAAAGAGGGTTGCTGAGATGATAATGACTTGAAATGCTTTTTCTTGAAAAGTTAAAACATTTCAGAAAGAAATTTTCCACATTTCTTGCTGCTTTTGAAAGATCCTTTTTAAGAAAAGTGCTTTTAGCTCCAAGTAATGGCTAACTTTATAAACAAAATTTTTCCATGTTTTATTAAGGGGAGTAAACAAGGGACAAGCGATGGCTGAAGCAACAATTTTCAAGATGGTTGACACACGGGAACTTTTATCTTTTCAACTATAAACTTTGATTGGTTTTCATCCCCCCTGCCTCACTTCCTCCTTTCCTCTTTCTCAAAATTATTGCCTTTCAGTTTGTTTTAATGGTGTTTATGTAATGTCATAAATATTCTGGTTTAGAACTGTAATTATTCCCTACGATTAATTCTGTTCCCTCTGAGCAGTTGTGCAAGTTTTCACTGGAGGGTATGTCTTTTATGTTCATGTGTTTCTCCATGTAAAATGCAAGATGTCCATTAGTGAAGTCATGCCTGGGAAGGCAGGGTTAATGCTTTTCCTTTTTCCCGTGGCAATGTTTGGAAGCATTTTTGTGGAGTGTTTAGTGTCATTCCTATTCGGGTTGGGATTAAGGTAATTGACAGGGCGCTGGGCCAGGGGTCCTTTAGCTGTCCAGCCTCAGCTGCATGGGGTGGAAGCATGCCACGGCCAAAGTCACTTCCTTTCTCTTTCTTTTATATCCCATTAGTCTGCCTGTGTTTTCGATTTCAGAGGAATTCCTGTAAATACATCAACTGTGGCTGCTAATTGTGGGTAAAGCATCAAATATATGGAGGTGGTGGGAGTTTTCCCAAAGTCAGGGCTGTGGCACTCAGCTGTCTGTGTTCTCTGAAATGTATTTGCAGTAGGTGGAGATAATGATCAGTGTTTTTGTGACAACTGCTCTGCCTTAGGTGAGGGCAAACAGTTGAAAGCAAACTCTAAATAAGAGGCTGTGTCCCATCCAGCCCTGCAGGAGCGCCTGACAGTGCACACGGGCCAGATGCAAGTACACGGTGCCCAGCACGTTTACCTTTGGTGTTGTGCCTTAAATAATGAGTTACAAGAAGATGGATAGTGAGACTTTCATGCCCTGGAGCAAAGGAAAAAAGTCTGGAGGAGCTAAGCAAAAGTTGCAATTTAAAGAATGTGCGGAATATGTATTTTAAATATGCATCTTGTCTTCTTCGTTGTATTTCAGGCATATTTTTATATGCTATCATTTTTTCCCCAATGTCTTAGCGGCTTGAAAGCCTAATCTTCTGGAAAAGTTTGGCTGTCATCCTCCTAGACAGTTTCACAGCAATCATGTTAATGTCCAGATGAATTGACTGTGATTATTGAGCATGAAATGAAAGAAGTTATGTACTATTGGGGAAACATGTAGAGTTTAATTTCTGATCATTTTATAAGCCCCGTAAGTAACTTCTAGTACTGCCTGGAAAGGGTTTGTAGTGGGATCACCCGGGTATTTAACACCCAAGGGAGGAGGAAGCTGAAAGCACAGGGCCCTGCTCAGGGGAAACCTGCTTGGTGCTGCGGGGCTCCTGTGATCAAGGAGTTGGTCAGATGCATCTCTGGGGAGAGGACAACCTGGCACCTGCAGAAGAGAACATTGGACACAGCTCACACTAAGCCAGACCATGGGTTTGCTGTGTTCATTCAGTTATACCTGTATCTAAAAAGGACAAGGAGAACGAAAAATTTTTCAAGAAATTGCAGTTTAAATAAGACAGTCTACAAAACCAGGCAGGAAACCACTGGGAGACCTCAGTGGAAAATCCCAGGAGAGGCAGATGTCCCCACACATTCCCTTTCCAGGCCCCTGTCACCAAGTCAGGGATCTCATTAGGTCATGTTTACTGAAGGCCCTTGTGTTCTGTCTCCTGATTTTGCCAGTGACAGGACACAGGGTAGGGTGGGGGGGACAGACGACACAAAGCCTGTCCTAAGTGACCACCGGTGGAGCCAGCCCTATTCACGGATTAGGGCTGCCATGGAAACTCCGTTTGCAGAGCTCACCACTGCAAACATGGAATGAATGGCCAGGTCAGGGCCCGAGATTAAAGGGGAGGGAAAGAGGGAGTTGAGCAACTGTTTGCTGAACTCATTTCAGTAGCTTTCCTGGAAGAGTCTAATATTCCAAAAATTGGATTGTAGAGGCTTTTAGTTAAAAGCAGAATGAGGATTCCCCTTGTTTGAGAAAAGGGTTGTGTCTTCCGGATGCATTCAATGAAAAACAGCAGCAGAACTCAGCTAAGTATTGATTAAACTTCAGAATAACCTTAAAAGATCTAAAAGAGGTTTAATGATCAGCTGTATCCTGAAAATGAATCCCAGAGGCCTTATTGTTTAATGTAATGATTTACACAAATCGGCCACCAGACTAGGAGTTCTACCAGGCATTGTGATTTGATCATTGTGATACAAAACTCATATCCAGGTTTTGACTGTGCAGATCTATTGGTTAGCTAACCCTAGGTGTGTTAAAGATATGATTCTTAGATGTGTTAAAGATATGATATGTTAAAGATATGATAGATTGTTTCACCTCCTGGAAAATAAAACTTTGCTTGCAAGATCAAACATTGATGTTAGCAGCAAAATATCTTTTAACAAGCAGCTGTGCTTTCCTTTTTTTTTTTTAAGTTTTTATTTGTTTGTTTGTTTCTTTCTTTGTTTTTTTCCTATCTGAAATTATACATTTTTTCATTCCTTATCTGGGGAATGGCCTGTGATTTGAGAGACCTGCATCCTACTTTTTATAGTCATCCTTATTACATAGAGTAAATTCCTCTGTTCCAGGAATTTAGGGAAACATGGATGTATTCTCCATAGCCTGGCAATATCTACCCCAAGGGCTGCCTGTATGTTTTGGAATGCTCAGCTGGAGGCTGGGCACCTGGGGCTGTGTTCTGAAGCCCAGTGTGCATGCAGAGAAAATACCCTAAGAGCCAGGAGTGTGATTCATCACCTCAGACTTTATACCTGGAGGGAGCAGAGATGGTTAATGTGCTTTTATTAATTTTTGCTTAAACCATTGTTCTCAGATGCAGCTGTGAATGACACACTCAGTCAGGTTAGAAGGAAAAGCTATTCCCTGAAAGCCCAGAAGAGCTGCAGTGCTCTGGTAGTGAACCAACTTACTCAATACCAATGTCCTCAGTGCACTCACTTGGCTGTGTTTTTCAGCCAATTAGGCACCCATTTTGGAGAACTTCTGTTTAAAACTTATGTCCTTAACAGGGAAACACAGTATTAAACTCAAAATTGAACCCACAGATCCTTTTCCAGACAGTAAAACATTTTCTCTCTTGGTTTAAGAGACTGTGGTTTGACATTCTTAGTTCTTCATAAATCCAAGTTAACCAGTTTTTATCATAGTTATTCCTATTTTCTATAATGCAGTTGCTTTATAGTGTGCTTAACTATCTTGCCAAGGTTAAACTGGTTGGTCATACTGAAAGTTTCCCATTTCTGCATAATATAGCATGTCCATATTTCTCTGATGCTCTGGGATCTCATAAACCCTCATGAGTTTCTACTGGTTCAGCAGTTCTTCTGCTTAAGCTGAAAATTGATTTTCCCAAATCCTTCCTTGTGTTGGTCTAATGGGGAGAAGTTTGAAGGTTTAAAACTTCACTGAATTAAAAACTGAAATGGGGAAGTTCTGGAAATGAAACAAAGGTCAATGTCAAAGCCTTCACAAATTTTATCAGAAGGGGGGCCTGCATTCATGGGCACAAACCAGAAGAGGAGCAGGTTGTGTGAGGCTGGGCTTTAGCAATAAACACAATAAAACATCCAAAACTCATGCAATGCCTTTTATCTGTTTGTAACAGCACACTGTAGAAATGTGAAGTAAAAGAAGGGAAAGTGCAAAATTCGATCTCAAGATGTTGATGTTGGAACCATCTGTGCAAAAGCAGATTTGTAGGTTCTGTGTGGGCCCTCTCACCTCTGCAGAGCTGCCACAAGACCTTGCTTCACAGGAGCACATGCAAACCTCAGCCACCTTTGTTACCTGATCCCCCTGAGAGAAGGGAGGAAAATGTTTGTTTTCTTTTGTTCATATCCAAAAGGATCTGAACAAAATTTCTCTCTCAGCCTGTGGCCTGATATGTAAAAGTTCATGTTTGTGTGCATCTGGCTCACTCTAACTGGGATGCCTCAAAGCTGCCTCTTCTGCTTATAGAAATGCAAAAGTTTCTTGCTGAGTATTCTAAGGAGATCCCTTAGATCCTCATTTACATATGTTTTGTATTTCCTGTGGTTTTGCTTTTCGTGGTTTATTCTTCCCTCTCACATCTTGCCACTATCCCCTTCTTTAACCTGCCTGACTGAGAGCTGACATTTTCTGATTAATTGTTCCAAGTCCTCTTCAAGTCCCCAGTCAGAAGAGTAGCTGTGCCCATTTGGTTAAAGGGAGATATTTAATACCAAATTTTGTCTTTCCTGTGTTTAAAAGTATTTTTTCCTCTGCCCTCAGCAAAGATGAAAAGATGACCCTACAGAGCAAAAGTCTCCATTAAATCAGCCATTGGAGAGGAGGAAGGCTGGGTTTTCATTTGAGTTTATTTTGTTTTGTGCTTAAATATATTTTGTTAACCCATGTTGGGAAAAAAAAGGGAGGGAGAAGTTGCTAAAAGAAGGGCAATTGTGTCCTCCCACCGGAGTTCAGCCTACAAGCTACCCTTTCTTAGGAGCTGATTTGATTTCCCCCGGATTTTGCTTCTGCAGGCAGGGTGTTTTATCTGCCTTTTAGCCTTTGACCCAGAGGTGTGACCTTTTCACTTTTATCTCTTTTGGACTAAGCCTGGGCCCCGTCTAAGTTCCTTGAGAGACTAATGGTAAGTGCAGAGCAAGAGAGGTCATTTCTGACAGTGAAGAGGACGGCGCGCTGCGGTGGGTGATGGTGAGGTGCCTCCAGGCTGCTCTCCAGGACAGGTACCTGTGCTCCTGCTGCCTCAGCAGCCATCTCTGACACCAAGCAGCAATGACAGCCCCTGAGCAGGCAACTGAAGGGTGATCCCACTAAATCTACCTTTGCCTCCCACCCTAGCAATGCAGCAGCAATAAATAAAAGCATAATCACTTTCAGGAGCGTTGCTTGCACTTCCCACTATGTAAAGCAGCCAGATTTAGTCTAGGTATAAAATCATTAATGGAAATAATATTCAGCTGTTACTATTAGCCTTTATGTCTTTAACTCTCCCTTCTTTCTATAGAGAAGTCTTTTTTCTGTCCTTGAATGCAAGATGCATTGAATTTTAAATATATACATTCATTTCTTGCATTTTAAGGATCCACAAAACCTAACCTCTGGCGTGCCTTAGAGCAGCAACAACATCCTCAGCACCCACTCTCATTCTGCCTGAAGAGGACAAGTCAAATCAGCAGAAGAAAGGTGTGTCTGTGACACAGAGCTGCCTGGGAGGTCTCCTACCAGCGACCCTCCTGAGGCTGCAGCAGGAAGCAAAGCTGCCCAAGTGATGTGATTGAGTTTCCCCTTTGTGGACCTGGGATGTGTTTCAGAGCCTCGGCAGGGGCTGCTCTGATGGGTCCTGTTCCTTCTGCTCGGGACTGAGGGAAGGCAAAGGTGCAGGAGCCGCGGAGCTCACCCTGCCCCAGGGCACTCCACCACACTCCTTCAGGCTGTGGAATTTCCAGACCTCCGTGGAGAAGAGGGAAAGGAAAAGTCAAATAACAGCTACATGCTGCAGGATTCCTCCTTCTGTTTTGGAAAAGAAAGTGCAGGAAGGAGTCAGAGAGCCAGGGAAAATGAGTGAGGTGATTTTTGTGCTATTTTTTTTTTTTTAATGCTGTTCCAGTTTGGTTCCAGTGGGTGTGTGTTTGGAGCAGGGCTTGTTTTGAAAAAGGGGGTGCAGAAAATTCCTGTGAAAGAGAAGATCCTGAATAACAGGGAAATCTGCCCAGCACACATTGTGAGAAATGACGTCTGGAGATCCCCAGAAACGTGGGGAGGTGATTATTCTGTTAGGGAAGGGGAGAGTTTTCAAATATTTGGTTTTTATTAAAAAATTCCCACATAGATTTT
The DNA here is from genome assembly GCF_027477595.1 of Haemorhous mexicanus. Lineage (NCBI taxonomy): Eukaryota > Metazoa > Chordata > Aves > Passeriformes > Fringillidae > Haemorhous > Haemorhous mexicanus. The sequence goes on along the minus strand of NC_082341.1, from coordinate 15,803,311 downwards.
TTTGTCATAAGCAAGGATTTTCACAGATTTTACTCACAAAGAATAGATCTGCTCTCTATAAAAATTTTCTCAGTTTTAAATGAAAACATTTCCATCTTGTCATCCTAAAGGTGATGACACTATGATCAGGTAGCCTCTGGAGGGGATGTGGATCAGGAGTGCCATCATTACAGACGTGGTTGGATATAGCTACAAACTGGGGCATAGCATGTGTTCAATATCCTGAAAGAAACACAGGATAACAAAGACTAGAGAGTCCTCCCCACTCCAGCTCACTTGTGCCCAAAAACCTCTTTGTGCACGTGCAATAGCTCAAATGGACCAGAGCCCACCAGAGTAGAGCCAGTCACTGGTTATTAACACAGCCCAACAAAACCAAGATGCTTTGCTATGCACAATGCTTCTGCTTTTTTCTTTTTTCCTACAACACAAATGCTCCTAAGCATGGCTTATAAAAAATTGGCTTTTACACCCTAATGAGCACATGGCTCATTTCTTCATTATATTTCCAGTGCGAGCACTTTGGTGGAGTTTACCCATCTGCAAGAACTCTGCTCTCCTCGAGCCCAGCCCACTGTGTGCCAGAGGCTGGTGCTCATCCCAGATTCCAGCATGTGTCACACCAGTGACATGAATTATGACTGGTGTTTGGGCATTGCAGACAGTTTCAGATTCCCAGCTCATCACTTTGATTGTCACAGTGCTCCTATTTACTTTGCTGTTTTTTATTAAAAATAAAAATCTCAAGGCAAGAAGAAGAAAAGTTTACCCAGAAATGAGCTATGAATGTTAACCTCTCACTTGTACAGAAAGCACGCTTTCCATTTAGTTCCTAAAATAAGTTTTTCAAGATTTTTTTACCACATGGAAGATTTAAAAAAAAAGCTTATTGAAACTTGAGGGCAGATGATTCATTTGGTTCACACTGATGGTCTTCTTCAGGCTAATGCCTTAACTTAGCTTTAAGAAAGCACTGCATTTATCATCATGAGTTTGCCTTGTGTGAAAAGTAAATAGTCCTACAATAGTTAGGATTTGTTTTGGTAACTCATTGTAAATCAATGTAAAGAAAAATATCAAAAAACAAAAGATTATATTTTGCTGCTGTGATTGATATTGAAGTTTTCAAATGTCTGATGATGATTTCATCAGCTCTTCCCTGGAAGGGAAAAAGCTTCTCCCATGTAAGCTGCAATCCAGGACTGGATCCAGCTGCACTATTCAATCTCTCCTTCTTGTACCTTCCTCCCTTGGAAGTTTCAGGCACCACCAGATCACAGTAATTTTGGACAAAGTCTGTATTGTCACTTCTTCAGGGTAGTACTTGAGGCTGAGTATCTATCCCTGTTCTCTAGCTGTATATATGTATCTTTATGATGAAGTGATCCCCAAGACCACAAATCTACAATCCTTCCTTCTTCCCCACCAAGGAATTTATTAAAAGCAACCGACTCCTATAAACAAAAATCTCCCATGTTCCAGGCAGAAGTGGAGGTGGGTCCAGTTTGGTTCTGGAAAAGCCTGGGTATAACTCCCAGCTCTGCCACATAGCTTTTCTGGAAGTAACTGTACTTCTTTACACCCCACTTATAAAATGAAAAAAGATATAAAAATGGGCTGTCACAAAAATGGTGTCAAGTCTTGCTTCAAAGCTTGCCATGTCACCAAACTGTGATTTGTTTTCCCTCTGATTTTGAGCCTGTGGGATGTGAGAATTTTAGTAATTTTAAATCTTTTTTTTTTTCTGCAACCACTTAGTTAAAAAGATCATGGGCAACAGGCTTTTAGCAAAATGGGATCACATGATGAAATTCCCTAAGTTGGCTCATGGGGTATCTTCAGGCTTCAGGCCTGACAATGGTGTTAGCTTGGGGTTTTGGGTTTAGAGTTATTTTTATATGGAGCAAGCCAGAAAACAGACCTTTTAGGGATGTTGTACTTCATTTGGGCATAAACCTGTTACCTGTTGGCTAAAGGCTTTAGATGATGCCCACTGCCTCTTTCCCAATGGACTTTATTTATAGCCATGCATTGGGAATTTCTTAAAGCACAGAGGCTTCTCAGATCCGTACTTGTTCTAGCTTTGTCAGAGACAAGTATTCTAACATTAAATGCATTTTTGCAATCCCCATTGCAGACACTTAATTGCAGGATGATTCAGGGCTCTCTAAGCAGCCAAATTTCCCTATTCCTATGAAAAAGAGGAGCAGTCTCTGCAAGGGTGTTTCAAAGCACAGCTATTGGCTGCCCAGTGCTAGACAGTATGACTGTCTCCTTACCAAATAATCCAGCCTCTCACAAGAAAATCATGATTCAGGCTGAAAAATTGCAGGACTTCTTAAAAACAGAAAGGGTAATTTTGTTTGCTTTTCTTAGAAAATGCATGTCAGGGCTTCAGGCTGCTCCTCTCCAGCCACGATGGCAACATATTTTCAATGTGATTGAACTGTATGTGGGCTCTTGGTTCCTGACTTTGAGCCTCCTGCCCTAAAAACCCTGATGTATTACAATAAAAAGGTTGAGAAAACAGCTGATGGAGAGGCCTTCTTGCTTTCCTGCAGACTGTTCATCTGGCAGCTTGGCAGCCTGTAGTCAGGGCTGGCTGGGAATCCCTGAGGCCACGGCGTCCATGGATGAGAACTTCTGGTTGGGATTCCCTCAGAGTGCAACAAGCAGGGACCATGGACTTGGTCCCCCTCGGGACACATTCCCAAATTTGACATGAAACAAGACTTTTTGCAAGGATTGGAGGAGAAGTTTATTCTTTTCCATTTTCAGAAGGATCCCACAGGCTGGATCCTGCAGGGCTCTGGGCACAGATAAGGAGAGATCCAAGTGCCTGATGCACACAGAGAACAGGGTCAACTTTGGTCTTATCTTGTTGTAATCACAGATTTTCACTTCAGTGAGCACACCACTGCCTTGCTCTTCCCCAAGGCAGGCTTCCATTCAGTTATGCCAACCACTGCTTGAGAATTAAAGGTTGATTTTCCAAATCCATCCCTGGAAGTTTGGTGTAACAGCTTTGATAATGCTAGTTTACAATGTTGCCTCTTTTATGTCATGTTTTATATATTGTCTTCCTTTGATGATATTCAGTCTAGTGACTTGTACTTATGGACTGTATTTCAGGGAATATACAGGGATTTCAGGCAAACAAAGTTGAAAAACAAAATTGGTTCTGGAAGAAGTCATTCTGTTGCCAGAGCCTAAAAGATGTCAAAAGGCACATGAAAATTTTCATTAGCCTTCGGAGGGATACAAAATTTTAGTTTATAAGAACCCATCATTATTTCAGATTACATGAGATGAAAGAGAAATTCTTTTTGAGACTTTGAGGATGTGGTCATCTAGTCCCTCCCTATTCTGTAAGCTTTCTGTCTTCATTTTTGGTGTGAGTAGATCTATAACCTGGCTTCTGTAATTCTCATAAAAACCCCATACATTATTTTTCATTCTAGCAATGCCTCTGATAAAACTAAAACCAGTCTGTTTCCTAGGATAGAGTGCAATAAATGCTTTATGTAACATCCTCTTTATAACATAGCCTGAAGAAAACTTGAAATGAGAAGTGGAATGGACAGAAAAAATTTGAGGTAACATAACATTCACATGGGCAGTGGGAGGAAGTTTTGCACATTATAGGAAGGCTAAATATAGGCTGAGTCAAGACAATGGTTGTAGAAGTGGGAAATGTGCAATGAGAAATAGTTCTTTTTCTGATAAGCAGAGAAATGGAGAATAGATTTTACGATCCCGGTTCAAGAAGGTGAAAACTGAAGAAGCAAAAGAAGTAGTGAGAGAGCACATGAGGGAAAAGACATGAGGCAGAAGGACTGAAAAAATGTCAGTGTCTGGGGGTTCAGAAAACGAAGCAATCCTAAGATTTTGAAAATTAAGGATGGCTTTGGCGCTGGAGGGAAAACCACTGATCAAGAGCCAAATGTTCTGTTTCTGGCACTCAGACCTCACACCAGTCTCTGTGTTCTTTGAGATATAGGATGATGAGAGAGTATCTGAATCTGTCTGCATCAGGCAGCTCTTGAACACATTAATGTGATTGATCTGATCTGGTTCATTTTAGATGGAAAAAGCTTAGGAAACTCAAGATCATAAAATTACAGGACTGCAGGATCATTTATGTTGGAGAAGACATCCAAGGCAATTGAGGTCAACCTTTGATCATCACCATGTCAACTGAACCAGAGCATTAAATGCCACATCCAGTCATGTTTTGAACACCTCCAGGGATGGTGACTCCATCACCTCCCTGGGCAGTCTATTCCAATGCTTAACAACCCTTTTCATAAGAAATTATTCCTGCTGTCCAACTTGAGCCTCCCCTGGCACAGCTCGAGCCTGTCCTCTTGTCCTGTTGGTGATTGCCTGGCAGAAGAGGCCAACCCCCACCTGGTTACAGCCTCATTTCAGGCAGTTGTAGAGAGCAAAAAGGTCTTCCCTGAGCCTTCTTTTTTTGAGGCTAAACACCCCAAGCTCTCTCAGCTGTTTCTCAGAGGACTTATTCTCTAGACCCTTCACCAGCTCTGTTGCCTTCTCTGGACATGCTCCAGAGCCATTCTTGCAGTAAAGGGCCCAGAACTGGGCACAGGACCTGAGGTGCAGCCTCACCAGTGCTGAGTACAGGTGGGCAATCACTTCCCAAGTCCTCCTGGCCACACTATTTTTGATACAGGCCAAAATGCCACTAGACTTCTTGGCTACCTGGACACATACTGGGTCATGTTCAGCTGCTGTAAACCAGCTCCCCCAGTTCCTTTCCTGATGAGCCACTCTGCCCCCAGCCTGTAGGGGTTGTTGTGACCCAAGTGGAGGACCCAAGACTTGGCCTTACTTAACCTCACACCATTGGCCTTGGCCCATGGATCCAGCCCATCCAGGTCTGATGATGAGATGAACCAGCTGGCATTCACTGGATGCATGGGACTAGACAGTCCTCATCTTGGACCTAGACCTTCTCTCACTGCAGGAGCTTCTGACAATTGCCTTGAAGAGCACTGAGCAGTGCTCTCAGAGGAAAACTGAAGGTTTTCTCAAACACACTTTGTTTTATGCTCTGAACACAAGGCTCAGCTGACACAGTGGTTGACAATTTGCTCTAAGACAAAAGAAAAAATGGCTACAAAAAGCTCTGGCATCTGGGAACCTGCTTCTAAAGTGCAGACATCTTCCCAAGCCTGGCCTTACTGCTGCCTACTCTGTCAAGGCTTTTTTTCTCTGTGAAAATTCTTTCCCTTAATCTTTGATTTATGATTGTCTGAGAAAATATTCTAATGAGCATTGAAACACTGAACAGGACTCTCCCTTGGGGGGTGATGCTGCCACCCTGATGCTGCAGTCTGTCTTCTGTGCCCTTCTCACAGCCTGACTGCTTGATGTCAGGAAACCCTGGATGAAAGGGGGAGTCTAGTTCTCAGGAGAAGAACAAAACCTGACTCATGAAGTGCTCTTAGTCACACAGTAAAGTTAATTTATATTTTCTTTTTGCCTCACTTAGCTCTTGAGAGTATTCAAGTGACCTCTGCCTCTAAACATTGGACATTACCATTTTCATTCTAACATCCCCATGTCAAAGACACAATTGCGCTTTCAAGGGAAATCTGAGAAACAGAAGCAAAAGAGATAACAGAGGCTTCTGGAACGGTGGTGGTGACAGCCCAGCTGGTTTCAGTGCATTTGAGTCCTCCCTATTGAGAATTTTTCTCACCTTCACAAAAAGGATCAGTATCTATTACAGCCACATGTGTCGATTCTACAGATGCACCCTGTGGATTAGGTGAACTTTGTGTACCTGATCTGGCGGTGTTCGGAAGCCCAGACACAGACAAGATGTTCTTATTATTCAAGCCCCCCCTACTCAAGTGCTCTGTGTTGCTACTGTAACTCAACCCCAAAAGATTTAGTGCTGAGGACCCCTGGGTGCATCTACCAGCAGCTATAATGCTGGTCATTGTCAGCTTCCCCACGGTGGCCGTGGGGCTGCCTGCAGAGGCAAGCTTCGTGTGCTGGCTGGGCCCACTTTGATACAAAATCACAGTAGGGAGGGAGAATATGGTAAATGTTTTGAAGGATGCTGAGGTTTTGAAAGGCTGAGGTTAATTGTGCTTTCTAGCTGAAGGTGCAGCTGCTTCTGCTGTAGAACATTGAAGGAGGATAAACTCAGTTATCAGGCTTTCATACTACTTGAATCATATTGCATCAATATCTTTGGAAACAATCTGAAAAATGGGCCAACTCTGAGATGACAACGTTCACTGATGGAATTATCTTAAGAAAGCAAATTTGACCAGTGAGGCACAGAGGAAACTTATAGTCTGGAGTGACTGGGTGACAAAGTGGTAAGTTGAACTCTGTAATCCTGACAGGTAAAGAGACACGCACAGGAGGCTGGGCTGTAAATAACTGTGGAAGTCCCTAGTGAGGTGCAGCCAGCAGATTGAAGAAAGTGAGGCTTATTAGACCACACCTGGAACACTGAATCCAGTTTTGGGCTCCCTGTGTAGGAGAGACTTGGTAACTGTGAGTCCAGTGAAGGGCCACATGGATGGTGGCAGCTGAAGTGCTTGTCCTTCAGAGAGAGGAGGGAAATCAGGGTCTGTCCAGCCTGGAGAAGACATGGTGTTGGAAGCCTTCCAGTATATCCTGGCTTTGAGCAGGCTGTTGGGTTTGATGACCTCCAAAATTCCAGCCTGAGCTATCCTGCTATTCTATAATTCTTAGGAAAGTTTGCTGCAGTTATTAGTTTTATTTAAATATCAGCTTCATATATGGGAGCAATGACAATAAGTAAACAGAACACTAGAAATTAATAGGAAGGGAGCAGAGAAAAATCAGTGATTTTCAACATAAATAAAAGGTGTGCCTGGATCATGAACATCATGTACAAACCTGCTCTCCCACTGAATGAAAAGGATAGAACTAGAAAATGTGGGTGGAAAGGAAAGAAGGGCAATTAAAAGTTTCAAAATGAGAGTAATTCATCTAGAACTATTCTTTCTGGAAAAAAGGTAACAGGGGATTTATAATGTAATAAAGTCATGATTATCATGAGAACATGAAAGAAACCAGGTAGCAAGCTCAAAACAGTCAAAGAAAACCATATCTGTGCTGTAGACAGGATGCCTCAAGAAAGCAGCTGGCTTGTGACTGGGTAGGAGAAAAGGCTGTATTCTGTTGACCTGATGCCAAGATTTCCATGCATATTTTTCAGACCATGAAGAAAAAATGGACAAAGAAAATGAAGAAAATCTAACTAATACATTACAGCAATACTGCTGTTCAAAGTAATCGAGACAATGCAGATATTTGCCAGTTTACAGGTTCATTAAAGAATGGCTTCACCTTCACTTACTGCCAGTCAGTAAGTGGAAACAACAGGTTAAAAATCTGCTATATGGAAATCAGAGCCTTAGTTATGGAGCTCAGGACTAATGTATTAGTGCATACAGCATACACCTATTTATATGTTTATAGGGATGTACCTTCTAAAAGATGTTTTTCATTTACCTGGTATTTACCTGGCTGTGCCTGTATGGGGCAGACAGGGCAGGTGGCAAGTGGGGTGTTGGCCTGTGGCCACGCTTGCAGGCAGGGGCTGCAGGCACTGGGGCAGATCCATTGCTGCTCTCTTACCAGTGGAACTCCATGTCATGGCTGCCTGGTGGAACTCCATGCCATGGCTGGAGAAGCCAGTGGTGCACGTGGAGATGGCTGCATCACACACCTCTGCCCACAGCATGGGCAAAGACATTCCCAGTCCCAGCAAATGTAAGCTTCAGTTTGCTACTCTTTTCCTGCACTTGATTCACTTGCTCAGGTTTTTATTTTTCTGTCCCCTCCAAATTATTTTCAAGTCCCATGGAAATTCTGCATCTTTTTCCCCTGACATTATCCACTGTATGTAATTTAAAAAATCTTCTGTGTGAGTTTACTGGCAAATTTTGTCTCTGCATTTTGGAGTAACCAGGTCAGACCCAAAACTGAAATTTAAATAATATATTTTTCACCCCTGAAATTTTGATCACTTTTTCAAGCAGTTCACATAATGATTGCATTTTGATGAAAGTCTTATTAAAATCTCAGATGGTAACAGACATAAGAGGACTCATAAAAGAAATGAAACAGATCCACAAGGATTTTGTGAAAACCTTTGGTTTCTGATCTATTTCATTGCTCTTGTATGCCAAATACTCCCAGTTTCACCCAGGACTAGGTTTATAAAATGAGAGTATCTTATTACTTACACATTCCCATTTCTACAGACTGGACGGAATTCAGATCCCTTTGGTGCTATGCCCAAAACAAATGAAAAAAAACCAAAACCCGAAACCTAAACACCTCAGTTTGAAGGTAGATTCTGCTTCTTAACTCAGCACTGGGAAACATACGTTAAAGAAAAAAAAAAGCCACTGTAACTAAACCTTTTAATTTTATTCCACATCTTAAAGTTTCTCTTCTAGATTTGAATAGGTTCAGTCTCAGATAGAGCTGATCTTCTCATTATTGATGGAAACTTTGAAGCTTTATCCCCTGACAGAGAGCTGAAGCTAGAGAGTCTGTAAAATTTTCCACATAGCGCAGGAATATAGGGAGCGAAGGATTCAGAAAGGAGATGCAGGGCCTTCCTTATGAACTTGAAATCCTGGCAGGCAGTTCCTTGAGGTTGTAACTGAAAATCAATCTGATATATAATTAAATTGTAGTCATCACATATGCAGCAGCCAGTCTCTGCAGCTCTCAGGCAGGGCAGCAGAGGAGCGGGGCCATCGATCGGGAGCGCGGCTGCCCCATCAGCAGCACTCAGCGGCTCCGCGGGGCTGCCCCAGACTGCAGGACAAACAGCCGACTCCAGCCCAGGTGTCCAATACTCCCTAATCATTTAAGTGCACTGCACAGCCAGCCCGGACTAGCCCCACAGTCTCCGTGCTGCCATCAGTCTTTCCAATAAATGAGCTTTGAGCAGGCTCCAGAGACAAGAGGAAAGTAGGCTGATCAATTCTTTCCAATATTAGGTTTTCATTTTAACATCTGCCCCTCAATGGCTACTTGGGTTGGGTGCTCTGTAATTATATTCATCAAGGTCTGTCCACATAAATTGACAGCCCTGGTTTAAGGACATAGCTCTAGTTTGTTTACTAAGTCAGAGTGAGAGACAGATAGCATTGATTATTTCTTTTAAGAAGAGAAGCTAGAATAGCTTTTTTCAAATTATTTAGTGTTTCTAAAGCCAAGCTATGCAATTTATACGTTGCTCTTGCTGATCTCCCTTTATTCCTGACAAAGAGAAAAATTATTTTGTCTGCTGCTCTAGACACTTGTGATATTAGCATAAATATTAACTGACTTGTATTCTTCTTCAGTGCTACATTATTAATTTGTCTATGTATTTACAAGGCGTTCATCACTGTATATTTTGAACCCTGCCTAGTTGTGCGTGTCCACACACTGCCAACACAGAAACACTTCCTAACATAGGAGTAAAATAACATCAGTAAATATCACTCTTGTACAGAACGGGAACAAACCATGTCTGGTAAAACTAATGGGAGTCTTCAAAAATGTCAATGAATATTGACAGGACAACTGATAGACATTTACTTGACTTTCCAAAAGACCCAGTGATAAGTCCCATAAAAAGCCCCCAAAAAGGTAAGCATGAGGCAGGGGGAAATAAATAGCCCAAATCAAACAGCAGTAAGAGCTGGGCTGAGACCAGACCTGTGAGTCCTGGCTGGCAGATGGGGGTTGCAGGCACTTGCCTGTTAAGACACCTCCCAGTCCTAATTACAGGGCTGGTTTTCATGCTTATAATTTTAACTGTTCCTGCAGAAATTTTCCATGCTGGTGCCTGCCCCAACCTCGCTTGTTGTCTCTGAAAGAATTGTCCCTTCAAAACCAATTCAGCTCCCTTAGCAAGAGAGTTGTGGAAAAAAAATGCATTTACTTCTTGAAAGAACAAGCAAAAAAACTCTACTAACTCTTTGTCTGAGACTCCAGTGCCCCCGTGCTGTGTCTGGATGATGTGGAAGGAGCAGCAGTGCTGCAGTGGAACCTGTTCCTCCCAGACCTCTGCATCCTCCTCATGCCTGCACCCTGCCTCTCTCCTCCCTGCTCACACCATTGCCTCGGGAAGCCTCTGAAAGCAGGAATGTGATTCAGTGCAATGTGGTTGCTGCTGCGACAGCTGTGATTCAGTGGAGGGACAAACTTGTCCTGGTGTTGAGCATGACTCTGAAAGCAGGACAGGCCATGGGGTCCAGGCAAGCAGCCGAGGGTGGAGAGAAGAAAAGACCTTGTATGTGTCCCTGGAGACCATGAAAAGATTCAGGAAAGCACAGCAATGACATACAGGAATTATTTTATTTGGGTGTTCTTCTGCTGTGGGTAGAGCTGCTAAAATGTGTCCTTGGACAGCAGCCAAGCTGGACTTTTGCAGGACATTGCTCTCATATGAGTTGTGTTAATACCCTCTGCCTTAGGAGAAGAATCATGAGCTTCCCTCAACTCCTCCACTTTTGCTGTTCCTGTAATCATTTTCCTTCCCCTTCTTTCTTTTCCTGAGTTTCCCTGCTCATCTTAGAAGCAGCTCTGTGGGGTTTTTTGGGGGTGGGTTAAACCCTGCCTTTAAAGGGACTGGATAGGGACAGGTTAAGCTGAGTAGGTAAGAGGGAAAATGTCAGAAAAACAGAGATGGGGAAAGGAGGCCCATGTGGCAGATGCTGTGACTGCAAGTCAGGCAGACTGATGGGGGTCCTGAGAAGCAGAGCTATGGTCAGCAGATGCTCAAGGAGACAGCTGGAGAAAAGGCAGCCTGGAGCAGAAAGGATCGAGCCCTGGCTCAAGTGCACTACGGCACATTACCCTCAAGAAACCAGAGATTGCTCAGTTTCATCTTTTGTCTGACATCCTCATGCAAAGCACTGCATGCTCAATGACTTTCCTCTGCTCTGTTAGAGCTAATACCTTGCTACTGATGCTTTGATTTCTCAGGCTGCTGGAATCCCCACAGAGCTGTCACTGGGGGCTGACCAGTGTCATGAAGATGCAGCCCAACTGCTCTATTTATTGCTTTTTTCAGAAGGTCCCTGAAGAAGAATCAGTGTTAAGAAACACAGTGTAAAAATTTTACCTTCAGTACTAAATTAAATGTTTATTACGCATAATTAAGTTTTTTTGCAATGGTCCTTCAGGACACTGAATAGTTCACTGGTTTGTGCTGAAGTCAATGAACAGTTTCTGCAAGAAAAAAGCTAAAAGGAAACCTAGCACTATTTCCTTTTGCTAGTTAAATATGAACTTGAAGCACTGCATTTGCCTATACTTTCCTACTTAAATGAAAATAATAAGTATGCAGAAGAAATTTTGATTTGGATGGAACAAAATTATCTTCTGGTGTGGGATAGCCCTACTTTCCTGCTGATTGGCTAAGGCTCAGAGTCCAGAGACAGACTATCTGCTGAATTTGGAGCACCTACCTGAGATGCCAGGACCTTAATCTTTTAACATTTGACATCAGAGTGTATTCCATATGTGCAAAACACAGTTTACATTGACTTTGTTCATGACTGAGAGCTTGGGAACTTCAGCAAATCAGATCCCAAATTGCATCAGGCAGCCTGGAAGAGGGACAATTTCCTCTTCAATGTGTGTGATAGCTCTGAGAGCCTCAGGCTTCCTCTGATCACTGCCCTTGTATTGGGGCATCAGTCCTTAAAAACAATCATAGTCATATTTCTAAACAAAACCCAAGGACCATGAGGGCTGAATCCTGCGTAGTGCATTTTGCTGGAGTGAGGATTCCCCATGGGCAGCTGAAATGCCATTTCTTTTCCTTCTCATTAAGACAATGAATAGCACTTAGGTTTGTGTAGGCTGCCTAAAAGGAAATTTGCAGAGAACTAGGATTTTTATCTTGACCCTTCCCAGAGCATTCATGTCCTCAGTTGCAAATTATAAATGAACCCAGGGGCTATGGAAATACCATACAAACAAAAAGGGCTGTAAAATTGTTTTCCTTCAAAAGAAAGAGAAGACTGCAAGCAAACCTTCTTGAGCATCCTGTACACCTTTCTTATGTGCTCAGTAGAAGCAGGTCTTTCCCTTTTTATATTCTCAAAGGAGATTTTGTGTAACTTCTTTGGGTTGGTTGCAACTGCTGCTTAACATGCTTGGATAGGACTCATGCAGGGGGAGTGTGACTTGTTGACCTCATACATGAACATAGGATCATAGAATGATTTGGGTTGGATGGGACCTTCAAAGGTTGTTTAGTCCAGCCCCCGAGGATTTGGAGTAGAGTCTTTTCGATGAAGTGATACCCATGGATAAGATTACACCAGAAACTCTTGGTCCTATGCTCGTTGTGCCTCATTTCAGTACAGGGCCCACTCTTCTGTGTTAGAAGATGTCCATAGCCTTGTGGTTCTATAGCCCTGTGGTTCTCCCATTCTGCAGCCCAGGAAAACACTACACCAGCAGCTCCTTTGAGTGCACTTCACTGGCACAGGTCTCTGGCCAGGTATCTCTCCCTGCTTTTGATGCTTTTTTTCATTGCTAGCAGTTTCTCTTTCTACAGAGTATTATTTTCTCATGACAGAAACCAGACCTTTTTGAAATTTGCTATCAAGTCTTGGCTCTCCTTAAAAAGTTTAAGCAATAAAATCATGGAACCTGGTGCTTTTCCTTTTCTAGTGAATGGGCACAGAATATAAATTACCTCTCAAATTCCTCTGCTTGGCTCAGTGAGTTCTGGTTCTGATGAACTCTAAACCTCTGGATTTGAATAGGGATTTATATGGAATTGTTCCAGGTTTAAGTGTAGCTGCTTGTGCCCTCCCCCAGCACCATTTCTGTTCACTTCAACTTCACTTGAGTCATTTGTTTGCCAGTCACTTTCTCCACTCCTGGAAAGCCATTAGAATTGATTTCTGTAAGCATTTTCAATACTTCTGCTAGTCCCTGTAGGGCTGTATTGGAGTCTGCATAGACTGCTCTCAGTTAGGATGGTACTGGAAGATGCTGCATTTGTAACAAGTGAGAAATCCCCCTTCCCACATCCTGTTTCTCATTTCTTCTCTGGGCATCTAGGCAGAAAATTTTCCTGATTCTTTGAAATAAATAGTCAGTGGAAATAAATATGAAATCTGGGCTCCATGGAAATCAATAGCAAAAAGCCTGCTTGACTTCAAAGGGTTGACCTAGATGGTTAATGGCACTAATTTAATGCTGCACATAGGATAAAATCCACTTGTGAACCACACACTGTACCTGAGGAGCCCAGGGTTATAATGTGACAGTGTTTCTAGCTGGTTTTGTTGAAACAGAACCTAATTTTTCTCATGGCTTGGAAAACTGTGGACGTTGTCATCCTTTTTCTATAAGTAAACTAATCTTTTTATTGATATAGTGCACACCAAGCACCACAGTGATTTGTGATGTGGGAAGGTCTTTTGTTGCCATTTCAGCATGGACCTGAAAGCAGCTTTAATGACAGAAATGGAAAAACCAGTTACACACGCCAAATCATTATTCTGAGAGTTCCTCCAAATGATATGAAAGAGTGTAAGCCCTACAATACAAAGAGATTGTGGAAAATCTGTAGGCAGCATGTGAATCACTTTGTCGTGCTTCTTTATGGCACACATGGCACCACACACTTTATTTAATCCAGCGCCCTGCTGATCAAATCCATTTGGAAGAAAGGTGATCGGTTCTGTGGAGCTGCTGGAAATGAAAAAAAAATAGGTGTGTGAGACATGCCTGCAGTTGTCTGTGAAAATGTCAGGGAAAAACAGGGGTATTAGAAAGACTTCAGAATCTGGATGTGAAGTTTTAGCTTTTGTCCTAACTGGACTTGGAAAGGTATTTCTGTAGTTTCAAGTTAACCAGTTCAAAGCCTTATTGCTTTGGGCCACATTTGCACAATGGAATTAAAAACACATATTTGAGGAAAATTGAAATCAAGCAGTTAATTACTAAGTTTCAGGATTTTTTTTTCTTCCAAAAGAGGAAAAAAAGATAATAAGAAATAAGATCTGGGTGGTAAAGCTACTCATTGAAACATTTTTGACATTCAGTCAAGTGTCTTAAGTAATCTAACAAACTGGTGGGATTTGAAATTGCTTTTGTTCTTGTTAAGGCATTGTTCATCCCTGCCTGCATAGTCCTGCCTGCCCCACTTCTCTCTCCATAACAGCCTGGCTTGTGCATGGCAGAGGAGTGCAGGAGAAGCCATGGAAAGGCCCATATGGCTTTCCTGCTGAAACATGCCTGCACCCCACCCAGACAGAAGTATGTCTCAGCCAACTTACTACTAAGTTGGAATAGGCAGGTGGTAATGTCCGTCTTTAGGTGCATTTCACTGGTTTTGCAGCCTGAAAAGTGAAATGATTGCTGTAATGCTATTTACTGCCTTACATTAGCAGCCCAAAGGCACCAGCTCCTCAGCATGGCCATACTGGGAAATCCATCTCACAGCTGCCCTGAGTTTATTGCCCCTTTGTTACTCACTGGGATATTAGGCTGGGCTTTGTAATAACTCAGTCTTTGGGCCATGGTCGTGGGATTTGCCAGCAATTACGTTCTGTCCTTGGTGAGCAGTCACACCATGTGCACATAGGGGGAATTCAGCAGAATCTCCCACCCTGCACAGGATGTTTTTTCGAAGGCTGCTTCCTATCACAGTTCCTGCTGCACCAGGCTGGGGATGGGAAGGCTTCTCCCTTAGTACTGCCTTTCCTGCCACTAGTGAGGGGACCATGTGAGGGTGTCCAAAGTCAGAATGGATTGTGCTAACCTTGGGAAACTGCAGATTTTTCAAGTCAGAGTTTTGAATTTTTTTTTTTTCTGACACTATGGCATCTAAGGACCTCGGAGTATTTTATCCAAAAGTCACACTTGACAGTTCTCTGTACATAATTTATTGTCCATATGCCCTTTTCATTCTAAAATTACCCTATTTAAAAAAACCCCAACTTTCTGCATGAAAGGCAATGTCTGAATAAAATATTAAGTATGCGTGCTATGGTAATGAACACTGTATAATCAATTATAGCCTAACACAATCTGGATAATTTACACGATTTTCATATAGTGCTGTGGGTGCCACAGATACTATCTGATTATCTGGTGAGTGACTCATTATAACATGGTGTTTAGCAATTGTGTAAGTTATATTGAATGATGGAGGAAAAAAAGTGAAGTTCTGGCAAAACATATTTCTTAACTTCCTAAACTTTATGCTTATGAGTATTTGTTCTGTACTCCAAAATCATTATGAGTTTGAGCATCACAGCATCATGGAAACATTTTGAAAAACTTGTTGAATCACATTTCAGCTGTAATTCTTACAATATGATAGTGGATAAATCCAAATTTTTATTTAACATCCTTTTCCCCTTGAAATACAAAGGAACTGTCTTCTTAAAACTATGATCTGATTGTCTGGACACAGAAAAAAAAGTCTTATTTTATGTGACTGCTTCATTTATAAGTACACGTATTTACATAAGTTTTTCTGAAGGAGAACATGACTGTTTATATTTTTATACATCCCCAAGTACAACTAGAATAGTTTCTTCTGTTCTGAGCATGGAGAGATACTTTCCCCAGCCAGTTTTGGACTCTGAACACAGAAGGTCACACAAACAACTTTATGTGGACAATTGTTGGACTACTATTGTTGCTAGCTAGCAAACAGTGTAATAATATGTATGACCTGAAATTTCATTGAAAGTCTCATTTTTTAATGAACTGTGTGGGAGTAAAGATGTGATCCTCCTTTCCACATGTGGCACTTTGACCTGTCCAGTCTGCAGCACCTGCCCTGGGTGCATCCCCTAAAGGGCAGCTTTGCAGGGGTAGTAGTTGTGTGACCATATTTTCCCTGTTCGTGTTGCTTTCCTGTCTGTAGTCCTATGAGAAATCCTTTAAAATCTTTAAACTAGGGGTTCGGTGGGAAAACCCTGCAATTCAGCCACACATGCACTCAAGTGCTGCTGCTTGTATTTTTTTGATGAGTGCTGCTGTCTGTTCTTCCATTTAAAACTGACCCAAACATTTAATCTGTGACCACAGAATATACCTGATGCAACCACAGCAATGGTGAAGTGATATGTGGAAACTATTTAAAGTATTCAAGCATAATTTCATGACATTTAGCAACTGGGAACAACAAAAACCTCATGTGATCTGTGTATACTTTCCAGAACATGTCCCCAGCTGGCAAAATGCCATTTCACTACTTGCCTTGCCCCACTCCCCAGCTCTTATCCCTTCCCCTGTTCAGTGGAACAGCAGGCAAGGATTTGCAACTGTTAAGAGTTTCTGCCCCTACAAAGGGTCTCTTTAACCAGGCAGATTGCAAAAGGAAGACACAGAAATTAACATAATTTTCTCAACCTTTCTGAAGCTAATCATAGGCAGGGTTTTTTGTGTCTTTAAATCACTGAGTTTCATCAACAGCAAATAATAAGGGATGTCTTGTTTCCATTAGGGTTAATATCACAATTTTGCCTGATTATTCTCAGTACATAACTCAGTGGAAACAATGCATCTTTTGTAATAAAGCTTCTACCAGAAACCTTGGATGCTTTACAAGAAGGAAACATTGGCTAAGACTGTAACATAAAAATGTGGTCTATGATTCCCATATAGATGTATGGTATTAATACATACTGCCATGCCAAAAAGTTGCTGGTATACCACATCCAGAATGGGATGGATGAGGGAAATCTATTTTTCTGCTGCCTTTCCATGCCTTTTTTTTCCCAAGTGAGGGATGTAGTACAATATACTCATGTAATAATATGCTTAAAATCACTTACGTTCAAATGAAGCAAAAGACTCCAAAGCATTCACTGCCTCCAAAACTATGCTCTTATGGTTTCAATTAAAAGGAAATGATTTGCTTTGTGAAATTTTGCCTGGATCTTTAATTCTTCCTCATTGTCTGAATACAGCTCTAAAAAGCTTCTGTACTTGAAGTCACTAATCAGATTTCAGTTGGCAACAGTCATATGTCATGTCATATCATGTCACACAAGTATTGGTGATTCAGTCCAGTCTGCAATAATGAAGGTTTCATACCATCTTGTTCCTGGCCTATCTAAAACAGTTTAGGCACTCTGCTGCTCAAGGGTATTTTCGGATTTTCAGATGATTTTTTTCTGGTACTTCCTGATGAAGTGGCAGTTTAATTTTTCAGATCATAACATTGATTATATTAATTTTGTGCCGTGCATAGGCTATTGATTCTTTCCTCGAGAAATGAGTATAAAAGCAAGCAGCAATGGCCAACTAGTCATTAATTGCAAACTTTCCTACAGTCCTTAAATGTCTGGAATAGTAAGTTCTTTCAAGACAGAGTATGGAAGGAAACTGCATCCAACCCAAAATGCAGAGTGCACATCCATCACTGTGCCCACATCCCTGGTGTGTGGTGGTGGTTTGTGCGGTTGTGTTCACACAGAGCAGACTCAATGTGCTCCAGCTGGTGGGCCCAGAGGCTCCACCTTCTGTTTGCTCACTGGCCTTCTTCTCAAGAGCCCAGTCTACCATTCCTTCATCCTCTATTATTTTTCTGTGCATTGGTAGCAGCTGTGAGGATCCAGGGCACTGCATCAGCAGCTTGTGGGAACTGGGTATTTCCTGTATCATCCCCAAAAGCTGCAAGGCACCACCATTCTTGAGCTGCAGCTTCATGCTGGAGTGAGCACTTGTCCCTTCCATGGCTCAGAGTGACTTATTGCCTCTGCTTTCAGGAGAGGTTCACGCTACACAGAGTACAGAGCCTCCTCCTGCCTTACACCATGTTCCTACCGAGTGTGGAAGTGTCTTCTTGACTTTTTCACATGTCAGTGCTTTCTGCAACTCTACATAAAGAACTGAATTGTTGCTTGTTTAGGTATGGCAATGTGCAGTTGTGAGTGTCAGCTAAGCAGCTGAGAACAAGAGGGATGGTTTTATTCCGAGTGCCAGGCAGGGACAGATGTGAATCTTGTCAACTTCTCACTTTACCTTATTTTTGTGATATTTCGTTGCTAATTGGTATTGTGACAATGAGGGAACTGCTTCCAAAGGAGTCTATTACTTAGTCCAAAATGGCTAATAAAAATGTCCTATGAATTGAAATGTAGTTCAGTTTGAAAGGAAATTATATCTCCCTGGAGACTAGTAAATGGTTTGGGAAAAAGTGTTCCACTGTTCTCTTTGTTGCAACGATCTATGCTGGAAAAAATCTTTTTATTACAGCTGGTTGACTTTAAAGACATGCTGGTTCAAATATAGTGATGGGAGAATAAATGAAGAACAAGTTCTTGTGAATGCTGCTAAATTAAAATCAATGAACTGTAGGCACTCAAGGCAAACAAGTCTTCATCTACTCAACATTTCCTTGGGCATTTTGCTGGCTGATTTTACAGCCGTCGGCAAATGAATAACTGTCTTTTCCTACAGGCTAGTTGTTATTCCTTTGTGTTGTTGTCACCCCTAATATTTTGGCGGCTTCTGTTTTATTTCTTTCTAATCCACTGTCATATTTGGTCATATCAGTCTAAGAAATCTTTCCAAGAGCAGACAGACCATCAAGAACATCTGGTTTATCTCTGTATTTTCCCTAGGTTTGGTGTCTTCAGCATGATAGTTCATGAGTGTTTTTCCACCTTCATTAGTCAGACCACTTTATGGAGCTGGGTAAACAACATTATCTCCACTCACCAGCTGGAAACAGTGATGCATAAAGAGAATGAGTGGCTTCTCGAGGCGACTCAGGAACAATGAGTTCAAAAATGAATCACTGCTGAGGTACCCAAATGGTCTGGTCTCCTAATGCCCAGCCCAAGTCTGATCTGCCATGGCATGGCTCCTCCATCCATGGGAGAGTGAACCCAGAGGCTCATGCAGCCCTGCTTTGTTCCTTTGGGTCTGCTGGACACGGGTGTCATGGGTGAGGAAAAATGCTTACTGTCAGACTTCCCCCAAAAAAAAAAAAAAATGTGTTTGGTAAAGTGTTTCCCAAAAATATTTACTGAATATTATCAACAAAACTTTTGATGTGAGAACTGTGAAGGCAGTTCAGCTGCAGTTCAGCGGAGAGTCTCCAGCTGGGTTTGGCTGAGACAGCCTCATCTCAGCAGCCATCCAGCTGTGTCACTGCCTTGCCAAGACTTGGGACATTGCACCAGCTCAGCTTTTTCCAAGTTATATTGATGCCATGTCTGAAGATGAGCAAGACTGACATCCAAACTCCCAGGACATGTCAATGCAAACAATATTCACAAAGGGTGAGCTGTGGTGTGTTCTGAGAAATGCAGGCTGTGCACAGACTCAATCCTTTATTCCTAATTAGAAGGGAATTCCCAAAAAGATGAGATTTGTGTTGGTTTTATACTCCTCCTAAAGCTAAGGAAATCTACATTTTCCTTCCCCTCAACCTGGACTAATGATTTCATAACTTGTCAGTAACCTTTAAATAAGATTTACCTCTGGCCTATGACGTTTCTTGTGGTTCCTCTTCAGCAGAAGACCTGGTCTCTACTTGTCCTGTTGTAATCTTTCTTGAAGCATCTGCAGCCTGCCATGGTCAGAGGACTGAAATTAGAGTAAGATGGACATTTGGCCTGTCCTGGCAATAAAAAAAAATTAAAGTTTTTGTTAATTTCCATGCTCATGCACATAGGAAGACAGAACAGAGAATAAGTCCTACGGTACACTTTTGGTGCACTATGTCATGTATTATTGCCCCAAATTTGTTAAAATCAGTAAATCCTGTCTGAAATACAGAGCAGTGAATAGCCTGGTTTTGCTATTTGCTTAGGCTATGATGAAGAAATGGAAGCACAGCATCCTTTGATGTGAATTTCATTCCTAGAATTAAAATTTCCTGCTTTTTTCTGTTGGTGGTGCTTTTGATCTCTCAAATTGTTAAAAGCTGTCTCATTTTAGGGTGATACAGTCTAGCTGAAATACTTAACTGTCACTTTTGAAAATCTTAATATCAAGAATTATCTGAACCATTGTGGGTGCCCTGTCAAGACTGCCTCTGCACAGACCACAGCCTGTAAAATGAGGCCAGGGATTCTTCTTACAAAGGGTTTTGGACAGAGAAATATCTGGTTTCTTATGAACACGAAAAGCATGTTCAGTATTTGTTGCTAAAACACCAAAGAAGCAAGCTTGTTTTTGAAGGGTATTGCTGCTGCTTGTGTAAGAAAACACCACAGTTCTGTGTTTAGTGGAAATGTGCCAGTGTGCTTGGACTGGCCTGAGTGTGTCCAGGGCTCCTGCTGCTGGGCTCCCAATGGCAGCCCTGTTCCACAAGTGCTGCAGCAGCACTGCTCTGTGTGTATGATAAATAATAAAAGCTGTGACTCCACTGTGGAGGTTGTATATGACACATACAACGGGTTTAAAGTCCACTGCAGCTACTGTCACACAGAGCCAGCCTTCTGGCTCCCTCCTCTAGGCTTGTAGTAGGCATCCCTTTTATCCCCAGTGATTTGTGGGCCCGTGTAAGCACCCATGACATACAGCAGAGCCCTCAGAGTGAAAAAGCTTTTTGTTTTCTTCTCCTCATCTTCACTGAGCATCTGTTTGGCTGCTGCTTGATAAGATGAAATTAAATTAATGAAATTTAATGTCTTGGATGCAGAAACAAAATACACAATTGTGAAGCCACTGATAAAAATTACATAATGTTATATGCAATCCTGGTTTAATACATGTGAAATTATTTCTGCAAGAGTCAAATGGTGTCATTAAAGATTATATTTAATGCAATACAAGGTCTTTGCCCTGAGAGTGTCTAACTGGTAAAATCCCAGATGGGCTCCTCTCTGTCTGTAGCTTATTCTCACAAGACTATCATGAGGGCCATTCAGAGAGATGTCTTTTCTCTTTCAGGCTAATGCATCATGAATAAGCAGTGGAATCTTACTGTCCCATCCCTGAAATCCAGCTAGTATCATCTTTTTGTTTCCTTTTCATCAGTAATGTAATTGACAAGGTACCAGTTTTAAAAGAAGACCTGTGGAGGAAACAGATACACTGATTTTGCATTCTGTTGCTTGTTTATCCTGTGTGTAAAGAGGGTCTGCATTTTTTGTTTGGTTGCTTTGGTGTTGTTTTTTTTTTATTACCTTGTCAAATCTGCCTGCATGGTTTTATTGGACAATTTGCTGATGTGACAGAGGAGAAGCTTTTACTGGCACCCTTCTGACATTCCTTTTCAGTCCATTAGATATCAGCTGCAGTGGGATTAGGCTGTGCTTGAGGGCCTGGAAGAGCTAAGGTTCTTTTGGGGAACTTGAATTTAAAAACAAAAATATCACGAAAGCCAAAGTATTAATTCCATTTCCCTTTTACATGAACACCTGGAGTGGTGAATATAAAACCATAAGTCCCCAGTACCATAAAACCTCCTGCAATAACAGGTGGACAACAAACAGATAGCTCATGGCTTTTGAGCATGGCCTCCCCAGCCCACAGAGGGGGAAATGGCAAGAGAGGAGGAGGGATGAGCACCAGGGCAGGGCACAGCCTGCAGTGCTTGGGGATCTCACACTGCAGTTACACACATGATTTCTCTGAGGTTAAAGCTGTTTAAAAATTGCTGCTCTGAGCTGCCTCCCTTCCTGCCTACACTGCTTTCTCCACTGTGCCATTACTCTGCTTGTAGTGCCTTTTCATTTCAACCAGACATGGAAACCGTGCATTAGAGGCAAAATTAACCTCCACAAGCCCACAACTTTTTCTTGAAAAGTTTCTTAAACTTGCTTATGGCATGGTTTAACAAACAGTTGCCCTGGTGTAAGTAAAAAGATGCTGAAATATAGCACATGGACAGAAATAACAGTCTGGGGGCAGGAGCTCCTTAACCTCAAGGAAAACAAGTTTGCTCTTAGGGAGAATGCTCTCCTAACAGCAGCCCAGGGCTGTGCTCTCACAACCAGGCAGCTGTGGGAAATGCTTTTGCAACTAATGCCTCCTTTATTCTTTAAAATGTTGCTGTTTCCAGTCCCTTCTGTAGTAAAAACAAAAAATAAAGTGTGGATGTGGTTTGTAAAACCCGTGCAAACCGCGGTTCAAAAAGTTCTGGAAAACAATTATTTTCACCAGTCCTCTAAGCAGGTTCTTTGGTTCCAGGGGCTTGGTAGGAGAGCTCCAAAATGGAAAAGGACCTGCAGTGGAACTACACCACTTTTCCCTGAAATGTTTTCAATATCTATGGCTTGAAGTGATCTCAGATGTGCGAGACTCCCTTCCCATTCAGCATGATGCAAACTCACAGCTTAAGAAGGAGCCCTTGCCACGCTGTGACCAGACCAGGAACCTGGTGAGGCTTTCCAGAGCTCTGCTGCAGCCCTGAGCTGACTCTCCCTCCCACAGGGAATGTGACCAGTGGCATAGACACTGTTGTGCTCACCTTGCCTTACATCTATGGCCCAGGAGGAAGAGAAGCAGGGAAGGAGGTCAGTCAGGCAATATCCCTGCAGGTATCCTTGTTCTTTTGGCTAGGGGGTGCTTGGTCAGACAATTGAGTGTCTGCACATCTTCACTGAAAGTGACCCATTTCAGGTTCCCATTTCAGCCTGACTTTTGCTGACTCTGGGACATGACAAAGAAGTCCCCACAACACTGGTGATTTCAACAACTGCATAGAGATAATGCTTTGCTCACTGGGTTCAAAAATCTGCTTTTCTAAACTAATCTTTCCTCAAGCCTACAAGAACTTGAGCACATGGACCTTGTCTGCTTTTGCATTTGTAAATTTCTTAATATATATTAAATTCCTTAATATATATTTCTTATGCATGCTCTGCCACAAACACAGTGGATGCAATGTGAAAAAGAAACCCCAGGGTTTGTCATCCTGATATGAGTAAATTACAGCTCTGGGCACTGCCTCAGTACAGGCTGCAAAATATTATTGAGCCACTTGAGTATGAAGTACTTCCCCTACCACCCATTAATATCTCTCAGCAGCTTCCTGAAAATAAGATTATAAACTGAATATATGGAGCAATCCCGCATGTGTGCTGCTCCAGGATAACCCTAATCCTTCCTGAAGAACTTGGAGTACTTTTCCTCCTCATTTCTCTCCTGTTATGAGCCCATCCTGACAAGCTTGCAGCAGTTCTTGTGTGACATGATTTAGAAAAAATCAGATGTCTCAAAAATCTAGAGACTGCAAACAAAAAGCTAATCAGAGCTGTTCAGTCCTCACATAGTATTACTCCAAGAAGGGTTATTTAGGTGCCCTACTGTGCTTTTGCATTTCTTTCTAAATTTAGTCTATTTTATAATGCTTAGTAACAAGTTCCTAGATTTGAATTGCCTGTCAGGGACTAACACAGTATTTCTGTGGCATTTTACCCTTAAGCTGTGATACAACCTCAGAATTAAGACCAGGTTAATGCAGCTTGAAGTGTGGAGTGCCTTTCAGACTATCCACATTGGATGCAGGAGGGGCTCCAAACTGTGATATCCCATTGTTCCAATGGAAGTCACTGGTGGGGAAAGCCCACACAGTATCTGCTGGGCAGTTTGAACAACTATTCTGCCACAGCCTATAAAGTTGATCACAAGTATATTATAGCATATAGTTTAAAATTATGCAGTAGAGAGAACACTGGTAGCTGTGATTCAGTTTTAATCTTACTGCTGACATGAGAGAAATTAGGTTGTGATTCTGGCTGTTTGGGATGGTGAAAGCAGTCTAAGAAGATAAAACAAAGACAATTTGAGGGATTGTGAGTGCAATGGATCAAAACAAAGCAATTCTCTTCTTTCCCCATCTCCCTCTCTGCCTTCTTTGAGCCTGCTGTAAGTTGCCCCTAGCAATTATTTTTAAAAAGGATAGTCATGCTTAGTAGGATGGTCTTCTTCTAAACTAATGCCAGTGCATTGGTAATAGCAGCAAGGAAACAGACCAAACACTAAAAAAATCTGTTTTTTATTTTCTGTGGGAAGAAATGAAGATCTGATGGTAGAGACTTTTCTGAAGCAGCAGTGAGTAAATTGTTTCAAAGCCATGTATACTCCAGCTCTGTGTAGAGTTATATTCTGTGATAGACTAAATCATCTGCATTGGAAGCAATGGGAATTGGATTATAGTCTTCAAGGATTTTGGAGGTGTATGGCTTGAAACAGATGAGTAAGAGCCACCACTGAATTGCAATAAAGGGACTGAATGTGTAACTGTGTTCCCCACGGGTGTGGGATGATGACTGGAGGTGACTCAGTTCTGCTGGACTCTCAGTCTGGAAGGCACTTGATTCTTGCTGAACACAGAGTGAGGGCTGCCCTTCAGCCCAAGTCCTGCAACAGGACTTGGTCACCTACAGACCCTAGTGTGAGGAGCTGTGGCTGCCAGTAGCCTGGAAGGGGGCGAAGGTCTGCCTGGCTGGCAGGAAGATGGATGAGCTCATGGTCGGTGCCTGCTGGGGCTCCCAGCAGAGGGGCCTGAAGGGGCTCTAAAGCTGCTACTGCTTTCCCAGCAGGACAGACTATTCCTGCTTTCAAGAGTTTAGAAGCAGGTTTTTAGAGGAATTTGAGCTTCACCCTTTTCCTCCAGAGGAATTAAGCTCTTTTAGCATTCTCGAAGAAAAAAGAGGGCATAAACACAACAAATTGAGAAATCAGATTTCTGTGATTTCCCTGCAGCTCCTTTCTGCAGTGAAGGGCTGAAGTGATAAGGGAGGGAAGGGCTCCCACAGCCAGTTCCTGGTGCTCAGGTGTTGTGATACACTCCTGTAGAGTTAATTCCTTAACAAGATACGTTGTAGTAAATGTATTATATACCTGCTCTGACATGTTCCTGCAGAAAATATTCTAGTCACCAGCAACTGACCCCATGTGCATTAAAAGGCTTATTTATTAGGAAATCAGTTGAAAGGTAGCTTTATGCAAGCCAGCTAGAGTTGTGAAAGGAAGCAACATTCTAGATGAAAGGGAACACTTAGTCCAAAGTAAAATATGCACTGTATTTGGTCACATCCCTGGCGTGACAGAGGATGGCTTTCTACCCACAAATGATGATATTGTCTTCAGATAATTGCTCCCTTATCAGATAAATCACTGAATTTCTCATTAAAAAATGAGTATATTCTTCTTGAGGATTGCTGTGGTGTCAGTCCATGATGTGTGGGTGGAGACAGAGCCCTGCCACGACGCCAACAAACCCAGCCAGCTCTGCTGGGATACTGGGCTTAGTGCTTCCCAACAGTTTCCTTTTGTTTGCTTTCACAGCCATTTCAGGCTGCACTGAAAGGGTCCACTAACCCCAGTGTCTCTGGATGTTCCTGCTGTGACACTGGGAGCTGCATGTCCTGGTGCTGCCAGCTCTCCCCCTGCACCAGGTCAGGAGATATCATGGCCTTGTTGGAAACTGCTCAGGTTTGTTTGCATAAACATTTGTGTCTCTGTGTCTCACCTTTGTAGGAGTGCACAAGTCAGAAAGGTGGGATCTGAAGCTCTCACAGAATCCAGCAGCCATGTCTGAAAAGTACCAGTGCATACCTCTGGATTTCTGGGAAAGCTTTTCTGTTGAACCTCATAGATGTGCACGTATGATGGACACCTATAACACTCTGTGGTCCACATGGTGTCACTCAATCTGCAACATCAGAACTTCAGGAAGTACCCCACAAGGATGAGAAATGGGAGCTCAGGGTCGTTCCTACTATTTGCCAGCAAACAAAACTTTTCTACATCCAGAGGCAAGGCTGCAAGTGTATTTCTGCTCTGTATGGCTCATTTACAAAACAAAATTAAAGATCAGATGAGAACTCCATTCTTTGAAACCTCCCCCGAAGTGGACGGTGGCACAGGTGACACTGAGTGGGGGGGAGGTGGCCTGGAAGGGAGGGTGTGCTGAGCACAGCCAGGTACTCCAGACTAAGGCTTCACCCATCTCCCCAGTGCATGATTTCAATGAAAAAGGGCTGGTCCTTACATACATAAGGATCAAAATTTCCCAGCACCAAATGGGAAAGGGATTTTATAAAGACCTGGTTGGCCAGGCTGGTGCTACCTTTGTATCTCTAACATGCCCTTGTTCAGATGGTCTCTATGGCTTTTATCACTTCAAGCAGAGTAATACTTCCACAAAAAAAGAATGTTCTTGAAAGCAGCAGTGCATAGTATCAATGAATTAGCAACTTCCTGAATTTTGCTTTGGTATTAGATAATTAGCAAGCACACAGGCAAAATAGTTCCACTCTCTGACTAATAGTCCATTCACTCAGTTGAGGGATGTATGATCAGTAATTTTATTTTGAAATAAATAACTTAATAAATGTAGATTGATGGTTTTTATTTTGTCAATTTTCCTCAAGAAAGTCAGTGAACTACTGCTGATGGTTGGCTGTTTCCCCAGAGAGATTTCAACACATCTTGTGTCCTCTTTTTCATCCCAAGTGCCAAGTGTACAAGCATCTTATCAGATTAATTCTGGTGTAAGGCTTTACAATTATTTATATTTACAGTTATGACTGTTTACTCTAAGCACTGATGGGAATTTAAAAAAAAATTATGTGATGAAGCTCACATGCAAGAATTTAGACAGAGAAAATGATGAACTTATTCATATTAGACTAATGTAGACTGATTATAATTGAATTAGTCCTCATTTACACCAGCCTGAACTGAATTAAGTTAATAATGTTCATCTCCATTCAAGGAAGTACTCTGGTAACATGCTTAATCAGTGCAACTAATGGAGAGAAGGTAATTTCTTTCTTATTGGTTCCAACTTTGCCTATCATGAATGGTATGGTAATTCCTCTTTGTACTGCAAATGAGCTGTCAGCTTTTCTAGCCTTTGCAGTAACTTTCAACACTGATTATATTTGAGGTCAGCTGCTCATTTTGACTTTTAACACTTAGCATTTGTGTGAGAACTGCCAAAAACTATTGGGATCTAATGCCCTTAATGATCATAAAGGAACTAGTAATTCAAGTCTTGTTTTTTAAATAAAATTTTTATCCTACCAGTCATTTTCAGGGATGATTGTAGCTGGAACACATTATCTCATTTTGAATTTCTCATTTAAACAACAAAAGAAGATTTTTCATTGACAAATATTGTAAATCTTTGGATATCTGCTTTGTGCCCTTAACAAGGGACAGCTTAGTGCAGTTGTCCAAGTCTGTGGGTAGAGGACAGGATGTTGTCCACATAAATTTAAAAAACCCAGCTTTGCAACCCTTAAATCAAAAGAAGTCTCCATACTTCTTCGGAGCAGCAGCTAAAACATCTTCAGGCATAATTTATGCTGTTGACAGCCGTTGCATATATAGCACCAGGAAGTCTGGTTTTAATTCTTGTAATATTCCTGGGGAGGTGGGTGGTTTAGTTAATAAACTTGATCTTTCACCCTTGGAATCAGATTGAGTTCCCTTGTTGCAACATGCCTGTCTTTAATTTGGATGCTCCTTTACTCACAGAGGTTACCTGCTGACCTGCAAGAATCAGAGACTGATGTCTAACACACATCAGCAGCTCCACGGGCAGATGAGCAGGGAAAGGAGCACAGTAGTGGTCATCTGCCCTGGGCAGAACGCCAGAGGGGCATCCTCTGGTGGCTGAGGGCTGTGGGCATGGGTAGAGGGGAGGGAACCGTGGCTTCTCCAGGTTACTGTGGTAAGGAGAGGTTCCTGAGGGGTTTAGGCTGGAGGTGCATATCCTGTCCTGGGCTGCCGTGGTTGGTCTGCTCAGGGTGCTGCCAGCACCCACCTGCTCCAAAGGGAGCAGTCAGGCTGGGATGTCAGCGAGGTGGCTGTTCCTCCAAAGGTTGTTCAGGGCCATCAGGGACACCACTGAAGACACTTCCAGGCAAAATAATTCAGCATTTACTGAGCATGACTCTTGCAAGACAGAGGCCATCAGAAGCAGGTCTATTTTAAAGTGACTGAGTCCCATGTGCTAGCTCAAGCCCCAGCCTAATTACTACTATAAACAGGAAACAAAGCTCTTCAGTGACAGAGAATATTCTACCTTGGTGTCCACACACACATGGTCACTTCCCAGCTCTCATGTCCCTGAGGCATTCAGGTTTCTTCATGCCTTAGATTCTTTGGCTGTCACTTGGACATCCATCATGAAACAGTCAGAAAGCATTCCTTAAAATAAAGGACAGCATCAGATTTTGACTGCTATCAACTCAAGACAATCCCATGCCTTTAACATTGCTGGTTCATGTATATAAAAAGAGGCTCCCAGAGGAGAGGCACTAAGGTGATCACAGGACCTCTCTGATGAAGACAGGCTGTCAAAGTTGAGGCTGTTCAGCCTGGAGAAGAAAAGGCTCTGAGAAGATCTTACAGCAGCCTCCCTGGGCATAAGGGTGGCCTATAAAAAGCTGGAGAGGGACATGACACAAGGGCATGCAGTGACAGGACAAGGGGAAATGGCCTTGAGCTAAAGGAGGATAGGTTTAGACCAGCTATTGCGAAGAAATTCTTTACTGTGAGGATGGTGAAGCACTGGAACAGGTTGCCCAGAGAGGTTGTGAATTCCCCATTCCCAGAATAGTTCAAGACCAGGCTGGGTGGGACTGTGAGTAACTGTGAGCTAGTGGAAAGTTCCCTGGCCTTGGCAAGGGGTTTGGAGGTAGGTGATCTTTAATGTCACTTTCAACTCAAACCATTCACTTTGTCAGGGACTGAAAAAGGCACAGAGCTCCCCAAGCAGCAGAATTATTTTAATTTATAGGCTCTGGGAAGTATTACAATAAATATGACTTGAAATGCAGTGTTTTCTGGATCACTAGGCTAATATCTGAGAGTGCTAGAAAGGAGCCTAGCCTGCCAACAAGTGTCTGCTTACTGAACTTTCTGTGCTCTGCCTGATACAACATGAAAAGCCTGTCTGTCTGCTTTAGGTTTTGGAACCCTAGACCTAAGCCTAACCTCAACCTGAAATGTACCTGGGTAGCAGTTCAAACAGGAAGAGATCCTCTGCTCAATGGGCTATATTCCTCTTAATTCCCATCTCCCTGGCTGGCCACTGCTGGATGAAGCAGTAATGATGTCCTAAAATTCCTTCAGCTCTGGACTCCTAAACAATTTCAACCTCAAATGTACTCAGGGGACCAACCACTTGTGCAAATTGTGCAAGTGCCCCACCAAAAGCAGCTCTCTGTCTGCCTCTCTGGGCTCTGCAGGTTGGGACAAGAATAACCAGTCTGGCTGCTTTCGTTTCTCTGACTTAACTGATTTCAGGACTGGGACGGCCCCATGGGCTACAGATTACTTTAGGGGTAAATTTCTCATGACAGACATTTATGAACTTAATGACATTTTTACTGAGACATGCTGTAAAGCCTGGGCAATAAACCATGGGGGCTGGAGGCTCTTGTGTCCTGCTATGTAATTCCATTTCACAACACATTTCAGGTTAGAGGTAGAGAAAAATGAAGCAGCCAAACAAGTTATACTACCTGTATCCTGCACAGACCAGAGAGAGAGGGGGAGGATTCATACTAAAGTGAATTGGGTCTTCTAATGTAGTTTATGGTCCCCTGGGAAGTTATGATGTTAGGGATTAGATTACAGTTAGGGATATGGGGATTTAAAGCATCTAGACAGTGTTTTTATGGAGGGCACAGAGAGTAAGAGACATCTGTTTATGGGCTTATGGCTGAAGCTATCTTGGAGTATAATTACTAATGTCAGGGTGATGAGAGAGTACCTAAAGCAGCTAGAGAGCCTCTCCTTGCTGCATCATGCAGATCCTAAAAAGACAGGAAAGAACAGAAGTTAGAGATACTCAGGGAAGGCAGGTCCTGTCTACATAACTGCCTTGAATGCTGCGTGCAGCTCCCAATGCATTTAGAGGTATTTTTCTGAAGTTGGTTTGCAGCAACAAGATTTTGAATAAGAAGAGCTCTGCTTTGGAGAGTTGAAGTTGTTACTTCATTGTGCACGACTCAGTGTCACATTCCAAGAAAAGGTTCCCTCAGGACTAAGTGGACAGGCTAAGTTAATGCCAGATTTAAGGTTTGAGTTGGACAAGTGAAATAATCTGTTCTTGATGCTTTTTGCAGAGCTAGGAGGGTTTTATGGAGAGGAGTTATATTTGATGGTCAAGATGCTATTATCATGACTTCAGGTAGGTATGGCCTTTTGGAAATTTTTCAGCTTATGCATGGGGATTGGCTGTGAGACCCAAACACCTTTCCTGTGGGATGGTGTAGTGGGCAGGCAGGGGTTGAAAACCTGGTGGTGAACTGAAGGCAGTCTGTCCCTCATGTCTCTCTATAGATGGAGATTCCATGTACATCCGTTTGGGATTTGTGGTTGGGAATAGGGTGAAGAGCTGGAAACAGCCAAACACAATTTTCTTGCTGTGCAAGAGCTCAGAAGGAAGAGGTGAGAAGAATTTGGCAACCCTGAGCCCTTCTGTGATGATTTCAGGGAAGGTGCTGCTCCCCATCTACCTGATTT
Organism: Haemorhous mexicanus; assembly: GCF_027477595.1. Taxonomy (NCBI): domain Eukaryota; kingdom Metazoa; phylum Chordata; class Aves; order Passeriformes; family Fringillidae; genus Haemorhous; species Haemorhous mexicanus. The sequence continues at coordinate 15,772,849 of NC_082341.1, read as the reverse complement.
TGGGGTCCAGGTCTTGATGGGCTGTCTTTAATGCTCCAGGCAGTAAGGGTGGAAGCAGCTGATAGAATGGTTGAGAAGCTTAGTTTCAGTCTGAAATAGCTCCTGATAAAATGAATTTCATGCTTGTTTTGGGTGGGGATTTGGGGTAAAGCTGGAGGGAGCAGAGTGGTTTCACAGAACCAGATACAGCCAGAAAGTTCATTATTCTTCAGTACTACACAACACAGAATTTTGATGAGAATAAGAGCTCTTGTCCTCATTTGCTGTATGAGATACACAGCTTTTTAGTTACCTAGATCTTCTCCCCATCTTGCTAGAATGAACAAGGCACAGCAAGACCAGACATTCTTCCTGCTGTAGTTTCTTAAAATGCAACCCTGACACACACACACACCCTTACCTCCACCCTCCTGCCTTGGTTTAAGGCCTTCACCTTGTAGATTTGCAGTATTGTGGGCCTTGGAGGACAACACAGTCTCCAAGCACACTAAGTGGTAGCAGCTGGAACCCACAACATGATTTGCAGCCAGATCATTATTTCCTCTAACTCATGAGGCAAACCCTGGAAAACCCCCCTAACACCAGTCGTCTCCCTAACTTTCAGACTTTTCATGGTGCTGCAAAAATAAACTGTTTGTGGTAGGTTTTCTAATCATCACCCAGCCCTCACTACCCCTGGAGTTGCAGTAAAACTGCACTAACACCAGTCCAGTTCTGTTCTACAGGGCGCAGCAAGACTAACCTGGCAGCACAGAAAACTCTCTTACAGCAATCTTTGTCATTCTGGGCAGGTGTGATACTGTTAGAGCAGCATGTGTAGATCCCCTGCCTTTACAAATGCTAAAACTGAGTTTATCATCAAGCTATTTGACAAGGCTTCTGGGTCAGAAACCCCTTGCTGTACAGCAGTGGGTAGCACCCCTCTTCTCCACAATGATCAGGGCTCTGAGAGATGCAGCAAATGTGGCTTGTCTAGGTGTGTTTTCTGCTAGATGAAACCTGATCCTCGCTCTAAGTCATAAAGAAAGGAAGTAGCTCGTGCAACAAAAAGCAATATATGAGGCCTCTAAACCCTATGCTTCAGTTTTTCTCCCAGCCTTCCCACCTCAAAGCTTAACAAATATAGATTTTTCTTCAAGATGCTTTTTGTTTTTCATTCCTAATGCAAACTTGTAGTGTTTCCAGGGACTTGCTGTTATAGAAACTGAAACAAGGCTGAGAAGGACTTATAGTGCTTGGCATATTAGTTGCTTTCTAGACTCTGCAGAATGCAGCAATAATTAATGAATAGAGTTTTCCATTCCTAAACACTGATCCTAATTGTAACTTAAAATTTTTCCAAATGCTGATCTTTATTGTCAAAGGTGTCGCAGTATCTGCATGGTATCTTCAGCACCACCAGTAGTGGTCTTGACCAGTACTTAATTGGTTCAGTACTCTCAATTTAAGTACCTGGTAGCATCCAGAGGCTCTCTCACACCATCTAATCTCATCACACCCTACTATTCCTTTCTGGCTTCCGCACTAGGAAGCAGGAAATGCCTACCCATGTCTTCAGGGTCTGGGTTACAGGTCTCAGTCCTAATCTCAAGCACTGGGTGCATTTACAGGGCCAGACTTTAAATATTAATATAAGGACTTGCAACATTGAGGTGAGTCTTCAGTGCACTTTTCTAGACTCTTCAGGGTGCCATAAGAATGATGTCTGTATTTTTAGGTTCTAGAAGCCTAATTCAATTGTTACCATGCTTCCTTAATTCTGGAACAAACCCCAACACCTGTTTTGACATTTCCTGAATCTCTGTGACCTGCCGTGGAGTTGTGCCACTTCACACAATCCAGCAGATGTTTTCTGGTATTTCATTCTACTCATGACTCATGCCAGAAAATGAAGTTGGGGAGTTCTGTTGGGCAGAATGTATCTGGGGGCAAAACTCAGAGAGAAGAGCTGTAGGGGCTCAATGTATCCCCTTCTCTGTGCCCTGCATGTGCCTCTTCCTCTCTAATTCAGCACTGACAAACTGATAGAGACATCACTGCTTTAGTATTCCTGGCACCCCCAGGAGTCAGACTAACTGTGTTACGTTTTTGATTGCCAGTTCCTCTTATACTGTAGGGGAATTTCCTTGCATCTCTATTGGTTTGCCATGGATTTCATCACAGTAGGGAAGCAAATGGACCAAGTTCAGTCAAAGGGAATTCCTTATCTCCTGCAGGTTTTCTCTGCTGGAGGGTGCAGCTCTCAGAGGTTTCTACTGCAGCAGGCAGGATTTCTCCTTATCGATATCATCTGGGTTCAATTAAGTCTACATTCTTTATCTGGAATATTCAAGTGCACACGTCCAGCTACTTTTGGCTTATGTTACCATGGACATGGCTGGAGAGGTAATCTATAGACATCTGTGACTGTAATTCCACTGCTGTTGCTGAAGTAGGAATTTTCTAAACTTTATTCAGCATTTAAGGAGATGGGTAGATTGATATTTAACTTATGTTAGTCATAGGAGTTGTTCAGTGTGGATATTTTGCGCACAGTATCTGTCATACTGAGATCAGTATTTTGTGACAAAGCCAAACTTTTCAGCACCAGTGACTTAAAGAAACATGAAACCAAAGTGTAAACCAGCTAAAGAGTGGAAACAGTATGTGAGGATGTAGGTCTACATAGCAGGGCTCCAACAGCACTCCAGGTCTGGACCCTTGCCCATCTGAAGGCATCCTTTTAGAAGACCAGATCAACTCCCATATGCCCCATATCCTATCTCACCATTTGGGACAGGGAGGGTTTAAAAGGATGGCTCCCTCTCACAGCCTAGAGGGTGCAATAGGCACCTTATGCTGATGTCCATTACAGAGGGGCATGAGGTGCTGCCTTCGCATTTCAAATGTGTGCCCTTGCTTCTAGATCTTAAAACTGGGAACAAACTGTCTTTGATTAAATGGATGTTAAGAAAATCTGACTAATGTGCTACAGCTGGAGTAGTCTCTTCTTAACTCTCAGACATTTGTCTTCAGAAAGTCAAATGGCCAAACAGGGGTACCCAAAAAGCTAGAGAGTGACTTAGCAGTGCCTCAGGAGGATGGAGTCAAGCAGCAAGGCAGATAAAAGACCAAGCTCTTCTACAGCTGTGTGTCTTTATGAGCTTTGAAAAAACCACCTTCTCTTCCTTTGTCTTTAAAAATGATCTCACAAATACTACTCTGACTTAACAAGAAATTCATAACAATCCCTGGATTTTTATAAACCAGCATTTCCCAGCATTTCTTTAATATTTCCCCTTGCCTCTGCCTAGTCTAGAGCTTTACTCTGGGGTTTGATATCTTCTGGTTCTTGTCAAATTGAGACCAAGCATGATGTGCATAATTCCAATGAAGGAATGGCAAGTACCACTTCTCTGTTGTTTCCTATGAGGAAAGGCTAGGAGAACTGGGATTGTTCAGAGAGGAGAGGAAAAGACTTCAGTGTGATCGAACTGTGGCCTTCCAGGACCTGAAGGGAGCCTACAAGGAAGATGGAGAAAGACTTTTTAGAAGAGCATGTAATGACAGGAAAATGGGGAATGGCTTCAAAGTGAAAGAGAGTAGGTTTAGATTAGATATGAGGAAGAAATTTACTGTGAGGTTGGTGAGACACTGGAACAGGTTGCCCAGAGAAGTTGTGGCAGCCAAATCCCTGAAAGTGTTCAAAGCCACATTGGATGGGGCTCTGAGAAACCTGGTCTAGTGGAAGGTGTCTCTGCCCATGGCAGGGGGCCTGGAATGATGATCTTTAAGTCATGATGATCTTTAAGGTCATGATGATCTTTAAGGTCTCTTCCAACCTAGACCATTCTACAATTCTATGATTCTATGATAGAGAGATTGTTTCATTGATTTGTATTGCTTCTTCCCTTCACCTTTTTTTTTCTCCCAAAGACTGTTGCACCTATAAAAAATCCAATACTTTCATTTTGAGCTGGTCTAGTAGAAATGCATTAAACAGTGCATGATGAATACATAAATCAATGCATGGCAAAACTTTCCACAATATCCAATAGTTAGTGGTACCATGAAGTAAAAATGTCATCTTTTGCAAAGGAACAGTTCAAGTGCATGCTGTAGGCTGGTAAAAAGGATGTGGTGTATTGAGTTTAGCCAGCAACGAAAAACAAGAGTTGCACTTGTGTATGGAAAAACTGCTGGAAACTAAATTGAGGGGTGAGATGGACCTTTGGGTGGAAATTTCTCTCCCATAATAATCAGTGCTCCAAAGACCTGTGCTCAGGACTAACTGAGCCAAGTCCCAAAGGGCTACAAAGACTGGGTCTATGATACATGAGTTGAGATCACTGGGGGCTGCATGCTTGCTGTGCAATAGATACACCCTCCTGGCAATGGGGACTGTCATGTCATATCCCTTAGTTTTCTGAGCTGGCTTGTCCATTGAGGTATTAAAAGAAACTACTTAAGAATTTCAAGCACTTATCAGACATAAATATGATTTGATCCAAAGTTCAGCTAAGTCTGAATAAAACATTAATTTGTCCATCTGAGCACGAGGTCAGTGTGATCTTTGAAAGCAGGGCTGTGGTCAGAGGTGGGACTACACCCATGACTGGCGCTGATGCTCTGCTTGTCTCCATCTGCTGTTCCTCTTCCCATTGCCTGCAGACACAGCTGGGTCGGGGGATGTGCCTGGGAGTATTGGTGCTGCAGCTTAAATGCAAGTCTGTGTGCAAGAAGCAATCTGTCTCGCCCTGATTTTTTGAACCCAAGTTCATGTTCATTTTGGAGCCTTTAGAGGAGAGCAGAATGTGAGCTGGGCAGTGAAATTGAACAGCTTGCCTGATTTTTCCTGTTGGCCTGTGGCAAAGAAAAGTCCTCTTTCAGTGCAGACAGGACAGATCCTTTGTGGATCTGTTGTGTGGATCTGCAGTTATGACAGATCTTCCAGAGGTGAAGAAAATGTTGTTCTATGACTGTAAGTCTGGTGAATGCAGTGCAGTGTCTTGGGATGACTGCTAAAGTTTCTTGCCAGCCTTCAAAAACGGAGTGAGGCCATTTCCATTCCTAATTAGCTCTATAGAAATTGAATTAGCCTGAGTTTCCATGGAGAGCAGAGCTGGCTCTGGAAGCGATTCTGCTTCTGGCCCAGATGCTAACCAACATCTGTGCTGTCTGGGTCTTGCCTGGGCTGAAGCCAGATACCATGTCAGTAAATACATATTTATTGCTTTACACATATATCCTTGCACAGAGAGCATGGCCCACATATGTACACACATTTATCTTTGTACTTTGCACATGTGAATTTCTTATTTTCCGAGGAGGACATCTTAACTGGAAATAATGTCTGGAAGCACATGGGCTGAGAAGCCTTTGATGACCAAATGGTTATTGTTAGTTTCAGCAACAAGAGCAGTCATCAGTTAGGGAGAGTGCCACTACAATTGAATAATGATGGGTTTTAGTATTTCTTTGCATAGAAAAAGGCTGGGTTGAATGAGCTTTAAAAAACAGTATTCTGCAAATGTTTTATCTACATAGTCAAATTCCTTTTCTTGGTCTAGCTTGGAAAAAAGTCAGATGCATGCAAGACTTCAAGTGTCTCTGAAGAATTTGTTAGGGCTTAATTTGATTACAGACTTAACAGAAGTTTCTAGAGCCAGTTTTGTTTCTTTAGTAGTCTTTTAGTTTATTCTCTTCAGATTTAGCGATTAACATTGCATTCTGAATGGAACACAGTCTTGTAACAGGTGGAAAACTAATTTTTTTTTTTTTTTTTGGGCACAATAGGCAGCACAATTCAATTTGGTATATAAGCATTCATTTAGATGAGGAACAAAATCAAAATGATTGGGTAAATAATTGGGTTTGTGGAAGTGGGATTCCGCAGCAGTAGATGAAAAGGGACCAGGACCACTTCATAAGGACCAGCTCCTCAGGGAAAGAGATACCAAGTGAGCTGTGCATGTTGTGAGTCTGGATTTTCTTTTCATGAAAACATAATCTTCCTTTTCTTTTTCTTTCTTTTTAATTTTTTTTTCTGTAAATCTGACTTCAACATAAGTTTCATTACTGTTTCATTCCCTCAAAGTCCTATTTAGAGAAGTGGGTCCCTAATGTTTCATGTGACATTTTCAATACATTTCTAGAGATTCATCTGCAGTTTTGTGTCCTGTCTCTCTTCTATATTAATCCTAAAAACAAAATAGATAATTGGGTTAGTCTAGTGATTTGCTATTTACAAATCCACATGGGCCCACAGGATTTCTGTGGTAAATTACATCAGGTATCCTCAGATGATTCCTAACTACAATTTCTAATACATAATTTTAGTCCTACAATAAAAATCTCTTTGAAAATAATTTTCTGATTTTCTTTGTTGAGATAGAAAAGAAAACTCATACTTTAGAAATTTTTTTTAATACTTTACCCCTTTTATAACTGTGAGAAGATTAAAAAAACTAGCTGGATGTGAGGTCAGGTCTTCTTGCTGCCAAAATCTTCATAAAAGCAAGTGCATGTTCATTTTGGTTGTACTGACATTTTGGACACTTGTGTTGTTCAAGTCTATTCATTCTTTGATGCTGGACTGACATGATGGGAGGTGCTATGGGGTGTTATTTCTGATGTGAAACTGTCCAAGAATAAAGTGATTTTCCAAGTCCCATGACCATATCTTACCTCTTGCCACGTGTTCACAGTGGTCAGTTCTGTGCCTTTTGGGACTGCAAGGCAAGCAGGGATGAGCCAATGTTCCAGCTTTGTGAGGAATATATCACACACAGAACTCTAATAATCTCTTTTGTTTGAGAAGTTCATTGAAAGTAGCATCTGCCTTTGGAGTCCCACAGCAGCTATGCACAGGAGGTGAGTACAAAAGAGTGGAAGAGAAGAGCATATACACATGGTGCTTGCCTCTGCATATTCACCCATTCTTCAAATTAGGCTCTGCTGTCTTTGCTTCCCCATCCATTGGCCCCTGGGGGCTATGGCCACACAGCCCAGCGTGGCTCTCACCATCAGGTCATTCCTTGGGTGGCAGGACGGAGCTGGGTGCTGGATTTTGGTCATTTGACATTCTGTCACAAATCCAAGCAGCCAGACAGATTCTCAGACTTTACCTCCAGAAGTTGTGCTACCTTGGAGGTACAAACCACCTGGAAATCCAGCAGATCGAACCAGTGCAGATTTTTTTCCATGCTGAACAGGGAGCTCTTCCACAATTCAGCTGGGCTGCAGTGAGCTTTGGCTGCCAGACCTGGCCAGCAGGCTGGACTCATCTCCATAGCAGGATAGTGGCTCCAAAAGGTTTAACCACCTTTGTTCCCACTCTCTGGACATATTTTGTCTGTTGCTGGGGATGTAGCTGCCTCAGATAGAAAGATCACAAGCTTGCATTGTTCTTAACTAGCAGCATTTCTCTGTAATTCTCTAATTCAAAGCAGGCTTTGCTCACTTTCGTGCTCTCTGTACAAGCCACGATGATGATAGGATTTCCGAAATCAAAGCTGAGCACTGAACTGAATTAGGAGAGAAAAAGCCACACTGCCTGGTTTGGGAGAGCAAAGAATAATTGTGGAGGATCCTCCCAGCCAGTTTGGCAGTGGTGGTGAGGGAATGGGTTTCTTCTATCAAACTTGCTTTATTTTTATTGCAAAATAAACATTTTCTGGGCATTGCATGGCAATTACTCACTCTGCCCCTTCAGGGATGAGGTTGCACCAACCACACATCACAGAGGAAGGCAAAACTTTCCCATTTAGATTAAAACTTACATCAAACAAAGTGAACATCAATGGAGCTTGCTGTTTGTTCCTCTCAGGACTGGCTCACTCTAGTTCTCTAAACACTATGGCTGCATTGACAGATTGAGCTTTAAACTTTGATTTGACAGGTAAATTGCTCTTTAACTTTTTGCCCCAGCATGGCAATGAGATTTGCTCCATATTCCTTTACCTTCTTCTTTTCAGGAAAACTTGTTGACTGGGGCAGGCCAATCCAGTTAACAATTTCAGGTAAGGTATTAAAAAAGTTAATTAAACAGGATGGTAAATTTATTAAAAATTGACTGATTATTAGCTAAGGTCATTCACCATGGCAGAACATAACAAAAAGAGTAATTAAATAAGCTATTGGAAAAACAATATGAAATAGAGCCTAAAGGAAGTTATCTTTCAGACCAATCTAAATTTATACTGCCCAGCCCTGCACACAGACAGAAAGAATGATTGTGAAGTCAGAAATATGTGATTTCTCAGCTCCTTAGGGTTATCCTTCCAAAATGTCTTCAGCTAATCTGAAAATAATCAAGTGATACCAAAACATTTGGTAAAAAAAAACTAATTCCATGAAGTTGCAGCTGCCCAGTTAACAATTGTTTCTTGCTTCACAGGAAGAAAGAAATGCACTTTAAATGCAACTTCAGGGTGACTGGTTTGCTAATGCTGCTTAAGTAATGGTTACCATTTCACTTTCATTGTGCTATTGTTAATTAAGTCCCACAATTAAACAGAAATTCAGTAAGAGGAAGTAGAGTTCTTAAGTTATTAAATGCTATACATCTGTGAAATGTGGCTGGGAAAAAAGGTTTCAATACTTGATTTAGTATTCAATAGCTTTTTATTAAGTTTTAGAAACCAAAAAAACAAAATCTGCTTTGACTTACATAGCCAGGATAAACCTCTACTAAATGTTGTTGAAGATAAATGAAGAAGGAGAAATACTGTCTGCATGTTCAACTTAGAAAGACTCTGAGATCAGCTCTGTTGGTCAGACCATAGTGCCAGTAACACCAGGGTCATGGTTTTGAACCCTGTGTGAGCCATTAGCTTAAGAGTTGGACTTGATGATCTTTGTGGGTCCCTTCCAACTCAGAATATTTTGTGATGTGTGCAAATCTTGGCCCTGGACCACTCCAGCTGACAGCTGCCCATTGCCTTCACCATTTGTGGTGTCTTTGGTCATCCACACAGAGCCACTGCAGAGGCTTGGTCACAGCTTCATTTCAGGGGTCCTGCTCCACTGCAGGTGTCTGTGAAATCTAAACAAGAAAGCAGGAGTTTATGAAACACTTACACAGAAAATCATAGACAATCTGAACTGTCTAATTAAGCAACAATTTTTCTTTTACTTTGTTGATCAGACAGGTGTGCTGGCCTGCCTGTTATCCAGGTTGCTGCTAAATCTATAGCTCTGCAGATTCCCAGGACTGGGGTGTGACAGCAGTGTGTTGCTATTTGAGTGCATGGCAGTGACACATGAACTTTGGCTGTTTTGTTCTAGCACTGTTTTATTTTATTTTCCTGAAGGTTACATGTTTAAACATTTTGTCTCGGAAACATTTGAACAGTGGCCCAGTGGAATGGGCTTCTTTTGCCAGTATGAACGAACTATATTAAAGATTGTGCTTGGATAACACACACTGAAAAGCCACAAAATTATTTTCCAGAAAGTTTTCCCAGCTTTCTCTGTGGCTAAAGGCACCCTTTTACTCCCACATTCTTCAAATTCCAAAATTTACTTAATTTGTATATTAGTGAACTTTCTAGCAAAAAATATTTCTGATTTGGACAGTAAGGACATGTACTACTTGTTTTATCTGGCTGCATCTCTCTGCCAAAAGCTGAAATCCACATCAGCTTACCTTTCTTGCACTCCAATTCTTTTTTAACTATTAGAGATCAGTGACAAATAGAAAAGTAGCAACTTATTTTTTGCTCTCCTGTGACATATAAAAATGTTCTCTTTGCATTAGAAGTTCAGACTTAGTCTCTCCTTGAACATACTACGGGTTTCTGTAGGAATGAAAAACCTCAGCAGTACCTGGAAACAGAAACTTATCCCACTGAGTTTACAAGTGCAAGGCCTGGTGTGTAGAACAACTGTTCTTTAAAATCCAGAACCATGGAAATTACACCACATATTGCTTTCTCTTTCATGCATTATTTGATTCAGCTCTGGTCACGTCTTTTTGTTCTAATTTTTTAAGAGTAACAGTAAGTGAACTGTGAAAATGTGAGCATGATGTTTCCATGGCTAGTCCAAATTTAGTTATAAGGTTTTAGCACCTATTTTACTGGCATTGTAAGTATTTGATATAAACAGATAGAAACAGATGCAAAAATGCTGTATTGAGTATATAAGACTAAGCTGTGCTAATAAATAATTAAACATGAAAGTGACAAAAATTTTATCATTCCTGCAGAGGTACAAACACATCTTGTAGTTAAGTGTCAATCTATCTTTCTAAGGTCTGTGGTAGTTCACAAGATTAGATTATTACATTCACAGCATTAAAGTGAGTAAAAATGTCAATTAAAAAAAGAAGTGATTTTTTTAGCCCGTATGGAATATGTATGTTATGTTGACTTTGAGTAACAATTTTCCAAGCTTACATGAAATCACATCTAATCCCAACTCCCCTGCCATGGGCAGGGGTGCTTTCCACTAGACCAGGTTCCTCAAAGCCCCATCCAGCCTGATCCAGCCTGGCCTTTTCCTTATTGGCAGTTACAGGGACAAAAAGCAAAGAAGTCCTCAGCTTTCCAACGCTGTCTGTGAGCAGCAGGAAATGGTCTCCCCACTGCTAGGTTTCTTTGCCCTGCCAAGCTGCTTCATTCCCCATGTGTCCAGCCGACCCCCTGCGAGTCTCCTTTGTCACTGCCTTGTCACCGCCTGCATCACTCTGGTGTCTGTCTGGCTGCCCACAGCATTGCACAGCATTGCATTGCTAAAAATTCTGATGCAGATCGTAGGAAAGCCACATTTTTAATCTTGGGAGTGTCCATTTAACTCTGTATAAATATTTGAGTTAAAATTTAGTACCAATCCAAACACTTTGGAGAAATTAAAATAAACTGCATCAGTCAACATGGTTGCCTTTATCAACAAGAAATGTCATCTTCTCCAAAACAGAAATGGTTTGTTTGACAAGATCTGTTCTCCTTGAAACCCAACACGCCTGTGCTGGTTCTGTGTTACTCTCATAATATTTTTTTTTTTTTTAGAGACAATATGTTCCATTATTTTGCTTGGGTAGAGAAGCAATGTAGCAGTTCCTGGGTAGATCCTCTTCATCTTTTTCAGTCTTGGAAAAATAAGAATGTATCTAAGCCAGGGAAAATGTCATTGTGTTTACTCCTAAAGTATTAATTTCCGCAATTCCCCAGCCTTTAGGACCCTCTCAGGTAAGTTCTTTGGTCCTTTTGATTTAAGAAAATTTAATTTTAGTAGATTCTGGCTTGAATCCTCCTTCATGAAAGATGATTAGCTTTTCAGTGCATCTATGTACTATGAGTTGATTCAGTTCTCCCACTCTGTTCTGTAGGCAAAAACATCCATTAAATACCCGCAGTCCTTTTGTCTGAGTTGCTTTTCTTCCTAACACATTTATATTCCCCATTACTAATGCCAGTGATGACTGAATTTTCATTAATTTCTTTACCTTTCATCTGTTTTATCACTTGGGTCCAATTTCAATTTGTATCTTATGTGTTGCTATTAACTTCCCTTTTATATTCAAACACCATTGCTTCACTTCTGTTGTTCTGGTCAGATCTCCTAACCAGGATGTTTTTGTGGCTAGAATAACTTTTTTTCTCCTTCCCTTTCTGGATAGTCAGTCTGGGTGCATCCAGTAGTATGTCCTTGAGCAATTTCCAGCTTTTGCTAATATTTCCCACTTCAAATGATGTACATTGCAATGGCAATGAATCAGGAACTGACAGACAGAATTAAAACCAGTGTTCAGCCCTCCTCAAATTTGTAGGAGAAGTAATGGAATAAACAATGTCAGAATAATTTAATACTGAGAGAAGTAATTGAATTAAAGCGCTTTTGTGTACATAATGTCAAAATGCATAAAAGAAAGTAAGAAACCCATATGTGGAAAGGAAATACAGATTTTCAACAAAATCAGTTTCAGAACATGCAATTTTCCTACAAAATTCCCTGTTTTGTGAATGCAGACAATTACTCACTTTCTTGCATAAGACCCAGCTGACGGCTTGATGCTCACCCTTGGATTGAGCTAAAGCACAATGCTCAGTCTGTACTCCTGCACCCGGGGTTTAGTGCCCAAAAATCTTGGAAGAACCCTCTTTTAGGATGAGATGAGTTACCCCTGGATCTGTCTTCTCAAAGAACTTCACTCTATTTAATGCACTTTTATTCCACTTTCTGTAGCTATCCCAGTTTAGGTGCCTTCAGTTGGCTGGAAGGAGTGCCATCTGCAGGGTATGCCACAATGGAAGGTGGCACAGGGCCACTGGGGCTGGGGGCTGCCAAGACACATGGTGCCTGAGTGCAGGAACAAGCTCACAGCCAGACTGGGGAGAATATTGGGAGTAAAGCTCAGGGAACTTGCTCTGCGTCTTCCAGATTCTCAAGGAATCTCCCCAAACATCAAGATGCTGAGATGGCTTGGGATGCATAAAAGTGAGCCTAAATATGGCAGGAGGCTTTGGCACAGCCGAACCAAGGCTTAGGGATGTCACTGATGCCACTGATGTTGGACCAGGGACCCAGAGACATGTAGGGTCCATGCTGCTGCCACTTGGGTCCTTGAGGCAGCCTTTTAGCTTTGGTTGTGTTATGGTTGGTACCATGAAAAATACAGAAAGCTGAATGGTTTCCTGATAATTTGTGCAGAGTGGATGCTCTCATCTCAGTATTCAGGATACAAATTCTAGCCTGAGAAGGGACCTAAGGGATGTTCTCCAATTCCCCAAGGATTGCCCTCCACACCTCACAACGTGCTGGTCACCTGAGGTGAGTATTAGAGCCATGCATGGGAAGATTGGGAATGTCACCTTTTCCTTGTGGTCACCCCCAACACAGCAGAGGCCTTGTGAGCTGGGGTATGAGAAACTGCCCCAAAAGCACACCCACCACCTCCCCAGCAATTTAGACACTCTTTTTATAATTTCCTGTGAAAGTCCAGATATTTTTCCTCATCTGTGCTCTCTCTGATTAGAAATGAGGAAATATCTTCATAAAGGCAAAGGTCACATATTTCTGAAAGGAGACCAAACAGGAGGCATGGAGATAAGGATGACTAGAAATGAGAGTTTACCTAGATTGTTAGAGAGCAGGAGTCATCCTATGTTTGAATGTGTCTGCATGCTGTGAAGCAGCTTGGGTGGAAGAGACACTGCTGAGAGGTAAACACAGAGCAGAAATTATGGATTAGATATGGTAACACTGTCCTCAAAATGGGACAGAAATATCCCAGGTTCTTGGGAGCAAACCAGAATATTGCAATATTGTTTTGCAAACCTTTGCAAAATGTTTGAAAATGCCAGTATTTGTGAGGAGTGTTCTTGGTTAAAATCCTATTAAGAATAAAACGCTTTGTTTCCTCTTGGAATTTATAATTTAGGGGAATCTCAGACTTTTTTCCCTATTGCTGCATTCTATTACTACTACTGAGATTAAACTGGCTTCTTTTAACACAGACCTGTGTTGACCTAACCTTTTAACACCTGTTTGTATCTTGTCATATCAATCTTTCTATAAAAACTTACTGATGTTTGATAGCTTTCCAGAGCAATGCTTTCCTTTCTATGATATTATGCATCTGATGAGGAAAAAAATTAAATTCTTAAAGGAGAGCATGTTAATGTATTCAACGATTTTATAATTTTTCCTTACTATTTTATTTTTATGGTGAATTTAGCTCCATAATTTAAATATTTCACTACGCACAAAAGAAATCCCACAATCATTAGTGTAATGCTCATGATCCATGTCTTATTTTCTGGTAAAGTGTGTGACAAAAAGCCATAACGAAGTGGGTTATTTAATCAATGTACCAAATGATTGGATGGGAAAGGTGAGCACAGGTTTTCAGGACCCTGAGAATTTTCTCTGTACCTTGTGAAGAAGTTCCAGGCAACTCCCCCACTCTGTTTTCAGGAAAGTTTTGAGGCATACCAAACCTGAAATGCATACTGTAGATTGTCAGAGGCAGCACCAATTTCGCTAATGGCAGATACTTTGCTTTCAGGTTTTCCTAATACTTTAAGAACCAGAGACTACATTAAATACTATGTACAACTTGTGGCTGCAAGCCAAAAGGAAGCCCACATGACATTTAGTGCCCTTGTCTGCAAGCTGATAAAAGAGTCTGGATTCTCTAAACTCTTTAAGTGCTCAGTGTCAAGCTGGAATTCGGTAACTGCAGCCCGAACAACTTATGTTATTTAAAAATGCACACTTAGCTCTAAGAGGTTTCCAAGCACTCTAATGCTGGGGTATTTGAACAGAGTAATAGGGTGCTTTTAAAAAAGCTTTTTATTTTGCAACTTTATGTTCTTCATCTTGTTCAGATATTGTTTACTTTAGAATTCATCTGATAGACTCAAAATTAAACATGCTACTCAATATAATGGGACAGGGCTTTGTCGAGCCTCAGGAAACTAAAAATGTTTGAAGTGTTTAGTTTTTACTATATCACAAAGTAAATTTTGCAGTTTGAGTATGTGCTCTGGGATCACATAAAAATGCTAGACAGAATTATTCCAATCCAGTCATTTGAACTCCCCAGACCTGCCAGTTTGTAATGTGCAGATGAACCTGCACATTAGGAGCTCCAGAGCTGTATAAAATTGTGCTGAAATCCCTGTGCAGAATAATCACAAATGTCACTGTCACTGGCTCCATCCTGGATAGGAACTAAATTGCCTGGTCTTTGTCTTGCCTACACACTGAAAGGTACAGCTCCTAACTCACTGCAGGCATTGCTACACCTTTCTTGAAAGGAAATCGTGCTTGTTTAGCTCCTTTCCTCTCCATCTGTCACTGTGGAGCCATGGCAGAGTTGGGGGATCACAGCCTCTTAGTAGGACTCTGCAGAGTCCTGCATTGCATCCTTAATTCTTTCTGTTAATGAGCATTGAAGTGAAACACACTGTGCCTGTGGTGTGGACTTAGCATTTTCCACACTCTCCCAATGAACTAATGGAAAATTGAATTTCTGAGAAAACAAACTCTTTTTGTTTCTGACTCTGCAGCAAGAGGAGAATTCACAGCTAAAAATTAAAAATAAGAGTCTCTCACTGAGACTGAAAATAATTTAATTCTCCGTGGAATTCCAGAATTCCTAAATCCTACACCTCTAGGGAGCTGTAATGGGTATGCTTTGTATCTCTGCAGAGGGTTGTCTGTCAACAAATTGAAGTTATGTCCTTCTGCTGTCCCACACCAGGGAGACCTGGAGCACAAGGGGAATTCCTCTGGCTGAACATCAGCATCTTTAGGAAACATGCAAAATGGGAGAAGGTTACAAATGACTTCGCTTCCACTGCAGTAGCATCCAGTGTCTGAAAGACAAACTCCATACACTGAAATGTGTCACATGGTGCTAGAAAGGGCACAACAAAAGTTCATCCATCTGGACTGAAGCTTTCTGCTGCTCTGAGATGCAGATGCTGGCAGCTGGGGCCAGCTGTTAGCCAGGTGGATCCACCTGGGAGTTATCCCATGCTTCAACCAGCCAGTGGGGCCCAGCTGAGGAGCATTACCAGTGAGAATCCTGTGAGCAAGAGTGTAGATACAAAAAGTGCAAGTGGATCCTGGGAGTTCTTTTAAAGAAGCTGCTTAGATGGACAAAATAAATGTGGCTAGGGAAATCAGACAGGAGACAAGAGAAATTTGTGTTAAAGCTCATTCTGGTGCAATGGTGAATGAGGAACAAGCTGAAAATAAAATAAATAACAAGTACCCATTTCCCCCTCTCCCCCCAAATGCCAATGAACAGAGATTGCAGGTTCTGTAGTAGAAAACACTCAAGGGAAGATGAAAACATCTCTGGTGCTACAAGCTGGCAGCAATATGAAACAAAGGACATTGAAAAGAAAAGCTTTTTACCTGTATCAGGAACAAGAGAAATGGAAGCAATGATACAGCAACATTACTTGAAAGAGAGATAATAATGACATAAAATAAAATATTCAATAAACCCCACTATTTTTCATTTAGGAACGAGCAAGATAATGGTCTACTACCACATGGGGATGATAAATGACTGCAATCTGTTAAAGACTAAGTGGGCTGTTGGACAACAGCTATTAGAAATAAATATTTTGAATAGGTGCAGATTAAATCTCATTTGCTGATGTTTATTTACTATAAATCTTGAAATGCCATGTTAATTTCAAAACTGCCAAAGAAAGTTAAATTGATGATATTTTAAATGATATTTCAGTGAGTTGGACAGCTGTTAATCTGAATTCCATAACATGGAAAACCTGATGCTGTCCAGGTTACAATTACAGAACATTGTCCAGAGTCCATAATTATTTTATCTGGGATAAAATTTGAACTTTCTGGGTAGGAGCAAAAATGTGGAACAAAAGGAAAGGCTATGTCCTAAAAGCAGTACCTATGAAAATTATTCAGGGCTTTTGTGACTGAAAACTGCTCAGTATAGATGGGCTGTAGAGCAAAGCACCTAGCATGACCTGAGTATAAGAAGAGCAGATTCTGGCTGGTTACTCAGAAGAAAGCCAGTGATGGCATTGGCATTTGTTGAATTACCTTCACTGGATATTCAAGGGCTCTTCCTAAGCAAAGAAAGGCATTGAGAGAGGAGAGAGAAATTTTTATCTGGGAAGTTGATCATATTGTAGAACAAATGTCCGAGACAGATAGGGCATTCCTTTGCCTCAATATCCTCTGAACATTGGATTTGAAACAGAGGCAGTAAATGTTAATGCTGAGAACAAAGTGGGGACAACCTGCTGCTCTAGACAGGGTGGTTGCTTGACCCACCTGTGTGGGAGCACCACTGGTTCTGGGAGTGAAGGGATACTGGAGTGGAGATGCTGGAGTTAGAGAGGTGATGCTATGGTTATCTCAGGGGGGAAAGAGACAGTAGAAGGCAGAGGGGACTTAGAAGGAGTAACCAGATTGGACAAAATAACCAGCTAAATCCATGCTTTGTAGCATACTGAGGGATTCAACTCAATTTAAAATAGTTTATAGCTTTTTGTTGAGACCCAGGATTGAAAGGCTACACCAGCTGTTGCCTAAGAGGAACATTGCTCCTGAGGTCTATCCATTGTCCATGTGAGCTCACCCCAGTGCAGGGTGGTTGTTCCCTTTCCCCTGTGTGGTTTCCAGCAGGTCAGTCACGGGATGAAGCATGCTGCCTCCAGGGAGGAATGGCTGTAGGATGCAGGATGCTGATGGTGTGGCCTTGGAGAACCTTTATGCGGGGTTAGGATTCATGTTGCAGCTCAGACAGAGTGAAGCCACTTCGCGCATCTGACAGGAGCTTTGAAGCTTTGAAGTCTGCAGTCTTTATTTCAGACCTGGTGAAGAGTTTGAATGCCCCCAGCCTTTTCCAACTTGACCAACTGCTCAAATAAAACATATGATTTCTACCCACAAACATTGTCTTACTTGTTTCTAGCTGTTTAAGTTTATGTTGTGTCAGGATGTTTATCACACACAGAAATTGCAAACAGAAAGTTTTTTGAAGACACCAGGGTTTTTTTTCACCTTTTATAAATTCCATTTTTTGGGATTTGTTTGGGGTTTGTGTTTCTGTTTTTAATTTTTATCATTTTTATTATTTATTACAAACAGTAGGGTAACTCAATTTTTGGAGAATTTTGTCCAGGTTTCCTGAAAAAATGTTCAGACCTGAAACAAATGTCTGGATTGAGTTGAGGCCATGGAATGAAACTGCAAACCACAATAATTTCTTGCGGTTTCTGGTAGCACTGGTATTAATATCACCTAGAAAGCATATGCCATACCTCTGAGTTCCAAAGGCAGGCCTGCAGCAGCACTTCAGACTGCAGTCAGACCACCAGCTACTCAGTAACCTCTGCCCAGTTTGAAGTGGGGTGACCCAGAAGTCACCACCACTGACTCAGCTCCAGGGAGAGGGGTAAATGCTTCTTTAACACCACTGAACACTGTGTAGTAAGTAGAAAGTTTCAAAAGAGAAAAAAAATCTAGAGAATGGAAATACTAACATCTTTAGCTATCTGCTCCAAAAATTTCCTGTCAGTGTAATTTTGGGGCTTTTGGTGCTGTAACTTCAGAAATGTTGCTTCCCATATAATTCTCAGGCTTACAATGTGCCCTTCATATCAGAAAATATTTATCTTATTTCTGTCTGGGCTAGACTGGCACTGTCTAAATCTACTAGTCTGATCCAATGACTCTTATATTCATTACATAATTACATAAGAAAAAAGAGGAGGAGATTTTGATTAGGCAACAACAAAAAATTACATTGCTATTAAAAATTCAGGAGAAAATGATGCATAAATAAATTAAAACAATAAAAGAGAGAGAAAGTAGTTGCACAATGTCTTGTGTTCACGTGCTATGGCAAGTTCAAGCTGTCTCCAGAGGGATGATTCAAACACCAAGTTTGTGCCATGTACTGATGGAGCTCAATGAAAGCCAAACTGTCCCGTGAAAAAGCAGATCCCTAAAATTGCATCTTATGGAAATGAGGTAGAACCCTACTGCAAGTATTCAAGGACATGCATCTGTGTCACATTTGTCAAAATGGATTTGTTGTTGTTTAATGTTTTTTTTATTTTAATATTAAGATTCAATTTCAGAACTGGTTCTAGTTGTAAAGGTGAGAAGCACACTGAGAAAACATCTTGCCGAGCAGTAAAGATGTATAAATTGCACCCTGCTGGATGGACTGGGCAGGTACTGCTGTGCTATGGGCACTGCAGCTTTCCTGACCCCAATGCCATGGAACAGCTTGTGCTCTGCTCTGGGAAGACAACAAAAGCCAATTGGTGGTAACACAGCTCTGGCTCTCCTTCTTTCTCACTTAAAAGTGGCCTTTTGGTCTAAAAGAGCACGGTCTTGGAGCAGGGAGTCAGAGCAGCTGACTCCACAACTGGCATTGCTCTGCTCTGACCCAGAACAGACAGGTTTTTGCTTCACTGTTCCTTCACCTGCACAATCAAGGCAGAGCCCCAGAGGCCCCAGAGTTGGGAAATGTTTAAGCTATAATGCTGCAATGGTGGTGTTATTATTTGAGAAGTACATCTTCTTCTTCCACAGGGGAATGAAATTCAAGACTCGTCAGACAGGGTTTTCTAAAGCTGCAAATGGAGGAGAGGCTCTTGTCCCTGATGGAAACCTGGGAAGATGCTCTGTCTTGTGCCTCCTGGGAGGGTGACAACATCTGTCTGTGCAGCACAGGCAGTTTGTGACCCCTCACAGTCATCTAGTCAGGAACCCTGTTTGTTGGCTGTGAGACCCATTCTCAGGTGTCTTACACTAGGTACGGCTTTTACTCACTGTGTGAGTACATGAGCGCAGGAGTAGGGGGTGACAGCCAAGGCAAATAAGACATTAGAGAATGAGAAATACTGAGATTTTGTCTTGGCTTTATGACTGTACCCCTGCAGTGGAGCTGCATGTTTACAGCCACTGTAGAGTCAGAAGCACTCAGGAGCATTTCCAAGTATGTAGTAGCTGGAAACAAAACCTTTCCAGAAGTCAGAAGCTATTGATTCCAGTCAAAGAATTTCTTCCTAAAATGTACAGCCTGCTAGAGAAAATTTCCAGTAGTCATTAAGGGTGCCCTAGAGCTTACCTAAAGTGAAATGTGAGTTAAGACTAAGAGGAGGTGTTGCATCAGGTGAGATAAAACACAGATTCCCTCTGGTTGAAGCCATGATAAGCCTCTGTCCTAGGAAAATAATTCTGCCGATATCTTGCTTCAACCAAATAAAAGCTTAGAGAGAGAGATTTCTTTAGTGTTCTGAAAACACTTAAAAGCAATTACATTTAGGTGATGTGAAATGTTTGATGAAAGTCTCCAGCTCATGCTCAAGAAAAGTCTTTGAAGTAAGAATAGTAGGATTTTATTATTCTAGAGGTGTATAATTTAGTGTAAATAGCCATCTCATGGAAGTCACAGGGACAGGAGGAGGATATATATTTGGAAAGTACATTTAATAAAATATAATAATGTATTGCACCACACAAAAAAATCCTCTCTTTAACATTGCTATAAAAATTGTTCTTTGATGCTTTCTTAAGCAAGAGATCTAATTTAACTCTCTGTCTTTCTTGTTCTGCTAAAGAGAGAGGCATCCAGCTGCCTCACAGGGAAGTCATTGCTTCTGTCATTAATGAAATAGGATTTGTGATTCTTTCAAGTCCAAGAGGAGGTCAGTAGTTTTGATGACCTTTTTTCTTGACTTACATAATAAATAAACAATTCGGTTTAAAAAAATAGTTACACATCTCTTGTTGCTGTTTAACTTTGGATTCTGTCTTTTGGAGAAGGGCAATTAGCTGCTGTGAATGCAGAACACATGCAGCTGATGCATCCCTGAAGCTGGGGAGTGTTTTAAATTTTATTTATTTATACACCCTTAATCCCCCCCGTGCTCCTGCAGAGATGAAGAAGGGAAACGCTGCATCTGTGGGGGAGCCCTCACCTCAGAAATCAGATTGCAGGTGCTCAGCATGTGGAAGTGCTGATTTTTTGAGGAGTGGGAAACAAGGGGAGAGTTTCCCCTCCAGCTTCCTCATGCTGTGTCCCCCCTCTTTGTGCCCCATCCTCTCTCTGGGTATAGGAGCCTCATGCACTCAACACAGCATGGTTTGTTCAAAGGAAACTGAGACAGCAAGACACAAAAAGTGAGGATTTATCTCCCCTTTACATCAAGACTGCCTGAAAGAGGATGCTGTTTCACTAGTGGTCCTGCAGGAAACTCTGCCTATAGCAGCTGCTGGTTTTAACAGTGTAAATCAGTACGTTGCTTTGATGAAATCTGCTTCTCTTTTAGTCCCTGTGAAAAAGCTTAGCCCTGACTAGCAGACATCCTCTTGATATAGGCAAGCATAATTAAGGTCTCTGCCTAATCACAGACTAGGAACCTCAGCAATTCTTTGGTATTTTTTCAATTTCTAATTGATAGTGCAGTTGTGGTGTGCTGCTTCTGAGGCAGTCCAACTTGGAAAAACACATTTCTCCACATTCCTTGCCTTTCCACCAACTGTGTCTTTAGAGAGGCTCTCTGTGAGGCTCCTGGGACTCTGGGGCCTTGTAAGATCTGAGGATGTACACACTGGCTGAGTCCACCAAGATTTCTGAACTGGGACCTGTAGTCCTCCTTGAGAATGGAGGTGCTCTGA
The DNA here is from genome assembly GCF_027477595.1 of Haemorhous mexicanus. Classification (NCBI taxonomy): domain Eukaryota; kingdom Metazoa; phylum Chordata; class Aves; order Passeriformes; family Fringillidae; genus Haemorhous; species Haemorhous mexicanus. Next base: position 15,751,729 of record NC_082341.1, on the reverse strand, counting down.
AATTTGGGAGACTCTGTTTGTGCTCATGGATCCAAGGGGAACCATCTGGGGCAGGGGTGCCTGCAGCAATCTTTTCATGGAGGGCTAACACAGTAAGGATTGTGAAAAAATGGAAGTTGCAGTTCTGTGATCTACCAGAAGCTTTCACATAAGATGCATCTCGTGTGCAGACTGAGGTGATGTGCAGGTGGGTATGAGACAGCAGATGTGTCCCTAACATGTCACTGAAATCTAACACAGGCCTCACTGTGCATCTCTCACTTTTGCCTCCATGGTTGTGTTCTACTTCATGGACTGAAACTAATCTTTTCGTTTCCTTGTGCCTGGTACTTTACTTCATTTTTTTTTTTGGCTGCTTTTGTGTTCTCTATGGACTTTCTTGGTGTTGTTATTTTTTCTGAGCTGTTCAGTTCTTAAAATTCTTTCATTCTCTTTCCATCTTTCCTCTCTCTCTCTCACTTTATCTCACTCTCCCTCCCTTTCACTGTTTCTCATGTGGCTACTCCCATCATGATATTTAATAAAGTAAATATAGAATTAACTGTCTCAAAATTAACTGCTTCAAAATCTTTTCCTTCAAAGATCTCTGCCCCCTGTCACTGTGTTTGACTCATCCTGTGACATAGGTCACCTGCAGGTGTCCTTTTTCCCTGGATTTTGTCCCTTTTAACCCTGCTCAGATGAGAATGCATTCTCAATATTTAACCCAGCCAATTTAGTTCCCAACCATTCAGCCTCTGCCTGCTTCCTAGCTAAACCTGTTGAACCCTTTGCTGGTTCTCAGTGCAGACCTTTGGTTTCACTGGGAACATGTATGCCCTTCTGTCTCTCTTAATTACTGGATTCATCTAGTCTTTGTTCCCTGTCCTCACATTTGACTTTGTGAGCAGTAATTATTTCATCCCATTGTTTTTAAATCCCTAGTCAGTTTGTGAGGTACAGCTCCAGACATGCCATGTCTTAAACACCAGCTTTGCCACAAGTATGCAGTGTAAGAGCCCAGCTGCTCTGTATGAGCTCTGTAGGCTGATTTCTCCATGCAGTCACTGTCACCTCCTTTCCACCTCGTCCCAGACTCCCCTTGGCCTTCTCAGAGCCTCGTAGGCTCTCAGGTATTAATTAACCACCATTTGTGGTTTCACTTTTCCCCATAAGGACCCCAAGGACCCCGGGGCTCAAAGGCAGCCTGGTCTGGGAGCAGAAGATGAGCAAGGCAGAGGCACTGGGTTTTTTGTGAACTTTTGAGAATTTTTCAAGTGCATTGTAATGGATTTCCTTTCAAGTACTTGTCCAGTCTCCCCTTGAACTGGTTAAAACTACTTCTGTCCTTTATGTACTCCTTTGAGGAGTTCCACAGCCCTGCAGTAGTGCAGCTGTATTATGGAGTCACCTAATCCCAAAGCCTGCTCCTCAACAGAAAATGGTCAACTCAACAATCAAAATCTGGTGTATGAAATCAGGACTGGTTTTCATAGTGTTTTCTTTCTTTTTCCTTAGCTACACCAAACCTCAATTGACATTTCGTACAGTCTTGTGAGATGTGTCTGCAATCTGTCACAACCTGCCCTTATACTTTAAACAATTTTGTATCATGTGTGACCTTTGTCTCTCACTGCTCATGCCCTTTTCCATGTTATTTATGGGTATTTTGAACGGAACTGACCTCCGTGCAGATCTCTAAAATTTCCACTGGTAACTTCCTTCTATTGAGTTAAATGGTCATTTTGCCTGTTCTCTGTTTCCTGCCTTTCAGCCATTTCTCTATGCCAGGACTTCCCCCTTCCCCAAGTTTCTTGATTTCCCTAGAAGTCTGTGGGAATAGACCTTCAGGGATAACCTTCATCAATACATTTGCTCCTTGTTTCAAGAACTTTGAGATCTTGGAAAGACAGGATTTCCAGAAGCCACATTGGCTCTCACCAAGTGGATCATATCTATCCAGATCACACTGTTTGAAGGTGCCCACTAGTTTGATCTTTTACTAAAACTTTTATTACTTTGGCTGGTACAGACCTCAGGCTTCCGTGCCTCTAGAACCCCAGATCCTCCTAACACCTCTTTTAACCTTGGTGTCACTTTTGCTTCCTGACATCCCAGGGTGGGCACTATCTCAGTAATTGCCTCCAGACATTCTTAGGTTGTCTTGAACCTCTTGCTTGTTTGCTCCTGGCAGTCTCCATCCCATCTATTTTTTGCCATGTTTTTCTTCCATGCAATCCCACTGAATTTGAGACACTGTGCAAGTCCTCTCCCAAGCCAGTTCCAGTATGGAAATGTTTTTGCTACAAGAACCATGGACACCCAGAATTCACATTTCTTCTCTGCAATGATCTTATCCTTCCTGGAATGACTTTTAAACCTCAGCCTTAGCTGGCCCCAGAGTCAGACCTCTGCCAAACTTGATCCTGGTGCATTGAAGTAGTGCTTAGAATCAGCTTTGATTCCTTTTCTGCCATTGCTCCTTAAAATATATTATGGCCTAAGTATATTTTTACATTCAGCCCATTGAATTTATCATGACCATTGGATAGACACTTTTGGAAATCAACCAATCTCCTTGAATGACACTCTTGGAAATCAACCAATCTCTTTCACCTGGTGATTCAGTGAAACAAACACCTACCCTTTCTCAAGCCTCTCCTGCTGGATACTTGTGTATGTTACTCCACTTCAAGTGTGGTGTCTGCCATCCAGCTCTTGCCATATTGCAAGAAAGATTTAGCTGCCTTACCTTCTGTGTTCAGTTTCCCTGTTTATACAGCTTCCCTCTCTGCATTTTATCGTGTCTGTGAAAGAGTTCTGGGTCTCTTTTTCTTAGGAAGGGATGATGGATCTAAGAGTGTGATGGTGAAAAGACAAAGGGGAGTTTCCTTACTGAGATCTTGAACCAGCCCAGTACATCTCTCTGTCCTGAGGACGGGGTTGGGTGTTGGTGGTAGGACCCCAAAACCTGACCTGTGCTTCATGTCCCCGTGGGGCAAATAGCAGTGCAGAGAACAGTGACAGAATCCACCTGGTGCAGTCACTTTTCTGCTCATGCTACCCCTCTCGTTTCTCTCAGCCTTCTGCTGTCAGTGTTGCTGTCCCTGCAAGACAGGCAGACCCCATGAGAAATAATTTCATTTTATGCCTGGAAAACACAGGTTTAGCTGTGCTTAAATATACAAGTGGTTTTCAAAAAGGTTTCTGAGAATAATGTAGCCAGTACTGGCATCCCAGATTTTAACTTCTATCTATTTTATTTAAATTTGAAGTCTACTTTCTGATCTATTTCCATAACTCTTCTTGTTGAAAGATCAATAAAGATGCCCATTTATCACCATTTTTCTCTTAGATCAGTGGGGTTCATCAACATAAAGATATTTCAGCTCTGTTTCCTGGTCAGACATGCCTTGAAAATTACATACTTTCAACATAAAGCATAATTGCGTACATGAAACTAGGGTTCATTTTGTTTTATAATATGTTTCTCATAGCCTGTGGTCTCCTGTCATCTTTACCCTCTCTCCTACTCCCTTACAACAGTTTTGAAAAAGAAATAACCTCAGAAATTTGGAAGTGCAACATTTAACTCCCTGTGCCATTTCTAATGCAACATCTGCCCATATTTCAGCCAAGATGATGTTGCATCCATCACTTCAGCACAAACAGATGAATTTTCACAGACTTCTTGGGCAGAAGAGCTTCTCAGCCAGCCTGTCTGCCCTAGAGTACACAGGGTTCCTCTGACAAGGCTGAGTCCTGCTGAGCTGGGGGTGTGGGGGAAAGGACTGCACCACCCTTTGGAAATCAAACCCAAATGGAATATTGGACAGGAACGGAAGGAATGAGCATCAAAAAATCACCTCCTCTTCCATCATCTCCTCCTGTTGTCACTGTATAATCCCCAATAGAAGCTGCCTCAAAATGCAGAGAGCCTTTCAGAAGATTATCTGTATCAATGCAGGCTTTGAAGTACGGGCTGCTGGCATCTCATTACAGACAGAGATCAAACCTTGGAGATTAACGTGGTCCTGGGCCTGCTGGACTTCATTCACACATCACAGAAGTGCTAAGCTATCAGAGGGCTCTGTCTGTGTGTTACTTTCTCAGCCATAAATCCAGCAGCACGAATCCACTGCCATTTTTAACAGAGGAGTCCTTTCGGCCTGTAAGGTGTCTTTCTCTTCATGGGGCTGAATACAGTTTGAGAAAATGAAACAACCCAAACTGAAAGATAAATTGAAGTAATATCCTTGGGGTATTTGGGCTGGATGTTGCCTGTATCTTTTTATTTTGGTAAAGCAACCAGGAAGCCATTGGAAGTGCAGACTTGCCCACTGAGGACAAATCCAGGGTGTAAAGGGCAATCCTGGTGCCAGGCATTTTCTGTTCTCTTCTGGGACTCACGGTGGTGCAGGAACCATGCCAGCCTGAGGAGTCAGGGCCTGCACGTGCTGCTTGGAATTAGCTTAGAGACAGCATGTCCCCTCCAGCCCACCCCACTCCAGGCCACCAGTCCCTTGGACAGCAGATGTTCAAGCACAGGAGGTGTGTTTGCTTCCACCTCAAAATGTTCTGAAGATGGGAGATGACTATGAAGCCTTTGAACTCCTGTCCCACAGCTGCACTTAGGACAGGGTTGTGTTAATAAGTTGTGCCAGAGCCTAAAGACTCAGGTATGCCATCTCTCCCCACCACTGCAGCAGCAGCTGGGAGCTCACAGAGGCCATTGACACTGTTTCTGGGCTGGAATTTGCAGATCATGCTTAGCCTTCTGCTGTCATTACCACGTGGCAAACTCAAAATGGTTGTGAAATGTAACATTAGTATTCAGAGGCAATTTTATTCATGAAATCTACTTGCGTACTCCCAAGCACTGTGAGAGGCGGCTGCCTGTCTGGATGGAATTCTACTAGCTGGATCCACATATGAGCCTTGCTGAAGGGCCAGTGATACAATTCTGAGAGGATTGTGCTGGGAAGGTTGTTTGATTTTGAAGTCAGGGTGACCCACATGCCTAACAGGCACATCAATATCATGTGCAAGATGGTCCCACCCAAGGGGGAGGGCAGATGACCAGGATTTTGAAGCTAGCAAGAAAAAAAGGAGAATCAGCTATAACAGTTAGGCCAACACAGTCCTGCATACACAGTCTTGAAGGTAACCAGGACCTGGTGGAGATATGTCAGTATCTCAACAGGATGAGCTAACTCTGCCTTGCACCTCAGCAAGTGACTGAGTGACTGCACATCAGTAACTCTGCCTTGCACCTCAGCAGCGTCTGGGTGGTCAACAGCCTCCAGTTTGTACCTGGCTGACCTCTGTGGGTCACCAAGCTCTGCAAAGCATGCTGCAGACTGGCCTGGTTGGGTGCATTTTTCCCCAGGAACCCTTTCCTTTCGTCATCTGAAAATGAGAATGTTCTTTTAAAACATTCATACCAGCAACAACAGAATTTTGACCAAAGAACCAAAGATAGGCCAGAAAAAAAATTTTTTTGAGGTGCTCCTGTTTCCATCTCTCCTTAATATGTGAAAAGAACAATAGCCATCAGTCATCTCCCTGCTTCCCAACATTTTAGTTCCAGTTACACCATAATTGCTGGCATCACAACATTAGCTTCTGCTGTTGGAAACAGCCTGTGAACTGAGGAATGGGAAGCAGAAATACTGGAGACAGATTACTGTGGGAAAGGACCTAAAAAAGAAGGAATGAGAAGGGAGGGAGGAAAGAAAAGCATGGGGACAAATGTTGTTTGTAGACATTTAAATATTACTTAACAGCATATTCTTTTTAGAAACCCTTAGGAAAGTTCCTAAAAATATATTCTTATACCTTCTTCTGTTTGGATTTTTTAAAGGAACAGAGTGTCCTCTCTTTTGGCCAGAGGAACCTTGATTGATGGCATCAGATAGTGCTCTGTCCCCTGGAGACCACTTCTGTGCAAAACCTAAATGTGCTCCATGCTGTGTAGAAATACCTGTTGGAGTTTTCAATTCAAGGACTCATTTCATGCACCATAAGCCTCGGCTTGGGAAACACTCTCCAAAGGTGGGACACTAGTTTTTTTGTCCACTCCCATCTCTGCTCCATTGCAGAGAAGATCTACTTAGACCTGAGCCTGGCATCAGCCAGGTTCAGAACAGATTTGTTTATTTGGATGGGAAGCATAAAGTTTTAAAGTAGAGCTGACATTTTAAAGTGGAACAAGAGCAGGAAAACTTTCAAGACATCAATACCCAGTGCTACTTAATTCCAGGACAGAATAAAATAGGTGAGCCCAGACCCTTTAAGTTTGTGGCTCTCCCAAATCCAATGTTGCTCCCAGCAATGACAAATATATACTTAAAAGTCCTAGCAAGGGAAAGCCAAGCCAAGCAGAGTGCACTTTCAGTATGCAATTAGCATAAATATACTTTGTGCTAAACTGCCCAGAATTAGAAACAAAGAGCTTGAGAAGGTTCTAATTGTTTCAAAGGGAGTTCATGGAGAGGGAGACAAAGGGGAGCTATGTCCAAGAAGACATGAGACAGAGGCCAAACCAGCAATTGTCTGAATCCAAAAGAGTCCCAGAGGCTTTCTCTGAAGACTTGCCAGTGGACTCAGCACTGGAATTTGCCACAGACTGAGCCTAAACCCAGCCATCAACCTTGTCATTCATGGCAAATGATACATCTCAGTTGGCACAGTGAACCTGCCACGCTCACCGTGAGAATGGCCACAATCGCTGAGTTTATTGATGAAGTCCAGCAGACTGGCCTTCAAAAGAAGGAACATCAAGCACATCACTAGAAGCACCACATTTAAGATGAATCTTTGTAATTGAAAGATTACTGAAGAACAAAATTGTTTGCTTGAAGCCTTTTTCTTCTAGCTCATGGTCAGCCTGAATATTGGCAGTATGTGGCAATACAGCGAAGGCACAGGGAGACCTTCAAAGCAAATTGATGAAGCTAAACCTAGCCGTGCTCATTTCTTAGCTTGCCCTCCCATGGGATTGATAGCATTCACACAGATCATCTCTCAGTGGCCAGCAGATGAGACTCAAAATACAAACTCCTCCATCTGCAAACCCCATCCCACGTTGCACTGAGAGCATCTGTGTTTTCTGGCTGCTGTTAGGTAGCACCATGATAACTGTGACCAGAGATCCCACTGTGGTCAAGGCAAAGCCTGTGTGGGCAGCGATGTGCAGGCAGGGCAGCAGGTGGGGAAAGCTCACACTGCCCTTGATCCCTTCTGCACGTGTCTGCTGGGATTTGGTGCTGCACATGCTGCAGGTTTGCCCTCTGGCTCCACGGTGCTGGGTCAGGTCTGCTGTCCCCAGGCTTTCAACATGCCCTGAGCATTCACAGCCAGGATCCTGGCAGGGTTCTGTGCCAGGGCCTTTTATGGGATGCTGCAGATGAGTTCTTTGTCCCCAGCTCAGACTTTCTGACTCCTCTCAATCTAAAGTTTCAAAATTGTCTCTTGGACCAGCTCAACTCTCTTCCCACCCCCCCCCCCCCCCACCCCGGATAAACATGGTTTATTTGACTTGGAAAAGAAACAATAATTTTCTTCTTAATTATGAAAGATGTGCTGTACAGAATACCTCTCCTAAGACTGTGCAAAACTGCATTTAACAACAATGAAGTTACAGTGCTGTGACTGGGGCCTCAGAAGCCATTTGTCTAACCTTCAAACTGGTCGACAGTTTTCATCACTGCCCTTTGTCACTGGGACTTCCTTTATTTGTCTGTACCTCTTTCTCCTATATGAGATGCAATCTTTACTATGTAGACATGAACATAAATATTTAGACACAATTGGAGACGCTCTCAGATGTTTGCTAAGAAATAAATCTCTCTGTGAGACCTTGGTTCTAGATGGAAGCAGGAAGTAATTGCCCATGAAATTCCCTTTGGGTTGGCAAGAGGAAGAGTTACTTCATATCTGTCGAAGGATGGCTTTGGGTAAATGGGCTGCTGGAAGTAAAATTGATGCTTAAGAGCAGCACTTCAGTGAAATGTTTTGTGAGATTTTGTTTTCTTTCCTAATAGATTGAGAGACTCTAAAAATGAGAAATATCAAAAAGGTTGTATTCATGTGTTAAGACTTCCAGTGACACACTAACTGGCAAGGGGAATGTATCTCTGTGTCAGAAGGGTGTAGATGCTACAGACCAGTAGCTGTAGAGGCTCTTGTATCCCTTCCCTTTTGGTTTGGGCCAAAATCCACTGGAGTGAAAGCAGAGCTACTACAATCTCCTTGCAGGCTTTGGACAAGATGCATTACCAGCCACTGTGTCCCCAGCTCAGTCCTTACCACACCTGCCCCAGTTACATGTCAGCTGAGGCAGAGACTGTCCATGGATATGTGCAGGTTTGGCAGGGGAAAATGCAAAACAATCAAACCTTCTATCATGCAGGCTATATGCAGTGGCATTACTTGGCATTTTGAGAGCACATACAGCTCAGCTGATGGTCAGCAATCGAAGTGTCAGGAATCTGACCTTGTTGCTGTGCTTTTAAACTTTCAGGCACATCCCATTCTCAAGAGGGACTGAGTCTCCTGTTTCAATGGCATAACTTGCTTGCTCAGCTTTCTCACATTTCAATGGGTTTCCATTAGAGGTATTTTCCCCTTTCAGTTTTCTGTCTAGTGAGGAATAAACAACTGGAGATCCTTTGGAGAACTTCTGCTTTGATGCTCATTGTCAGTCTAATTTCCAGGCATCAGATGCTCATGATTCCAGAGCCACCTGGAAATCCTAAAAGTTTTCTCATTAAATGGCACTAAAACCTGTTGAATTAAAAATTTTACATAAAGGGAAAGTTGCACACAAGTATCCTCCTGTTGACATTTCCCACCTTCAAACACTAACAGTTCTATTTAGGAAACTGAGCAGCATTTCACAAAGTATTACAATTCCAGTTTCACTTTGCAGTAGTATGTTTTTCTCCAACAAAATAGAAGGAATACCTTCTATCCATGGCTGCAACTGAAATAGCAATGCTTCACCCAAGTCTCTTTGTATTTTGATTCTTTGAGAGGATTCCTCCTACCCATCCCCAGGACTGAGATTCGTCTCTCTGCTTTGCAATGGCCAAGAGGCTCAGGAGCCTTTTGAGACCTGCAAGGTGACCTCTGAAGTGCCCCTGTCTGGAGATAAGAACAGCTCATGGCTCCAGCTTAAGAAAATGGGGAGGGGGGTGGATTTTGTTTGGGTCTTTTAAACCATTTTGTGTTATTTGGCTAGAGGCACAATGAGGTCATCTCTTCCTAGATTCCTTGTCTAAATGCCAGCACCTGGTAGCTGAGGACACCAAAGGTATGGCAACGCAGCTTCAGGAAAAACAAAACTTGAAACAGGCGAAGCAGATGCCAAACAGCAGCTGCATCTGGATTTTGGGTGATCAACTCCACATGTATTTTCCTATTACTACATAATACCCTAAGAAAACATTTTATTCTTCCTTTGCATCCCAGGATCTCTTCATGTCTGAAACTTGTCTTGACCATGTTGAATGAAAAATCTGCTAGATCAGAACTGGTAAGAAGATATTGGCAGTACAATGGTTACACTGCTAATTGGAACCTCCTCCCATGGGATAGCTGTATGAAGGCAATTCACAAAACACATGCTCCACAAGCCAGGGAGCATAAGGCCAAATGTGCAACCTGAGGCACAGTGTGCCCAGATCTCAAGAATCTGGCTCTTGCTAGATTTAACTTATTGAAATTGGGAGGTCTTAATCATTCCTAGAATTGGTAGCTACCAGACAACAAATTGGATGTGAGGCTGTTCTCAACTTTTCATTCCTTTCTTTTTTTAGTGCTATTTTTTCCTTTGAGCAGATGTTTTTAATACAGCACCCTGAAATGCTTACAGCTGTCAGTGTCTAATGAGCCTCTAACAAGCCATTTCATACTATCGGTTTATGTCATTAAACCACACCACTTACAGAAAAAAATGTTATATTTGTATGGTTTGCAGCATTTCTGAGATAATCTAGTTCCTGTCTGTCAGCACTTACTGTCAATCATTTTTATATAAAGGTTTGCATCTTGGGGGAGAAACATATACAGACATATAGATATTTTTTTTGTTACAGCTCAGTAGGAGATGAGCCAGCCAGAAGCTCTTCTGGCAGTTACTGCATCAAAAACATATCTATGACTTGAGAAACTAATTATACATGTTCTTGCACAGGAGTTCTTGGTCCTTGGATCAAAAAAGTGAGGAAAAGGCTGTTTGGTTCCTCACATGAATAAATCTGCTCCTAAATATAAAGGGTAGATAAGATGTGTTTGTGTATTTACCATATTTTTAAAAAATTACATGAAAGTGGTTTAGTAAACAAAATGTGCCTTTAATTTTTTTTTAATGATACTTCTGGATCCGTAAATAAAGACAGTTATAAGAAATAATTTAAAAAAGAAAGGAAAAGCCATATATTTCAAAGAGCAGCATCTCTGATTTCAGTGCAGCTCTGAAGAAATTTTCTGCACAAAGCACTCGGTCCCCAGCAGAAGCCACTGCTCTGTAGTTTCAAAGCACTACCATCACAATGAAACTCCTCAACTGGGTGCATTAAAAGCCTGGGACCAGAGCAGGCTTTGAACAAGTTTGAGAAATATGTCCCCAAGTATTGAGTGATTATGTCTGTGGTGGGACTCTTGGTTGAAGAAGAGTTGTGCATGTCCCCAAATGCTCCATTATAATCCTGCTGCTGGTCTGTCCTGCAGCCCACTGGGGATGTGGTGTGGCACCCTGGGGCTTGACAGACATGGCTACTTCAAGCCTTTGAAATGCCCTTTTGTTCTCTCCTCAGTGACAAGGTACCACCACAGCCTACAGAGCACAGACAGTCTGTGAGTGCTCAGCCCTTTTTGGATGAAAACTCATTGCTGACACCCCTTCCTCAGCTTTTTCCTCAGTGTCCTCCTTGTGGACACTGCTATAGCCTCCTGTGTCTCCCCAAGGCTGTCCCATCCTCCCTGCCTCTTCTAAAACCCAGATGTCCCAAAGAGGCCAGTAGTCTAAGGATGCAATGGGGCCAGTTCAGGACAGCTTTCAGCCAGCCCAAATTATCTGGAGCTCAGCACTACTGTTGTCCTGGCCTGGTTTTGAAATATTGCCTAAGGTACTGAAAAAAAAGCAGATGGGGTTCTGCACATCACTGTGAGTCTGAGGAAATACTAGGTGGTATTCCAGCAGCGTGGGAGGATCTCTGACACCGGTGCCTGGGCAGAAACAAGCCTCCAGGAGCTGTGGGCAGTTAGCCATGTCATGGCCTGGCTGGGAAATGGTGTCCCTGTGCCTAGAGCAAAAGCACCCAGAGAAGCCCTTATCTATCACTGTGAGGATACGGCTCCAGGGGAGCGAGTCCCGGCCCTGGTGGAGGGAACAGAACTGCTTGCTCTGTCCCTGCCCATCACAAGTGCTGTCCTACATCCAGGAAGCACCACAGGCCTCTTGACCACAAACAATTTAGTTTGCTCTTAGTTCTTGCCTTGCAATATCTCTGACATCACTGTCACTGGAGCTGTCTGACCCAAGTACAGAGGCTGAGGGGGACACAGAGGGGCTGTTTCTGTGTTTCACAGTGTCTGCTGGGGTTGCTGGGGTGCTGTGCTGGTCTGTGACGAGAGCCATAGGTGTCCCTGGCAGAGTACATTGCAAGCAAGAGTAGACACCACATCATGGGAGAAGAGCCAGGCAGATACTCAAGTTTCAGCTAAAATAAAGTGTGATACAGCAGTGTACCACATCGTCCAAGGGAATTCCACAGTCATCTCTTTCCTGGAGTAACAATAAGTTGGGTTTGAGTAGGGATGATAGAGGCTCTGTGGAAAGGTGCTCCTGCTGAGACACAGCTGAAAAAACATTGAATGATGAAGGGTACCAGGCACAAAATGCCTGAGGCTCACATTGAAAAGACCAGCTCACTGGATTCAAAGAGAGCACAGAGCACCACAGAAGTACAGGCACACAGCCACACGTGCACACCCTCACACCCCCACAGAGGCCTTATTGTAATGGAAAAACAGGGTGAACCCCAGGCATATCTCTTTGGGATGTACACAAGAGCTCAAGCAGATTGCTCCCCTATTCTCCTGGGCTGGATAAGGAACGAGCTGAAGGCATGGGGCACTTTGGGTGCCCTGAGTTTTCCAGTGACATTGCTGTGAGTCTGCTCAAGGCCATTTCAAGGAGCTGTGTCTACATATGGAAGGGTCATTTATTTTATGAGACTGACAGACTGTGCTGAGCAATGTATTTGACCACACAACCTCTCCTTTGATGGTGAATCTGTACTTTGCAAAAAGTTTCAGTTTCTGCATCAAGTTTGGAAAAGGGCATGGGTGCCCAAAGGGCTTGTCCTATTTTTTACAGCTCTCTTCCCTCTCTCCACAAACCTTGCCTTGCCTCCACAGTTCCCACAGTACTCATGCCATACATGGGTGGTCACCAGGGATATACAAGTGACAAGAAGTTCTCCAGTGGCCCTTGGAGTGGGTCAGAGCTGGGATTTGCTCTGTCAAAGAACAGCCCCTATTTAAAGGTCTGGATTCCTATGGCTGAGAGAGTACTGGTAGCTCATGGAGGCAGCTAAATTGTGGGCGTGTTTATTGGAATTACAAATAGCTTTATACAGACGGGTTAGCCTGGTCACTGGGAATTTGTATGGGTAATTATGGGCTCATTATTATCTTCCCTGCAGGGAAGACACATGACCCAGTAGTCTGAGGAAAAAGTTGGGCGCCAGGAACTCCTGGACTCTAATCCCAGCTTCGACACTCCCTTCTCTGGCCCCAGGCAAGTGACTTAACTTTGTGCCTTGGTTTCTCTGTCTGTGAAATAGGGATAATATCTCTGAGGAGTGTTGTGAGGATTAATTAGATAATGTTCACTTAATGCTTTGAAGATATGAAATGTGAAATCTTATTATGCAGCTTGGAATGCTTTCCAGGCTCTTTTGATTTCTGACCGCACGCTTTCATTAGATCACCTCCTTCCCCGCGGAGGTGGATTCGCTTGGGAGCCACCCCAGCTAATTTGGGAGTTGTTTTTTTCCAATAGCTTGGAGCAGTTCCCAAACGCTCTGACTCACACCGGCTTGCTGGAGAAGCTGCCTCTGACACCTGACCCTTGCTGGGGAACGCCTCGCCTCGGTGTGTGCTGGCTTTCCAAAGACAAGCCAGGGAGTGGCTGGAGACGGGATGAATCAGGTTTAACGGTCTCTAATGAAGCCAGGGATGGATTTTGCCCTCTGGCCTTCTCCAAAAGCATCTGCACTGCTGGGATTCCTGGCTGACCGGGGATGCGAGGCACAGCTCCCTCAATGCTGTCCTGCCAAAGGTGCAGATGCTTTCTAAGCATTTGATTAGACTCTATTTTTGTCTTGATACTTTGAGGTGTGGATCTGTAACATAAGAGTTTTTTTTTTAAAAGGACTGAAATTATCTCCTCAGCCATTATCCTTATATACAATTAGCTTCCTGGGAGGAGTATTCCTTGTGAAAATGCAGTTTTCTGCAGTGATAAGTCACTGTGCAGGGCACAATAAGGTCAATTTTTCCTGATTAAGAAATAACCAAAGTAGGCTTTGTTTCTCAAGTCTGCTTTTTTGAATAGTTCAGTGACCCTCAAGCCACGTCAATCAGCTCCTCCTGGGGACCTGCCCCTTCCCACACGCTGCACCCCCCCACTCAGCAGTGCCCAGCTGCAGCAGATGTGGTGACAAGGACCGCTGGGAGTGCGATGGTGCCGTGGCCAGCCCAGCTGCTGGCACGGGTGGGCAGAGCTCCGGGCACCTCGGGCTGAAACACAACAGCCTTGGAAACGCCTTTCCTCAGCCAGGAGCATCTCAGGCTCCGGCACAAGCTTCTCCTCAGCCATCCCGAGGAAAGGAGTCCCTGCGGAGCCTCCCCCGGCACGGGGGGTTTGGCACCCGCGGGATTTTGCCTGCAGGCTCCGCCAGGGTTTGGTTGGGGCTCCGCAGCAGCAGGAGCTCCCTCGAGCGGAGCGAGCCCCCGCTGCAGTGCGGGGAGGCTCGGACACACAGAGCCGTGCTGCGGGGAACCAACAGCATCACATTGAATTGATGGGGAACTGCCGCTTTCAGAGCCTGCTCTTGCTTCCCTTGAAATCGGGACCTTCCTCAGGGCAGACAAACTGCTCAGAAAATTATTCCCCATCCCTGGAAAGTGCAGAACAGTCAGAGAAACACAGAACTTTTCCAAGATTTTAAAGTAGCCCCTGTTTACTTGGTCTCTCGTACCTTGGGAGTGAAATTCATGTCCAGAGAGAGGGCTTTTCTGTTCACTGTTGTCCCCCCTCCCAAACATACTGAAAAGTTTTGTGGGGATGTAGGGCTCCAAAGAGTACTTGGACTGTAAAATTTGTTTGCATATGCCATTTTCTGTAATGCTTGGGGAAAGATCAGTTCTTAGCCATACATCTCAACTCTTTTTATTACACCAAGTGAGTGAGAGACACCCAAATACGAGAGTGGAAAACACCTGGGCAGTAGCTTTCACTCTTCACCCTGTAGCTCATGATTATGACAGTATGATCCTGGGGTGTTGGTAGTAGGAAGAAGGAAAGAGTTTCTCCACTTTGGGGATGCAGATCATTTAACACCTTATCAGTCACAAGCAGCACAAGCTATACCTAGGACTTAGAACAGATTGTGACATGGTGCCATGGCATGGCACTCTGGCTTGAGTGCTCTGTCATGCTCTGCATCAAACAGATATTGTGTTCCTGAAAAACATGCAGGAAAAGGGGAGGGAGAATGAGCCAAATAGCATCTGGAATCCTAGAATCATAGACTACCAGGTTGCAAGACACCTCAAGATCATCTGGAATAAACTTTCTGGCCAGCTGGCTGATGAAAAATATTTGTCCTGGTCATCGCTGTAGGATGATCAACGAACACAAAAGAGGAATCCAGGAGTGCTTCCAGTCTGCAATAGCACGTGTTAAGGTGAACATGGACCCCCACCACAGGGGCTGTAATTTGATCTGGGACCATGGCCAAGGCTCATGGGCTTTCCAGCCCCTGTCCTTTGACACTGTTCCAGATGCTGTGCCCTATTAGGCACATCCATGCAGACCCACGCACAGGGTGCTGTAGTCAGCACCCAGGTAGAGGAACAGTATGCCTGTAGAGGGCAAACCTGTTTCTTCAGCTAATCTTTGATTATATATGCTATCTGCTAAGTTATTGAAATGTCTTGGAATGAATATATGGAAGAATTATTGTAATTGAATCTAAGTAGTGCTCAAATTAATGTAAATATGACGCATCAGCCTAATAATTAAAGTTGTCAGGTATGGGTTTTATTCAGAGCTTGAATTAGGTTCCTGCTTCAACTTGTTGATTTGCCTTGGAGCTTGCAAGGCTGAGCTCAAAAGGCAAAGTGTTGTGGGAATGCAGAAAGCAGCACAGTGAGGCAAAGGGCTCTTCTGCCCTGCTCTGCAGACCTTTTCTCATACTGTCTGCAGCACTCCTCACTGGGGACTTTGCTGCTTTTGCAGCAGCCCCTTTGTTTCTTTTGGAGAGGCATTTCACAACGTGTATGTGGCAGCTACAGCCCCCAAAGGTCGTCGTTCTCCCAGCCCTCTCCACCGTAGCACCCTGGCAGAGCTCCATGTCTCAGCCCACCCAACTCTGGGGCCAAGAGCATGGTCGAGCAGGCTGCCTTTGCCCAGGGCCACTTGGGCACCTCCCCAGTGTTCCCAGCTCCAGCAAACAGTGTTGGTAGGGTTAGTTCCCTTGGGAAACACTGTCTCACCAGTTAGGAGCCACTAGGCTGGGCTCATGTAACCACAATTTCAGCTGGAATGACCCTTGGAAGCAGCCTGGTCAAACTTGCTCTGCTCTGCCTGGCCTCAGAACAGGGTGCCTGAAAAAGCACCCTTTAGGAAACAAAATGATGCATTCCTATGGATATATCAGTTCAGCATCTGGCTCTAAGTGCTTTAATTTTCAAGGCATGGTTTGGAGAAAGAGGCTTAAGTTCAGGTTCCAAAGTTGAGAAAATATATTCAGAATAGTAAAATGTTTCCTTTGGAGGAAAAAAAAAAAGCTAAATCCACTGGACTACACCTTCAACACATAAAAGCCCAATTGAAAAAAAAAAAATAAAGCCCTCCACACCTCTTCCCCAGCAAAATGATTCTCATTTTTTCTGGAACATTGTACTTGCTTTGTGTGTTTAAGTCAGGCATTTGGCTACGAACATAGATGGTGCATGTATCTGTGCACAGACACACCTCAAACATACACAAATGAATGCATGAATGAGATCCAGCCAAACCCTTACTCCTAATATCACATGCAAAAGTTAATCAGGGATGTGAAAAGTTGAGAGGGAAGTTATAGCCCCTTCTGTGTAAGATGAAGTCCTAAGCGAGTTCATGACTCATCCAAGTCTAGATGACACAGGATTCTGGTGGTTCATGGTGTCATTCATCAAGAGGTTGAAACTACCAACAACAAAGTTACCAAAAATATCATTTTTCTGTGGGAAATTTCCCATAGCAGCAGAGAAAGCACAGGGAAACAGATGTGTCACCTAATTCCCTGGAACTCTTGGGGGTCAGTCTCTCTACCAGACCCTCACCAGAATATATCAGGAATCCTATTTTAAACATAATTTCCAGCTAGATGAGCTCCAAGCAGGTTGAGCACTGCTAGGGAGGCAGTAGCATATTTAGGACTAAATCCTGCTGTCAGACCAGCCTGGCACAGACAGATGCAGACACAGACAAAATGGAAAATTTGGCCTCTTGGCGTGATGAGGAGTTTTGTGTGTGTGTGTGTGTGTGTGTGTGTTGTCACTGCAAGGAAAGCCAGCTTGGACAAAGTATTTTCACTGTCTTGCTCTTTGGGGGTTGTGTGACTGCAAACCAGCTGCAGATGAATCCTGGACAGATGATTAAACAAGACCTGGTGATATGGGTCCTTCCCTACAAGAAAACTTTGCCCATGCTGCTGCTCACATGGCTACAGAAGGTGGGATGAGGCTGCCATCCAGCCTAGGAGGGCTGGGGCATGGACAAGAGGGACAAAAAGAGCAGGGATGGCAGGGACAGACAATGAGGGCAGTGAGATTGTCCTGGTGGCTTCAGGCTCCTCTGTTTCCTGAGATGACTTTATAAGGCTGGTATTTGGCAAGATGTTTGGCAGTATGTCCCCTGCAGCTCATGAAAAGGCTTTGTATGAGGGGACAGCGTAGGCTGCCTTGCAGAGAGGCTGCCTTCCCACAACACCAATTAAGTATAATCTCAGCGACCCAACTGTCTTTTTCTGGGTCTGGAGCTGTTTAGCCCTCTCAGAAGCATTTTATACCCTTGCTGTTGAGCCTGGAGGAGCTGAACATAGTCCTTGTTTTTTCTATCACACACAGAGCTGACATCACCGAACTTACATTTAGCCACTCTTATACTTAGTATTTCCTCCTGCAGCATCACCACCCCCTGCTCCTCCAGGATAGTGGCTCCCACCATCTAAACATGTTTGCAAATGGAAGGGAGAGCACATCTGAGCAAAAAAATAGCCTAAGCAACATTCCCTTTGTCTTGATGCAGCTAAACAGAGTCAGCATTACTGTGCCCTTCTTTCTTCTTCTGAGCAAAATGAGATAAAATAGAAAGGCCCATCTCTAACAAAAGTCAGCACCAGCTTCCTTGGGGGAGTGTCCCTGGAGGTGTGCAAATTCAGGCTGAGCACTGTGGAGGCTGGAAGTAGAGATGAGCTCCCTCCCTTATGGTCCTTTCTTGTTTATTTGCATGGTTTTGTTGTTGTTTGTTTGTTTGCTTTGTTGTTTGGTTGGTTTTAGGGTTTTTTCCTGGTAAACCTTTCTCTATAGTGCTAGCTGTGAGGAGGTGGAGTTGGAAATTAGCCCAGAAGATTTTGTTGTGATGACTTGATATATATTTGCTGCTAACAGCACCCATGGTATACTTAGGGTTTTCTACTCCGTAAGAAGGGGCAGACCCAGCCCAGAGGAGCAACTCCAAGCTCAAGGAGAAGTGAACCCAAGAGATAAATAAGTGAATAGCAGCAATTAAAAAACCAGACCAACTCTGTGCGCTGTTCTCAGCAGGTGGCACATTGATGCAGGAGTGACCTGACCTGTAGGCTGTCCCACCCCAACACCAGCTGGTCAGCTGCAGGGGGTGTGAAACAGGAGCTACCCATCCTCTGACCTCAAAGCCTGCATCCTCCCTGGCTGTGGCCCTTTGCCTGTCCAAGAGTGGGACACACAGCATGGCTGCAGAGCAGCTGGCACAGCCCTGGGTCATGTGAGGTCTGGCTCATCTAAGCTGGGGCAACAAGAGGCAGCATCAACTGGAGTAAGTATTCATGGAGGCATGGGCTGCAGGCACAGTACAGCCTGTCATGTCAGAGAATAAAATCACACCACTGGTGAGGAGCAGGGTGATAAATTAGTGCAGTGGGTATTGTAAAAACAGCCTAGGTTGGAGCCAGTCCCTCCTGGTTGGGGCTTGGGTTTGCTTCTGTGCTGGTGGTCTTTTGTTGTGGAGAGACCTATTTCTCCTGAAGACAAAGTGCAAAAATACAATCACACTTCTATTATGCCCATAACTCACCTGTGTGATTTTATTCTTTCTTTATGCTGCTGGTTGATAGATTGCTCTAATGGTTGTGTTGACACGTATTTAATGGTATTCACTTATAATTTCATTTATTAAAAGTCTTTTCTCACTTTGAACTGCAGCATTTCTCAAATGTGGCCTATGGTGGTTTGCATTTGCTTTATTACTAATTAAAAGTAAACGCCTTTCTTGAGAACATTTCATTGCCATGCAGATGAAGCCAGCACCTTCAAATGGATTTTTTTCCACATTTTATTTCTTTAAATGTGTTACCTCCTAAAGCCTGATGAAGTAAGAATTTGAATAACTATTTTTGAAAGGTAGAATTCACTGATAAAGTTCAGATTCTTATCATCTCAATTTAACTACTTTGGCTTATTTAAATAGGGGAAAAAAGCAACTTGCAGTTCAACAAGAACAGCTTCTCCAGAGGTTTTCACTTATGTTAGCTTTGGATTGGGTTCAAACACCGTGAGGACGCCTTTATCCTGTCAGCACTTCCACACTCTGGGTTCTCATATTGACTTTTCAGCCCATAGGAGCCTGCTGCAGCACTCCTTGCTGCTGCAGTTCTGTCCAAATACACAGAGCCAGTACTACAGACTAAGTTCACCCGGGGATGCTCAGGATTGCCTGCAAGCCTCAGCTGCCACTCTGTGCTTGAGTTTTGACGCCAGGTACTTAAGGAAAAATTCTGATGCCATGCTGTTTCAGAACAAAAAGTCACCTCATTTGAATGCTTAGTCTTTGAAGGTCTCTGAAATTCTCTTTTCCAGGTGAAAATTCCATGTCGTTATGTCTGCATGTGGGATTCAACTACTCCTCTTTTCTTGCTCTTATCCTAGAGGTGGAGGCCATTGCTCTTGTTGCCTCCTTCCCCTTCCCTCTCCTCTTCCTCTATATTGCCAGTTTTAATGCACTGGTACTCCCATCCTGATCTACCAAACTAAAACCTGTTCACACTTGTGGGTCCCTGTAAAACCTAATTTCCCTACAACGTCCACAAAAAGAAATGCTAAAAAAATCAGGCATCTAAATTAAAGCTGTAGGTGCTTCCTTCATTTGGATTTTCCATAAGCCTGTGTGCTCCAGTTTCATCTTTGAATATCTATGTCCTACTTTTTATGCTTTGGGAAAAGTTGAAAGGAATAACTTTCTATGCCTTGGGAAAAGTGGAAAGGAAGAAGTTATTAATAATAAACTTTTTAAAAGTCATAACTGAACACTATAGGTCCAAAGACAAAAAATCTCTCTCATTTAACTCAGAAGTTGCTGACCAGGAAAGATGAAGGATACAAAAGAAAGGATGTCTGGAGCTGAGCTCTGGCAGTGACCCCCCACAACCTTCACTACCAATCACCAGCAACCACCTCAGGGGGAAAGGGAATGTTCTGAAACGGGACCATCCTGCTGGTGGTGTCCAGTGGTTCTGTGTCTGAGGAGACACTCACAACCCCCCAGCATCCCTCTGTCCTTTCTGTGCAGTTTCCACTAATGAGCAACAGAGCCTGAAGGCTGGTGGAGCCTGGGCATGGCTCCCCAGTTTGACACCAGTTTGGTCCAGGGCAAATGGGAGGGAACAAGGAGCAGAACTGGGCTCCCCTCAGCTTATGGACTCACCTCTGTGTAATCAATGACAAGGTCCTCTCATTTTATGTGCAAGCCTTGGGAGCAAAATGCAGGGGTAAAAAAGGAAAGAAAATTTTAAAAGGAAAAGAGAGGACTTCCAGCTTGTCTCAAGGAGGTGGCCTCTCCTGACAAAAGCAGGTAGAGCCATGCTGCTCTCCCAGGCTGGCATGAGGCACCTGTGCACAGCACAGCCCAGCTGCAAAGGCCAGCAAGAGAAGGTTGGAGTGAAGTCATGGAGACAGCAGCACTGCCCAGCCTGTAGTGTGAAACTACACACACTGTGCCCAAAGCCAGCACCAGCAGTGCTCCTGTCTGGCCCAGCTGTCATAACTTTAGTAAAGGAAAGTTCAAAGGTGAAATCTCAACACCTAAAATTCATCTACCTGTAGCCATGCTTAAAGATGTCTGGGTTGATTGATTAGCTGATACCCAGCTCTCTGATCAACCACAAACTCCAAAGCTTTAGCACTCAGTAGCATGGAAAATCCGTGGTCTTAATTGGAAAATGGGACTGAAACCCTGGGAACAGTTAGCATGGTGTCTTGTAGCTTGTCTTTCTCTTCTGAACACAAGGGCTCCCTCTGTGCAGGCATGCAGTGGTCACAGACAGGGAAAACAAGACAGTGTCTCCTCATCTGCCCACCAAGGACTGCTTTTCCAGGCATTTTTAGCTGCTGTCCACACAGCCTTTGTTGTCTCATTCCCAAGCATCTTCCAGAGCCAGCAGGCAGCTTGGAGAGGGTGAGGTAAAGCAGCAAGATGGTTCTGCGTGGGAGAAGGGAGGGAGGACAACCTCTCTGCTGTCTGGGTGTTTACAAACAAAAAGTCTGGTTTAGAAATCAAAAATAGCTATGGAAACTTTTATTTCAGCTTACACTTAAAAAATCCCCAGCCTTCTGAAGCTCAGGCTTTATTCTGAGGGAAGTTTCTTGCACAATCATTAAAGATGTGGGCTGTTTGTACTCTTGAGCAACAAACCTGCTGTAATTACTTGTGCAAACTGAGTATATGTGAAGCTTGCTTCACTTGAGGGGGCTCTGTGGCTCCCCTCCAGCAGGGAGGAAATGAACTGCCAGCCCTGCATGGTGCAGCAGGGATATGGGAGAAACACCATGGAATGCTGGAGAAGAGTCAGCAACATTCAACTTTTTTCTACTGGTGAGCTTAATATATTTTAACCTTTTTCATATTTTAGTTTTTTCTGCAATGAAGAGCTTCAGGAGCATTGCAGAAAAACCTTCTGCAACAGATACCACCCTGCTGTTGTGTTTCTGCAGCCTACATCAGCACCTGATCCATCACTCAGGTTTTATGCTCAGAAAAATTGGGAACTAACTTGCTGCATAGCACCACCCACTAATTTTAATGACAGCTAACTTAATAAGGCATGAACAAAACTAATTATTTTGTTTTCCAAAACTTGCTGAGTTGGAACAGGTTTTGAGTGAACTCTTACATGGATATCTTATAGACATTCACACTCCCAGCATTTTGGGAAACTTCTGCCCAGTTTCTAAGGATAATGCCATGGGTACTGTTTCTCCCATTTCTCCTTGGATCCACAACAAAAGTGAATAAGATGCTTTCTTTAGACACTATCTGCAAAAAGTCCTCCATCTTTGGACAACAAATGCAAAACATCATCCTACAAGTCTGACCTGTGCTCTCTTTCTCTGGCCAACACCCACTAACTCACCTCCATTACCCTCTCCTGAGTAAAGCACAAACACCATTTTTTGTCTTTCTTTTTGAGAGCGAGGTCTGTGCTCCATTTACATATTCCCTTCCTTAGGCTTTTTTATTCCTCACTTCTTGCACAGGTCTCCACCCCTTCAGAGTTCTTTTGTCTTCAGAGCACAGGCTGGAAACAGAGAAAGCTATCTGATGCTCACCTTGGGGGTGGTTTCCCCTGGATATCCAGGGCATCAGGGTTTTTTAATAAGATTTTCCAGAAGTAGACCCAGGACTTGGCGTTTCAGGATTACATCCCCTTCTGTGTCTTTTACATTATCACAATTTTTTCTTTGTCTTTTATTCTGTAATTAACCCTAACTTACTGAATTCTAAACATTCAAGCTTGAGAAGATACCTGTTGGGATTCATCATGAAAGGATCATGGTAGTTTTATAACCACCCTGGACATTTAAAGCATCTGGAATCTCGAGTACCTCAGTGCTCAGGGCTTTGGCTTTTACTCTCTCAAGTAGTGAAGATCAGCTGAGCTGAGTGAGGTGACTTGGATTTCCTCCTCCTTGTGTAACAAGGACTGTTGAATGCTGTCAGGTCTGCTTTCTGTGAGTGGAAATGACTGGTCATCACACACAGAGGCTGTTCCTCTATAGATCCATGTTGACTTTATTTAACTTCACCTGGGGAGATGAT
The DNA here is from genome assembly GCF_027477595.1 of Haemorhous mexicanus. Taxonomy (NCBI): domain Eukaryota; kingdom Metazoa; phylum Chordata; class Aves; order Passeriformes; family Fringillidae; genus Haemorhous; species Haemorhous mexicanus. Next base: position 15,729,117 of record NC_082341.1, on the reverse strand, counting down.
ACTCTCTTTGCTGCAGCCAGCCATGACTTCTAGAGGTATATCTGCATTTCCACAAAGGTGATAAATAATTTTTCTGTGGAGGTGACTGTTTTCTCTTCACATATTAGCTTATTTTAAATATATTCCTTAGCACCTGTGTAGCCAGCTCACCCTGGCAAGGCTCGGGGTAAGGTCCCAGAGCTAAGATTTTCTTATGCTGTCAAATCTGCCACCTTCTCATTGGGTACTCTGCCACTTCCCACTGGGACACATTCACTCAGCTCTGGTTGCTGCAGAGGGTTACGTTGTCCCTCAGTTCCATTGCCACTAGGACTCAAAATGAGTAAAACTAAAACCAAGGCTTTTTTGCTGTATTTCCAAACCTTGAAAGCCCTGGAGTCATACAGCATTTTTTGTTGTGGCATCACTGTAATGGGGCACTTACAAGATCATGTTTCTTAGCAAGAATTGTTTTCATTTCCTTTCAGGCCCTGGCACCTGAGCTAGTCAATGCATTTTAAGATGCACCGAGCAGGACAGGCATTCCAATCTTAATTCCCACCAATATTTCTTGGACTGACATGAGTTTGCTGGCTGGTGACAGAAACATCTTCACACCTAGAGAGTGTTTCTGTGCCTTACCTTTTCATTGCTGCTGCCAGCAGCATATCCTCTAACTTTGAAATAAAAATTCAGCCTGGTACACCTCCTTCCTGATTTCTGCTCCCTGGGTTTCCTTGGAGGAGGTCTGGAGGTGTCACAGCTCCAGAGATGGCTGCACAGCATTGGAAAACCATTGCAGAACTAAGAATCATCCAGGTGTACATCCATGTTAAGCAAGGCACCCTAAAATCTGTTTCAGAAAACAATTGCAGACTGTATAGTGCCATGAACATTATTTTCTTTTAAGGATAGAGTAGTAACGAGTGAGAAAAGAAAAAACAAAACAAAAACAACAAACAAACAAAAAGCCAAAATGCCAGGCTACACATCAGGTTTTATGAAAAGGATTGGCTCAGTCCAGCCCTAAGTCATTGCTATTTCTTTATTGTAGGATTTTAGAACTGGAATTCTTCACAAGCCCTCCATAATATGCTGTTGATGACTCCTGTAAAGTTCTTTGTATAATGAGTTAAAAAATGACACTGGTGCCTCATTGTTGCCATTTCCACAACTTTACAGGCACATGGTGCCTCATTGTTGCCATTTCCACAACTTTACAGACCTCACTGCTGAGGTCTGTAAATCTCAGCAGTGAGGTCTTTGGCTTTTATCATCCAGATTTCCTCGGTGCTGATGACTTAACAAGATCTGACAAGATCACAACACAGGGCAGTATACCTGCAGGTAAAACAAAGGTCGCTTTGGAGTAGTTTTCTCACAGTCTAGAGAACATAAATGTTCAAGTCTTAGATGTTTTTCAGTAGCAAGGGGAGACTGGTAGCCCAGTAAATACAGTTGTGCCTGTTGGAGGTGCACCTGGATCTCCTCCATGGGCTGCTGGTGGCCTGTAAAACATCACCAGCACAAGCCCTGAGTGCCAATGAATTAATAGCTGAGATAACTTAGCAACCAGCTGTCAGATGCAGGAGAAGCAAGCACAAAACCAAATCCTTCTTGTAGCTCAAAAGGCAGTGAGAAGTTATCCCAGCCTGTTTTAAGCTGCAGGCTCCACTGTGACCCACTGTGGGGAGGAAGTTCCTGTACTGCTGGGAAGGGTGTTGCCCTCTTTGCCTGACTCGTCCACACCAGAGCTACTCATGGGTAATGCAGTGTGTATTGGGGTAATGATTGTGTATATTCAGAGGAGGACTTGGTCTCCATTGTGGACTTCTGTGTATGTACAGTCTGATTTTACACTGCTTGTTCCCATTTACATTCCCTCAAAGAATCCACAGCTTCATGCGTTCATCCTTGTGAATGTCCTCTGTAGCTAATGCCCAGTTTATTTCAGTCCCTTGGTAAGGCTCTGACATAGGTCAGAAATTCTTATGGTCATCTTTATTTCAGATGTCTCTGCTCATATTGACAGGGAATTATACCAGATTGCCTTTAAAGGTCCCTTTAAAACAATTGTTTATAATGGTCCCAACCCAAACCATCCCATAATTCTATGGTATGATGCAGTCTCATATAATTTTCTCTCCCAGCTACTGTATCTGTGCTTGCACAATGAAAAATGCATTTAAGTAACCATGAAAAAAGGCACAAGTCACCCAGTCACACTTGGCCTAGGTAATGGAAGGTTCCTTCCCTTGCTGGGGGCACTAGAAAGGCAGAGGTGTAGCACTCAAGTTACAAAGTTCTTTACAGAAGAATTACCACCCTTTCTACCCCCAGCATGCCTTGCCTCTCTTTTAGAGAACAAACTTTTTGGGTTCATTTTGAGCAGGATTGGGCCACTGTGACACGGCCAAGCAAACAGCACAAATGCTAGCAAGCATAATGTTTCCTTTCAGGAGTTTTCCTATGACTTCCCAAAACTCTTTGTTGTGATTTTCTGAGCTCTTCCTTTGCACTGGAGACTTTGTCAAGCACAGAGGCAGACTGTGAATTTGTAAAAAATTATTTTCTTGAGATGCAATCTGAATGCAGATCAGCCATGTTCCCTAGTGCCCAGTCACAGCACGAGCAACAGCACCATAAACACTGGGGCCCATCTGAGCCCCTGGGTGCATGCTTGGGCAGGGCTTCAGAGAGGAATGTTTGCATCCTGGGCAGGGGACAGCTCTCAGCAGAAGCTCTGGACCCAGTGGCGCTGGAGGGGGAAGCACAACCTTCCTGAAATGGGAGTCAGCCACCAGGAGCATGATTACCAACCTGAGAGTGACCACAAGTGTAGCAAGGATTATTTTACCCCTGTACTGGGCTCTGCAGAGCCATCAAGCCTGCTGGGGTGGGGTTGTGGGTGTGTTTTGTGCAGCAGAGCTGCCTGCAGTCTGGCAAAAATTCTGTGGTGGAGTTGGAAGAGAGACAAAATGAAGCCAAACTGCATGTTGAGATGATTGCTGCAGAATGCTTTATCTCCATCAAATTTCCTACAGCTTTCTGTTGTGTAGAGAAGTGAGACTTCCTCCTGTGACTGATTATTTTATTATTTATTAGAACATCTTGGGTACTGGCAGTTTGGAGCCCCCCATCCCAGGGCTTTAGGAGGTGTGCAAGCACTGTGAAGGCAGTCCCTGCCCCAAGCAGCCCATGATGCAAAACTGAATAATGGGTAGATAAAACAAGGAGATTGGGAGGCAGTAAGAGAAACCAGTGGGACAGGTTTGGGAGGCATGTCAGCCAGTAATGGCAGTTCACCAGTGTAATTTTAGGGGAGTTGTGCTGGTAGAGGCGTTATTTGAGAGAGGTTTTAGCTTTGGGCTGTATCTAATGGGGGTTCCTCACTACCCAGGAGACAACAGGAACTTGCTGGCAGAAAATGTGCCTGGGCTTTGCTGTGTGTTCGAGGAGTTGGCAGCAGTGGCAGCTGAGAGATGAGATGCTCTGAAGGCCTTGGAAGCCAAGGCAAGTAGATACAAGCAACTTCCTGTGCAGTGCCCTGACTGATAGATTTTGTTCACTCTGAGGATCCAGGGTGTCTGACTCTGGCAATCTGCAGGGCCACAATATTGACCGCAGTTTCCCCCTCCCCCTCTCCTTTAATTTTCCTTCCTTCCTTTGTGTAAACAAAGAAAATGCACTGGGAATTCTTTTGAAGACAGCATGGTTTGGGTTTGCACTGGAATTTCATAAGGAAGCTTACGAGACATTATAAGATGTCTTTAGAAAAAGATTCTTTGAACCTTTTATCTTAATGTATTTACCTCTGGAATACACAGGCTTTGCATTCAAGAAAAGCACTTTACAGGGAAAAAATTAAATACATAATGACTTGCAGGAGACCAGCAGACTATATCCTGAGAAATTTTACTGTGGGTTAGCACTAGGGAAATTAAACCACTGACATACTCTTGACCTTGATTTTAGCATTTCTGTTACATGATATAAAGCAATCAAGTTAGTAGGAATATTTTATTACTGTCTCCTATAAATAAAATAGGAGCAGGATGCTGTAGATCAGTATCACTCATAATGGTGTAGTTGGTAGAAAATTCTGTTTCAATATTTGGCTTCTATTATAACAGCTCATATTGCCTTAGGTGAGCGTGATAAAAAAAAAATCACATAATAACAGGTTATTGAGCAATGGACTGTAAAACCATCAGAAAAGGGTGTAAGTTTTTTTTTTTTTTTAAGTGAAAACCAACTGAATAAAGTGCCTGAAGTAATTAATGTTATTTTTCTGGCGTCCCTCTGGTTACTTTCTAGTACGTGCTGAAGACATGCTGTAACTTCTGTTAGCAAAGTACTGTTGACTTGCACGAAATAAAGAAAATTATTATGTAAAATTGAATGAGTCACATTTGTTAGGAAGGCAGGAAACTTTAAATACAATGTGTTCTTCTAACAACCTACATTGAGAGGAAATAGTGAGCACCAAGCTGTGTGTTTCATGGAGAAGTTGACTGAGAGGGCTGGTGGTGTTTTCCTTTGTCAGTGTGACAGCGCTAGCATGGTCTTGGTTAAACATTTATTGAACTAATGAAACTGTGTCTAGGAAAGAGGAGATTGCATTAGGTTGGTCCAAGGCACCTTTATTCAAGGTGTATCCAAGGCCACAGAAGTACAGCACACTTGGCTAAACCTGTTCCACCAAAGCCCAATCAAACTGCAGAGAAGATTTTGGCATTTGGCATTCTTGAGATCTTCTCTGCAGCTCTGGACAGATGAGGAAGTTTGGTACTTTTTACAGCAGTGTTTAGGAGAGCAAATGGACATGTGTATATTCTGATAGCCAGATGATTGTTTACAAATTATTCTCTAATATCTAAGGCTTCAGGGGCCCTCCTGATAGGTGCAGGGTTAGACATAAAATTAAATTACATAAAAAGCATACTGCTATAGGATTGCACAGCCTACCTATGGATATTTCACCTGCATTTACCAGCAGTGGTAGTATTGTTATAGGATTTCTTTGTCTTTGTATTGTCATGCTATCCCTTTAGCCTAGAGCCAGGTATGATGATTGAAGTGATGGGAAATAACTTCCAAGGCAGGTCATGGATCAGGTCATCTCCCTTACTTTGTCTTTGTAAGGAGAAATGTGTTCAGTGCTGCTGGGAAATAAGGGCAGCTCAAGAAGGTGATCCCTGCTGGATACCTACCCAAAAAAACCCTTTAGTCATGAGACATTGGCTGAAGTAAATGTAGAAATACAATGGAAAAGAAATCTACTGGTTTGCAATTCCATAGAACAGTACAATGATAATATGAATTTGCCATGGAATTAATTATGGGTTAAAGTTCTGTGCTAATTTGTGCCTCATAAAATAGTGAAAAGAGCACTGAGGCAACAGATCTGTCTCTTCTGAGTCACTACTTCAGCAATTACATATCTGAATATGGTGAATCTGAAATTACATTGGGATTTAGGTCTTTAACAAAACTGGTGTTCCAGTGTCTCTAGCTGCTCTCCTGCCAGACTCACTCTTTTTTGTTAGAACACGTTTTGTGAGATCTTGGTTTAACATCTGTTCAACCAGTTCCTATGCAAAATCTTGACTTATAAATAAAACATGTAATATATACGTATGTGCTTGCGTGCATAGACCTACATGCATCCATGTAGATTTTGCTGCTTTGTGAATTCCTAAATGCTTTTACAGTCAGACTACTTTGCTTTGGTGGCAAACGCTGCAGGCAGACACCTCTATGATGAAAGAGAGGAGTGATTCCTGCAGCTCTGTGTCGTAATCTGTGCAGGCACAATTCCTGCCTGCTGAAAGGGCTGATTGCACAGAGGCTCCCCAAGTGGAAGTAAGGAGTCAGCTTACCAGCTGTGTCCCTATCAACTGATCCCTGCCATAATTTAATCTCTTTTCCTCCCCACTGTTTATGACGTGCTTTGTTTTGCTGTTAATGTTCCTCACCTGATGTTCAGATTCACTCCTGCATCACAGCACCCAGCCCTGATCCTTGCTACATGTCTGTCAGAAACCAAACCAGTTGTGCCAGAAGTCTTAGAGCTAATGGGGAGACTGGTTCCATTATGACTAGCCCCCATGGTGGATGAATGGAGTTTGATAGATCTCAGTGTTAGCTAAGATGTTAGATTCTTCACTTGGTGTGTCTCCCACTGGGTGCTGAGCTCTCTGCTCTGAATTGGTTTTCCCTGATACCTTCTTTCTTATCTGAACTTTTAGAAATGGTTTTCCAGTGCCAGTTTTGCTTTGGTTTCAGTGGATATGCCTGCACTTTCCAGTGGCAAAATCCTCTTTGGACAGATGGTGACTGTGAAAATCCCCAGCCTCTCCATTTATAGAGACCGTGAGAGCAAACTTGCCTGCACAGCAAAGTGCTCCCATAAATAGCAGGCTTATTTGGTAAAGAGTGGTTTTGTTAGGCAAGCAAGGGAGAGACATTGCATGGTAATTTTGTATCATGAGATATTTAGGTTCAGAAATATCTTTATCCGCTTTGGGAATGCAAAACTTCCTGTTTTGACTTGCACTCTAAATATATATAATTTTTAAATTACAGGTTTACGTCAAGAGAACAATTTAGTCAAGTACTACTTTCTTTGGAGAATACATCCTTGTTACTCATAAATTAGGGCATGCATTCAGGCACAAAGTATGTACAGATATATTAATTAAAACCCATGATCCACATCATGGGCTTTCTGCTGGAAACAGCTCTTTAGGACATGGGTGCAATTGATACAAAGCTGACAAAATGAGTGACAAACAGGGTCTGACTGGAGGTGAGGGGAGTTACTGGTCAGGAAGGACAAGAGGACATGTTGGAGATTTTGGAGGATCCAGTTCATGCCTTGATGTAGCCTGTCTGCACAGCAGAGCTGAGGTAGCCTGAGATCAGGGTGTGCTTTGCCTTCTGTCTTCCTCTGCTCAGACAAACTAGCAACCTCACAGGGCAAAGTCAACCAAGGTTCAGCCTTGTTTGGCCACCCCAGAACCTGAAACCTAGAGATTTGTCCTTCAGTACTGGGCTGTCTCTGTGCTGAGACTTGCCCTAGTCCCTTGATTGCAAAGAACCAAGTAGGAAGATGCCCCACGTTGTGGATGTCCTTGTTAAGGAAACTTTCCTGTCTGGAGGCACCCAGCTCAAGCTGTCATTTTGTTATTTAGTTATTGCACCGAGATTTAATTATTATTCTAAAGATTGGGCCTTCTGAGGCTCTGATATGGGGAATCTGAGGTCGAGCCAGTAGGGAAATGTGGCATCACTGTGAGACTGTGGTGTGTGGCACTATGAGGGGGCCTCAATCCCACCTTAGGTGGTGTGAGCTCGACTGCCAGAATTGTTGGAGAGGGAGGTTTCCTTGTTACTCCAGCTAGATGTGTTGCAGATAATACTGTAAGGGGTTTATCCACCAGGGACAGTGCCTTGGACATGTCTCCAGAGTGCATTGCTTTCAAAGGGTAGAAGTTTGCTACCTGCTCTCTAGACAAGGACAGGATAGTTCAGGGATGAAGGGCTGCTGGGATTTTGTTCAAGGGGCAGCCTGCTGCAGTAAGAGTGGGAAATGTACAGGTAGAATAAGCTTTACTCCAGGTCACACCTATGAGAGTTGCAGGAAGGATGTAAGTGGCCTGGACAGTTCTAATGGTGTTTTTTCCAAAAGCTCGGCAGTCAGGGAGAGATCCAGAAGGTTCTTAGTCAAAAGTTTGGACATATTTGTTTCATGGGGAGTTCACCCCCAACAGTTCTAACGCATAATCATGAGAAGATTGTCCCTCTAAAAACAATTTTCCATGTGTTTTCTGGTGGTTGCTGCAATTCCTGAGGTTTATAGTGATCCATAAGCAACTTTATCATGCAATGCAAGCACAGTGTTTGACTGTGTTAAAAGACTTATAATATGTAAAATAGCATAATTACATACTCTTCTGAATACTGAATAGGGGTAATCTGTATGCAATTCAAAATAACATGCTTAGAAATGTGTGTTTTTCTCCCATGCACACTGCCATAATAAAAGTTGAACCTGTCCCAAGGAACATTTGTGGACATCAGTATCACATCCAGCAGCAAAACATCAGTGCTAAGACCTTGAATACAACCTCTGCCTTCCTCTGGGGCTGGGAATGGGAATCAGGTTAATTCTGCTAGACTTTGAACTGCTTAGTGCACTTCCTCCCATGGAAGCCAGCTCCTAATTTACACAAATGGCCTGGTTGCGTAGGTCTGCTGCAGAAGGAAGATGGTTAGTTTGTATATCCTGCTGTCATTTAGGGCATTTTATGGGGTTAAAAATATGAGAAACAACCATCACCATTGCAGTGCCCCTCCAGAGTTGCATCTGATGTAGCATAGGCAGTGATGTGTTTTGGTGTCACACTGGCTGATGTCACACACCTGAGCTTTTAAAAGGATCTGTGTGTTCCATGGGACAAGCTCAAATGCTCACGTTCACTGAGTACATGCCTAACTCTCAGCCTTTCCCTAATTTTAGAGTAATCTGCATTACTCTGTGTAGTACATCCTACACAAAACTGCCCCAAGGAATATTTGGTTCCCAGTACAGAGGATAACAACATCTGTTTGTGACCACTGTGGTAAAGTGAAATTGCTGTAAGAGTTTGGCAATGAGTTTTGAGTTTTCCCCATTAAGCTGATTCAGCAAAGCTAAAATGAAATGGCCTGTCAGAGCATGCCAAAGGGAGCCATTTACTTCTCAGAGAGCTCACAAAGTGTCTCTTTGTTTGTTTTCCCCAGTATCTCAACCCCAAAACTTTCAGGAAAATGACAAACAACACCTCATTGTGTTTATGTAAAAGAAATTAAAATTATTGTGCCCAGCTAGTCACTGGCCTGGCTTCAGCCCAGAATGATTCTGGTTAAAAAAACCTTTGCAATGGATGTACCCACCCTCCTGCTCCACAGTGCTGTGAAATCTCTGAACCAGGGTCGCTGTATCACTGGTAACACAGGATGTGCTGAGAGCCTGCTGGGCCCACCCATGCTGCAGAAGTCTTGGGTATAGAAGATCCCCCAGCTTCCTCCACTTACTAATCTTTCTCATATCATTAGATATCCCCTTTGGAGCCAAATTCCAAAAAGAGTGCCCATCCTATTCCTTTTCATATTGGCAATGTTCTTCTGTCCAGCACATATACACACACACAAACTGGTTCCAGCTGTTGTAAATTATAGCACAGAAAATGCTTTTTTCTTTAAAAAAAGTGAATGGAGGATCAGCACACAATCCAGACAGTGAGGGAGTAAATGTTTCTCATTAGTGAGTAGATCTTTCACATGTTGACCTGCATGCCTGTGTTCCTTAGCTAGTTCCTTGCTCTTAGTTGACTTGGGTTGGACTGGAACACTTGCTGGTCATTTTTTAAGATCCTTTACCTTCTGTGAGGACAAATTGGTTGCTCTATTTTGTTTGAAAATTGCACTTCAAGAATTCTCATCTTGTCTGGAAAGAACATTTTGGTCCCATTTTTGGCCTGAATCTTGGGTTAGCTCAGCAACATTCGCAGGAGCAACAATGCCTTTATTAAAGGCCATCACTAAAGCCTCTCACCAAGTCTCAGAAGGAAGGCAATAATGTTGCTAAAAGGTTGTCTGAGACTTTTGCTGTCCTAATAATTTTTCCTTGGGACATATTCCGGTTTGTATTAAGATATTTCATATGTAGGAGAAATGGTATTTTTTTCCTCTAGGTATGTAAGTTACTCAAGAGGTCAAAGAAATGTTGTTCTTAGAGTATGCAAAAAGATTACAGTGGACGGAAAAAACAAATCATCCTTATCTTGTTGGACTGTTCTGCTCCTGCATGATGGCAAGTTTTCTGCTTACATTGATCTGTTTGAAATGTGTTATGGATTTCTGCAACTAATAATAAGCAGCTTAAGTGTTGAATAGCAGATGGGATAGAAACAGACCTGGTACAGACCCACCAGAGAGGAAAATATGTCATTCACAAAATATGAAATCCATGCCTAATGGCAGTTGTTTGCATTTCTCTCCTTATCGGTCCTCAGCCTTCAACTCTGTATTTTGGTCATTGAAGCATCTCATCTGACAGGCTGATTTGTGTTGCTGCTCAGGCAATACAATGAACAGTAAAACGAAGCCAAGTGCTAGGAATATATTAGAACAGTTGCCAAAAAGCACTGAGAAAAATCTGCTAAAATTAACACGTGCATTGTTTTCCTTGAAAACATTATCTGTCCTGAAAATGGAGTTCAAGACAGTCATGTTAAATTGGCTTGGGCCGATTTCTAATCTTGTTTACACTGATGTAATTGACATCAGAGGTTGGCTTGCAGCATGCTTACACTCCACCTCAGTGCCATTAGCAGTGACTGCAATAGAACTAAAGACAATTTTGGAATATGTTCTACTTTACGTCATATATCCATGACAATGCCACTTAGCAAATGAGATGTTTCTTTTATCTGTCTGCAGGAAATGCATAGATCAAATTAAGGCCCAGCCAGAAAGAAGCAAACAGACCTCACAGCTAAATTTTAAAATATTCCATTGGCTAAAGTTTTTCTTTGCAAGAAACATTGCTCTGTCTGTAAGTAATTTTTGCTTCAACCACAAAGAATACATTGGTGCACAGAAAATTTCTTTCAGGAATGGCTAGTTAACCTAGCAATTTCAATCTGCTCTGAGTGTGGGAACAGTAAATAACCTTGGTTTCTGCTTTTCTACGTTACAGAAAAGCTCCATGATCTGTTAACTCCTTAGTCTGTATGACTCTTTGTGGAGACAAGACTGAGAGCTTCTAATGACTTCTGCCAGTGCCATTTTCCAAACCTGATATCAAAGACTAGACAAGGAAACAATGCACTCGGGCAACACATGCTAAAGAATCCCAGTCTGATTATGCACAAACTGTCAGGAGTTTTTTTATTATATTTCAAACAAATATTCTGGGACCTGACAAAAATCTATAATGGCTGAAGTTAAGATCATATCACCTGGGAAACCAGACCATTTTCAAATATCACCCAATTTTCTGTACACTTGTTGTTCCTGACAGTTCCAGCAGCATCCAGCAGCATCTCCAGCAGTACTGCAAGGCAGTAAGTAGAGGGTTCTATAGAGGCAAAAAAATAATTTAGGTCTTTTCTAGCCTTAACAATTCCATGATTCTATGATTCTGTGTCCTCCATGTTTGCATATATTTAAGGGCTCATGCACATTTATGTGTGCCAGGGAGGTTGAGATTAGATATTAGGAAACATTTCTTCACTGAAAGCACTATCAAGTATTGGCACAGGGTTCCCAGGGAAATGGTGGAGTCACCATCCTTGGAGGCATTTAAAAGATGTGTATTCATGGCACTTAGGGACACGGTTCATTGGTGACTGGGCAGTGCTGGGTTAACAGCTGGACTCAATCTGAAGGATGTTTTCCAAACTAAACTATTCCATGATCCTCTGTGTGCTCACTCAGGGATGGGCCCAGCACAGAGCACCGCTGCTGATTCACTGGCAGAGCTTCAGCCCCTTCTCACTCACCGGTTTTCACGCTTTGTCTGAGCCAAATGCCAAACATATTTGGCTCTGTTGTGCTGTGAGGTTTAATGAGCTCACAGAAAGGAAAATCCCCTCAAGACATTGCAATAGAAATTAACCAAAAGACTTCCTCTTGGGGAAATGCCCTAGCAGGCATGAATCAAACGTCAACAACATGTAGATTACAGAAAGTCCTTCCAACCCAGTGCCATATATGGATCATACCCAGCAGGATGATCCCAATCTGGATCAAAATCAGCACAGGCAAGGAAAAGGGCTTTCTAGAGCTGAATGTGAATGTACAGGTTGGCAGACAAGAGTCTTCAGTCTTCACTTGGAGTCCACATATTGTGTGCTGGTTGTGGGTTCATTTCGTTTCATTTGGGGTTTTTAGTTCATTTTACACACAGTTTCCATGTGCAAATATCCATGCTTTCCCCTTTATCTGTTCAGCCATGAGATGGTTATCCTGTTATCTGCAGGAATCATCAACCTGACAAATCTTAACCCAGTGGTGGCTGAACCTGTGAAGTCTCCTATTTGCACTGTGGCAGCACAGCATATGTGGCATGAAGTTTTCAGCTGCTTGGAAATTTTGGCTAGCATCAAGTAGCATGAGCTACTGTAAACCCAAACACAAACATTAATTTCTCTCTGTTCTGGCTATCAAGCCAGATGTATGGTCCTGGGTGCAGGGACCCCAAGCTCCAGCTGAGGACTCAGGTAAATGCCTTTTCATTTGCACAGTTAACTTTCAATGTGTGTCTGTGTGAAACAGAACTTTCTCAGGAGCAAGCTCTGGCAGGACAAACTCACAAAGCCTCTCATAGCCCATCATCTCTTTCCTGACTTTTGTGAAGGTGCACTTCTTTGACCTAAACATGCATATTGAGCCACAGGTAGTCAAAAGAAGCATGAACACAAACACAACTGCTTTTTCTCCTGAGGGGAAGGATGAAGGATGCCAACCAGCATGTGCTAAAGTTTGGTTGTGTGACACAGCACAGACAAGCCCAGCACAAGGCGTGAAAGCAATCTGCTGGTCTGTAGATACAGCCAAGTGCCTTGTGCAAGTCATGTGTGCTATCAGTAGAGACCTCGCTGTGTCCCATGAGAATGGCCCAAGCCACAGTCCCATGTGGGCTAAAGGGGGAATCTGGCCCAAGCCACAGTCCCATGTGGGCTAAAGGGGGAATCTGGGATGTAGCACCAGGCTCAGCAGCTGAGCAGCCTGGGAAAGCTGCTGGGAAAGGGTAGCATTAAAGGTAGAGGGACATGTGGCACAAAAAAGGGCTGGTGGCACCAGTGGGGCATCAGGAGATTGGGTTTTGTGGGAAAATTTTTATGGGGCAATCCAGCAAGTTTGGAAGACAACATGGTGAGGAGAGAATACAGAAGACAAAACTTGTGAGTGCAGAACATGACCTTCTCATGTGCTTGTGGTCTGAGGGAAAGAGAAGGAACAGCTGTGTGTGGTGGCTGCAGGAGGTGAAGTATATAGGCATTATAGAAGCACCAACACCACCTTAACTAAGCCACAGCTTCAAAAATGTATCCCTGACTGCAGGAGGTAACACGGGTGCTGTGTTTAAAAGCCCCACCTGCTGATGGACCAACAACATCCATGAGGGTGGAAGAGAGCCTAGGGAAGGGGGAAGTCAGCTCTCTGTGCCCTGTGCAGAAATCTCCTGGATTAAAGGTCTGTAGTTGTAGATTTAGGTCTGTAGCTCTGGTCCCTTTCTCCACCAGGCACAAATATCACTCATTTTCCCTGCAGAAGGGACCTCCAGAGCCCTGTGCAAGGCTCCAGCTCAGCACACTGCTGTGCACATTCCTGCCACTGGCTCCAGCTGTGAACATCTCCCAGCATTGCTCCCAGTGTTAATGAATGTAAGATGTGCATCCAATCACACAAATGGAGAGCGTATATCTACATATAAACTGGTCTGTTTTTAAATCCTTAGCAGCAATATCCAGCTCCTATGGCCATCACCCAGCCCAAAAAGCCTCCAAATCTTCAACAATGCAAAAATGTTTGACTATTCTCCTCCTCTGACCAAATGTCTCTCAGCAACATCTGCAAAAAGTTGTAACTTTGCAATATAAAACAAGGTCATGGCTGTCAAGCGACACAAGTTTGAAGTTGAGGTGTTACATCTACCTGTGTCTCACAGTGATGAGCCTGAATTTAAAGCAGCAAAGTGCATTATGCAGTTAGGATCACAGGATCTTTCCAGTATTTTGGAAATGTGTTCTTTTTGTTGTCAGTCTATCCTATAGTTCCCTATTTAGTTGTTTCTTTTCTTTTCCTTTGGACACCCAGATCTCAGATTTAAAATCAAATGCTGCTTTTAAATAATCATTGAATGGTGGGATTTGCATTCTCACAGAATGAACTGTTAGCCCATGCAATTCAATAAAGGAAGGTCCTCTGCAGCAGTAGAAATCTTGCTGCTGCAAATTGCAAACAACTCACCTTTAATATGGCTCTATTTCCCTGGATATAGTATGGTCTAAATCTAGGGGATGAATACTTTCTTTATGGCAGCAGTGCCTTCCATTTCTGTTAAAAATTGCACGATCTTGTTCTGCCATTTTTGCTAAAATAATTAAGCTTCTACAGAGATTTCTGGTGTGGAGACACCAGCAAGCCACAACAATGAATTTGTAATGATCTAGTTGGTAGGGATTTTATACTTAGTGTGTCTTTTTTGGTACTTTTGAATACTGTGAAAAATACCTATTAAATTATATTAAATTATCCTCTATTTCTTGCAGACTTCCTTCTTCTCTCCTTCTCCCTGATAGCATGGTGCAAGGCCTGTCACTACAATAAAGGGACACTGAAGTAAAAAAGACATCTGTCATGGATTTGGCCAGATGGCATATTTCTGGTTTTATATCCAGTTGTGAATTGGGAAAAAATTAAATTAATAATTTTGAACAGAAATTGAGATCTGAAGAGAGATCAGAAAAGTAAAATCTTTTTGTTTTGTTGCTATTAAAATGAAACAGCATTTTTTCTTTCAAAAGCTCATTTTTAAAGCCAGCTAAAAGGTCTTATCTCATGAAAAGTAAATGAAATGTCTAGTATTGGGTCAAATAAAATGCTTATTTGAACAAAGCTGTGGGTTTTTTTGAGCATGTCCTTTTTGCAACCATATCAGCTATGCAATTATTTAAATTGAAATAATCCTGCTCTGATCTATAAAACTATAGACCAAGACTAATTTCTTTAATACTCACCCACTTTCCTTGGAATACTATCAAAGTATCTGGACTAGTACCCAAAAATTTAATCAACATCAGAGCGTAAAATGCAGTTTTATGCACTCTAACTGAGGCAATGAAAAGGTAGTTACAATTAAATCCTTCCTTTGAGCAATACTTTCTTTTTATTGAATACTTTTCAAAAACAGGAAGATAGACAAGAAACAGGAACTGGAAATTTTTACATCTCATGCATGACTGATTGTTAAACAAACGCATAAATCTGTTCATTATTGTTCAGAGAACTGAAGAAAATATTCCTTCACTGTTTCTAGCAAGCTGTACTCCATGGCCAAAATTCAAGGGAATTTTGTTGCTGTTAACACAGTAGTAAAAGGTGTGCTGGGATCCCTGGGGTCCCCTGGCTTGCAGGTTGGTAGAAGACACATGCTGGTCCTGGGCACAAATGCCACACAGCTGATGGCCGAGTGACCCAGGGTGGAGATCAAGGTGTGGAGTACAGGCTGAGGGATGTGCCAAGGTGCTGTCCCATGTGCTGCCACTGATTGCAGTGATTGGGCACCCTCTCCAGCTCTAGCAGCACAGCTTCATTCTTCATTTCAGTGAGGCACACCTGGCCAAGCTGCCCCTGCTGCCTCAGAGGCAGACTCTGAGATCTTACTCCCAGGACAGGTTTCCATGTGGCTCTGGCTCCTGCAGCAGGTCCCAAAACATCCTGACTGGCTGGAATGCTGTGTGTCATCTGATTGCTGGTGCCCACTCTGTCTCTTCCATCCTGCTCTTGGGAGGGGGAAAGGAGAATTTTCAGAGCAGCAAGAGTCTGTGGATAAACAAACAAATAGCATGGTTGACTATGAAGACCCTTGAAACTGAGGTAGGAAGAATGAAGCAGTTATGATGGCAGAGAAAAATCTATCAGTGATCCCTCAGCAGGAGGCACCCTGGGTGCTCTTTGGCTTCTGCACCTACTGATACCTTTCTGTTCAGCCTTTGCCCAACAAGCACAGCACCATCCTGTTTCCTAAGTCCTGGTACAGTTTTTGAACCCATGCACTCTGGTTTGACACTTCAGACACAGCCTGTCATGGTGCTGAATGTGTCCCTGCAAGCATTGCCAATAGGGCCCAACTCAAATGTCCCTAAGGGCTCCAAACCTCGTGGCAGCCCATTTTGGTGCTGAAATCAGGGAACAAAATGTACTGCTGTGTACAAGTAATATGAGTGCAAAACACATCTTTGAATCCCAAACACTGGGCTTGTGGTTTTATACCCATTTGCAGTGACACCTCTTCTCAAACTGCTACGGTTGCTGCAGCTTCTCTAGGACCACATACCTTATCAATATTTTGGCATTCTCTTGTGAAAGATTGGAGAACCTTCAGCATGTTTTTCCCTTGGCCTCTCTCAAAAGCACTTATGTTAAGCTACTGCTGAAGGAACACATTTGGATTGCATCTTTGATGTCGTAGGCTACATGACAACAATGATTATATGATGTATCTTGAAATAGGGAAATACCAAGAAACATTGCACATATTGCATTCATCAAATCTGCCTGGCCAAAGCAGACCCCTTAATAGATATATTTAGCACATGAAACAACACTTAAAGACTGTTTTTCATTTTAGCTTTTTATTCTCCCTCAGACAGTCAGAAATACTCTGCATGTGCAACTGAAACCTTTGTTAAATTAGGCTTAAAGGGCTCATATTTATTCATTTTGGATCACTAAATCAAGTTGTTTTCTTGCCTGTGATGAAAAAAAACTCCTTATAAGTGATAGTAAAACACTGGACAATTTGATCTTTCCATGTAATTAAGTCAAGCAACTTTGTTTGCAGTGAAGAAGATACCAGCAATAAATGCAGCCTTTGAGACCACAACAGAAAACCCTCTAATTTCAAGAGATATTGCTAGCACACATCAAACTAGACATGAGGAATTACCAGCTCCTAGAATGATTAGCATCACTCTCTTCTGTGAAAAGTGACCTCCAGTCTAAGAGCTTCATACAGAAACAGAATGAGTTTGAATTACTAATCACATTTAGGCCTCATCAATGTAACTAACCAGCTAATCCTATTACGTTTTTTTTCATATATTGCTTCAGAAAATTGTTAGAGACCAGTATGGTATACTGCCATGACAACCAGAGAGAGGTTCCCTGCTGCAAACACAGCCTGTCCCCTTTCCCTGTGGGGGCTCTTTAGAGGAGGAGAGCCTGGTGCAGGTTTTTTACTTTTAGCACAGTTTGGCAGGACTGATCATCTGCTGGGCAGGTTGGCTCAAGTCCTTGCCTAAGGCACTCATCATCATTGTCTGTTGTCAGCCTTTCCCAGAAGAGGATGTCCTTTTTTCTTGACACAGTCCTTCAGCCTCAGAGGCTTGGATTCTTCAACAGAAGCAGTGACTCAAGAGAATCTGAATCAGCCATGAGCAAGCTGATGTTCACCTTCAGTTTCTAACTCCCAGCTACTCCAATGATGTTTATACAATTCCTCTCCTTTCCTAAAGTCCCTTGCCAGCTGCTGTCATGCTAAGTTTAAAATGGGCTATTGATTTTGGCCCTTAATCATTCTCTGTAGTCTGACCCCTTTAGTACCTCTTTGATAGTGCAAAAAACCATAAACATTGTTTTTTAAAAGAAATTTTCTCTTTCCTTTTTCTTAATAAACACTTCTGAGAGTTCAGAAGTATCTTTTCTGTCAGTTACTGACATTCATCCTGGCTGGTCTTTCTTGTATTTTTTATTTTCCCTTCTCTACCTGTTGTTTCTCAATGCTCTCCTTTGCCATTTACTGCCAGTGGCTCTTAAGGGGAACCTGGGTTTGCCCTCCAGCTCACTGGGACCCATCAGAGTGCACTTTCACATTCACCTTCCATGGGCTGGGTTTTATGCAGAAAAGTGCAGAGTACCCAGGTCAAGTGGGAGCCTGGCAAGCCCCAGTGGTCCCTCTGGCAGCCAGAGCTCAGCAGTGCTCTGCAGTACAAACCTGCTGCAGAGTTTATGCACAGGCTAGCACTTCACCCTTCAGATGTGATGGCTGAAACTGCAGGACTGGGTGGGGAAGATCCTACCTTGGGCACATTTCAGTAAATCAGTACTAAAAGCCTTTCCTCCTGCCCCTCCCACCCAGGAAAATGCACTGGGTTGAGTTTGGCTAGTCTCTGTGTCCCAGAGAGCTGATGGATCCCAGAGCCAAGCACCCAGAAGGCAATAGTGGAAGGAGACCATATTCCAAAACCCCAAACCATTTCACCCAAAGCTGCATTGCTGGGCAGGGAAAGGAACTCTGGGGAGACAAGACTTCATCCTGGCAGCTCCCTCACATTCCCTCGGAGCCGAGGCGCCAGTGTCCAGGGTTTAGATCTGCAGCACCTGCTCTGCTGGATTTGCAGCTGGAGGCCAGTTTGCTGCCTTAATTTTTGCAGTGCCTAATCCTTCTTAGCTATGCTCCTAAGAACTGTATGGATCCCAGGTCTCAGGTCTTCTGTTGGCCTGCAGTTTTGGTCCACAGCTGGCTGGATCACTGGTGGGTTCCGCAAAAGGGGCAGAAGCAATTTCTTCCTGTGGCATAAGAAGCACCCCAACCTCCACCTCTGACCTTAGATTTTCCTCATTGTCTGGGCCAGGTGCCACTGGACCTTTTTTTTTTTCTGAGTTAATCTCCTTGAAAATCTTGTGAGAAAACAGGGATGTGCAGGAGATCAAGGAAGAGGAGGGAGGGTCTGAACTGGGAATCCAGACCAAAAGTGGGGGTGAGTAAAACCTGGCTGTGTTGTGGAGGACCCAGGACTGAGTTATATGAGAGGAAAGTCATGGGATGACTTTGGATGGTGCTGGGAAATGAGTGCGAGAGAGGGGGGCAAGGTGGGCAGCAGTGTTTTGCAGACTCAGAAGAGAGGTATGAGTGCCAGGAGACACAAGAGCAGGAACTTGTACAAATCAAGCTGGGAGAGACTGTAGCTCAAATCTAATGGCTGTGGGGATAGAGGGAAAAGAACATTAATGTAATTTTTCTAAATCCCAGTCTAAGAACTAGATTCCTTGAGAAAGCCTTCGGATTAACTGATAGCACCACACAAAATATGCAGACATAGCTTACATTTTTCTCAGGCTTTAACTACCTTAATATCTCAGATAATAGAAGGATGTCAGAAAGATTTAAACACCCAGAAGCCCTTGGAATTTGTTAAGCTCTCCCAGAAGTTAATTAGACCTAGTCATTGAATCTGGAAAATTATTGCACTGTAGGCTCTTATTTTTTAAATTTTTTTTTCTTTCACCTGCAGTGCTCCATACTGGGGTTCACACTGTCCTGTGGCAGCCAAAGGATCCCTTTTGGCAAGACCAAAAAGTCCAGCATCTTATCTTTTGCTAAAAGTCTCAAGGAAGGTGTGATCTTCTCCAGGACTGTAGCAAACTGGATCAGCAAGGCTAGGCTTAGCTACAGACCATGACTGTCAAACCCCAGGCCTGGCCTCTGTGACCTGAAGCTTTCCTACCTCCTCAATCACGATGACAAACATTTAGGAACTGAGCAGTTTCACATGTTCCATAAAGACAGGTAATATCCCATGAGATTTTACTCCCAAGTTAATCCCTAGCTCTTTTTGGGGAGAAATAGATCAGAAAGCAGCCAAAGCAACAGCCACCATTTTGTGACACATGATGCTTATTCACTCACATCAAAACACTTCAATAAACTCTTTTTCTTGAGTTACTATTTCTCTTTCTTAAAGGGAAGAAAAGCAAGGATAATATATCACAAATTTTAATAGTCAGTAATGAATTGAGCACCAGATAGCTCCGCATGAAATAATCTTTTCTACATTTTTACAAATAGGAGATTTCAAAAAGTGTAGAGGGGTTCTTCTATTAGGAGACAATTGGACCAAAAGATCATTAAATGAAAATATTTCACAAAGTGAATTTCTGCCTTCTGAACACCTGTAGTCATAGATTTCTTTCCAAAATCTACCAGATCCAGGAAAGCTCAGTGTGCCTGCAGGATCATTCATGGAGGAGCCCACAGGGGAGGAGTGAGCTGTGGCCACAAACTGACCTGCTGACCTATCAAGTAGGCAGCTCCCTCTTCCTTCTGTCCTACAAGTCCTTATCCTGCCTGTGTGTGCCCTGGAGGAGGCCAGGGAGAGGATGCAAGAGGAGCAGATCGGCTGCTCCTGACAAGTCCCAGTTTTGACTGCAAGGAAAAGTTAACAGGAAGGTCAACAGAGTGATGGCTTTCAGGCATCCTGTGCCCTGTACAGCAGAGGGTACCTGAGGTTTCTCATCAGCAATTTCAAACATGAACTACACCTCCAGCCTCCATCACTCACATTGTCTTGAGACAGAAGGGAAAGGGCAGCTGTCCCTCAAGGTGGGTGGCTGCCTGCTGCCCTCTGGGTTTTCCTGAGCCTTGGTTCTGGGGTTACATTTTTAAAATTATTGATACCCCACATCGTTTTTCCCTCTAGGGATTTCAGAGTCCACTGGCCTGTGAGTTCAGCTATCTCCACTCTTCTGCAGTGTAGACCATACATGTCTTTGTCCTCTTCTCCTGCAAATGCACTGCTCTCTGTACCCCCCCCCCTTTCCTAGCACATGTGAGAGGCCCACAGAGATGCTTTCTGCAGTCAGATGAACACCTTGAGCACCCCATAACCTCACTGCACCTTGGCATTGGGCTCTTTTTCTCTCTCTCTCTGTAATTTCTGGGGGTACTGCTGTCCCTGCCTTTAGTGGCAATAATCAAATACTTCAGGTCTTTTGTTCTGCAGCCCCACACAGACCCACCAGCACCTGAAGCAGAGTCAGATTCTGCCCTGCCAGACCTCACCACGGGGCTGGGTCCTGGGTCCAGTCTGGCTCAGGTTGCCTCTCTGGAGCAGGACAGGACAAGTTATATGATCCAAGTGCAGAGCATCAGAGACAAGAGCCCTTCAGCTGAGCTCATCCCCTTTGTCTCCACTGAGAACGATGGGGAGGGAGAGATGTCCATGTGGTAGCATTACACTAATCTCATTTATGCGTCTGCTTTAGGATGGAATGAATTGTGCCCCAGATTCACTGACTCCAGATACTCAGATTGTGGTGACCACTTCAGATAAAGGTGTCTACAAGCCTGCCAGAGGAACCACACCCTGTGAGACAAGTTGCTCTGAAAGTGTGTGGTTAACTCAGCAATCTCCTGAGACAGGTCTTTTTCTGGTTTACTGTATATGGGCTCAAGGCAGTTTGATAATAAATTGAAATACATTCTTAAATTAAATAAGAATATTCATGCAACACATGGCACCAGTTTGAACTGAACTAGTGCATATTCTTATGTAGATAAGGGATGAGATGATATGTTTGATCTGTTATTATGGAGAACTGATTAGACTGAAGTAACCTTTTTGCAATTAGCAAAATAAAGAACTTAAGTTATCGAAGAGCTCTCTTTTTTAAGACTGTCACAGTATCTATGCCAGTCTATCCAATGCTCATAATTAACCAAGAATTTCCTCATGTTGCTTTTTTAGATTTTCTTTCTTGAACCGGGGCAGTTCAGCCCCCACATATTATTCACAGCTCAGAACTGGAGCTACATCTGTTATCTCAGAAATGCTCCAGTCATCTCCAGACTGACAGTTCTCTAGCAAGAAGGGCAACAAGGAGCAGTCAGTCTGGCTATGAATGTCTGTATGTGTAGGGAGTAGCTTAGAGAAAAGTCAGGGACTGAAGGATTTTAGAAAATATTGAATGCTTTCTTTACAGGCCACACTGCTGTCACAAGAGTGCAGTTACTGGGGGCAAATCAAGTTAGTTCAAGGCTTAGGGAAAGGTGTACATTTGTTTTCTCAAACAAATCTATTATCCTCAAAGCTTGCAGAATCTCCCTTGCTGTGACAACTCAGGTCAAATTCAAGTGACTTTGCTATCAAATGAGAATGGTGCACCAGATGCAAAGTATAAAAGAGATTGATCTGTGTGAACTCCCCAGTCAGTGTATTGAGTTCACAGAGCGGTGCACAGCAATGGAGAGATCTGAAAGGACTGTGTTCACAGAGTTACACAGATGCCTCTTCAAAGAGCAGGCTGACAACTCGCTAGAACATGAGAATTGTGCTGAAAGATCGATTTCTGAAAGGCATCTCCACCACCTGAGCCAGGCAGGCTGAATCTGCTCTCCTCATATCTGCCCCAGGAGCCTTTCTCACCATCCTCTGCAAACACTGAATGCAATCCCCTGTCCAAAGCTGGGCATATTGATGCTTTCTGCTCCTCTAAAAGCTCAAAAGCAGCAGGGCTGTTTCAGGCCTTCATAGCTGGAGGAGAGCAGCAGCAATGCACAGGACTGGCAGCAGTGGGATGAAAATCTGGACTGAGCATTAGAATTCTTATAAAAACAAGCCTCTGGGGAATAATCTCATTACAGGTTACTGCAGCCTTATTATCTCACTATATAAGTTTACTCCCTGATTATTACCTCACTCGTTTCTTGTATGCTGTGAACCTGTTGTTTCTCTCATGGTCTTCTGCTTTACACTCCAATTAGAAGCAGTTTTGGGCAGGCACCATCTTGTGAAGACAATTGTCTGGAGGAACATGCTCTCTGGTGGGGTCTTGGAAGTGCTGCTGTACTACAGGGAGAAAACAGCCATCCTTGACTTCCTGAGAAGTCCTGGGCTCCAAAGGGACCTGGCCGAGCTGGGACCAGGTGCTCCCTGCTGAAGAGGTTGGCACACAGGGCACAGGGGTGGAGTGGGCTTCCATGAAAAAAAGGCTCAATCACAGAGATACAGACAGTAATAAAAAATGAAGCTAATAGAAAATGGCAAAAAGATGTGTGAGAAAAACCTCGAACCTGAGGAAGAGAAGGCAGACAGCAAAGAGACTGTCTGAGTCTCAGTGCTACAGGTGCATGGTCTGTGAGTGACAGAGCTGCAAGACAACTCCAACATCACTTTCCATGACTGTAAGTAGAGGGACAAGTAGGAACATAGAGCCTTTTTCCTGAGGAGGGTCTGACCTACTTTTTAATCTGCGCTGTAAAAAAGTGCAAGTCTAAGGGTTTAAAGAAGAGGGGAAGAAGGAACAGAATGGAAGGAGGGAAAGAGATAGTGAGGAACTTAGTGGAGGACTGACTCAGGGTTAAAGAAGGACAACTTAACCTCCAAAGGTTAAGAGAAGGACAGCTTTCCACCCTATTAAAACTATGCCATCATCACCATACTACAAACAGATTTTTTTTTAAGACTGTGATCTATAAAAATGAGTGCAGCACAAGGACAGACTTTCTTCCTCTTCTTTTAACATTAAAGACCTCAAATAAACTAAGGCAAAGGGCATAGTCCATAACTCAGTCTAAATGGTAGTCTCTGTGCCTGGAAAGATCACACACTCACACCCCAAACCAGACCTATAAAGGCAGACATCCTTGAGAGCAAGCAGTCCTGGAGACAGTCTTCCTGGAAAACAATTTTATGTTACCAAGAATGATCATAAACACACTTATTCAATTCAAGGCTAAATGTATCTTAATTTTTCCCAGGTTCTAGATAACAGGATTGCTTTTAATTAAAGGGGAAAGTAGGCTGGGACGAGGAATATAGAGAATTGATCTGCATGCAGCCTTCCAGGCAGAGTATGACTTTCAGTTCACCTGGGGACACAGCAGGAACCTGGCAGTGATGGCAGCCCAGACTCCATGCAGGAGAATGGGCATTCCCTTAACAAAAATTCTCCTCATGTAACATCCTTGGCTTACCCAATGACAGCTGGGTCAATATACTCGTGATCTGGCATAGGTTTGAGCAAATGCACAGAGGCAGAGGGATCCAGCTGGACTTCAAGGTGTGGGAAACCTTTCCAAAAGCCCTCATATTGGAAGGAAGCAAGGAAGGAAGGAAGAGACATACTAAAAAATAATGGATGGTCCTTTCCTGTATGGCTCCTTATTGGGGGGGGCATGTAGGCTGCAGTAGGTGACAAGTAGCCTGTCAAGAGGGAGTGGACATCATGAGTCCTTGAAGTGGACATTTCTTGTGGTCACTGGCCAAGCAAGAAGCTAGAAAAGACCCTCCAGTGTCACTGCTAGGCAGTACCAAATAACAGGTTTCTGTTTGAAATTGTGTTCATAATATAAAGCTATTGAAGAGGCCTTATGGCAGCAAAATCAAAATCTTTCATTAATGAAAGAACAGCAGATGAATAATCACAATAAAAGTGTCTGTTACCATGGGACAGGGAAATAGGAACACAATGGGCATTTGATGAGCGGCGATTAGTCTGGCTCCACAGACTATTTGGGAAATGGAGAAAAAGAATGGATTGTATTAAATGCCAAATTCAAAAGGCACAATTGGGAAGCTTAGGTCAAAGAAATTAAGGATGGCTACACCAAAATGAGATGCTGTCTCTGTGGATCTATGGTCAAAGTGAAACATTTGAGTACAAGTTATGCCTATGAGCCCATAATTACAGGGTGTCAGGCATCTCAGGGATGTGGAGGGGCTGAGCTCAGGCCATGCATACCTCCCACATGGCACTATCTGACTTTGTGCAAGTCTTCAACCTTATTGTTTTCTTAATGCGTTCCCCAAACCTCGCTGAGATATTCCCAGCTCAGAAATCTCAGTGACATTCCCTGCCTGAGGGGGACTCTGAAGCTGATGCAGAGCTAACAGCATGGCTGGCTGGCTGCTCCACAAGTGACTGGAGTCCTTCTGAGGTCTCTCTGCATGAAGTGGGACCTCCTGACCTAGTGACAGGCAAGGGAGAAGCAAAAGAGAAAGGAGATGGATGAGACAGTGCCAAGTCACTGGACCACACATGCTGACACAGCTGGAAAAATCTAAGAGAAAACCATAACTATGAAGGAGACAAATACTGAAGCAAATGCACCTCTTTGGAGTGGCAGCTTCTCACCAGCAGAGTGGACAAACCCTGGCTTTAGAGGAAAAGCCATGGCAATACAAAGCCTCACTTTAGGGTGTACTCTGCTCCATTGTGGGGATAGGCAAACTACAGGATGGGATCAAAAACAAATGGGAAGAGGCAGAACAGGTAATACCATCATTTGATAGTAACTGACTGTTAATTCTATGCGACTGTAATTAAAGACAGCAGAACCATCATACCTGAAGTGCTACATAAAAATTACCTTGAAAGGAACCCAGGAAGCTCATTTGCCTTAGAAAAGGGACAGAGACATTTTATACTACTTCAAAGGAGAGGGACACCAATGTTAAATCTTTTTCATGCACACCAAGAACACAGTCAATTCCAGTAAAACGATCCACATAAGCAGCCCAGAGAAAATTGTCCTTTGTCTCTAGAGCAAGAGATTTGTTCAAGCTGCTAAGGAATCACATCCCCACACCTCTTCAATGAACTTTGTATTATATTTATCATGACCTTTGGTGAAGTTTGGTGGAAAAAGAAGATATGCAGAACAAATATTTCAGTAGATATGGTAGCAAAATAGTGATGTATAAGAGTGGGCCACACTTCACAGGGTATGACTGGGTTTTTTTAATTGAAATACACCTAAGTCATCATCATGTCTGTGGGAAACAGCCCAGCCAACAAAGCTATTACTGACATATACACCAGACACTGACCAATACAGCACTACTACTTTTTATACAGCACTGATCAGTGCATGGACATACACCTATATTGGGCTAGAAACTGGCAATGCTTGAAAAGAAAAATAATTTTAGGTCAAACAGACACAGGAAATTTTTTAGAATTTGCAATGAAAAAATTAAAAAACCATAAGACAAGGAGACTCAATGTGAAACTTTTGATTTAACATCTAAGACAGCCCTTCATTTCAGAATAATCCCTGAAAATGTTTGCGCTTCTTTTTGAAGTTCTTGAGTTAAAAAATGTTTCTGATTAAAAGAATAAACAAAGTTCTGTTTAAAACATCAAATCAAAAGGTTCTTCATCATGTTTTCTCAAGGATCAGAGTGTCAGAGAAAAAACTTTCCCCAAGAACAAAACTACTTTTTAATTAATTTACCTGATCTGAATTCATCAAACCATTCATCTTTCTAAGCCCTGTCTTTAGAACAAGTGTCCTATATGTAAAAAAAACCCACCTCCACTCTAGTTAACCAATTCTGTCATTTTCTCAGAACAGTGACAAACAGGATTTGGTCTCTGTCAAAAATCTCATACCAGAGAAGCTGTAGATGCATATAAAAGAAGAGATAACACAGCAAAGTTGTGAGAAGCCTTAGAAGGAGAGGAATCCATGGATACAGCAGCAGCCTGGGGGCCCCCCAAGGTGTGAATCCCCGCCATGCTGGGTGACCTGCGGACAAAATCTCCTGGTGCCAGGGAGCAGATGCACGTGGGCACAACAGCAGCAGTGCTGCCTGCAGCAGTTGGGCTGGGGAAGCTGGTGCTTAGCTTTTGGCTTTTGTGATCTTCAAGAGCTACGGCACTGCTGTGCAGGTCCCTGGGAGATGGCTGATTATAAGCAAGAAGTCTGTGTTGGTTGTGGGTTTTTGTTTTTGTTGTGTTTGACTGGGAAGGTATGGGACAAAAATCACTTTAGGGGGCTCTTGCTAAGCCAGGTTTTATCCAGTGACACATGCTGAGAGAAGCAGGTCTCTGGATCTTAGTGAATTACTTTTGCTGTTTCCTCATCTCTATGTGGTGTATGGACCACGCACCCCTGCCCTGAACTGCTCATGTTCTTCCTAAAGGTAAAGAGATGGCAGCATGGCAGCTCCAGCACTAGTTCTGCAAGTCCAAGCAAAATGCTGGGATTCACAGAGACATGCAGGATCCAGTCCTTCTTCTGGGCTCAGGTAGATCTCTGAAGGCTCAGAACCTGGTGTTTCATGTTACATGTGGGTGCTATTTTCAGCCTCCTCAGGAAGTCTTTATCCTCAGTGTGCTGGTTACAGACTCACTCAAAGCAAGGCATGCAAGCTGATCTCTGAGCTCTCTGTGCTGGCAATGCTTAATCACATCCCACTCTAAAAGAAACCATCTGATGTCAAGATTTGGATGATAAGAATGTGGGACACATTAGTCATGGAGGAGCTGACATACACAAAGCAACAAGGACGAGATTATCTTGATATGGCTGCCCTTCTCAGGATGTGGACATGGAGAGCTCTTAATACCTAAAAAACAGACTTAATTCCTTTTGTTTCTGCTAATAAATGTCCTGTCCTTTGCTACATGAGAACACCACCCTCTGCAGCAGATGCATATGATTAAAGCATAAAAAGTATAAGAAAGATGTTGTAAAAGACTATAGATCATTGTCTCAACTCACAAGGTCCTACCTTCCAAGCCATTTCGGTTTCATTTTTAGAGATAATTGTATTCTTTGTTGTTTGCAAGTGAATATTGTAAAACTTGTACTCTATGCTCTTGGAATACACATATGAAAAAGGGGATATTTTAAATTAAATCTTAGATGAGCAGTTCTTAGATGAGCAGTAAAGTCTTAACCTGGCAAAGTGCTCAGCAGCATGCCCAGAGTGCAGTGCGTAGGTAGTTCCAGCAAAATGTGTTGGCAGGGTGAACTAGAACCAGGTTAATGAGCCTGACTCATTAGGAGCTAAGATAGGACCTGGAGCATGAGATGGGACTTAATGATGCAACCAGTTTGACAAAATCCCCTTAAACTGAAAGAATACTTCTTTTCCCTCCTCTCACACCACGCCAAGGACAAACCCCAAACAATCCAAAACCCTTATACAAGGCAGCCAGAGCATGCACCCTTTTGCCTTCTGTCAGGAGTGCCCTCCAAGTACCAGCATGGCCTGGAAAAAGACAGGATTTCCTGGGAAATCTTAGGGGTATGAGGTGATGTGCTCCCACTGTGGTAATGCCATTGGGGAGGGTAGAGTTTTTTCTCTTTCAAAGAAACTTTATCAGCTTGGAACAAGCACTTTAATTTTCATTTCTCCTAAATAATCAAATGCACATTGCCCATCCTTTTTTCCTGGGTGACGGAAAAGGGACATTTCCCCAGACCTATGCATCAGTGCTGATAACACCACTTTGAAATTCACCAACAAGCCATTAGGGCCATAAAATTTGCTCTGCTACATTTTAAGAATATTTTAGGATGCAAATACTCCAGATAGCTAAAGGTGTCAGGACCCAGAAACCAGCAGGAGTTCTATAAAATTCAACATGTCCTGCATTTGTAAAAATTACCTTAAAACCACAAGGGAAACTGACCCCATAAGAGACCTTGATGCAGGTACTCTTTGTACAAGGATCTCAGAGCAAACTGATTATGTCTTACTCGTCAGGTACCTGTACTGCAGACTCCAGCACATAAACTGAATCTTGAATTAAATACTGACATTTAGAGTGTTTTAATTAATTTTCATGTGAACTGACTTTGAAAATCTGATCAATATTAATGTGAACACTTTTCCCCCTTGTCCTCTTACTATCATGCTCAGTATCCAGCAAAATGTTAAGTTTATATTACACAGGATAATCCTGACTTAGGCATTGGATTCTTGAACATCTCAACAGCTTTCAGCTGGCACTGCAATTTTCACTATTAAATGGTTTGTTTGTAAATACCCAAATCCCAAATTTATGTAATTATTGAGAGTATTTATTTTCTCCATACCTTGAAGTTATCAAAACCCGGAAACTTTGCTGTCGAAACAGTATGAAAGCAGAAGGCAAAAGCAAACAATATGAAAGTTATCAATCTTAAAAATTTCATGAGTTTTTGGTACACATCCCATTTTCTGAATGTTTGTTTGGGAATGCCTTCCCTGGCCCTTGGCAGGACTTGCTAGGTCAGGAAAATCCACAGCTATAGTGGGCTAGCTGATGTAAAATTCTTTGCTTCCAGAGTATGGATACGTTTCGGTTTAATCTCCAGAGGGAAGATGTGTGAAAGCTGGGTTTGCTTGGGCCCTGCAAGGTGCAGGGTGATGATCAGTGATGACTGCAGGCCAGGACTCTGCTCCAGCACAAAAGGCAGCTGATGAAGAAGTTTTTACCTTCCCTCCTCATTCCTCCTGCAACTAAGCATTTAGAAGGCATTGAACGGGGTGGAATTTTGCCTTCTGAACTACTCAAGAACATCAGGTTATGGACCTGTTCTGGTCATGAGCATGTTTTTTATGTTCCACTACACATGCACACACAACACAGATGCCTAAATAGCCTCATTCATAACAAAGGCATCACATTTCAAAGCAAGTGAGGCCCAGATGATTTTTTTAAAATTCAGTTCTCCTTTATGCATCTTTCTCGGGTGCTTATATGAATTAAGCTCTAATCCTCTGAGCTTTGCTTACCATATGTTATTAGAGCAATTGGTTTTGCAGTGATTGATTTTATTACAAAAGACCATGGTCAAAACTGTTCTTTTAGGACTCTAAGTGACTGTGATGGGCTGTTCCTTCATTGTTACCTCCTTAACAGAAATCCTTCAAAACCTGTGTGTGGGAGAGACAGCCCATTCTCCAGCATCTCCTTTCTCCAAAGCCCTTTGGCTCTTTGGGGAAGAAGAGCAAGTCATTCATGCTATGGAAATGAAATGAAAAGTGAAATGGAGTGGCTGCTCAGGGAGATGCCACACCAGCAGAGCCACTGACCAGCCCAGGATCCAGCCTTGCCACGTGCCATCCCACCCCTCCCTTGCCTGTGCGGGGCAGTGGCACACCGGGAGCATGGCCAGACTGATGCTGGGAGCAGGCTCTGCCCTGGGCTGGGGACAGGCACCTTCACTCACAGAAAGCCTTGCGTGACCAGAACTAACAAGGTTTCAGTCAACAAAGCTTTGGAGAAACTGCGATGCTGCACTTTGTTCCACAAAGTTTATAGTTCCTCACCTCTGGCCCCTTTTAATGCTATAATTGCTCTCTTAAATTTCTCTTTATTTAACGTCACCCAGTCTGTCTTCTTTTGTTACCATTTATTTAACTAAAACAGGCAGAGGCTGATATTGAAGGCAGGAATGGAGCCAGCATGTTAAAACCTGCTTTTAATTTAAGGTTCTGGGGCTAGTTTCCTAGCCATTACCACATTTCAGAGAAAATGAATTTTTTTTCTCTCTGTCAAGCGATGGCTGATCTAGATCTAATTAGGGTCAGTTTCACCTAAAGATGAGTCATTTACATTCTGAATATATGGCTTCCAAATTATCGTTTTGGTTTAACATCAGACATGAATAAACCCATGCATATCTTTTTTAGATGGCACTGAAGATAAAAATCAATGGCTTTTCTTCCACAAATACCTTTCCCAGCAAAAAGATGGCAGCTGCATGAAGAAAAAAAGATACAGTTCAGGATAAGGACAAATAAGATTAAGGGTAATGGCAGAATATAGTTTTCTGAACTGCAGAAAAAGTGGCCTACTTAGGACTTACTAAAAAAAAGAAATCTCTGAATGTTCAAACACTTAAAGATAAATTTTTTGACAAAAACCCCTAGCTATGCAGGTCCATACTACTTTTCTTTGAGCATAATATGGGTACAGAAACAAAACAGATTGCAATGGAAGCAACTGGAAAAAAATAAATCATACAACACTGCAATTCTGCAGCAGTATTGGCTAATACTAAGCACAGCGAAGAGAAAACTCTTATTCTTAAGCAAGTCAAAATCCCATCCCTTTTTCAGCTGGGAGCCATTTGTGTAATCAGTATGTCTTGCAGCAAAGTTAAAAGAACAAAACTCTATAATATGGCATCTTGTAGCCTTACTTCACCAGGAAAACCTTGGAAACAGGAATTTCTGTTATCACTCTCATTTATACTCTGCACCTCTCTTTGGCATCCATTACCAGCTACTTCCACCATTCTACTTTTTCACTGGGTGACCAAGAATTAGCACTGCAGACCCACATCTCTGTCCTCTGCTCTGAGACCTGACCCATTACCAGGATAACACCTCTGCATTCAGCTGCAACTAATGGAGATGGCTGGGACACAAGCACTTCAGTGCTGGGAAATAACAAGATCACTGAAATACACCGTGGAAATTAAATCTCACGCTGCTTCTTAATAGAGCCAATAATAAGTAACATAACCTCGTTATTTTGTGTTTTAAATAGCTTGGGTCAGCAAAGGAGCTATCATTTTGGCAGTGTTTGCTTCCTCAGAGGAGGTGTTATCAGTAGGTTCACAAGTAATGCTCATCAGAAGTGCAGATCCTTCTGCTGTTCAGTGGGATTAAGCAAAGCAGACTTCTGCTATCAGCAAGGGGAAGCTGAGTTATTTAGGGCAGCCTATAAATCAGTCAAACACCAGGACTATCTGGCATCATTGGGATCCTGAAGGCTTGCAGAACCTTTCCCCACTGTGTTCCTACTGCAGAAGAGGAGCACTGGTGTCTTTTCTCAAGCCTGCTGGGGTAAGAGCATCTTTCATACATGAGCTCTTAGGACTAAATAAATTTTCCTTTTCATCTTAAAAAAAAAAAGATAAAAAGGCTTGTAATCATTGCAACCTGTTTTGGTGGAGATTTAAAGGAGCAGAACGAATCACAAAAGTCAGAGATGCAATGGGATTGTTTGTTGCTTTACAAAGAGGGAGGGATACTCCAGAGTTATATCTCTCAAACAGTTTTGAATCACTACACTCTCCCCGAGGTCGGAAGCTCTTTGTTCATTTAAGAACTCAGCAATATCAGTACTTTTGCATTTGGATTATTTCTGATTTCATAAAGCCCGGAGTTCCATCACTCACCACACAGTCCCTGCCCAGCAAAGCATTAGCAATGTACAGAACTTGTGCTGAAGACACAGTAGTGAAACTGTGAGGTGCATCTACATGCAGCTGAGAACCAGGGTCCTGCAGGAGGATAACCAACAGGCCAGATTTTTTAACCCAAGAACAGAGTTTTCAGCTCCTCTGTTTGAACCTTTACCAAGCTGTAGTAGCAAACCAAGGGAAACAGCTGGGTGGATCAAAACTGAAAATGTTCATCCCCTTATCCGAAAGCTGGGGATGTGTGTTTCCACCTTCTATGGACACATGGCAGTGGGAGGTGAAAGCCCATGTAAGTGTCATGGTGGCTCAAAGAGCAGGAGCAGTGTGGCTTCCAGGGCAGAGGAAGGCGTGCACAGTAGTCTAATTGAAGCCTTCTGAGTGAATGGTTGTGGAAATTCAAGTTACAGTTTTCAGCAGGAAGGTTATCTCACTTTAATCAACTGGAAGCAATCACTGTCTAAACTAGTCTCTGTTAACTTTGCATGCAGTTTCTGTTCACAGCAACCAAACTCCTGCTTGGAGCCTCAGCAATTTGAGTCAACCATACTTCAGTAACAATAATTTCAACATTATTCCACAGCTTACCCAAGAACAAAAAATTCATCCCATGCCAAACTTGTCCTTGGTTCACCACTAAACTCTCTGAAGTTAATCCGGCCATGGTCTTGACATAGAAGTGGTTTAAGTTTCCAGGCTGGTCGAATTTACTGCTATGTCTGATATTCTGTTTCACATATATTGAGTACTTGTCTCTTTGATCTTGTGAGCTGTTTATTTTATATCTGCCTTGTAATTGTGGTTCTTATTTACAAGCTGCAGCCTGGCATTGCACGCACACATGCCCAGACATACACAGATGCACAGGCCAGATCATTGCTGGACTTGATAAACTTTTACTTCTAAGAATTTTTCCATCTTCTTTCACAAGTGTTGTCTACTACAAACAAGCACTGCAGTTTACAGAAACACTGTTAAGAAACAAAAGATTAGGCTCAAATACTGCATTTTCATCTAAGGCATGCCTGGAAATACAGTCAGCTTTCAGGCAGCATTTTCAGTATGGGTGTGCAAAAATCTTGTTTACACCACTTGCATGGCATGTTGAGAAACCTCGTGGAACAGAAAAGGCAAAAACCTCCTTTAGAGAAAAGAAACAAACAAAAATAAAAGAAAAAAAAAATCCCCAAAAGCCTGAGAATAAAACATTAGCACGATGCAAGAACTCAAACCATTAAAAAATCTTGTAATCACATAAAAAAGAAAATTTCTAGAGGTAACAGCCCTTTAAGTGGTGGCTTCATAATAACAAACAATGACAAAAGTTTGTAATTATATGAGGCCTTTCATCTGAGAGATTCATCAGCACTCAGCCATTACTGACTATTAATTTGACACCAGTTCTTCTCACAAGTGCACAGCTGCTGTGTTTGAAGGAGTGGAGATAGGGAAGTGCTCGCCTAGCAGCACATGTCTGAACTGCAGTTGTTCAGACTTTTAAGGAAAGCTTACTTAAGTGTCTGCCCCTAAGCTGAACTAAAACATCTGCAATCCAAAACCTTTCCTGCTTACTCATTCATGTTGTTAAAAATGCCCATACTTTCAGGCACCTTCTAACTCCCACTCACTTGCCTCAAACCAGAGTGATAACATAGGCGTGGAAAGGGCTGTTACGGCTGTGAGTTTAATTGTAATTCATATATACCTCAATATCAGAACAGCTTTTGATCTAGAGGTAAATACAAGCAAATTGCTTTACCTGACTTAAGTGCATTTCAGACACGTAGCAGCAGAAATGGATAAGAAAACGCCTTCTCTTGAAAAGATATTAGTGGCATAACGTGCATGACAGGAGCCCAGCAGACTTCACGTGCAGCACAGCCAGTTAAGCCATCACTCAGGCATTTCCTGCATGTCCTGTCTTTAGGAGACTCTTCAAAGATTCCTCACGGGCACCTCTCTCACACTCAGGGCCTTTGGTAACACTCTCTGGGCTTTAATAAAAGCTTTTGGTAATGCTCTCTGGGCATGGAAGCCATTAGCATGTGAGGCAATGAAGTCTTGTGAATATTTTTGGGGAGCCAGAGCCTCTCAGTGCACATCCTTGGGCTGCCCCTGATTCACCTGACGTTAAGCAAATGCCTTTGCCTCCCCGTTTGGGATAATGAATACCTTTGTCAGGCAGCTGTCAGCCAAATTAACTCAGGGCTTTAAAGACAAATCATGCTAAATAGGCATTGATTTATAGACAACTCCCCATCAGCTGGGGAAATACAGGGCTGGGATTCCCGGTACTGTAAAACTCCTGAAGTGTGATGTACAGATACCTGAGCAACTTTACAAAGACTCAGCTTTGGTCCAGGTTGGCTCCTGCAGAAGCCCTTCACTCCTGTGCACCCTACCCTCCTGTTGCAGGGTAAATTCACTGGGAGCCAAGCCCAGGCTGCCTCCACGGGCAGGCGCTGCTCCATGCCAGGGCAGCAGGATTTCCGGCACCCCCGAGCGTGAAATATTCAACGTGATGCTTCAAGGCTCTGCCTCCACCTCCCTCCCACCCCTCAGGGCTGATGCCAGCAGCTCTGGCTCGATTGACTTGAGTTGATTTTGCATTCAGGTATCTTTGCATCATCATCTCCAGAACCTGCAAAATGCCAGCAATGATACCAAACTGGTCAGGCAGGAAACCATCTCCCATCCACCAGCTTTTACTGGTGTTACTCCTGGCCACACTGAAGTGGTGCAGCTTCCACACTGTAACTGTGGGGCCTGAGAGGTGCTTCTCTTTTGTTTTATGCTTTTTCTGTTAGGCTGGACTATGAATGAGAAACAGTGCTGTGTATGGAGCACTAAGATGGAGAGTTAAGGGAAAAATGGAGGGAGAAACATAAACACACACTGCCTATCTCTTCTTGACACATATATCAAATGCAGGGGCACAGGAAGGGACAAAGAAGCTTGTCAGAATATGTGTGGCTGCTCTAACAGTGTCCAGACCAAGCAAACATGCCTTGCTGAGGTGCCAAGTGAGGCAGTGAGGGTTATACATATGCATCACTTCACAGTACCAAGATGAGTGCATGCCTCCTGCCTGTGGCTGCCTTCAAACCTTTCCTTTTGTTGTTGTGTGTCTGCCCATCCTCAAATAACCACTCAACAATGTCTTGTGCTTGAGGAGCTGTGGGGCAGTTTGTTAATTTAAAACATAATACATGGGATTGCCTTGCTGCTCACTTATCTGGGACAAGAAATATTTTTTTCTGGCTGATGCTCAGGCTGACCCATTTATGCAAAACTGTTTCCACATCTCATTCTCATGTCAGAAACATGGATTAATCTTATAACATTAAAGTGGTTAGTCAACATCATGGGCCAGACCTGACCCTTAATGTATGGCCTTCACTGGCCTTTTGAAGAGCTGTGGGAAGGGGTCATACAGATTGTTGAAACCAGGTTCTTAAAGCTCCAAGCTTGACAGGCTGTGTATGTGTGTGCACATCTGACTTTGTACAGGCTCTGTGCTGAAGGAACTAAAAAATCTCAATTTACTGTTACAGCCATCAGAAGCTATGATGACCTAACACTGTGTGCTTTTCAGCCCTATGTGCCCTTAATTTAAAACTTGTATTATCTAAAAAAACAAAACAAAACAAAACAAAACAAAAAACCAAACAAACAAAAAACCAAACAAAACCAACAACAAAAAAAAAAAAAAAACAAAACCAAAAAACCCCCCCAAAAAAAACAAACCAAAAAGCACTGTGCCCAGTTCAGGGAAACAGAGACAGGCACTGTTGGCAAAGGCTGACAAAAATATAGAAGAGTCCACTGATGCCATGTGATGACAGATGTCTGCAAACTCACCGCATACCATTGCGGATCTCTGCCCAGTAGAGCCAAAGGCAAGATCCTGAACAATAATTCCCAGCCTACAGGAAAAACTTGGTGCCTTTTCAGATTGATCCAAAAAATTCACTAGGAAGCTTGATAAATCATAAAGATGCTGAACAAAGGGAGAGAATAAATTCTGCATTTCTCTGTAGGAATTCAGTGCTTCTCCACGGCTGCATTGGAAGAACCACTACTCACTGCAGTTGGGGTAGTAAGGTCCCTCACACGCTCTAGTGGAAGGAATTCTCACATGTCCCAAGAAAATCCTAATAATCATGCTCCAGAGCAACATGTTTTAGGGCTCTTCCATCCTGCTGCTGAAGGTGGACACAGCACAGCCAAGGATGCAGGAGTCAGTGAACAGAAGAGGACAAACAAGAGGCCTGGTTCTGTCAGAGCACTGAGGTAGCTGGGCTCTTGCTTCCCTCTTCCTGATCCTGTTTGTGTGATGAGAGGAAAATACAAGAGACCTGGAGATAAAGTTCAGCAGTCCAGTGAGTTCAACCACCTGAATTCTGCTTGCTTCTTGTTTCAGGCACCTCAACACCATCGCTGAGGATCTCTCGTTGCATTCCTTGCCAGTTGTGGCTTCTTACTGACTTTCCATTAAACCAGTTCAGTGTGTTTTCATACACTCTCACCCCAAGATGCCAGTGATCTTGCCTGTGTGTTTACTCATCTCAAGGTCTGAGAAGAAGTAGTAAAAATACTCAAGTCAATTTAGGGCTGTGGGATTTGACTTCTCAAGGAGTTTGCCTGCTGCTAGCTGAGCCCCCAACTTCATTAGTAAGGTATGATGATGATTCAGGTAAACCCAAGTGTTCTGCTGACTTGTTATACCAGCTCAGGTTTCTGTGCTGTGCCTTTCCAAGTTGCCTGACTGGACAGGTACCAATTCACACCGGCTTCCTTTGAAGCTTTAATTTGCAGCCTGGATGCACAACTACACCCAGGACCACAACTGGATTTACAAGGCCTGGGAAAAGACTGTAGAAATGGAGGTACTTTGCTCTCCTCCCACACTGCCCTGCAGAGCTCAGGGCTACACTTTGGCACTGACAAGTGTGAATTTGGTCCATCTGGACAGCCTGAGAGATGAAAGCTCTGGGTGGGAATCTGCATCAGTCCGGTTGGGTTGGAGCGTGCTAAGAAAGAGAACAGGGATCTTAAATGATGACTTTATCAAGTGGCATTCAGATCTCTAATCCTTTTTTTCCCAGCCTCTCCTGCCAACCATAGGAAACCTTTACCTCCTGGTAAAAGATCCCCTGGCTTGCCATATCTCCACAGAACGTATTCACCAACAGAAGGGAGGAAGAAACATGAAAGAAATTTGCATATTTTTGTGGCCAGCTGCAGACAGAAAAAGATATCTTCATTCAGACATCACTGCTGCTCAGATGTGCTGCTGGATGTG
Organism: Haemorhous mexicanus; assembly: GCF_027477595.1. Taxonomy (NCBI): domain Eukaryota; kingdom Metazoa; phylum Chordata; class Aves; order Passeriformes; family Fringillidae; genus Haemorhous; species Haemorhous mexicanus. Next base: position 15,692,344 of record NC_082341.1, on the reverse strand, counting down.
TCTGGTACAGGACCGGCAAACAGGCACTTTTCCCATGACAAGCTGAGCTTTCCTGTAACATCATCACTTTTCTGCTGGACAGATCTGTTTAGAATTTTACAGATTTTCTTACAGGCTTCATGTTGCCTGAAGATGGGCATGGGACAACCCTTCAATGTTTTTCCACTAAGATTTTATTGAAAAGATCCAGTGCCATTTCAATGAATCTAAAACAATATTCAGGTCATTTTGAGTCCATCTCTAATATCTTCAGTAGTTTTTCTGTTAACATCTGTGGTGAAGTTTTCAAATAATGCCATAATGAGGATGTCAACTGTAACACTTACAAACCCCACTGCTGCATCTTTCTTCTTTCTAGTGTAGAGTAGCATTACTGAACCCCAACTAAATGCTCTCATACACCTCATGCTCCCATAAAGAACTTTACCTAAACTAAAGTCAAGGGTATATGGAGGACAGTCTCACACTCCTTGTCAGAAGCTGATTTGGGTGAAATGTTGAAAGCCAGTATCTAGAAACCCATGAAATCACCTCCAAAATCCCACTGGCTCAAATTGAATTTGTGAATCAAGACCTGTTGCAGTCATCTGACAGCAACCCTTCCATTGACTCCAGTGAGGTTTGCATCAGACCCATTTCTTACCTGTTTTTGTGTCTCAACATGCAACATGTGAAGGCCTCCAGAGTTTGAACGTGGTCTTGTATCTGGACACAATAAAAGCTGCAATAAGAGCCTTGTGGTGTGTAGTGCTCAGCTTTGAACAATACATCAGGGGAAGACTTTTTATCTCCATTCTGCAGAAAGAAGGGATTAAAGTGGTTTGAAAGACTTCTCTTAAACAAAGAGCTTGAGAGGGTGGGACTAATAAAGCTGAGCATGATAAGTGTGGGTTCATGACTAAAGAGAAATCTACATTTCAGGCACAGTGTGCAGAAAAGGCTCCTTGGCAGGACTGAAAGATAGTGCTTTGCTTCTTCTGGAAATCAAATATACCATTAACAACTGTTCTAAAAGACAAGGAAGAGGAGGAGGAGGAGGTGTAGAAGGAGGAGAAAGTGGAGGAGGAGAGAACCACCAAAGACCAACAGTTTTCAGCCAGACGATGCATTTTCCATGTAGCACAGGAGCTGTTACATTCTGGCACCCTCTCCTAGTGTTGGACGGGAGTGCTTTGGTAAAGCTGGGAAGGCAGATTTCCACATCTCATTGCAAGAGACACGAAACAACCCCCCCAGGCAGATTTCCACTGGCAAACAAGCAGAATGCAGCACAGAAATAAATAAAGAAATCACTATTAAATCATTCTGTGAGGAATATCATGGTTTGGCATGCAAACATCTCTATCTGGAGGAGCCAATGCTTGTCAAGTAAAAACACACAAAATTCCCAGCCTATCCTACTATCAGGAGCTTGTTATTACAGTGGTAAGGTCCAACAAGGATGAAACTAACTAAGTAACGTTTCTAAAAGCTTGAACTAACCATCTCACCCCACTGAACAGCATTGCATCTGGGCCTCAGTCCCAGAAAAACCTTCAGTGTTTTGGATCTGTCAACAGCAGGCTTCAGGAGTCCAAAATCCAGGCTCGAAATCTCTTTCTCGAAGTTGGGAATAGTTTGAAGCAGTTTCTGGGGTTGTGTGTCTTTACCTAAAACAAAGAAACACCTGCTGTGTGCTGGGATGTGCACCCTGCTGTGATCTCAGCCCAGTGCTTAAGAATGTAACATGGAAATGCTTCTCCCAGTGGAATGATCTCTAAGTAGCAGCCTGCCTACTTCTACAGAATGATAAAGCTGGGAACACTCCATGGTGCTAATCCTGCAAAATCCTTTTTAAAAACCAGTTTTTGTGTTCATAATCTAATAAATTTGACTTTTCAGAGCTGTTGTGTTTCCTATGCAGATTCCCTTACTGGGCTTGCTAAATTTTGGTGCAATTTCATAAGAAAGAAAAAATATCAAAGCCCCCAAGCAAAGGCTTGGGGAGGTTTTAGTCGTGTGTGTAAATACTTGATTGGGTTAGTAAAGCAGTTTGAGACAGCATTTGCTCAGCAGTGCCCAGTGGCAGGACAAGAGACTATCTGCACAAATTAAAACACAACTAATTCCACTTAAACAAAAGAGAATACTTTTTTACTCTGGAAGGGGTGAAACACTGGAGTGGATTGCCCAGCGAAGTTGCAGAGTCTCCTTCCTTGGGGATATGAGAACCCCAACTGGACACAGTCCCAGACAACACGTTCCAGCTGACTGTGGTGTGAGCAGGAGGTTGGATTGGATGATCTCCAGAGGTGCCTTCCAGCCCCAGCTGTTCTGTGACTCCAGGATTTTCTGATGTGTGAGATGCTGACCTCTCCAGACCTCTGGGATGCTGTATTTACTGTGCAGCCCAACCAGCAGGTTTGCCTTCTCACGTAAAGTCTGTCTGACCCACTGAGGCTCCGGGGAGAAGCCAGGAATGACTTCCAGAGAGGCCAAGCCCTGGCTCTTTTTCCTTGCCAGAGGAGCACAAGCCCCCAGAGCCTGGTGCGCTGTGTCAGGCGCTGGCAGCGGCTCCGAGCCTCGTGCCCGCGGCATTTTGAGCAGAGTTTTGAGATGAGCCAGGGCAGGGCAGAGCTCAGCCCGCCTGCCCGGGCACAGCCTGCCTCGCCCCGCAGCCCTCTCCCCAGCAGGACAGCTGGGATGGGGCAAGGAGGCAGCTGGAGGGAGATGCTGCCTGTGTTCCACCCAGGAAACACCATCCAGGAGTGCCATCTGCTGGGTCCCGGCCACGCAGCCTGGGAGCGCCCGGAGCTGCCCTCGCACAGGTGGTGGGAGGCGCTGGGGAGATTCAGCTGCCAGCAGGCTTCCTCCTCTCCTCCCAGGCTGCTTGGGCATCCTCTGCCAAGGGCTGTGAGGGAGCCTGTGCCAGAGAAGAGCTGGCTGGTTTTAAACAACCTGAGAGTCACTGAAATGAGAAATGACAGGAGAGTTAGTCCAAGGAAAGTGTGCTTTCTGAATCATTACTCCATCATGCTACTCCATGGAACTCAGAAAATCACCCCAGGAGCTTTCAGCTCCTCCAGGCTGAGTGGTTAGGATGGTGGAGTGGAAGCACTCTGCAGTGTTAATCCTGTGAAATCCAATTTTTATGTTCATAAGCAATTTAAGTACCTGTAGCATTTTCAGAACTATTTTATTTCTGTAGCAGGATCCATACCAGCCCCTGTAACAGGGTTCCTTCTAATGTGACACGCTGGGCAGTATCAGATTCCCAATCTCTCCTCCTAATCACTGCACCCCAGACCAGGCACTGTCCGTGGTGGATCTTGGAGAGGGAACAGTGGATCATGAGTGCCACAGCGTGGGGAAGAAATCCTGTATGGTTGCTGCTCAGAGGCAGGGAAAGCTCACAAGTGAAACCTCTAGCAATTATCAATGATCTGCATTTTTAACCAACTTGTGTACCATCTAGACTGGTGATTCATCCCCTTGTGGCTTTAAAATCACAATATTTAAGCAGCAAGATGGAATCCAGGGGTGGTATTCAGAACAATCTCTTATCTGCAGTACTTGGTTTGTCAGCACTACCTTATCCATGTGGTTTAACAGCTGAGAGAAGGTCTTTTACTGAGAAACATGGCCATGTTGGTCCTTTTGGTCCCACAGACAGGCTGTGACTTCAATGCCTGCAGTTCTTTGACAGCAAGTTCAGATCTCAGACTGCCATCTTGGAGATATTGGGGAAAAAAAGAAGAAATAAAAAATCATTTGTGCTGACAAAAAGGAATAGTCACAGGAAGAGTTATCACAGAATGGTTTGTGTTAGAAAGGACCTTCAAGGATCGTCTAGTCCCATTCCTAAATACTTCTGGAGACACAATGCGCATCTTCCCACTGGTGAGCCTCCAGCCAGCTGTGGGTAGCCAGGCCTAGATACCTGACCAAAGCACTGCAGCCTGCTGCCACCACCACTGTCACATCCCCAGCAAAGTGGATGAGGACCCCTTTTTTCCCAGCTCGGCCTCATGGTGAGCTAGTGTCAGCCTGTCCACAGAGCTTGGGACAATATGAGCTGTGGAAAGGAACTGCTAAATCTTTCTGAGGGCAAGAAACAATATTTTTTTGGTGGTCTTTTAGAGAAGGAGTAAATTAGATATGCTGCGCTGGTCTACATATGATTACCCTCCTCCCTGAGAGAGTGGTGCTCACACAGAAAAAATCCCTGACTGTTTAAAGAATACTTCCAAAACAATGAATAATGGAACCCATTTGGAAATTATACTGAATTAAATAATTTCAAGAGGGTGTTAAAGCAGTGTGGCTTTGGGCAAAGGTGCATCAGCAGCAGATAAGAGGTATCTGGATTAATGGCAAAAGTACAGGGAATATTCTTCCATACAATACTGAACTGTGTCAATTTAGTGAATGTTTCAAGTACTAAACTATTGTGCACACTTTCTTATCACTTGTGCCAACAAGATTTTTATTCTATTGATTCATCTCATTTTAAACATAAAGTCCATTCTCGATTCACTGCTTTTATTATTTTACAGGAATTAGAGCTGTGAAATTGCAGTTCTAGTTTTTAATGAAATTAAATATTCTGTTCTCAAATGAATAGTTTGAACTGGTTTACACTGATGTAATCTAGACTGAATCCTGTGTTTACAGAGGCTCAATGGCATGTAGGCTTGTATCAGACATTGAAATGGGCTCTCTCTCCAGTTCTTGGTTTCAGCATCCTGCCTTCAAATCAATTAGTGGTGGGTGGGCACTGGACTGAAATGCACACCAAAAAGACCCTGATATAGAAAAGCTTCAGGATCCAGTTAAGTTTATGCATGCTTTTTTGAGTGCAGAAAATGTGTAGTGAAGTATTTCACCAAACTGGACCCCAAATAAATTTTTCAAGCAATGAGGTAAAACACAGACAAATAAGAGTGGGTGAGAGGGAATACTACTTTTCTTTTCTATAGGGTTTATGGGGGCACAGATTACATATGATCCTACAGTTCCCCACGTGGGAGGAAGGGGATCAGAGTGGGCCCTGATGTCTCCAGCCCTAAGCTGAGGAGGACAGGACAGAGCCTGGTCTCACCCACTGATGGAGCCCAGGGAACTGTACAAACTGGGACTCTGTACAAACTGGGTGGCAAGGCAGTGGAAACAAGGGGGTGCTTGGCACCTCAGACCCATGGCCAGCCTCCTTCTGCAGTGGGAGTCAGCAGCTCTCCTTCTGCATCTGCTGGAGAGCTCTCGTGAGAGGAGCACTGGGCACTCTGTGGAGTGAGGGCTTCCGCTCTGAGCCAGGGGCTGAGCATAGCTGAACATTTCCACTCCTCCTATGTTCTCATTTGAAAGTGTGGTTTTTACAAGGGTTATTTTCCCTTCCCAGAAAGTACCCTAATTGGAGGGACTCTCCCCCCACTAAAAAAACCCAGAATGACCCATAGAATAAAATTCTTGACCTTAAATGGACACGTTCTTTGCTGAATAGACTGTTGATGAATTTTGGTTTCCATTTTCCATCCTGCTCTGAACAATGCCCATTCTTCTGGCATTGCTAGATGTTTTTCCCACCTGTCCACTTTGAGGGCAGAAAGAGACTTGAGGGCAGGAAATCTCTGGAGCCAGAGTTTTGAGGGGAGGTCAAATATTACGGGAAGACACAGCAGGCTTGTACAAAAGCGCTTCAGCTTAACATCCCTGAACTTTTCCACTGTATCATGGAACAGCAGCTGATTAGCAGAGCTTCCACATGGTACAGAAATAACTTCTGAACTCCTAAACCTGGCACCCATTTCTGGCCTTCGTACAGTGGGCAAAATGTTAATGACAAAATGGGAACATATAAGGATGAAAATATTGCAACCATTTTCTACAATGTGTCCTAAAGAAATACTCCTTATTTTAGAATGCTTTTAAAAGGTAAAAATTGATTTGAAGCTGAGTTGACATCCCCACCAGAACAGTAAAATGTGCTGTCAGAATTACAAATAAAAAGTGTTACTTTATAGACTAATGGATTTGTTTGCTGGCTTTGCATACTCTGCTTAACACAGTCCCTTTAGTGAGAGTTTCCTGATAGTCATTCAACTTCCTGGCGACATTTTTTGTTGTTGTTTTTCTTCTTTTAAATAAATCAACAGTCAGGCTACTGTCCCCCGTCTTGTGGAACAAAGCTGAATGCTCTGGGCTTGTCTCTGGGCTGTTTACATGAATGACTTCAGAGGAAATGTTCTCACATTGGCATTGATGGAACCACAAAGGTTCATTGAGATCAGTCTGAAAAGTGGACACTGTGAAGCCTCCTCCAGCTGTCCCCCTGGCACCATTAGGAAGAGAACTTCCTAACTGCCAGGGAGGTTCTGGGAGATGCAGTCAAAGGAAGGCTGGATTTACCTGATCTGACTCCACGTGTTTTGTTAATACAATTCCTTAAAAGTCCCCCTGAGAAGGTCCAACCACTGACATCTCTAAACCAAGCTGCCCACCCCAGATGAAATGTGTGCACTTTGGCTGCATTAAGCCAAAGGGATTGGGAAGGAGTGGGAGGATTGCTGGATCAGGCTGAAGTGTAGACTCTGCACAGGCTTCAAACACAAAACTAAGCAAGGCAAGCCCTGGGCTCAGCACAGAAGTGTTTCCAAGTTGCTCTGACTTTACGTTGTATGTAATGAAGCTCTTGTTGCTACACAGATGTTTAACTTTATTCTGCAGGTTGCCTCCGAAGAGCTAATCCTTGTTGAGTTAAATGCTGCATGCAATGTGCAGAGGTGCACAAGGTATAAACCAGGGATGAATTCACCCCTTTCTTCCTTTCCTTTTAAAAATTCTGAGTCTAATCCTCTTTTCCCAAGTCAGACCTTATTCAAATGAAAAGCAACCAGGATTGGTAATGAGTGCTGCAGGTAACAACAATACCTGAGCCACAGCAGCACTGCAGTTGAGGAAGCAGCAGCATTTACTTTCTGGCTCTGAGGGCAGCCAGGATCCCACTCTTCCCACACCATCACAACTTTGCACCTCCTGGATCATCTCTTGAGGCCTGCTACCTCTTCTGAGGCTGTGGAGATACCCTTGCCATCTTTGACAATTAATTATGTCTTCTGAGCAGCAGTGCACTGATTTATAGAGGGAGGTTTGATTAATAGAAGAAAGTCGTGTGCACTTTCTGCATTTGAAAGCATTTTGCAGCCAAGTCAGCTGACGGGGCACAGGGACTGAGGTAACTTGCATCTTTTTTGCCTTTCTGTTTGATGCTTTTCAACAGTGCTTTTCTGGCTCTCCAAGAGCTTGGAGTGTTTGTCACAGCCCCAGGGGAGAGAAACAAGGCCTCTGAAAGCAGATTCTGCAAAAACTTGCATGTGGGCCAGCCAGAAATCCAGTGCCACCAAGACCCTTGGAGCATCCCCTGCAGAGAAGGATCAGCTGCAGGTGTGTGGCTGTGGCAGAAGAAAAAGCTTTGCCCCTGAGCTCAGAGGTCCTTAATCATTGGGTTCTGCTGTGTGTCAATGCATCTAGAAATAATACTGCTGCCATTTTAACTTTGCAAAGCCCATCACAGTGCCAGAATCTGGAAGGAGGCTAACATCATGTCCCTCACCTACCTCTGGGATCCATGAAGAGCCCCCAGAAACTGGCCCAGTGCACGTGTTCTGAGTGTACAGACTCGAGGTACAAAGGTTTCCTTTGACTGCCAGCCACTACACTCAAGGACGACAGGATAAAACAAGCAGACAGCCAGAGACTGGGATTTTCATTCAGTCTCAGGTACTGTGGCATGGCACAGCACACCAAGGTGAGCTCATCAGACATACTCATCTTGGCAAAATACAGTTTCCTAGTAAAGCAGATATTTTTCTTAAAGAACATGACCCACTCAGATTTTCCTTTGAAGAAGGAAATTTGGGAGCTAGGAGTCAGGCTGGCCCAGTGCCTGCACCAATGGCAGGGCTCCTGCCACGTTCTGCAGGTGGCTCTGGGCTAACAGAGGTTTTGCAAAGCCAAGGCTCTCCTCAGCTTACATTAAGCCTCCCACAGTATCTCCCTATACTGCAGCTGAAAATCCTATTCTTGAGAAGAACTTATTGATTTGGCAGAGGATTAGAAGATGAGGAAGCATACCTATGTCCTGACTCACCCACACAGCAGAAACCTTGCATTTCCTGTGAGACTTGCTGTCACAGTCAATGCAATTGACATTTTAGCCACTGAAGACTCCTCGAGAGCTTTCAATGTCTTTTTGACACTCTGATGTAATACTGCCCTTCAAACAAGCACAGCTTGAAGCATCTACAGCTCATAAATCACTGGTGTGAGAATTATTAGTTAGGAGACCTTCTAGAGAACCAAATGTCCAGGAAGATGCCTGGTGTATTTTTCATTTGAATGCAACCAAGCACAATTTTATCTTCTACATAACTGGAATACCCCAAATGTTTCAGTCTGGCAGCAAGGCACATATGGCAGAGACATTTAATGTCAGTACAGATTTAATGCTATGTTCACATTTCAGATTTAAACTTCTGCTGCCTTATGTTTCAGTGATATTTTCTCTCAGGCAAACTAGAGGCCATGTCTACCATCTGGAAAACCCTAACTGTCTGCCAAGTGTAACATGAATGAGAAAATAATTGGTTGCCAAGAGAAATTGGGAAGTAACATCAGCAAATCCAGCAAATTTCTTGAGAGACTTGTTCCCTCACTGTCTGGCTCTGTAACACACTGAACAGTGGCTGGGGTGGAAATGTGGAAGCTCCAGCACTTATATTGGTGCACGTGGAGTGGGACAATGTGGGCTGAAGCCGCCAGCTGATCATCTTGGCTGGTGATGTTCTGCCTTTTATTGTGATTTTCTTGTACCACCTAAGCAAAGAGAAAGCAAATAAGCTGGCAGACATCTCACGTAAGGACAGAAATTCCAGGGTCTTCAGGCATTAGATCAGAGACCTCTGTTGTATTTTCTCTCAAGATTGTTATTTTTCTAGATGAAACAGTGCATGAGATTTTAATGTCAAAGTGCTTGTGAAACAAGTTTGTGGTTTTTTTTCATATCATAAATGTCATTAAGGAGAAGGGTCGTGTTAGTCCTTCCTGCCCCTACCTCAGAAAGGAATTCCAGCATTGGTTGTTGTATTTCCTGGGGAGAGGAGTGTTGCAGGGGAGAGACCAGTGAAAATTGCAGCAGTCTTAGGGAAAGTCATTTGTGTATCTGGTACATGGAGCAAACCAGACTTTCCCAATTAGGACTGTGGCATGGGTGAAACGAGCAATTCTTCTTTCTCACAGATAGCTGCAGCCCCAGTTCATTAATCAGCCATCACTCAGACAGGCTCCAGCAAGGAATGCTGATAGCATCGCGGCCGGAGCGGGGCGGCTGCGCTGACAGCGCCTGTGCCGCGCTCCCACCGCAGGGGCTGCCAGCATCAAACCCTGCCCGGGCTCAGCCCTGCTCATATCCTAGAGGTGAACTACAGGCGATCTCAGATCTGCCTCTGAACTTTAAACAAAGGCACCTTTAATGTCTCAACAGGACAGAGTCAGGAGCCCCTCCAACCTATATGAAAGGCTGTCATAATTAAAACCAAACAGAAACCGTCTGAATTCCTTATTAAGGACACTTACTAGAATAATTTTAACCCCTGAATAGCCTAGAAAGCCTTTAATGTTTACAGATGTTGTTAGGAGGGTATATGCAAAGGCTTTCCTGGTTAGAGCTGGTGTAAATGGAAGGGTGGGATGCTGTGGCTGTGTCTGACCCAAAAATGTGGCTTGTTGTAATGCTTTTCTCATCTTTTCCAGCACCACTCTTTGTTGCCAATGTAGAGGAGGAAAATGGAAAAAAACCCACCTAAACAAACAACAAATTGGAAATCTTTTTCCTTATTTACAATTAGCTTTCTGGCTTTTTTTCAGTCATCAGAATTGGACAAACTCCCAAAATATTTATCTTCATTTTCTGTTGGAGGAAAAAAATTGTAAGAGGACATCCTGCCACTTCTCATGTAGTATTAAGAGATTTGATTCAGTTAATTCATGTGGAATTCATGGGTAAACATAGATAAACATTCAATCTCCAAAATTACTAAATTCCTTTATAAGTAGGAACAAATGTATATCAAACACTAATTTCTCTGTTTCCAATCCATAAATAAATTCAAATACCCTTCTAAGCTAATAGCATTTTCAGTATTACATTGTATGTGAACTGTGGGTGTCAAGAACAGTCACAGTAAAATACATTCAGTCATTTTCTTAGATAGGCATGAAGGCAGTTAAACAAACTACACACTTTTTTCAAGAAAAACCTTATCCATTAATCAATTGAGAATGTGTGAGTGTCATTATTTCAAGAGAATTCATATTATAACTCATTTTTTTCTCTGGAAAAAATGAGTTTAGGAAACAGTTTGAATTGAAAATAAGATTATGTGTGTGTATGTATACATGCCTGCACATGACTGTGCGTGTATATGTAAATATTCCTACCTTTTTATATTAAGATTTTAGTGGCATATCTTCAATTGATGAAAATGATTAAATTGTAGTAGTTTAAGAAAATTATGAAATAATAGTAATAACAGGAAGAAGAAGAAGAAGAGGAGGAGGAGAAGAAGAAGAAGAAGAAGAAGAAGAAGAAGAAGAAAAAGAAGAAAAAAAAACCAGTTTGCCAGTAAAAACAACTATGCATGAATTTCCTTTCAGAAGTTATATCTGAAAATCCCCTGCAAATATAAACTAAAGTGCTGCCTTTAACCTCTACATCAAAATTACTTGAGTTCAGACAAGCCTCAACAATCCTTCCACAACTAAAGCACTGTTCTTAAGAGATAAGAACATGGATGAAACAGACTCTTGTGACTAGAAAAAATCCTGACACTGCAAAAGAAATGCCAAGGCATTTGCAGAAAATAAAATTCAAGGCAAAACCAAAGTATGGTTGTCAACATAGATCATTTCCCAGTAACAAGGTTCAGTGCCATTGCCATTCTATGCTGCTGAAGCCAATGTCATCCCCCAAATATTTATAGTACATGAAGGAGAGTTGTTATAGGCCAGATAAAAATTCACTTTTAGGCAAGAGGTGCAATTGTGCCTTTTTCAAGCCTTTTGCACTGCCTGTGTTGGTGCCTTGCAAATGCATCAAGGGTTTGGTGCTGGCCCAGTGCAGAGTGGTGCCAAGCAGGAGTCTCTGGTTTAAATGAAAGGGTGCAGCAGCTGATGCCAGCCCCTGCTCCCTGTGCTCTGCTCCAGGTGGCATGGAAAGGCACTTCCAACAACCCCAGCCCCTCATTGCCCAGTGGCACATGCCCCCCTGACAGAGCTCTGCATATTCCCTGGGAAAGGACACATGGCACCTGCACCTTGGCACGGGCTCCGGTGGGGATGCACACCCCCAGCCCAGGCAGGGCTGCTCTCCTGCAAGCACAGGATCCATGGGGCCCCCTGTGTCCCTCAGTTAGAACCTTCTTCAAAGCCTGAGCAGATGCTTCAGGACATCTCATCTAATGCAGGTTGCAGGCTGGCTGACTTCAAAGAACCCCTGGAAATGGCATGATGTGACAGCTATTTTTAGGCTGCTGTCAGGTGTGCTGTGATGCCACCCAGCCAGCTTCAATGCAAGTGAGATCTGCTCTGTCTGTTTCCAGGCGTGATGACACATTTAGTGCTGCTGGTGTCAGGAGATTGAAATGATGGAAAAAGAGAGAGAAAAGCAGGCTTGTGTGAAGGAAGAAGCCTTCTCTTCCCAGAAGTGGTACCTGGCTTATTACCCTTGAGGTTTTCCTCAGACAACCTAACCAGTGTTCTCAGGACTGATTCTGCTGACTCATCTCTCAGCTGGAAACAGGATGGTGGTGAGGCACACTGAAATCTGAGTCCTCAGAAAAGTTGCATAGGTGAGATGTTTTCACCAAGCTGACATGGCCTTGGAAGCAATGGATAGCCTATCCCTGCCCCTTCTATCCAGCTGACAAGTACTAGTCCTTGTCAAAGGGACACACCTATTCCTTGGTTAGACGGACACAGATGCTCCCACTGGTGCCCCAAGGACAAGCTGTGCTCCACTGTGTCTGCCCACCACCATTGCTGGGAAAAATATTCCCATAGCGTGTGGAAGACTGCTGAAAGAGGCCACAGTGATACATTTCATCGTAAAACAGAAATTAAAGGAAGAGCTTAGAGTTCGTAAATAGTCCAATTAACCTAAATCCTTTATTTTGCCTTAGTTGTAAGAAGCTCTGGATTCTCAGCTACTTTTTCTTGCCAAATGAAATCTTTCTTGCTGCTTCATTACTGACCCAGAAAAGTTAAGTGGTGTCATTTTTATTGAAAAAACATGGTCAGCTGTGTTACAAACTGAGAAGCAGTAATGTAATTTGCTACTGCTCTGCTTCAAGCGCTAAGAGGGAACACAAACAAGTTTAGCTGAAAAATGAAGACTGCCAAAAGCTATGTTTCTGTTCTGTATTGAGTGGGTTTTGGAGATGAAAGAGAAAGAACACTGTATTTTGAAACCAAAAAGGCTTATAAATACAAATCAAAATCTGCCTACTGTGAAGCATTTAGTTAGTACTTTCCTGAATCTGTTGTTGTGCTGGCTCCGTCATGGGGCCGATCTTTTCATTTTGTTTATATTTTCCTAATGCAAATTGTGACTTCTACCCTGGGAACATGACAAAGTCTTTCTTCACAAATGCAAAGAAGACAGGAAACTCATGGTTCCCACAAAGGAGCTTTGACTCTGACTAGATGTGATAATTTTGTTAGCAGGATCCCAGACATCAGAGCATGGAACAGTGAGCCAGACTAATAAGCTACAGGGGCTCCTGTCCACCCATGGAAAGCATCTCATCTGAGCAGGGTCCAGTTGGTGCTTTGTCATTGTGGGCCAAGCTGTGCAGCTTTTCCTTGCTTGGTGTGAGTTTCACAGAAGCAGATACAGGACCTTCACCTTTGTTTCAGCACTGAGAGTCCCAGAGCAGGGCTCCTGCCCATTTGTCTCCAGCTGATACCAAGAGATCCATCAGCTTGTGTAAGTGGCTGCTCAGCCCCCCTAATCCCTGCTGTGCATGTGGAGGAGTGCAGACACCCTGTGCTGGCCCGTGGCCAGCTGGGACAGCAGCAGCAGGAACACCAGCAGCACCATCCAAAGTAAACCAGAGAAAAAACCACTCAGGACAGACCACGGGTATATTCACCAGGATTCTTGGGAGGGTTTGGCATCCAGCTGAGCTTTGTGCTCTCCTGTGCCCTGACCTGTGTTTATCTGCTCAGTGTAGTGATGGTGGCAGCCACCACAGTTGGACCAAGCCTTCAATCATTCCAGAGAGCACATTTCCTTGTAATGCTACCACAGTCCCTTTGCTGCTATCCTTAAGGTCTGGATCCCTGTTTCAAATAAGGCCTTCAGACCCCAGAGCTGTACCTTCCACCTGCCCTCACCATGCTGACTTCCAGCCCTTAATCTCTCATTATTGCTGACAGATGGGGCTACAAAGGAGCAAGCTGAGGCTGTGGATGACCACTAAGTACCAGAAGAAAACACCCTGAGATAATACATGTTGTAATGAAGGAATTGCTGGGATTTATGGTTAGCATGTTGGGGACTGAGCCCTTCTAAACCAAGGAAAGAAAAACAGATCCAAGGCCAAGTAGTCAAGGCTGGAAACACTGTGATATGGGGCCTGCCAATGGTTCAGCTTATCCTCTAGCATGTGATGGTGTGTTTTCACAAAAATGTCCAGAATTACCTTCTCCACGGCTGCCTCCTTGATCCATCTGAGAGACAAGCCTATGTATTCACAGGTAACAACTTTACCAAGTGAGTCAAACAAAACCAGGAGTTTGAAAATTTTCTTTAGGAACAAGTTGCCCTCCATCTCGAGTCAGATTGGGCCAAAATAGAGGTAAAATCTGAATTAGAAGTCAGTTGGCCCATTAGCTGCCCATTTTGTGAGTCAGACTACTCATCTCTAAGTTTTAAGTCTTTGCTTCATGCCTCAGTTTCACTGTGGATGGAAATGTGTAAATTGCTCCAGAACATGCAAAACCATGGAAGTATTTTTTAAAGTCTGATCATTAGACAAATTAAACAGAAAGGCTGGTGGAATGGGACCTAATTACTTATGTCTATCATATATGGGAGAATTTAAATGAAAAAGTAAATTGCTGAAATGAAAAATAAAGCAAACCTTTGTTCAGTATTAGAAATAGGCAGCTGGGACCCAATTATAGAATGCAATCTCTGAGTAAGCGAATCCTGCAGGAATAAATGCTGTGCAAAAATAAATCTGCTGCATAGAAAGTAATATATGAGTTAGAACATAAAGGATCTGGACTTCTAACAAAAAAGGTATTTAGAGACTAATACCAATGTTGGCTGTCATTCAAAGCCTACTCATTGAAAAGAAAATAATAGATTAATAACATCAAACATTACTGAGCAGATGATGCCAGTAGGACTGGGAACAGGGAAATGTCACAGGTCTTGTCTCCTGCAGGAGGGCTCTGGTGCCCATTATGAGCTGCCAGAGTTCAGATTCCACATGAGGTTGGGGTCTGAAATGCCCTCTTTACCCCATCTGTGCGGGGAGCTGAGGTGAGACAGTGCCAGGCTGGGCAATGGAGGAGCAGCTGGTACCTCCAGTACAGTACCTGGCTTCAGGGAGCTGAGGCTGGAGCTGCCCAGACCCGGCTGTGCTTCCCAGCACTCACCCTGGGTCCAGTACAGTGCACAGCAGTTCCTGCCCAGTTAGAACCTCCTTCTTCCTCTCCTGGAAACCAAAGTCTGGGAGTGGGACACACTGGCAGACACTGGAATCTTAGACAGCATTGAGCCTCTGACATGCTTTCTGCATGGGGAAAATGCATGGAGGACACCCTAGTGGCCTTTCACAAGTTTAAATCTAGTCTTGTAGTATTCCCATGCCTGGAAAAGAAAGAAGAAAAAGAAAGAAAGAAAGAAAGAAAGAAAGAAAGAAAGAAAGAAAGAAAGAAAGAAAGAAAGAAAGAAAGAAAGAAAGAAAGAAAGAAAGAAAGAAAGAAAGAAAGAAAGAAAGAAAGAAAGAAAGAAAGAAAGAAAGAAAGAAAGAAAGAAAGAAAGAAAGAAAGAAAGAAACCTTTTGTTGGTTTGTTCCCAGGCTCTTAAGTCATGGGGTTAGGGCTGCGGTACTAAGCAGCCGACATTTCTGCAGCAGCAAAGATGAAAGTCAGACAAAATAATCCAAAGAAGTGCTTAACTGTGAATATTAAGTCCCAAAGGATTTATCAGAGTTTACTTTCCTCTGACTTCTAGGAGTGACTTCAACTGAAGTCCATTAAGCAAATTAAAAAGCAGAAGGAAAATAAACACAGATTAATGGAGGTAGGAATTTTATGAAGAAAAGGAAAGAGACAGACCTTGTGACAAAGCTGCTAGCCTGCTATTCAGGTTTTAAGGCCCCCAGACCTTATAAATGGAGGAGATTATTCCCTTCATGTTGCCCTGCTGGTAGTCATAAAAGAGAGTTAATAGAATTTTTTTTCCCCCACTGAGAAGTCCTGTAGAAACTCAAGTAATAATATAATCCATAATGTTTCAGTTCAGTGCGTGACATGCAGCTATTTGTTCCTTTGTTTCCAGGCAGGGAATCAGGCTGTAAATCTTGTAGTGACACAGATACTGTACTGGCTCTGTGTCATTTTATCTCCTGCTGAAACTAAAGCCCATCTGAGCAGCTTCCCACACAATTAGGGATTTGCCTGTCTGAATAACTAGGCAGGATTTCTGTATTTATTACTTCGATATAATGATTAATATTTAATCCCCAGAGATATTACCAATATGTTTGAAACTCATTTTACTTGCTAAAAAGTACTTTGAGAACAAGAAGATGAGCAAATAATATCATCATGGAGCCTTGTTATTATCTCAAGATAGTTTACATTAAAGCAAATGGTCCCATAAAGGGGAAGTTCCTTTAGCTGCTCCTTTTCTAAATTATTTTCTAATTCTCATTAAGTTTGTTGGCATTCATGGCCGGAAAAAAAGAGATAGTGGAACGGTAAAACAAGAGTAAATTAACTTCCACCATGCTGTGTGGACAGGCCCTAATTTGCCTGTGTGGTGGTACCAGCCCTTGCGGAAAGTGTGGCTTTCTTTGGCTCAGCTGGAGATGTAACACATCAGGAGCAAGTCCTGACCACTCTGGGATGTACAGGAAACCTCTTTGGAGTCTCACCACAAACCTGAGAAAAATGGGCATGTTCTTACTTCCTTTTATCCCCTTGACCTTCTTGCTAATGTCTTTGCAACATCTAACCCAGTACCAATGTGTAATTAATCTCTTGCCTCTGCTCATCAGCTTGTCTGTGTGACAGTTCTTGGTTTGACACTTATTCACAGGCAACTCCCTGTAGAAATTAAAATATTTTGAACACAGATTTACTTGAGTTTTGTTCATGGGAGGCACTGGAAACTGTTCTGATATTATTCTAAATGAGAAAGGAGTACTTGCTTCTGTATATATCCTATAATGTGACTATAAAATATAAAATATACCCCTATTTTAGCTGTTTGTTAAGGTGCCGATTTGAAGCCTTCTCTCAGACAAAGCTCCTGGACATGTAGGGTGTGACTCACTGCATGTGCAGGTGATTGTGCAAAAGGCAAAGGGTGCATGTACACCAGGGCTAAGGTTAGTGAGTTTGGGTGTGGCTTCCCAACAGCAATGGGCTCAGTGCACGTCACAGCTTCTGCTCAAAGGCTGACTGGCACCAGGGGAAGAGGCCGAGATGTCTGAGCAGCTAAAGCATGTAGCCCTTCCCTTAGTGGGTGACATTTGTCAGCCTTCCAGTTCCCATGCAACCCCTGACCTCTCACTGCTGATACCAGAAAGCTGCCAAATGGCAGTGCCTGAAGCTCTGTGCTTTCCCTGTCTGCACTGATAAAACCTGTTTGTGGCTCGGGCTGTCCAGCAGAGCCCCTGTGTGCATGAGTGCCTCTGTGCACGCCCTGACAGACAGCAGGAGCATCCCGGGCTCACCTGAGCCAGCCGTGTCACTCCCTGCTGGGGAGCTGGCCCTGGATGTCTGTCTCTGCTTTACTGCCCTCTTACACCTTGTTTTACCTTTTACCCTGGAATCCCAGAGCGTGAGGACCAGTAGCCCTACAGGAATAGAGTGTCCCCTGCTGCTGCTGGAAGGAGTTCAGTCAGAGTGAGCCTGCTGAGGTGCTCCAGGAAGAGAGGCTGGAAGGTACAGGGGCCTGGCTGCCCACACCCTCTCCTTATGGGCCAGAGCTGTCCCCATGGATGGCAGCTGTGGCACAGCCTGAGTGCCTTCTGCTCCCATCCAGCCTTTCAAGAGAGCACTGTCAGGAAGAGGGCTCAGAGCGTTGCGGCAGTGCCAAGTATGGCATCTTCCAGCTCAGCAGCCACTTGTGCTGTAGTGGCTGTATTAGCACAGCCCTTCAGGTAACTGCTGCAGGATGGCTTCAGGGCTACCACAGCACCTGACCCCCCCTTCCAGGGGTACCACAGCCCTGATGCAGGATGGCTTCAGGGCTACCACAGCACCTGACCCCCCCTTCCAGGGGTACCACAGCCCTGCTCCTCCAGAGGCTGGCTTGCCTCTGCCAGCCCCAGCAGCAGAGGCAGCAGCCCAAGCCCTTCTGCTCTACCTAACTTCACCTCCTGGCTGTGGGGGGCATTCAGGGTCCAACCTGGGCAGCTCAGTGTGTGTGCCCACAAAAAGGTGGGGGTGATGGATGGTTGGGTCCACTTCCTCTTTCAGTCCCTTCATGGTGAGGGTAGCCCCACTGACTCCCAAGGCTGGGAAGTGAGGCATCATGGTAATTGCCAGAGACAGCTTCTCCTTCCCTGTGGGCACCATCACTGCCCACAAAGGTTCTCTGGAGTTTCACCTTGAACCTTTAGGCCAGCCCCATATCCATCCTTTCCTCTCCTGGGGTACTAGTGAAACCAGGGCTTTCTGGGGGTTTTGAATGTGGGTGGAAGATAAGCACTCCTGATTTGGGTGGGTTGTGATGTGGGGCTGGATGAGATAAATGCATCCTGCTGGTTGTGGAATTAGTAGTTGGGAAAGCCATCACTCAAGGCTGTACTACTGCCAGGCACATCCAACTCTTGGCTTAGGGTCTGCCACCAGTGTGGAGCTCCCAGGAAGGCTTGGGAAGGGCTTTGTTGTGTCTGACCAGTAGACATCCTGCTATAAGAGAAAACTGAATGGCTGGGGGGTGCTGGTAATGGATGCCCCATTTGTGTTCCAACCAAACTCTACTTTTCTGGATAGACAGAAAATCTTTTTATTTATACCTTTCTGGTTTTTTCTTTCTTTTTTTTTTTTTCCCCACAGCAGAACATGCAGGAAGTGATTGAGAGCAGAAGTGGGTCTGTCTCCCATTTTTTGCAGTCTCTTATCTTAGCTAGAAGCAAGTTGCTTGGAAGCAATTCTTCCCAGAACCTCTAACACCATTAACCAATGAAATACCCTGATGAATCTGCATAACAGAACGTGTTTGTTTCAGACCTGAAGCATGCCTGGGACTCTGGGCTGCTGTAACCTAGGAAGACAGTGAAGACACAGTAATCAACAAGCTGAGAAAACGGAAATGGGGTGAGAAGACAATTCCAATGATCACATAAACATGTGGTTGTCTGAAGTCCCGAGGCATTTTGTGCAAAAACAGTGGCATTATCCACTGGAACCTGAACATGTTCCGAGTTGAGGGACAAGATTCTGCCTTCAGATTCCCCCTCTCCACCACTGCAGTTGGACTCCTGACCAGGTTTGTGTTCTGTGGCAGCACTGCTGGAGCCTGGCTCGCTGTAAGAGCAGCCTTGTTGCTGTGCCCAGGTGAGGTAAGTAATTTGTCAGCACACATGGCCAGCGGGCTCAGGGCCCCGTGGTGAGCCCTGCACAGGCTCTGCACTCTCAGCACACTGTTCAGTGCTGCTGTCCCAGCAGAGCAGGCATCCCTGCAGTGCCAGGACCTCACATGTCAATTCATTGCTCCTGGCCAGAGCTTAGAGGCAGCCCAGGGGTTGACAAGGGACACAACTGCTGTCACTCATGTTCAGGAAGTGTTGGAGGTCTAAAGTCCTTCTCCAGGACTAGTGACAGGAGGTCCCTCACTGGGAGTGCGCTCCTATAGAAACAGCCTGCTTGTAATGGGTAGGAATGACATCAATCTCATACCTGAACAGCATCTCTTTGCTTCTCCTGTTCTCAGGAAAGGCTGGACAGTGCACTGCAAGGGAGACCTGTCTGAGCAGGGGAAGGATCGACCTGAGAAAGTCCTGGCTCTGCTGTGCTGCCAGGAGCTGCCTCTGCTGCAGGGGGAGAGCTTCCCCCTCCCTGCACTGTGCTCCTCAGTCCATGTTTGCAAACCCAAAGCATTCCACAAGGTCTAAAATAACTTTAACAATATAGTTTGGGTTTTTTTAATGAAATGATTTTCCATTTTCACATGTGATTTAGGGTTCAGCTTCAAAAGATTTTCCCCAGGGTCTCTTTTGTGTGTGTTGGAATGGGGCATGCGGGTGAGGGTCAGGAGCTGGGTAGATAGTAATGCCCTTGGACACAGACAATTTATCTGGAATTTTCAATGACACTGAAAAAGGGAAGGCCTCAAAAACTGATTAAAATCTGCAAGCTTTCCAATAGCTCATATTTATGTATTTGTAATAAAAACACAACAAAACACTGCCCAGAATCTTGCCAGGTAAAACTTATATCTGTTCAGTAGTGTAAGCTGTCCCTACGGGAGTTTAAGGTGCTGCACAAACACAAAATTTTTCTCCTCCATGGAAATGCCACAGTGCCATGGAAGAAGATGTCTGGTGTGGAAACATTTGCAACTCACAGCTGGGAGGATTCAAGGCAGGGACAGAGAGGGTTAAAGAGAGAAAGGGTGCTGGAAGTGGCTGTCACCACAGATGAGCATTAGCTCTGTCTGTTGTTTTCTTTGAATGCTTGGGAAAGTACAAAATTACAAAGGAGTATTTTTTGATTATGCTGTGGTGGCTGTTCTTAAGTTTAAAAGGAGAAAAGAGAAAAAAAAAAAAAAACCAGAACAACATATTTGTTGCCAGTAGATGGGGGCTGAATCAAATCTTACCTTCTAACACCGCCGACCTTTGAAATCCAAGACTGGGTGTAGAGATGTACGCCAAGAACAGACATTTTAAATCTTCACCAAAAACGTTTCATTCAGATTAAAATGCTAGTCCCTAACAGAAAATATACTTTAATCTTTGGGAGATTCTATTTGTTCCTGTCCTAATGAAAGTCTGGGACAATTTCTGTACAATACCAGGAATTAAGTCCAAAATTTTGATCTGTGACTTAGTTGCAGATTTTGTGTGCATTATGGAGATGGTGGATATCTCAAACAGTTTAATGGTAGCTGGAGTCCTGCAGCAGGTATGGAAACACAGGGGAACTGTGTTCACTTCTAGATGTGATTAGCCATTTCCCCTAAAAGCTCTGGTAACTTCTTCAGCAAAATGTGCAGGAAAATGGACTCACAGCAGAGCTCTGCACAGGGCAGCTGCCTTGTGTAAGGTGTGACAGAGAGCCTGTCTCTTCCCTTTCACTTAGGGCAAAAACCTAGGTGTCCAGTTGAACTTTTATTTGGAAACAGAGTGAGGAACTTCCTTTCAACCACATCCATCTGAAATCCCAAGGAAGGCATAAAGTATGTTTCCTTTGTGTTCTTGATGAAAGCAGATTTTCCATTTATTTCTATGTGGCAGTGTTGCATAGGAAATGTGATAATCCTTATAAAAAAGCACTCTATCCCAGCTTGCAGCCCCTCTGGTTACAGGACACTGCAGGTGATCTGTCACACTGTCACGTCTGAGCACTCTAAGAGCTCGAGGACCTTACCAGCACTCAGGGGCAGCAGGGATCATGAGATCATCTATAGGCACATTTTAGAGGAACAAGAAACCTCCTACCAAGATAGATACAAATTAAACAGAGGGCCTTATCCTGTTTCCCCATGAATTTGAAGGAAGTGTTACCACTGATTTTAACAGCAAACAGCGCTGACCTTGTAGTGTATGTCATTAAACAGCTCTGGACTGCTTGAGAAAATTTCAACACTTCCATTATACGCCCAATCTTTCAAACTGGACATAAACATACACTTGGCAGAAATCTCAAGCTACATGTAAATTAGGAGATTTGTTTTTAACATTTTTTCCAGTCACAAAGAAAAGAGAGAGAGAAAGAAAGGCTTCTTCTGAAATGTTTTTGTTACTGCTGCTATGCAACAGCATTGATCATCTCTGCACTACTCCACCTTAAAAAATTCATTCATTCGTTCTCACAGGTAAGAACCCCACTAAAATAATTTAATTAATTAATGCTGCAATTACTATTTTTAGCTGCAAGAAGGGTAAGTGACACCAGGGTTTCAGCCAAGGTGAGGAAACTGCTGCTAGAACAGGAATGGTCACTTGGCTGATGGGTGGCTTGTGGTTCATGAGAGCTTGGGAGCAGGGGCTGTTTGTGCCCAGAGCTGCCTGCTGATGCCAGGGCTGGGAGCAAGGTAGTTGGAGCTGCTGGAATCAGTGTTATGTACCACCCCAAAACCCAGCTCTGTGTCCAGCCAGCCATCCCTACAGTGTAGCTGTAATTTTCTGAAAGGCTGTTTGAGACCAAATTATCTATATATCTGCTACAGGGATTTAAAAGCATTGGCATGACACCCATGAGGTGAGGGAGGAGAGCTGGTCGTCTGCTCCATGATTTCCAGCCCCACACTCCCAACTCCAGTGAACAAAGCTGGCATGCCAGATCCATCTGCACAGTGAAAGCAGGAGATACTCCGGAGCACCAATACCTCCTTGCCAAAGGTACCACTGCAAACTCAGTTTCTCAGTTTATTTTGCTACTTGCAAAATGCCATTACCTTGTTCCAACCAGAGTATGTTGCCAGATTTTTGGAATCTGCAGATTATATTTATTAGAAGAAGAAGAAACTGAAAATTTATATAGTTGTTTCCTCAGTGCAATCCCCTTTCTTTACAGACTTACAGAGAGTGCACTGGGCACAGGATGGCTCATGCTTCCAGGGACAATTATTATTTGCTCCCAATTCAAAATGAAATTTCTTATGGTGCCCTCCCAAATTGTTCCTTGTGTCAAAGTCACTCTGTGTGGTCTAGCATGCCAGCTGCCAGACTGTCCCTTCTCTGCATCTGCTCCTGGGCTCCCTGCACCCCTCCTTTACACACCCAGACACACACCCACCATCACTGCTCCCCTGTGGGTGCAGGCCAGGGTCAGGTACTTGCCATCAGCTTCAGAGCAGCTCCTCTCCAGGCTGTGCTCCCTGCCTGCTGGAGTCCTGCTGTTACAGCTACTGATCCTGGAGCTTACATAAAGAAACACAATTGTTAATACACAGATCCCAAGAGAAAGACTGGCAGCTTCATTGTAATTTAATCTAAACCAGGATAAGACAGTAAATATTGATGTGTTTTCATAAGGATGAAAAAGGGTGAATAAAGCAGGAGATGCTGAGGCAAGAAACACCTGTGTAATTCACAAGGAGTGGAAATACTGAAAAAGAACAAAGTTTTGACCATCTTCACTGAAAAAAAAAAAAATTGTTACAGAGGCTGGGGAATCTGTTTAATCCTTTCCAAGAGTTTGATCTCCCAACCATCACCCATATTCATGACTTGTGCTCCTGTAACAGCGAAGTTAAACCTGGTCCCATGCACTCAGCTGTGTGTGGAGCCAGTCTAGCACAAAATTAGCATTTCTGCTCAGCACTGCTATCTGTGAGACTGGGGTATCTCTCTGGGACTGGGAGTTCAGCCTGGTGGTCTGATCAAAAAGATCAAGAAATGATTACAAAGCATAAATATCATCATGTGCAGAAATCCTAGGCACAGCAGAGCTCTTTATTGCAGGGGAGAAAAGCATTAACAAGAAACAAAAGCTGAGGCTTAAATCCAGGCAAATTCAATGAGAAATTTGTTATAAGCTTCTAATCAGTGTCAGGAGATTAGCAACCAGAATAAAAAAGCAGAAGAAATGGTGGCTTCTCCAGCTCCTGACATCTTTCAACAGTGTCCAGATGCTTTTCTGGGTCTGCAGTGGTGGAAGCCAACTCCTGAGGCTCTGCCAAAGTGGACATGGGTGAAACCCTGCAGTCAGGAATCATCAGTGGCAGATTGCTCCCCCTCAAGCTGGACCAGGATCAGATTTTACCCTGCCCTGGACTGGCTTTACAACATTCACCATGCCATTCTGGAGGAGACAGCTTGCCATCACCAGCCAGGTCTCCAGCTCATTGTCCCGCCCCCAGTAGCTGCTGCATGTGCTGTCGCTGTGAAGCAGGGCTGGGTGTCCTCCACAGGCACAGACCTGTCACCGTGCCTCTCCCTGCACTCTGTGATCCCTGTATGCACTCTCCACAGGGAAAAGGAGACCTGGTCAGCTCTGCTGATGCTGACAGGGTTCCATGGGCTCCTAAGAGGAAGGCAAGGGTGGGAGACAGAGGGGAAGGCCATCCTGGGCACCTAACAGCTGGGATGAGGAAAGTCTCAAGAGCCCCATGGTTCAGTTTTTTATCTAACTTGCATGGAAGTGGAAAGTATCCTTCATGTTTTAGATCCCAGGCATTGTAATTGGGTTTCCAAGGTTGTTAGATGGTGGGTGGTATGGATTTACTGCAAAAGCCATTGGACCTGGCCTTCTTTTCCTGGGTCTCAGTGCTTTGCTGAAAATGTAGACTTTCTAATAGTAAGGGGTGTGCCACCATGTGGATCTTAAAAGGTATTTGAAAGCCACATTTGGCCTTCAGTGAAGAAAAGATGATCTAATGGACTCTTCTTGGCCTGATGTCTATGAATCCTTTCACAGTTTCCCAGGACACTCTGTGTTTGCTCATGAGCTCCTGCAGCAGCAGTGGGGCAGGGGCTGTGGTTCCTGCAGGGATCTTCACCCCTGTCTTGCAGCCCATCCCTCTCTCCTGCCCCAGAGGCTGATTCCCTCTGGCTGGACCATGTCCTGGCTGCCTCCAGCTGAGACCCCCCTGGGCTAGGGCAGTTGGGGTGGCTGCAAACCATATCATGAAAATTACTTCAGATTCGTGCCAAATTAATTTCTCCCTCAAGGCCAGGGGACGCTTTTTATCCTAAACTCCTTCTTTCCACATGCTGCTCTTTTTCAAACTGTTCTGGGCTGATGTCATCCATGCTGGTCTCAGCTAGAGGAGTAATCTTCGTGGAAATTTTGAACAAAATTCCCTCAGCATATTTCAAATGGGAGAGTGGTAAAATAGACTTTTATAATTGTTAAAATATAATCAGTTCTTTTGGCAATGCCACAGGAAAATAGATGATGTTGAAAAATTAGCAGTAACACAGTTTTTAGTGGGGGTGTGGGGGGTGTGGGGAAGTTGTACTGTGCTTGGTTGAAGGAATTAAAAAAAAAAAAAAACACGAGATCTACCATGCCCTGGGATCTGCTCTAACCTTGAAGACAAAGAAATTCAGCTCATAAGCAGCATTGCTGTATAGTTTTACTGGATTTCACACAAGACAGCAGCTCTGTGATGGCTGTTTGGATCATTTTCATGAAGGAGTTTGTAAATGAAATAATAATCAAACACACTGCTACAAGAATGTCCAAACCACAAAAAAAATATTCAAAATTCTGAGCATCAACCTCATTCTCTGAACCACTTAATGTTAGGCTACAAGAAAACCCACGTAGACAAGAGTAAACAGAATCTATGGATGAGCTTGTCAGAGAACCTGGATGATTTTTTTTCTCTCATCTGCACAGTCTATGCTGGTACCACGTGCTAACCAGATCCCTTTGTAAACATACTGATCTTGGAAGACAAAATTAGCCTTATTCACATAATTCACAGACAATTTTGTTCTTTAAAACAGCAAAATATAATGTGGACAAAGAAGAAAAAATCAGAATGTTTGTGCCATAATTGAAGTCCACAATTAAAATAACAAAGCAAAGCGGACATGTGCTGTTGCAGCATATGTCCTAGCAGCAGTGGATATGACACTTTCAGTTTTATGGCTGAATCCATAACAGCCAATTGTTTGTTGGAAACACTATTGTATAGAGCTTAAAATGGTCTGGTAATGCTTTCATATTAGTGTTTCCTGACTATTAGAAATTTCATTGTGCTGCTCCATGTTGGCAATATTTTGTATTTAAGTTCCACTACTATGAGTTTTGCTTGTGTTTTACTAAAGAACAGTATAACACAGACCCTCGGGGGGGAATTCCATTCCCCTTATTAAAAAATTGTGGCTATTTTATTTTCCTTATCTCTGCCATCCATTTCCTTTTGATTCTCAATGCATTGCTGCAAATCACTAAGACATTTCCTTGTCTGCTTTACTTTGGACCCTTTTAATGAAAGCTCCTACATAATCAAAGTCACAGGATTCATTTGATGAAGTGAACTGGTTTTGCTGAAGGGTCAGAGTTGGAGATTTAGCATTTCATAAAAGCAAAAGATCTAAAGGCAGGAGAAATGGACAACAGTTTTTACAAGATATCAGATAAACATCCAGTAAGAGAGAATGAAATTCAGCTCTTACAAAGCAGAACAGCTCAGTGTGATCCGTTTTAACTACAACCAGGTGATTGGAGCCAGCCTGCCTGCAGAAAAGTGAACCTTGCTTCCTTTGCCTCATTAGCCTGTTTTCTGTGGAATGATGTCATGGCCAGGAGGTACTTTGTACTCACCAATGCAGGGCTGACAAGGAGTGGTATAACATAAGAGAGAGAAAAACATCAGAGCAAAAGCATTCCCTTGTTCCCTTGCTTGTAGATACTGCTTGGGCTGCTGCTCAGCAGGCAGCAGTAGCTCAGACTCTGACCCTGAGAAACAAGCATTGACTGTGCGCTTTCCTTCAGAGCATGAAGCTTGGATAGCCAAAGCTTCTCAAGAAATAAAAAGTTCTGGTAAATATCTGTGTCAAGTACATATTTCTGACATTGCCAATGCACATTATTTCAATATTGTCAAAACAAAAGCCTGTGTTTGGTTCGTCCCCTTGTAGTGTTGCTGTTGCTGTTTGGACCTACCATTCAGGTTCCCCATGTCCTCTGCTCTCCTCTGAGGGCCAGACTCCTCACCAGGGTGCACATCAGCATGTGAGCCATGACCAAAGAGCCCCCAGAGAGCTCCCCCTTGGAGGGACGGCAAGAGAATGGGAAGAGATCTTCAGGAAGTGGCTTCATCCACCTCAGCATCAAGCAGGCTCAAGGCACACATCCCACTACAGGCTGAACATGCTGAGAAGTCTTCTTCTTGAGAAGAAGGAAATGAAATGGTACGTGTTATATCCCTCCCAAACTCAAAGTGCTCACAGAACCACCTTTTTGGCCCTAAGATCTCAGATGCTGTAGAGGCGCATGGTGCCTGCCTCTCAAGGAGAGGTAGCTCAGGGAGCAGGAGGCAAACAGTTGGGTCATCAATGTCAGTCTTACACTTTTTCGTGTTAGTTACAGTGTACTTTTAGGCAGAGTTAAACATTCAGAGTGGGGTTCAGCTCGCCTTAAGTAGGAGCCTCTTGTCTGTCAGCTGCAGGATGCACAGAGCTCCTTGTAGTTAATTTAGTGCATAAACACAGGCACCAAGAGACAGTGGAGACCAGGAAGTTTCCTGATGTGGCTTCCCAGCATGGTGTCCAGCTGCAGGTCTGTTTGCATGGTCTCCAAAAGTCCTGCATTGTGCCACCCAGGCAGTGCAGATACCTCAATAACCTCCATCATCTCTGATGGCACTAGCTGGTCACATTTAGGCAACTGACCCAAACTCTCTTGGCTTATTCTCCATTGCCTGTAATAAGAGTTCAGATATCTGATGTTCAGACATCTACATTTAACTGCCTCCATGTGGGTGGCTAAATCCTACACTGAATTCTAGGGTCACTCTAACAGGAAAAATACAGTCAGTAGCACAAATTTGCAAGAAGAATGATTGCAAATTCAAGAGTGAATGTCCTTACCCCCAGGCAAAGAGCTGCTCCTGGGTATTGTTTAGTTGTTTTGTCCCCCAGATGACCTCTGATTCTGCTGTGGGTTTTTCCTACAAGATATAGAGAAGAGGGTTTTAGTAAGGGTTTGAACCTCATGGTGCTCTGACTGGCTTAATCAGTTCCCTGTTCAGCATGCCATGTCCTTCAAAACAACCACACAGGGTTGTGAGAGGCGTACATCTGGCATGAAATTAATTGAGTCTGAGGCCAAGTTCTCCAAAAGTAGGTAGTTCCCTTCAAACATACCTTTGAGTCTTCATCATTCTTACCATAATTTCTGAAGCCTGGACTTCTCAAAATTTGCCATGACTAACTTACATTTACGCTAATAAGTGCATAAGTCAAGAAATTGCAATTTTCTCCTCCATGACAGATGGAGGATGTAAAGCAGTGAATGAGCTGCTAACATCTCATTACATGCAATGATGTCATTATGTGGAAAAAAAGCACAACAGGAATGCCTGAAGCAAGATTTTTAGTCACTGGGATCCAAGGTCTCAACTACAGACTCAAAGTGAAACATTTAGGATGAAATTCAGTGCCTTAATACCAGCAACTCTGACAGTACTGCACTGTATGGGCTTGTCATTCTCCTTGTTTCTTTAATGTGCTTAAACCCTGTTGAGGTAATGGGAGGGGCGTGGTTGGGAATTTCAGAGCTGTTTTAATCCAATTGTAGCCTTGGCAAGCTTTTACATTTTAACAGATCCTCCAGTAACATGCTCCAAAACCCCATAGGAGACTGCTAAACTTTGTAGGGCCTGCCTTAGATGAAAGTATACTCAGACAGGTAGTTAATGGAATGGTTTGCTCTTGTTTGGAATTACACACACACTTTGGCACACACTGAAGTTCTTCCCTGATAAAACTACAATATTGTAAATTCTGCAAACCTGGACAACTAGGAAGAAATCTGAGCACACTTAGACACTGTATAACCTCAGCTAGTGTGTGCTTGCTTCCACTCCACTGGGGGGAAAGAACTGGAGAGCGAGGATGTGAGATGGAATCAAGGCTGTCAGCATTCTCAGTGACAGTGCAAGGATGAGCCCAGCTCCGCACAGAAAACCACCCTGGCTGCTGGAACATTTGTCCTCCTTCTTCGATTTTATCTGTGTTCTCTTGAGGCTTTATGTGAGGCAGAAGATTTGGTGTCCGGGTCTCGAGGAAGCTGCTGGGGCAGCTCAGGTGAATAAAATCCCTAAACCAGTTAATATCCCACGGGGTGAAACACAATCCTCTCCTGCTCTAAGCTACTCTGTATCCTTAGCCTGTCCCACTTTCTCCCGGGAGGAAGAGCTACTGTAGTCCTCGGGACTGAGGCCAGCACTCTCAAGTTGTTCCAGCAGAGAGAGAGAGAAAAACGGAGCCACTGCCTAAGCACAATAAAACACAGCACCAAGGGAACAGGAACAGATTTGCTGCAATAGAATCCCTTTGGTGGGAACAGTTTGGGATGCTGCCTCCATGGTAGCAGGGGTCTTCACAGCTCCAGGGATGGACTTCTGCTTTTTCTCAGGGAAGCATCTCTGGGTGTGTATGGCTGGTCCTGAAGGATGGCCAGCCCCTGTGAGGACAGCAAAGACTGCCACCACATCCTACAGCCTCCTGGCTCCCTTGCAGCTGGGCAGAAGAGAAATATTTACTGCTCCTTGTCACAAAGGATTCAGGCAGGGGATGACACGGAGAATGTACAGGCCCTCTGTGCTTGTCCCTGACTCCTGTTTGGGCAGGGGACCTATGGATGGGGATGAGTGCTGGTTATGGAGCGACTTGCAGACACAAGGCACTCTGATTTGGAAGGAGCTGCCTTTCCCTTGCAATCTTGCATGGACAGGAGTTCTGGGCACTTTGCTTACACAGGAGTCAAAGTCCGGGAAGGGGTATGGAGGTGTGTGTCCCAGGCCACCAAGCTGTCCTGTAAGAGCTCTGCAGCTGGGGTAGTACTGCCACAGCTGTGACAGCTGCTTCCCTCATCTCACCACTCACTATTCACAGAACTACAAAAGCCCAGAAATGGCTAAAATAAAGAAATGTTTCTCACCAGTACAACACATTTTTGAGAACATGAGACAGGCAAATAACAGGCAGATCTTCAGCTCTTTCCCCCTTTACCTTTCCTTCACACATAGGCAAGATTTATTGTTATGGAGGGAGAAATCACAGAGCTCTCTCTCTCTGCCACAGAAAGACCATGTATGAATTCAGGTCTAAATTCACAGAGTAATCAGAATTACTTTTCAGAGAAGTATCTTGTTACTGGCTAAAACAAACAAGGGAACTGACAGATCCCAAGAGAGTAGATCATGACAAATTAAATAGTTATCCATGGGGAGGAAAAAAAAAAAAAAAAAAGAAAAAGACTCTTTCTACAAAAATTTGCCTCAGATGGAAATTAAAAGGAGTGAAGTGAGAGAAGGTGGATTACCCTCCCAATTCAGCAGTTAATGCCAGGAGAAGAGGGGGAAGAAGTTATACTGAGCTGTCCATCGATGGTGGCCGTGGGACGGGGACTGTCCCTGTCCCTGTCCTGTCCCAGCCAGCCTGCACTTTTGAACCAAGCTATTGGGTCACTTTTGAACCGACCTACGGGAAGATGGGAACAGGATGACTGGACCTTTGATGTTGCCAGGCTGTAATAGCGAGAGGAGACGAGAGAGCCTGCGCTCACAGTAACCCACTGTCTCTCATCAGCAGCAGCACATTAATTTGCCAAGTGAGGATCGTGCGGGAGAAGCAGCAGAGCGGCTTGTCAGGAAAAAAGGAACCGGGAGGGGGCCCGGGGAGAGGAGGGGGCCGGGGGAAAGGGGGGGTTGAAGGGGGGGGTTGGAGAAAATTGCTGAAAATTACAGTATTCAGCTTTTGGTGACAGTATATCAAAGCCCAGCTTCTGCCTTTATGATATTTAAATCCCTGCCGCTTCCCCAGAAAAACAGCATCGGCACAATAGAAACATTATGTGGTGGGTGGGGAGGGGAGCGCCACTGAAACGGGACTCGATTCGCGTTGGGATGCTGAGCGGGAATTGGAGGGCCCGATGGCTCCACGGCACGGATGAACAAAGTGTCCGTCTGCAGCGACAATGTCCCGAGGAGGCGCTTTGAACGCATCTCCTGTTACACGGTTCGGAGCGCACACACACACACACACACACACACACACACCGAGCCACGCACACACACTCACACGCTCCCCCCTTCCCTCCCGAGGGAAATGTCCCAGCCACTGCACAGGGCAGGAGCACTGGAGAGGCCGCACCGTGAAGTGACACCTCAGGAAGAGGATTAAAGCTCCCTAAAGCCAGGGATTTATGCCTTCTCCTTGTTAAAATACCTTGGTCTCCCTCATGGGATTGGCACTTTCTTTACTGGCTGTACCAAGCACAGCTCCAAAATTATCTTCCTCAGCCAGTGGCTCCTAGGGGCCAGAAGGGAACAAGAGAGGACACAAATCCCTGGACATCGGTCAGGGAGGGTGGAGGTGGGGTGGCAGAGATCCCCCCATGCCAGAAGGAGGTGCGCTGCCGGGGAAGGACGGGGGAGTGCAGAGCCCGGAGGAAGATTTTGTGCTCCCGAAAGGAGCTGGCTCGGCAGCCCCCAGCAGGTCTCACACACAGCCCGTGTTCGCGGCTGGGCACTGGCGGGCAGCAAGGGGCAGAGTCAGAGCTGCTTGCTGGAATCAGGTCACAGCCGAGTGCCAGGGACAGCCTGAGCCTGGTGGCTGGCCAGAGGTGCGCCTCCGAGCAGCAGAGCCGAGGGGCCGAGGGGAAGGCAGCTCCTCCTGGCACAGGTTTGACATCAGGATGGAGCTGCCTGCGCTGCCCACACGTAATTCCACCCTCAGGGATGGAACAAGTTAGCAAATGTTAGCTGGTAAATAAGTTATCCTTAAAGAACCACGCAAAGCTCAGCACAGCTCAGCAAGACCCTGGGAGGAGGCAGCTCCCTCCCCCTTTCTGGATGGCTGGGAGAGGTTGGAGAGCTCTCAAGGCTGCCCTCAGGAGAGCTGATACACACTGAGGAGATCTCTGCCAGGAGCAGGGCTCGCTCGGCACTGAGCCCCCAGCCCAGGACCCAGCCCATGAAGCCATCCATCATCTTTAGGGCACCATTTGCTGAGAAACAACATCAAAGGCCTTTGTGTTCATAAACCTAAACTGGCTCTTTATGAGAAGGACAACGGCATTTGAGCCTTGTGCAGACAGACTTGCTTTGCCGCCTCCCTCCTGCCCCTGTGCTCCCAGGTTGGTGGCACCTTTCTTTCCCAGGATATGTATGGGGGAGCAGGGGATATTAAGGAATTAGGCTGGAAGCCAAAAGCACTGCCCACTCTGTGTGCAAATCCTGCAGCGGCCTCCTGGAGGAAATGAAAGTTTCTTTCATTAGGAAAGACACTGAGGTTACATCAGAGGTACATTTGGCACCAGGATCAAAGGCCAAGCATGTATTTTAACACTTCATTGTGTTTTACAGGTACAGCTACAAGTCACAGAGAGAGAGAAAGGTGTGCCCTGTCCCCTCTTGGGACTCATGGCAGGTTAACCCCTCCTGTCACTTGAAAGGGGACAAGCACACCCAAGTTCTCCTGACACAAAAGTTGTGAGGAAGCTCAACACCAAATGTCCTGCTCAAAGCATAACTTTGCAAAGCAGGCACAGCAAAAATCCCTCAGCCCTTCAGCCAAAGAAATCCAAAGGGGGATAAAATGACAGAGAAGACTTCCAGTGGGAAGGGCAGTGCCCAAGTGCTGGCTTGAGGAACCGTTAAGAAATACAAAAGTATCCTTTCCCCACTGCATTTCAT
This sequence comes from Haemorhous mexicanus, assembly GCF_027477595.1. Lineage (NCBI taxonomy): Eukaryota > Metazoa > Chordata > Aves > Passeriformes > Fringillidae > Haemorhous > Haemorhous mexicanus. The sequence goes on along the minus strand of NC_082341.1, from coordinate 15,660,516 downwards.
CATCCCTGTATATTCTAGGGAAGCTGTACTTCTATGAATGTTTACCTTGGAAAAATAATCTTTTTTTTCCTCTGGATTGTCTGTGAAAAGAGCAGAAGGCAGCCAATCTGGCTCCATTTCCAGTCATTTGAAGGGACGGTGAGTCCTCTTCAAGACTACCAGGAAGGTATTTCCAGGAGATATTTTGACAGCCCAGCTGATGATCCATGGCTGGCACACTCCCCTGTGAGGCTTACAGCCCAGGGAAGCTTCAGCTGGGGGGCCTTTCTTGGATTATGTTTAGGAGAAAGCACTTCTCGAGCTGGAGATGCTCATTCAGGAGCAATAAGCTATCTGGAACATATCTAGAAGTTTTATTGGAGAACAATTTCTGCCTAACAGCACTACTTATTCTCTTAAAATCAATAAAAACACAACAAGAAGAGCAGATCTGATGCTCATGGGGAAAGGGCAGAGAAGGGGCATTTCTTCTGCAGCAGCCCATTTCCTGTGGTGAGGTCTCTTCCCTGCTCTCCTGAAGAACCTGGTGCTCACAGAATGTCCAGGGATCAGGGTGAGCACAGAGCCAGCAAGGATGGATGGACAGAGCCTCTGAACACGCCCCTGACATCCAGCAGTCGATAACAAATCTGCTTCTGACCATGACACACATATTTTTACTGCCATGGCTACATTTTTGTTCTCTTAATTTGCATTTTGGAACCTATGCAATTTTAGCACCCAGAAGTCCTTTTGGCAAGGGGTTTCACTGTTTCACTGCACTTCATGGTTTGCATGAGATGCACAAATGATAACATGACCTAATACTATCACCAGGACAAAGCCAAAGTCTATTTTTACTTTCCTAGAAGGTCCACTAAGGTTTGGATTCAAACACCTAACATCACTTGCATTTAAAATTTGGCTTCCATATGGCACGATTTCATTTTTAAAACTGTTATTGAGATTTTATAGATCAAATTTATGGGGAGAGAGCAGAAGGTAGAAGAAGTGCTAAGTTATGCAGCAATGGGGGGCATGTACAAGGGATTTGTGACAGCATTTGCCTTTGCACTTTTCATATGCCCAGAGGCTGGAGTAGTAAGCCTTGGCCTGCATCTTTTTACATCCTGAATGCGGCTAGAAAAGAGATAGAAACCATTTTTCAAGCATTAATTCCTTTATTTTGTCTTTACAGAGGGAGAAGAGCTGATCTTCCACACAGCTGTCATGTCCAAGTGCATGTAAAAGCACATTGAGCACATGGGCTGGAATTGTTCTAGAAGCTCCAAGCATTGTTCTGTGGTTTCTTCTTTTTCCAAGCACCTTTGTTTCACTGATTTCTGGCCAGAAGCACAACCTGGAGTGCCCAAGGACTGTGGCAAAGCTGGCTGTCATGACATTCCAACCTACCCAGAAGTGCAGGAAATATCCCAAGAAAGCTTGTTTTTATAGGCTCCCAGAAGGCTTGCACATGTCAGATATGCTTATCCAGACCAAACCCAGCCTTCCTGAAATTCACCCCTCACTAACATTAATGCTTTTTTCCATGTCAGCTTGAGTAGTGTGAGATTTTTGGCAATCAGGGAGTAGTAAAGATTTGTTTACTGCTGTTTTGGAATGGATGTTGGTTTGTTTATTGCAATTCATGCCAAAGGAATATTTCATAACAAGTAGTATATTTCAGACTATTTGTTCTTTTCACGATTTTCACTTGCTGCAGGGCTTTTGTTTCAAAAGCTTGTGTTGTTCAGCAGTAGCCAAATACATAAAGAAAAAGGAGGTGAGGAAAAAAACAAGGTGATTTTGTAAGATGCTATCCCTTTCTTGATAATTTCAAAGGTAGAATCTCAGACTGGTGCACAGCAGTTTAAAAACAAGGGGGGGCTGTTGAACTGTCACATTTTCAAGTATCAAAGTTTTACAGAAATGGTGATTTTATCTAAAACCTTTTATTGATTCTATCACTTATCCTTATTTCTTGGCTCATCTACCTTAAGTGAATATTTTCAATCATGTTTCCAGTGCAAATATGCATGGCAAGAAAGCTGAAATGAGTTTTCCATTACCACTTAGCTCTCATCAGGCTTAAATTTTGCTTCTGTGAGCTTCAACTGTTCAAAACTGCACCAAAAATACCTTTAAAGGGTTTTCAATGCCTGACATTAATTTCCTTAAATATGTAAATATTAAACAAATATTTTTGTAGGGTTGTCTGTTTTGAGACAGTAGGAGGTTGAATAAGTATTAAGCCCCCAGGTAAGATTCCTTGTCTAATGCAAAATAAAGCCACATGGGCCCATAAGACATAATTTTTTGAAATAAGAGAAGTTTGCTATGCATTTCTTTTTACATGAAGATTTCCAAAGTCATCAAAGATTGTGTCCTTGGTAAAATACCCAGAATTGGAAGATCTGCTGAGAGCTGCAGAACTCATCTCAGAAATGCAGCTCTCTGTGTCCCATTGTCATTATCTGATTTAGAATGCAAGATATATCCTGTATTAGAAGATATAATCTACATTTCCCAGTGTGTTAATAACTTGACCCCCTCCAAAGGTCCTGCTGTGTGTATTGAAGCTGTCTATTAATTCCCTTGTGGACTGCTGGTTTTGGTATTTAATCTCCAGGAAGAATTTAAGAAGGTCAAAGTCCCCTTCTTTGAGGAATGCCATACAAGTAATAAAACAAAGTACATTTGCCCCTCAAAGAGCTAGAAGTCTGGGAGCTGTGTTGACAAGAGACCTTTGGACTATTTATACTGCTATTAGAAAGAGGGGGAAGGGCAGGGAGATAGTTACTGTAGTTTAATAAGTATGGGAAGATGGTTAATACACATGGAGTTTCAGTCCCACTGTGACATTTGATTTATGTTAAATATAGTGAGGGGGTCAAGATCTCTTTTCACACCACTGTAATCCTATGGACCCCCTTGGTCTGTGTGTGTTGGCTAGAATTTGGATGATGCTGGATTTCATGGAGCAAAGAATTTTAGGATATAATAAAAATCAGCAAAGTTCCCACAGAGCGATCTGCTCATAGAGTTTCTGTGTAGGTAGGACATCAGCACAAAAGCATCACTAAGGCCTAAAGACCAAACAGAAAAAAAACTCTAAAAGTTATATTTTACAGCACTGGCTTGATCTTAAATCCCAGCTTCAAGCAGACCTTCCCCTGTCTGCAGAGGACTTCCAAGACAGCAGCATTAGGGCCTCCCCACTGCTGAGAGGAAGAAACCAAAAGCCACACCAAAACATTCAAGGACTAGAATTTACCATGTCATAATGCAGACACTCCTTGGTTGGAGACTCAGTGGACCCTTCATGCCGCTGTCTCAAAAGAGCCATGGAGATACAGCCAAAATTTCCAAGGGTCATTTGAAAGCATGCATCTGTTGCAGTGACTGGGCACATCTGAGCCTGCTGCAGTGTTCTGGGCTCCTACAATGCCCATGCACAACTCACAGACTGGGGCCAAGGGGGTTGCTGATGTAACACATGCTATTACCCCAGATCTCTGAATAGGTTGCTGGACTTTCTAACCCTGCTTTCCAAGAAAAACAGTAAGTGCCATAGCACTGTTTGTTGATGTGTTTGTTGATCCATCTGTCCCTTCAAGCCTGATGGCCAGTTCCTATTAGATTTTGGCAGTAGAAGACACTTCAAGGCATCATATTCCTGCAAGCTGATTTAAATGCATGAGATACAGACAGCCTAGAAATACCTCCACAACATAAAAGCTGCTACATAGCCTCAACCAATTCAACTCCAGGAAATGCACAAGGAAAGGACACCAAAACTGAGACCAGACTTTGGTTGGGTCAGTGGCTCATGAAGCTACTTCCCATGAAAGAACATTGGAGTCCAGGGAGAGCAATAGTGAGCAGCCTTGTGAAAGCCTGCAAATTATCCTAAAGAGAGCTGTAATGAATTTTTCCCAATAATCTGGATGAAAACACCTTCTCAGCCCAGCTTTCACAGGGAGATGAAAGTTGAGGCTGCCAATACAAATTCTTCACCATAGCTCCCACTGCAGTGCGTGTTGAGGAGCCGATGGCAGGGCTGTGCCCCCTGGGGCTGCAAGACAATGTCCCTGCAGCTCAGCAGAGCAGCATCCTCCCTCCCTCCCTCCCTTCCTCGCTCCCCGTGCCGTGCCTCAGACACGCGGGGCGGGCGCTGTCTCGGCACCCTGGCAGCCCAGGTGTGGGCAGATAATGGCTCAGGCTTCCCTTTTACTGCTGCTCTTATTTTATCTGCTCTGAGATACCATCAGTGACAAGGCAAGTGTGGGGAGATTTCTTTGACAGTCCTCTCATGACATCTGATTACAAATGGCCTGGGCTTATCCAACGCCTCCCCTGGCTGATAACTTCAAAGGGACTGGCTCTCCCTTCTCCTGCTTAAGCTGCCCAAATAGCTCCTCTTCCAGGGCTCTGATTTTGGCCAGGCTTTTCATAAAATGCATCAGTGTCACTGTGTTCACAGGGTTGGATCTGAGGAGGAATCTGGGCTTCTGGCCTGACAAGACTAAACTTGGATGGGCAAATCTGCTGAAAATTGAGATTTTATGAACTTTTCAAATTATTTTTGTGCATTCATGGGGTTCAAAAACTCGACTGAGGTCATGAACCTTTCCTCTCCTTCTCCTGTCATTTGAAACTAGTTTTTATTTCCAAGAGTGATTAGTTCTATTAAAAGAGTATTTTCCGAACTGAATGGGAGTTCTGTGCTACTGCATGTCCAGACAGGAGATGTGATGAATCACGAGATGGAAGAAAACTTTGGAACGAAAAGCCCATCACCATGATTAGAAAATGAGGATAAAATCCTGGCCCAGTGAAGTTAGCAGCAAAATATTATTGCCCTCTGTAAGACCAGGTTTTCATCAGCTATTTTTTGTTTCATTGGAGTTTTTCTTCTCTCCTCCTCCTCTTGGGATCTCTGTTTTCCTTCAGCCCACTCAAAGGCTTTTTTTCCCTCCTTATTTTTGAATAGCTTTCATATTTCTTTTATCCACAACTGTTTCTTAGACTGCTTCCCTTTGATAGCACTCATTCTCAGTCTGCTTTGAGTTCAACTAAGAAGCTTCAGGAGCCTTAGACAAAACAAATTTGCCTCTGGAAACTTCATTTTTTACACAATTTTCTGTGGCTTTCGCCACCATGCCAGCAAAAACTAGATGCCTTACATGTATTTTGAAAGGAGCTTGGTTTGCAGGGTGAGTTTCCCACTGCCAGAAAGGATAACTACAAAGCACAATGCACTTGGATGGCAGGAGGCAGTGTCAGGGATTTTTTTTTTCCCATTAGGCTGGCTTTGCATGGCAGTGAGAAGTGATGGTCACTGAAACCTCCCAGAGTCAGGGTGGTCCCAAAGGCTGGCACCACTGGAACAGTCCCCAACGCCTGAAATTCTGTCAGTGTCAGAGTTGTGACACTCAGGTAAACCAAGCATGGGATTTCTGCCTCCTCCCCATGATTCAGGAGCTGAATCTCTTATTTTTTGCCTGTTTATCTCTCAGTGGGACTGAGACCCCCTGTTATAGTGCATAGCTGCTCTACCAAGGCGCGCGAAGGCACAACCCATGTCCTTGATAGTTTAACAACTTAGTTTAGCTGTTTATGTCTTAGTTTAACAGCTGAAAATTAACTTTGCCGTGCTACCAGTTACTTTTCCTGCTGCCCACAGAGTGCATTTATTGTTTGAGGCCTCAGTTACACATTTTGAGATGAAGACCAGCCTTCAAAAGAGTTCACTGTAAAAAAAAATTGTAAAAAGAGTAATTTTGCACTTCAACTTTGTTTCCAAAAATTATTTTATGCTAATGGCTGCTGCCCATAATTCCTTGTGAGCATTCAAACTTTGGAAAGACAATATTTTTTAGCTGATAGCCTGAGAAGTTCCTGGAGTGATAGTCAAAGAGCCTGAAATCCTCTGTGCATCACGGATTAAGAAAACAATTCCAGCACTTCTCCAAATCCAAAGGACACCTCTAACTGTGTTCACCCCTTCATGTCCCCCTGAAGGTGGGGGGGCCCTCCAGGTCCTGCATGCTGGCTTCTGCAGTAGAGAGGGATGTTCTGAGGAGCACAGCCCCACCAACCACGCTTGTCAGGTGATGGATGTGGTGTGCTCCAAGCTCCTCTCTGCTTGGGCTGTTTCAAGTACCCAGGTTATCAGGGCTCTGCCATTATGAATGTAAACTGCAAATGGAACATCAAACAACAGCCCTGTCCTGCACAGCGTCACTGCCACGGCTGGGACAAGGAGGAGCTGCCTGATCATTTCCAGCTCTCAAACTGCTGGGGAAGGGCTGGGGAGTGACCGGGATAAAGAGCAGCATTCACAACAGCCTCAAACCCCTTCTGCAGGAGGGCTAAGGTCATGCTTTACTCCTACTCCCAGCTTTGTTACATTAAGTATAATTCTCTTCACTTTATGAAAACAGGTTAAAAATAAGAACTGGAGATATTTGGATTAATGTACAAGAACAGGGGGATTAAGAGGCCCTGTCGATTAAGGTGATCCCTTTAAGGCTCTGCCCTTTCACCCCTGGAGCTTGGCTTTAATTCCTACTCAGGCTGATGTGACTAAACCCCTTCTAATCTGACAGCTGAGAGAGGTCAGAAGTTAAATGTGTCCAGGCAGCAAAAGACACCATTCTGATGGTCTCTGTCCTCAGGAGTCACTCTGACATGGCAGTCCCAGGCACCCCTCACAGCAATGAGAGTGGCTCTGTGACCTTTTTGGCACCTTGCGGTGCTGACTCTCCAAGTTTGGATTCTTGCAAATCTTATCCTTCTTGGTTTTGCCCCCCCTACCCTTCATAATGCTCCCCCTGAAGATGCTGCAGGGCAAGTAGCATCCTCACCACGGGGCTTACCCTGGCCCCCAGAGTGATGTTTTGGTATTTTCCACATATGGCTGTGTGTTGTGGCAGGCACCATTTGTAAGCAGTGACCCTGGTCCAACTGCAGCACTTGCTGTGGATGGAAAGGAACCAGGCTGTGCCGGGCAAGCAGGCTTGGTCACCATCCCAGCCTGCCCTGCAATCAGAGGTGCAGCTGCCACGGGTCCTGCTACAGAGAAGATGAGCAGATTGCTTCAGAGATTGTCCACCCACCTCGTTTAGACACCTCTGCTGGAAGGGGTTGTGTGTGAGTGTCTGTCTCACATGCTGGGGGTGAATGGGGCTGACACGGGGTTGCCTCACTCCCCTCCCCCAGCTGTTGACTAGCCCTGAGGCCAGTGAGATGGATCTGCTTCTTGTTACAGAGGCTTGCAAAACCTAAACCAAACCAGAGCCTGTTGTTATCTAGAAGTGAATGTCATGTCCTAAGGAGGATGCTGAAGATGGTTTATTAGCTGTGAGATCTTCCAGCTTGCACAGTAAACCACCATCAAAATCCATGCCTCAGCAGTACTGAGATTAGTGATAGCCAGGGCTGAGTGCTGAGCAGACTAACTTGAATAAATGTCTTGTTTCTCAGCTGCATGAACAAAGGAATTGTGACTCTCTGAGGCTATGTTTTACCCTGCAAACAATCCCTCTGGGCTAGGCTTGGGACCTTCCTGAGATCTGTTTTCTCTCTAACATCTTGCACTTGTTCTGGTTCAGAAGAGGACTTTGAAACCCAGCAAGGCTGAGCAAGCAGTTCTTTCAGGCCAAGCATCACTGACAAAATTCACAATGCTTATGCTGAAAAAGCAGAAGAGGCTTGGTCCGTCTCAGGTAGTTAAAAAATATTTCTGGGCCAGAGCCTTGCAGTGGTATCTTTCTGCTTCTTCTGTGGCTGGGCATAGCAGCAGCAGGGATGGGGAGAGTGGAGAGCTATAGGAACAAAAGCAGGGAGCAGCAGAAGCCCAGGGCCCATATCCCTTAGAAGTCCTCTTCCACTAGCCTGTTCCTACTTTTCTGCTTGTGACTGTTTTTCCCTTTTTCCTCCTCTTTTCTACTTCCTGGGTTCTCACAGCCTTTGCAGTTAACAGCCAGACATTTGTCCCTTCCCTTCAGAGCCACGGAACTCTGTGTGCCTTCAACAAGCCCACCACACAGGCTCCTTTTGCTGCAGCTGCAAGGGCCAAAGCCCTGCTTGCAGCCCTGTCTGGCAGGGTTAATTTCAGCTATGCATCAAGTTGCTTTTCCTGAGCACCATCCACAGAAGCTGGATGACCCTGCATGCCCGGCCTGGCTCAGGGGAAGTGCAGGGTTTGCCTTCCCCCACCTTGTACCATAAATGCTGCAGCCCCAGAGAGGACTCCTTGGGTAGTCCTGGGGTACAAAACTCAGTACATGTAGGAGTGTCTGACCACAAAAAGAAAGCTTGGATCAGTGCTTCAATATTTAAAGAACAAGGAACACAGGAAGACAGATGCCATTTCTCAGCCACCCAGATGGGGAGAGTGAAGTCACTGTAGTCAGGGTGGGTTTGCCTTACTCTACCTCCATGCTCAGCAGCTCCTCTCAGCACATGGTCTAGATTAAGCCCCATTCTCTTTTAAGCCATTAAATCATCATGAGCTCTCCAGTCTCCCAGTGGGCTCATCTTGGAAAATCTTGCAATAGCTCCAATTTCTGCCAAATCATTCAGATCTTAGCTTTCAACTTGTCTTTCACCCCGGGGCTTTGGCTTCCCCATTGGTAGAAGGATAAAGGTCTTGCACAAAGGCCTCGGGAGAGATGTGCGTGGGCTCGCTGCTGCTGATCTGAAGCAAAGACAGAGTTTGTGTGGGGGTGTGCTTATGTAAAACTCTGAGCTCCACTTCACCTCAGGGCCACCCACAGACTCCAAGATTAATTATTTGCTCGTACATTTTCCCCACAATAAGATTAATTTGTGGGGAGGGGAGCACTGAGTTTGGGGACAGTGAACTTTGCTGTTGGGACAGATATTTAGTTGGTACTCAGACCTGGTCCAAACCCACTTTTGAAAGGTTTCACAGAGGTGAGCTGATGATCTGGACATGACCTGATCTCTTAGATCATCTGTGCTGTACAGAGAAAGTGGTCTTCTCAGGAGCGTGATATGGATTCCTGACCCTGCCATCAGTTTTACGTTCTTAGATTAAGGAAGTCTTGGTCAATTTTAGTCCTCCAGCAGGCCAAGTGGCAGGATTGCCCATGTGGCTGTAGCTCACTAAGGTACATGGGAGGAGTGCAAGCAGCCCACGGGAGCCAATTAGCACTGGGCTTGGTTTGTGTGTGCTCACACCACAGGGTGACAATTTTGTCACAGTAGAGGAGCTCAGGGAGCTAAGACATGCAAGTGGAAGACTTAAAGCTCATGCACAGCCATCCCTCTCTTGTCCAGGGGAAGCACTGGGATCACACCATGGCTGGGACCTCTAGGCCCAGGTAGCTGTGCTAGGGGTACTCCCTGTTATGCCTTTTCTCATGGTGATCCATCAGCCTTACGTATTCCCTGCAAGGCTTATTTTAGTGTCACAACAGTGTTCTTAAATTCATTAGCAGATGTACCATATTTTTCAAACAGATCCCTTAAGACTAACTTAATTGTCCAGCAAGCTGTGGGTACAGCCTTTCAAGCCCACATTAAACAAACAGCTGCTGATCCAGAAGGAGCGAGTCAGAAATTAATAAAACCTTCCCTAGACTAAATGGTGAAACGCTGCATAGTGTGTATGTCATCTAATAAATACACCTGTTGAGTGAAGGGGTGAGCAAAGAGGAGAAGGGAAATGTTTCCTGAGACCTCCCTGGGGCAGGCTGCCAGTTGTTGTTTGAGCAGCACATGCAGCTGTGAGAGCTGTGTTTGTGGGGAAGGGAAGGGAAGGGAAGGGAAGGGAAGGGAAGGGAAGGGAAGGGAAGGGAAGGGAAGGGAAGGGAAGGGAAGGGAAGGGAAGGGAAGGGAAGGGAAGGGAAGGGAAGGGAAGGGAAGGGAAGGGAAGGGAAGGGAAGGGAAGGGAAGGGAAGGGAAGGGAAGGGAAGGGAAGGGAAGGGAAGGGAAGGGAAGGGAAGGGAAGGGAAGGGAAGGGAAGGGAAGGGAAGGGAAGGGAAGGGAAGGGAAGGGAAGGGAAGGGAAGGGAAGGGAAGGGAAGGGAAGGGAAGGGAAGGGAAGGGAAGGGAAGGGAAGGGAAGGGAAGGGAAGGGAAGGGAAGGGAAGGGAAGGGAAGGGAAGGGAAGGGAAGGGAAGGGAAGGGAAGGGAAGGGAAGGGAAGGGAAGGGGGTGTGGGAGAGAGGCTTTTGTCACTCCAGCATGCCCTGTGCTAGCCTAGGTCCTGCTCCACGAGCCCAGTCTCTTAAACTCACCCAAACAGTCTGAGCACAGACAGCCCCTGTGACTTTGCAGCCCCAGTTCCTTGGAGGCTGGCCAGGGATTAAGTCAGTAAATAAAAACATTGCATTTTTTTAAGTTTTGGCAAAGAAGATGAAAACAAAGGCCCAGCATTTTGCATGCAAGGACGAGATTACTTTTTTTAAACCTCTGCTGTCACCATACCTTCACTGTGTCTGTAGAGAGGAAGCCAGTGGATGAGGAGCTCTGCCACCCCAGTTTCATGGGGTTGAATGCCTCCAAAGCAAACAGCATTCTCACAAACTACAGAGCAACATTGAAGCCTGATGCCATAAAAGAGATAAGAATGCATAGACCGTGTTGTGAAAAGAAGGGAAAATACTTGAATACTTTGAATCCCTGATGTTGATTAGGACACATTGTCAGGGTCTGTGAAAAGTTCAGTATTGAGGTGCCTCTTTAGAGAAACTTGCCATCACATACATGTCTCATCTGGTCCTTTGTCCTCATGCTAGATCACTTCTTCCCAGCCCTTCTGCCACTGCAATGTCCCTAAATCTGAGTCCCTCACACAGCACATGCTAAGGAGAGAGCGTCCAGACCTGGCTGTTTGTACAATACTGCATAAAGAAGATTAAATTGTGTCCCTTACACATGCACATTTTCCTGTAAAAGAATATTCCTAAAGTGCTTTGAGATCCATGGATGAAAAGATCTGTTAACAATAATAATTTATTACTGCAAAGTTATTGCTAAAGGTCTCAGCTTTTCCTTTGTGATTACATACATAGGAGCTTCCTGCAATGTTACAGAACATCTCCCCAGGCTGATACTTGGCAAAATGTGTTCCAATTCTGAGCCATTTAATTTTTTTATTAGTTTTCTGAAAGCTTGTGTTAACCAGTTTTAACCTGAAAAGTGAAGAAACAGAACCAAAACAATAATACCTGGACTGTAAATCTGCACCCTGGTGATTTACAATGAAATGACTGTCTGAATTAGACCAACTATTGTTCTAGCTACACTCCACATCACCACTGAATGGGACAGAAAAAAATAAATAAAAGGCTAGAAGTGATATTTTCTTTTTTATGAGGGCATGGAAAATCATGGTAGCTTAGCATCCCTTCTCAACTACAACTTTTCCCCTGGAGCAAGTATGAATCATGTGGACAGGAGCACAAATAAATCTTCCCGCAGACAAACTTGTGTCTGCAAGGTTTTCATTTAGCTTGCCTTTGCCAACCAGTCAGAGTATGAGAATACAGTAGCTGTTCAGTGAGGTGAGGAATGATCACTTTTTTAACTACAAGAAATTAATTTGTAAAAAATGGTTTTGAAGAAAGAAATAGGGCTTTCTCTTTCTGGCAATACAACGTGCTCTGCACAGGCAGTGTGATGGAGATGCTTCCTGTGTGCTGCTCTTCAGTGCTCCCTGTGTCCTGGGCCACCAGTGCACTCAGAGCATTACTCACATGTTCTTTTCCTGAGCAACTTGTCTTGCATGAGCAGTTTCTGCAAGGATGAGGACCAGGACTCTCAAATGCCTGCAACCTGACCACAGCAGTGGTCCACAGCAGTGACCACAGCAGTTCATTGTTGCACTTTGCCTGTCCTGTAGGGAAGCACATCAGACTGATCCAGCCACTCAGCCACCTTCCAGCAACCCTGGCCTGACTTTGGAGCAGCACTAGGCAGGACATGGAAGATACTACTCCAGGCCCTGAGGCAACGAGAAGCAATTAAATAGGATTAAACAGGGACAAAACAGGAATGGGAGGATTGTTTCTGTTGCTTTTACCAGCACTGGAGTGGAATCTGATTGTAATTGTGTCCTGTTTACTGTCCTGATCAGAACAGAGATGAATGTCCAGATAAAATAAAGACACTTTCAATAAACTGTTTCTGATTAGAAATAGCAGGGTGGGGGATGGAGGAGCAGGCCCTGAGTGCAGCACTGTGTGTAACTTGCTGAGGAGTGCCTGGACTTGCTCTGCAGTGTCTGACCTTAGCTCAGTGGCACTGCCCTCATCCTCAGCCATGCAGGTACAGAGCAGCTGAGAATGGGTCCTCTGTGCCACCTCAACAGCTCACACAGATTAGTATAGACCATGATCACCCCTCCCTAAACTGCTCCTTCCATTGGTTTTCCACACTTGGTGTGCCCCTGCTCGTGGCAGGAGGGTTAGAACTAGGTGATCTTTAGGGTCTCTTCCAACCTAACCATTCTGTGATTCTGTGATCCTACGATTCCATGACTTTGCAAAACCATCCGAAGACTTAATTAATTTCTGGGAACACTCACCAGGATCATATGACTGGTCTCTTTCTGAAATTACATTTTCTCTGCAGTACATTTAAACAACTGGACCTTGGTGGTGGAGAAAAATCAGGAGACTTTCATGAGAGAGTTTTCAAAAAACAACATAAAAATGGCATCTCCTTGTTAACCAAGAGAAGCAGAAGGAGCATCAGTCAGACTGTGAGGTACAGGTAAGGAAATAACCCTCAGAAATATTTTCTTCAATATGAAGAAAATCCAGGATAAGGACAATAAATATGAAATACAGTAACAAACGCATAGCATTACTGAAGCCTCAGTGCAGAATTTTAATAAAGCAAATCACTCTGCATTCATGTTCAAAAATACGCCAGTTACTGTAACACACTATGACACTACCTTATGGGATGTTTGCCCAGGTTTCATATCTGAAAGAGGAAAATTATTTAAACCAAGTGTAGGGTTCAAAATGCTGCAAAATTCTTGACACCATTCTGGAAAGCTAGAGGTAAAAATTACACTGAACCAGAGAGTGGTTGCCACTTCAGCAACCATCATTCAGAATGGCATCAGTACAGAGATGAGGAGAAGTCTAATTTCATTGCAATGTATTGTAGGACACAATATTTCTCCATACTGAGCATTCACAATATTCTTACAAGATAAGCTGCTCTGGGACTGTAATGTTGGAGGAGTGAGATGGATGACCTCATTATTTCTGTTTAAAATCAATAATTATTTAAGTTGTTGGTATGCTTGGAATCATCCAATAAAAAATGGAGTAAATATATCAACAACAGCAAAGCTAATGACTGCAGGAGTCAGCAAAAGCAGAGAAGCCAAATGAGAGGGAAAACTGAAAATTCAGTTTTTTGGGAAAAGTGACCAAGAAGGTGACATGGTCAACATCAAGGCTCTGGGCTGACAAAGTCTGCTGAAACCAGCAGTCTGTAATTGCTCTGCCAATAAACTGCAGCCTCAGCAGTGATGGTGCCAGAAGAAAAACCTCTGGCACAATGGCTACAGCATTTCTGTAAAGGATGGAAATAACCCAAACAACCTGAGGCTGGTTCTAGCTATAAAATGACAATTAAATTTAAGGAAAATACACTCATTCTACTAGAATTCTACACTCATTCTAGGGAGCTGGGATCTACAGTGACCCTTGGAGCACTCTAATTTCTATCAAAACATGGACCAAAAATCCTGGTCCTTCAACTGAAGGAAGAGTGCTTTTGAAGGCATTGAATTTACCCTGAAGCTGCTAAAATGGCAATAAAAGAATAAAGAAACTGAGTATGTACAGAGCTTGATTAGGGACATCACCTTGCAACATCAAATATATTTTCTCCTTTTTCCTGAATGCTCCCTGAGAATGAAGAAAAATCAGGCAAAAACAGCTGAGAAAAAGGGTGATGCACATTCTGTTTTACATATATCTACAGACTGCATTCTTCAGTAAAAAGGAAAAATTTCTTCTAATCAAACCAAGTATGTCATTGGAAATGCCTCAGTCATAAGTTGAAAATAATCATCTTTTATACATATGTCAAATCAAAGCTGCTCACATTTTGCTATGAAATATCTAAAGATAATCTGGAACTTCTAAAGACTCATGAAATCTCACAAAAAAAAGAAGAGTGATCTGGACTTAGAAGAGCACCCCAGAAAAGATTAAACTAAGTCTTGGTTCATTTAGCAGATGAGACACATTTCAGCTAGAAACAAAACATATCAAACAACTGAGAATGTCCAATATTATGTTTCAGCTGTATTAACTGGCAGAAATTGTACTTCCATTTCCAGTAAGCTATGTGAGAGCTGAAAGAATATTTTCAGGACTCAGATTTATCCCTTCACCACAGAGGTTCAATATTACAGAGCAAATATCAGAAAATATTACTTCAGTTTTCTCAAATAAATTTCAGGAGAAGCATATTTGTTTGACATTTGAGCATTAGCATACATTCTGCAAAATTACCATGCACAAATGAATGACCAAAAAGAGATTAAAATATCAAGTTCTTATTTATACTTCTATTATGATTAAATCCAACCTGTAAGTACAAATTAATCCTAAGTTTTTATTTTATTTTCCTACCAAAGCAAGAAAAGAAAACCAAAGGAAAGGCAGAATGAAATAAAACCTTGATGATTTCTGGATATATGTCCTCCCCAGGTTTCCCAAATCCTACAGTCCTGCACAGGGAGACCACAGACCTCTGCTGCAGCTGTGATCATGATTCCCCACACTGGGAGGTTCCTGCAGACCAGCAGGGCTGAAGTTCATCTTTGCAGGGATGAACCTGCTCACAAGCCAGGCAGAGCAGCTACAAAGGGCCTCTCTCACACTCCATCTGGAAAAATCAGCTCTGCAGTTCATCTCAGTAATTCTTTTAGTACTCAACACAATTACATTGCACTAGAAAGCACCCAGAGAAGGAATGATAACTAATAAGGATATTCTTAACTGGGAACCACTTCACAGTAATTAATTCCTGGTCTGTGTTTGACCAGTGTTACTTTGTGCATAGACTGAAAGTTAAAAGAGCATTTGCATCAAAGCACACAGGTCCCTTAGCATGCAGACCCCACTAAGCTCATTTCCTATCCAAGTGCAGTGCTCAGTTTAAAGTTAATTCCTCCCCTGCAGAGGTTATGGGCTACAGCAATATTCCCTCCTTTAACGAGGGGAATACTGCTGTGCTGGGAATATTTCCATGGCCAAATTAAGTTCTGGAAGTACTTACTCCCAGCCCAGAGCCCAGTTCTGCACCTTGCCTTACCCCTCTTTATGGCCTGACCTCACCACAGCAGAGTGGAGCCCATGGCTGAGAACAAAGCATGAGAACAGTGCTGCCCTCAGAGGTGCCTAAACAAATCTGCCTTTTTGAGCAGCCTGCTCAGATACTACTGAAGGTGTAGTTGGACCTCACTCTTTGTAGCCTACCTAAGTAGACTAAAATGATGTATGTTAAGGGATGTATGTTTTACTTCAGACTATCTATTCTTTCTTTCTTTCTTTTTTTTTTCTTTTTTTTTTTTTTTTTTAATTAAACCTTGTGTCTTTCCAAGCCCTCAGGAAAGTCTTTTAGAGTAACATTAAAAAAAATTAAATTAAAGGGAGAAGACAGAAAACCTCAGACATTTTTCTTTGGATTGAATAAGTTTGACTGTCCCTTCATATTCATGATAAAATACTAAAAACTGATGATAAAAGAAAGTAAGACTTTCTTAGCTGAGAGAAAGAATGCCAGTATATTTAGGAGAAGCAAGGGGTTCTATAAACAGATTAAATGATGCGCACTTTGTTTGAGAGCTTTCAACACAGTACACAAATTAAATATTTCCAGAAATTCTGTTGGGCCTACGAAACAGAGAAGTATTGTGGGCTCTTAAAATGACCTTTCAAATTTAAAAAAACAAAAAGGTCTGTATACATAATGGAAAATGTGCCTTGATAAACATAAGGTACTTTGTTGACTGTGGTTGAAAACTGACTATTGAAGGAATCTCACAGGGACACAAAATGAGGCCTTGTTTTACTTTTTTTTCTTTTTCTTTTTTTCTTTTTTTTACTTCTCTTGCAAGGTCATGGGTTTACAGACATCTGATGTGGAAAATGGAAACTTGTACCTCATCACACGGGCAGTGGATGCAGCGCAGCTCTCTGGCACACTCGCCCATGGATGCATCTGCAGAGCAGTGAGCATTCTCTGCCAAAGGCTTCATTCACAGCATTACAGGGTTTTGGACCCACCTCATGGAGACCCTGCAGAAAAGATGCAGCCCAGTCCACCTTCAGTTCTTACAGCTCTTGGGCAGCCCAGTCCATCAGCCTACCTTGTCCAAACCCTGGCATTCACCCCAGACAGGCTAAAGAAATGCTTGGATTTTTCAGTGTCCCAGCTTCTCTTGGTAGAGGCAGAGGCAGATTTCTGTATGCACAAAATCTCCACTTCAGGGGACAGGTCTGGCCCTTCACCACTTGAAAGCAGAATAAGTCAGGAGTCACAGAGATAGAGAAGGACACCTTGTGTGACACCCCCGGTGCTGATCTACCCCCACACTTTGAGACCCTTTTCATTTAGTCCTTGGCCTGGAAAGTAAATGTTTATCTTTCTTCATAAAGTTCAGGGATGCTTCCTAATGGTTTCATGCTCAGCCTTATGTTTTGCAAAACTCACTGCATTTTATTTCATATTTCTTTCCTTGTCTACAGCAGCCTTTCCCCTCCTCCTCTATGGCCCCAGTGTGCTGATGCCACTTCAACAAAAGAAGTGCAAGCACAGCTCCATCACATTGTTCTGCTGTAACCCTATAATCCTGGCTCTGACACACTGTCACCCAGAGAAGACACTGGGTGTCTTCTCCCAAAGCATAGGAGAAACCCTCTTGGTCCCCGGGCCTTGTGGTGCAGGGCTTTGCATAAGGAAGCACAATGAGTGCTTTATGAGTAGCTTGCCTTGCTGTGTCTCCATGTCACTGTCTTTGAATGATCACTTTCATAAAACACATTGGTGTCTGCCCACGAAAAAGATTGTAGGTAAGGGAGGAAGAACTGCTGTCAACTTTCCTGCAGTTCTGGGAGGAGCAAGGAACTATCTGAAGTGGGTTTATGTTCCAAGGTGGGGGCTGGTTTCCCTCTGTGGCAGTAAAAACGCATATTCAACCAGATCAACTGTCCAACTCATGGTTTTATTATTAAATTACAGACCCTGAAGAACTCAAAATAAAAACTGATTAGATCAAAAACTACTTGCTTTGCACATCACCATGGCAATTCCACTTTCTCCATCTAGTTATTTATGATGATGATGGCCTCTGCAATAAGCCTTGAAATAGATACAAAGATACAGCCGAGTCAAAATAAATTACAGAAAATGAGTGTCTTAACTGGCAGCAAGTCCATCGTCCTCTGCCCCAGAAAACCATCTAGGCTCCAAGAAGATAAAAGGTATGGCCTTGAGAACTAGCACATAAGCAGAATTCAAATGCATTCGTAAATGCAATCTGCAAAATCCCCAGCCACTTGCTGTGTGAATACATAAGGATATTTTTGCTTTAAACTTCTCCAGATACCCAGAGTCCATCCTAAACCATCAATACTGGCAGCCAAAAAGTCCCCAGGATCTGATCCCAGAGGTGTTGCACAGCAATGTTACTCTAGGTAGTCTCTGCTCCATGAGCAGCTGTTACGTGTGCACTTTGTACATGTACACCTTTGTTTGCAGAATTGTCCCTGGGTGACCACAGCAGAGCTCCAGTCCACATTGAGTGGCAAGGTTTCCTGACCCAGTTCTCTTCTCTCCCTGATTCTCAACCCCTGGCCAGGAGCAGCAGCCAGCCAAACATGGATGCTGACCTGCCTGACAAAACACAAGCATCCTGGAAGGCAGCCTCCTCCTCTTTCAGCTCAGTGGGGAGCAGGACTGCTATCCTTGTTTCAGATGAACTCCAATGGTAAACATCTCTCTACCTCTCCCTTTTTTCAATGACTTTTAATGTTGGCATCTCAGCTTTACCCAGGGATGTAGGTGCTAGAAAAGATCCACTCAAACAGACATCCCTGTGCGTGCAAAAAGAAAGCAGGTAGAACAAAGCCTTGAATTTTAGAACAAGCAATGTTATTTGGTACTGTAAACATGAGAGCTGCTAGATCCCATCCAGAATATATATGGCAGGTCCTGTGCCCTGAAACACATCTTCCCCATGCTGTGCTCCATCACATTCACAGAGCTTTCCCCCAAGCCCAGGTTTCTGTGTGTTTGTACAGATGAACCCAGTTCCGGGCAGGGCTGCTCTTGGGACACATGCCCACGTAGGCAGGCAAACAAGGATTTTCACAATCAAAGAAAAGCATTCACAGTTTGCCTGCCTTTATTTCACTGTTTATAAATACCCAGTTAGGAATTAGGGGAAGACCACTGTGTGCTTTAAGTAGCCAGTCTGCTAGCACAAAAGATGAATAGTGAATAGCTGAAGCGAATGATTCCCAGAAAACTCATTTTGCCTGTGTAATTCAGCAAATGCTTACAAATAAGGAACAAAAAGTAAGGACATGACTAGAGGATAGATTAGACTAGTCAGGGTTTTTTTCCCACATTTAAATATTTATAAAGCATTATATATATAAAAAATACATATGCATACTGGGGGGAATTTACACACCTCACACTCTCGTGCAAGCATGCACAAGCCAGAGCACTGACAGCCTGGCTTGTGCATGCTTGACAGTGTATCACCTATCAGATGGTCATGAGCAAGGCTGATGGAAGTGCAGGAAATGACTGTCCATGGCTGCTGGAGTGCAACACCCCTGTGTCAACATTTTACTTTCTTGTTCATCTTTCCCATGTGCTACAAGCAAGTTATGAGCATGACCAGTGCTCAAGTTGGAAACTTGGTGGGTATGCATCAGCAAGGCACACGGTGTGAAAATGGGCAAACCCTGACAAACTTCTTCACAGTGTTCCTTGTGATACTGATGATGCCAGAATGGTATCAGGTGAGAGCTGAGACAGAGTCATTTTATGACTACTGCCACTGAAATTTCCTGGCCAGAGACTGTCAGAGATGTTATCTACAAGGAATTCTGCCTCTCATCTTACAGGAGGATATTCTCCTCCTGATGCTGTGATTTATCAGCCCTCAAAGGTAATCTGGCAAGCATGGTCACCTGCATAACATATGACAACAACATATGACAATTGTCATAACAATTTCTTCAGAGGTACCATGCGTATTACAAGACCCCTGTTTGAAAAACCCTTTGTGACAGCCCTTGATATTGCTGCAGCCCATCAAAGGGCCAAACACAAATAATACAAAAGTATTTTTTTTTATTAAGAAATAATAAAAGAATTAAGACATGTTTACTAGGTCACCAAACTCTGACAAACTCTGGCATAAGTGGGTGAAAAGTAGCTTTTATTCTAACTGCTAACAAGAAAGAAGAATGTGGGGCTATTTTGGTTGTTTTTTTTTTTTTTTAATTTTTAAATATAAATTGCTTTCAAAACAAAAAAAATCAATATGCTTTCCAGGCATTCCCACCACTTTTCATCGAAAAAGCTTATCAAGTTTGACATGAATTGATTCAATTACTCTAAAACTGCTGTGAATTTACATATTAACTAAAAATATTTTCTGTTCAGCTCCATCCAAAACACATATAACATTTGTAAGAACTGGTGGGGGAAACTGTGACTAGGATACAGAAATATTTGAACATCAAATAAAGTGTAAATGTAATGGACTCACTATTACAGAAATATCTTGGCATGTTTCCACCTGGAGCCAGCAAGATGATTAACTGGCCATATGCACTAATTATTTGAGGCTGATGTTTGCATCAGTGCTGTGTAAATTCTGCTCACAAAAAAAATCCCAAACCAGCCCCCACAACTGAGGCTGGGAGACTGGATCTTCTGTGCCTGATGAAGCTTGAGACAGGTACAACAACAAGAGCCTCTGGGATTTCCAAGCACAGGTTTGGGCAAGCCTAAAGTGGCCAACAGCTCAGTAAGGAAAGCCCATGCTGTGCTGGCTCCAACAGTACCCAGAGAGCTTCTCTGGAGCAGGAGTCACTTACCACAGACTCCCACTATTTCTGTTTCTCTGGAAATGCCTCCAACAATCTCCATGTCAAATTCTGCTCCAGAACGGAGCGGCTAATATATCTACTAAAGCATCTTCAGCTTCAAGTCCTCCAATACCTGGCCCTGTGACATAACCTAACTTTTGGTTAGTGCCCTGTGCCATGAGGAGTGCTGCTAAGCAGACAAGGAAAGTTTTCTCCTACACTTGCCTTTCTATGTATGCCTTCAGACAGAATCTGAATTTGAATCCCTCCCTTGGATGATAAAAAACCATGTTTGTTCTTTGCCCATACTTGGAGTGATCTGAGCAGGATCAGGGCTGAGATTTTGCTGAAAGGTGCTGGTTGGCCTGGTTCTTCCATATATACTGAGCAAAAATGATGTTGTAGCTTAGCTGAAAGTTCACTTGTCTTCAGTGCAACCTATAAACCCAGTTCCAGCTACAGAAGCACTCGGAGGCCCCAGGTACTCTTGCTTCTCACAGCATCTTTTCATATGTTCCTGTCAGCTGTGGCTAACAGTCATCTTATGTTCCTGTCATCTGTTCTCTGTTTATGATTTGTGCATTTTAAAACAAAGGGGGAAACAACCTCCAGGAAAATCCTGACACATTTTTGGAGTGTGACAGCCATGTTAAAAATAATAGAAAACTAATGTTGTTTTTTTTTTAATTGTTTTATTTTGGGTTTGGGGGTTTGGAAGATTGTAGGGTGGTTTGGGGAGGGGGCGTTGTTTGTTTTTCATATCTATTTAGAGCTGGCTTTCCCACATTTTTCAGGCAGCAAAATTAAATCAGTAGCAGCTTTGTCAAACTCTATTTTTCCTTACAACATATTCACTTTCCTTCAGTCTGTCAAGTTCCCGTGAAGGGCTGAGATCTTCTGGTGGTGCTCAGCAGCACTGTGTCTCCAAGGAGGTTCGTGTATCTGCGCATCACTTCGCGAAACGGTGCCGGTAAGGAATGAATGGGAAAAAAAGCTCAGAGATCGAATGCAGACTTTGATCGCTATTTGTTTAAACCTGCAAGGGAGGAGAGCATTCTGCTGAGCTGGCCTGGGGCCTGGCTGCCCACGAGATGGTGCTAGAAAGCTGCGGATGTCAGCAGGACCCGTGGGGGAAGGCACCCTGCCGGTTGAGGACATCAAGCACTGCAATGCTTTCTCTCCTATTTTAATAAAAACACTTCAGTTTCATTTTCACTTGAAAAGTTTGATCATTGTGAAGGCATGCACTTGATGCAAAACAATTCTCACTTACGTGTAGTTAAAACCCAGGGCACTGCTTTCTCATGGGTACACAAGGAGATACCTCAAGAGCTCCCATTTCTAAATGTTACTTTCTTAATCCCAGCTTTCTTTCCAAAATTTTTTCCCCTTGCACTGTTTTCAATTGTTTGCAGAAATTATCACTCTTACTAGTGGACATAACATACTGGATTCAGATCTAGCCTATAATCCAGAATTACTTTTTCTAATGAAAGAGAGCTTCTCTGACACTATATAATTGACAGTGAGATCAACTTTCGTCCCTGTTTGTTTTTTTCACAGTCACAGGAAAACGACAGGCAAGACAAGCTATGAGCGAGGAATCCAGCCCCTAAAGCTGCAATCTTGTGTAGCCTGGAAAAGGTTTCTGGGTAGAAAGAACCACCACAGGTCAGATAAATTTCTGTACCAATCACACAAAGGCCAGCTGAGGTCAGGTCGTCCATAAAAAGAAGATATTTCCATGCTGGAGCACTGGGCCCTGACACAGCTCTGTTCCAAACACACGGCCAATATTTGCTATTACAGATCATTTATTAAATCTTGGCCAATAATAATAGGAAATTTTATGCATATGAAGATCTCTATATTTTGCCAAAAATAGTTCATGCATGAAAAATATTACATAAACTTTCTGAATATATATCAAAATAAATATTACAAACTACAGGAAATATGCTAATATGACTCCCATTGAAGTTTCAGGATTTGTTTAGGATTACTCTGATGGTTATAAAAGTGTCTCCTCTCATATCCTTCAGCTGAAGGAACAGCTTTGCCTTGGTCATTTTCTCCTCTTAAAAGCATGCCAGATTAGTCTTACATCCAGCAGAACTCCTAAAGGCACAGCACTAAGTCTAGACACCTGCACATGTCCAGACCAAGTACACTGCTGAGCTGGATCCCCCCAGGTCAGACAAACCTTCTGAGCCAATTTTCCAGTGCTGATTGATGTTGCTCCTGCATACCCATGCATAGCTGAGCCTTCCAGCCACCATCTGCAGTGGTCACCACGTGTCTGCAAGTCGTGCCAGCCCTTTAAAGGCAGGTGTCAACACTCTTCACTGAGCACGATGACAGCAGGGCTTGAACTTCCACTGTATGTGGCAAAGAGGGATGAAGTCACATATTTGCTTCCCTTGATGTCTGTCAAGCTGCCCTTGGTGTGTTTCTGACTGTACTCATTTCACAGCACGATAGTGACTCCAGTATCATGACATGCTCACAGGGTTTATGGTCCTTTAAGGGTTAGAACATGACAGAATGTTCTTTGACTTCAAGGGGTTTGGGATTTTGCCCCAAGATGGATGAAAATGTCATGATTTCACAGATAGAAACATCATCTACTACAAATAGTCATGGTTCACTCAAAGTCAACAAGAAAGTGTTTGAAAATGTTCCGAGTCTTAAGTCTACCCTGACAAGAAAATTTGCACAGCTCCATCAGTCTTTCAGAGGAAGTGATACAGAGATAGTGAGAGCTGAAAGATCGGAAATGAAAATGATGACAGAGGTAGAAAAAAAGAGCGATGGGCAACACTGGAACTGGGTAATTCAAGGAAACAGAAAAGTTACACATTTAAGAATTTTATTAAAATGAACAGAAGGGTTTTTGTAACACCTTATCTCCGTCATTTAACGCCTTATTATTGCATTGAAGCCCAGTATATATCAGCTTTCCAAGAGGGCTTAGATATGGATAAACAAGTTCCATATTAAGGCACAGATCATTAGAATGAGGGGCGAATCCTTTTTTTTTTTTAATAATAAATTCTTATGTGACTCAAAGTATTCCATAACTGTGTGTTGTTGGACTTCCTGTACTTCCCATAAACAACTAATTATTTGGCATGGAAACACTTTCCTGTTGTCCCCAAGGCCATTTTCTTGGAAGGAGTGCAGGAGAAGTAAGAAGCGAAGAAGCCTGCCTCCAAGTGACGCAGAACTGGTCAAGCTGACTTTGTGAGATCCATCCCAGTGGGATCCTGTGGAAAATAGCCTTGAGGAATCCCAGCTCAACACAGGCAAAAGCTCCGCTAGAACTGGCTACTGTTGTGAAAGATAATGGAAGTGGTTTTTCATTAACACCGAAAGGAGAGCCAAGGAAAATCTCCATCCTTGATTGGAGTGCTGGGGAACACTGTTACCAAGGTGGAGGAAAAGGCTGAGGCACTTAATGCTCCCTTTCTCTCAGTCTTTGACAGAAAGACTGTTTATTCTCAGGGCAACAAGCCCCCTGAGCTGGTGGACAGAGACAGGGAGCAGAATAGATCCCCTGCAACCCAGGAGGAAACAGTCAGTGACCTGCTGAGCTGCTTAGGCCCTCACAAGTCTATGAGGCTGGGTGGATTCCCCTGAAGGTGCTGAAGGGGTTGGTCAAAGAGCAGAAGAGCTTGCCAAGCCACTCTCCCTCATTTATCATCGGTCCTGGTTAACTGTGAAGGTTCCAAACAACTGGAGGTCAGCCAGCATGATGTACATGTATGAGAAGGGTTGGAAGGAGGATCTGGGGAACTACTGTCACCCTGACCTCAGTGCCAGGCAAGGTTATGGAACAGGTCATCTTAAATGCCATCACGTGGCACATACAGGACAACCAGGGTTTAGGAAAGGCAGATCCTGACTGTCCTGATCTCCTTTTACGACCAAGAGACCTGGTAATAAAAGGGCTGGTGGGCAGGGAAAAGGCCATGGATGCATCTACCTGGACTTCAGTAAAGCTTTTGATATTGTCTCCTACAGCATTCTCCTAGAGCAACTGGCAGCCCATGGCTTGGGCAGTGCCCTCTGTGTTGGATTAAAAACGGTCAGGGTGGCAAGGCCCTGGGAGTGTTGGTGAATAGTGCCACATCCAGCTGGCAGCTGGTCCCCAGTGGTGTTCCCCAGGGCTTGGTGTTGGGCCAGTCCTGGTAATCAATGATCTGGACAAGGAGGTCAAGGGCACTCTCAGTCAGCTTGTGAACAATGCTTGGTTGGCTGGGAGTGCTGATCTGCTGGAGGGCAGGAAGGCTCTGCAGAGGGCTCTGGACAGGCTGGGTTCATGGGGTGAGGCCAGTGGTATGAGGTTCTACAAGGCCAAGTGCTGGACCTTACACTTGGGGATTGGGATCACAGCAGCCCCTGCAGTGCTACAGGCTGGGGGAAGAGCGGCTGAAAATTGGCCCAGTGGAAAAAGACCCGGGGGTGCTGTTTGACAGATGGCTGGACATGAGCTGCCAGTGTGTCCAGGTGGCCAAATGGCATCCTGGCTTGTGTCAGAAATACAGCATGGCCAGCAGGACTGGGGAAGTGATTGTCCCTCTGTGCTTGGCACTGGTGAGATGCCCAAGTGCTGCGATCACTCCTGGGGCTCCCAGCTCCTCTGTCCCTGGAGGTGTTCAGAAAACAACCGGATGCGGCAGTCAATGCCATGGTCTGTTTGGCAAGGTGGTGATCCAAGGTTGGACCCAAGGATATTGGAGATCTTTTCCAACATTAGTGATTTTACGATTCTGTGATCCCATTGTCTGCAGTCTCTTGGGGATGGGAGGTTACCACAGAAAACTCTCATGTGCACAAAGGACTCAGCACAGAAAGTTTAAATATCTCCTCCAAGGTCACTTATGAAATCAAGGAGAATCCCCTGGGCCCCAGGTGTGTATTTTTGCCAGTGCTGCCTGTCTCCTGTCATGGAAACACAGCTAAAAAACCCGAGGGTGGTGCCCTGTGGGGCTTTTTCTCCATCCATGCCATCAGATATGCCTTTTATCCCTCTCAGTCTGCTTCAGACAGCACATTAAGCACCCTTCTGTCTGCTGTCTCTCCTGCCTGGGAGCCAGCAGAGAAAGGCTCCCCTGCCCTCAAAACGCCAGGCAGAGGGAGGGAGGCAGAGCTGGGGCAGAACAGAGACACAGAGATGCTCAGAAATCCCCAAGCAGAATGTGAAGGGGGAGATGATCCGTGATGGATGTGGGCACAGCATGGTGGCACTCACAAAGCACAGAGGAAGAGCAGAGCTGGGCATGCAGAAATGGGCCTGGCCAGGGCTGAGGTGCTGCCAAAGCAGGAGCCTCCCTGCAGTGCCAGCCCAGCCCAGAGAGCACCACCTTTCCTAGTGCAGGCAGGGCACCATGGGGCAGCTTTCCAGCCTCTGACACCTTAAGGCACACAAACTGCACAGTGGTGGTCTCATCTCACAGCCATCTGGACGAGACTATTTTTAAATAAAAGCAAAATTTTCATAAGTATTTGTTGACTCCAACAGTCACGAAGTGTAAAAACCCAAGCTATTGCAGTATTTGGGATAATTTGCAAGCTTTAGTGTTGCAAGAACATAAATAGAGAAGTGCTGTTATTTAAGGGGGAAGGAAAGTTGTATAAAATATTTTAGAGGATGGTTTAAATGTCTTTAAATGCAATAACTAATTTCCCTGTCTGGGGATTTTCACTTTAGAGTCACACCAGACAGAAATTTTATTTTGCAGGTATGTATGAGATTATCAGATACTAAGGTTTCTTTTAGCCCCCAAATAAATTATTTCATGTTAGAGATTTGTAAGCTTTCTAAGATTTTAATTTTTTAATGAAAGCATTATCACTGTTTAGTCTTGTATATAGAAGGGACACACAAACATCCTTGCAAAACCTGTTCCCAAACCCAGATTCCCTGGCTGGTGAGCTCACCAATGCAGAAAATGTCAATTGGTATTCCCACAAGATCCAGCATGAAAATCACCACAGAGTCTCCCACCTCCACAATGCCAGCTCTTCCCCACTTTAATCCCAAACAAAAATCTTAATGATAAATGTATTATTTTCACTTACTCTTCAATAGAAATAACAATTTGTGTGAAAAAGATTCATCAAGGTGAAGTTTGGGAAAACTTTAATGGATTTAAGGCCCGCTTCTAAAATCAGCTGCTAATGACAGACTTAGAGACCCCTAAACCAAGTTGCAAAAACATAGTTAGAAAAAATATTGATAATGAAAAAAAAAAAAAATCAGAAAACTGCAAGTGCCTGAGGACTCTTTTTTGGTGGAAACCACTGCAAGCTGAAGCTTTGCTAAGATGGCAGTGATAAGTGGTTTGTGCACAAGTTTCATCAAGATACATGGTCCAGGCTCGTGGAAGACAGGACCAGTGGCTTGTACCTCAAGGAAATGACACCGTACATTGATGATTATTTTTATATATCTTCTTGTCGCTATTGAAACATGAAAGCACTTATCTTTATGTAGTTTCCTCTATCTGTATCAACTAGTTGTAAATCTGTTTGATTTTCCAGGTCCTTTTACAGTCAAAAGATATTTAAAAAGGACTGTACTGTATAGAGAGCAGAGCAGCCAAAGGGCAATTTTAAATTTGCAGGCTGAAAGAAGCTGTATCATAGTCAGGCAGGGAGGAACTCACTGGCCAGTTTTTTATAAACTAATAAAAATTTTGAGAGAAGGCAGCTGATCTTCTTGCTGTATGATTTCTCTTCACCTGGAGCAGGGATTCTTTGCCAAGAACAAAGCAAAGCTGTTTGCAGAAAACAGCTCTGCTCAGCCTTCCAGGTCCTGTCTGCAGAGGAAGGAGGGAGGCAGCAGGATATGTTGCACATGTGTTCAAGTCCTTGCATTGTTGTCAAGGAAGTGATATGAACTTCTGGGAAATCCACAGTTCCTCTTTAATATGTCAACAGGTTAACAGTGCTGTGCAGGCTGTATCTGGCTGTGCAAGCAAGGTGATGTTTATGTGGCTGGATAGTGATAACAGCACCTGGATAAGTTCTGATTCCTTCTGGAAATATCATCTGTCCTTATGAACATAAGCACAGGTGTTGACTTAATTTATCCTTACTGGCATGCTTTTGTTACAGGTAACCAATTCATTCAGCAAATTCAACCTGTAAGAGTGGAATGTCTTCATCTTTGCTCAAAACCCAGTACAGTACTTTTCCTTCTTAACACATTTTTGAGCTTGAGAACAAGTGCTCTTTTTAAAATCCTGTCCTCAAGGAATGCTAGAGAAATCTTTGAAAGCTTAGAAGTCCTAAATGATGCAGCATTTTTTCTCTTTTTCTTTACTGGGAAGGGCCACTTGGCTGCAGCAGGGTTTTGAGGTGGGCCTCCAGAAAGTGCCCCTGGGTGCTGCCCTCCCTCCCAGCCCCCACACATGGAGTGGGTGGCCCACAGCGAATGTCAAGGACCTGCTACAGGGCAGCTGCAGGTCAGAGACTGTGTGGGCCACAAGTGAGAGAGGTCAGAATAACTTATACTGATTTTTGTCCTTTCAGTCCTCTCCTAGGGCATATGCTCTAAAAACCCATTACATCACAGCACAAGAAAGTGCTGCCACCCTGTGAGATGCCAGCACAGCTCAGGCCTTCTTCAAGCAGAAGGAATAATTAAATTATTTTTCATTGCCATGTGACAAGAGCCAGGGGCAGCCCAGTGGTCTTACCAACAAGAATTGGATCAATTCTCAAGAAAGACTTGAAAAATTACTTTTTCTGACTACAAAGTCTTCAGAAACAGCTGGATTCAACAAGAGAAAGGTATTTTCTCATATCTTGAGGTTACTTGCCAAATGTTGAAGGAAGGATCCTGTATAATATATGGTGTGTAGGTTTTCTCCTGTGTCTTTCAGAATGAACATCCCACATCCAAGGTTTTGATCCCTTTGGGCCAAAACAGCAATAACCAACATTTGTGTTTTGAGACATTTCAGTGATAAATGGGTTGGGGTTGGGGGTTGAAGCTACCTTTTTATATTCTTCCTGCACTGCTGGCTTGGAATGCACAGAAAAACCTCTGCACCTACTGGGCTTTTTTCTGGCCATGAGCACATTTCCTAAGTACTATCTTGGTGTGATGACACAAGCTGAGAATAATCCCAAATCCTTGTTTTATAGTTTTAACTAAGATTAAAGCATAAATAAACTAAATCCATCACTGGGAATGAACTTTTTCTACAATTCTGTAGCTCTCTGTAGCTCTCTTTATTTTCAAAGGCCACTTCCTTCAGTTTATTTATTTTCATGCTAGCTTTTCTGGCTTTGTCCCTTGCACTGCACCCTGAGTGATCTCACTAGAAATTCCAGGTATGTCTCAACACAAAATTTGCAAATTCTCCCAAGTCTCCAAAAAACCTTCTCCCTGCCCTACTTCCCCAATTACTTTCCATTTGGTGATAAAATGTGGTTCTGTCAGTGTTCTTTCCAGTGCTGTCCCCAGGCAGCAGAAACATGCTGTGGCCAATCTGATCTCAGCCTACAGAAGCAAATATCTGCTTCCTCCTGTGCTGTGCAGAGAGAACCAACTGGGGCTGAGTCACATCTGGTGAAACTCTGGGTGGTGTTATTAAAGGGCAAAAGTCATTTGGAGGAAAGTGAGAGCAAAAACTCAAGGGAGAAGTAAAATGCTGCATATCAGCAGAGGTGCAGAGAGTGTAGAGAGTGCTGGTTGGATTTGCACAGCAGTGCATGAAGCAGCGTCAGGGCCATGCCTGGAAACCTCTCAGTGCCCCCCAGCCAGCAGCACCAGCGAGAGCTCAGAGATGCACTTGGGTACCCCATGGGGAAGTAGATCAAGGAAGAGACTGGAATGCAAGAAGAGATTATTCAGAAGAAAATGGAATTGGGCTCTAAAATGGGATGGAAAGCAAGCCATAGTTTTCAGGATGTCCTTCCACAGCACATTGAACCTGCAGGGCTGGGATTGGAAGCTCAGCAGCAGTGCAGCAGAAAGCTCTCCAGTTCCCTATCCTTGCTGTTCGTTCTCATATTCATTCAGTTTTGTTGTGATGGCATTTTAAAATCAGATCTAGTCCCAGGAAAGAGGGAGACACAGTCTGCAAGGGGATGGGGACAATTGCCAGGAGCAGGGCCAGGAAATCCTTGTTGGAGCTTTGTAGCAGGGGTGTGCTCACGCTCACTGTGTGAACTGCACCAGGTGAGGTAGCATGGAAGGACATAACAATGATGCTTTTATTGAAGGTTTTGTATATTTATTTTTTTCATCCTGTGAATCTAGATTCTCTTGTTTCTACTGCACAAATATCTTGGGTCATTTCTTAAGAGTTTTCTGTTTAATGAAGTTCAGTTGTAGTGGATTAAATTTACATCCCTGGTGAGTTGAGAAGTGTTTTCCATTTTCTAATTAACAGCTTAAAGTGTTCTTTTTGCATAGAGAATATTTATGTGCTTCGCAGTTCATCTTTCCTCTTTGGGTCACATTAATTCTAGCATCTGAAGTTTGTTCTCCATTTTGTGGCAGTAATGCACATAAAATGCTTGTAACACCAAATTGCCAGGATATTTGTATTCCTGATTTAATCCATGAAACACAAAGGAGACCATGCTGCTCTTGGGGTTCAAACCGAGCGCTGGGCAGCCCTCGGCGGGGTATCTCTGATTCGCGTCCCTCGGCTGCCCCGGCCGCAGCTCAGCCGGCGGCTGCCAGCAGAGCAGAGCGCGACAGCGTCAGCTGCAGCTCCCCGCTGGCAGCACTGCCCTGTGCGGTCCCTGTCACCCGTGCGGGCTCGGGCACAGCCTGGGGGCACAGCATTCCCGGGGGAAAGCAGGCAGCTGGGCAGAGCCGAGCCGCCCGCCCCGCTCCAGCTGCTCCCGGGGGAATCGCGGGAGCGGGGGCGGCGCTCGGTGCCGAACGAGCGGCTCCCGCAGGGACAGCGCTAGGGGGCGACACAAGTTCTAAAACCGAGCTGAGGGCTCGCACAAGGCTGCGGGTCAGGCTTTAGCCGGACCCTAAAGGGGCAGGACCTGCAGCCTGGGCTGCTGAGGGGTCTCTTTGGCTCTGGCCATCTCCCCTTTCCTTCCTAGGGAGCCACAACGCCGCGTTATGCTGTGCCTTTGCTCCCAGGCAGGGATCCAGCACGCTGGGCTGGAGATACAGAGGTGCTGGAGGGCCTCGTGTGCCAGGGAGGCAATGCAAGGCAATCACATCCCATTACAGCCGCTGCTGCTCCTGAGCTTGGCTGAGTAACCTGAGCTTGGTCAGAGCCCAGAATAATAATGCTGAGGTGCCCAGAGTGGCATCTGCCTTGTCATTGGGAAATATCAGTCATGGGGCTCACCAGCCAGCCTTCCCCATAGTGCATCTCCATCCTGTGCTCAGGCTTAGGCTTAGTTTAATCCCATGCAAAAAGGGTGAGGAGGAAAAAAAAAAAAAAAAAAGAAAAAAATTAAGTCAAAAGAGGAGAAGCCAAGAAGTATTAAATTTAACTTTATATAAAATAAAAGCCATCTTCAGGGAAGTCCCTTGCCATTCTGGGTGTTAAACTACTCTCTGAGGAAGCTGTGGGAAGCATATCTCCTTATTATATGCTGTTAATAGGATTAATTTGCTTTTCGTATAAATGAACCCTGTGATTCATTGCTGTCAGACAACCTGCTGAGAGTTTCAGTTCCAACTGAATTTTAAAAAAATGGGTTGAGCAAATTGTAGGTGTTTTCTGGCAAATGAGGCAAAACTGCAAAGTCACAAAAGGGTTGATTTTTGAAACAACTTTGGAATATTACAGAAGTTGTTATATTACTGCTGTTTGCTGTGCTCTGCTATGGGAGCAGAAGCATCATCTGTAAGTGATGGCAGGTCACCACCTCACAGCAGGAACAGCAGGACCTGTTGAGGCACTGGAACTTGACCCCTGCTCCTCCAGTCTCCATAGCACATCATCTTCAACATGATATTCACAGACCTGCAGGGACATATTTTGACAGCCTGTATATGTGCCCTTGCTCCAGATTTCCCCAGGAAGCTCAGGAAATAACTGCCCCCCTCCAGAGCAGATTGTCTCTTCCTGGGAGTCCAGGTGGGATGTAGGGACAGGGAGGGTCTGGTGGCCTCTGCAGCATGGAAATGTGTCTTTTCAGTGCCAGGGTGAAACCAAGGACAAAAGCAATTTCCCAGGGGCTTCATGTTCTTATACCACCTTCTAAGTGCCCTGTCTGCCTGAATCCCCACATCACACGGGTGGGTCTGGATGAAATTAGACCTAGTGAGCTAGATAGAAAGAAGACATCATGCTCTAGATGACAGTCTTTTGGTTTATAAGTGCCAGGTCTCAGCCAGAGAGTATATCTGCTTAGACTTCCAAGTTGTTATCTTCTCAATGGCTTTATGAGCAGGGAAGTGCAGATGGACACCAAGGTATCGGGAGCAGAAGTGACCCAGCAGCATCCTGAGAACCTGCTGCAGAGGAGGGGTTGCACAAGGTGCTGAGCCACCCTTTCAGCCATGGCTGGGACATTTTCAGGAGAAACAGTCTTTTGGTGGCACTGAGAACAGAGAAGATAATTGCCCCTGCCAAAGCCACTGCAAAGCCCAGCAGGCAGGGCACTGCCCTGCAGGAAATGCATCAGTGAGCATCTGCTGTGCTGGGGCAGACAGCCTGGCATGTGCCCCAGACCCAGGCTGGTATCAGCAGGGCTTTTTTTGTCAGGATGGTGCTCACAGGTGACAGCCCAAATAGTTGCTCTGTTTTTCCCCAGAAGTGGAAACCCAAACCACATACTCCCCCACCCTCAGTCACTGTTCATAAGCCAGGTGGTTTTTTAGAAAACATGTTGTTGGACTGTTTGAGATAATTTTATGGGTTTTTCTGGTACTGTTTCTCACCTCTTGTGGTAATCCAGGTTTGTTAGTACCCACCAAGCATCTAACTGTGATACAGTTAAGTGTTGGAAATCCTGGAACATCCCAGAAGCCATTAAAAGCACATTTCTATGTTTCTATGGTTGGTTATGAAAAGGGAATGCAATCATGTTGTGTCATTCCTGATCTGCTCCTCAAACTGGTAATGGGAGCTGAAACAACCTGAGAACAGGAGCAGGAACAACCTGAGAGGGGAGAGAGAAGAGGCACAGCCCAGTGATGGGAGGGCTGGGTGCAGCAGAGGAGCCCTTGGTGGGGAGCACTGAGGACACAGAGGGCAGAACCCTCAGGGCCCAGCTGGTGTGGGCAAAAGGGCAGAATGTTACCTCGAAAGGCAGGGGCTGGTGCACCAAAACCACACCTGCTGTCTGGGATGGGTTCCTGCCCGGGCCGAGGATGTGCTTCCCATGGTTCTAGAGAGTTGTCTGAGGGAAGGTTGGAATTGCAGCACCTGCTTTTCATACCAGTGGAAACCTCTCAGAAATCCCTGCTTACCCTGGCAGGACTCAGGCTGACCTAGCAAGCAGTGTTCTGCCAAAACCAGGGGCTTGGGACCAAGGCAGGATCCTGAGAATTCCTCTCTGAAGGACATGTGTACCTAGGAAAAAGGGAAAAGGAAACCCCCTCAAGCTCCAAAGCAGTGTTTATGCCATTCACAGTCAATGTCAGTCACTCAGATAAACCCTGGATCTAGGTGGGCACTCTCCAGCCAGACTGGAGGCAAATAACCTGTCTCTCACCCCATACACTGGCAGAAATAACTGCAGTGACACCAGCCTCCTCCCTTCAGGCTCCACCAAAAGCTCAGGCCAATCCAGGAAGTTTCAGGTTTTTTTTTTTTCCATTGGTAGTTCAAGGGAGCGAACGTAATTCTCTTTCTCCCGTCACTGCCGTTTTCGTGTGTGCCAGAGCTCCTGGTTTCCAGTTACCACTGAAAGCAGAAGTGAAAAACAGAAAGAAAAGCTCTTCTCAGGGTATTTTAGGTTCAAGCAAAGTCAGGAGGTTTTAGAAACAAAACAGGGGCACTATGAGATAATTTGGTTTGTGCTTAGCTAAAGGCAAATCAAACTTTGACGCTTGCCTATCCTGTGAAGTAGCCACAAATTCTCCTCCCTCTCAAATACCTGCTCCGTATCAGCATCCACAGCTCAGTCCCAGTTTTTCCTAGCAGGTGTTTATGAATAATAATATTCTGCTCTTCAGCCAGAATATCTGTGTGAAGGTCTCAAAAGAACTGCAAAATTTAAATTTTGCCAAAGTAAGAGCTGAGTAACAACAGAGTCACTCTCTTTTGTATGGATTTGTGTTACCCACCCAGAGCTGCAGTGGCAGAGATTAAATCAATGCTGAAGTGCCTCAGCTAGAGGCACAGCTGTGCTTCAGCACTTCAGCCAGCTGTCCTCCCTGTTGTTCTCCCTATTGTCCTCCTATTACAGACCAAAGATGCACAGGGGGACCAAGTCTTGATACAGCCTCTGGAAATTTCAGTCACTCAAATATCATGAGAAATGTTGGAATAGATCAGACAGGAAGGCTCTGAATTTTGCTGTTGTTCTAAATCAGCCCAGTGTAAAATGCTGCCATGCAGTGATGATGGCCTGGACACAGAAATCAAAGATGAAAGAAATCAAAGAGGTTTCAGGAAAAAAAGCCCAAAAGAACAGCTGGCCAGGATGGAGACATGATATCCAGACCCATGTATCTGCCTGTACACTTCTTGTGAGGGAGGATGACAAGTTTCTGTGCAGAGCAAGCATGTTTGGCAAGAGGAATGACGCCAAGAGAAGATTTGAAAGTGCAAAGATCATCAGAGAGCAGTGAAAGCCTGAGGGTTTTCTTTGTTAGACCAAATGACTGTTCATACTGGAGTAGGTCAGCACAACTACAGCAGACTCACAGCAAAGAAGTCTAGGTGATGTCCAGTGGAGTTTTCTGGCCACAGAAAGGAGTGAAGCCCTGACTGCAAAGTGAAAACAAAGAGATATTTCAATACTTCATGCTGTAACGACATTTTGGCAATGTGAGAACTTAAAAGATATTCACAACATGAAATCTGTGTAGCTGAAAGACTAAACTTTAGGGGCTGGGTCTGTCCTAGCTGATCCTAGTTGATACTTCAAGTAAAAAAAAAAAAGTAAACTTTGAAACTTAAACCTGGACAGGGAATTATTCTTGCAGCTTCTGACATATCATCAGAGGAACTTTCCATTCAGCTCCAAATTTCAAGTGCTGAAAAACTTTATTTGCTATGCCTACTCTTATTAGACAGGAAGAGAATAGTAAGATAGAGGAGTAGGATATACAAAAAGTATAGAGAGTGAGAGAATGTGCATCAAGGAGAAAGGAAGTAGTCATGCTGATAAGGACAACTATTAAGGAAATGTTACAGTAAATGAGAGAAATCTGCCTGTTTCCATTAAGAAAAATGGTGATGAATGAAAGAAGGAAAGAAAGAGAGAAGGAGAGAGAGAAACAGAGAAACAGAGAAAGTGAGAGAGAAAGAAAGAGAGAAAGAGAAAGAGAGAGAAAAAGAGAGAGAGAAAGAAAGAAAAGGAGAAAGAAAGAAAGAAAGAAAGAAAGAAAGAAAGAAAGAAAGAAAGAAAGAAAGAAAGAAAGAAAAGAATCAATGCAGTACATGCAGTCAGCCCAGGTAATAAAACAAGAGTGTCTTGATCTTCCAGTGAAAGGCATGAAATCAGCTAGTGCAGAGATAACAGCAGCAGAAATCTGACTTGAGTTCTAGAGTCAGTATTGAGCAGGGAAGAGAATAGTACAGGGGAAGGGATGGAAAGATTTCATCACTTTGGGAATGGAAAAGAAACTTTTTTGACGTGTATAAAAATCAGTTCGCTGCACGGGTCATAAAGAAGTTCTAGCAGGGCAGTGTTAGGAATCTGTTATAAATTTCTTAAGGTTAAATTTGCTTTGTGATAGAACTCTCCCAAGAAGGGGCAACAGTGACAATTTTGGAGACCAGCAGGTTTTTTCCCTGGTGTGCTGGATGTGCCAAGGTGCAGGGCCAGTGTCTGACATCCATCCCTGCTGTGGATCCAGATTTGTCACTGCCACAGTTCCCCCCTTCTTCTAGGGGGAAGCTGTTCCATGCCCAAGAGGTGTCTCTTTGGTTTCATGACAGACGCTCACAGATCATGTAGGAGAGAAAAAGCACAGAGCCCTTGGCAGCCAGAGCAGCAGAGAAGGGGCTGTGGGCTGGCAGGGCAATTCCCTGTGCATGTGGAAGTGTTGACGAACTTGCAGGCTGTTTGCTATCCAAACCCCCAGCAAGCAGAGCATGCAGAAGCACCTCTTCAGAGAAATAAGAAAGTGTGGAAAGATTCCAACCCTAATGGGATGAGTTAGTAGCTGAGGGAGAGTTTCAGGTGTAAGCAGGAACATACAGAAACAAGGAAAAGGCTCTGAGCAGATGAGTTCATGCCTTGGGCACCTCACAGTGCAAAGGGAAAGAGAGAGGTTGTGAGGCACGTAAGATCAGCCAAAGGATATCAAAACTAACAGCAAAGGATGAGTTAAATGAAGTGGAGAAAGAACTCCATGATGGGAACTCTTCCTCTTTTGTGCAGGGGTTGCTGTGTGGTGCAGCAGTGCCAGGGGTGTTGCACAAAACCAGCACTACTGCACAGACATTTTCCCTGACAGTATTTTCACTACATCCTCTTAGTTTCTCTGTAGTTCTAGATTTCCTCCAGTTTCTAGGGAAGTCTGGGCATAAAGAAAAAATAGACATCATTTAGACATGATCAAGGGCTGGCATCAGCTGATCAGGTGCTGGACACCAGTTCCTATGTCCAGGATCTGGCTTCAGACACCTTCCTCCTTTGGGCTGTCAGGAAATCCCCAGGCTGTAAGGGTTGAAAATAAAACTAACCTAGATTTACCACAGTACAGAAGGACACTTGAAAATATAACACGAAAAAACCTTTTCTCTGCATTCAGCTAAGTCTGAAAGTGGTTTTTAAAGCAAACTTTCCTCATTGCCACCTCATTTCTGCATTCATCTCATGCATAAGGAAACATCAGCCTGAAAGAGGCTTTTCCAAGAAAATTGTCAAAAAGGTGCAAAATGAAAGCAGCCCCTTGCTGAGGGGTCACCTCCTTCTCTTCCTTCATGTGGGCCCACCTTGACCAAGAAAGGTTGGTGGTCAGGGTGGGCAAGTCACAGGGTGGGAAGGTGGGCAGGGGAGTACTAACACTTTGGAGCCCATCAGGGCTCACTCCAGCTGCTGCAAGTACACCAAAACCTTTGGGCCATCAAGCAGCAGCCTGGGAGAGAAGGCAAAGCCTGGATCTCATTGCTCCATACAGGAGAAGGATAAGAGCAGATGGGGTCTGGGACTCCAAAGCCCTGGAGACAAGAGGCAGATGAAGCCATAGACATGGATGTGGTTCCTAGAGTGGCCAGAACCCTGCTGGGAGGAGCATGGAGTGGACCTGACACAGGCAGCTCCTGAGTCCTTCCAACAGAGCACTTCCCACTGCCCATCAGCAGAGGCAGGAGAGGACCTTCTGCTGCTCCTGCCCAGCCCAGGGGTGCTCACAGTGCCCACACTGCCCAGCCCTGCTCAGGGCAGGTCCTCCTGCATTCCTGTGTCTCGGCAGAAATCCACACAGCTCATGTCCATGAGGCCAGTCCTTACAGCTGGGATCCCTCAGCCGGGGCATTTGGGCCTTCTTGTGTTTCTGAAGTACTTCATCCACTGCTCTCCATCCCTCCTGCTCTGGGGGCAGGGAGCTGAAGGAATTTCTGCAAGGAGTCTTTTAGCTTGTCTTATGCAACAGGTTAGACAAAATGATAAATATTCCTTTCATCTTTTAGGGTTCTGAACCATTTCTTGTCTATCTCACACAACTATTCCATTCATTTTGCCCCACGCTAGAGCTTTCTCTTCTGTCCAAGCTGCAACAAGGCCTGATCCCCAGGATATCTCCACTATCCCTCAGGGACTCCCCAAAACCTTGCTGTGGAAAGTCCCTCAGAGGCTGGGAATCCACACTGGGGGGAGGCACAAGACAGGGAATATGCCATTGCTGAAATACTCAGCCCAAACTGGGGAGAGCTACATTCCCCCTGCAGTCCTGAGGGCCAGAGCTTTCCTCTCCTCAGTGGGGGAGACCTTTTAGCAAGCAGGACAAATGCAGGAAGATGTCCTATTTCTGGCAGCAGGCCTGTGCAGTCAGTGGTGTGACACAGGGAGTCAGGGGTGCACCAGGAGCCAGCCCGTGGGAGCTGTGGAGGCTGGGAATAGTCCTGCATTCCATCCAGGATGGGAAGCTGTGTGAAGCTCACCACCAGCAGCAGCAGCACACCTCCTTCAGTGCATGTGGCTGCCCCACAGACAGGAGGCAGGTGGTCTCTGTGGCTGAGGGGGTCTGAGGTGCATGCCCAGGACTGTGCTGCTGGGAGGAGGTCACTCTGAGGTTGCTGCTGTCCACGGGTGACCCAGGGCTCCAGTGGCTGGGACAGGAGGCAGCTCGGCTGGGCTGGGGCACGAGCAGGCTCACTGAAAGCAGGCAGCTTGCCTGTTCTGCTGTCTAGACAGCTCCATACAGACTGGTGGGATATGGGCAGCTGCAAGGCAAGGGACATGAAAGGATGAGCCTAGCAAAGGTAGATGTCCCAGGGTACCTGAGGGCACGGTGGCACAAACTGCACTGTTCCTTTCCTTAGAGAAGACGAGGGCTTTAAAGTGAGGAACACCAGCCAGCTCAGCATGGCACAGAGACCTGCTGGCTGGTGTCCTGAAAGGTGGGCAGTGCTAACTAAAGGTCTGAAAAGGTCTTATTTCAAATAAAAAAGAAACTTATGTGGATATTATTAGTAAATGCACCAGGCAAATAAACAGAGTCAGACTACATCCTGTGTCTCTGGTCAGCTTCTGCATCCCCATTTCCTTTTGGTGCGTGCATCACCCGATGGCTCTGACTCACATGCTGGCCCTGGAACAGCTTTGGATGTACTGTCTCGTGTCCTGAGAGGAAATGAGGTGGGGACACTGACATGGCTTGGAAAGTGGAACTAATCTTTAATCATTCTACTCTGTATTACAGCCATGTGCTGGTGCCCCCACAGGGGACACGCTGGGAGCAACACTCAGCACCAGCTGGAGGGTAGCCCAGGACTGATCCCAAAACCATTGGATTCCCAAAGGGTATGACATCCAAGCCCAGCACTGTGAGGGCAGCTGCCTCAGGGCAAGCACAGGGCACAGGTCACTTCTGCTCTTCAGCACATTTTGGTACACAGTGCACCTACGCCAAGGACTGTACCTCTACCTAGGGCTTGTACCCTTCCAGGCCCTCTGCCTGCCTCCTCTCCCAGGAAAAGCCTGCAGAGAGAGGAGAGTGGCTTTCTTACCACAGAGCTATGATGTGGGCTTTACTACTGAAAAAGGTACTGAGGTCCCGGAGACTTTAGGGGAGAGGGGACAGAAGGTGACAGAGTCATGCAAAGGAAAGCATGGGGAGCAATGCCCCATAGCATGTCAAAACTTTCCTGAGTGGGGGAAACAAGTCTCCTTCTGCAGCTTCATCCAGGCACAAGGAAAATCCTGGGAGAATTGTAGGGACAGAGAATTGAAAACACTGTGTCTTGATAGGGTGAAATTTATAAAATCCATTCCTGAGATCTTGCAAGATCGGGTAGGAAGCTGAGGTAATCAAGAACGGAAGAAGAAGGGACATTAGAGGCAAGGTTGCAGGCAAATGCTGAAGGGAGACAAGGTTTGCCTTTTTGTCCTGCTTTTTTTTGTGCCAGCCTCTACTCTGTCTCCAAAACATGGGTCAGTAGGCAACAGGGTGCAGGGTGGCCCAGCTTTCTTCTGCTTCCCCTCAGGGTTTGGGTCCACAGGGATCAGGAAGTGTCTCAGTCCAGCCCCTGCTCCACATGGGGCAGACTGCAAGGTCACACTCAGTTATTTGGGCTATTCCATTCAAGCTTTGAAAATATATCCCCATGTCTGTAAAAATAAAGGTTTCCAAACTTAAAGCAACCTTATAAATTAGGCTCAAATTTGTGTCTGCAATCTTATGCACCCAGTTGTTTGTTTGCATTTTCAAAACTTGTTCTGAAACTGTTGTGTCACTGTCAGTGCATGACTTCAGCTGAATAATCCCTCAAGGGACTTGGGAGAAGAGCACCCGTCCATCTGGGAATGTTCAGGAGAGGAGTCATCCTCAGCAGGCCCATATTTAAGAGCTGGCCATGTTTCCCTGGTGTCTAACCTCTGCCTCGTTGCTTAATCTTTCAGGGGCAGAGGTGTTCATGCTGGGACAGCATTTACAAACACAACACCAAGAGTATCGTTTCAGAGATGATCTATCTTCATGGCTTCTGGTACTAATTACTCCTACCAGAAGCTTGACCCTGACATGATGACTTTTCTTATGGCAGCCCTATCCAGTTCAGTAAAACACTTCCTAAATATGAGTAAGAGCCTTTCTGATAAAAAAAGGCACAATGAAGTAATGTAACCAGAATTATTGCAAAATCTGGAATAGTATCTACTGACATGCAAAGGCTGGGCATGCAAAACATTAGAGTCTAAGGGAAGGCAAAATTCCAGCATACAACAGCAGGAGTTAGCTGAAGTTTGCAAGGAGCTGAAGTTTGGAAGGAGCACTGTATTTCCTTGTATAAATACAGAATTTTCCTCCTTTCCCCAGGGAGCTAAATGATGAAAAGTCCCTATTGCTGCCCATCTCCAGCAGCCTTCCCAACATACTGGTTTGGTTTCCCATGTGTCCTAACAAGTGGTCTGGAGGAAATAAAATAAAAGTGGCTCTGGCCCAAGACCTGCCTATGGAGGGGTTTGCCAGGTGTCTCTCCTGTCCTCTGGCATGCCAGAACAAGGGGTAGGCAGGGAGAGGCACGTGCACTGATTCTGGCTTCAGGGCTCTGAATATGCAATGCTGCCCCAGCAACCACCTGACAAATTAGCTTTGGAAGTCATTCCCCCTTCACCATGGAAGAGGGAATGCTTCTACCCCATTTACAAATTTCATGGGTGCAGAAAGAAATACCACACCTCTTTTTGAGATATGTGTGCTCAGAGACACACCTTGAGGCCTCCTCCTTCCAGGTAATTTCTGACTCCTTATCACACCTGCACTTACCCACACATACTACAGAGAAGGCCAAGAGAAGATGCCACAGTTCATACTAAAGTCTTGCTGCAAGGCTGGGATACTGCCTGCCTAAAACAGTGCAGAAAGGGAGACAGATCTTCCTGAACATTTTTGACATTATTTCGATTATTTGCCTTCCTAGAAATGTTGCTCTTTTGGCAAAATGAGTTGCTGATATGTTGTAGCCAAAGATGTTTTCATATTTCTAAGGAAGAACCAACTTAACCTCAAATGGTACTTGTTGTTTGCTTTAAAATATCCCTTCCTATGCAGAAAATGGTCTGATTTTCCCTGAGACAGCCCAGTGTGTACTTGGAAATGCCATGGTGTTTGGCCAGCCCTGCCTGAGACAGTGATATCTGGTCTTCTGCTCTTTCAAAACACCTACACTCAAACCCACAGGATGCACCATAGGTGTCCCTCCTCAGAAGGCCTGCAGGGTGGGCAGGAAGCCAGTCAGACCAGCCATCCCATGGGGTCTTTAGACCTCTTTTCAAACACATCCCTTTGTGGAAGCCTTTGCTGGCTTCTCACCATCTCTGTATGCCAGAAAGCACAGCCATGGTCCTCACAGTGCCCAGCCCCAGTGCTCACAGGGGTCTAGATGGCCCCTGGGCCACCAGCATCAGGGGGATGGCAGCACAGTGTCACTGGGCTCCTGTCATCCTTGGGGCACGGCCATGCTTCTGGCTCTGCTCAGGACAACAGCTGGAACCAGCCGCCTCCAGGCTCTGTGCCAGGAGCTCAGTGGGAGAAGGAGCCAGGGGCCCCTGAAACCTCCACCTGTGCCACTTCTGGCAGATGCCATTTGAGGGGCTGGTGGCCCAGTGCAGAGGCAGATCCCTGTGCCAGCCTCCCACAAGTCCCTCTGCATCTGTGCCAGAGGGCCACCAGGCTGGCTGGCAGTGCAGGATGTGCAGTGGGGACCAGGCAGAGCTGCAGGCAGAGAGCAAGCACTGTGAGATGGGAGGGAAGCTGCATGGCTGATGGGACACTAGCTCAGGCTTGGAAACTATCAATGTGCACAAAACGAAGGAGAAACAGTTAATTTGTTTGAGGGGATCTCTGTCCCACTTAGTGAATAAAGGTTCCTGAAGGAGCATCTGCAGGGATGGTGGGATACAGGCACAGGCTCTGCTCAGGGTCAGCACTGCCATGAGCTTACCTGTACCAGAACCACACGCAGCAGCTCCTGCTCACTTGCCATTTCAACAGGCAAGAGAGGAGTTGACAAAGGGAAAAGACTCACACTGGAAATTCACACAGGTTTTGTAGACTTCCTCTTTGGGCAAACTGTGTTTGCTTTTCTCCCTTTTTTTTTTTTTTTTTAATGGGGGAGGTGTTCTTGTTTCAGTTGGAACAGAATTATTTTTCTTCTTAGTAGAAGAAAACTGGTACTGCTAAGTTCTTCTTAGTGCCATGTTTTGGATTTAAAATGAAACTCGTGTTGATAACACACTGATGTTTTGGCTGTTGCTAAGTAGTGCCTACACAAAGTCAAGGACTTTCCAGAGTCTCATGCACTGCAAGTGAGGAGGAGCACAAAAAGCTGGGAGGGAGCTGACTCAAACTGGGCCAAGGGATGCTCCACACCACAGAAAATCATGCTTAGTATATAAACTGGGTGAGCTGGTCAGAAGGTGACAATTGGTGGTCAGGGATGGGCTGGGCATTGTCCAGCGTGTGATCAGCAATTGAATTGTACATCACTCTTTTTTTTTTTGTTTGTTTTATATTTTCATTTTTTTTTAATTTAAATTGTTATTATTATCACATTTTACTTTGCTTCAATTATTAAACTGTTCTTGTCTCAACCCACAAGTTTTGTTTTCTTTTCCTTTTTCTTTTCTGAGTCCCTTGTGTTTGTCCTTTCCCTCCAGGGATGGGGAGGGGTTGAGCAAGCAGCTGCACAATACTTGGGTGCCAGCTGTGGTTAAACAATTAGGGAAGGGGGAGAAATTTGACCTTGACTTACTGTGAGAGGCAGAGAAGAAGGCAAGCCTTTGCACTGCCAGCAGCCTTGATAAGGCCCTGGGCTGAGCCCTGACTCTGTGGCACTTCAGCTCTGGAGGTTTGATGGACACCTTCCTGCCACCCTGTCCTCCTGGGCTTCACATACACCTCGTGGAGTCCCTTCCTGCCTTCTCTCATTTCCATCTTTCACCTTTCTTTGGCTGCATGACACTTCAGCATGTGACTTGCTATGAGCACCAGGAAGGATTTAAACTCTGCAAACATCACTAATTATTTGACTTTTTCACAGTGACAAATCTATGCTTAATGTCACAGCCTGCAAGTGGGGCATGGTCTCTGTGCATGGACACCATGGTAGCATCCCTCCTCTGACAAT
Organism: Haemorhous mexicanus; assembly: GCF_027477595.1. Taxonomy (NCBI): domain Eukaryota; kingdom Metazoa; phylum Chordata; class Aves; order Passeriformes; family Fringillidae; genus Haemorhous; species Haemorhous mexicanus. The sequence continues at coordinate 15,618,008 of NC_082341.1, read as the reverse complement.
GCTCCTACAGGAGTAGGGGTCACACTTGAGACCAGATTTGAGGCTGCCATTGCATGTGGCTTTGATGAAGTTCAGATACAGCCATTTTCTCTTACATACCTCACTCTGGGAGCATCCTCCCCCTCACAGCCCCTCTCTGGACCAACCCACCTGCCCCTGGACACACTCAGGCTGCCCCTGTGGCCATGCTACCTCTGTGCTCAGGTGCCACGTGCTGCTGCCTTGCCAGGAGGTGTGGGTGCAGGTGAGCAAAGCTGTTACAGCAGCTCACCTCCTTCCTAGTGAGTCACCACGCCCCAGTATCTGTCAGCATGGCTGTGTCTGGTGACCAGCCTGAAGCAGCACAGGTGCACCCATGGCACTGTAACCAGCCACTCCCAAAGTCTGGCTGGAATTTTTTTTGGGTGTTGCTGAGTTCGGTCAGCACACAATTTATAAAGGCTTGTTTTCACCTTGCCCAAATTGTTTGCTTTAGATGGTAACAGTTTTAGAAATGGACATTGCTGGGCCCTTCCTGTAAGATGCTGGGGCTCCAAACAGTGATTTGATGCCCTTGTGTTGGGAATTTGCAAAGTCCCTGGGCATGGGATGCAAAGCAAAACACAGGAAGCAAAGAAAGCCTTCATAGTGTCTGAGCCTGTCTTGGACACTAGTACAGCCCCAAGGGAAGCTGTTCCCAGCGAGCCAATATTCCCAGTTTTGGCCATGCACAGCACCAGGCATCTCCCTACGTCCCAGTCCTTCCCAAACAACCAATCTGGCCTTCCCAGCTGTGGCAGGGTCACACCACCAGTGACTCTTCCCCAGCTGCTTCTTTGCTTCTGCCAATTAGCCAGAGCAATGCACTGTTTTCCCCAAGGTCCCCAAAGGGATTAATGCTTGGCCAGGAGCCTCTTTCCCCATTCCCATCAGCTCTGCACATAGGGAGCACTGGCAAACTGCTCTGTACTTCTCCTCCAGCTTCTGTCAAACTTCTAAACATCAGGAAACCTTGCTGAGGAGCATCACAGTGATCTCAGTCCCAGGGTCACAGCTGAGATAAGAAACCTGCTAAGCCCAGGAGAATAAAAGGCACATTTGACTCCCTAATTTCATTCAGTGTTGTGATTTACCCTCAGCAACTTATTCCTGCACAGCCACTCACTCACTCCCTTCTGGTGGGATGAGGGAGAGGACTGAAAACAAGTGAGAAAACTCATGGATTAGATAAACACAGTCCAAAGGGTAAAACAAATGCTGTGCACATGAGCAAAGCAAAACAAGGAATTAATTAACCACTTTCCATGGGCTGAAAGGTGTTCAGCCATCTCCAGGACAACAGAGCTCCATTATATATGTGATAGTGACTTGGGAATCCAAACAGCATCACTCAGAATGTTCCCCCTCTTCCTCCTTCCCCCAGCTTTATCCACTGAGCATGACATTGTATGGCCTGGAATATCCCTTGGGTCAGGAGGGATCAGCTGTCCCAGCTGTGTCCCCTCCCAGCTCCTGCTCCTCCCCCAGCCTCCTCCCTGGCAAGAGACTGAGAGAAGCAGAAAAGGCCTTGACACTGTGAGCCCCACTCAGCAATAACAGAAACATCCCTTGTTATCAACACCGTTCTCAGCACAATGCTGAAACAGCCCTGAGCTGGTTACTGTGAAGAAAATTATCTCTACCCCAGCCAAAACCAGCACACTCAGTTATTGTGGGCAGTGGGTTTCCCTGTGCGCGTGCGTTTTCCTTTGCAGTTTAGCATGAGTCTCAGTACTCCCTCAAGAGAAAATGAAACTACACACCCTGAAATCAACATAAACAGAGCCAAACCCTTTGCAAAACCCCATGGCTCAGCACTGACCAGCCAGATCCTGGGACTTGTGCTACTAGTACGGGGCTTTCCTACCATCCATTTTCATTCCCTCCCCCTCACCTCCAGTCTCAGCTGCTGTGAGTACACAGCTGCTCAGGCAACCAGATTAGAGGAGTAATCTTCCCCCTCCCAGGATATTTCCAACCCAGTTCATTTCCCTGACCTCATTCCCCAGGTGCTGGTATAAACAAGTGGACCTACACAATGCCGGGATCACTACTGTGGGATATGCTTGTGGGATGTGGGATGTTTGGGATGTGATGTATTGCTCCAGAGAGAAATTCCTGCTATGCTGCAGCCTAAGGCTCACCTGAGAAATAGTCTCCAGCTATTAGAAAGCTGACAGAGCTGGAAGCAATGCTTGGTGTTCAGCATACCTGAACAGCTGCTTGTTGGTTGTGCACCAGTCCTCTGAAGTGATAATTATCCTGAAGCCCTCATACTGTTCAGACATGTGGATGTATCTATAAAGAGCTATTGGTTCACCCAGCCAAACCTTATTACTTAGGTCTGGCAATACATACACTGTAATTATTTTGGATAACCTGGTCACTTACTACTTTCTTAGTAAGAAGATATATAACAGCCATAACTAAACCCAAATATGAAATAGTGAGCCTATTTTAAATAGTGTCTCCATATGCAGATTTCCATGCTGAAACATTTAACTGGGTGGGGGAAAGGAAAATGGCATTACAGAAAAAAATAGAACAAAGTCAGTGTAACTTTTTTTAAAGCAAAAGTAAAAGACCCCTAGCAGGCTGCAATTTTGAAGTGGATCTCATTGTTGAAGTATGCAGGCATTTGATAAGCATTTGCATTACCCCTAACCATTGTCTGGTGAGAATAAACACCTTAATTTTATAGAAGGGAAACTGGGGGAGAGATTATAAACCCACCTCCAGTTATGTGAAAAGATGCTTCCTACTAACTCTATTAATCTCCTTAAAGATCAAAAGCTATCAGCAAAAGATCATAAAATTGAACACAGGTCTCTGAAACCAAAGGTGACCATCCAAACCATTAGCTCATTTTTTCCTTAGGGAGAACAGGGAAAGTCTGATCCCTGAATATCCTGATCACTACAGTCAGTATAAATACTAAGAGGGCTCCCTCACACAGCTCTCCTCCAAGCAACTTGCTATCCAGAGATTTTGCACAAAGCACTAGAGCAAGTGGGTTACTCCCAACAGCATTTTTGGCAGCAATTTACATCAGGACTGAAGTGCTCCATGTTGTACACAACCACTGGGCATCATCCAGGCAGTCCACAAGCAATGCTGGGGTGTGAGAAGCAGATTTTGCCAGAAACACTTACCATCTATTACCAGAGTCCAAAATCCATCAGCAATCACCTTCACCCTACTTCCCAACAAGTGGGGTGATGCCTGTAGTGTACCTGGGCCATGGTAGGGGGTCTTTGCCCAAATGCAGCTGCAGCCCCATGCTGTGTTTGAAGATGAAGGAAGAATGACCACATCTCAAGGCACTGAGCTGGATTTATTCATTTAACCATATCAGTATCAAACTATAAATCATCTGTTTAAGACCATGTGTGAGAGAGGAGCAGCATTAAATAACAGACATGAAAAAGAGACTGTGCTTCAGAAAAGATTCAGTGTACAACATACACAGTATGCCATTTAACAAAAATGCTTATAAAGAGTCATCCTAAGCATCAGAAAGAGTTTTATAAAAGTTTACGTTCTCATCCCATGGGATGTACAGAACTATGCAGTTTACATAGTTTTACTATCATCCAAAACATCATGTTTCAAATGTATGAGGCACAGCAAGAACAAAATAATTCCATTTCCATAGGAACATAAACACTGCTTGTCACTAATGACACACTTTCCAAACCATAGCACTCACAGCAATTATACATGTGTACAATTTTAAAGTATTAAAAAGCAAGAGTTTGGAGCCTGCCCACTGTTACCAATAGAGCATTAACATTTGATCTACCCTTGAAAATGATCATAGATACCCTTGCAGTAGTTGTAACATACGAAGGAGTTGAAGTTGCTGTCATACTTGTCAGGGCCAACTTGCTGTGCAAATCTCAAACTGATACTGCCATTGAAAGGTTCCCTTGACGCACAGAGAAGGGGACAGCCTCCTTCTTAGCTCCCACTGCCCAGGGAAGATGCAAAATTAAAACACATCTGCAAACAAGTGATAATCTGACTCCACAGACATTCTTAATTTTCATTAAGATTGGCTAGAGGCTGACCAAGTCTTAAAGATCAAGAATGACCAAGTCTTAAAGACAGAAAAAGACTGAACCAGTTTTTAACTGGTTAAATCAAGGACTTCTTTTTTCCTTTTTTTTCGAGGTGGGGGGTGGCAGGAATGTTTTTTCTAAGGACAGCTCAGAGAGACTGAATCTTACAGCCCACATGCTAAATAATATTATATTTTTTCCTGACATTATTTGCAAGCATATAATACAAGTTTTACAAAAGTGCAAGGCCCAGCACAGGAAGATATCCCGGATTAAGACATCCCCAGCAGCAGTGATCTTTTGCCATCTTCTTGTTGGTCAACCAGCAGACACACAAACATCACTGCTTGGGATCAGCTTATCAGAGTCCCTAAGGGTTTAGCTTAATCATCTGTGCAATTAAACACTATTCACATTTTTACAGCCTATAATGGCAATAGTTTTATGTACAAACTGGAAAATCAAGTCTTCAAATCAAGTTTTAAGAGGTAGAGGTCCATTTCTGACTCAGATATAAAATGTTACTGAGTCAGTCAAATTCTAAGGCCGGTGGTCCCCTAACAATATTGAAGTAACCAGCTAGAGCTCCAAGGTCTATGTAGAGTGATCTTTGTCTCTTTAGCAGGTCTGACTCTTCCATGCTCCCATTACACAATGAGGAATCTAAAAAGAAAATAGAGAAACCATGTAATTACTGTAAAAATAGCTGTATCAGTTAATTTTTGTATTTGTTGGTATTACTGGAATATTTTGCCTATTATTTGATCTTATTAATCTGTGGTTAAGAAATTTTTTCAGTACAACATAAGTCAAACCTCAAATAAAATAAAATCTAACAAACCAACCCACAAAGAAAGGGAAGCAGTTTGCAACTGCAAACAGCAAGTGTGTTCAACTACTTTAAAAAAAGTCTCCATCAGCTGGGACAGTTAAGCAGAGCTTTCTCATCCTCTGAGCTATAGTGCTAAAGGAGAGTTTAGTTTCTGCCATCTGAGAATTCTGCTTCCTCATAGGGAAATTTTCATCTCAACACAGGACATCATCTTTGTCTGGATGTGACAATAGAGAACAAATACAGGACCATCCATTTCAGATCTTTTATTCCTTTTAAATCAAGGTCTGAAAAGACAGATCGGGTTTGCAATGGCAGAATTCCCCTGAACACTTGTATAATGAGTGTCTTGGAAATTTAAGCACCTATAATAAAGTCCAAGTTTAATGGTTCAATATTCTCTTCATTTTCAAAAGAATTGATTCAGATGGTCTGAGCTGGTCAAAGGACTACTGCAACCCCAAGGCAAAATCCAGACGGTACAATGCCATTCTAAATTCAAAAACTGTGACTGATTTTTTCAGTTAATTTGTTGCAACAATTATGCATTACAGTACCCAAAACTTTGCACAGATATCTTTCAAAATATTTATTCCAGTTAAATAAACCACTTGTCTGGGGAGAGTCTTTCAATGCCTTTTGTCAGAACCCTCCTAATGTATTTAGTAAGTAGAAGAAAAGCATTTTGAAGCCTGTTGGCAGGTTGTTGGCACTAAATCTCGCTTGAGCTTGAAAGGGCTGTTTCCCACCTAGTTTGTGTATTATCCTTCATCAAGCACTGACTAATGCACAAGGGCAACAGCATTCTATCCCACAGTCATTTTTAGTTTTAAAACAAAGGGCTCGTACTGCTGACACTCAGCAACATTAGTTATGGTTTTGTGTGTGTGTTTTCCTTAAAAAGGCAAAAAGTATTGGGTTTGCTGGTGGTTGTTGGACTTTGTCATTGTTTACAAATCAAGAGTGTCCATAAAACATCTCTAGTACAGTGGCAAATTGAGTCTGTTTGGGACAGCAATCTGTACTTCATGAAGTGCCCTGAATGATTGCCATGGCTTTTCCAAGAGCCAGTCCTTCAGGAGCTCACAGAGTCAGGCTAGGTTCCTCCCCACTGAAGTCAATGGGCGTTTTACAGATCACTTCATGACCTCGGGGTCTGATCTCATCTGACTGGGATTTTCACCGGTCACTTTCCAGATGTGCTGCGAGTTTCCTTGGTTCCTTGCCACTCACTCAAATCAAGATTACACACAAAGTAAAGTCTACAAAGTCCAAGGCAGGGGAGGCTGATGCCATTACCTGTGATATTTTCTGGCAGCTGCAGATCCTTCCTGGCGAGCAGTCTTTTCCTTTCAAACAACGCCGAGTCCAGGCTCTGGCACCGCGGCTGCTCTTCTGGGGGTGGGTGTAAGGCCTCGTGCTTCAGCAGGTCTGCTGCAGACAGCCTGTGATTAGGGTTCCTGTCCAGAGCTGCTTCTAGCAACTCTCTCATGGAAGTGCTGCAGTCCTCAGCAATATCCTCTAAGGGGGGAGCTTGTTTGTGTATCTGTTGGAATGAAAAAAGATCATGGAAACAGTTATTCCGAAAACAGTGAAAGAGGAAGTCATGGATAACCACATGAGTGGTCTGGGAATTCCCCAATTAGGACTCATCACCTCCCTAAGTAGGACTGATCAACTAGAACAGAACATGCAACTACACAAAATCTACTTTTTAAAAATCCGATTTTATAATAAATTTAAAAACTCAAAGAAACTTAAAGTAAGCCTAAAATCCAGTGCAATGCAAATTCACCAGATTTCTATACAACACTGGAAGAGTCAGAGAATCAAATCTGCCAAGCTCCAGTTTTTATCTGCAACTTCTAAAGAAAACAGACAAATGGGCTTGTTTCAATCAAGTCTCACTGATCTAACCCTGTCCTTCCAGTAAACCCAAGGCCTGTAAATTGAAACACAAATCACAGAGACAACTCCAGTTCAGTCTCTGTCTTCCCCTAAGAGATCAAAACTCACTTCTTCTCTCCCTCCCTCCCACCCCTGAAGCAAAAAGGATGATATCATCTCTCTGACAAATATTTTGATAGTTTTTATACTACTGGAGCTTTCTCAACAAGAGTACAGTAAACCCTCCAACTGATACTGAGCTGGCTCTGCTAAGGACACTCACAATGTAGAGGTAGGAGGGATATGCAGAACGAGGGTATCTGTTCACCCAGGGCGGGATGCCCGTTTGCATATGAATAATAGTAGCTCCCATGCTGTAGATGTCTGCTTTTGTCGTGTGGCCTCTGCAAAGGATAACTTCAGGGCTCATGTAAATCTGTGAAAAATAGTTAAAAAAAAAAAAAAAAGATTACTCAACATGGGAAAACAACAACCAAAGATGACTCAATGGCATTTTGTGATCCTGGAAACCCCGCTCTGAAGGGATGCATAGTAGTATACCTGTAAGCACCATTTGGGAAATAAGATTGTTCTGCTCTGCATATGATTACAGCCTGGACAGTACCTGGACAAACCCATATTCCAGGTTTGCCCTCCTCAGATAGGCCATAGGTCAGTGGCTATGGGCCTTAGCTGAGCTGTGAGAGGAGAGGATGAGGTTCAAGCCATGGCTCTACCTTGTTCAGATGAGTAGCAGTAGCCTCATCCCTCCACAGCAAAAGGAGGTGCCTGAATTGTTTGTTTTGTGGGGCACTGCTGGGACTGCTCCATCCTGCTTGAACAATGGCTGGGCAAGAGCTAAAGAGAGAGGGTGAACTGTACTGATAGCCACCCAGATGGGGGTAGGAGTCCTCCCCTCAGGTCCCTGTTACACAGAATACTACACAACCCTTCTGAGCAGAACTGACAGATATATACCTTCCTGTCTTCTTTACTCCTCCTTCTTATCCACTAACCTTCACGATGGAGCATTATCCTGAGTAATGGGTTGATGAAGAACAAGCCAGATCTAGGAAATGCATAAATTAAAAGCTAGGTGCCCTTTCCACCTGATTACCCCCAGAGCAGCTATGAAGACAAAAATCCCTCTTCCAACTTTTTTCCAAACCAAAAATTTGAATCTTTCTTGATAGAAACCAAAAGAGTTTCCATTCAAACATTTCACTGAAACATTTGAATTTGCCAAGAGTCTAAAGAAGGATCTTGGAAGCTCCTGCCAGCAACAGACAGCTCAGACTGCAGCTGGAGGAGAACCAGACAGGCAGGATGCAGGAGGCACACCCTGCACAGCTCTGCCACTGCCACTGGCCTGGGAAGCAGGTTTCAACACCACATGCATGGGCACAGCCCACAGCACACTGGGTTAGCAAGCTACCATATTTGCTTCTGGTTCCTACTTTTCCCTCACCCAATTTCCCTCTAAGGGATTCAAACAAACTTTAATTAGTTCAAGTCATCCTGACACAAAGAATCACATTAAAAGCCATTACTGACACAAGGGCAGGAAGTTAAGTCATCACCACATGGTGTGACTGCTTATTACCACAGATTGAGAACGGCTGTAGGGCTCACCAAATTCCAAGGAAAAATTCCCAGTAAATTACATTCCCTATCTGCAAACAGAACTTGTGACTGGAAGTGTGTGCACAGCCTCAGCAGGTGTCTGCAGCTGCTACTGACTTATCCATTGTTTTCCTCAGGGCTGCGAGAGAATCAGTTCATCCGCACCCTCCACCTCTAAGTCTCATAAGGAGAAAAGAAGTTCTGATTTTGTAAAAATAAGTCTTTGGCAAATACAGTGCAACTTGAGTGAAATTTACATAAGCAAGAAGCAGCTGCCTTCAAAAAAGAATGTTGATACAAGATCCTGACTGCAGTTAAGGTGAGAAAACGGTCAAGATGCACCTTGACTGCACAGTGACAAAAATCAAAAATGAGCTCCAAAGCTCTGATTTCAGACTGGTCTAAGAGTCTGCTGTCACCAAAGCAGACAGCTCAAGCCATTAATAACTTCCCATTCTCATTCCTTCTGACTGGTGGGCTGGCACTTGCCTGCCAGTCAGACCAGTCACAGCCCAGCTAAAAACCAGTCCTTTCTTCATGCTGCACTAGTTTTAGTTTAGCATTCCTGAAAATGAATCATACCTTCCACACTCAATAAACTTTAGCAGACAACTTTTTACCCTCAAATGGTTGTAACTGAAGCTTACATATTTTAACAAAGTGACAGAAGCATAACAGAGAGTGTAGCAACTGCCTAGAAAAAGTACTTCCTGCAGAGCAGTTTCATGACAACCACAGTTTAATGTTCTGCATGACTTGTACACAAAAGCAGGAACACCAGTTTTTTTCACACTACACCATCTAAACAAAATTTAACTATCTTTCAATCCCATTGCCCAGAATTGTAACTACTCATTTTTCATAAACACAAAGAAGATTCACTACGTTCAGGCTTCCTGTGCTACAGAAGTGAATAAAAATCCTAACTCTCAGAGAACGTGCACGGGACAAAGGTTACTCCACCTGCCACTTCCCTCAAGGACACAAGTCCCTGCCAATAGCATATGTAAGAGAAACCAGCCAGCTCACTGGCACAATGCTGCTTGGCAGTGACAGAGCCCCAACCAGGGGTTGCACAACTACATGCAGGAACAGCAGGACAACTGCACCACTTCTTAAGGCTGTTAAATACAGCGTGCAAAACTCAAGAGGACTTTGGAGAGTTAAGGTCTTACTTTGAAAAAAAAAAAATCATCAAGAAAGCCAGACTACAGAGGGCATTTGTGAGTGACAGGATTAGGCACTGTGGAGAGGAAGATGCCTAGAATGAACACTGTGAGCAGAAAAACCTATAGAAGCATCAGAAACATTAGCCTGTAAGTCTTTCACTGGTATCTGAAAATCTCCTTTCCCAGTGCTGTCTTTCCAACCTCAGTTCTGGCTGCAATGCTGCATCAGGATTACTACTCCCCTGAGACAGCAAACACCAAACATGGCTGTATTTCAGGGCTGGGGGGATTATCAGCTTTCTGAGAACAGGACTGCAGGTGTTAAAGTGCATGGAATTTTCCTTCTATTAAATGTAGAACTAAGAGTTTTTCACTTGGCAAACACTGAAATGTTTTCACTTTTCACTTGTTCTTACTAACACAACCCTGGCCTGTCCTTCAAGACCCAGAAGTGGATCCTCACTAGTCTGCTCTACAATCATGGAAATGTCCTGTTTACACACATCTCCATCACTGGGAAATACCCTACCAACTCATACCCACCACTGTTCTTTATTAACAGCACACAAAACCCCCTTGAACAAACAAAAAGCCCCAAACCAAAGTAAAAACCCCACAAAGCTCATGCATGAAGTGCTAGAAAGCATGCTGCTTCCAGGTCAGCAAGCATTTTAAGCTCTTAACTGCCCTGACTAGAAAGACAGTGAAAACAAATATTCAAGTGCTTTCTCAATCATCTTGAAAAAAAATAAACAAACAAACCTGGCCTTCTCTGAAATCTTGATTTATCCTCCCCTTCTAAAAAGTGAAATGTTTTTTGTCAGTTACACAGGGATTTCCTCTTTACACATCTGGAAGACTATTAAAAGGGTAAGTGCCAACATCTCAGCTAAAGCATTTCCTGTAAACAATCTCCTCCAGCAACAGAGAGCACAAATGCCACATCTGCAGCAGCTATCCAAGCTAATTGTTGCTGCTTGGTGGTTTGCTAAAATTCCAGCCCTGGAAACACCTCGGCAGGAATGTAGCCCAAGTGGTGTGCAGAACCTCAAAGTCACTGTGACCATTTAAAAGGACCCCATCTCCATCACTGTAATGTCACAGCAATTTTACCAGATAATCATGAACCTTGCCATGCACAAGCTCTGAAGAACCAAAGGGTTACATGTAGATGGGAAACAGAGCTTAGAAGGGCTAAGAGATGAAACCCAGACATCTGCAAGTTCTGTGGTTTTGAAGGAGGAATCCCAGTATGGTGTTGAACAGGTCACCCCAGTCCATAGTATTTCAGAAGAAAACTTTGCTAGACCAAAGAACAAATTCCTGTTTGAAGTGTCTCTGATCAGCAGCTGAAACACTGCAAACAACCTTCCTCAGAGTACTGACTTCAGTGAACAATTGCTAACAATTGAGACTGCAGAGAAAGTGATGTGGCTTTCAAAGCATTCCATTCAGCAAGTTGAAATTATAATGACACTCTATTAATGTTTGTAAGTTTTTTATAGGTTTTATAGAAACTATTTTACCCATGCTTTTAACCCTCCAGCTTCCAATTTGAGCCTAAACACCACAACCATAGGACTAATGCAATATAAGGGCTTTTGTCTCTTCAGCTTCTTACCTCTGTTCCTCTAAGATCTTTGGGATAGTAAATGTCTTCAGTCATTTGAACACTTAGGCCAAAATCCACCAAAACAGCCTTAGTTGACATAAAGACAATGTTGCTTGCTAAAAGAAAACCAAAAATTACATCATTTAGGTGTTTGGCATGTTTGGTATTTATTTTACAACACTCCTGTTTCATTCAGACGCCTGACTGAAAAGGGAGAGAAATTAGCACAACCACTCTCTACAGCCAATATCCCTCTAGCCAAAATAGGTCTGGTAATGATTTGGTTCAATTTTAAATCTTGAAAAACAAACTGGTCTGGTTTATGTAAAAGAACCAACGTTTTGTCATTTTCTTAGCTTAAAATTTCAAAAAAGACAAAGAGAGAAAATAGCTGAGGGTAGAGGTGCTCTGAAGATGTGTAAGGGTCTCCAAGGTGGAGATCCTGCTGTGCAGCTCTGGCTAGAAATAGCACAACTGTTGCTCACCAAGAGGTTTTTCTAGAGTAACAATTTAAGTGAAGACAGAAACAGAGAGTAACCAGGGCCCCTCCACAGCAGCCACACCAGTCACCTGCACTGCTCCATGAGAGCAGCTCAGCATGACAAGAGATGACAGACAATGGCTGTAAAATTAATAGAAGACTGAGCATTTCAAACTCCCTCAGAACTGCAGCAGTATCTAGGAGCTTAATTTACTTTCCTTCATAAAACTCTGCCAAAGGCACAACTTTGTGCTCAGAGGCTTTGATTGCAGCTGTATTTCTGATCAAATATTTAAAAATGTAGTGTTCAGTGTGAGCCTTGAGAAATTGCTCGTTTGCTGTTTCAGAAGATGTGGTAAAATGAAGTCTCAAAGTTACACAACAGAAACACATTTCCCTTACAGGAAACTGTGGGCCATTTTCTGTCTTGATAGTGCCTACCATGACCACCTAGTGGGAGGGCAGAGTTGATTTCAGCAGTACTGATTCCTGGAGCAATGCTTCCCACAGCTGCCTCCTTACCAGTGCTATAGACTATGTAAATCTGTCGTTTTAGGGATAACTTTGAAGATATGGAAACACCCCATAATAGATCATCCAAAGGGCCACACTGTCACAGGGCAGCAGCATCTTCTTCCTGCCTGGGACCATACCCAGCCCTAGCTGCAGCTGATTTTGGACTGAAGCTCCCCCAGCCAAATAGCCTGATGGTTTCACTGCTCTCCAACCAAGGGTTAAAATGAGTGGCAGCACTGAACACCTCCCAAGAACCAGAATGTCCTCCTCCCCTTCCTTGCTCAGGGCATTTTTTCCTTTCAATAAAATCCCCATCTTCTGTATCAGCAGAACAGACTCAATTGCAGCTCAAAAGCAGCAGATGAAGTGAGGAAAAGATCAGAGGTTTTGGGAAAGAGTCTTTCCTATTAATTCTGCCTGGGGAGGAAAAACACACACTGCTCCCTGCGTGGAGGCTGCCTTGCCAGGCAGTGGGCATGGCTCCACCTCAGGCCAGGTGTACCCAGCTCACCCTGGCACCAAACAGGCAGGAGCTTGGCCAGGGCTCACCCCAGGCACCTCTGGACAGCCTCATCTGCCCCAGCCAACCTCTGCCTCATCATCTGCCCTGCGTCCACCAACACAGGGAAAGGCTGGAAAAAGCAAAACACACTCATATCCACCACATTCACAATGGGCTGGTTCTCCTATTCACTACCTAGAGGTAGTAGGCTTTGGGCTGGTTTGTTTTTAGATTGTTTAATTAATGTCTTTGTTACTGCCCAACTAAAATAAACCTATAGGAAAGACTCTTACTACAAATGAGAAAGAAAAATTAAGGGAAAAAATAAGCAATTTTGTAGCGGTCAGAATCTCAAAGGCTCACGTCTAAAGTACTGACTCATACTAAATCAAAAAAACTTAAAAACCAAAAATGCAAAACTGAGATAAAAATTCAGCAATTCCTAATAGTTCACTTCTGTGAACTATTGTAATGCTTCAGTCTGAATATCTCTACTTCAAACCCCCAAGTTTAGCTAAATAAACCGACAGAGATGCATCTATCTGTGGGCCAAGATGATACTGGGAGAAACAGCATTTAATACTAATTTAAATGCAATACATTAAAATTGAATTTTAAAGCATTTAAATACCAGCGTATTTAATTTGAACTTAATATCAATATGTTTGATTATTCATAGATGTAATAGCCAGAGTTTTTTAAAAACAAACATATATTAAAATTTGCTGTACTTGTTGAAAGAAAAAAACTAGCACAAATTATGTATTTACTTCTAAAGTGTCTCAAATTGAGGAACAGCAGTGTAGAAATGTAAAACCAAAAAGATGGTGCAAGATGAAGGTGAGCATGGAAACATTCAGGATGAATTTATATTAAAAGCAGGAAACTTCCGGCTGAACACAGACTGATAACTTCACTCTTAAGGTTTTTATTTAAATTTTGTTGCTCATCAATGGCATAGGATCTATGACTTTCTAATTACCCTCTCTGCTGGAGTGAATTAATAAATAGTGTAAGTAACTATTACCTCCAGAACCTGACCTTGCCATTTGTTAGGCATTATCGATCCCTCCCACTCAGAGATGTAAGGCTGTGTGCCCCAGCTCAGTCCCAGGGACTCTTCCACCAGGCCCCAGCCCAGCCAGGACCAGAAAGCACCCCAAGGAACCACACAGACATACGTTTGATATCATGATGGATAATCCTCTTCGAGTGGAGAAAGTCAAGTCCTTTCAGAATATGCTTTGTCACCCAAATTATTTCAAACTCTCTCATAGGACCACAGCTCTCCAGCTTTTCCATGACAGATCCTCCCTCTCCAGCTTCCATGAAGAGATGGATTGTCTCATCCCACAAAATAGCGCCGTATAATTCAGCAATGTTTTCATGACGGAAACATGCCTGTATTTCAACATCTGATGGTTTGAACTGCTCCACTGGGACCTAGGACATTGAACAAAACCACAGTTATCCATAACAAAAACAAGTTATCCATGTGGACACTAATTATCCTGTAGATTAACAGAAAAGGAAGTATAGCACTTATATCCACTTGTTAAAATACTGAGCTTTACTTTGCTCCTGTGACTTTTCTTCCTTTGCAGCTAAGAGACATCCTGTTAAAAGCTGAGAGACATTTTGGAATCATGCCCAAATAAAAAGTGCAACCTTCCAGAAAAAGCAGTGTAGCAAGAGTTATTCCCGTCAAAATCCAGTGATTACGCAAAAGCTTTATGCAAACTTCCTGGTGAAGGAGATAAAATTCCCACTGCTTTTCCATTAGCTTTGTGCACTCATCTGCACTACCAGAATTGCACACCCACCTGACAGGTGGATCAGTGCTTGCAGTGCTCAGGCCCATTACTGACCTCAATTCAGTCCTTATCAGCACTGGTTTATGGCTTACAAGAAATGAAAGCTGCTTTGAAGGGAGTGCCAGCAGCATGATATTTCTTTAAAAAGTACTGACAGCAGATTGCTGAGACAATAAAAGCAGTGTTTGCTTACACACAGAAAAGCTACTAGTGCTCTGTTTAGTTTTCTTCCCTTGGACTCCTGTCTGTGAACCAAATAAGAGGCACATTTATTTCAAGGAGAAATACTGTTTGTATTTTCAGAAATATTTGGATACTTTAATTCTGCTGTGGGCTAATGCAGGAGCAGCTAACAATCTGTCCCTACGTGGACACACAGGCTGCAGGGGAAGGACACACAGCTGCCTGCCCAACTCTTTGACACATAGAATTAATACAGGTACTTATTCATGAGCTGGGGGATACTGAGCTCGCTCCCAACTAAACTTTTACTGGCCCTGAGTATTTACTGCTCAATTCCAAATAGTATGTTAAAAGGCACAACTGAAAGAAAATGTTGGCTTGCATAAAAGTAGGACAGCGCTTAGCAGTTCTTTTGAGGCATCTCACAACCTTAACCCCATCAGTGCCCAAAACACAGTAAGAGCTGCCCATCCTGAGTTCTCAGGGACTTTATTGGCACTGGAATAAAGAAAACTGAAGTCTAAGCACCTCAGTTAAAGGACAACAGCCTAAAACTTCTGCAGCAGCAGGGTTTTACTACCTCCTTCAGCAGGGACAGGATCTCACTCTGATATTTCACCCCAGCAGGACAACTAGAAAATCCACTCTGCACAACAGGCCATGTGACAGTTCCATACACCTTTAGATACTTTCAAAATGCTGAAACACTTGCAGCTTTAGAGCAAAAAAATTTAAACAAGCTAACAGAAGTGTACATTTTCCCCACCTGGTTTAGGCCAACAAAACCAAGATGATCATCAGCCAACAGTGGGATTTGATGCAGACATATTTGAAAATAGACCGTAAGTAGTGTGTTATACAATATTTGCTCAGAGATAAAACCACTGAACTAACATACCAATTTGCATGCCATTCGTTTCTTGGTTTCTCTGTCTTGGGCTAAGTACACTTTCCCAAAAGCTCCCCGAGGAATGAAATCAGAACCAATATTCCTGTAAGTCAACTTCCATGGAAACAGGAGCACATCTGAGTCAATTTGATAGCGCCCGTTCTTGGGTGTGATCTGTGGAGTTAAATAAATAACAAAAAACCCCAGTGAAGTTAAAACCACTACAAATCTAATTAATTTTATATATATAGTGGGAAAAACCTCATATCACTTATGTGTATGATGCACATAATCTGCTTAGCAGTCTTTATTTAGTAACACTAAATGGGAACAGCATGTGAGGTGTGGCACTCAGTCACAGCCTAGGCATCCACGTTTCTCTCCAGTGACTAACTTATGAAGTGTAAGTTGCAATTAATTGTCTTGAAACAACAACAACAGCAGCTGGGTTAATGAAATTACCCGCCTCTTGTTATTAGATTTACCTGCACATGTTTGTCCTTCCTGTAATCTGTTAACTTGTTATGCCACATACCTGTTACTCATAGGTTATCTTATACAATGTGAGCAAGAGTTTCAGCATTTCCTAATATCACATGTACTGCTAGGAGTTTAATTTCCCATCTTGTACTGGAGTTTCTGCTGCTCAGTAAAAGGTCAGAGAAGTCTGCCTTGATTTTACCAGCCACTTTCCTCTAGTTTTATACCATAGTTTAAAAAAGAAGAGTGGGAGTAATATTGCCTCCTTTAGGTGGGTAATGTTGGGAGCTTTGCATCTTCTGTATCACCAGCTAGGCAAGGAGGGGATTCAGGGCACATAAGTCAGTATCTTGCTCTAAATCTTTTCCCCAAACAGTTCCCTCCCTCTGCACGTGACAGAGAGAGACCAAATGCCCAACTACAGCCATGTGAGTATTGCTTGATCCCTCATGTTGCTTTTTCAGTCTCTCAGCTACAAAATTAATAATATTTCCTATGAATATGCTTCTAATTATTTCAGCCAGTATCTGGAATATCATTAATCTCCTTACTGCTACTTTATCAATATTCTTGAAAAGAAGTAAAATCACATCAAGGATATTTATAATTTCATGTCTGTCACGGGGCCACAAATACTCAGCTCTTCAGCAACTCTTTTGAAGATAACTGCATACCAGGAAGATTATTTGGTTTAGATTTCTATTTAAGATGTAATATATAATATTTCACTCTTAATCTACCTGCATGCTTTTCTATTAGGAAAGTTCCTTCCTGACTGCTAAAATTGTCATTTATGATTTGTACCTACGTGAAATAAATTAATTCTTCTAAGTTCCTATATCTGGGGAGGATAATTCTTAACCTTGGGCCAAGGGGGCACAAGGGGCTGTCCTTCAATAAAAAGTATTCTGTTTAGGATAGAGAGAACAAGCCTTCCCTCTACTTATTAGAGCCAGGGTAAAGCAATCTGTACATGTCTAACAATCTGTACATCTTGCTTGCCTACTTCTGCATTTCAAAGGGTTGAGACTAATCCATATGGGTTACACCTTATCCTGGAAAGGAAGAGACGCCGAGCAGAGCTGATCTGGAGAGCAAGATAGTGACGACCACTGCACTACTCATGTTTTCAGGAGGCTTTTAGGACTAGTTCCTAGCCTGACCCTGTGAATATTTGTCTGTGGCTGCAATGCATCTTTCAGTTCAGTTTGAACGAAAAGAAATCCTGCTTGTGCACTTCAAGACCCTTTGTGATGCAAGCCATGGTGCAGCCAGTGAGGGTCACCAGGCAATCAGAAACAACTCCTGACCCCCCAAAAAATGCTGTAGATATTTATGAAGCAGTGTCCTTGCTGAAATGCATGCACAGGTAATACTCTGCCTCCAACCCTCAGTTGCATTATGGGATCACATGCACCTAATGGTACTTGGTTCATACCGATTGTATGCATCTGTAGAAACAATATGCAAGCAAAACAACCACGAGTATGTAGAACAGTGTCTACCCCAAGCATAGGAAACATTTAATATTACTAAGTGTCATTTCAATGTTACAGAGTTGAAAAGTGATTGTTTTGCAATATTGCAATGCTCCCTCCAAATCAGAATAAAGCAATACCTGTGGTATTTTGCACCTAAGTAACCAGCAAGCCTCAAGCAACCAGTGTTCACATATAAAATATATGATATGCAGAATATTTAAGAAGATAGACATAGATGTAGAGTATCTTAGGAAAATACAGCAGCAACACCAGCCTGCATGAACAGAATTCCATCGCAACACTGTTTCCAGAGCAACTGATCTTAAACAAAACTTTAATGACACTAATATCCAGAGATGCTTGTAGAACACAAACAATTTTAGGGAAAAAAATAACATCTCAAACCAACACATCTATATACTTGAATTTAGTGCGAGATATTACATAATATTGTAACTCTTAAAATCACACTTGATAGTATGTGCTTTTTCTCCTTACATTACTACTATTGACATTTGTGCAGATAGAGCAAATTTAGGAACTATATTGTCAGATCCCAAATCTTTATTTTTGGGAGTTTGCAAAATGAATGTTTTATTTCATGAACACAAGGCACTAGAAGATTCTTACTGTCTCCCAGAACTGTAAACCATTATAGTCCATAGAATCATAGATAGGCTTGGGTTGGAAGGGATCTTAAAGGCCATCTAGCTGTAATTCCCCTACTATGGGAAGGGATGTCACCCACAAGGTCAGGTTGCTCAGGGCCCCATCCAGCCTTGCCTTGAACACTTCCAGGGATGGGGTATATATAATTTCTCTGAACAGTCTGCTCCAGAGCCTTACCACCCTCAGAGTAAAGAAATTTCTACACTTTTAGTTTAAAATCATTCCTCCTTGTCCTATCACTACACATCCTTCTAAAAAGTCACTCTCCCTCTTTTTTATGCAAGTTGTGGATTTTATAAGCCACATTTAAGTACTGAAACAAAATGAGTTGAAGATTTTGCTTTTTGACTGCTGGTCTCAAGTATTGTATTCAATACTGGGAAATGTTTTCTAACCTCCATGGATATTAGGAGATAACAGAGTGGATCCTTCTGAACAACAGACTTTCCTCATAGCTATGCCTGAGACTGCAGAGGCTAGACTTGATAGGCTCAGAGACCCTTTCCAGCCCCAGGGTTGCACAGGAAACCACAGCCTGTTACTTCTCAAACTGAGCTTTATTTAGAATCATTAAAAACTTCTAATCCCTATGGTCTATGAAATGCCAAGTAAAAGGAAAACAGATGTACGTACCATATTCAAGAGGATTCCAGATTCCTGTTGTCTGCATCCTTTAAATTGCTTTGCAGTGTTAGACACCTGATTGGCAAAAGCAAGCAGGTCTTCCACAGTCCCGTATTTGACAGAGGACATCAAAGAGACCTCCCCTTCACAAAACAGTAATGATTCTGCACGTTCATCATTTTGATTTGCCTCTTCACACATGGTAATTAAGCTGTCTTCATAGACTGCAATGTCTTCACCTGGATAATGGTTTTCCATGATGGCTATCACCTCAGACATATTTAGATCAGTTAGCAACAAGTCAATCTCCTCTTTGCTATCACTACCCGTGCTCATATACTCCATTACTGTCCACTTTGCAAAATCACTCCTGGAAAAAAAAAGAAACAAACTTGAAACCACTTTTCACCTAAATTTGATTTAGCAAAGTAAGAATGAAAAGGAGTTATCAGAAGGAATCAGCAGCTCATCATTATACAGATTTAACATTAAAAACTTGTATTATGAAGAAAACCATAATAAGGATCCTGAGTGAAGACAAAATGGAGAAGTATTTGCTAGTAAAATTTATTTAGAAGTTACTAGTTAACCTCCCCTGTCATTCACTCTTGGAATTTATTATGATAAAGCTTTCCCTAAGAGGAACAGGTACAGTAAGAATACACCATTGTGATAGATATGCAAAAATGAAGGAGCACCCTCAATACAAACAAAAGAATTAATTGTTTGGAAAAGAATGACAAAGAGAGATATTAACATTCTCAATTAGTTTATGTCTAAGTTTGCATTGACAATTTATGTGATGCATCCAAAAAGAAGGAAAGGTCACAAAGCAAGGTCATTCCACTAGTAACAGGCATCTGTTAGTATCATTGTACAAAGCACAGCTGTCACCACCTGAGATACAAAATCCGTATTCCTTTTTGCAATTAACTGGTCAGAACTAGACTTGAACTGAAATTTTCACCCTGACTTTCAGAAGAAAGTCAGAAACTGAGCTATCATAAAAGCAATGAGCTTTTGAAGTGGTTTCCAACAGTTTGTTCTGTTCCCACTAATCCTAACAATAACTTTTTATGTTACTATTGCAAATATTTTGCTGGAACGGATTTACAGCAACCTGGGTTGAACTTCCCAAAAAGTCCCTTTCTATTCCAGAGAGTTACATATTCAAGTTAAAAATGTATGCATGGTCAGTCATTAAAATACTGACACAAATAGTTTCCAACACATAAATGTCAAGAGCACTTACCTTGTATTTAACCTGATTACATCACTCAAAACCATTTAAAAACGTCTCAATAGAATCCCTGAAGTCATCACGTTTTTCTGAACCAGTATTTACCACTGATGATAATTTCACAGTGTTCTGTGGCAGTCTATTAAAAAAAGCAAAACAAATAAAGCCATTGCATACCAGCTCAAGCAGAAGGACTGGTTTGTACTCATATAGATCATTTGCTTCATGGAAAGAAGAGCTAGTAATCACAAGGCTGAGATAACAGGGGATTTTTTCTGCAGAAAAAAATGACAACTCAAGAAAGAATCAAGCTACTGTATCATCAAGATTTCCAAGTAGTAGTGAAAAATAGTTTTTCCATGGCTAGGTCCTGAGTTTTATTCTCTCTGTCTCATGCTTGCTTAAGCAAAGAGAAGGACCTCCTTTTCCTTTAGCAGAACTGACTACAGCATGCCCTCTTTAGAGAGCTCTCACTTCCCTTTTTCGTAATCTACTGCACTATCTATTTTGGGCAAAAGATAACAGCTAGGCAAAAAGAAACTTAAAAAAAAAAAGGGGAAAAATGAAAAGCAGCAAACAAAACCTTATCTCAAGGACAAGCACCAGACTCGGTCCCCTGAGGCCATGGAGCAATGTGTTTACCCAGGTACAGTTTCAGGTAATGATCACTATCTTTCTTACCCTCACCACAAGGACGTAGAAGCTTTGTGGCACATATTTCTCATGGGTTAGAGTATTTACGTCAGCTCTAATGTGAAGAAAACCAAGTAAAATGACGTGTCTGAGATGGCAAAGAAGCCAGACCACGTGCTGAAAATTTAAAAGGCAGGACAGGACAGCAGATGCAGCATCAGAAAAGGGAAATGGAGTGCCTGTTCCTTTTCAAACTCAGACCAAACCCTGAGATTGATGGTGGCAAAGCAGTGCTCTGCCAGCCCCCATTCCCCAAGATGGGCACAGTGACTTTCACCAGCACTCTACACCAGTTCACCCAGCCCTAATCAACCCACACCCCCAGCATTAGGGCAGCCAGGTTGGAAACTTTGTGGTCACAAGTACTACTTGATCGGGGAGGCCCCAGGCTTTTATCCTGGGTGCCCAGAGAGATCACAAAAAGGAAAAGATGCTGTGGGTGTTTTCTAGCCCCTATCACCTCAACTTGCTCCATGACCAAGCTATAGGCTGTTAACAAAGCCTGAACATGGTTATTTTTCAGTAGAAATGAGATTTATATTTTTCCCCAGAGCAGGACTTCTATTCATTGATTTTTTAGTTTTTAGGGTTCTTCTTTTGTCTGTTTTTTTTTTTTTTTTTATGGGGGGGGGTGAATTAGTGGGGTTCAAATGAAAAGAAACAGTGCTGTCATAAAAGGAACCAAGAGACCTCATGTGTAAAGTCAGGTAAAGTTACAAACTAGTCCTGAGGGACTTTCTGAAGAAAAACATGAACCTCTAGATACTCTGGTCATTTGTGGATAAAGATAAATACGTGCCACAGTTAAACTAATTTACTCTCTGACAGCATTTTCATGCACAAAGCATCTGCACAGATTAGACCAAATGTAGCATTCTGGAAGTGCCAGCTCTGCTTCATTCCTCAAAATGTTCCCAAACTGCAGCACAATACTAATAATACTCTTGGCAGTTTCACAATTACCCAAAAAGTTCTGAATAACATGAAGAAGTGACTATAACCTGCATATTCTCAGTTATTTTAGTGCTTGAGAAAAGCTGCAAACCCTTCACCCTTACAACCCTTACACCTACACCCTTACAACTACCTGAAAGGAAGAGGTAGGGAGCTGGGAGCTGGTCACTTATCTCAAATAACAAATGATGGAACAAGGGGAAATGGCTTCAAGTTGTGCCAGGAGAGGTTGGATATCAGGAAAAATTTCTTCACTGAAAGAGTTGTCAAACACTGGAACAGGCTGCCCAGGGAAGTGGTGGAATCAGCATCCCAGGGGGGATTTAGAAGACATACATGTAGACATGACTGTTTAGTGGTGGGCTTGATAGTGCTGGCTTGGACTTGATAACTTTACAGATCTTTTCCAACCTAAATGATTTTATTTTTCCCTATATCTATCAAATTCTAATCTCTAAATGTTTACACAAAAAAAGCAGTGTCTAAACTATAAAAGCTGTTTTTTTAGATTATGCAGCAATTTAGTACTATACTTCCCCTACAGACAAAAAAAAAGGTCCATTTTCCAATTAGGAATTCACTCCTATTTATTCCTAAAATCCTGTAGTATCCAGGATTTAGTATCCCTAAAATTCACTAGTATCAGTGGTAGGCATTCATGTAGTATTCTAAATCTTCCTATATAATCTAGATTAATAAAGAAATTACATCACTGAGTATGCTTTACTTAGATTCTCAGCTAAAAAACTGTGTTTACCTGCAGTGGAAAAATAAAACTGCATGCAAGCACTTAAGTCAGTTGCTAAAGCACAAGACTCTTTCTCCAGTTTTGCCAATATTTCAACATCATCACATGAGTAATTTGCAAGTCAAAGGTTTATTTCTCTATTCTCTGCATAGCTTTTCAACCCCTTTTACCTAAGTGTGCTGTCAGAGACCACTCTTATATCCATCATATTAAATGAGAGTAACTGGATACCAGACTTCTGAGCCCCTGTGAGACTTTAGTGTGTCATGGGTCAATGGTGGAAAAAATTGAACAAAATCTACAATAAATATAAAATTAAAAAACCAAGACCACACAGACAAAAATACTCAACACCCCTTCCTCCCCAAAAAAAAGCAAGCCACTTACTGCATAGACTGGCTCAAGACAATCATACACCCATAATAGAGATCTCTTGTGCTGCTTTTAGAGAATAATTTTCTGGTTTAAGTGACAAGTGACTGACCACTAAAAATGAAAAAAGTCCTTATTTACTTTTAAGAAAACTTATCGACAGAACTTGAAAAACACAATCCCTCTGAAAAAAAAAAACTTCTACTGTTAAGGAACAAGAAATATCAATAATTTCATTTTCAACAACATTTCACATATTCACTTGGAATAAGAAAACCCGCGACTTTCCCAGCGCCGGCAGCAGCAGCAGAGCGCAGCCCCAGCCCCTTTCCTGCCCTGCAGCCCCCGGGGACAGCGCAGGTGTCGCAGCCCCGCCGGCTCTCCCGGCACACGACGCGGCTCGGGAGGCCGAGGGCAGCCTCCGCCCGGCAGCGCAGCCCCGTCCCGCTAGGCTCCATCCCGCCAGGGCTCCCCT
Organism: Haemorhous mexicanus; assembly: GCF_027477595.1. Classification (NCBI taxonomy): domain Eukaryota; kingdom Metazoa; phylum Chordata; class Aves; order Passeriformes; family Fringillidae; genus Haemorhous; species Haemorhous mexicanus. The sequence continues at coordinate 15,594,685 of NC_082341.1, read as the reverse complement.
TGCCCCGCCGCCCCGTCCCCGCTCACCCGCGGGGCGCCGGGAGAGCCGCGCCGCCCGTCCGCCCGCAGCCCGCGCCGCTCCGCCGCTGCCGCGGGGAACTCCGGGGGCGGGCAAGGGCGCAGGTAGCACCGCCCGCCCCTACCGAGGGCGGGGGACCGGGGCGGCCCCGGCGCCGGTTTCTATTTCGGTTTCCCGGCAGGAGCAAGCGCTGCGCTGTCCCAGCGCGGCCTCAAGCCCGGCCAGCGACCGCCTCCTGCTCCAGCGGCGGCATCGGCAATGGCTTGTCCCCGGCGGTGGCATCGGAAAACCCCTTTCCTACCACCTCATGTTTCCGTGCGCACCTAGAGGGCGTCCACCAGCGTCCTACGAGTTTGAACATTATCTGAATTAAACTTCAGCTGACTCGCGGGTGGAATTTAGGACAACAACGTGAAGAATTTATTAGTGGCAGTAGTATTAAAATACTCCGGGACACACTAGTGTGAGTTGGATAATTGCCAAAATTGGCTACGACTACTTTTTATTTCTTATCCATAAGGAAAAAAAAATCTTGCAAAACTGTGCTGCCCAATAGCTCCTCTTCAGTCAGTTCGTTTTTAAGGAGACAAGTAGCATTTTTAACAAAACCAGCTGCCACAGCACTAGGAGCTGATGAGTTGAATCTGTCTCAAGATTCAACTTATCAAGGGACCCAAGATGGAATTTTGGTTCATTATCTGCAGTGTAATGATTATTTGCTCACTGAAGTCAATGGTAAAACCATCATTATAAAGTTTCAGGACAAACATTCACCTTAGGCTTCAGTTTTTATTAGTAGTTCATACAACTCCTTTTCTCTTTATATTATCAAGATACTGTGACTCCCTTGTTTAAATGGTTTATGTTTGCTGCCTCTCCTGGGACATTCACAATTGTCCAAAGTATGTCACATTCTAAAATGTGCAAGGGTTTAGACTCACTATAGGATTTTCTCTTCGTTAGCATCATAACTATGTATATGGAACTCAGCTAGCAGGGTTAACCTTTGCTCATACACGGTTTCTTTTCCAGACTACACAGATGTTAAACACATTGGCAAGCCTCCATAAGGAAAGAAGTGTCTTCTTTGTTGAGTTTGATTTTGTTCAATTGCACCACCCAGTGCATTTGCTAAAAAAAACAAAACAAAACAAAAACTGTGGAAAAAAAGGGCAAGAAAGCTGAAGATGATTATAGAAAGAAAAAAGAGAGGAAGGACTGAAGAATAAATTAGGCTATAGGAGAGGCCAGACCAAGAAGAGGGCGGAATTGGCAGCACCTCGAAAGTGGGAGGTTAAGGAGGCTGAGTAACACATCCTTAACGTGCAGCAGCTCTCATGCTAGGGTACTTTGGGTATCCTCTTTCAGGAACTTGCTTGCACTATTAGTTTTTCCAAACCCACAATTAATTTTAATGAAACCCTTTTCTATTTTTAGACCAACTTCAAAGAGGGAAAGAGGAGGAGGTCCTCTCTGCACATCAATTAATTTAGGCAGGACAAGTCTTAGGATTCCAGAGGAAACTCGCCATGGAGAGATGGAGGAAACACAAGTTTGTACTCCATGGCATGCATAAGTAGGACACAAATTGAAATGCTCTGTTTTAAAAGCAATCTATTCTCTGTCTTAATGGTCATCCTAGAATACAAAACCAAAATAATTAGGTCATAGCAATTACTTCCAGACCCTGACTTACTGGGAGGCTTCCACAAATATATACAGCACTGCACTGAAGACCTACTAACACACAAAGTGCCCTAACATACGCTACAGATGTGCCCACAAGTTTTACATAAATGTTTTTAAAAACCAAAGAAAATGACATTTTCTTCAGTACATGCCTGAGAAACCATGCTGCAGACCACTGACTGCTTGCTGGGTGCCCTGCAGCTCTCTGCCCCAACCATCTCATTTCTGATCCCACAGGCTGCCTTCACTTCAGCATCTCTGCCTTCACAGCCCTGGCCAGGACCAGACAAACAGAATCACAAAATCAATTAGGTTGGCAAAGACCACTGAGATCATCAAGTCCAACCTATATCCAAGCACTACCAGATTGACTAGACCATGGCACTGAGTGCCATGTCCAGATTTTCCTTAAATGCCTCCAGGGACGGTGACACCACCATCTCCCTGGGCAGCCCATTACAATGTCTAATCCCTCCTTCTGTGAAGAAATTCTTCCTAATGTCCAATCTAAAACTATCCTGGCCCAAGACTATGTCCTCTCATTCTGTCACTGGTTACCTGAGAGAAGAGGCTGGCCCCCACCTGGTTACAACCCCCTTTTCTTCAAGTTAAACAACCCAGCTCCCTCATCCATCCCTCAAATGGCTCATTCTCCAGACCCCTTCTCAGCTCTGTTGCCCTTCTCTGGACTCACTCCAGCACCTCAGTGTCCTTCCTGAATTGAGGGGCCCAGAACTGGACACACTGAGGCATACTCAAGGTGTGCCAAGTACATTTCCCTAGCCCCACTGGACAACATCGCTGATAAAGGCCAAAGGTTTTGCTTCCCTTTTTCAAGTCAGTCTGCCAAAACCAATATTAGACCTCCATCATCTTGGCCATCTGACCCTTCAGGTTCACCCCTGTGCCCACCACCACCCTCCTGCCCTTGGCTGGCAGGACTCACGCAGGGGTTGATGCCCAACCCTGGCCTGGGCTGCTGGTGCTTCCTCACACAGGGCAGGCTGCTCACACCCATGCCTCAAGCCTGACCTGAGAAGCTCACAAAATCACAGAATATACTGAGTTTAAAGGGACCCACAAGGATCATTGAAGTCCAACTCCTGGCCCTCTGCACAGGACTACACCAAGAATCACATCATGAGCCTGAAAGCATTGTCCAAAAGTTTTTTGAACTCTCAGGCTTCCTGCTGTGACCACTTCCCTGGAGAGCCTGTTCCAGTGGCCAACCACCCTCTGGGTGAAGAATCTTTTCCTAATATTTAACCCAAACTGCCCTTGACAAAACTTCAGGCCATTCTCTCGGGTTCTGTCACTGGACACCACATAGATCAGTGCCCACCCCTCCTCTTCTCATAAGGAAGCTGTTGAGTTTCATGAGGTCTCCCCTCCATCTCCTCCAGGCTGAGACAACCAGGCAAAGTGACCTCAGCTGCTCGTTTTAAGTCTTCCCCTCAAGGCCCTTCATCACCTTCGTTGCCCCCCTTTGGATGCTCACTAAAAGCCTTATATCCTTCTTACATTGTGGTGCCCAAAACTGCACACAGGCCTCAAGGCGAGGCTGCTCGGGCCCTGAGCAGAGCGGGACAATCTCCTCCCTTGCCCTGCTGGCCATGCTGTGCCCGATGCCCCCCAGGACACGGTTGGCCCTCCTGGCCCCAGGGCACACTGCTGACAGCTGTTCGTTCCGTGTGCCCGGAGCAGGCACCGCCCGCACCCTGGGCTGGCCAGGAGCGTTGCTCCCTCCCACCAGAGCCCCCGAAGGCCCAGGGCAGCCCCAGCCCTTCCCGGCGCGCATGGAGAGAGCTGAGCCCCGCCGGCCACCGTGGAACGCGGCGCCTGCGCAGAGCCGGCGCGGCCCGGCCGGCCATGGCGCTCCGCGCGGGAGGCCCGGCGCTGGCGCTGCTGCGGGGCCGCCTGCGCCTCCCCGGGCCCGGCACCCGCGGGCACGCCCGGCTCGGCCGCTCCGGCGCCGCCGCGCAGCCGGCTGCCGAGGAGCCGGGGGAAGGTAGGGACGGGTTTCCGGGCCTCGCTGCCTTCGCCGCAGGCCTCGGTGCCGCATAGCCCGTTGTGCCCGGGGGCGTGGGGAGGGGAGCGGCCGCCTGTCCCGCTCGGCCCCGCCGGAGGCGCCGGGGCAGCGCCCGCGTCCTGGGCCTGAGGAGCCCCGCAGGGCCCGGGCAGCTCGGCCGGGCGGTGAGGTCGGCCTGTGCCGTCTGGGGCTGCGGCCGAGGAGGCCAGAGTCCGCTGTCAGTGCCCAGGACGCGGCTTGTTAAACTAGATATCAGCTAGAGGTGAATCAAGTGACGGGGCTCATCCCGAGAGACCCCCTTAAAAGGGCATAGGAAACGTGTGACTGGCACTGTGTCTTCAGTACAAGCCGAGAACTAGTGAGCATCAGTGCCATGCTCAGACTGTGCAAAGGACAGCAGAGCCAGAAGTTGTGAGATCACATCTCTGTAGTGGCTAAGCATGTACAGGTAGTAAATCAGGCAAAAATCACAGCTGTTCTGGCCTAATGCAGGTCCATGTCACCCATCCATGGGACTTGTCTTTTCTGCATCTTGGTCACTTCATCCTTCTCTGTTTCCATCGAAACTGTGATATTTATCATCTTCATAAAATGTTTCCTTAGTTTTCTGATAAAAAATGCTAGTATAAAAACTGGCTGTTGAAAGAGCTACTGTGGTTATTATTTACAACAGTAAAGAATACTGTGAGAGCTCAGTAAAGTTGTAAAATGAAAGATTTTTTAAAAAATAAATAGTATCAAGTAATATAACTATCATGTAATGATGCTTAAAGGTTTTCTTGAGGCCGTGAAATCTCATGAGTTCTTCAAAACCAAAAACAGAATAAAGAGCTCTCTGCTGAATATCCCCATGGCAGATGGTACCTGCTGGGAAATGCTCTCCAGCTTCCCAGTCCAAATGACAAAAGGGAAATATTGTCAGGCAACAGCTTCACAGGCTCTGCTGATGTGATGTGGTCAGTGGATTAGTTTGAAAGCTATGCAGGGGAGTGATCATGATTTCAGATTTGGGAGATGGCGCCTCTGTATGCAAAGAGGGAAAAAAGTTCCATGTTTCTGGATGTTGAGCATGTCTCGATTCCATGAGAATTCTGGAGGCTGTCAACAGCAGTACAGATTGCCAGTAGTGTGATGAGATATGACTGCTCTGTGGGTTTATTGTACTGGAGTAGATTAAAGTGTATTATTAAGTGAAAATTTTGAGTAGGCGTTTACTGTAAAGGAAGGTGCTGAGTTGTAAAAATAGCAAGTGTTGAATTGTTCCAGAGTGCTGGTTTTGTGGTAGTTAAGAGAGACTCTCATTTCAGTGAAGCTTGCCAAAGGTCTAGACCTGCCTCACTGCCTAGCTGGCATTTCCTATCTCTTATGGGTGTGTTAAGTTTTTTGATGGTGAGCAGCAAATTAAAGAACAAAAGATTCCTTGTATTATGAAGCTTCCTGTGCACCAAGGGAAGACAGTATTGTTTTCTTCCTACCTTTTCTACTCCTTGTTATTGCAAATGTATGCATTTATGAGAGAAATACACTTATATTTCTTTCTTGCATTCATTCTTCATTATCCTTCATTCCTTCTTCATTCTTTTCATTTTTGCTGTCATGATCTTGGAGAGCCAGGACAGGCCTTTGTTCAATCCAGATGAAGAGATTAAGTGTACTAAAACCAGCCACACATCTTTCTGTTTACATAGAAAAGCCTTGATTCTTGTTTCTTCTCACAGATGCTGAAGTCAGTACCAGAAAGAAGACATTTGCTGAAGTCCAGAAAGAACGCCTGGATCAAGCTGAACGGACTGTTTTAATTAAGTGCCCATCAAAACTTAATGAAAAAAAATTATTGCAGTACTTAGCCAGTCATGGGAATGTTAAGAGTCATTTCTTTTTTGAAAATCGTGTAAGTTATTAATGATGTCAGCTAAAATCTAGACTTAGATGAAAAGAAATACCAGAAAGAAAATTTGGTTAGGCCTCATGTGTAAGTTAAGCAAATTATATATGCTTAGTATATTACATCAGTTTTTATCTGTGCTAATGTTCACAAGTTGCTGAGCAGTTGATTTTTATTCATAAACTAGCCAAGCAACACCTCTAAGGAATAGCCAGCAACCTGTTTTGCACTAAATCTTTGAAACTTTCACATAGCACTATTCATTGTTCTGATAATAGAGATAGCTTTTCTTTATGTGTTTCTTGAGTATTCCAGTTGTGAAGATAAATGTAGTTCAGAACTTTTATGTTTAGTGCTAGCTTCCAAGAATAGCACATCTTAAATACTTTTAATCTCTTGTGGAAAAGCATCTAAAATGTTTTGAGATATGGAACCTAGCATTTGGCTTCAGGGCTGTCATATTAATCTGTCTCAGGAGCCCAGGAGCATCTGAGTAGTATCAGTACACTGAGTTCAAGCATTGTATGCTTTTATCTCACCCTCAGTTTCCATTCTTAATGTTTTAGGGCATCAGTGCTTTAATAGAGTTTTCAGACAAGAGCAGTATAGCCTCGTTGCAGGATGCTGTTGGGATCCCAAGTGCTTCAGAGCATCATGTTGTCCCATTTAAATCAAGACTTTTTACTTTCACACTGAAAAACCCAGTGAGTCAACACCTTGAAGAGACGCCACTTCACCTCTCTCCTCAGTGTCACATTCCAGTGAAAGACCTTATTGAAAAGCTTTGTCTCGCAGACAGCGTAAGTAGAGGTTTCTAGATATCTCTTAATTAAAAATAAGGCATGTTCATTTCAGATTTGAAAGTGGTCATGTGAAACTTATAAAGTTATTTTTTTTTATTAAAATGGTAACATATTAGCATTTTATGTGAGTGGTTCTACATTGAAGTAAATAAATTAAATTATTCATTTTAATGATGAAAACAATTCTTCTGTATGAAAGGAACCTTTATGAAGTTTTGAAAAATAACCTTCTAATTGCATTGATATTAAATAGATGAAAATATATGTTAATAGAAGTTGGGTCATTGTATTTTTACGGTGTTTATTTTCTGAACTAGATAAGCAGTCAGATGTACATTCTACTGAATGAGTATCAGCTTACAGAAGAAAACATCAAGCTGCGATTTCTGGCCTGTTCTTTGGTTCGGGATTTTGCACGTGCATATTTCCCTGACAGCACAGTAAAGCCATTTGGCTCTTCAGTCAACACGTTTGGCAAACTAGGATCTGATGTGGACATGTTTTTGGACTTCCATGACACAGGAAAGCATGCTACAAAAATGGTAAGGTTGTGCTGTGCATCTTCAGTTTGTTGGATTTCTTCAACAGAGCAGCTCATTTGCTGTTTCACACGCAGGAATGAGTTTATTTTTATTTAGATTTTAAATGGGTTCATACTATAGAGTGTAAACAAGTTTATTTGAATGTTTGGAGCTGAAGACTTTCAGAAACTAATTGTGATGTGGATGAGATGTTCTTTGCAATAGGAAGAAAATTATTTGGTGTTTACATAAACTTTACACTATTAGGGTGAATTTCACTATGAAGAAAATCCTCATCCTCCAAAACTGTTTTGGCAGAGTCTTCTGAAAAGACCTTCCCATTCTATTGTCGTGTTTTCTTCTCTGTACCTTCTGTGCTTCAGCCATGCTCTGTTAAAGCGTGGTTTTGTTATTTAGGGTCTTCCATGTCCTAAAGCAAAGTAAGTTTGTGGATGTGCACATCTGTGTTTTGGCAGGATTGTCACATTCTTTTCCTTACCTTAAAGAGATGACGTTATGCTCCAGGGAAGTTACTGGATTATGTACTGGGCTGTATATATATCTGTAGGCACATACTGAGTGTGTGCAGGTGTGAAAGCTCAGGACATGGGATAGTCATGATGAGTACTTACAGTCACAGATTCTGAGTGAATAATCAAGTAAGTAATTCTCATGAAAACTTTTCCTTTTGCTTGTGTGGTGACAGATGGTTTGGGAGAAGCTGTCGGGAAAAACTGTTGAAGTTTAGGAAAAAAGTTTAAGCCCATTGTCTTTTAAGTTTTTTTCTTAGAGGACAATGAGCGTAAACTTTTGAAGATTGAAAATTCTCTTAGCTTTTCTGTACAATTTGTATATTGCTGTGTAGGTTACTTTTAAAGAAATAATCCTTCAAAATGTATATAGTTTTAGTATTACTGCAGTGATAAATCACAATGAAAGCAAAAAACGTCATCTGAAGAGAAGGATTGTCATGTGTGTGTGAAGTGTTAAAATTTTTATGCTTAATCAGTGAAGTTTCCTCTTAAATTTTGAAGGAATAACTTTTAAGTATAAAATGTCTATTTTCAAAGTATGTTTGGTAGCTAGCTGTTTGCTTTTTTATGTATCCTGTGTGCAGATAAAAGTTCTATTGTGAAATGTAGAGTATTTGATGCTGAGTGAGCAGCTGTGATTACCTGTGAATAGCTGAGAGACTTAGCACTCTGGGGAGACAAAGGGGGGAGGTAGCTTTAGTTTCCAGGTGATTTAGCGGCAGTGGAAAAGGTATGTTCTGATTTCTTCACTTCTGTAGCCTTTCAGGAGGTGCCAGCAATGGGGAGGATGAGACGTTTCAGCACCTATTTACATGAAATAACTGGTTTTGAGCCTTATGGCAAGCTAATTACCAATTGTCATTTAAGAAAAGGGGCAGAAGTGGGAACATTCTTTTAGTACTAAGAGTGAATACTAGACCACAGATAGAGCATTTTTAACCCCTGGCAGTTTGAGAGATTAGTGAATGACTTTAAACAGGGCTCTGTAATATTTTAGAGTAGCAGTTTTTGTTAAACTGTTGTGCTTCTTGCTTAGGTTACTGTATCAGTTTGCCAAAAAGCAGCTATTTACTTTTAATAATAGTAATAGTTTCATATTTGCTGTTTCCATCTACACGACAAGAATTGGGGAAGAACCACAGGGTTGGGGCAAGTGTATCAATACTTCATAGCCCCTAGCTAGCATGAAAGTTATATGAAGGTATATAAGTATAGGAAGGAAGGTTATTTAATTGCTAAGAATATCTACTTTATCATTATAAAACGGTCCTCATTAAGGTTTTGAGAAATAGTGAGTTGCTGTCTGGAAAGGCCCATTGTGGTTTTTGTCACAAATATAAATATCAACAGCCGCCCACCTACAGGTCAGCTGAGTACCCATCTTTGCTTTCCTGTTAACTGCCTCGATGTTGATAGTTACAGGCTCCTTTCACTTAGAGCCAGCCCTATGCAGCATGCAGCCTCGCAGCCAGATGGGATTAGGGACTGCTGTCCGGGCATGTTCCACCACACGTGGTGCTGACTGGAGAGTCGCTCCAGGGAGGGGAGCGGGAACAGTCACCTCCGTGACTGTCAGAGAGACTCCGAAATTCAGGCCCTGAACTGGCCTTATGGGAAAGGTTGCAAGGTCCATAACTTCTGAATTGTTTCACCTGTCTGAGGTCACTAATTTGTGGACAACAAAAGTAATGTACTTGGTATCTCAGTTACTGTTACATCACTGTGATTTTATTTGTACAGTATGCATTCACCCATGACATGTTCCAAGGGGGAGAATAAGTCAGTGTCCAGTATATGATTAGCAAATAAAACTAGCTGATGTCTTAAAAACACAAGACTATAAAGAAAACAGATATTTCACAGGTATTTTATTGAGGTAAAAACTACAAATATGGCAAATCAAAATATGAAGACCTACAAAGAAGTTAATTTCTGATGTTAGAATATATCTTCACAATATTTTTCTCTTTCAGGGAAACTATATATGACATGAAGTAATTTTTTTAAGTCTTCCAGAATCATATCTTAATTTTGAATGATTTAAGTGATTTGCATGGTTAATTTTTTAACTTTTTAAAATGAAAAAGACATTTTTTACTGACACTTCTACTTGATTTACTAATAATGCATTGTTCTTTGAGGGTTTGACATGGAATTACCGATAGTTTGAAATTATTGGTAGTTTGTTTGTGTTTTGCCCCTCTGTAATTGTGTGCTCCTCTGTACAGTCAGAGCATTTATGCTCTCCTGGTAATTCCAGAATAACCTTTTTAGCCAGTAATGAGATCTAGTACTATTACACTCCTGTTTGAACATGAAGATTTATGGTAAGTTGATCACTATTAGCCTGGAAAAATTGAATCACCAGAAAAGAATGTAAAAGAGAGAGCAATATGTTTTTACCTATTTTAAGTTCCGTGGACTGCTTTGAATAATTCTCGTCTTTCAGTTCTAGTTGTACAAACTCCTTTGCAATTTGCAGTGGTCTTTTAGAAGTATTTTTAAATGTCTCTTTTGTTTGAGAGCTAACAGCTTATTTTTAAAATTCTGTGTTAGAAAAAAGGTCCCTTTGAAATGGAGTATCAGATGAAAAGGTTACCATCTGAAAGATTAGCAACTCAGAGGATTCTTTCTGTGATTGGTGACTGCCTTGATAATTTTGGTCCCGGGTGTGCCAATGTACAGAAGATCCTCAATGCCCGCTGCCCTCTGGTGAAGTTTTCCCATCAGCCAACAGGATTCCAGTGTGATCTGTCAGTGAGCAACAGGTGAGACCTGGTTTTAAAAAGTTTGCAGAGAATTCTGGTGTACTTTAAGTGTTCTGAAAACCTGTAATATCAACTGTTTCCTCTTTTCTGTGTTGTTAACAAATGTGAATGTTGCCTCTGAAAGTAAAAAGGATATTTTTTGACTCCTAGAGGTTAGAGTTTAATGTCCTTAAGTTGTCTTTCTCCAGCATAGGAAATACTTGCTAGCTGAAGCTGAAGACTCGAAAACCAGTCTATGGAAGAAGGTTAGCTTATAAAATGGGAAAGAAGGCAGTCAGTGTTCATTAGTCATTACTTCCCCATGGCATATGTACAGCCTTTCTTGATTACTTTTCAGATTAAGCAGCTCCAGAATGTTAATTTTTAGGGATTTTGCTTCTAGTTATTTTGGTGTCCTTTCCTTTTTCTTAAGGCCTGCATACAGCTGTTTGCTGGGAAGATGCCCTGGATGCCGAGGGAATTCCCGCGGGGAAGGGGGCCTGCGGCGTTCCCGCCGTGCGGGGCCGCTCGCAGCACTGCCCGCTAGGGGGCGCCGGCTGCCCAGAAATGTCCTCAGGGCCCCTCGGTGACACAGACATGGCCGTGCCGCCCCTTTGTGCTTCTGCCCTCCCGTGTTTCAGTCAGAAACACCCCCCTCGCTGCAGTGAACAGCTCTGGCATAAGTGTACATAGCCCAAAATGAGTTACTGACCCTTTTCATTGTTGTTGGGGAATATAAAAATGTGAGTGATTATTCTTCATGATAAAAGTGACAGGACCCAAGGGAATGGCCTGAAGCTGTGTCTGGGAGATGCAGGTTGGATATTAGGAAAAGGTTTTTCAGAGAGTGGGTGAGCCCTGGAACAGGCTCTCCAGGGAAGTGGTCACAGCACCAAGCCTGGCAGAGTTCAAGAAAGTTTTTGACTATGCTCTCAGCAAATGGTGTGACTCTTGGGGCTGTCCTGTACAGGGCCAGGAGTTGGACTTTGATGATCCTTGTCGGTCCCTTCCAACTCAGATTATTTTGTGTTTCTGTGATACGTGTGTTAGTGCAGTTTTGTGACTTCTCTGCATCAGATACAATCAGATCAGATACTGAATTACCCAAAGTTCTGTTTCAGAATATGCAGGAGTTGTTCAGGCAATGTTGAACAAGTTTCTTACAATGATATTATTTGTCTTTATGCAGCCCCAGTGAAACTCAGCATGTAGTTCTGTAGAAGCTTCCTTGTAACTCACAGCTGATAGTTTGGCTGGTTGGGACTGCATGTCTTGTCTTGCTATAATTTTTACTAGAAACACATCTCTCTGGACACTGTAAAGCACCTCACAGCTGAAATTTAAGAAGCCCAGGTGTTACAAAATTTTGACCTAGTAAATGTCCCCAAAAGGCTGTGCTGAATTTTTAGAACATCTTTTAGCACTTCAGGCTAAAACTGAACCAAAGTAAGTTTTGCTCTCATGCTGTACTTCCATTTTTTTTCTACTTTTGCCCTCCCATTTGTACGATACATGAATGGTTGTGTAACAGCGTGAAAAAGGAGATCAAAAACTGATCCATCTGAAAACCTTTATCCTTCCAGATTAGTTGTTTTTTTCAGCTCGACTAAGCACCAATCATTTGAAAATTACCAAACTGACTTGTTTTGCGGATTTCATTGTGTTTCTGCACTTACATTATTTTTCAGTGCAGCGTTTTACTACCTTTTAGATAAAAACGGTAAAAGAAGTTCTAGTTGAATTTTTTTATGTGTTAGGGTAGAGATATTACCTAACGTACCAAAGGCAATTGTGGCTGAATTATATTTTTTCACCTCAGTTCTGCATAGTTTGACTCCACGTTACTTGAGGGTGTTTTCTTTATTTTGGGGTTTTTTTCCTCCCACTGTGATGTGAATTGAGGAAACAGGAAACTGTGCAAATGCATATTATTTATCCAGAACTGTATAATTCTTGCTATGAAAAACTACCAGGTATTTAATGCTGGATAATTCCAGGCATTCCTACCCAAACCATTCTACTATTCTATGATTCTCTTCTATATTTTTTGAATGTATAAAAGTTAATTTTTTTTTCATGAAAGGTCCCTTAATGAACAATGAATACTGTGCCTGATACTTTATATTTTCTCATCATTTACATGTCATCCCATTTCCTCTTCAGCATTGCAATAAGAAGTTCAGAACTCCTGTATATCTACGGCTGCCTGGATTCCCGTGTGCGAGCGTTGGTGTTCACCATACGGTGCTGGGCCCGTGTCCATGGGCTCACAAACAGCGCTCCTGGTACCTGGATTACAAACTTCTCCCTGACCATGATGGTCATGTTTTTTCTGCAGAGGAGATCGCCACCTATCATTCCAACACTAGACCAGCTTAAAGAGCTGGCAGGTAAACACAGCTGTTGGTGTTTATTGCAGTTGATTGTTTATTGCACATTTGTTTTATCTAAAGTGATAAACCCAAGCAATTTTTTTTATGCTCTTGAATACTAGTGAACATTATTTGTGTTTTCAGTTTGAGGGAATACACAAGTTTTACATGGTTTTTTTTAGTGAAAATAATGCATCTTTAAAGGCAAAATAAATATCTTTTTAATACAATACTGATTCGATATAGAGGGGTTAGACTTATTCTGTCCCTTAGATAATTAAATGTAATTTACTTGTTCAGTGCTCCTATGCTGGAATTTTTTAATTTTGTTATTTAGAAGACTTGTAGGGACTTAAACGTTTCTGGAGTTCAGGATTTTGTGCAGACTTAACTGCACAAAATATGATGATATGATATGTATTGTTTTATAGCTACCAAATGCTTAAAAGAAAGGCTGTGTTTTCTCCTCCTAACTTGTAATATCTTTGAGACTGTTCAGGCCCTTTGCAAATAGTTCTTGTATCTCTACAAACAAGCTGTTCTGGAGGTTTCTTACACAGCATTCAGGTTGTGTTATCTTCAGTGAATTGTATGAAAGCATTGAGAATGACATCCCAAGTTCTTGATTCCTTACTCATGTCTTCTGTGTATTGACATGATTTCTTGGAAGCTTTGAGTGCTTTAAGTGGAGGAAAAGGTCTGTATTCAGTTACTTTAAAATAATTTTAAACATTTCCATCAGAATTCTGTAGAAATGTTTATACATAAAACATGTGTTCTGATATTTACAACAGTGTTCGTAATTCTGTGAAGTTTTTCAGAGGAAGACAGTGAACGCTCTGGGGCTGATTTTTTTTTAACCCTTGTGTAGGTAGTAACCTCATAGAGTTGTGCTGTTAAGTGTGTAATACAGCCCTCTATGCAGAGATACCCTGCTTGCTACATATAAGAAATTTTCAGAGATACGAAGATGTCATTTATCTTAGTCCTGTCAGATTTTAAAAACATGCCATTTGCTCATGACGCTTTCCCTTTGCCTGTCTATGGACTTTTTTCTTTTAAATCTTTTACCACTTAATTTGAATCTTAACCTAAAAGTTCACTTGTGAATTCCTAATTTCCTAATTTGATGTGTGTAGTATGGTAGCATTGCTTTCACCTTATCTGAATTTTTTAAATACAATGGCATTTTACTGTTTATTACTTCAAAATATGCCCACAACTTTTTCTTTCAGGTGAAAAAGACAAACATATAATTGGAGGATATGATTGCTCATTTGTTAGTGATTTAAGGAAGATTAAACCTACAAAAAACACAGAAACACTTGGTAAGTAGATCTTCATAAATTTTGTTTATTCTATGACCATATTAAAAACAAACTTTTCCTTAATGTTACTGATGGCTCTTGTTTTTCTTTCCCCTTAGATGTATTGTTGGGTGAGTTTTTTGAATATTTTGGAAACTTTGATTTCAGAAAGAATTCCTTAAATCTTCGAAAGGTAAATGGATTTTAATTGCTCATCATTATCAATTGAATCTCTCTGTCTGCCATTTGACAAACTGCATATGCTAAGCAGCAATTTCTGTCATCTTTATTATATATTAAAAAACATTTATATGGAAACAAGAGTTCTTTCTGTGAAGGAGGAGTGTTTTCCTCTTGGAGCCCAGTAACTTACAATACCATTAAGAACATTTACAGTGTCATTACTTGGATATGCTGGAAAGCAGAAACTGATGCAAAGCTAGTGTGATTTTAATGAAAAACCCTGTAATAAAAGTGGCAGTTTTAAAAAGTCCAAGCTCTTTTGCTTCTGTGGGAGGAAAACTTTTAAAATGTCATGATGTCTGTCATAGCAAAAGTCTGTGATAAACCCTGTAAGCTGACAAGATTTGCATTTAAAGTTGGGAGTCCAGACCCAACCAGAGCCTACATTAAAACTTACAGCTAAGTTTTGGGTATGCTTTTGACACTGCAGTTTTCTACTGCAGTTAGTATCAGCCTGCAGTAGGCATGCTATAGCATGATAATTCTGTGCTAGCACTTCAGTTTGCTTTATATGTTTTAGTCATCCTATTGATCTGTGTGTGCACGCAGGTATAGTGGAAATACATGAAAATGTAATCTCCATAACTCACACGTGTTCCTGCTGGGCTGCTTCCAGAGTGGGGTTTCAGTGCCACTTTGCTGTGTGGATGCTCATTTGTTCTCTTTCCTATTTGGGCTCTGTGGATCACTGGCTAAAGAGCCCTTTTTGCAGATCGATCCTAGAAACTGATTTATTTAGGTGGAGAATTTCAGTTTGCTGTTAAGCATGAAAAAGGCAAGCAAAAACACATTTGAAGCCTGAGCTAGTCAGGGGAGGTATCTGGGCTGCTGCTCTTCCTCTGACAGTGCTCTTGGCCCTGGGGCAAGTGTATGTAAGGTGTACACAGACACTTCCTGGACCAACAGAAGGTGGTAGATTCCTGCTAGAGCTTGGGCAGAGGTTCTGCTATACAGAACCAGTTAGCTAAGAAACACTGATAAGCACTGAGGTGGAAGTGCATTTAAATAACAAACTACATAGTTGTCAGCTATTTGTGTTGTGCTATACCAGGTACCTAGCAGTGGACCATGACCTGAATAGCTCTGTGCTTAAAAGCAGACCAAACTGGGAGGAATTTCAGTCAACAAAGCAATCTTGTTCACTTACACCAGCACTGTGATGTCTCTGAAGAGTGTGGGAGGAATGGTTTGAACAGTTAAAGTGCATGCAGTATTTTATCAAACTGAGCTGTGCAGGTTAATATGACACCCTGATGCTGCCCATACACAAGTGGAATTAAGAGTAGGAGGTTGCACTAGGTGAGGTCTGAGCTTTGTTGGATAGCAAGTGGGAGAATGGCCAGAAAGATAAGTTAGCCTGTAGTTGTGTGTTCTTTACCTTGAAAGATATCTAAGTTGAACGTGGCAAAGAAAACCACCACTGAGAGGATTCAGAGAACAGGAATAATACAGTCAAGTTGACAAGAAAATGAACTTGATTAATAATGACTGGGTGTTTTGTGAAATGTTCTCTAATAGGTCAAAACACTTGTAATTCTAATGTAATAACTCAAGTGATTCGTTATTTGCTCAGCCTATAATGTACATATGCAACTTTGGCTTTTTCTTTATGCTGTCTGCAGGGAAAGGAAGTAAATAAGCCTGAGTCGTCTCCTCTTTATATCTGGAATCCCTTTGAACAAGACCTTAATATCAGCAAGAATGTTAATCAGCCACAGCTGGAGAAATTTATAGCTATGGCCAGAGAAAGTGCCTGGATTTTACAGAAGGAAGATAAAACTCAGCAAATGATCAATAAAGAACCTTGGGGACTGGCAGCTCTACTGATACCATTTGGAAAAAATAATTCCAGCAAGATGAAGAATAGGATGAAAGGAATAGGAAGTGAAACAATCAGAAGCCTCTTGGACTCTTTAAAGTTAAATAATGCAAGCAGTCAACAAAAAGCAGTGGGAAAATGACTTTAAGCACAGAAACACAATAGCTAATATTCTGTTTTAGGAATTGAATGTGACACACAGTCCAAAGAACATTAATTTTAATATTTCTACTATGGAGAATGGAGAATCAAGCAATCTCTGTTTTTCATCGTAATGATTTTCGTACAGGTCTGCATTCTTTCTGTACATTTTTCTCCTCCTTACTCCTCACTTTTCCATCTGTTTTATGAATGAAGAGTATTCAAATGTAAGTTTGGCAGATGCATTTTGAAAGTAGCCTTCGGATGGGCACTCTTCTGTAAAAAAGGCTGACAGGAGCAGTATGGGAAGAAGCCTTTGGGAATTCTCTTGGCTAGCATACAAATGATATGCTAATTAAAAGCTCAAGAAACAACCACCTTTCCATGAAACCACAGTCTGAAAGAAGATGAATGTGTTGGAACCATTGTTTCCAATCCAGTCATGTTTTGGAAGCCAGTAAAACTGAAGTGCATGTATCTATTTTTGCAATTGTTTTCCATTCATGTAGATAGTGCCAAGACAAAATAAAGAGAATGGAATTAGATAGTCGGGTGTGCAGTTTCATAAAGCATTGCACCACCATAGCTCTCCAAGGATAGTGCTGCTGTTTTGTGTTGGAAAAGTGGGTTTGCTCTTGTGTTTACCACCTGATTTAAAATGTCTTTAGTTAACTCTCCTTTGTTTTCTCTACTCAGGACTGGTCTCCACCCACACTTGTTTCTTATTTTGCCTCCAGCTTCACTTTAAACCTGTATTTCAGGTTCAGGCAGGGGTTCTTGAATGCCCTTCTTGCTTCATGACTCTCCCCAAAGCTGCTGCCTACCAGGTGACATCAAAGCATTCCTGCAGAGGGATCTGTCCTGTGCAGAGATCCAGAGAATCACCCCAGTCTTGCTTTGGTTTTCACATATTCAGGAGAACAGCGATGGTCCCCCTTCCAGATCAGTTGGGCCAGCAGAGTCAGTGCTTTTTATTGACTTGAAACATTTGAGTGCTCTCTGCATCTACTTAAAAAGAAGTCTTTTCAGAGGAAGGGGGAGAGGGGAGGGAAGGAAAGAAATGGGAAATGGAGAGCAGGCAAATATCAAACTTTAAAAGTACATTTGTGAGTATTTCACTGTCCAGTTTGAGCGCCACTCATGCACTGGACTAAATGCTGTCATCAATTCCACAGAGTGTTTTTTTTAATCTTAACAGAAATTCCATGAAGGAAATTACTGTATTCAGAGATAATCATATAAATGCAACATCAATTTTATGATTACTGTTTCATTTTCAGTACTTTTAGACTCTTTAATGTTGCACTGGTATATGGTCTTGTATAGACTTTTTTCTAATGGTGTGATCTGAACAATTTATAAGTGTGTTTTCTCTTTTCTCTGATGTATTATTCATTGGAAATACTGTAGGCAATAATAATGCATACTTCCAAGTACTTGTAAAAACTGGGCAAGGAAAAGTATCTTCTACCAGTTGACAAACTGAAAGGTTAAACCCTCAAGTCAATTCCCTAATAGTTTATTCAGAGTTTAAAATAATACTTATATGTGTCCATTTCTGATTCATAAATGTTTTCTTAAATAATGACTCACATAGTCATTATCTTGGTTGCTGGAATTAATTCTCATATTAACTTCTTCAAGACTGAGCCTTGATTTTGAAACTTAGTTTTCTACTTAAATCCTGATATTAGAACTTCTTTTTGGAGGCTACTATGAAGTTTATTGTAACTTGCTATTGATGCAAACACAAAGGCTTTGATAGCAAACTTGACACAGATTATGTAAGGAGCCTGCTGCTCCCTTAATCTTTATAGATGCACCTAGAGGTGCATTTTCTGCAGTTTACCCAGGAACAGACTATGTAGCTTTTTGAAGATTAGGGCAGTACTTGATACTTTGGAATTTTATTTTTTTTAGTTTAATTAAATGGGTAATAGTGTAATAATAAGAATATGGGTTACCAGGGACAGAAGCATGCAGCAGAACTGTGGCAGTGTGTACCTAATTGCATTATATTCACAGGGATCCACTGATATAGGTAGGAAAGATTTTATAGGAATTTTGACATAGGTACAGGACACTTGTAGACAAATAACAGTGAATTTTGTATTTTGGTTATGTGCTTGAGCCAGGCTTCATTTGTAAATGGTTGTAGATATTCAAGCCGCTCAGTATTCCTTAAAAGGCAGGGCAGACCATGGTTTCTGTAAATGCAGCGCCTTTCAGCATCACTTTTCTGTTTAGACTGCCTGTCCCTTTTGGGAATAGTTCTGAACCCTTGTCATGGCTGCAGGCCCGTTTCTGAAAAGACGAGAAAGAAGCCAAAAGCAGAGTTGTGGCAGTGGAATGCACAGGTTATTTTTTCAGATATCTGCTAGTCGAGGGAGCTGGTGACCAGGGAGCTGAAGCCTAGAGGCTGTGAGGATCAGCTCTCATTGCTGAGGTAAATAAGCTCAGCAGGCAGCTTTCCTAGAAGAGGCAGTAGCTGGGGGCTGACCATGAGCTTCCCTGAAGTAGGAGTTATAACTGGGAAAGAGCTGAGTGAAACGGAAGCCACCTGTGGGAAGTGAACCAAGACTTGAGGGGGTGTATTGTGAGATCAAGAGAGATGGTATGATTATCATTTCCTGAGGGCAGCAGTCTTACATTGATGATATTTAGAAACCATCAATATGGTTCTGTCACTGGAAAAAAGAGCTGGATGTATGCCAAGAAAGGACTATGATTATGATCTAGATTTGAGAGCTCATTCATATGCTCCAGAAACATTTAAACAATGTCTCTGCAAGACCAAGGCAGTAAGTTTTAGTTACTTCTCAAACTGGTGCTGATCTGCTGTATTGTATGGTGGGGCTGTTTGGGAGGTCACAGGGAAGGAACACCAGTGAATTAAAGACAGTTTTGCCCCTCTGCCCCTTTCCCTCACTGGAAATACTTTTTAGTGCGAGTCTCATATTTCCTCACTCTTAAATGGTAAGGGAAACTGAAAACATTTGGAAGTTCCTTGTCCCAAGAAAATACGCTTTGGGATATTAACTTCAAAGTTAATGTTTGTTGCCAGGGATTTTTATTTCCCTAGATGTTTGATGCTCACAAGTGAGGCAGGAATAGATTCTACTGCAGCTGTCACTGTTCCTCATTCCTCTATAACTTCCAGGGAATCTGCAGCCTTGGCCTACAGTTGACTCCTGGCTGAGCATCCTAGTGCCATGCTTGTGAAGACACAGTCACAAAACAGACTTATTGCCACATTTCCTGTCTCAGGTTCTGTTCTTTAGACTTGGAATCATGGTATATTTCAGGTTGGGAGAGAGCCCTGGACCTAGTCCAGTTGCCTTCTGAAGTGGTATCAGCTGTGAGATCAGACCAGGACTTTTTATCTAGTCAGACCTTTAAAACCTCCAAGGATGGAGACTGCACAGCCTGTTCTAGTGCTTGGCTGTCTCCATTACTGTGGTGGGCTGGGCTGAAATATGCTGCTCCATCATTGTCATTTTTAGTGGCTTTTTTTCTGATCCTGGAACATGCTCTCAATCAAAATGCTGTCTACTACAACTGTTCAAGCTGCTATTTGCCATAGAAAGCCCCAAGTCTTTCCTTCTTTCTCTGTCTTTCCAGCGGAACTTGTATCCATCCATCACAGTGCTCCCATCACATGCAAGCCCTCCTAGCATAGCTGTTATTCCCACAGCACAAGTACTAGTAACACCACAAGGAGCTCTAGCTCCTCCTGCTTGTTCCCCAGCCTGCCACATATTTGTATCTGTACATTTTAGGTACCTGTTCATAATATTTTATTATTCTTGAGATCCCTTTTGTTCCTGTCACCCTGTATCCTTTTCTCTCAGTCCATGTCCACAAGCATGCCATAACTGGGAGTTATGATTGTCCTCTTCATTGTTCTGATTGGTTTGATATGGCCACTGTGCATATCCGGCTTACGAAGTCCTCATGACACTAAATCCTGATGAAAACTTATTTCTTGAAAGGCTCTGCAGGAAAATAAGAGGCCTTGAGTAGCAGACTGGTGTTCTGCACGGGCAGAAAAGCCCCAGAAAATACACTGCCATGCAGAAATGATGATGCAGGTGCAGAATCACTTTAGGGCACAGTGCTGTGTGTCTGGGAGCCTGTTGCTTCCACAAGTGTAGTAGTGTGGTACAGGATGCTGCTGCCCAGCAGAGCTTGTCCCTTGTCCCACTTGGATCTGACATGTCTGTGGTGCTGTGTTACTTCTAAGTCTAGAGCAGTCAGGCTCTCAGCCACAACCTCACTCTGCTCCATGCTTGTGCTGGTCATTGAGGAATTGTGTTCTTAGAACAGAAAGTCTTCCCTCATAGAAACAAACCTGCAAGGTCAATTTTTTTTACACTCTCCAGAGGTACAGGCTATCTTTTTGCTTAACAAAATTTTGTACCTTTGGAGAAAGAAAAGGTAGACAAAGAACCTCCATTTAAATAATTTTGCAAACTAGTGAAAGGTCCATGCCACATTCAGCTGAAGAAAGTTTAAGATTTCCAGCCTGGTCTGCTTTGGAGATATGATGAATCAACAATTAGGAAGCTTTTCAAAGTAAAGTCATGTTGTTCACTGGAAAGTTCTCTTCCAAATGCTTTCCCCTGCTTATCACAAAATTACCAAGGTTCTCTTCTAGTACTAAATTCTTGCAAACATCATGGGTAACTTGAGGTCAGTTTGTTTAAAACAAGGGTTAGGATTTATTTGAGGCTTACCTGTGCCTGGAGATAAAATCTCCCTCACCATAAATCCTCTTAGTTGAAAGTCTTGATCCACTGCTTTTGCAGACCTGTTTCTCATACTTTCTTTAAGCAGAGGATTGGTTTGCTTTCTTTTGCAGGACCTCCCTGCTTCTTTTCACTCTTCCCATTGTCTTTTCATTGTATCTGACTGTAAAAAATAGTATTCCACTTCCCCTAGTGAAGCAATAGTGAATACAGCTGTATTCAAGAAAAAGTAGTTTTCAAAAGGTGGCTCTCACATTGCAGTGTAATTTTTTTTACTGCTTAATTTCTTGTGTAGACTGAATCTCTGTACTGCATTTCCCATGGCACGTAGAGGGATCAATTAGCTGGACTTGATGGGTCTCACCTTTATTGAACCTGTATTTTTGGGAAGTCTCCTCAGTAAAGGGACTTGTTTAACACAGTCTGTTATACTAGAAGCAAATTTTTGCAGGGAGGCGCTCTACCCTTCAGGATTCATTTTGTTTTCCCTTATTGTTATGGGGAAAACTGTGTTCAATTTGTTTCACTGAATGACTTCAGAGATGATAGGTTTTTGTTCCCATGCTGAGCTTTCTTGTGCATACAGATTTGTAGTCAATGTAAACAGTGCAGCCCTGTACAGGAATTTTGTATGGAACAACTCCCAGAATATGTCTTGTAGGTTTTATGCTCACAGCCCAACAGGGGAGGTAAAAGCCCCAGAAATTACTAAGGCATAGTCTCTCTTTTGTGGTGCTGACTCCATGAGATGGAACAATTTCCATAATCCTGTATTTCCTTTTCTCATATTGGAGAGAAGAAAGACATTGCTTTCCTGCAGAGAAAAAGTAAACATGTTAGAAGTTGGACTGTTGGGGTAAAGAGCTGTAGTAATTACATTCTTTCTGAACATTTCTATCTAAAGTTTGGTTTTCTAAAGTCCTTCTCCTAGGAGTGATTTCTAGAGATTTTCAGGACGAGAGAACTGGGAGAATACACAGAGGCTTTGTAGTTCTGGCAATCAGATAAATGGTACTTACTATTAGATTAATTATCAAATGTAATTGCATAGGGGACAATAACACATGTAGCAGTCTGACAATAACAAGTATCACTGCCTTGTCTCTTTGAACTCGTTTTCCTGCCTTCATTTTCTGTAGTCCAGTGGTGCACTGCTTTTACAGAGGATTTCAGAGAGCATATTGAATGGAAACTACAGAATCCAATACATGGGAGGCTGAGTACTTAGCCATTGCAGTAGATAAAAAGAAGAATTACCAACTCCAAACTGAAATAAAATTCGGAGATTTTTTTATTCCAAAGTTAAAACGTATAGAATTCTTCTGTGAATCTTTAGGGGATTCATAGTTCTTCCTTTTGAAAATTATCTTTGGACACCAATCCAAAGAGGGTTTGCTGTAATTGCTTGATGTCTGAACTTGCAAAGTAAGGGCTCATTTGAAATGACCAGGATCTGTTTTGTTGAGACATTAAGGACTTTAGTGATTACAGTTCTGCTCTAAACCCCATGTTTAAAAGGGTTTGCATTGCAGTTGGCTTATGAATCTGGAATATTATCATTTTCAGTTATCCTAAGAATGCAAATGCTTACAGTTAGCAACACACTTTAACACTTCTGCCTGTTACAATTAGGCTGTTATGATCTCAGTCCTTCTTTTTAATGTAGACAGTATTTTCAATCTTTGGACTCTGTTGCAGCGATTAATTTTTTACTTCTTCTATGAGATAAATAATAAAGAAAAACATGTCCTCTGTATTTGTTCAGTAAGTTACTGTTCCATTGTGCTGTTAAAATATTTGATAAGATAAAGAATAACACATCTGGTGCTTTCCTTTCTCAGATGCAGGCAGAGATTACTGAAATGAGGATGCATTTCAAAGAGCAATAGTTTTGAAGGGTTGGTCTCTAAATGCCCTAGTCTACAGAGCTCACCAAAGAAGTAAGAAAACAAACCCCTGAAAAATCCAATCTCATTGTCAGCCAGCTTCAACTCACCCAACAAACATTTTTAACTTTGGGGATTTTCCAAACAGAACAATTGTCAAACCAAATGCTGTCAAGTCATGGTTGGAGATGGAGCACTTCTTGCCTTCCAGAATCACTTCATGATTAATAATTTGTTTAACTAAATGGTGGTCTGTGAAGAGTATGTCTCTATCACTTACAAAACACAGTTTCTAATGAGGAGAGCAGAAATAACACTTTGGATATCTGACAAACTCTGTGAGATATCTCTTAATGGGAAGAGAATTTTTTTTCTAGCTAGATATCCAAAGTTCCTGAACCCTGTCCTGGCAAAAAACTTGCTTTTTATCCTTATAATTTATAAAGGGGGAATACAGGCATCTCTGTTTGTCTTGGTTTAATTTTATCCCACATGTATAGGGTTACAAGTATGTGGCAGTTAGGCATAAGTGATAGAATTTTATGCTCCAAATGCTGGTAAGAGAGAAGCTTCAGATCACATAGATTAATGGAGGCTTGATTCAAAGACACCTAGTCCAAATCTACACTTTTTAGGTCCTACCCACCATTGCAGCAGAAGACCATAAATATTAACAACTGCCAGCTGCTCACTCCTGGTAGGGACAACTTTCCCTGGGGTTGATCTTTCTAAGCCAATAGTAACCTTTAATTGCCAAGCTGACCTAAGGACTTCTGAAGCCTGAGAATGCAAAGAATGGTTTGCCATCTTCATTGCCCATTCCTAGCAAGACTCTTTTCCTCCTGAGTCTAGTAACTGCAGGACATATCCCTGATGTTTTTTCTCAGATGCAGAAATAGTGAACAATGATGCTATAGCATGGCCATTTCTGTTCCTCAGACTTGTGCAGTGTATGGGTTTGCATGTGTTTTTATCTAGCAGATTTATTCTGTTTTTCAAAAAAGATTGATGAAATTTTTTTTGTTGTTTTTGTTGTCCTTGGAGTTAAATAAGCTAGAGCTTTCAGAGCTGTGCTTCACTTGTTCCCATGTTTTTCCTGGCAAAGAGCAAAATTCAAAGCTGAGCCTTTTTCTGCTGGATGTTTTTCTTTTCTGTGATAAACACAAAGTATGCAGTTGGTGTCATGAGAGCAGTAGGTGCAGGATTCAGCTGACACTTCCCAGCAGAAAAGTCTCCATCTTGCCAGGCCTTTGAGGAGACATGACAATGATTCATTTTGGTGATAACACAGTAGGAACACAAGTCCAATTGTTTGCTATGTAGGTCAGAATGGGATATGTTGGCATCTCTGTTTGCAGACTTTACAAAGATGTCTGGGAATGGGAAGCATGACAGCAAAAAACCTATTCTGATATAACTTAAATGGTTCTGCTGATGGAAGTAATCTATGAACAGTTTGCTATCAAATACTTGCTGTCTAACTAGCAGAGCTGGACATTGTCTATATATGAGGAGGTTTAATTTTTCACATTAAACAGCTCATTTACTCTTTACCCAAGCTCTGCAATTAAAGTCTGTCTCTGTGCCAAGGAGAAAGCCTTTAGAAATACTCAGTCTTGCTGTTCCAGTATGAGTTCCTCACAGTAGCTGATGTACATGTACATGATGTACTTAAAAATCAGAGGAAATTGACAGTTTACTTGGTTAGCTCAGGACTTTCTTTTCAGCCTTGTGCCTTTTAATGTCTGTGCTTCAGAAACTTGTTCAGCAGTCAGTTTGGGTTTTGCTTGTTCAGTCAAAACTGGCTTTGGGAACGTAATTTTTTGTAACACATTAAAACATTTTGCTGTACACCCCACTGCACATCATGCAGGAAAATGACATGCCTTTTTATGGGAGTCCACCAGCTCTCCCCTGATGTCTGTTCCTTCTGGGAAAGCCTCTGGTTATTGAAGATGAAGAACAAAGCTTTTCCCTCTTTCCCTATGTGAGTGCTCCATGGAGGGCCCTGGGACTGCTTTTGTTTGGAATGTTTGGATGGTGTCATGCACTTTGGACCAGGCATGTCGCCTGGCATGTGCCTCTGCAAGCACCTCATGTTCTCACTTCCAGGTTTGTCCCTCTGATCCTCTGTGTTCATCACTTACATAAACAGCAGCATTACTGCTAATTCTGCTCTACAGCTAGGAGAAGAGGCACCTTCCTATTTTGGGGAGAACAACTCTTTCCCAAATGATTCATCTCCTTTAAATTAACTGTCAGTTTCTTCTCATACCAGTGGGAGAAATGTGAAATACCTTACAACATTGCTCAAATATATGTTGTGACAAACATTACAGCCAAAACCATACCTTTTTTTTTTTAGGTTCTTCACCACACACATTCAAAATATTCTCTCTTTGTCACGTGTCTTGAGAACTGAATAGATTTTTTTAAGCAGCTGCAGGTAGTGTTGCAAGATCTGAGATCAGACCATGTACTAGTTTTTTCTTTTTGAAAGAAGGAAATAAATCCTAATGGCTGGACATAATGTTGTCTGTGTCATACTTTGTCTTGGCATGTTTATTAGCACAATGTAAACTTTTATGAAACTGTTCTCCTCCCTCTATCAGTCCTAAGCATTTATAACAATTACTTTCTCTGGGGTTTTGCTGGTTATCTTATGAAAATCTGTCTCATACAGGAAGGACACCCAGTCAGGTGATAATAAGTTTGAAATAACAATATGAGCAACAATTTGAGCTTGCAACACAGTTCAGAAGGGAAGTGGGTGGTAACTGATATTTTTATTTCAGCCTCATCAAAAGAATTCAATTGAATCTATTTTTTAAAATTGCTGGTGAGGCTTATTTCAAAATAAAAAACAACTCAAAAAACAACATAACAGGAAAGTTCTGCGTGCCTGCCTAAAGGTGATATTTATCTTCTAGGAGGGCTAAAGCCCTAGACAGTGTTTGTGGAAGTATCTGTAGCTTAATGCCTTTCCACAGCAGTCCCTAGCTGAGGATCTTGATTGTTCTTGATCATGAAGAAAGACATAAAGAATAATTATGGGAGGGGATCTTGATTTCTGTTGCTGCACTCTTATGTGAAATGCATGCCAACGGAGACCAGAGCACCACATTCTGATACAGAGAAGCATCTGTATGTAAATGAGCTTGAATTTTCAAAGGGCTCCAGTGATGAGTCCCAAATCTTTTCAGCAACTTTGAAAAATCACCAAAAAAAAAAAAATCAATGACAGACTAGTTAATGCAGGGAAGAGGAAAGGGAGCATGTCCTCTGCTGAAGCATCATGCTGTGATGAATGGCCAGTAGGTCTGGTGAGCCAGTTGTCTGTTCCAGCTTGGTCTTTGTTCCTGTAAATGAGCCAGTGTATATCTGGAAGAACGGGAAGTTGTCTGGAAACTTGATCCAGCTGATCCAACAAATAGCTCCGTTGTTGCTGTGATAAAAGCAGAGGATGGCTATTTCAAATGTTTAAATAATGGTGATATTTTTAATTAAATAAGTTATTATAGCCTTCTTTAACACTGCCACTACTGTTTGTTGCTGATATAAGTAAAAAAAAAAGAGTATAGATCATGTGCTACACTCTAATCTTTCCATATAAACATCTCTAAAACCAGAGCAAGAAGTAGCACAATAGGATAAAAAAACATCTTTTGCTAAATCTTTATCACACACATTTTGACTGCCAGGCATAAAGATTGTATTTAGTTTTGAATGGTGTAATAATTGTTCTTATATTAGGTTATTTTTATATGCATTTATTTAATGCACTAATCTAAATAAAGCTGTTTTTAAGAAGTACTAGGTTTGGTCTGATTCTTATAAAAATTAAGAGAAATGGAGTCCCTCTTGATTTTCTCCTTTGGCAGGAAAGGTGCTGCTGAGAAGATGCTCAAAATTCCAACATTGTTCAAAGCTGGATTTCTCAGTTGCTCATGGAAGTTTTCTTGTTCCTCTCTCACATTTATGAGGCATGTTATACATATTCACATACAAGATTTTTTCTTTTTCACAGTTAATCATTGGAGGTAGAGTAGGGAAATTTTCCCATAATCAGTAAAAGAAAATCTGCTGTAGTGTAACACATGCAATTCTAGCACTACCAGAGAGTGACTGTGGCTATACCACTTCATCCTCGAGTGAAATCTGTCAACAGCAAAATAAACATGTTCTCTTGTGGCTCAGGCTAAGACAAAAAAAACTCAGGAGACATTTCCCCGTGCCTCTGGAGAGAAACTTGTGCTGCACCTTCATGAGCCACTCCTGGCTGTAGCTGCTGGAAGGCAGCAGCTTTGCACACATCTTCAGCTGAGGTCTGCACACGCTTTAGCTGAGGTTTGCACACCTTTCAGCTGAATTTCACACACCTTTCAGCTGAGTTTTGCACACTTTTCAGCTGAGTTTTGCACACCTTTTACCTGAGGTTTGCACACGCTTTAGCTGAGTTTTGCACACCTTTTAGCTGAGTTTTGCACACCTTTCAGCTGAATTTCACACACCTTTCAGCTGAGGTTTGCACACCTTTCAGCTGAGGTTTGCACACCTTTCAGCTGAATTTCACACACCTTTTAGCTGAGGTTTGCACACCTTTCGGCTGAATTTCACACACCTTTCAGCTGAGTTTCGCACACCTTTCAGCCGAGCTCGGTACCCTCCAGCCGCGGCTGCCGCCGAGGGCGGACCCACAGGCGCTCCCGCACGGCCCCGCAGCGATGGCCCTGCAGGAGCGGCCCCAAGAGTGTCGGGACACGGCCCGCGTTCCCTGCTCCTCCGCCTCCCTAATGAACGCAGCAAGGACAAACTTGGTTTTCTTCTGCTTTTTTGAGCTCCTGCAGCCTGCCGGCAGTAAATATCCGGCCAGTTTCTAATAACTCCCGTTCTCTTTATGTTTGATCAGAAAAAGGCTGGCGTGGGCCGTATTCCTGCGGCAGCCGCCCCCAGCAGGGCTGTACGCGCCTCATGCCCACACAGGCTCCGTGACGCAGAGAGCGGCTCCAGCGCTGCGCTCCTCAGGAAATCCCCCAGAGTAAAAGAGTCCTTGGGCAATAGCACGGACCGAGCAGCTTCCGCTCCTCGAGCTGTAGGAGAGATGAGATGAGAAGCTCTGTCCGCATCCAACATGATTTTGGAGCTGGCAATAATTATGCTTCGATGCTTGAACAAGCTGCAGCTCTAATCAGGGAAGTTTTAGAGTACATGTGTGGCTCACAGAGACCTTCTCAGCATCCTGCCCCACTGCCCCTTCTCGGGGATTCCCTGGGAAGCTGCATTCCCCAGATCATCTGAAGTCCCTAGGGATGGGAGTGATGACTCCTCTGCTTTCTGTCGGCAGTGAAAATCACCTCCAACCTTCCAAAAAGGGAGAGAGGAAACCCTTCACACCTGGGTTTTGTTCCAATCCTGAAACCTTGGGCAAAGTGCTCCATTTCTTCCTGGAAATGGAAATTCCAGCTGAGGGAAGTTAATAAATCTGTTAACATGGAAAGGGCCCAATTCCCTCCTTTGCCTATCTCATCTTCAAAGTCCATGGGAATGTTTGCATGCTGCTCAACCGTGTCAGAGATACAATGCACAGCATGTTTTCTCTTGATAGAACACTGGAGGGAGAAGACGTTTTCTACATAGCATGAAAACTGTCTTAAATCTGCTTTCTCCCTTTCAAGGCATTTACACATCTTGAAGAATTTTCACTTGTATTTTACAACCTGCAACCTGCAAAGGCAGGCAGACGGCTGCTGTCAGCACGTGAGTGGCTCTGTGCTGCACCAAACCTGAGAGCAGGCACTGCTGATGGACTTTGGGTGAGAACCAGCTTGCTACAGGAATCTGGATTACAAAACAGGTGCCAGTGAGTTAACTTACTCATTGTCCACGTCAATTCAAAACAGGAGAACTTTTTCTGTCATGGAAAATGGTTGCTTCTTGAATGGTGAAGTCCACAAGAAACCCCACCCCTACCTTTCAGAGAGACACTTTTTGATATGTGAATCTTGGGACAGTTTGTGAGACTGTGGTGTGTAAATATGAAGCTTAATATTTGTTAGCAATTATCTTCACGTTGGATAAACACAGGAGGCCTTTTGCCCATCACCCATCTGAAACACCAGTGCCTTACAAGCTGGAGCCCCATTTTCCCTTGGGTGGAGATCTTTGGGATCCTCAGGGGTTTGCTCTCTCCCTGTGCTGTAGCTGCTCTGCCCCATGTGCACGTACAGGTGCTGTGCCCTAGCAAGCAGCTGCTGCACACCTTCCCTGCGTGATGTGGGCCCCCGTGAGTGCCCACAGCAGCAGTCAGCTGCCCCCATCACCCTGTGTCACCCAGGCTCAGCTGGCAGTGCCAGCACCCCTGCACCCCTGCAAACTCACCTCTCATTTTCTAGGAGCCTGGCAGGGAGGTAGGGACATGCCAAAGGGTGATGTGTATCCATGGCTTCCTCTGCAGCTGGGGACAGGGCATGCCACTGTGAGCCCTCTGCAGTTCCCCCTGGAATTCAGGTGCTGCCTTGTGGCCTCTTGTGCTTCTCTGCCTTTTGATTCACACTTTTCATCAAGGTAAAATCCCACAAGCCAGGGCCTGGGCATGTGCCATCCCCCCTCTTCTGGCCTGCTCACACCTATCTCTGAAATTTACTTTCCTCTCTCCCTGGTGCTGGGAAAAGCCCCGGGTAGGCTCTTTTCCTGCTCTCTGTACACTTTGTCACCTGCCAGCTTAGTCAGTGCTGGACAGCTGCACCATTTATACCTTTCTGGTGCTAAGTCCACATTCTGGATAAGTGTTGTCTCTCTTCTGTACATTCAGCAACTGGGAAAAGGGCAGGTCATGACAGTCAGAAGGCAGCAAAACACCCTCTCCTGTTTTGATTTTGAGTTTATCCCCAGCATTAATAGAAAAAACTTTTATCTGCACGGAGTTTAAACATAACCAGTCCTGGGTGATGGCAAATGGTCTGTTGGAAAGCTCTCCATCCCCCAGTGTGCAGGGACAGCATAGACATGGCCTTGCAGGAGCCTGTAAAGCACTGAGAGAGAGAGTTTGGGTGGTCTGCTCCCAGGAGTAGCAACTCAGTGGGTGGGGTGGTGCTGTAGATCATAATTTTGGATGACTTCAGTGCAGCACAGAAGACTAAACTTCACACTGCTGTTCCTTGTCAAAAAACATTTACTGCTTAGCTGAAGCAGAGCCAAGCCTCCCCAGCGCTGCTCTTGGAGTTCCACGTGGCACCACAGCCTGCAGGTTGTCCTGCTCTTGGGCTACATGGCCCTGCACCAGCAGAGCTGCAAGGGGCTGACAAAGCTGAGCACTTCTCCCCACCAGGCATCTGCTCCCAGCCACGCAATCACTGAGCTGATGGGCTCCACTTGAGGGTGTTTAGAAATGTTCCACCACAAGTGCTTGGGAAACTATGAAAAGCAAAGAAGATCTCTGGCTCTGCCAGCAAAAACATCTCCTAAAAGGAGGAGATAAACTACTTTTTCTCTGTGGTAGGCTCACTTTCTAGAAAGAAAAATGCCACCAAGAGTGGTGGGAGGGATAAAGGAGGCAGCTTGTATAAGGAGGTGATTTCTTTCAGCATGAAATTATGCATCTGTTCTGCCTGCCACAGACCTTGCGGCATCAGCCCTCCCTCCCCTGGCTCAGCTTCTTTCTCTCAGCATGAGGCTGAAAGCTGCTGTGCTAAAAATGCATATTTTTAGCATGAAATAGCTGCTTCTGCAGGATCACACCTCAGAGACACCAAAGCACTCCTTGCAAGCTCTGACCCAACCTGCTTGGACTTCTCTCCTGAGGGTGGAACATGAGGCCATTGCCTAGGAAGGGCTTTGCTGACACCCCAGGTGAACTGGAAAATCTTTCCCATCCCTCTATGGATTTCTCCATGTCCTGGGTTTGCTTTAATTGAATCTTTTTGGTAAGGAAACTGAATTTGAAAGAGTCTTCCCAGAAGGTTTGTTTACAGTCCTGTCAGCATGAGCCTGTAAGAATGAACATGTAAGAATAACGTTTCTATCTGTTCTGTGACATTTTCCTACAAATTTCTCATTATTCCAGGGCAATTCTTTCAAGACTTCTTGTTTACATGTAGTAGCTGCAGTGTTTAATCTCTGTGAAGAGCTGTAGACTTTTCTGTTTGGGTTGAGAGCTGACAAAATCTGGTTTATCACATGGTTCTTACTAACAAAAAACTGGAATTCACTAAAAAAAAATCATTCTATCAATCACTGAATGAAGGGATAAAAATCATGACAAATTGAAGCCAGGTAACATTGGAATCACAGACTGATAAGGCTGGATAAGACTGGTGGACCTCTGAAGATCATCTTGTCCAACTCCTGCTCAAAGCAGGTCAGCTAGAACAGATTGCCCAGGGTCATGTCCAGTTGATGTTGAACGCCTCCAAGGATGGAGGCAGTTTTTTCCATTCACCTCTTTGGGCAGCCTGCTGCAGTGCTTGACCACTCCCACAGCAGAGTATGTTTTTCTCGCATTTAAATAGAATTTCTTGCATTTCAGCTTCTGCTCATTGCCTCTTGTCCTATCACTGGGCATCACTGAAAAGAGCTTGCCTCCATCTCCTGTAAATCCTTTCTTCAGGTGTTTATGCATAAGGATGAGATCCTCCCTGAGCCTTCT
Source organism: Haemorhous mexicanus (assembly GCF_027477595.1). Classification (NCBI taxonomy): domain Eukaryota; kingdom Metazoa; phylum Chordata; class Aves; order Passeriformes; family Fringillidae; genus Haemorhous; species Haemorhous mexicanus. The sequence continues at coordinate 15,563,300 of NC_082341.1, read as the reverse complement.
CAGCCTGACCAGCCTCAGCTTTCTCAGTGTCCCCTCTATAAGAGATGGCTCCAGTCCTGTAATCAACTTCATGATCCTTCATTGGACTCTCTCCAGTGTGTCCATGTCCCTCTGGTACTGGTGAACCCTGAACTGGACAAAGCACTGCAGGCATGAGGGGACCTGCTGGCAAAGCTTTGTCTCACGCAGCCCATGACACCATTGGTCTTCTTTGCCAGTTTCCCAGACCTTATTTTTGGCTCTCCTGAAAGAGGAGGACTGTTTTCTTTCTTCCAGACTTCAGGTATCTCTCCTGATTGCCAAGGTTACAGAGTGACCTTGCAATGACATTGGCTAGCCCCTCAGCACTGATGGGTACATCCCATGAAGTCTCATGGGCCTGCATATGTCCAGTTTGTTTGACTGTTCCCTAACATGACCACTGGAAGGAAGTCTTTCTTGCTCTGATCTCAGGGTAATTATAGCAAAGTACAGTAATTTGCAATTTTATCTTAAAATTGCATTAAGAGAAAATGCAATTTTCTCTTAATTCTCTGCAGTGCTCACAGCATGTTGTGTTTTTTTCCCTGTTGAGTTCTGCAGCATTCTACAGGAAAAAAAAATACCTCAACACCAGGTCTTCATGTAATTATAACCTCTATATCTACCTTCCTTCCCTCCCTTTTCCTCCCACTCACCTCCAGCACCTTATTTCTAAATCCTCCTCCTCCCTCAGTGCCTATGAGAGAACACCAGCAGTGTAGCATGTCCATGGACTTATATTGACTGCTCTGAAGGGCACAAGATGCATGCTTAAACCATTGTGGTGTATGCTTGAAAATTTCAGCTTCATTTTGCAGAGGAGGAGAGCTCTGGTGAAGATTTTCCATTTGCCTCATCCTGTCCCCAAGGCTGACATCATCAAATCCCCAGCAAGCAGTACTGTTGCTGCATCTCCACAGTGAAAAGGTGAAGAGACTCTGTTTAAACATACAAATTTAACTTGCTACCCAGGGTGTGCTTTAGAATACTGCAGAATTTTCCTGAAAGATTAATGATGTTAAAATGTGCTAATGGCAGGCGAGAGCAGCACTGTATGTCCATCAGAGGTGGTGCAGGCTGCGGAGCTGCTCCCTGGGAATCCTCTCCCACGCATGGGATGGCACAGCATGGCATGGCAGCCCACCTGCCCCACCACTGTGAGCCTGGCCTGAGCTGACTGTGCTCTGACAAGCCCTGGACAGGCTTGGGGAAGAGTTCCTGGTGGCTGCTGTCAAGCGTGCTGGTCCTCACGCTTCCAGAGAGCAGGCGTACTCTGAAATGACAGGCTTTTTCCAAAGTGCTTGTCTGTCTTTTATGTTTGCCTCCTCAAGCAGAAGAACAGTCTCTGCATTAATACACCACTGCAGCCTTTTCAGAAATATTGGCCTGGCCTTTGCCTGTCCATCTGCAGAGCCCCTCAGCTGACTTGTGGAAAGGATGAGCCCTGCTCCATTTCTTTGAGTATGTGCCCACATCACCCCAGCAACCTGCCTTGGCCCCAGCCTGCTCTCCATCTTTCTATCTGGTCTGGATGCCAAAACCTGCCTCTTGCTCCACACAGATCCTTCTTCCCTTCTTAGCCCTTTCAGTGAGACAGGATCCTTCTGTAGTTTCCACCATGGTGTGACAGTTGGGTTTTGGACACTGCTAGCTGAGAAGATCTTCTATCCAAGAAAACATTTCCCATGCTACAGGACAAAAAAAAAAAAAAAAAAAAAAAAAGAGAAAAAATGTAGCAACTTACACTCCCACCCTGGGAGATCTGTTAGCAGCGAGTGTGGAGAGCCGGGCTTCATCTCCAGTTTACTCCTGCACAAACAGATCATGTTTGCAAGCCCAGAGCAGGTTGCATTTGGCATAAACCAGATGTCTAAAGCCAAGTATGGGCACATTGAACCCCTAAACAGACAGAACTGATGGTCTCTGACTTCAAGCCCATGCCCCCACAGTTAGGGATTCTTCTGAAAAGATTTCACATTCTAGTGCATGAACTTGGAGGGAGGGAAATTCTACCCATAGGCTTGGTTAGAAAATGAAATCCATCCCATAAAGCACTTTCATTTGTGCATGTTAGAAAAACTTAATTAGCTGGTGTGCTTCTCTAATAATTTGCATTTGACCAGTGAGTGATTTCTACAGAACCAGTGGGATAATCCCATTGCCAAGGCACACCCTCCACAGCACCTGTTAAATGAATCACCAGAAACTGCTGTGGAGGACACTGACAGGGTGGAAACCAAATTAAATGTTTAGCTGCCTGCTACTGGAGGAGGCTCACCATGCTGAGCCAGACTGCTCTGGGACACTGCTTCCAGAGGAACAGACTGGATCCACACAGCCTCTGCTTTGCCTCTGACGTGACAAAGGAGAAGCACTGCAGCAATCGCTTGTGCTCTGAGGTTGATCACATCTGACTTTCTGCAACTCAATGGATAGAGATGATTAGAGTGAATTCTGGTGCTCTTTGTGTCTCTCCAGGGCTGGGATGTTGATGAATGGTGACACTTGCACGACTGCTGTCCTTTTCCATGGTGGATGTTGGAGATGGAAGGATAGAGACATGGTGGAACATGCTGCTTCTTGCAACCCTGTTCTGGGAGGCTTTTGTCTCTGAAGATCCTCACTGGACCAGCAGAATATTTATGTGGATCCATAGACATATATATCAGTATATTTATCTGTACTTCTCCAAGTAGATGTAAAGATTGGTCATTTGCTTTGGGAGGGGAGGGAAGGTCAGAGTGGACACCTTACCTAACTGCACCAGGAACCAGGTCATAGTGTGTTTACTCCATGAAACAATCTCTCTTCAGATCTGTGTCACACTCTAAATGCCACCAGAGCCAAACTGCCCCCTGGTAACTCACATCACCCTGGTTCTGCCCTCCCTGTGCAATCCCTTCACTTACCTAATGACACAGCACAAACCATGATCACGCCCATAACCCTGCAACATTTTTCTGGAGCTCAGTGGGAAATCATCACCATTCAGAAATGCAATAAAAACACAGCAGCCCGCAAAGAGCTTCAAAATCAGAGAGCCTGTGTGTGTTTGAGCAGTTTGTGAAGGAGGCTGTGGACAGCCCATGTGCCTGTGCAGGCTTCTGCTACCAGAGAGATACCTGAGAGCAGCACATGCTGCAGCAAGGTGAGCAGAGGCACGGAGCAGTGCTGTCAGCATGCTGGTGTCCTGGCTGAGGTAACCACTGCAGGGGACATCAGTGCTGGCAGCGCAAAGCTGTGTCCCCACCTCTCTGAGCTCTGTTTTCAGAGCCTTAGCCTCAGTTGGCAGCAGCCACGTTGACATGGCCAGTGGGAAGGTGGTTGTATTCCTGTCTTCAAAGCCACTGAGCTGTGTAGCCACTGTGTTTGTAGGAGATGCTCCCTCTTTAGGGAAGAGAGCTTTTGGAGCAATAACCTCTCATCTTGCATCAGTGTCCTGTGGGACACTAAGCACCAAAAGGACAGTGGGACACCAAAGTGAAGAACAGAACATTTTGTTTGAAGTTTCTGTAGCTGGTTATGGAGAAAAAATAGTTGTAATATAAAGTCCAGCCTGTCCAGATTTGTCAGTAGAAAATGTCCTGTGGAGTTTTAGCTGTTTTACATATTTAAGAACAGATGTGAAGCTGAAGTTCTGTTATTCCTGCACATTTCTCAGCTATTCTTTGCCATCAGACATTTAATGTGTTTTATACTCCAATGCACTTCTCCTCCCATTGCTGTAGTCCTGAAGTATTTAAATCGTAACCTTGTAACTTCACTTCATTTCGCTGGAAAAAGAAAATACACTTCTGCCTCTCACACACAAAGTCATTATGCCAAAGGCTGTTCTGGTGTCTCTCCTGGTCTTTGTCACACATGAGGTGGATCCTTGGTGCTGAATTTTTTTTGTTCCAGCAGAAATCATGGTCATTCCCATTGTCCACTTCAGTTGAGTCAATGCAACGCTTTTAGAGAGCTGAAGCACAAAGTAAATCAGTGGCATGATTTGGGTTAAGAAGCAGCAAGGCAAAGGGGGAAAGCTGCATCTGTTTAATATATGTTCAAGCAGAGCAAATACATTACTTTTCTCACCAATTTTCAGAAGTATAGTAACTTTCTGCTGGCAAGTGAAGTGAGATGCTGGGCTAGCTGTGCCAGCAGCTGTGCACAGGGGTTTCATGCTGGAATTCCCATGCTGGAACTTCCACTGAGCCCAGGCAGGTCTTGGAACAGGGGCTGGTTCTGCTGATGTGGAAATGAGCCTATGTCCCTGTCCCAGGACATGCCAGGACCTACCTGCCAGCTAACAAAGGATGAGTTGGAAGTCACCAGCTCCAGAAAATCCACCAGTAACACAGTGTTGGGAAATGTGTCATCCCCAGCGAGGCAAATACAGAATAAAGCCATGAAAATAAATGGCCCAAAGGAACAGGGGCATCATGAGGCATTTTTTCTCCTTCCAATGTGTTCCATTTACAGACCAGGACCTTGTGCTATATCCTCCACTCAGCTCCTATCTTGTGTATCACCAAGGGGTTCTGTGCCTGGCCATGCTGTCAGCCACTGCCACAGCAGTGCCTTTGTAGTCCCTCTTTCTCCCCCTGATCTGAAACTCTCTTCAGGCATTGCCAGCTACATGATCCCACTGTCATGAAAAAAAACAACAAAAAGAAGTATTTTTCAGCAGCCAGGAAATTGGCATATTTCTAGCTACAACAAAGAAAGTGGCCATAGCCTGTTTTGTACAGATGACTTCCTTTAGTTAGGCCAAAAAATGTGACTATTTCAAAGCTGATTTATGTTTCTAACTGAAGTCCAGAATCTTAATCTCTCTTACTGTTCCCCCTGTCTGAACTGTACTTGGCTGTGTGCAGAGCAAGGAATTAGGGTTAGAGGTGGAAGTCCAAAGGAAGAAGGATCAATTGTTCCTATTGCAAAAGTAAACAGCAGTAAGTGCTTAATTGTTTCTGTATTTTCTCATCAAGTGGATTTTTCAGACAGCTGCAAAGAGCCCTCAGTGTGTGCAAGCAGCACAGACTGAAATCAAATCAATCAGTCCATGTCCTCCTCTCCTCTTGAGGTGCTTGCTTTTCTTGTCGTTGGTCCAGGGCAAGGACAAGCTCCTCCAGTGCTCCAGGCCTCTGCACAGGACAGAACAGCAAAAATCCCAAAATGGTGGTATCCAGACCCAAACTGGAACAGGTCTAGAGAAATGTCTGCAAATCTTACTAGGTCACCTTCTGAGTGCAGCAGGACAATGATCAGCCCTGAAAGCCGAGCCCTGCCTCCACAGCTGCCACCAACATCAAGGGACCACAGCACAGGGCTCTGATCCCCCACAGCCCTTGGACACTGCATGTGAAAATGAGCCCTCTGGTGAGCACACGAGCTCCTGATACTTTATTTCCAATGGGTTTGTGGTTTTTGTTTGCCCTGGGAAAGTGTGGTCTCCTCTGCTGTAAATACCAGAAAAGCAGTGCTTCACCCAAAGCAAAGGAAAAGAGAGTTTTCCAAAAATCACTTGATTTTCAGCATCAGCCATGCCCTGTGTGTGCTGGTTCTGATGCTAACCAGGCTTTATGAGGATGTTTGGATGGAGGAAAATCACACAGCTTTGCAGCACACATCATAGCATGGCACTCTCCTGCCTGCAGCAGCCAAGTACCATGGAAAGCATCAACCCCTTTGGAACAAGCTTTTATCCCCAGTAAAGCCACAGTCTAAGCCCCTGGCTGCCCACATGTTTGCATGTCTTTCTGTCACCCCAGGCTACCCAGGAGTTTCCCTTTCAGCAGGATTTTTAACTCTCCCTCCTTGCCCTCCTGGAAGTGTGCTATTTATTTTAGCCCTAGCATGCATCCTTCAGAAACAAATCTTCAAGTACTCAAAGGCCAAACTGGGCTCAGCTTTAATCTGATTTTTACCAAGGGCCGGCTGCCTTCAGCAGCAACAAGACCCTGCTACCCATGCCAGCCCTTGGCTTTGTCCTCTCATGAAGATGCTGAAGGATGTGTTTCCCCACAAAGACAAGGATGTTTGATGCTCTGGAACTGAACTGGGCTGTCATACTAATGAATGATACCCCTGTGCCTAAAATGGCCTTGCGGATAATGAGATGGAGAAGGACTGGATGAGTTTCCAGAGGCTCACTGTCCTGTATGTCGTGCAGATGATTTCCCCCCTCTTTCCTATTTTTTCCCCAAGATTTCATGTGTTTTGACAAACAAATGTAACCAGGATGCTGAAGGGATTAACCAGGATCAAAAAGAGTTTCTAGACTTGGTGATTTGGACTGTTAATCTTTGGTCTGCATTTCTCAGAGTCGCTGGAAGGCTGCAGTGCTCCTGTGTGGGATGTAATGGGTGTCACATAAATCCAGCTGCTACACTGCAGGTTAACTGTGAGCAGAGCAGAGATGAAGAAAGGAATTTAGCGTGGGCCAGAGGCACACCCTCTATTTTGGCAAGAAGTAGTTCACATTCTTACTCTGATTTACACTAGTTTATAGAGAAGGCTGAACTGAGTTCTTGAAGCATGTGGTAGTATTTAACTGTATAAAACTTGGAATCAGCTTCAAGCACTGCATATGGAGAGATCAAAGCTATTAAACTATATATTTTGTGTAGGAAATATCTATGATGAAGAAATAAATTCATCTCAGTAATAGCCAACAGGGAGAACTCTTTGAAAACAAAGGCTGGTGTGGTGACATCCTTCTGTTTACGTGTTTTGCAGGGAGATTGATTATTAGAGCTCCCATTTTAACCCAAGCTCTGCAAAAGCTTGTGTACTTTGCACGAAGCCCCCGGTGCTCCTGAGGCTGGGGCCAAGGCAAGTGCAGTGACAGAGCTGGGCTCTCCGGGCTCCTGGCACCAGGGCAGCAGCTCTGCCTCCCTGCCCAGGGGAGGGATGGGGGCTGCACCTTCCTTCTCAGTTACATGGGAAATACTTCCCTCCTGGTGCAGTCAGGCTGGTATAACTTGCCTCTGGCTATGTTTTTGCAACAGTGAAAGAGGGAGAAAAAAGCCCTTGCTTAGCTTTTTTTTTTTTGGCACATCTAATTATTACCTAATCCAGATCAAGAGGAGCCAGGGATGAAGTGCAATGCCTGTTCTAGAGAATCTGTGAAAGTCCAGGGTCCTTCTGCAACCCCTGGCACTGATGCTGACCTTCAAGCCATCACCATGGAGGGTCCTTTGCCACTGATAATGGCAGCCATTTCCTCCACCATCCTCTTCTGAGACCTCCTCTCTTCCCCTCCCTGCTTGCTTTCCCTCACCTAGTGCAGCTCATCTTTCATGTTCTGGTTATTTATCTGAAGCCTGCTCTGCAGGGCTGCCTCACGTGGCTATTTTAGTCATTTCCTCCAGCAAGTTCCTGCAATTGTTGGGCTGGCATTGTGTGAGTCACCCACCACACTTCCTCCCATGCTCCCTCCCAGATGGGAAAATCCTCCTCCTGCTAATTCTCCTTTGTTAACCAAGGCATCCTGAAGTAATTCCACCTTTAACAGCACAAAGGCTGTGCTAGACTGTGGCAGCCAGGTGCTTTGCAGGACCAGAGCAGAGACACCATCAGAGCAGAGGGCACCACTGAGCTGCCTGGCAAGTGGTGCAGACAGGGGAAACCAGCTGGGCTGATCTGCCCCTTCCTTTTCTTCCTGCAGGTCCATGTGGTCACTCTGTCCCTGGGGCTTTTGGCTGGGAGTGAAGCCAGATTTCAACCAGAGAGAGACCCAAACCTGGGCTTTGCTCCTGCACAGTGACCTTCCTGTGGCCTTTCCCGCCTGGAGGACACTTGTACCTTGCATCCAGCATCTGCTAGCCCTAGCACCAGCAAAAAACCCTGTACCAGACTGTCTGCTTTAGTAGACAGGAGGCTCAACAAGCTCTGCTGCTCAAAGCCACAAGTCTCTGTAAGCAGAGCCCTTTTGGTGACAGCAGTGCTGGTGCTGACTGTCACCACTCTGTGATGGAGAGCAGGGCTGGCAGGAGCCATCCCAGCACGCTGTGTGTGTGCAGGGCATGGGAGGCTGCCCTGTGCATCTGGGCACCACATGGCCCTGGGAAATCACAGCTCACACCTGGCCACACGTCTTGGCTTCCCAGCTAATGAGCTGCTAGCATGTGAGCCCTGGAAATATCTCAAATACATGCAGGGCAGGTATCTAAGTACACGTGATAGGCATGTGTTTAAAATCTGAAGGAAACAACCCAGCAAGGTTTTTTACATTCCATCATGTTTCTTTTTGCCTGTTTGTTTTGCTTTTGGCTTTTTGTATGTTGTCATACAAAATAAAATTGCATTTTTTTACCCTTGAGTACCAGACTGGTATGACATTAACATTTCTGTTCCTGTAAGAGTGGCAATCATTGGCAAGTTTGAGCCTAACAACTCCTTCTGTTTATTTGCTGGAGATATAATGTTTTTCCTGCTTGTGCAGTGCTGGACAGACTAATCTTCAGGGATGCCTCTTGCAAGGGCACACTCACTGTGTGAGGTGCAGCAAAGAGAACCCTCTGGAGTAAGTCCATGCGTGCCCATGGGTGGGTGCTGAGCCCCCCTGCAGCCAGGCAGGAGAAAGCACAGACAGCTTCCAGCTTTTCTGAAGCCGTCCCTGGAAGACCAGGGACCATGCATGGGCTTCACACAGCTTTACACAGCTCCTCCTTTATACAAGAGGAAATCTGGCATTTCTCCCCCTTTAGTACCTGAGGAGATTGGCTCAGCTGATGTTTTTTGTACTGCTTGTTAGATCTGCTCTTCAGTGACACATTTCCCACTGGGAAGGTACTGAAATCATCACCCAGTTGCAGGGGATAATTATAACTTCTGCAGGAGGGATCCTGATGTTTCTCATTAGCGCCAGTGCTACGTGTGGAAAGCTGCACTTTGGAGGGAGCAGGTGGCAAACCTGTCCCTCAGGAGCACTGGGGGAGGAGGAAGGCTGGACTGCTACCACCAGAAGCATCTGCCAGCTCTGTGCACGGCTAGCACATAATCCTGGGACACTCTGAAGCTTTTCTAACACATGGAGACGTATCAGAAAGTGGAAGAAAAGGAAAGGACTGTAGAAGGAAAGTTCTAAAAAAGTGTCCTGTGAACAAAATCCTGTGACTTCTCTTCATGGCTTCACTCTAGACACACTGATCAGGTAGGTCAGGAGGGAATTTGTGAGCCATGGTGGGCTTGGCCCATCCTTCAGCATCTCTCAGCACAGGGCCATGAAGAACAACTGGTTTATGCCTCAGGGATGGTGCACAGGTTCTTTTCAGTGCCAGTGCGAGGAGAGACATTTCCTCACCTAAACACTGTGTCCTTGCCCACAGGGGACAGAGAGATACCCTGTACACATGAAAAGGAAGGCAGCACACCCAAATTATTCATCTCTGCAGGCATCAGTTCTCTCTCTGCCTCACAGCTGCAAGGAAGCTGTTGGCTCTGAGCCTGGTGCAACAGTGCAGCAACACCGGGGTAATACACCCAGACCTTTCCTTCCTTTGTCATTTCTCAGAGCATCTGGGATCTTATTTCCTAAAAAAACAAACCAAAATCTGAAAATTACCTAAAATTTGTCAAAATCAGGAGACTGGGAGGGCTGAAAGTGCCTCCTCACACCTGTGCTACACCTGTGAGCTACACTGCTTTCTGAATTTGTTCCTCTAAAGCCTCTTGGGATGGTGATTGTAGGCAGGCTGCTGTGGGGCCCCAGAAATATTCTCCTGAATTTGGTACCACACAGGTCCAGCAGATCCCTGCTGAACTTTTCTCTACTCTTTTTCAGCAGGACTACTGGGTTGTCAAAGAGCAAGAGCATCAAGGAATCTGCTTCCTTCTGAATTTAATAGGCTTGGAAACTGTGAAACCCTGGAGTTTGAGGTGAAGAGGTTGGCGAGCTGGAAAATGTTTGTTTTACTCCCAGTTCTGCTTCCAGCAACACTTGAAACAGCAGAGAGAAACAGTGAGGGATTAATTCCCTTTTTATTCCCTATGCCCACAACCTCAAATCCTTGTCTTCTCCAGGGCCATGGAGAGCAGAATCCCTGGAAGCATTTTTTTCCCCAAAGATGAGCTTGTCTAGTTCAGCCAACTGTAACCATGAGTTAAATATTAAATATCCAAGAATCTGAGAAGTCTCATCCCAGTCCTGCCTCACACAAAGCTCTAGTTTTGCTGATCTGCACCTACTGCCTTGGTCAGCAGAGCAGGTATTTGAACTCCTCAGTAGTCACATTAAGACTGGAGTGTCTCACAATGCTGAAAGTGATTCTCCTTCCACAGGCCTGAGTGAGAAAATCGTAAGGGCAGGTGACTGGCCAAGGTCAAATGAAGTTTTGCAGCAAACTGGTGTCTCCTGAGCTGATTGTCACCAAAGACCTCAGCAGGATGGCTAGGACCAGGATGCTCAGGTGTGGCTTAGACCCCTTGCATAGCCTCTATGCATTTTAAAATGTGTATGCCTGCTCTGCTTTAAATTTACTCCTTTAAGCTGTAAGGTTTTCTGGCACTGGCACAGGGATGCTCAACCTGACCTAATTTTACGGATCTTTCTCATCTATAACCTCTATGGTTCATTGACTGTGAGGATTGCTGTGTTTCTCATTAGGGGTTAGAAGGTATTTTTATGCTTTTGTTCACTCAGCACAGAACAAAATCACTTCAGCATAAAGCAAAATCTTCCATGTTATCCTTCTGTGTTGGCTGGGGCTGCAGTCCATGAAGAAGCAGCATCCTGCTGCAAAATCACCTCTTTTCCCTAAGAAAGGTGAAACCAAGAAAACTGGGACCAGACTTACAGTATTCCAATAACAAATTCTCCCTGTGTTGATATCTTATTTTTTATGTAGACTGGCCAAACTCAGGACTTCTTTAGTGGGGCCAGTTCTCTACGCACATAGCCATGAACTACTGTTTCACCTCTTGTTGCACCTTTGGCCAGTGAAGCTGCCCCTCACAGGCTGGCACTGGAGCTCTTGCTGAGGTGTGTGACAGCACAGGGGCTCTGAGGTGTTTTTCCAACAGCCCAGCCTCGCTGTGGACTGTGGCAATGCTTTCCAGACCCTTGGCAGCAGCACAGTGTGTGCCCTGTGCAGGAGCAGGCAGCGCGTCCCCCAGCAGCCCCGCAGAGCCCCGGGGTGCAGCCAGACCATCGCCCCTGCCCAGGCTTACCCCGGCAGGAGGAGCAGCAGCCTGGGGACTCTGCTCTGTCTCTCCAAGGAGGGAGCACCCAAGCAGAAGATGAGCAATGAGGCTGAGGTTAGCAGAAGCCTCCCTCTCCCAGCAGGCAGACAGGTTGTGTCCCATCTCTGGGACAGCACTATTCCCAGCACGTCCTCACGTGTGCTCTGCTTTCCAGCCTGGGGCTGAACCCTGCTGTGTCCTGTTAGTCCATTTTTTAGTCTCCTTGCTGACCTTTTTGATGTCCCATGGCCACCCACAGGCAGGGGCCCTGCTGGGGACCCTCACCCACCGGGTGCCAGTGTTGCTCCAGGCACCACATCACAGAGCTCACAAGAGGGTGACGAGCAGCAGCACCTCTCCTATGGCCAGGATGCCCTTGGGGGTGTTTCCATCCTTCATACACCACGATGCTTCCTCTTGTTTGTTGCCTCTAAAGTGACCTGCTCTTTCTTATGGGGAAATAAAAGAAAAATAAAAGAAAAAAAAAGTAAAAGAGAAAAAAAAAATTTAAGAATAGCAGCTATTAATTAAGCCTAGGATTTCACAAATACCTTCTGAGAGGCTTCTGGTGAAGATCAAGTGTAATATGACACTCAATATTTAGTGTGGCCTCTCAAAAGGGATTTGACCTTTACATATGAAAAAGGGATGAGACTTAAAGATTAAACAGATCTTTTTAATATCCAGCTTCGGTTACTCAAAATAACAATGCAATCTGCCGTGACTGAAGAATTTGCATGTGGGGGATTAGGCAGAGTGATTAGACACTAGGGACAGAACTCAGGTCTGCAGGGGAAGCTGTGCCATTTTCAGGGTGTCACTGAGGGACACACAGAGTGACCTGGGAGGAGAAACACTGGCAGCCAAAAAGGGAGGCGCAGCAAGAAGTGACCATGTGCATGAGGAAGGGTTGTGTGACATTCAGGTGGGGTGGCCTCAGGGTTTCCCAGTTGGCCATCAAGTGAACAACACATCCCACTACACTGCTGTGGTATCTCCCTGTGTACAAGGAAGCTCAGGAGTCTTCCCAAAGGATCTGAGGAATCTCTCCTGCCCCAGATATTGTATTCAAGCAGGAGGTACCATGCCACAGGTTTGTATATTTATATAGACAAATGCATGGATATGAAAAAGAATTTGTGAAATGTGTTTCTCAGACAGACAAAAAAATATTTCAAAAGGCAGAATCATAGTATGGTTTGGGTAGGAAGGGACCTTTGAAGGTCCTCTAGTCTAACCTCTCTGAGCAAGGACATCTTCAAGTTTATCAGCTTGCTCACCACCCTGTCCAACCTGTCTTGAATGTTTCCAGGGTTAGGCCATCTACCACCCCTCTGGGCAGCTTGTTCCAGTGTTTCACCAACCTCTTAATAAAAAATTTCCACATGTCCAATGTCATTTCCAATGACTGCCCCTTGTCCTATTGCAACAGGCCCCGCTTAAATGTGTGTCCCCATCTGCCTTATAGTCCCCTTTCAAGTACTGAAGCACCACAATAAGATCTTCTTGGAGCCTTCTCCAGCTGAACAACCCCAGTTCTCGAAGCCTTTCCACATGGAAGAGGAATTCCATCTTTATCTAAGAAGAAAGGGAAAATCACAACATACACAGTTTGATAAAATGAAGGGTTAAAAGAGAGAGATATCTATGCTGCCACAAACCCTTCTCTTTTCCTTCTCAAAAGCAAGAAAACTGTGAGATGAAGACGGGTCATGTCAGAGCCAGCAGTTTGTTTCTCTAGATGCCTCTAGGAGAGCTTAGCTGTGTGATGTGGCAGCAGCACAGGGCACTGCCCAGAGCCCTGCCATGGTAGAGACCAGCCCAAACATGGCCAGAGCTGTGGGGGCCCTGCACTTCCCTGCTGCCCTGCCTCAAGCCCCTTTTTCACTCCAGCCTTTCCTAAACAATGCATTTACAGTGTTTGGCCTGGGAAAATATGCTTGTCTGTCTTTCTTTGAAGTTTGTTTCAGCCCTTTTTCCCTAGAACAGCTCTGTGCCATTTTTGTGTCTGGGTGAGCAGCAAGTACCTACATGGGAAAAAGGTGGGGGTGACTCAGTCAAGAAAATAAGCTTTCCCCAGTCTTTCCACAACATTCCAGTTTCAATTGTGTCCCTTTTTTTGTTCTATGGAGCAAAACCCTGAATGATTTCAGTCATTTCCTTTTCAACATAATTGCTTTCCTGATGCAGCTTTGGACAGTCCAAGCAAAGAAGTGTTTTTTTCTTTCCAGCAGCCCTGGTGAAGGAGTGGCAGATAGAGCAAATGGAGCCCTGGTGAGCTCAGCATTACTAATGCCCATCAGATCCAGTTCTCATCACTGTATTGCAGCAACTTGCAAATTTTAAAATGTACTAAAGCTGGTGAAACCTGTCTTCAGTTTACTATTTAGATTTGCCAAATACAGAATCAGAAGACACTAATACACGTTTGCTCTGACTTCCCAGGCAGCTCAGGGCAGAGGTTCCCTGAATTAATTTGCCTTTGAACTAGAATATTTCTGTTTAAAAATGCAATGTAGGAAAATTTCTGAGGTTTGAAAATCCATCCCAGTCTAGGCTAAACCTCTCCCATGTTTGGTTAATGTCATTCCTACAACACATTCCCTTTGATCTACAACTCCCATCCTCTGACATTCAGCTCTAGATTTTGCTGCCTTTTGTGTTCCAGATTGATGAGCTCTCTCATTATATTTTTATTCTCTTTAGATTCATTTACAGTGGAGTTCACCCTGCCTTCCTTTGGGTAGCTGCAGTGAGGCTGTCTCCAGCAGAGCAAGTCAGCACAGGCTCTTTGTACTCAGTTGAGGGAAACAGGTACTTTGAGGATACATTTTTGTCACCTGTTTTACACCTCTCCTTTAGAAGGAGAATTGCACCCCTAAAGTGCTCATTTTCTCTGAGTTGGCTTCAAAGGGAGCCTAAAGGATAAGTTTAAATAATATCTGTGCTTAGTCAGATGAGAGCCACCCAAGCAGGCAGTGATCCCAGCCTTCTGAATTCATCTCTGACAAACTCCAAAACCACTCTCAGAACCTCAAATGCTGTTTTACGAGGAACAGCTATCACTCCTTGCAGTTATGCCCATCATACTTCCTCAGTGCTTCACAGCTTCCCAAACCCTTCCTGCAGTGGCTGCTACTATGATTCACAAGATTCCACCACATCCCACCAGCCCAGCAGTCTCAGCAGGGAGTGAGCTCCCTGCCCAAGACAAGGGTGTGGCATTGTTGTCTTCTCAGGGGTTTTCATTGTGTGGAGAGCTCCACGGTCTGTTTAGCAGCTCCATGTTTGCAGTGATGCTGACACCTAAATAAGCACGACCTGCTCCCAGGGGATGGCACATCTCCTCATCCCTTGCTAGGCAGCTTTGCTGTTCTACCCCCTGCCTCATCCAAACACTGGGATGCACTGAAGGCAGGAAATAAAAAAGGAGATACTGCAGAGTCAAGGCCAGAAGGGAGTTTACTGCTCTCTCAGAGAGAAGAGTCTCACTAAAGGGAAAGCTTCTTGGACGAGCCCTGAGCAGAGATTAGAGCCTGGGAAAGATGGTTTCTGCAGGGAAACACCACCTTCCTGCTGGCACAGCCGGTGCATATCTGGCTTCCTCCATGCGCCATGGCAGAGGCAGGCGGCTCTGCAGCTGCAGTGACACCACTGGTGGTTCTGACCCTGCCCCCTGGGACAGCCACTGGAGCTGCTGAGCACTAGTGGTGTATCACTCCCACCCTGCTCTCCCTGGACTGTTGTTTCCCCTCATCACTCTGTTCCAGGTGTTCTTTCTGGAGACCCTTCTTCCTGGACACCCTTTGCCTGCACCATTTATGCATACTTCAACCTCATCCAAAAATGCCTGATCTCTCCTAGGCCTTTCTCCAGGACACTGTGAACAAGAAGCAAGCAAGCAGACCGAGACCAAAACAAGAGGGTCTCATTTCCCTTCCCCTCATCAGCTCTTGGGACTATTTATCACTT
Source organism: Haemorhous mexicanus (assembly GCF_027477595.1). Classification (NCBI taxonomy): domain Eukaryota; kingdom Metazoa; phylum Chordata; class Aves; order Passeriformes; family Fringillidae; genus Haemorhous; species Haemorhous mexicanus. Next base: position 15,548,141 of record NC_082341.1, on the reverse strand, counting down.
CTGAAAATTCAGAGAAATCCTTGCTTGCTGTGGGGCTGTGTCTAGTTCTCTGCTGGGTCCCCAGAATGCTTCCCATTCCCATGGCAGCTAAGGGAAGGAAGTTCTCCTCTTTCCCAACCAGGAGTACCTGCCTACACCTTAGTCCAGCCTCCAGGAAAACATCCAGTGCCTAAATGCAAGACTGGAATTGCCACCTCTGCAAAGCAGCTGAGAAATGTGCAGAGCAGGAGGGAGCACAAAAAAAGACAATAAATTCTCTGTAAGTGGATTGCTCACATATTTGGAATGGACACCTGGAGAGATTGCTGACACTCCATCTAGCCAGGCAGCTTCAGGCACTTCAGAGCAAACAGCACAGATCCAGCTGAGAGATATGTGCTTTCCCAGCCTAGTCCCTGCCAGTCCTGTCCCCTCCAGCCTTATTTCCCTCTCCTGCCTCCTACAGCCCTGTCCCTTGTTGACCTGTTCCCTCAGTCCTTAACTTCACCCTTGAAAACCTATCCCTGATGTCTATTAGGTTTTCCCATTTCACTGGATAAAATGTGATGGACAGACACCCATTGTCAGATGGGCTCACCTCAGCTACCTGGGCTGGAGGTGAGGGGAGCCTGGTGAGACAAGGAGGATGACCAGGGGGGAACCAGAGTGTCCCCTTTACCTGCATGATGGGGTGAGGATGATTTGGCATTACCAGCTTGTGGTCTGCTGGCTACTGGGGTTTAACATCCTCCCCTGGGGGAAAGGGGGCTTGGCTGAGCCTGACCCACAGCCAGCAGCAGAGGACAGAGCTGAGCCCCTGCTGTAGCAGGGACCTGGGGTGGGCTGGCCCTCCCAGCACTGCCAGGGGACACAGCACTGCCATGGGACACAGCACACACAGCCCTGCTGGCCTGTGTCCTACCACTCGTGTTCATGTGGGCAAGGAGAAACTTCAGCCTGTTTGTATATTCAGTTTGCTTCCAAAGTAATAATGGATTACATATGTTAAAATAAGACAACATCACTGTCAAAGAACTGCTGATTTTTTTTTTTCTTCCTGGCCTGGCTTTGACAGAGATTCCTGTGTTTCTATTGAACTTTTTCCCCATTAGTTGTACTACCAGTTCATCCCATACTGACTTTCCATCAGCTGTGTCTTAGCATTTGCTTTTACATAGTTCTTCAATAGCAGAGACTTTTTTTAAGAAGTAAACAAAATCATCATTGTCTGCAATTATTTGTTACTATTTTTTCCATATCTTATTCATCACTGATCCATGGGATAGTGGGTTGTTTTGTTTTAAAAACATGTCTATTGAGGTAAAGTTAAAAGGAAATTAAACAATATACTGGAGAAAGGTCTTGAAGGCAATGAAGGTTCCCAACCAGTGATGCTTGTTTCTTTGCTAAGAAAATCTCCACCAACAAAACAGCTGCTGAGCACAAGTCTGGGGAAAGGCATTCCCACAGTCACCTCATAGTATGGATCTGGTAGGTCTGAGTCTTTGCTCTTCCAGCCATTTCCTTGTGTGTGTAACTAGCATTGATCCTGAAATATAAAGCAGTCCTTAAGAAGGATAATAACTGCTAAGTACATTGCATTGTTATGCACAAGTCTGTTATGTGTGTCTTTCTCAAAGACAAACCTTAAGGCTTAATGTATATTTGTATAAAGACATCACACCTCCTGGAATAACTGGGATTATTGAGAATGAAGCTGTTACTACAAGACAATTCATTTTAGAACATCCTCCTTTGCTCCAACACCTGGTGCAGAGCATGAACATGCTCATTGCAGGCACTGAGACATGGAGGCAGGGCAGATGGTTTGTAAGGGCTGTAGAGAGCAGCACAGACAGGAAAGGCTGGGTCAAGTGAGTTAAGAGCCAGCCTCGAATATTGATATGCACAATGTTCCTCTGCCAGGAGCGTGGCTGCCTGTCTCTGAGGCAGAGTCCAGAGGTGAAGGAGGTGAAGGAGGTGAAGGATTCTCTTTCACATTTCCATTGAACTGCATCTATTGAAGGGCTTTCAAATCCATCCCAGCTGTCAAAGGCATTTTCTTTTCAGAAAACCAAAGCTCATATAATGCAGCAGCCTCAGGCTGAATCCCAGCTGAGAGCAGAGCCAGGTCAGTTATGTTACTTCAGTTTGTGATTGTCCTCATGAGTCCTTCATGAAATAATACAACTGTATCTAAGGTAGTTTGTAGGTGACAATGCATGCTGATTTGTGAGGAAGAGTTTCATGCTAAAGGGATGATCCAGAAATTCTATCAGCAGGGAGGGCACGAGAACACATTATTGCTCTGTCCCTGCAGTCAGTGGGTTGGGTACAGCTCGTTAGATGTTGGCCCTTCATTAGGGCTTGAGGCTGTTCCCTACACACCAGTTTTCCTCTTCCTCTGTCCAAAGTGACCAACAGTGGCACATGCCTTGAGAGATCCCCTGTCTGATGAGACCAGCTTGGGGTGGTAGCTGCCAGCTCACAGGCAGTGGGTCCACGAGCCCTGTGGCCACACTGAAAGGGAGAGCAGGATTTCTGCAACATCACAAGCAGGTAGCACATGGGAAAGACAGTACCTTTAGCATAAAGCACTGAATGATCTGGCCTGCTGTCTAATTAACTTTCTATTTAATAGTAACAATGATAATTAATACTGGACTCATATTTATTATTTTTAGTAGTAGAACAGAAAGCACAATACAGAAATGTTAATTATGCTCATTTTAATATGTGGTGAAAGTAAAGCAGAGATGGTGGAATGCCTTCTTCAATGTCACACTTCCATTTACTCTCAGATCTGGAAATAAAATATGTTCTCCAAGTCCTGGTCCAGCCTGGAGATGCCCAGACCCCTGCTGGGGTTTTCTGAGTACTTATGACTGCTTCAATGACTTTCCCATTGCAGCACATCCAGAAACTGAAGGAAACCACTTCTGGGCCAGGGTTAACCCACTTCAGTTGAAGGTCACACTGAAAATCACCTGCTTGATAAAGATTTTCTCCAGGGGAGCTGGTAGAGTGTCTGATGGCAGTGAACAGAGCAAGCCCTGCTCTCTGGAGGATTTGCAGGCCCTAAAAGGACATGTTTGCTATTCTGAAATGAATTCCAGGTCTTTTGCTTTGCTAGTGTATACCCTATGCCACTACCCAAACACAAACCACTACATAGATATTTTTTTCTTCCATGACCTCTTATGCTGTGATAGCCTTGATACCCCCTACTCCAACCACTCATTTTATTTCAAGATCCACTTTGTTTTTGCAGCCTCTTCATTCTTTCCCTGGATCTTTTGCTTGAATTTGCTGTGTATCCTCAGGTGAGTGTTCTGCAACACCTCTCCACTTAGCATTTATGTTCATCCCTAGGCCGTGAGCAGAGGGGGCTTTTATGGAACTGCTCTTCTCTGTCCACTGGTACAACCTGAGACACTTGGCCAAGGTTGTCTGACACCTTGTGCACCATCTCTGCAGCACTCCACGTCACTGTCCCTGACATGGGCATTATGGGTTTTGTTGAGTTTGTATAATGATGGCAAGAAGGGAAGCCTACTGCCCTGGAGGGAATCAAGGATGATTAACTGTAAAGGTATATTTGTGTATTTTTTCAAACTGAGGTTTCCTGTATTTCTCAGATTTGATTAGCTGAATTGTTTGGTAGAGGGGAAAAAATGCCAATTTCCATTTCAGTGAAATAATACTTCCATCCTTTGCATCAATGAGTGAGTTGGTGCTTATCTTTTTGCCAGAACCAAAATTTTTTGCACTATCTCTTTCAGACAAGGCTGTAATCCTGAAATACAACAAGTTTAAGCAATCATTTTGCAGCTGGATATTCCTAGATTCCCCTTGCATATCTAACTAGAAAGTAGAGCTGGAGAACAGCTGGGAGAAAGTGGAGTAATTTCTGTATTAGCTATTAGCCAGCCAGAGATTTTTCCTAGGGAAACTTGCCCACTCGAACAGAAAGCTGAAAACTCAGAGTTTTTTCCTGCATCTTCCACTGAGAGTGAAGTGAAATGTAGGCATTAGTGCTGAATCGTTTACAGTTTTTGTAAGGGCTTAACATAAATAGCTTTTCCTGCTCCAAGACAGTACACTTGACAGCTGTTAAATACCACTCCTGCCAAAACAGGCCCTTGTCACTTCAGTCCTTGCCCTGGTAAACTCCCAGCTCCCACCTGAATCATGAATTCCATGCTGCAAGGGAGCCATTGCATGGCTCTCTGGGGTTCCTGCATGTGGCCAGGCAGAGAAGCCTCTGCAGGGTGACACACTGGTGAGGAAAGCTGGAGAGGCAGGAGGGTGTGGGGCTGGCAGCACATTTCACATGACTGAGCTCCTGACCCACCTTCAGCCCCTCCAGCCTTTGGCACCATCTGGTGTCCTCCCAAACCAGGACATGCACTGGGGGAAATGGCTCCTGGTCCTGCAGGATTGGCTTCCTGCTATGGAGACCAGGTGCCTCCCAGCTCTCCCTGGCACAGGTTAACCGTGGTGACACCCAGCTGAACTGACCAGGTGCCTCCCAGCTCTCCCTGGCACAGGTTAACCGTGGTGACACCCAGCTGAACTGACCAGGTGCCTCCCAGCTCTCCCTGGCACAGGTTAACTGTGGTGACACCCAGCTGAACTGACCAGGTGCCTCCCAGCTCTCCCTGGCACAGGTTAACTGTGGTGACACCCAGCTGAACCGAGCTCCTCACACCCCAGCAAGGGCCACCAGCGAGCAGCCAGGGTACCACCATCAGCTGCTGCTCGCTCCCCCTGCTACCAGAAGGACTCAGACACCGGCAGAGTTGTGGCATCTCTGGAGAGAGGAGCCCTAAGGGCAGCTGCAGTCCACTGCTGTCCTTCAGCTCTTGAGTAACCATGCATAAACCCACATTATTCTAGGGAGCATCTGTCAGCTCGCAGACACAGTCTCCTCGGAGTGGGAAGGAGTCCTATAAAGCACACTAGAAAGAGCCTTTCAGTATGTCTGGGGTTGCTGCAGCCCCTTACAAGTGTCATGGAGGAGTAGGTGACCCTGCCTCTGTGGCACCAGGCCCCCTTCCAAAACCACCTCTCCACAGGGTGAGATTACCAGCCTGGCTGCATGGAGCTATCTCCAGAAGCCCTACAAACAGCACACATGTGTGTAATTTGCCCATTACACCAACAGCAAAAGAGAAAATGTTGCTTGCTTTCTGCACCATTTTCCCCTGGTGTCCTCTCTCTGTTATTTTGTTCTTTTTCCTCAGAGTAGTCATTTAAGCAATTTCCCATCTCACACTGAATTGAAGTCATTTTAAGACAGCTTCCTCCTGTTTAAATTAGAAGGAGAAAGAGAGGGGAAAGAAAATATCTCTTGCTTTGTTTTGCTGTCAGTCTTCCAATATGAACAAGTAGAAAATGTGTTTGTTGGAGATAAGTCCCTTCACCACTCTGGCAGGAGCACCTTGCTTGTATAGGTACAGTCACTCCGCAAATCTGAGATGCAGAATTGCAAGGCACTCCCATGAAAGCATCTGCCAGGCCAAAAATACCTAGCTGCTCCTCTTTCACCAAAGTTGTGGTGGTTACAAGCTTTCAAACACAATATTTTCATTATATTGATATTTTCCAATACTATGTTGAAATACATGGGTAGTTTAAAAAGCTGACCTTTATAAAAGGAATTATATTTTTCAAAACTATGAATGTTATTCTGAAAGATCAATAAATAAAATATTGAAGGAAGCACTTCCATTCATCAATGCAGGATGATAACCATCAAAACAAGCAGCCACCCTGCAGTACAGCCAGGACACATTCCCCAAGGGGCTGGGGATCCACAGGAAGGGATGCTCCTCCACTGCAAACATCTCTTTGGTCATCAGATGTGACCAGTGGGACCACTTGTTTTTTGGCCCTCTTCCTCTGGCTGATCAGCCTGGCCACACCTGCTTCTAAACTGGCTAAACTCCTTGGCTCCAAGTTCTGGGGCTTTTTGTTTTTTAATGTCACTGCTAATAGACTTCTCCAGGAGATGGGAGAGTGGAAGAATTTACATGGATAATGTTCCAGGAATAGAGGAGAGAGTAAGAACAGCTTTACTGCTCTTGCTGGGGTAGCCCAGCTCAGGCAGGGGTACAGGCACAGCCCTCACCATGACCTTGAACCAGGCTCTGCTCTCATCAGCTCCTCCTCACCTGCTGGATGCTCAGCACATGTCTGGGAAGTGCTCAAAGCTGGAGTAATGAACACCACTAATGAGTGGAGGCTGAAAAATAACATCTCACTTCCCAGTTGTGGCTCTCAGGGCATTTCCCCAGCCCTTCCTCCCTGCAGGGAGCTCTGTGAGCAGCAGGAGGTGCTCAGGGCCATGAGGCCACGGCTGGATTTCAGCTGCTTGGCCAGGAAGAGGCAAACAGTGAAATCAGTGCAGCACAGTGAAAGTGCTGCATCCCAGGCCATGAAACCAGCTGTCTCCATCCACAGCTTCAAGCACTACCACAGCAACTAATTAGTGTTGTTTATTAGTGCTGCATTCCCCTAGCTGGGCATGCTGCAGACTGCAGCTGCTTTGGCCCCCACTATGGCCCCAGGAAAAGCCCTGGAAGCAAATTGCCTTGCAGCATGCCCTGAGGGCCAGCTGATCCTGCCCCTGCAGGATCAGAGCAAATGGCTGGGCTTCAGACTAGGGAACCTCATGCAAAAAAAAAAAAAAATCATCTGTTCAAGGAAATGATTCAGGGTTTTCACCTTCCCTGCAGTGAGATACTTCTTGCTGTCTGGTGAGACCAGTCTTGCTGGGGATGCTGAAGATGCAAAAGCTGAGGGTGATGCAGCAAAGTCCCCTCTCCAGTGCAGCCTGAGTGGGACTGGCGGTGTGAGCCCTCCCTGCACCTTCCTGAGCCCCTCCCTTGCACCTTCCTGAGCCCCTCCCTGCCTGCAGCACAGGCTCCCCAGCATGGCCAGCAGCTCATGGGGTGGCCTTGCCTTCACACCAGGAGGCTGCAGCCCAGCAGGCACCACTCAACACAGACACCCCGCAGTGACCCTGATGAGAAACACCCCATGCCACCCGTGCAGCATGAGCACCACGCTGCTCCAAAGATGAGCAGCACACTAATGACAAATCTGCTCACACCACATCTACTGCCAGCTCTTCTCTGCAGTGACCACCAGCTGAGCGTGCAGAAGAAAATGCTCAGGAGAAATTAAAGATTTAAACAAAAAAATTGTTTTTTTCTGACTGAATCAGGATACAAGAGGATTCAGCCTATGTGCTTCTGGTGAGAGGATGGGACTTTGGCTTTGTTTAAGGCAGGACTGACTTTCAGGAGACAGCTCCACAGGGTACTTGGGTGAGTGTAGCCTCTCTGTCCCTCCTGGATAACTTGTGCTTCCTCACCCACCTGCACTGTGTCCACTGCCCTGACCAAGGGGGCTCCTGCCAAGTGCAAGGCCCTGCTCTCACTGCACACCTTCCCTCCTGGTGCAGCCCTGCCCTGGGCTCAGCCTGTGCCTGCCCCTCCCAGCAGAGCCAGCCCTGCAGCAGCGTGCCACTCTGGCCTGATGCTGGCTTGGGATGGATATATGGTGTGAATTGTGCTTCACAGAAGTGCACATGGCCTATGCTTTAGAGAGCCTCCTAACAGGCAGACAAAGGTCTCACAAGTGAGAGAGAACCTCACAAGCAATGGCAAGCTGAGGGGGAAGCTGAGAAAAATCATCCAACAGCTCTTTCATTCTCCTCCTGGATTTAGATCCCCTTAGTTTCATATGTTTGAGCTTTTCTCCTCAAACAAGAGATCTACTAATATTTTCCTTAAATAAACTTTCACATAAGGCATTTTCACATAATCAGATTATTCCAGGAGCTGGAGTATTAGAGGAAAGCCAGAGCCTGTTACATGAGGTGCAAACACGGAATCCCCCGAGCATCAGGGTGCTGTCACTTGGATAGATGGGAGGCACATTTTTGCAGGGGGAGGATTAACCTTCATTTCTAAGATTCACACTTTGATCTAGTTAGCCTCCTGAACATTTGGCAGCCCCTCCCGAATTTTATCGGGGCCTCAAGGGACCGGTGGTGGGAGAGCAGTGAAGGAGGAGGACAACACACCATGACAGCACAAGACTGCAGCAGAGGGAGAAGAGAAGCTGTGAAAAGAGCAGGGTCACTGAAGGGACACTGCTTGGATCCTGGCTGTGGCAGGGATTCTCTGTCATTTGGTGCTAAATTCCATGAACTTGGATTTGCCAGTGGTTTTGAGCAGCTATTGGTAGGACCACCAGCACCAGCCATACCACCCTCATCACTCTGCTGTGAACTTCTGAGGGAGCAGAGTCACATGAATCAGGCACAGGTCAAGAGTTGCTCTTTGAGTCATCAATCTGACAATGACAAACAGTGTGTCTTAAAGACAGCAATTTAAAACCTCCCAGGTTTCTGTTCCTTTAACTGTAAAATGGAGCATACAAAGTAGTTCAGTTAAAAAGCCTGAAACTCAGCTTCGGGTGACGTATTGTAAAGCAATGCTATGATTAATCTCATATCTATGGATGCTTAGGAAATGAAACTAAAAAGGAGCTCTGATCTTCAGTTTCCTAAGTTCAGAAATGACTTTATCTTCAAATTGATGCAGGCAACACTGCTTCTTCTCCTTAAGAGGCATGAAGGGGCAGTAAAATGTAAATTTGGACTGTGACTGTCTAATTAATGCAATTTCTTCTCTGCCATTTTTCTCATCAGTTGAGTCTAAATGGGAGGAAAATGGCAGGTTTGCTTTCAGGCAGCTTGGTTTCCATGGGACTTGGAGTTATCAATGAGTTCACATCATCACCACAGGAGCTGGTGTGGACTGGCTCTGGTCACATTTATGGCACTGCCTGGGTTGGCTAAAAAATGCACAGAGTTTTGCTGTCTTAATACTCCAAAAGCTGGTTCTGGTTCAGAGTGGAGGCTCCTCTTGGATTAATTTACTTGTGAAAGCCATGCCAGCCTGCAGTGCATAAACAGTGTGATGGTGCAGCACAGGGTGGGGCCTAGATCCAGTTGGATATTTTCCAGCTGAATGTTTGCTTCCCTTTGAAGATACTAGCTGGCCAAAATGGGAATGTTCTTCAGGAACGTGTCAATTTTGACACAGATTGCAGCAGCCAGGGGAGGTAGATCACTGTCATGGGGGCTCTTGCTACAAAGCCCCTCAGCACCAAGGGGCTCTAGAGTGCCAGCCCACACACCTGCAGGGCTGACAACGGGAGATGGTTTTGCTTTAGGGTCCCCTTCCCACTTTCCAAGTAACCTTCCTAGGGAAGCTAGGCTGCTGCAAGCAAGCCAGGCAAGCATCTCTGCTTCCACACAACAGAGCTTTCCTAAGCTTCTTCAAATCTAAAAGCTTTCCCATAGTGGAAGTTTGTTTTTCTGGTCTGCCTCAAACACAAATCTTTGAAAAAACCCCATTTGTAGGTGATTCTGGAATACCAGCACACAGAGATGCATGGGAATCATCAATGGTTAACTGCTTTGCTTCTGAGAATTCATAACAAATTCATAACAAATACTCCTTCAAAGGAAGACAAAAAAAATAGAAAAGAAAAAAAAAATAATGAGACCAAGGAGACAAATCTGAACAATAATGGAAAATGTTGTGTGGGCCTGAATTTTGGCAGCACACTACCTTGCCTTCTTCTCCTTGGACATCCTTGGACTAGGGCTCCCTCACATCTGGGCAGGGGAGACAGCAAGCAGCGGTGGGGAGCAGCAGCCTGGCTTTGTGCCCACAGAGCCAGTGGTGCTCAGAGCAGAAAGTGCCTGTGGTATCTCACCCATCTCCTCTTGTGGCTGAGGACAGGGTGCAGTGGTTTTTTCACCCCATCTGCAAACAGGGATCAGGATGCTGGCTAAGGCTGCTGCTGACCCTGCTGTGACAACGTCACATCTTCTGGAGCCTGGCCTGATTCGTCTCATTTGAGCTGCCAAGTAGTTCTCAGAGGGTAAAAGCTTCAAACTGCTCCTGTCTTAAACTGATTTGAAGAGATTTGCTGAAAGCAAAAGACTTTGTATCCAGGCTACTCCCTGCACACAGCCCAGAACAGCCTGACTGGGCTTTTTTGTAGAGAGCTGAAATGCACTGCAAAGGGGATGGTAAGCAATGAAATCCACATGGATTGTTACTTTACAGTCTAAAACACCCAGCTTCAAACTCAGGAGCATCCATATGAAGGGGTAACACACCACACTAAGAGATTTGCACCTTGGTGTTGCTCAGGTAAATGCTCACATTTCTGTCTTCAGAGACACTTCATATGTGATGGGAAATGTCACTGCATCACTGTCCTTGTGCAGGGTCCTCCCTGAGTATGTCTGGCATGGTAATTTGGCACTGAAAACTGGGATTGCAGTGGCAGCGAGGGGGCAAGCACAGGAGTGCAGCTCCATCATCCGTGGAACATGGATGCAATTGTCAATCTTTTTGGGATGCTTTCTCCATACTGAAAGGACCAGTATGAAGCGTGAGTGCCCAGACCAAGGCTGGTGGCCTTCTGTGAGTTTTCTGACTTGCAGCAGGGCAGGTGAAAGCAGAGCAGGCCATGACACAGGGCTGACATCAGCAGCTGCCTTGTGATGAGCTCTGTGGTAGACAGTGCCAGCACACCCTCAGAGCAGGGTTTGGACCATAAAATGCCAAATGCCCTGGCTTTGGAAGAAGCTACTGGCACTTACAACTTTCTACAATGCCCTCAAGATTTCAAAAATACCATCTTGTCAGGCCTGCAATTGTGTCTCTGAAGGATGGAGCTGGGAACTCATCTGCCAGCCCCTGCATTATTCTCCTTAATTTTACTTTGTTTTCTTGTAACTTTTGTTGGAAACGGTTACTATGAGCTTTTTGGTCTTAGTTTACATCTGAGGCTGATTATCAGAACTTTGCCAAAAAGTTCTTTGCCTTATTTTTCTCCTTTGCCTCTGAACAGTTGTGCATAGCCAGTCAGTGCACACCCACAGTGTGAGGCTTGGTTTTCTGGGATGCAAACAGGAAGGAATGAGTTTTGGTCTGCTAGGGGCAGTGCATTATTTGAGTACAATGACTCTTGCACCTTAGGCTGTGAGTAAGTTTCCACAGCTCATAGGAGCAGTTCCAGCACTTGAGAAATCCAATGTTAACCTGAGTTTTAGGGGAAAAAAATAAAAAGGCTTGCTATGGCCATAAAATTGGAAAGTTCCATTTGCTCTGACCTTAGCTGCAGTTTCTCTCGACTTCCTGGGAACTCCTTCTGATGCTTACCCTAGAGAAAGCATGCTCATTCATCTTCATTATTAAAAACCCAAAGAAGATTTACCCTGTCTTTTGCAAAAAATGTACCTTCAAATCCTCCAAGTGTAGAAAGCAGAAACAGGTCCCAAACACTGAGGATCTTACAAGAGAAAACTGTTTAAAGTGCACCAAAGAGGAATCTAATATGATGTTTTATTTCCCTTTCCACTGTCCTCCCTCTGAGCAGTTTACTTTTTGAAGTTCAATTCCTGTTGCCAGCAGTGTATATTTGCTTAACTGGGGCAGGCAGATGTGTGCCAGAGGTTTGTGCCTGCCATGGAAGACAGGTTAGAGGTCTCACCACCTGCCTTTGTGGCTGGAACAGAAAAGCCAGACCTAGGGCTGCAAGGAAAGATGGTTTATTTCAGTATACAGATGGGAATGGAGACAAAGAGGTGTGGGGATAAAATTTCCTAAGAACTCAGGGCTGCCAAGTGCAGGCAGGTTTTCAGAAAAGCTGGGCTTCCATTAGTAAGTAAAATAATGGGCTAATTTATCCAAAGGACTCTGGACAAGGGGAAATGAGATCTTTTGGGGATCTTGCCTCATATAGTTACTGTAACGACTTGGCTTTGGCGCCGAGTGTATGAAAATCCATCAAAGGTGATTTGCCAAAAGGATACAGGGAGTCTGTGATACATCTGGGGATCAAATCCTATGTCTGAAACAAAGTACATTATTCAGGCCTCTTACTTGGTTGGGAAGGACAGGATTTAGCTCTGGCTTAGCTGTCTAGCTTTATAACAACAGAAAAAAAAAAAAAAAAAGCAGCTCAGAGGAGGTCGTGCAGATCCTTTGTGGCCTTTTGATGTTTCCTGGGGTGAGCTCTGTGAGCAGGTTGGATGGGGCTCTGAGCAACCTGGGCTAGTGATGGTGTCACTGCCCACTGCAAGGGCTTTGGGACTAGATGGTTTTTAAGGCCCCTTCCAAACCAAACCAATCCATGCTTCTATGATTTTCTCTAAGAGGAAATGTTGTCAGGGCTGACACGGCTGCAATGAGGTAAGACAGCCCCACAACACCCTACCCACCCTGGAGAGTGCAAAGGGCTTCGGGGTTTGGTACAGTTTTAGAAAGAACTTCCATGCACATTTCATAATTTTTGAGCAAATTCCTTGGGGCTGCTAGGTGAGATGAAGGCTTGGAGAATGCCTGTGAGCAGGTCGGTGAAGCATCTTACCTCAAGTCTTGTAATATCACGTAACTTCTCTTGTGGAAAACAAACACAAAGCTTGAGCACTGGGGTGGTGCCACACCTTCTGCCTTTTTATTCAGAAATATCTCTGGCTCAGCATTTCCTTCAGACAGGCTTTCACACTGCATCCTGGACAGATGCTTGGCTAGTTGTGACAGAAGTAATTGCAGGTAAGTTGCTGAAGGCAAGGCTGCAGTTCTGGAGACACTAAAAAGAGACTTTTCCCCCTCCTTGCCACATGGACACACCCTGCCTTGCTGAAATCGTCAAGAGCTGTCACATGAAAATAGCCAAGGAGCCACTGAGGCCATGGCACAGGACTGCAATTTCTGTCAGACCCACTCTTGCTTCCATGAACAGCAATTACTCCTTTTCCCACAGGAGCAGCCATGGGGCCAGACCCATTCCCTTCCAGGTGGCTGGTTTTGCAATTTGCTTTCATGGCATAGAGTGAAAAACCAACATGACCACCAGACATTGGCTGTGGGATGGCATCTTCCAATTAACATGGCTCATTTTGCAGTCCATGGTCCTGGGGCCTGGCAGAGGTCCCTGGGCTCCTGCAGTCAGGAGTGTGAGAGAAACAAGAAAACCTCTGTTATTACCTAACAAGAACCATCACACCTTTCTCTGAATACCAGTATTTTCTAAAGTTTAGAAGAGAGCTCTGCTGTTTTCCTCATTAGCCTCTATTTTCAGGACTTCTGAAACCCTATGTTCCTTTCCTTTCAGCCTACATTTTACCTGTTTTCTCCACAATGTGCCCAGACAGCTCCATTTGAGCAAGGATTTGTTATTTGTCTTGTTGAATGCTCATTTCAATTCTGTCCCATTGAATGCACCAGCTAAACCAGGGACTCCATCCTGACATCCTGCAGCTGGACTGCAGTGTGGGGTTCTCCAGCTGGGCCCCAGTGGGGAGCTGTGGGGACACAGCTTTCTCACCATGGTCTGCACCACAGGCTGCAGGAGAATCTGCTCCAGTGCCTGCAGCATCTCCTCCTCCTCCTTCTTCACTGCCCCTGGTGTCTGCAGGGTTCTTCCTCTCACGTACTCTCTCACTCCCCTGTCCTCTGTTATTCAGGGCAGTTTTTCCCCTTCTTAAATAACATTATCCCAGAGGCAGCACCCATTGTCACTGATGGGTCCATGGCCAGTGGCAGGTCTGTCCTGGAGTCGTTTAATCCTTTGCTCCTTTGCAGAGTCCTGCAGTTCCCTGTGACCCAGCCCTGTGGGTGAGCAGAGCCTGCACCATTGCAGGTGGTTTATGATAGACTTCAGGGTTTGTCCAGTACTCCCATACTAACACTCAACACAGCTTCAGAGGTTTCTGTCCTGTGAAGTTGATTGTTGAAGCAGGGCTAAGATGTGAAACTTAAACTTTCCTCCACAGGTATTCATTCCAGGAGATGGGTTTGAAGTTGTTCATCATGCCAGAGACACAGCAAAGCCTGCAGGGCCACCAGCATGTCCCTGCCCTTCCTCAGCACACCTGGACCTCCTGGGAACAGGCTGGGGGTTGTGGTTGCCCCCCTGTCCCAGTACCCTGGACCTGCCACGTCCCCGTGGGTGCCTGGGGCTCTGTGCAATGAGCTGTCTCCCACACAACCCTGAATAAGGGTCAGAGTCTGAATGCCATTAACTGGGAGACCCTTCTTGATGGGCTGGGAGCAGCTTCCTCATGGTAGGGGAAAGACCTGCTGGGTTTGGAAAGGGGAAGCAATGCCCACGTAGGGTCACTGGCTCCCAGTGCCCATCAACAGGACCAGTTGACCCACCCTTTTTCCCTTGGGCTTGTAACAAAGGTGCACACACCTCATTTGAGGGGAAGTTCTTTGGTGGAATTGCCTGGATAAACCTGCAATTAACTGTAAATTTGTTTGATTTTAGCTTGTCCTGTTATTTGGTGTTTTATGTTCACTGATGGTCATGATTGGTGTAATTTTAGAAACAGAACAGAAGGAAGCACTGCAATCTAGAAAGAAAATAATTCAGATGCATGAACTTAAATTCACCTATTTCCCCTGTTTTTTTTTTTTTTTTTGACACCTATCACAGTTTTGTGTCTTATTGTGCTTGATATAGTGAGGTGCTGGTTCAGGGCCTCAATCCATAGAGCCCTTTGACTAAAAAAAAAATTTGCTTTCTTTCACAACAGAAGTACCAGATGTCGAAACTGTAGAGCAGAAGTGTGCAAATTGTGGTCTGTTACCATTCCCAATGGGCTCCTCTCCCCAAAAACATACATTTTCTAGATCAAACACGAAGTTTTGTGTGAATCCTGATGGAAGATCTTTTAACAGTGCGGATTGGCAATATCACTTCTAGAAGATGTTCCCAATTCAAAAGAAACTTTTTACTTCCAGTTTTCACTATATAAAAAGGAAGAAAACATGCAAAATAAATGAGCAACTACTCAAGTTCCTTTAACATGTAATTTCCCATTGACAATGTCCATTACAAAGTCTTCATCCCATTATCTCAGGAGGAGTGGCCAGTGTAGGAGCTCTTGATTCTGCAAAATTATACTTCATTGTACAGTTTATTGTGCTTCACATTTCCTTTTGTTTGTTGCCCAATTCATACAAATGCTGACTGGAGTGCCAAACCCAGTCCCTACACAGGGATGTGTTTTATTCTGCAGGCTTTAATGGGAGGCAAGTGAGCACTGCAGCTTCCAGACCTCAGCCAGTGATTACAGAAATGTCCAGCACTGCATGAGGCTGCTGAAAGGGAACGCTCCCCTCACAGGCCAGGAATGACTTGTTGCTGTTTATGCTTGGGAAACAGCCATTCCAGCTTGGAACCACAATGAAGAGAGAGGGAACTGCAGAGCTGCCTTTGTTTTGGAGGCAGTGTGTTCGTGGTCTGTACTGCAGCAGGGTTCATCAGGCAGGGAGCAGGTCTGGGCTGCCTCAAGGCACAGGGGCAAAATAAAAAATGTCATCAATAAGCAGGTGTTTGGCTTCCAAATGCTGGATGCTGTGTCAGAGTCTGACGCTGGCAAAGGTTTCAGACTGAAATATTGGGGTTTTTTGCAAAATAATGTGAACTTCAAGGAACTGGTGGTGAGTTTGTGTTCAGCTTATTGACTTGTCTAGGAGAACAAAGGAAACACTAAACCCATCCCTCTGTTAGTACTTCTGTCCACACCCCAAAGAAACAGGAGTTATATGGAATGCTGAAATGTCTTGCCTTGACATCTCAGAAATGAAATTCTAAATTTCCTCTGTGTTTGTTTTTAAAGTGCTGTTTCTTTGTAAATTGAGCACAGCCTGACCTAAGAGATAAGCTAGAAATACCAAACCGTGCATTGGGATCAAAAGCTTTCACTTAATTCAAAATTATTTTTGCTTTCCCTCCTCCCAGTTTTGTGGTTTTAGTTTCTCTGGAAAAATGGACTCTTTTCAGGTCAACCTGCAGAGCAAAGTCTGCTGGCCTCTCTTCCTCCTGCTGTTTCCTATTGAAACAGCTAAATGAAAATGAAAGATATGCCCATCTGCAGCACAGAAACTTTCTTTCTACACACAAAATCCCCCATCCAGGTGCAGCAGGGACCACAAGAGAAGTCCTCTGTGGCAGACTGCAGCATTGTGGTGCAGTGGTCTGGTCCCTGACATAGCAGTATCTGCAAACTGACAGAGCTGGGCTCTTCCTGCTGGAGCTTCCTCCCTGCCCCTGCCCTGGGAGCATTTCTCATGCCTGCTTTCCTTGTGGGGTCCCATGCAAGGTGAGGTGGAGCCTGTAGCTGGAAAACATCAGTGGAATTGATGTTATGACAATTACAGCCAAGGAAAGCCACCCTGGATGGAGTGAGCTGCTCGGGTGGTGGAAGGAGAAGTTGGCTCATGATGCAGAGGTAAGCTGATGGGAGGTTTGGGGACATTTTGTGTCTAGCTCAGGTGCACATCTCTGCCTGTGGCACAGATACTTGGGATCTGTTCTGGTTTCAGCTAGGATAGAATTAGTTTTCTTCCTAATGGAGGGTACAGTGCCATATTTTGGATTTAGGATGAGAATAATGTTGATAACACACTGATGTTAATAATAGTTGCTGAGCAGTGCTTGCACTCAGTCAAGGACTTTTCAGTTTCTCATGCATGAGAAGGTGGGGAGCCAGGGCTGGGACAGCTGACCCAAACTGGCCAAAGGGATGTTCCAGACCACAGGATGTCATGCTCAGTCTATAAACTGCAGCGAGCTGGCTGGCAGGGTTCCATCACCAGCAGGTGGTGAACAATTGTATTGGGCATTTTCCCTATTATTACTATTTTTTAAAAGAAAAATTTGTTTCCGTTATTAGACTGGCCTTAACTCACAGATTTCACCCTTTTCTGATTCTTCTCCCCATCCCACTGGGGAGGCTGGGAGAGCTTAGTACTCAGTTGTAGGTTGGGGCTAAACCACAGCAGGTTACCAATTTGCCCACAAAACCCCAAGCTCAGGAGAGCCAGGGTGAGCCATGCATCAGGGGAAGCTCAGAGAGCTCACTCTAAGCTCTGAGAAGCAGGCTGGCATCTCTGGAGACGCCTCAGTCCCTTGGGGAGCCTGCAGGCTGAGCTGGGTGCCAGGCTCTGAGCCTCTGCTGGCTGTTACAGACACCAGACCGGCACAGAAAGCTCTCTCAGCTGTTTCTGGGTGAGTCCCCATGATTCCACCCAGCACCCACGAGCTGGGCTGCTGAGGGACAGGAGCCAGCCAGGCTGCTGCTGGATGCTCTGCTGCCTTCCTCCTGCACAGCACAGCCCCAGCCCTCCCCATCCTCCCAGTGCTGCGGGCCAGGCTGGGAGGTCTGCATCCCAGAAAGGATGATTACATCTGCAAAGCACCCGGGATGAAGAGCGTTATGTAAGTGTAAGATAAGGTTATTTATAGAACCAGGTTTTATCCAAAATGGAATTAAACTTGTGTTCCTGAGGCCTCTGCTGTCAAAGACAAACTGGAATTTGTCCTCTAGCTTCGCATTCAACTTGTTTTTCTCAGTTCAACCCAAAGTCTAAGAATGTTTTATTTACAAGTTATACATCTCAGAAAGTGAGGAAATCTCTTTTCCATCAGCTCTGAGGTGACCATGTGAGCCTGGGCAGTGGCCATGGAAGCCTGGGCCGTAGTCAAGCTTTGCAATCACATCAGCTGTGACACTAAAATACCATAAACCAGGAAAGGAAGGCAGAGTTTGAGCTGGGTTATACAACAAAACCACAAATAATTGTCCTAGGCACAATATTTTGGCTGCATTTAACACGCTCTGTAGCAATCCATGAGCTGCAGGAGGGTATCCAGCTTACATCCCTGTTGGAGGTGGCACTAGTTTAGTGGGTTAATGTTTGTGCTCCTGCAGAACTACAGACCTCGTGACCTTTTAAAATCATGCATTATTAACTTAGAGAGCTTTATGTGCTCTTTTGAAATATTAGAATCAAATCCCTCATATCTGTACTTTTTACAAGCCACGAAAATGCAAATTTCTGGGATGCCTGCTGAAATCCATGCTAACAGGTGTTAGGAATATTGTTTTATGAGGTACAACACCTTGCATAGGTTAGTTTGTGGAGTTCATCTGCTGCCCCTCACTTGTCATAGTATCTAGCATGAAATTCCACACATGCCTTTTATTTAGAAAAGAACACAAAAGTATGTTATCTTATTCCTCTGGAATTTTCCACAGTTATTTAGCATGTTAGTTTAAGCATAATTGGTTAGTGGGCTCTTGAAATCTATATCTTAGCTGTACTTATTTACATCAGGCTAAAAGTAGTTCATTTCAGTTGAGGTAAATGTGAAGCATTAGATTGCAAACGTACCTAATCCATCTCTCCTCCCCCATGACTAGAAATCCTGTGGTTAAAATAACACAGCCTCTATTCAGAGCACAAACTTAGAGCTGTGAGCAGGAGCAGGCTTGGGATTTAAACAACTCTCAGCAGATGAGTCTGTTCACGGGTCTTTCTCGGGTTTGTTTTTCATCCTACTTTTGATCCATGAGAGGAAGCCAGGCTCTCTCCTCTGGGCACGCAAGGTAAAGATTTTCTGCATTCTGTATACGGTTGCATGCGCTTGTAAAGGAGCTTATAAACATGATTGCAAAAGGGCTGTTGCAAAAGCAATTGTAAAAATGTTGCTGTTATAGAGCAAGGAGTGTTTGGCAAATGGCTTCACAATCTTGAAATGTTAGTCTGGTGTTTTGGCTATTTCCACACGGCAGTGGAAGGATGAAATGATAAATCTTGCACAGAGAAGCAAGGAGCAGTGATTCTCCATCACACATCAGAGAAGCTGAGCCTGTAGGAAATAGCAGACCTGGGTACTACTGTCATCTAGCCAGGCTACAGCAGAATGCCAGACTATACCTGGCATTTTGCTAACTGCCAGGTATAGTCCCTCCTGGGCTTGTCCAGCTGCTGTAATCCCGTTTGGGAGGCTGAGGCTGTGCTGGAGGATGGCACTGAGTCTGTTTACTGAGAACATGCTAATGTTGCTCCAGCGTGACTCGTACAGGAACCGCGGAACCGTGCTTTCAGGAATGTTTGGATGCGGCGTGCCAGATAATTAACTGCTTTTCTTTCCTCTTACTGCTTTCCAAGTCACAGGGGATGTAGAAAAGCATCATCTTTCCTTGAATCCTTATTTTATTTGAAATCCAGGAAACAAGCGTGATGTCTGTGCTAATGCCCGTGGAACTGTTCTCCCAGTGCCAGGGTCTGTTAACTCTCCCAGCCCTGTGCTGCTTTTCCTGCTTTTCACGGGGGATCCTGAGTACCTCATCAGTCTTTCTGCACCACGATGTTCAAAGGCAGAGGGTGGCACTGCTGGGGGGAATATGGAAACACCGTAACTCACATTTTTGTTTAATTTAAAATAGTGCTGCCCCTCCCTGCCCCAAGGCACGGGACAGTGTGGTTGTGTTTTGGGGGCACTCTCTCCTTCCATCGGGGTAGCACGAACAAATGCTGCTCCACGTGCTACCTGTCCAGTACAGGAGAAAGCCTTGTTTTGCACACAGAGATGCTCACTTTCCCCTTCCTCTGCTTTCCACTCCTTTTTCTCTTCCATGAGCAAGAAGGACTGGTTTCCCATTGTCCTGTGTGCAGTCACAGGCCACCCCGGTCCCCACTGTCCCACAGCCATGTCACTCCCCATGGCAGCATGCTCTCCACTCCTGCTCAGCCAGAGGAAAGAGGGGGACACGCCAGGTCCTCTAAGCACGGAGCTGCCGCGCTGTGTGGAAGCTTTTTGACAGGAAGAGGTGCCCTTGTCCCTTGAGCCAACAGGGCTGCTTTGTCCTGGGGAGAAATGCAGCTTTATCACTTGGGTGCCCGGCTCAGGGAGGGACAAGCAGGGCTGCAAGGAATACAACCACACCGCTTTTCCTGATTCTCTGAGCACACCGCGGCAGAGAGGAGCTCAGAGAGAGAGAACATGTGCAAAACAAAGAAATGCGGTCAGGCAGGAACTATAAAATTCCAATATAGAAAGTGGAGCTGATGTCATTTTAACGTCCTAAGCAGTGCCAAGAATTCTAAGCTCTGTATCAAGATTCAGTGCAAAACCCCCACAAACTCACAAGTTGTTCTTGTGGAAAAATTAACTTTTATGGAAAATATGCATGGGAACATGCCAGAGGAGTGTGTTGTTTTATTTCTCTTATTAATTTTGAATACATTAGTTCAGAGAGCAATCCCATTTTAGCATCAGCTGCCTCTATCCAAGAAGCTCACATACACGGCTCACAAACACTGGAGGCGAGGGGGCTGTGTTTTCCTCTGTGATCAGTTGTTAGATGGAAAGAGCTGCCGAGTAGGAAGGGTGTGGGAAGGCTCAGTGGGATGACTGACTTAAAGCTTTTTTCCTGGTGACACATCTGAATCGTGATCAGATGCACCTGAATGGAGCAGCATCATCAGCTGTTATAATGCTGAGTGCGTCAGAGGTGGGATTGCTGCAGCTCCTGTGATAAAGGTTACTCATCTCTGTCCTGCTGCAGGACCGCCTTCGCTGCTGCTTGCAGCCTTGTCAGACTTGAAAAGTTTAGGCTGAGCTCTTCCAACTTGATTGTCTGCCTTGGGATAAGTTCTTTTCTGGAAAATTTCAGCCAAAACTGTCCAGCCAGTTTTGTCCATTCCAAGAATGAGCATAGGGAAAAAGGAATTGTTGTCCAACTGGAAAAAAAAGAAAGGAAGAAACAGGAGGGGGGAATCTGGTGATCCTTTTTTTGGATAGTTCTTATCCCTCTGTGCTCTGGAGTTGAGATCTGAAATTTGGCAGCTTTCTGTAAGGAATGTGATTTTTTTTTAAACTTTGTAAATCTCCTCCAATTTGGCTAAGTGATAGCCTTTGAAGGGAGAAAATAGCAACTTCTTAGGGATGTGCTAAGGCTGAGCAGTCAAAATCTGCTGAGATTCCTTCCCACGAGTGAGCTCAGCTCAGCATCCCAGCAGCTCCCAGTGCTGACCCCAATGCTCCTGTGCAAACAGTCAGTGCTACCAAGTTCCTGCAGATCCTTGTTCCTCCCCACAGCATGACAGGGACCCAGGCCCTCTCTCTGCAATCCAAGAGTCATCCCAGCTCGAGGAGCAGAATGAAGATGGGCTCTTTGTGTAATGCTGCTCAGGGCAGAGTTGATGGTCGCTGGAAAGGCAGGCAGGGAACAACAACGCTGATTCTTTCCTGTCACAGCCTGCTGGCAGACAGGGACACAGGCAATGCTGGGCTAAGCAAAGACCTGGTACTCAGATGCTAAAGCTGGAGGGTTTGAGGAGTACATGGCACAAATGAGGAGTACATGGCACAAATGAGGAGCCAGGGGGCTTGGGAGCAGGTCAGGAAGGTGTATGACTAGGTGTGAGAGTCCAGGCACACCAGAGTTGGATATGAAACCTCAGCTGCCACATCCTTGGTCCC
This sequence comes from Haemorhous mexicanus, assembly GCF_027477595.1. NCBI lineage: Eukaryota > Metazoa > Chordata > Aves > Passeriformes > Fringillidae > Haemorhous > Haemorhous mexicanus. Next base: position 15,526,775 of record NC_082341.1, on the reverse strand, counting down.
CTTTTGAGAGTATGAGTGCTACCTCAGCATTGGCTTCAGTCCCACTCTCCCAGCAGGGTCTGCTGTGCCAGTCTGCAGCCAGTGGCTGTGGAGTGCCCCACTGTCTGCATGTGCCATAAGGCCCTGCTCCTGATGTCCACTGCTGGCAGGGGAATTGGTGGGAGCTCTGCCTCCAGAATGTCCAGTATGCCTGATGATGAACACCCCTGCACAGCCCCATGTCTGTTGGTCACCCTCTGGGGACAGCTGGGATGAGTGACAAAGGTCCTGATAAAATAGTGCCTCATGATGCAGTCAAGCTCTTGCTTACATGCCTGTCTCTGTTTCCATTTTATTCAAATGGCTAAAGAACCACCACCCTTGACAGAAGTACTAGAGCTCAGGGACACTTGTGAAGAACCCAGGTACTATAGGGAAATCTGTCATTGTAGTTCCAAGTTTTGGGAAAATCAGTCATTTTTATTGAGGAGAACTTGGGAAGAAAATAAAGCCTAGGACTACACTAAGGGCAAAACCCAAAAATCTATAGAGTATCTCCAGTGAAAAAAGTCCATCCAGTACCATGGGATAAAGCTGAGACCTCTGGCAAAATATTGTGTGTTCATCTAATTAACAATTGTACCATAACACATAGCACAAAGGAGGCCTAATTCTGGCATCTCTTGCCTCGTGGATTTTTCAGTCATAGCAGTATTCTTACAGCCTATTTTTGTATGCAATGCATATGCAACATTGGAGACAGATGGCAAAACCTCAGTGCTCATTGTGACATGACTTCCACATCAAAAGGTAGGGAGCTGCAGCCTGCTTGTTTCCACTCCTGCTGCAGTGGCAGGGAAGGGTGGTTTTCCTCACTTCTTTTATGACTATAGACTATGGAGCAACCTGGACAGCCCCTCCTTCCACAGAGACTAGCAGTGAAGTTTTGTCACCTTCATCAGCTCCTGTGAGCCCCATGCTCACATCAGGACCCAGCCCTGTGAGACTGTGCAGAAACAAAGAACAGAAGGACAGGAGCTGTGAAAACAGTGTGAGGAGATCAGAGCTGCCTACAGCCAGCTGTGGAGGGGGGAAGGAGCCCTAAGAAGCTGTGAGACATTGCTGGCCAGTGCTGCAGGCACTAACAGCCTTGCCTTAGTCAAGGATGTCACAACCAGGAGTTTTAAGCAGGGATTTGCAGAAGAACTGAAACAGAAAAGGAAAAGGACTTGTGGATACTTATGGGCTTCTGCTCCAAGTGTCAAGGTAGAAAATGGACATCCCTGAAGTTTGACGCTGAATAAGTGTGGAGTGGAGTTGACAGTTGAAGGAGCAGAGATACCTATTGGGAATGTCCTTGTGGAAGCTGTCACAAAGTAAATAAATCCAGGAGGATGTTGCTCTTACAACTTTGATGAGATGATTACAGGTAGGGAGCAGCTCCATGAATGAAGCAGTCCAGTCTGTGCATAAGGTTTCTTGCACAGATCTAAAGGAGCTGCTGCCTTCTCATCCGGCACCCCAGCTGGCCCAGCCAGCTCCTCGCACTGCACACAGCCCAGGGCAAGAGTCAGGTCACCTCGTGAGTGCTAACCCAAAACCTTCACTGCTTGATGAATTGTTTGACCTACTTGAGGCTCAGACTCCACTCAGAGAATCCCATGCTCTTCCTACAGTTTTGGTCTGAATTAAACCAGTATGTACAACATGACTAGTTCAACAATCACAACACTGTGCCTTGGGACTTTGCCTCTGCTGGAAACTAAAGTACGTGCAATTAATTCTGTGGTTCCTCAATGAACAAAAGGGGTCTTTTGTGTAATACTATTACTCATTTGTTTCCAATTAGTTATGAATCTTGAATTGTTTTGTCTCAGAAATTAATGCTATTTTTCCCCCAAATTATCAGTTTTTACCTGTTTTGCATACTCCGATGTTTCCACAGATTCTGTGAGCCAAGTCTTCCATCCTGATCCATGCCAGAATCTTGGGTTTCTGAATGTAATTGTAGAGTAAGATTGAGGTCTTCAGATCCTGTGGCTTGAGAGAATCAAAATGATCCAAGACCTGAGAGAAGGTTGCTACTTTCCTGCAATTGCATTTCAAATATAAATATGTCTTCATTTTATTCTGCTTTTCAGTGATGTGTGTTAGGGTGAAACATGCAAAAATCTGCTTACGAATGGATGTACAAATTTTGTCTCCTATCAAGGCATAGCTCTTTCTGAGTACTCTTGTAGTGACCATCTTGGTAATCCAAACAGCGTTCTCCTGTAAAAATCAAGTCCTGCTCAGTACAGGGGATCTGCCAAGCCTTCAAAAGCATCCATGAAACGTGTCACTTGGGCTGCATGACCTTTACAGAATCCTCCAATTTCAGGGACACGTTGGAAAAGTGACTTCTTATGTGCTCTATTGCCTTGCAAGTCAGATGCAGAAGGGCAGTGAATACACAGTGAATACACAGGAAAGAAATACTCATTCCTGATAAGGCAAAAAGGCCTTACCTTTTTCAAAAGAAGGAGGCTAGCACGGGGTGAGGAAGATGAGCATTTCAGCCTTTTGCACCGGTGAATTTGGGAAACCCCTACCCAGACACAAATTCACATTGACTGGATAGCACTGCCAGGGTTTGTACCCCTGCTACACATTGTCACAAGGCAGAAATCCCCTTATCAATAACTTCCCTCAGAGAAACAGAATCAAACAAAATGATGTTTGATCCACCTCCTGCACCTTTGCTCATAATGGGTTGTTTTGGCCTCTTGCATATGTGTAATCAAATGCTGCTGCTTTTCACACACAGTTCACTGTGTTTAAATTGAGAGGGATCTTGCTTAAATATTTATTTAAACAATAACGTCCCTTGAGTTCTTTGTAAATTGCTGTACAAAACTAACCCCAAACACTATTTTAAAAATTTAATTAAACTGGTTTTCTGCCTGAGCACAATGCTGTGGGCCAGTGCCTCCTTCTACCAGGGCTGAAGATCCTGCAGCTCTGAAAGCCAGCTCCTGCTCCACAGGACTCGTGGACCTAGCCCTCACATTTTTCCAGCTGCTCCCAGAGTTGCAGAGCAGAGTTTCAGAAGTCATATTGGTTTTGCCCCAGGAACCCAAAAATCCTGTAACTTCCAGGAACAGGATCCTTTCCTGGACACAGGAAAACTGCTCTGAGGGCTGTCTCTTCCTACTGGTACCCACACACCATGGCTGAGGCTGGAAACACAGCAAAGCCAACCCTATGCAGTTCACAACTGCTGGGGAGCATGAGGAAGCTGAGGCTGCTTAAATTTTCCAATAGTATTTAAATTATAACTTCATAACCTGCAGTTCTGGGAATTTCCTGAGCAAAAGACCCTAAAAATACATAAACCACACAACATACTCTCTCCTATTTGGCTGGAGTCTGCAAACCTAAGAAGGACTCACTATCCCAAATAAAAATATTTTTTTATTATGTATAAAAGAGAGAATTCAAACTCTTCATTTAGCAGGCCATTTTTTTGTATTTAACTTTTGTTAAAGGTGGACTTACACAGAAGTGTAGGTAACATTAAAGTTATCTGTTAAAAATTTTGCACTAGATTAGTAATGTTGAAGTGGAGAAGAGCTACAGCCCTTCTTCTGCATTTCTAATTCCACATTCTTCCAGCATCTTGATGAATCAGTTATTGGCTAAATCAGTCATAGTCAACATGGATTTGGGTGGAAATTGAGTTACTCACCAGCTAAAGTAAGTGCAAAGAAGATAATTCATTATGCTGCTCCTTAGCTATAATTGAAGCTCATCTCCTCATTTGAGGCTCTGTGTGGGTTTAATCATAGAGCTGAACTGGGGGAAAATACCAAAGCTGCTCTGAATCATTTTTATTCTTGCTCCAGTTCTTTATCATTAATTACATCAAGACATATCTCCAAGGAGACAAAGAGTGGTGCCATCAACCTGCTGCCGCTTTAGGTCCCCCCAAAACCTTCACTTCTTTTGCTAAGTGCAATGTGTCTTTGCATGGTCCCTTGGGAGGAAGAGGCAGGTTGCATTTTGCTTGAGATCCTTCTTGTTCTGAGCGCAGACTTCAACAGACTAAATAAAAAGATACAGCCTTTTAGAGCTAACACTAGAGGTGAAGCTGGGAGATCAATCAGCCTTTTCTCAGCTGAAGATGATTGCAGAAACAGCTTTGAACATCAGGAGGGTATTGAACATTACTTTCCTCCCATGGTGAATGCAATATGTGGAACGTGTGCCTCAGACATCCTTTCCTTTTTCCGGTCTGAATGGGAAAGACCTCCTTGTACTTTTCTCTCCATTAGGCAAGGCCATGGTCAGCAGCATGGATGAAGTACCACAGTTCAATAATTTCAAATCAATACTTCGTTACTTGCCTCTGTTCAGAGGAAGCACATTTTTCTCTCTCTCTATGTACCATGGGTACATAGAGCCTTTATCCAGCTCTCAACCACCCAGACGTCTTGTGTCAGTTTTAGGGTTAATTTCTTCCTTTTTGTTTCCTGCCATTATTTCCTCACAGTGCCTGGAGTTGACCTTTGACAGTGAATGTGTCTGAAATAGGATTTCCAGAATAAAGGTGTTTTTAAGGTTTTTTGCCTGGACCAGTCAATCTGAACAGCTACTTGGTAGCTAGAGATGGGTTTTTCCCCTCTCCTTCCAAACTTTTGCCCTTCAGCTCTTGCATAGACACAGGGTCTGGCAGTTCCACTTCAGGGGATCTGATGCCTTTGTCCCCAGTCAGGTCAGAAAGTGAAATTATGGAAAATTTTAGGGAACTGCATGGTCCTGAAACTGTTGTTTCAGACATGTCCAGGTTGCTTAACTCCAGAAACGAAACACTTTGATGGTTCAGAACTGAAGCAACTTGTTTCTAGTTTGAACTGAATGAAAGCCTCTGACTTCCTCTCAGTTTGACGTTTAGTCCATGCCCTCTCTCTTGTTCACTGCTGTCTCACGGGGGCTCTTGCTTGCCTATAGCTGTGTCTGGCCAGCTGAGCTGCACACACACCTAACTCCCAGCAATCACACTCCTGTGTTGCTCCACTGGAGATGGGAATACCCCTTTCACCAATTTTCTCAAGATCATACACACTTATAGTGGAAGGTATTCACTCAGAAAAGGGACTTTGGAAACGTGACCCCAAGGACTGCAGCAGGAATCTCATCTCGCCCCTGGGAACCTGATGTAAGACCCTGAAAAATGCAAGACTGAGGAAACCAACCATGTAGTATGACCTGAAGCTGTGCCAAAAGAAGCAAGCCCACTTATTTCATTGTACTCTTGCAAGGACTGGAGCTGCCTCCTGGACATGGTGATACTCACTTCCCAACTTTACCCTCCTAGATCTGGGGAAGCTTGAAGTGTGGTGCTCCACATCTGTTCTGGTTGTCTTACCCACAAAACCAGCTGTTTCCTTCTGCCCAGTGAGTGCTGCAGGTTTGGGGACAACCTGGGCAAGGGGCAAAAGCAGAACCAGGAACTGTGACCACTGTACCAGGCACGCCTGCAAAGGTCTTAGATGTTTGCATGGCCAATGTCTGCTCTGGTTTAATTCAGCCCTGTTTGTGTGGTTTTGTGAGCACTGAAGCAGCAAGAGTCCCAATGTTGAACTACTGTTATTTATTGGTAGAATGCTGCCCAGTCCTGAGCCTGAACTCTCCAAACTGAAGCCCAATATATACAGTCCATCTTGCTTCTCTCCAAACAGCGTCCAGCATCAATCACAGCACTGTAAATTGTTTACACAAAACTGCAGACATCATAACTTATTAAATAACTCTCTTGTCGGTCAGATAAGTAAATATTTCGAAAGACTGTGAGCATCGTGGCAGGCTGGAACTGCCCAGACCAGCTCCAAACAAATCCAAGTTAACAGGGGACCATATTTGCCTTGCCTTTGATGTCCCTGCTCCAAACTGGGCTGAGAAGGGATCTGAAAACAAGCCTTCCTAAGGGAAGCTTATGCAGTTTTAAAGATGCTCAACCTTCTGTAGAGATAACAGGAAGAAGAATGAGGAAAGAGTTTGCAAAGAAACCATCTTCCTGAAGCAGTAAATTCGGACTTGTGGGAGTCAGACCCTCCCCCTCCTTCTCCATGTCCTCCTCTTTAAACCCAAACAAATTAAATGGAAGCCAGAAAGTCTCTGCTGCAGAAGGGGTTGAGGATTCGTTCCTTGGGCCATAGCTGGAGATTGCAGGGGGGATTTCTCTCGCTGTTGGTGGAATGGATGGTGGCAGCACCTTCACACCACCACCTCTTCTTGCAGGCAGCCATCCCAGGAGCTCTGGCTGTCAGAAGGGGAATGGTGCTGGCACTGACTCCCACCGTTCCACTGCCTGCCCATGGTAAGTCTCCGTGCCTTTCAAACAGACCACGGCTATCTGCTGCTATCGGAAACACTTGGAAACATGTTGTTCTATGAGAGATTTGTTTCCAATCATTTCCAACAATTATTTGGGATCTTTTTCCTTTCAAGTTCACTGAGTTGTACCAGTTCACCTCCTTTTCAAAGGGATTGTGTCATATGCAGGAATGTGGAGTTGAAAGGACCTGAATTTTTGCAACAGGAATTTGTTTTGGAAGCAAGCGAGTTGGAAGGAGAGGAAACGGGCAGCCCACCAAGGGCTCTGGCAGGATTATCCCACCCTTTCAGTGAGCTACAGCCAGGGCAACTCATGAGCTGGGGCTGAGCCTGTTTCTGGTGGGGGTAGAGACAGACAAACTGCTCTTACCAGCAGTTTAATACAGCACAGGATCCAGTCATGTCTCTTGAAACCTCATCTGAAAAATCCCCTCAGGCACAAACCTCACTGGTGTGAATCATGGAATCATAGAATATCCTGAGTTGGATGGGACCCCCAAAGATCACTGAGCCCAGCTATGGCAGCCACTATGAGGTAGGAAAGGTTCAGCTGGGTGAAGCTGGCTCTAGGCTGCTGCTGTTGGGTCACTGGGGTGCTGAGGAGGGCACTCATCTGCACAGCCCCCTGCCAAAGGCCAGGCACACAGTCCACCACCAGATGAAAACTCATGGACTTGAGTCTAACCTGGTGCTGAATCAGACACTCAGCTGTGTGTTTGGCATTTACTTGTTTGGTACCTGACTGGCACCTCCTGGCCTGCATTTTTCTCTAACAAGATTTTAATTCTTAGTCTTTTGAGATACCTCAACACCTCTGTTGCTGGTGCATCTGGGTAGTTTTCTTAAAATACATGTTTCTTTGCACTGTGTGTATCACTTATTTAATGTCAGAGGCATGTGTGAGGCTGTCCATGTTTGCAAAAACTCAGGGGTTTCATCCCAGGGCTAAATCAAATGCTGCCAACACAGCACAGTGCAGACATAAATAAAACATAGCTTGTAGAGACCAACTGTCAGTGGTTCTCAGATCCTCAAATATCCATTTCTGTTTGTGCAAAACCATACTTACTGGCACTTCTGCCTCAATATATTCAGTATAAACTGATGATTGATTGAGAAAACAGGTTAAGAAAAAGAAAAAGAACGAAAAAATAATTTCTTACACAAGTGGGTGCATGTGGAGGGGAGATGGAAGAAGGGTGCAGAGGTAACACTGACCTCGTGGCATGCAGGGCAGCATGAAAAGCTGTCAGTACAGTCAATATGTTCATGTCCCACAGGTGCAGAGAGGTTTCACACCTTGGAGTAAATATTTCATAATTCCTAAACACACATGATAGGAAAGAACAGCATGCAGAAGGAACCACATTCTGGTAAATTGCCAGAAAGAAAGGTGTTATTTTTCAAAAGAGAGCTGGAGACACTCCAGCTCTGGGTTCATATCCAGCTCTAGCCTCCAGCCACAAATGCGAACCTGCACTAAAGCAGACACTGCCAAAGAGCCACCACTCTTGTGGGCTATGTGTCACACATAGCTGTGTGGCATTGCTTACGTGGTTGTCACTGAGTGGGGTGTCCCAGTGTGCCAGATGTACCTGTGGGCATCACAGAAGGAATACCCTCCCACACCTGGAGCCCCACGGCACTGGGACTCACTCACTCACTCACACTCTGCAGGACCCCACAGATCCCAGAGCCCATCTCAGCTCTGTCCCTTCCCCTCTGCTGGGGCTGTGGGTGACCCATCTGCTCCACCCAACCCTGGCACCCTGGGTACTGCCCTGCTGTCGGCTGAGGAGCTGATGTGTTGGTAACGCTGCTGCTCGAGGCTTTGCTGTGAGATGAAGGTACTGTGCAGCTGGCTCTGTGGTAGGGTTCCTACTGACCAGCACCTACAACAGGAAGTTTGCAGTGGGGGTAAATTTGCCCTTAAATAAGTGCATTTCTTTTCCTGTCTTCATTGCAACATGTCACTGTTTTTTCAACCATTAGTGATTTTTTCCCCCTCTCTCTTAACATTGTCTCTGATTTCTGTGTCATGAGGGGGAGTATTGTCAGATCACATTCTCATGATGGGAGAGGCAGAAAATCCGTTCTATATATCATGTGACCTTGGCTTGCAACTCCACAAAGGATTTCTTCAAGCCCTGTTCATTATCTCGTTTTATACTTTAAAGAAAAGTGAAAATGCTGGTGACAAATGGCCTCGTTTATCACATTTAATTGACTGACTATTCTTTTAAGCCTCTGAAACACACTTTGGGCCAAAGCACTGGAAAAAGAACATGCCATTTACCCTGGGCTGCTGCCAGGTCACATTAAAAAATGTTCAGGAGGTGTTTTCTAGATCAGTACACGGAGCAGGAGTAAGGGTGTGCTCTCTCACCACAGCACACTTCCCTCCTGGTTTCTAGCAACCATGACAGTGTCAGCCCTTTCACAAGCAAGCAGCAGAAATGAGCAGAAAAGAGAATTTTGAGTGAAACTGTTGTGGGAAGGGTGAAGCCACTAAAAAGTTGTATGTGAAAGGTGTCATGCTTCCCTGCTGACTAAGGGAGTGCCTAGAATGGGACTGTGGGGGGTCTCCCTCCATCCCAAAACTAACAACAGAACTAACCAACATTTTCAGTGACAGCTTAGGCAATGTGAAAAGTAGTACCATGCTTGTTGCAGCTATGGCTGGTGTTGTGCTGACTGTAGGTTGCTGGAATGACAACTGGAACTTGGGATTGAAAACCCCAAAGATGCAGTTTGGGGGCATGAGTGCACAGCGTTCCCCAGTGTCCCTGAGACAGGCTGGCACTGCCTGCTCAGCCCCAAAGGCCCACGGGTTGTGATGGGCCATGGGCTGCCCCTAATGCCTTCCTATAATGTCATAATGCTGCAAACAAAACCCCAAACATCACTGTAAGCTACACAGATAGAAACACAGCCTGTAAGACATCTCTCTTCCCTCAGTTCAGCTCCCCTTGCTAGTGTGAGACTTCACCTAAAGATTTTTCTTATGGAAGGAGATGGTATTCCTCAAAAAGGGTGTATAGGGTTATGTTCAGGAAGGCAGGCAAAAGAAACTGGGTTTGATTGAAGAGCAGAAATCTAAAGAGAGAAAAAAATGTTTTCAAGCACATAAAGGGCTGGTCAACAAGAAAATTAATAAACTGGTCTCTGTCCCTGCTGTAGATATCCTCCACATGCTAAAATTTCAGTCAGGGTGTGTACTGGGTCTGGCTGGGAGGGAGTTAAGAAAGACTTAATACAGATTTAAGGAATGTTTTTAATAGTAAGTGTAGTAAAACACTGAAATACTTTGTCTCAGGAGACTGTGGAGGTTCTGTTATTAAAGATTTTTCAGAACAGGTTATACAGACATCTGTAAGGATTCACCTAGGCATGGGATGGAATGATGGACTGGAGCCAGCCTGAGTCCCTGGGGACCCTTTGCATGAAATTTTTATCACATTAATGTGAACACAAGACCCTTCTTAGAGTACTAAAGACACCACCCTGTTTTTTCACAAATCCCTCCAAAAAGGTATCAGTCTCAACTGAGCCTGTCTCCAGTTTGGAGATGGGAATGTTTTGACTCCTTTCCCCAGCCCACTCTGAGACAAAGGGGCCAATGAACCCCAGAGTCACAGAAACATTCTCTCCCCTCCTATCCTCTGCTAGCCTGGGACCCTCAAGATGGAAAGGGCAGGGGAAGGACCCTTGTTCCAAGTGGTGCTGGAGTCTCGTGCCCTGGGAGAGCCATTCCCACATTCCTGCTCCTTCCCACAGCAGCACACACAGGATACCCCAAAGCCCAGTGCCACCCCACAGTTGCTCACCCCCAAGGACACCAAGGGCCTTCACAGCCCCTGACCACCCCCACTGACCACGGGGGGACCCAGCATTGCATCCTAAGTAAAAGACTGACACAAATCCCACCGTCCTGATTAGCCAGCCATCTAATCCCCGTGATGTCAGCGGGGTTTTGCCTGGCAGGATTTGGCCCATGGCCAAAGAGCTCTGGGTTTCTTAGTCCTGGCTCTGGCTGCTGGTGGCAGGAGGAGGCCACAGGTGTGAACTTGCAGGAGGAGCCTGAGCTGGTGTTTTAGATACCCAGCTCAGATTTACTGCCAAGTTTTGTTCATCTTTGTGGGAAAGGTGTTTTATGAAGATTGCAAAAAAATCCTTCCATGCAGTTCCTCTTTAACTACACAGCATATACATGTATGTATATGGGTATGGGTTTGATAATATCTATGTGAATAAATCCATGTAGTAAGCATGCTGTTTTCATGGTTTTTACAAGCACAGTTTCAGGGGATAAGACAAGGTACATGAGTGGTGGGGGGAGGAAAGGAAGAGATTGAAGGAGAGGAAGTTGCTATTGTACACAGCAGCTCTTTTCTAACCCCCATTTTTTACACTGATGGAATGCACCCAGTGACTGTTTCTACTATTTAAGGAAAAAGGTTCCTATACAAAATCCTGTGGTTTTGAAGTGATCCTTTTATAGGCATAAAGAGATTTTTCCATATTCCTCTGTTTGATTTCTTTTCTTTTACTCAGACCTGGCTGCTCAAATAGATATTTGCAGAATATCATGCACTGGAATCAGACACTTCATTCCTATTCTTGGTACTGGAGATCAAATATCCCACCAATTTACCACATAAAGCCATGGGGATGCAAACTGAAGTCAGTTTAGCTGTAGGGCAGTGCAAGAGAGAGTTGAATTTCGTCCGGCACCCATCCCAAGGGATCTTGTGCTGGCAGTGACCCGTCTCAGAATTGAATGTGCTGGATGTTCCACAGCAGGTTTGCCTCTCCCAGGCTTCTCACTGGTGGTGGATGTTAATGGTGTTTGTAATCTCACGATTTGGAATAACTATATGTTAACCTTGAGTTAATGACACAGGGGTTTAGGCTGCATGTCCTAAACAGCAGTTGGATGCAATGCTCAGCCTGCACCTGGAGCAGGAACCTCAACACTCATTTCACATGTCCCAGAAGGGGGAAATGTGGCATTCACATCTGTTCAGGCCCAAAACGTGGTGGGCACGTCCTGGACAGTGAGGTGCTGGCACTGATGTGTGATGGGGCAGTGGTGTGGGCTGTCTGGGCTGTGGAGTGGGCTCTCCTGGGGAGGACTCGTGCAGGCAGCACACATCATGTGCAGGGTCTCAGGAGGGACACACAGCCCCAGGGCAGATGCTGAGCTGCTTGGCCCAGCTAGAATCCTGGGGTGTGAAGCCGCAAAGCAAACCCTAGAGATTTACAAGCAAGTCCTGAAACACCTGAGGGTTCCCTGTCTCTCTCTTCAGGCAACAGTGTCCTCGGGGGAATTGGGCACAAGTGCCAAACTGGGGATCCAAAAGCAGCACCACACAGCTCCATGCTTTGTGAGGACCAGCACAACCTTTAATTTGGTACTCAAGCCTGTGCAGTCATATACTGTGCTGGAGGTAGTTTTTCTGCACAAAACTACAAGCCAAGGGATTTACAGAGCTCCAGTAGCTACTCACTGCCAGATGTGTGTTATCTCATCACATACATGCGCTTCACAATGGTGCTGGAGCTAATGCTTTCCTGCACTGCCACAGAGACGTGCCTGGTACCACCAGTTTGTGCCGACATAAATAACAACCTGTCCAAGCATCTCCCCTGCAAGTGCTGGGGGAAGGGGCAAGGACATGTGTTCCAGATGGAAATACAACCAGGGGTTGTGCCCTTGGTGGCTTTGAGTTATGTAACTTTATCTCAATGCAACATGAGAGGAAGTGATTCCTCCACACAGTGCATCGTATTTGGCTGCCTGCTCACTTGCTTTTTTATGAATGTAGGAGGATGGTAATCGGGACCATGACAAAACTACAGCAAAGCAGCTGAGATCCCAGTATATCATAAAAAAATTAACCTGCTATGTGGCTCCCCCTTGACAGATGAGGTATGCTCACTCATCCCTGCCTTAAAGTTATGTAAATCTCTGACTTCAGAGGAATAAATTTTGACTTACTCCCACACTGAATGAGTGGGAAATGCTAAAGCTGAATTTTGGATCAGTGGTACAGATCTCAACTCTACAGGCTTTGAGGACTTTCAATTTAAGATCATCTTTTTGCTGTATATGAGGTCACCACAGAAAATTATGTGATCCACATACGCTTCCAGCTCATCTAGAAGGAACAAGTAAGGCCAGGCTGAAGATATATAGACAGAATGGGGATGAAAAACTAAGTGATGTCTGCCCACAGAGGGACAAACTCGTGGCACCCTCCCAAAGTGTGGGTGGTCTATTGTGCATTGCTCTAGTCAATGAGAACATTACACTCAAACATGCAAACCTAATTTGAAAAAACAGTATTTAAACAAACAATGAATGTATTGTAACCTCATAATTCATACCCACTGAACCTCGGCTCTGTACTCCAGCACATAGTAGCCTTCTCAAATCCTGCAATTTGATTTTTAAAAAGGAATGCTGGGGGCGTTGAGTTAGTGTAGAAGTACACAAGACCATTGATGACTCTGTTTTCATCTGCTCAGAGCATAAGGCAAGTAGGTGATTTATTTTTATTGGCACTGCTGGCAGATAAGCTTCCACTATTACGAAGCTGTCATAAGCTGGGTGGGCTCCGGCTGTCAGTCAGAGCACACCCAGCAGAAAACCCAATTCAGTAATGACATCCTCCTCAAGGATGTGCTGTGGAGGAAGGCTGTGATCCCTGCTTCTCCCATGGCACTTGGAAATAGTCAGGAGTGTTCCAAGTCAACAAAGGACTTGGACTGTTGTTGATTTTTGTAAATGTCGCGGCACGTCACGGGACATCGCAACTATGCTACGACTGAATGAAAAATGTTCCAATTCAAACAACAACTAAACCCTGAGACTGAAAAATAGAAATCCTTTACAAAGATGTCGAGATCTGGTGCCACCAAACCCTTTTGCAGAGCGAGGCCAAGAAGAGCAAGCTGGGCATTTTCACTCGGCTGTTGCTCTCCCTGCTTCTACAAAAAGCTGTGATCACCTGGACTCTGGAATTAAGAAGACAAACTTTTGATGGATATTCCCACTCTTGCCAAGTTGTAGCTAATTTATCCAGATCCTACCCTTTCCTTGATTATCATGCAAATGACATTTTTACCCCATTCTTCTGAGATCTAAGGAGGGAAAGGAATTTTTTAAATTAAAGATTGCTAGAGAGGTCTAACAAGTAAAAACACCGTGAATAAAAATGGATGAAGAGGGCTGAATATCAAATTATATTAACAGCCCTGCAGAATGGCTGCCTACTCTGTACTCACTTCTACTGTGGAAACAAGGCAGCTCTCCTGCAGCTTCAAGGCCAACAACAAAGATATCCCAAACAATGGCAAATCACAGCTCCATATGCACATGCACATTCTTTGAGCAGGTCTGAAAGCATCTGCAGTGGAGAGCAGACCTTTGTGACTGAGAAATTTTCTTCCCAGAACTAAAATTTTGTCACTGTTTTTCTTTAAGTCACTTGTTGCACAAAAAGGTTGTTTTTGAACAAGTATTTTGCAGTATATTTTAAAAAGACAGCTGTGATTAATGTCTACAGTTTTTGAAAAACAAAATACCTTAAGAAATTTGAATGTCATTTGTCCATCTTTAGTACCTGGTGCATAACAATTCAAAAAATATCAAAGGGTAATATTTATATTTTAGGGGTCTCTTCACCTTGTTTGTCCATCTCTTTTGTACCCCCAAAGGCTGGGCCCTTCCTGCCTTTTCTTCCTTACCGAACCAGTTCACCATAGTGGCCCCAGGACCTCAAGACCACCATTACTGGTGCACTCTGCATTTTGGAGAGGGTGAACATCCCCCCATTCCCACCATGCAGGGAGGGAGCTGCACCCTGGGCCACCCACGGGACCTGATGGGACTTCCCAGGTCAGACCCTCAGCCAGGAGCTCTATCCAGGGCTGCTCCTGTGCTCCTTCTCCTCCCTGTTTCTCAGCCAGAGCTTCACAAAGGTCTGAGTTTCCTCTAGCTGGCAGCTGGGCATGCTGCTTTCCTTGATGAAATCTGTTTGGAAACAGTGAAGATCTGAGGGCTCCCTCAGCCGGAAAAATCAGATTTGGCTTACCTGAATGTCAGGTCAGCTGAGCCTGAGTTAATAAACAGCTGGGGATGAAGAGGGACAAACAGTGATGGAGTGGCTTCTGGGAGCCTGTCAGATTGGTTTCCTGCAGGGTCTGGTCTTCTTTGATGCTGCCTCAGCTGCTGCCTTGAGCCCCCCTGCCCTGCTCTGCCCTGCCAGGGGCAGCTGGTGCTGGTCAGAGCCAGCTCCTCGCGTGTCCCGCACCCATGGGGACTTCATGGCCTTGGAGCACCTCTGGATATAGAGCCACATGCTGCCTGGTGCAGATGGACTGACAGACAACGTCACGAGCCTCCTCTTGGTGGGAAATGCAGCGAAATAATCCAACTTGTTACTTGTCCCTGTCAGTCAGCGGGCCGGGCCAGGCCCCACTGCTGCTGGAATTCCAGGTTCTGGGGACAAACAGACTGTCCCAGGCTCACCATGCCTGCATCCCCAACCACATAGCCAAGGCCCTCTAAAAATGTCAACAGAGGTGGAACAAAGTGGATTATGCAAGGAAACCTTTCTATACAGTAGCTCTAAATATGCTGAACTGCTTGAGGAGAGCGTTCCTGCTCTGCATGCCCACACCCCTGTGAACCCCACACATCCTATTTCCCTGGACATGTCCTGCCCAGTATGGAATCTGAGCACCCCCACACTGAGCTCAGAGCTTCTTTCTAGGGTGGGAGAAAAAGGCAGACTCCTCCCATGTGCCGTGGGTTGGTTCTAGGACTGCTTGCACAGGCAGGGCTGTGCCCACACTGCCAGGAAGCTGTGCAGGAGATATCTTGCTTTGGAAGAGGGGAAAAAGACAAAAAATGCAGAAAACTGCTGAAAATGTGACTCCTGGTTACCATGGCTGTAATCCTCCTCACAACACCTCTATGCTGCAGCTGAAAGAAAAGTGGTTCAAGGCAGCCTCAGGCTCTGCCACGGGGATTTCATGGTCTTCAGACAACATTTGGGGTGGCAGCAGGTGTTGCAAGGGGCATCTCCAGGCACACACTGGTTATGACAGTGCCCCCTCCTACAGATGTTTTGGGGCCCCGGCATGCCTGGATTTGGACCCCTTCTCCTTCCAAGGCATGGGTGCCCCTAGAGCAGGGACCACCCCACTGCATCCTCCACCCCTCCTTTTGGGCATCTCATCACAAAATGGACACAGTGGGAAGGCACTGCTGGAGGTCCTCTGGGGATTCAGATCACCAGCCCTTACCCTGTTTGCTCATCTCCTTCTAGTCAAGAATGAGATTATTCCCTTCAGCTGCCAGAGGCTGAAAATAAAAATGAGTCAGATCTGATTTTGTATCACTGCAGTCAGACTTTCTGTGCTGTGCAGGGGAAACAAAGAAAGGTGAAATCCCTGTAGGGAAGGATTTGCAAAATTCTGCGGGAAATTGGTATTACAGATAATTGTTTCCTGCTGAAGGGATATACCAGAACTTTGCAGAAAAGCTGCCCTTTTCAGCAATATCCACTGCAGCGTGGCCAGGCACAAAAGTCTGTCTCTAGCATAAATATGCTCCACTGCACATTTTCCTCCTGCACCTGAAACTGAGTACTGGTTAATTCCACTGGGATTTCCTTTAAAAGAGACATCATAGTGTAAATGATAAACCTGTTAAATTACAAATGAGGTGAAATAGTGGGCGCTTTGGCCTCTGGAGCATCAAGACTGATTCTTAATGGTAGCTGTTGAGACTTACCAGTTGAAAATGTGAAGAGAAAATTACTGATTATCAGAATAAAATCCCCACTCCTAGGCAGGTTCATGCTGCCAGAAGGCACTTTTTTCATGTTTGGCTGAGCATAAAAAAAAGACAATTATAAGCAGCTTCTTCTTTGTATCTAATTCCCAGTATTTTGAGAGTATTTCCTTTTTTTCTCCCTGTTGAAGGTACCACATTAAAAGAAGTCAGCATTAATAAAAAAATATGACAATTAAAGTAGTTCTAGCTTTCATCATTGTATACAGTGATGGATATGCTTACATATATTTTAAAAAAATCTATTTTTTCTCTAAGCCAAGACACCACTGGTAGGCTACTCTGAGCTACAGTAGTGTTAATAGTGGATGGGAGGTGGGTCCTCAGACAAGCTCCTCTTTATTCTTCCAGTGATCTTACCAAAGCAGAATGATGGCACTCACTGAAGCAGATAATGCCATCCATTGAACGAAGCCCTCTTGCTCAGCTCTCTCTGACAGCTCTGAATTTGAAGCAGCGGAATCTTTGACCAGACAAAAGAAAACTTCTGCTTATAATTATCACAATAAGACCAAAACCAAGAGCAGTGTGACTGTTTTATTAATAGTGTGCTTTGCTGCTCCCAACCTTTGCAAAATCTGTGTATCTGGCTCTCCAAAAATATTACTACTTGGACCTATTTCATATGGATCGTGAAGGATAAAGACATTCCTGAAAGCTCGCTTGCCAGATCTGCTGTTCTGCCAGCAGCAGTAACTTGAGAAGGAATCATGGCCCCTTTGAAATATGGATCACAGCAGGGCCAGAGGATGGGGCCCAGACGGACACACATGGATGGACAGATCTACAGGAGATTCATTTTCTGTCCCACAGTAGCTCTCATCTTCCCTCTTCTGCCGCTCTGCAGTTTTCCTGCTGAGGACACATGTAGGCAGAGAAGACACCAAATCTCATCCTTGAAATCTTTTCAGAAACATGCTTCCACATTGGGCTCTTCTCCTTATTGTGGGAAGAGGTGCCAACTGCAGAAGGCTGGAGCAGGAAGTGGCTCAGATCTCATGTTTTCCTTACACATCTCAGTAATAGCTTTTTGAAGAACTAGAGCATTTTTTGCAGAGCTGAAGGGTGCTGATGGCATCTGGTTTAACATGATAAACTTTTCTTGTCATCCCAAATTTGCTGGCTAGCAGATCAGCTCATCTGTTAGATGGCTATAGTGGCTCCCTGACATCATCAGGAGTGAATGTGTTGCATCGATTAAGCCTTTTACAGCCCAGCTTGGATTTAGGTAAAGAGCAGTAACTGAAGGGCTTAATGAGGAAAACAGCCTGTGCATGTAGAGCTCTACCTGAGATTTATATTTGAAAAGTACAAGTTTCTGTCACACAGAGTCCTAACTGCTTTATCAGACAAGAGGAGTAACCTGGCAAAGCGTAATGGTCTCATGGCAAGACATGTGAATGTAGTCAAGATGTCAGAGCACCCAAACATAGTGCAGCAAGGGATGCTGCCATCCCAAATAACCAGCTCCCAGCACTGGGAACTGTGTGCCTCAGTTTGTCATCTACTCAGAGCTTTCTTGGAAGTAAGTGGCTTTTTCAAAAGCAAGGTGAATAAGCTGTAGTAGAAGAGCAGCTATGCTCTTTCTCACTCCCTGTAAGTTACTGCAATTTGATAACCAGATTTCTGCAACTGTTTTGAGTTCTATCTTGAGAAAAGACACATGGACATACATACTCTGCAATGTAATAGAGGAGTTGGCTATTGGAGGAATTTTGTACCTTGCTAGGAATGCCTTTAAGCTATTCTTGTATAGATTTCTATTGCTAGGTGGCAGTATGAGTGGATTTGAGCCTGGCATCCCATGACCCATCCAGCTTCCACACAAGCAGCAGGTGCCAGACCTGACTCCACCATTCCCCATCAGGCCACCAGTGGCAAGAACAGTGGAGGAGAAAAACCCCATTTTCTGTGAAAGACTTCTTCATCACCTCTACTGTGGAGTTAGAGAGTGGCAGGAGGAGAGTGTTACACGGGGGAAATGTACTCAAGCCAGGCTAGTGGCTGCCTCCTCCCTCATCAGCATAAAATCACCTTTGTGCCGTTCTCTTCACGACCCTCTGGCTGCAAAGAGCCCCACAGTGACTTTATCAGCTGGAAAAACCAACATTAGCCACAGTTTGAGCAAGAGCAGCTGTGGCTGCTGAATTCAGAGCTCTGGCACAAAGCCACAGAGTGTCTGGGTATCCCAAACACAGCCACCTCATCTGCAGGGCTGGACAGCACAGACACAGCAGGTGGGCTCTGGTGGCCAAGCCCAGTCAAGATGACAGCACCTAGAGTCAACCTTCTGCAGAAGTCCAGGTTTTTAAAGAGGTTCAGGGAAGGGGCATACAAAGGGGGGAACCTAAGTCCTTAGGCAGCTGTGAATCACTGTCTTGGATTTAGGCACCTAAGTGCTTTTTTGGACTTTATCCCAAACACTTCATTGAGTGAGTGTTGCATTAACAACAGCCCAGTCAGAACATAAGCAGCAACAGAAATGCTCCAAGCTGCTATTTCAATGCATCCTAGAATGCGAACAAATGATGCTGCAGAAGCAGCTGTACTGGGTTATGGTGTCATTGCCCCAGGCTGCTTCCTTCACTTGTACAAGGACACACCCCTCAGCAGAACTTCCCTCAATGCAAAACCTTCAGCCCAGTGCAGCCCAGAAATCCATCCAGTCTGGAGCCACTGACTTGGTGTGGAAATGGGTGTGCAGGTCCCACTGTCCATACATCTGACTGTTAGAGGGGAAGGTGGATCCTGGCAGGCAGAGAACAGCATCTTAAAGCAGTATTGTTAGTTCTGTTGGGATTTGTTTGTCTCTATTTCCAAATACTCAGTGTCCATTTGTAAGGACCCCACAACTTTTGCAACCCCCTCTTCAGCTTCCCTTCTGAAATATGTAGGTACCTACATGTTTAGTGGTGCTGCTCATGACCACTGAGTTCATGCTCAATAGAAGAACAAGAGAAGCTGATGGGAATAAAAAAGCTAGGGCTGTGTGTGCCATTTTTCACTTTAGGCAAGCATACTCTGACTTTGGAGGGTAGATGTTCAGGTGAACACTGCCTGCAGGGCACAACAAAAGATGGAGCTGAAGTAAGAAGATTCAGTTCTATTTTAACTTTCCCCTTGGAGTGGATGCAGCTTGACTTCTCTGATGTAGGCTGCCTGGCTGTAAGTTGCACACGCAGGGGAGAGTTTAATCTCCTTTCAAACAGCCATTCATTCAGAGCCTGGCTGGCTGCTTTTCTCCCAGAGCACTCCAGAGCTTGAACAAAGGATCTCCTTCCAGGTTCAGATCTCTGTCAGGTGAAGGCAGAACTTATGAGGTCTCACATCTAGACAGGGGAATGTGGGACCCCCAGAGCAGGGACTGGCCTGAGGGGGTGACTGGATTTGGGCACAGTGGCAATGCAATTAAAGAGTGTGCGGTGTAAATGTCCCACAGCACCCTGGTCTTTAAACAGCCTGTCTCCTCTAAGGGATGCCTGCATGATGCTTCTGTATCACAGTGCTGCAATATGCCCAAATGGCAGCAGTGAAGCTTGATCCAGGGAAGGAAAGGATGTCATAAATAAGGCTTCAGTGGTGTCTGTTTCTCATCTGAAGTAGAGAAAATATGGTGAGGTAGAGGTGTAATTTCCACAAAAGAGTCTGGAAGTCTTTTAGTGAATTGGGGGCTGCATAAATTGTCCATAAGGTGACCTCAGAACAAACCCACCTTGTAAAACGCACATGGATGCCTTTTGATTAATCTGAATGAGGCTTTGCTAAAAATAATCTTCTATTATTTTTAATCTTCTATTATTTTGGTGCTTAGTTCCATTTTCTCTCTGGGGAAGGAAAGAAGGAAGTGGCGGAAGGAAGTGGCGGAAGGAAGTGGCGGAAGGAAGGAAGGAAGTGGCGGAAGGAAGGAAGTGGCGGAAGGAAGTGGCGGAAGGAAGTGGCAGAAGGAAGTGGCGGAAGGAAGGAAGGAAGGAAGGAAGTGGCGGAAGGAAGGAAGTGGCGGAAGGAAGGAAGTGGCGGAAGGAAGGAAGTGGCGGAAGGAAGTGGCGGAAGGAAGTGGCGGAAGGAAGGAAGGAAGGAAGGAAGGAAGGAAGGAAGGAAGGAAGGAAGGAAGGAAGGAAGGAAGGAAGGAAGGAAGGAAGGAAGGAAGGAAGGAAGGAAGGAAGGAAGGAAGGAAGGAAGGAAGGAAGGAAGGAAGGAAGGGAGGGAGATAAAACAATTTACAGCTTAATTAAGAAAACCTTCTGGTAAGAGTTTGCATTTCTCTGCCTTCCAGGAAAGATTTCCTTATAATATCAATATAAATTTCAACAACATAACTAACATATTTCAATGACTTTCAAATCCAGATGAAGCCCAGTACATGCTGACATTCTGGTGCTGCAATGCTTTGCACAGTTGCTGTAACTTAAAAGGTTGTCAAGCAAAACTCTGTTTCCATAATGCTGCTCAGATAAGTTCTTGGTTCCAGTACTTTTCCAAAAAAGTATTTCCTTTCCTATCTCTTCAAAAAGCAATTCCAGTGAAGAGTAGATAAGAAATGGGGATGACATCACTATCTGCAGAAATGCATATAAAAGAATAAGAGCGAATAAGAATGAAATTCAGGACTAAGGTATACATGCACAGGGCAAGTTTATTACTGTGGGACTGAAATACATCCCCACTCACTGTGCTAAACCTGTCCACAAGCAGGTAGAAAGGGAGGGAAGCAGCTTGGAAAGCTGACCCTGTACAGAAGGGATGCTCTGCACAGCTGTATTTTTCTTTCTCTGGTTTTCTGCATGAAGCAGAGGTGGGTCTGTACCACCCCCACAGATAACAGGACACTCCCTGTGTGATTTCACAGCGTAGCCAGGCATTTGGAAAAGATTTTTCTATGAAGAATGGATTTGAGTCATAATCCTTTGACCCTGCAGCCCATCCGAGACGGCCGTGACATGTCGCTGCTCCCCGATAACGATTCCCGTGCCGCCTCTCAGCTCCCGCGGCCTGAGCTGCTGCTGGGGCAGGGGCACATCCCTGGCCTCCCTCCAGGGCCCTGGGATCTGTGCAATCTCCAGTGTCAAGATGTGTTTGGATACGGGAAGCCGTGACACTGCTCTGTATCAGACAGATAAGAGGAGCAGCCCCTCGCCCCAGGAGAGAGATGCCTGGCGCTGGGTGCTGAGCGGCCAAGGCCCATCCCTCCGTGGGCTCTCTGCCTGCTCTTTAACCCTGCACGACAGTCATGTCTTCAAGGGGCTGTGTCTTGGAAGATAAACATAGCTTTCCTGGTTCAAAAATTACAAGCCATTCTCCCATTTTTTTTCCTTAACCGAGGAAGACTGTAATTTCAGCTTTTTGGGTGAGGCTCTCTGTGGGAATGCACTGACATGAAGGGGTCTTGCAAACTCTTGTTGAACTTTTTGAGTGCTCCCATTGCAAACAAGCCTTTCTTCACTCTCTGCCCTTGCTACTGTGTTCGAATTCTTTTATTTAAAAAACCCAAACAACCTACTGTAAATAGCTTTCTCCCCTTGATCTCATAAAACCAGCTCATGCAGATCCACTGGAGGGAGGCAGTATTTCAGAAAGGGCACTTCTGCCTTTTGAAACTTAAGATTTGAAAATTTATATTACCACAGCTAAAAGTTGAAATCGGTCAAATAGCTATTAATTCAGTCCTTATGGACCTAACAGAAACTATGGCACAAAGCATTACTAAAAAGAGAGTTTTTATTGTGTATTAAAACACAATTTCAAGGATGCTTTCCTCTCCCTGGGGGAATCTGCACTCCCCAGGGAAGGGCTCACTCCAGACTTCACCATGACCGATACCCAAAGTGTGGCAATGCTGGGGGAAGGACAGTCACTCACAGCATTTCTCTCCAGCCTCCTGGGGCAAGCAGGAGGACTCCCATGGCAATGGCAGGCCCACAGCCCATGGCCACTGACCCAGCTGCCCCTCCTGCTGCGTGCCCTTGCCAGCTGCACACAGGTGCCTCAGCACCCCTGAGCCTCTCTGTATGGCAGTGAGTGGGCTTGGGAGAAGGGAGTAACCTGCTCCAGGGCAGCTTTCCTTTATCTTCTCAATAATTACAGTCTGACCAAAGTTTTGAAGACTAAAACCTTTCCAGACTCTATTTCTTGATATTTAATGCTGTAGTTATAGGTTTCTCTGCCATCAGTATATATTTTCTTTTGTTTCTAAAAAACCCCAGGGCTTCAGTTGCCTCTTAATAGCAGTGATTTCACAGCCTAGACATATCAGTGTAAATAAATAAGAATGATTTTATCTGTACTCTATTTGCCATCTTCCAGCTTATTGTTTATACATATATGTTCAGGAAAGGGAGGAGACATTCCCAAAAGGCCTCTCCGGTTTCTACATTACTTCACATACCTTTATCACTCTGGCACTTGTGCTTCTCTTCCCCCAGGTGCTCCACTGTTTCAGAGTCTACTCTCCCAAATAAAGACCTGGTCAGCACCCATTATGTATTTGCAAGTTAAATTATCTATACTAGTAACAATATGATTGCAGCTGTTTTGAAGATGAAGTTGACTCTTTTCTTTCTTTCCCAAGTAAATTTGAAATTTATTTAATGAAAAAGGCAAAGAA
The DNA here is from genome assembly GCF_027477595.1 of Haemorhous mexicanus. Classification (NCBI taxonomy): domain Eukaryota; kingdom Metazoa; phylum Chordata; class Aves; order Passeriformes; family Fringillidae; genus Haemorhous; species Haemorhous mexicanus. Next base: position 15,503,955 of record NC_082341.1, on the reverse strand, counting down.
TTTTTAGCTAAAGCCTGTGGGTAACCTCAGTTTATTTTCAGTCTTCACCATAACTCCAACAGGTCAGTATCTGAGCTTGACACAGTAAATCTGGAGTCACAGCAGGATGGTGCTGAGCTGTAGCCAGATGTTTGATGGGAGGACAGGGTCGAACCCTCTCCTTGACTAGACTTACACTGGACATCAGGCATGACCTGGTGGCTGCTGAGCACTTACAACTAAATGTGAGGTGGGCACTGCCATAGACATCATCAACATGTTGTGCTAACTCATGAGTTCTGACCAAAGGCTGCTCAGCCTTTTCTTTCAGCTTATTTGAAGTCTGTTTTCCTCATGCTCTAGTCTGCACAATTATGTTGATGACATCCAGAGCTCCTACTAATTTCTTCTTAATACAGAAATCAAGCTAAAGCCTGTACCTGGAAAAAAACCTTTTCCCAGTTGCACATGTCTCACTTCACAGTGTCTGTGTGTCTTCCCTCCTTACCAAGTGAAGCTCACATCTCTTGCAGGAATGCCAATGTGGCATTCACAGCTGAGCCTCCATGTGTAGCTTCATGGAGATGGATGGGGCTGCCATAACATCTGCATTGTACCGCTCTGGACCCTGGCACATAATGCATATACTATCAAATCTAGAGTACATTATGAAGGAAATGCAGGACTTAGTCTTCTCTGAAGTAGAAAGCGTTCAAATTTTGAACTAGGATAGATCCAACACCAACATGCCTTGCTACTGCATAACTTTTCTCCTTTTATCTCCCCCTACCTTTGGGGGATGACTCTTCCCCCCTCATCACCTTGCTGAGAGGCCAGCTGGAGCTTCTAATCATTCTCAAGAGCTTTTCAGCTGAATGACTGTACAAATATTTTGGTCAAGAAACACCCCTGAAAAACAAGGCATAGCTGTTCTGTTCCCCAGCTGGGTGACAGGGGTAATTACTGTGATAACTTCCCATTTCTCTTGGGTGTTATGATGAGAAACTCATTAGTTATTTTCTGAGTACCCTGAGCCAAGTTCTTGAATGAAAGAGCTGTAAGGATTATTTTAACAATATTTAGCACTTCAAAGGTTTTGGAAGCACTACCTAATTTTCCCAAATGTAAACCAGCTAAATTCTGCTGGGTAATTTGTGTGCCACACCCCTCAGCCTTTTCGTCAGTCTTCACAATGTTCAGGAACTCACACAATATGGGTGTACGCTTCCTCCGTGTTAGCTACTCTTTTATTTTTAGCTTTTTCCCCCCATTTTTTCCCTCCCTCCAGCACACTTTCATGTGTCATACTTTAGGACTTCAAGGTATATCTGACAGACCCGATAGCTTAGTCCTTACACGTAAAGGAAAATACTCTCCATCAGTGCACTATTTCTGTTCCCCAGCAGCCTGTGGCCCAACACCTTGCACAGACAGCAATTGCTGTGAATTAAATCATCTTTGCAGAATGGTGTCACCATCTGACATCATGAACTATTTCCCTCTATTCAATACACACCACCCCTCCTGCTCTTTTGGAATGCCTAGGAAGCAATAAAACAGTTCAAGAAAAGGATTCTTCAAGAAATGGATCCCTGAAAACCAAGTCAAAATACAGCTAAAGAAGCACCAGAGAACTGGCAAATGAAAACCTCCCTTTTCCACAGCAATGCTTAGTGTTTCCCTTGATGTAGCAATAAAATATCTGAAGTTTCTCTGTTCCAAGCTTAAAAGAGGTGCCAATCGTATAAACAAGTGATTACTGTCGGGATGGGCAATGTGAATTTTTTCTTCTGAAAAGGTAATAGCTATTTTGGTTTTGACTAGCAGCTGTTCTAAGTAAGTTTAATATCTTATGGTTGTAACATGCCATATAGGATGGACAAGAGGAAAAAATAACAAAGGGTTTAATAGCACATCTGTGGCTAGTTAGTTATGGTAAACTTCAGGTATGTGGTGATTTCAGCATATGCTCCTAAATATTTTCCCAGCAACTGGATCTAAGGCAAAACCTGTTACAGTCTTTTGGGGAATAATTAATGCACCTAATCACTTCAAAGCCCACCAAATTATGAAAAAGTATGCTTGATTTCACTGTAAAAAGCACTGATGAATGATCACCTCCAGAAATAAGGCTCCAGACCCACGACAAGTTCTTTAGGAATGGCAGGAGAGTTCCAATCCCGAGCAGCGACACTGTTGATGGGACATAAAACATAAACATAAAACCTCCCAGTCAGGGAGTTTTTGAGGCCAGGGAGAATTATAAAGGCATAAAACAGCAATAACTTGCATCGAGCAGAGCACAACTTCCCATTCACTTGGCACGGTGATGACACGCTGCAGTGCTGTTGCTGAAGAGTTGGCTGGTGTGCAGCATGTCTCTGTGTTTTTCCTTTTCCCTTCCCTCTAAATTAATTCATCTGTATTTCCCCCATCTGGCCTGTCTTGCTCATGTTTGTGTGTTTCTCTTTTCCACAATTTCTGTCCATAATGGCCACTTGCAGGCCAGACTTGCAGGCGCTGCTCTTCATCTCCTGAGGAGCCAAGTCCTGGTGCTCCCTGCTTGCCCAGGCATGCAGACCTGCTCTACCATGTCCCACAGGAGCCTGATCTGAGCCTGCCTGCTGTGACACAGGGATGCTCTACTGCTTGCTGGGTTCATGCAGCCCCACTGTGCTCCTGTCCACATACCCAACTTTGCACACACAGCCATCAGCAGCTTTTGATCCGTGTTTCTTTGCCCTTCTCCTTGCAGGGGGACAACAATGGTTCTCTCCTCTGTTGCCCCATTGAGTCACCCTGCCCCATCACACTGATTTTTACTCACCTCAGGAGTCCTACATGGCAGGACAGTGAGTGGCTTTAGTGCTCTTTTCTCTTCTGCAAACACCCTTTGTATGCCTCTCTCTGCCCCATTTAGTTCTTTTAGCCTTTTAAGGATGAAGCGCTAAACTCAAGAATGTCTGACTATGGTCTGCTTCTCTGGAAAGAGCCAGGAGAGGGAGATCTCCTCAGGCAGCAGCAGGACTGTGGGCTTTGCATGGGAGCAATGCTCCATCAGTTATGCACATTGACCATCAAAAGGCAGAATTGCTTTCCTGACTCCTCTGCTTTCCTTCATCTTTGCCCTTCTGGCAGTCACAGTCTGCACTGCAGTAGCAACCTGAGACCACAACCCCACTGATTCGAGCACCGGGCAAAGGCACAGCAAGAAGCAACATCTGCCCAAAGAACTTGCTCTCTAGAGGGCAAGGTGCTGCAGGAGCAAAGGGAGTCCCTGGCAGCTGCACTGATGCTGAGAAGCTCAGTCCTCAGACTTCCCAAATCACAGACTTGTTACACCAACCCTCTGGGCAATCCCCCTTGGACATTAATTGGGGCTGCCAGCCATCATTTGTTGTTAATTGTGAATCCAGCCCAAGGCATCCCTCCTATTGTCTCAAAAATCATGTTAGCTTTCTGGTGTCTGACTGTGGAGCTATGTTCAGCTCACGTTTTCAGTTTTTTCTCTGTAACAGACGACCTAGAAGCATGGGCACTGTTTTCTTTTTTTAGGATCTTTTCCTCTGTTTTTTCTAACTTCAAGGTCTTTTGACTTCACTTGGGGGAAATCTTCAGTGACTGCAGGACTCCAGACAAATCTGCAGGAATGCCTCTTTCCAAGGAATGCACATCCCTTTGCAGCCCACAAATTGTTCCAGAGGAGATTAGCAAAAATTAGCCCCAGGTGCTGAAGGACAGGTCTGAGATGTGCTGTCCTCTGTGCTTTTGTCATGATCTCTACAGGCTGCGATATCATGAAGACAAAAAGATGTCCCTTCACTCTGACAACGTTCAGTTAATGGTCCCATTTCAAATGGGCCGATGAAATGTCCAGCCTGTTCCTGCCCTCCCCACCTCTTCCCATCTCCTAAATCCAGGGCCAAAGCAGCTTTCCCAACAGAGAGCTGTGAGCTCCATGAACAAGGACCTGCTCCATGTGGCACACCATGGCTACCCAACCAGAGCAAAAGCTTTTGTCTTGGGAAGAAGTGATTTAAACAGGACTGTCTTCTACAGCCAAGGAGAACAAACAGCTCAGAGCTGCAGCCACGCAGATGAGAAACTCATTCTGGAAATTTTTTCTATCAACACAGAGGAGACAAGTATTTAAAAAACCCAGAACTCCCAATTTGCCTGTCAGAGTCAAGATATTTAAATAATAAACTGGAAGTTGTGGCAGCACAGCTTCCTTGATGGAAACCCTTGCTATTGTCACATCCACATGAAGCTGCTCTGTGACAAAACTTAAACCTTCTACTGACTGACTACTGTGTCAGCTACAAGACTTCACCACAGGAAAATACAGGGGTTTCCCAACCAGCAAAGCCACAAAGAACTTCACAGGTACCCTGCAGGGACAGGGTGCAAGGGGTCTTGCTCAAGGTCCCCCTGCTGTCAGTGGCATTGTTTTTGGTGGCTGCATCATGTGTCAGCAGCTGCAGGCTCACACCGTCACTGCTGGAAGACAAAAGGAGATGTCCGTAGAAAAGCAGGTCAATGACAATTACTCCCAGAGCCCTGGGAAACCGGGGCACCAGGAAACCTGTATTCAGTTCTGGGCTCTCCTGCAGACTTCTGCCATGACCTTGGACTCATCGTGTAACTTTACTGCTCTTGTTTTCTCACTATTAACTAGAGCACATATTGAATAGGACTCAATTTATGAACATGTGTAAGAGCGCTTTGATAGCCTGGGGTAAAAGTCAATTAAGACAGGGCAAGCAGTTGATGGGCCCAACCAATTACTAAAGTAAATGATTCACAAACACACTCTTTTTTTGAGAGTGTCATTAACCCTAAAGAGATTTGCAAATTATTCACCTGTTTCTAGAGGCTGAATAGATCATGGGGAGGAGAAAGGTGGGGAAGCAGGCAATCAACAGTGCTTCAAAAACTTTTGAAAACCATGTTGAAGACAGGCCCTTTGGGCGCGTGGCCGAGTGCCAGCAGGAACTGCAAGTTTTGGGAAGGTCTGCTCACGTCCCTCTCCATCCTTGATAGACCTGTCTTCCCTTCTGCGGATTTTCCCTGAGCTAAGAAAGTTGATGAAAGCCGAGCCATGAGTTGTGCTTGTCTGTGGAGAGAGAGGGAGGGCAGGAGCTGCCCGTTCAACCTTCCGGAGCATCCACACCGCCTCCCGCAGCGCCCGGTGCGCCGCTGCCCCGCGGAGCCGCCCGGGGCGGGCCGGGCCGGGGGGGACGGGCGGGGCGCGGGCACCGTCCCTCCCTCCGTCCCTCTGTCCGTCCCTCCTTCCCGCCCCGCCCCGCCCCGCCCGCCGCGGGCTCGGCGCCTCCCGCAGCCGCTGAGCGCGGCGGCCCCAGCCGCCACCCGCGGGTCCTGCGCGGCCGCCCGGAGCGGTGAGTCCGGCGGGCCCGGGAGCGGGCGGCTGGAGGGGGCGGGAGGGAGGGGAAGGACGGCGCTCGGAGGTGTCCCGGAGCGGACGGCGGTTCGCGGCAGTGGGGGGCACATCCCTCGGGTTCCCATCCTTTGCACCTGCTCGTTCTTCTCTCCCCCCGTGGCCGCCGTCTCTGCGGGGCTCTCTGCCGGCATCCCCCCGGGAGCTCGCCTTGAGGTCCCAGGGAAGTTGGTCGGTGCCGCTCGCTGGAGCCGCTCCCCTTCATTCACCGTCGGTCGCCGTGGACCCCTGCGCCCGGGACCGGGGCTCCGGCTGCGGCTCGGTGCCGGCTCTCACCGACCCGAGAGGATGTGGCACCAGGGTCTGAAACACCGAGTGCCGTCCCTCTTGGTGTTTATCTGTACTCCAGTATTTACACAGTAGTTAAATGGCTCTTTGGGTTATTTTACTTTCTGCTGGTTGTTTTAAACCATGTCCTGCTGCAAAGGAGACAAAACCCCAGCTGTTCTGTCAGAAGGAGATCTGCGCTGTTATGTCATTTCATAATTGACTCAGAATTGCAAATCATGGCCTTAGTCTGTCACTGGATCTGTGCCAAAAGACTCTTGCCTCTATTAAGGATGGGTAGTTGTTTGGGTTCTTTTCCCTTTTTTATTTTCTTTTTTTTTCTCCTTTCTTTTTTTTTTTTTTTTTTTTGTCAAGACTTGAGAATAATGGCTTTTTATTGGCATGGGCTCTGCACGTTTAGTTACTCCAGCCCATGACTTTAAGTGAACACACGATGTAACTGTTCTAAGTAGTCAGTCTGATTCACAGAGTCAAGACATTAAATCTTGGCTAGTGACAATGAGAATTGTGTCCTGCTGAAAAGTATTCAGCTGCACTTCTTTGCGTGAGCTGAAGCAGTTTCTCATTGTTACTTCAGAAGTTCCGATTCTGCCCAGAATGGCTGTTGCTTTTTGTGGGTAACAGACACATGGAAAATAACAACCTTCCAGCTTCAAACTAAACAATATCAGATTAATGACAGAGAAGGGCTCTAGAGATCAGAGATGCAGTCGCTTGCAGAGCCTTAATTTGTGCCAGCACTTGGTTTGTAATCACAGAGGCTTGATCTTCTCTACCCTACCATGCTGTGCAGTTCTACCACTCACCGTGGTACCATTTAGGGGAAAAAGTGTGGTCCTGCCAGCTATTCCCTTTTCCAAGGACGCTTTGGGCAGCAGGAGCAGGAGGAAGTTGAGGCAGACTGCTGCCGAGGGATAGAGAAGCTGGGAATGGCTGTGCCCCTCAAGGCAGGATCATCTCTGCACCATCAGGGCACATTAGAATACCAACTAAAACACCAATTTAGTCTGTCATTTCAAATGCTGGGCCCTTCTACATCCTTGCTTCCTGTGGTGGTGTAAAGTATTTCTCCACGCTGCAACATGTATTTGCCAGCTCTTGGAAAAGATGGATCATTCAGGGTCTGCCAGGCTGTGTGTATCAACTGGCATATTACAGTACTATATTGTTCTTTAGATGCATAACTTCACTGGCCTCTTATGACCTAAAAAGCACACAGAAAATAAACAAGGGCATATTGTTCAGTGGGAAGGATGCAGAAAGTTCTTCTACGTTAGCTGTTAGTTAGGGAAACACGACTTTTAAGTGTTTCTCCTGATTGTCAGAAGAATGACATGGCACATGTGAGCTTGTTTTTTGCCAAGCAAGCTCTACTTGGAAGGTGAGGCATTTCTGAACTTCTTGGTCACCTTGGAACTAGTTATGAGTGCATAGCAAAGTCCTGCCCAAATCTTCTCCTCTAATTAATTTGGCTAGAGGCCATCCTAATTAACCTTGAGGGAGTTCAGGGGTGGGAGAGCTTGGTATGAAACAATTGTTCTCTTGTAATTTGCCGTTCACAATGTGTTGACCAAGCTACAAGCTACATCTCTAAAATCCTCTGGGTCTCTTGCTGAAGCCATTACACCAGTTTATTTGTTTTTTAACAGATGTTGTTTTCTAATCCTTGAGTGGAAGGGTTATCTTGCTTTCTGCAATCTTGTTATTGTGTTTTGTTGCAAGGGCAAGTGGGCTTGGGCTTGCTGGGGAAACTTACTCACCAGTTCCAGCTGTGAAGGAAGGGGTTGGTCAGCCTTTCAGCAGTCCTGATGCGATTGTTAAGGTCTCTGTGTGAACTGATGGCATCTTTTCACATCTACCTAGAAATAACCCTCAGTTCCCCTGGTACTGCCAGTGCCTGCAGGGAGCGAAAAGCCGCAGGAGCCTCTTTGCCCAAGAGTATTACAGTTAGGATATTAATGGAATTTGTCAGCCGTAACTTGGGCTGTCTCAAATGGGGAGGCAAGGGAGAAAATCTGAGATAGTTGAAAAAAGGAAAAAAAAAGTTAAAGGCTGGGTTCTGCATTTTGAAAATGCTTATAGCAGCCTGCAAGTCACTAAGAGTGTGATGAAGGGGGGAAAAATGAACAGCTGTTTCTGAATTTTCAGGATGGTCAATCTTTCCCCTTGTGATGATGACTGCTTACCTTGTTGGTCCAGGGGGCTTATCTGTGCTCAGGAAGTGGGTCACCTTTCACCAGCCTGGGCTTACCTTACTGGTGGGCAGCCCTGCCCAGCACACACAGTTCTTCAGCAGCACATTGATCATGTGTACCTTCTCAAGCATCTGTCTAGGTTTTTTTTCTATGCTAGTGCATAAAAATGCTACTTCGGCATTTATTTTCTGGTAGAGCGAGGGGTCAGGGGGAAATCCTGCTGAGACTACCAGTCAGGACACACAGATCCAAGAAAGAAAGATCAAAGGCGTCTGTAATACAGGAAGAAGCAGAGGGTCAGTCCGGAAGAGAGGGCATTTGATTGTAGTACAGGGGTAATATAAAGGGGATAACACACAGGAGAGGGTGGTAGTGTCCGAAAATGAGTAAACAAACAGATGTGTAAGACTATGCTGAGAATTTATTTACTCCAGAAGACACAATCCTTATCTCTTTGAAAGAAGAGAAGACCACACCAACCTTGGAACACTTCTGCTCCCAGCCACATTTGTGAGCAGGAGAAAGTGTTTGTTTATGGATCCCTCCTCCGTGAGTCCTGGCCTGATGGGCTGGCCTGTCCTGCTGTGATTAGTAGGATGCTAATGTGTGTAATCCTTTTGATCACAGAGCCCAGGCTCTATAAGTCATGTCACTGTCACCTCAAAGAAGTTCAGCCATGTGATAGATCCCTTATTAAAAATTTTTGCTTTGACAGATTTAATACAGTTATTATTGAGATCCTTTATTTTTTTTTTTTTTGTCTTGTACAGATGGAGAGCTTTTCTATTAAAAAAATACATGACATTCTAATGTGGGAGTAGCTTATTAGGACTTTGCCCATAGGTATTTTAGGTGGGATGATTAGCCCATAATATCTTGATTTTGAGATGTCAACAACAAATGTGATCCCCTGTGCTTTGTTCTACCAGAGTGAACTGCTCCATACAAAACTGTAAACAGCATGGAAATATTCTCTTGAATCCTAAAAAGCATCCTCTTCTGCAGTTCCTTTTTGGGAGGCAAAGAGTTGACTAATTACTCTTTGTGTAATAAATGTACTATTTTTCTCTCCTGTTGTGACAGACAAAAGCTGTCATATGAGGAAATACACCATATGCTGCCAATTGGTGTAAGGACTGGTTATATCTGGAGCACAGAGTATCAGTGAGTGCTCTTAAACAATTGCTCCTTCTCTGAAAAAAATCTGGGCCAATTTCAGTGGACTAATGTGCTGGTCTGTCATCAGTGAAAGCCAGCTGTTGACATTTTGAAAACCAGCTAATACAAACAGTGGTATCTGTGCATGCTTGGCCATATCCTCTCTCCATGTTAGGCACTTACATCTATTTGGATGCTCAAGAGCCTCGGCCTGAGCATCCTGCTCAGTCAGGCCTGGATTGGTCCATGGCAAATTTAAAAATCAAACTTATTTTGGATACCAACTCCCATCCATACATAGTCAGACATGTTTTTCAGTATTGTGTGACCTCAATACTCAAACACCCATATTACTTAAAAAAAAAATCTATCTCTCTCTCTCTCTCTACCATTTTTCCCTGGTGAATGTGAGAAAGCAGAGTCTGAAACCTCCTAACAACGGCAGCACCTGAAGAGCAGCTGTCACTAGTGGAGATCTGCCCCAGGAGATGCTGTGCACTCTCTCTCATGCCATGGTGGGTTTGCAGATGCATCTGCACTGCTGAGATACAAGACAGGAATAACTACCTTCTGAGAGTTAAATAAACTCTTTAAGACTTGTTCCTCTCATCCTTCCCACTTCCTAATTTTATTGGAGACACATTGTATCATTAATTTGTTCTCTGGCACAGTTCCTCCAGGATTTCAGTGAGGTCTTTTTGCTCAAAGAATGCAAAGAGGATGTGAGCTGTAATTTTCACTGTCTGTGAATCTCTGTGTTAGAGAAAAAATGTGAACTCTCCTGCCCGCAGGTAATGAGAGTTGAACACAAAAATTCACATATTTCTTTTTAATTTCTTTGAGGTGGATGGGAGGGACTGGCCTGGGAAGACATGCAGAACCAACATAAAGTTGGCTTATCTTCCAGCAAAGGCTTTGGCACGTCTTCCTCCCATGTAGTCTGCAGAGATGATTATGCATGTAGCACTAGCAGCTTTGAAGCCTTCACTACAGCATTGGCTGCAATGGGAACTTTCTTGAAGCTTTGCCTGGTGTGTATCCATGATGTGTTCAGAGTCTTTTGGTCAGGACCCCATTCTGGTGCCTCTGCTCATCGGCTGCCTCTTCTCTGCTCAGGAGCCTTCAACCCATGGTGTGTGTTTTGTGTCTCAGCCTCCCTGTCCCTCCCATCCCTGGAGGAGAAGCGAAGTTTCTTTTTCTAGCCCTGTGCCAGACCTGCTCCCCCTTAGCAACCCCCTGACTCTTCCCTGCAGTGCAGAGGTGTCAGGAAAGGAGGGTGCAGGCAGAGTTGTAGCAGGGAGGCTGGGGATAGATGGGAAAGTCACATTGTGTTTGAGGCGAGGTAGCTATTTGTAACGCTGAGAGGTTGGTGGGAAAGAGTTTTGATTTTCTTGGAAATGTGTGGGGCATGCCAACAAGACATTTTTTGGGGGAAAGGCAGAGGAAGAATATTACAAAGTTTAGTTTCCATCCCAAGTCCCTTGTTTCTGAGGCAGGATTGCTTCCACTTCTGATAGATGTTCATTCAGTCTGTTCTTGAAAACCTGTATTGATTCACAGCCTGCCAGCATAAACATTCAATAACTGTCATTATGGCTAGACAGTTCCTTTTAATACCTAATCTAAATCACCCTTGCCGTTTCCTAACTCAGTCCCTTTGGTAATCCACTTCTGCAGGGAGTAGGACAAGATTATTGCAGCCTTTTAGCAACCTGACATATTTAAAACTTGTTATCATCTCTCATTCTCTCACCCCCCCTTCGTCCACACTTTTCTTCGACCTAAACAACCCCACTTCTTGTACCCTCTTCTCTAGGGGTCACACTTGGCTTAATCTTTTATCATTCCTGTGAGCATCTTGCTTGAGGTAGGACACAAACTGGATATAGGGCTGAGGAGTAAAGAGCCTGGTGTGTGATGCTCCTCTTGATATATCTCCAAGCTTATTCACTTGTGTCTACCAAGCCCTGCACTGCTCTCATCGTGAAACCATAGAATTGTTAAACTTGGAAAAAGTCTCTAAGATCATTGAGTCAAATCGTGTCAACACTCTTTGTGACGACAGCCCCAGAGACTCTTTTGCTGTACTACTCCTTTTTGTTTTGCATTACATCCTTCTTCTTCAACATGTTTTTTTACACCTGCCTGTATTGAATCTCAATCATTCATTTCAGACTGGGTCTTTGATTTATTAAGATTTTATTCTAATTTTAATCCCTGAAAATGCTCACAGCATTCCCTAGAGATTTGTAATTGTAATCTTCCTCCTAATTTACAAGTCATTAATGGAAATACTGAGTAGAACAAGACCCCAGGCACAGCCCTTATGTGTCTTTTCAGGTTGCCATTGGACTTGCTACTGTTCCTGGAGTACAAATTTGAAGGCTGCCCTGTATGCCTGCCCACAGTAAATTATACCTCAATTGTATGCACCTGGTTTGCATATAAGACTATCACATGCATTCATCAAAGCTTTCCTCATTCCAATGTGTGACTTGTGCTGTTTTTCCCTCCCTAGTCACTATGCTCCCAGCTCAGTCAAAGCAGAAAATTAAATAGATTAGGCTTAATTTGTTCTTGACAAGTCTGTATTTTCTGTTTTCTCATGGCTTTATCATGTGGGAGTGGATGCAGCTGCAGCACAAGGCGGCAAGCAGGGACATGGAAATTCTTCTTGGATCGCACACTTGCTCCCTCCTGCTCCACGATAATCAACATTTGTTATAAGTATTTTCAAGGGAATGGAATAATAATTTGTCTGATTTGATATCAAAGAAAGGCTGTTTGGTCTATGATACCTCAGATCTGTCTTCTTCCCCCTTTTGTTTGAAGTCAGATAATATGTTTGCCCTTCACTCATCCTTTGAGAATTTCTAGAAGGTCTTTACTCATGGCTAGGAGGCAGCCCTGACTATTTCCCTACTCCTTCCTTACTCCTAGCCTATGCTTAATTAAGCCCCACTGAGCTGGATACATCCAACTTGCATTAATGTTCTCCAGTCTCTTTCTCCTGTGTTCTACAGTATCTTTGCATTAAATAGCTAACATTTGATCATAGTGAACATTATTGTGGAAGGCTCTTCAAACACATTATCTTTATCTTTCCCAATGGAGCATGTATCTGCAAGTCAGTGGATGTGGTGCTGGCTGTTTCCATGCAGAGGGCAGGGGCATGGCATTCTGGGGTGGCTGCATGCACAGCACCACTGCAACCTGCTGGTTACAGTACCGTCTGACTTTATTGTCCTGCAAAAGATGAAATTAGCAAGGTAAAAACCTTGTTTAATGTCCTTTTGATAGGCTATTTTATATGCACACATGCAAAGACAGAGTGAGAAAAGAGGAGCAATTAAAATGTCCAAAGCCTTAGATATTCTCCTGGGATATAGCTCAGGGTTATATTTAGAGCAAGTAGCACCATCTAGTATTGAAACAACCATAAGAACCTGTTTTCCATTGCTCTAGTCTGTCAGGCTTTTATCACTTGATCTGAGACTTTCAGGTTGTGTCTCTCTCTCAGGCTAGGTTTATTTTAATATTGTCAGCTAAACCAATTCAACCATTTCCAAGAAAAACTAGAGGGGAGGAGAGAAGGAATGTTGTTTTGCCCACATTAGAAAAGGGAAAGAAAATATATCTTTCAGCTTTTTGATTAAGAGCTGCGGTGCCATCATGTACAAGAACAGGATCTATGGTGACAAGGCTTGGAGACATCTGTGCATGTTCTTGGCTTGCACTCATCTCTGTTTTGAGTTACTCCATTTTCTGAAGACTTTTCTCCCCATCCATCAGCAGTCCTCAGCCTCTGGTGCTAAGCAGCCCACTGGTGACCCAGCCCTGTGCTTGTGCCCTCACTGCTCAAGGGATGTGCCAGCAGAGTGTGCCTGTGTAGGGCTGTGCTTCTGGACTGGGATCATGCCTGTAATGACAGCTCCTGCTTCATCCAGTATAGGTGAGATGGGGTCTCAAATCTGGGAGCAGGCACAGAGGTTCTTCTGCTGCAAGTGTAGACAGGACAGTAGGTGTTCATCAGATGGGGAAGGAAGAAATTGGGGTGATGGATGCAAACTGAGGACTGGCCAGCAGAAGCTGTGAGGGGTGCAGGAGGAAGGATGGGCTGACTGCCACAGTGGTGGGCTGTGTGGGAAGAGTGGCTCAACTGGTGGGACCAGGAGACAGGAAGGCAGAGAAGAGATCCTGGAGGAGAGGGGGAGGACAGCAAGAAGGATTGGTGAGTGTGGGAAGGGGGAAATGAAGGCACTTGGTTATGTGGTGGTGAGGAGTTAACAGGGTTGGGGAGATATGAGGCTTCCTGGACAAAAGTGTTGGAGTTTGGATTAGATGGACAGAGGGATGGAGGAAAGCACAGTACACAAATTACTGCAACCAGTTTTTTTGGCTCATCCCATGTCTTCATTGTTTGGACAGCTATTTGCCATACTTAGGTTCATGTGTAGAGGCACTAGGTTCTTGCAACAGTTGCTTTGAATGTACCTAATTCACTTTTAGAGCTTAGTCCTTCAAAAAATCAGGTTGTAAGCACTTCAGACTGCGTGCCTAGAGTGGAGAGGATTGTTTCACTTTAGTCTGTCTCCATAAATATTCTGTCTGGCACATGTCTGATATGAAATGAGAATAATGTCACCCAGACGTGAGTGAAGATAAGCTAGTTTAATGTGTGACCCATCTAGATAATAGTCTTTGTAATTCAGATGCCTGTTAGTAACTATATCTTCAAAGCAGTGTTTGAATAGCTGCTGTAGAGACAGCCCAGGAAGAACTGCCATCACCTAGCCTGCACACCAATTGAGGCCAGAGTCCTGCAGAATTCAGTAGCCTCAAGTAATGTAATTAGAGACTGCAGCAAATTGTGTGTCCTTGATTTTGGCAATTCCTGATGTTGTATGCATCATTTTGCAGTATGAATCATGTTCCTTCAATGTTTTATTTTCTTGAAAGTTGTACAAAATCATTTATATTATTTTTATAAATAGTTCTGCAGAGGTGGGAGGGCAAATCATGCTCAAGAAGGACTTCAGGGGTTGTATTCAGCCAGTTAAAGGGTTAACACCTTCCCCTACATTTCAAATAGTGGAGGGCAGGAGAGATGTTACAGGGGGCAGCCAGGACCAAATCCTCTGACACTTCTGGTCTCCCACCCAATATGTGGCTGCTGTGCCAGGGCACTCTGTGGAACTTGGGCCAAAGGAAGGAGCCTGCCAAGGGCTGCTCAGAGCACCATGAAGGGAGCATTCAGTGCCATGCAAGTCATTTCAGAGCACACAGGTAAGACCTGCTTCTGCCATTGCTGCAGGTGTTGGCATTCATCATCACTGGTACTGGTCATCCTGCAGATGGGGGTGGTAGGCCCCGAAATAACAAGGCTTGGGAACCCCTGCCACTGAAAACAACTGCAGACAAAGGCAGATCATAAATAGAAAACAATGTGTTTCCCCCACTGAGAATGAGTTCCAGAAGCAGCTCAAAGGAAGCTAGCACCAAATTTCTTCAGGGTGTTTTTCAGGAGTGCGTTGGGCTTTTCTCAGGCCGGAGGTGAGATCCGTGCTCCTGGAACGAGCACCCCAAGGTGAGGTGCTCTGATGACGTTTCCATCTGCTGATCCCATTGTGTTCCGCTTGCCCAGGCTGTGGGTCTCCATTGTGTCTGTCTACATGGGGGCTGATGCTGATTTCCGCCGTTCACACTTGTTTCTTTGCATCTGAGAGTGCTGCTGAGAAGTTTCCAGAGAAAAGCTCGGCCCCTGTTTCCAATGTACTGCAGAGTTGTACCGGCTGCCGGGGACAAGTCGGAAACACTGGCAAGATAGCAGGCATCCTCAGGAAGCAAACCCTATCAGAAAGCAGTGATGTCATTTGCAAACAAAACAAACGAGGGCTGGAAAAACAAACTGTTTTGCAGCGTTGTTGATCTTCCCTCAAATTAGAAGCTCTGCACAGCCTTTACTCTGCGGTCCAGACTGACAGATTATTTACATGGAGTGCTGCAGCAATGGTTTTGTTACTCCTGCCAATCCAATTCCTTTGATTTTATTTTTTAGGTTTATTTATCTAAGGGAGGGTGGGGTGAGTGTCCCAGAACTCTAGCCAGATTCAGAAAGCTGGCCAGCATCCTTGCAGATGATGGGTGCTGACATGGTTGATGTCCTGCAAGCTTTGATTGGCTATGACTTCTGCACTGCCCTTTGAGGCTGTGTCCTGACAATGTCCCAACTAGTGGCCATCTGCCACCACTGCTGCTGGCTCCTTGGAGCTTGTGCCATGAGCACGGAGCAGGATTCTCCCCCTTGGTTGTTCCCATTGCGGTGCTGTGGTGGGCATAGTGATAGCATCCTTCTCCCAGATGGGCCTCCCCAGCACACATAACACCATGGGGTTTCCCCTTCCACACATGGTGAGTTTGCAGAGCAGGAAGAGACAGTCATACCAGTTCCTCATGGCACACTTCCACTTGTTGCTCCTCACCACGGGTGCCAAAAGAAGGATCAGAGTAAACCCCATGGGCTGGAGGTTTCTCACCCACGCAGCTTTGCCTCTGTGATGCTGCAGTGCAGGGCAGAGAGGGGGTTAAACTCTTCTCCAAAGCAGCCCTCTAACAGCAGGAAAAGCACATTTCTTCCTTGCACCTGTGAGCACTTCGATAGGCTTTCTGCTGTTTATGGTAGTCACATTGGATCTTTCTCCTGTTAGAAGCTGAACAGCTCTAGCAGCCAGCTGTTCCCTCTGCTCTGCTCGTACCTGGCTCCTTGCACAGTCTGGGCAGGGGGTGGATGGAAAATCAGCTTTTT
Source organism: Haemorhous mexicanus (assembly GCF_027477595.1). Classification (NCBI taxonomy): domain Eukaryota; kingdom Metazoa; phylum Chordata; class Aves; order Passeriformes; family Fringillidae; genus Haemorhous; species Haemorhous mexicanus. The sequence goes on along the minus strand of NC_082341.1, from coordinate 15,488,072 downwards.
AGGTCAGCATTCAAAAATAACCCACAAAGCCTTCTCTTCCTTCAATGAGGGAAGGGTCCCTTTCCTCCCTGCTTTCTGCCTGCTTGTACTTACTGCTGGCTCATCTACTCTGAGCTCTTACTGGGAATTTGGAGTTCTGTTCTAGCAGGGGCTAATATCTTTAGCACAGGGCTTTATTTCTCTGTTTTGAAAGGGTGTGTAGTATTGCATGTGTGAAAAGGGAGGGTATTCATTGAGCTCTAGGAACAGACTGGTTTAGGTGTTCAGGAGGCGCTCAGGATGGAAAGCCACTTTTGCAGTGTTCCAGGTTAAATTGTGGCTCTGCATAACAACTGTGCCTGTTTTTCTACACTGTGAGCTCTTCTTGGGTGAGTGCTGTGGCCACTGTGGGCAGTGCAGCAATAGCTGGAGGGTTCCTGGGTGCCTGGAGCTGCACTCCTGCAGGCTGGCCCAGAACAGCTGGCCAGACTGGCTCCACAGCTGGCACAGCATCCAGGAGTCAACTTGGGACAGAAAATGGATTGGGCACTGATAGGCAAAAAGTGGCCATAACACATGGAGTGCTGCAGCACAGAAACTGGTTTATATAGCACGCCAACCCATCCACTTCTGTGTATATGGAGCCTGAGAGATTTAGTACTAGTAAACATGGAACAGCCATCTCAGGAGTTGCTCCATTTCAGGTAAATCCTTGTGAACAATAGTGAACAGACTTCTCCCTTTCTTCATGCCCAGGACGAGCATTAGAGGCAGTGTATAAAGTGCACTTTTGTTATGATCTTTGCAGAGACAGTCTCCTTTAAGGAGCTGCCAGTGCAGGACTCATGATCCTCAGGTGGACCTGCTGCTACTAAGGACACACAGTACTCACTAGATGTGTTAAATGAACTCTTCATGCAAGGAAAAGAATCTTGTGGTTATATTTTACATAAATCTGTTTCTGTGTGTTTTGTGTGTTTTACCTTTTTATCCACCTTTTAAAAAATTCATTATTTTTTTAACACAGTTCAAACAGGTAGGAATGTATCAGGATGGGTCCATTGATTTGTACAAGCTTCAGAACAGAACATTACCTTCCACACATTTTAAAACTCTGGAAGAATGGGTATTCTATGATTGCCATTATAAGCTGTGAGAGTGGTATAGATAATAGAGACTGTTTTCAGCCAACTAAATCAGTTTGCTGGATCTTTGCTCTAGTCAGTGCGGAATTGAGGGCTGTCACTGGGGAAGAAAAATCTTGACCATCCTGTGTCTTGCAGATCCTTGAGATACAATACACATGGGCATCACGTGTTGTTTATTGTCATGTTACACAATGGAAGTGTGCTGTAAAAACAGCATATTTGAAATCTTAGGTTTTGTGTTATTCTAGCTGAGGATTGCAGCAGACTAATGCAGGGAGAAAAGAAAGCAATCTGTAAAAAGGACTGTTTAGCTGGGGTATTGCATGATATTACCTGGGTTTCTCATGTGGTTGCATAATTCGTTTTTGTTCTTATGCATATTTTGTCCTTGTTCATGTGAACATTTTTTTTTAATTGGAATATGCAGAACTGTAGGGAGAGGCTTATTGCTCTGTAATCCACCCCCTCCTCCTGCAGTAACTTAAATCATAATACAGAGCACACCTCTCCATGACTGGAGGATAGTTGTCTAAGGAAATGCCTGCTCAAGTTGTAGGCTTTCCTCCAGTGCAAAGTTTTTATTTTGAGGTTACATTAGTGAAACCTGAAAGCTGCAATCACCAGTGAATTCTTGAGTGAAAGGGACTGAGTCAGCAGCAGCAGCACAGCATCTGCTGCCTGGCTGAGTGCAGGGAGGTGTATTGTCTAGGGAAGGACAGCCCATGATTCATCAGCATCTGCATGCACTTTGCTTCTTCTATTTTATTAAGAGGGTGAAAAACTGAGTAGAGGAGATGAGACTTCTAGCTTCCTGAGCCTACCAGCTGATCAAAGGTATCTCTTGTCTAAAGTGGCCTTCTGATTGTTTTTTGTTATGTTTTGTAGTGATGGGTCCAGCTGGAAAGAGCTTTCTGATGGCACAGCTGTGAGTGAATCCAGCACAACATGTTCAGTGTCGAAGACCTTCTGATTTCTCATGGATACAAATTGTCGAAAAATCCCCCTGTTTCATACGAGAACAGATACGATGGATACCGGCATGAAGTCACGGGGAGCAGATCTGCTCAGAGACCAGCACTGAATGGGATTGAAGCAGAATCCAGAGCTGGGGCCTACAGCAAGAAACCTCTGGTGAAAACCAGCTCAAGCAGCACTGAAAGCAGCCATGGGAGCCAAGGGAGGCAAGCAGGTCCTGGTTACCACCATGACCTTCAGGGTTTGTCCACTTTTCATACTTCAGAAGGGGGGTAAGTTTCAGCATCATGCCATGGCTTTGCTTTCTCTTTCTTTTGGTCTTGACAAATAACTAATCATGACTCTAACCCTTAACACAATCTTCCTGTGATCCTTTCCTGCTCCCATCCTAGTAACCATTTCCGTTCACTGGATGTCCACATCCAGTGACACATCCATTCACCTTCTGCTAGAGAAAGGCCTTTGGGAACACTGGGATAATGGGAAGTGGCTGTGTGTGGGAAAATGTGTTTTACTAATGAGAAAGGCCTTTCTGATGGACTTAGGAAAGCTTAGTTCCAGCACAGGGGGAAAGAAAAGGGAAAAAAGTCATCCTTTTCTTCAGTTTTAAAACTGCACCCAGCTTCTTCTGCCACTTACACACCCAGGTTTTACTGTGGATTCAGCCACATGCAGCTCTTGGTGGGTGATCCTACATTCATTGAAGACTTGCTTGTTCTCCTAAGGCTGCTCTTGTGGAGTAAACATGAGAAGGTGCCTGTACACTTCTTTTACAAACAGCTCCAAGCCAGTGGAAGCTCTTGTTGTCACTCCAGAAAACGTGCTTGTACAGCCATGGCTTGCTCAGCACCGAGTACGTGCACGCCGGGGCCGGGGCCGGCTGGGCAGGAAGAGCTGAGTGTACACACCGACACTCGGCCATTGTTCTGCAGCTATTTGAGTGCTGCAGATGGACAAAGGAAGGGGGCTCGAGCAGGACTGGAAGCCAGCCCAAGTATGACGATGGTTTACAAGGAAAAGCCCCTTCCTCCTGCCGAGTGGGCTTGAAACTGAAAGCAGGGCAAACACTGTCACCTTGGGAGCTTGTCCTCTTACAAAGACCTTCAGTAACATGTGGCAAAGCCATGTGTCCCCTTACTCCTGGGCTCGTCTGCTCTTTCCCTTCACATCTTTTCCCCTTGCAAGTCTGTTTGCCTGGAGCAGGAATGGCTGCTGGTTGCCAGTTAGGATAATGGGCAGGAAGAGATATGAGCCTTCTAAAGCAGTCATAGGACAGCAAGTCCTGGTGAAGGTCTCCAGGTGGAACCATCCATTCTAGAGAAGGAAGGACAGAACACAGATGTAAGGGTAATTGGGAGGGTCCTTTCTGGTGTGTTTTGGATGAAGTAAACTGGACAACAAAAAAAGTGAGGAAAGATACTGAAAAAGAATGCAAGGGAAGGTTTTGAAGCAGGGGAAGAGAGCATGCACTGGTGCTGAAGCTGATGCTCAGTTTAGTTGTGAAGAGGATCTTGCTGTGTGAAGCTGGAAGCTACCACAGCCCTGCTGCTCCTGCAGCCCGTTTGTCAGAGCCTCTGTGGAAGCACAGGGGTTTGGGAGGGCTGCTGCCTCCCTGCTTCCCATTCCTCTGGGTGCATCTGTGGGGGCTCACACATCTGCCCCACATCTTGGATATGGAAAAAATACCTGTAATTGCTGGCCCTGGCTAAATATCAAATAATGCTCTCTAACAGTTTAAACATCTCTTTCTAAATGCAAGGGGTGAGACCTGCCAGTCTACAGCATAGTTAAATCTTAATACTGATTTTTAAAAGTGGCTTTTCCACATAACATAGGGAACGCAACCCTGGAAATGGCTTTGTCACACTTTCATAAAAATAGAAATATTTTCTTGCTTTTACTGTTAAGCAAAATCTGATTCTCAGTGAGCCTACTGGGAACTGTCACAAGGGACTAGCAGCTGGAAAACCTTTGTATCATCCCTTCCTTGCCATGCCTGGGAGTGTGGAGTGCCTCTGGTTAGGTGCATGGCACAGCCATGGCCAGGCTGGGAAAGGAGGAGGGAGCTCTCCAGGCTGGATCCAGCGCCTCGTGTCAGCTCCTGAGCCCCTCCAGGTCCCCTCCCAAGTCACAAGGCTGCCATGTGCATGTGAGCTGCTCCAAAGCTGGGCCTGTGGTGGTCCAGGTGGGCGTGCTCAGGCTGGTGACAGGCGGGCCATGGTGAGCTCCAGCAGACGTTTTGATATCGCTCTTGGTTTCTGGGCTGCTCTGGGAAATCAGCTTCTGGTTCCCAGGCTGGGAAAGGGCTGCACACTGCAGAGACCTGGGCACAATTTGGGCCCAAAGAGAAGATGACCGCCCAGCGAGTTACCCTCTGGGCATGGCAGGCTTCCTGCCACCATTTCTGGGTGCTGCTTTCCCAGTTAGCACAGGGCAGGAGAGGGCCTGAGCAGGCTGTGTGTGTGTCCTTCAGGGATGGTGACAGTTCCACAGCAACCCTGAGCATGGCTTAGGCTCCTTGTCCAGGGAATTATCTACACCATACTCTTGTTTATACCACAGATGTAGAACTAATCATTTCCCATACACCACAGAAGTGGGTGATGTTGCCAGCCTCGTGGCTGCCTTTGCGGGCAGGTTTGCAGGGCTGGCGGTGTTTTGTGATGGCAGGGGATGTTGCTGTTGTCTCTGCTTATTGAAGTTGTTCTGCTAATCAGACCTTGTTGAGGAGGGTAGAGGCTTCATAGCCATTGCTCCTGCTGCTTGTGAGGGGAGAGTGGTGCCTCAGTGGTGTGGTGAAGTGGTGTTTGGCTCCATCCTATTGCTCTTCAGGCACAGTGTGAGGGAGCAGATGGTGGGAGGGCTCTCCTGGCTGTCCTTGCTTAACTGAGCATTTGGAGGCCACACGGTAAAGGTTTGGAAGAGGAGACAAGTAAAGAAATATGGGAAAGCTGATCCTATGGGTATAGATGAGAGTTCTTTTCACAGGAGAACTCCCTTCTGATTGTGTCCTAAGTAGAGAGAAGAAGCACTTTGCTTAGCTGTTTGTGTGGGAGGAACTGTTAGTAGCTAGCAAATTTAGTGATAAATAGATATCATTAATGAGATCACCTGCTGGAACAATTAGAAAACTATATTGGTATTTTCCAGTGCTGGGTCTCAGAATGTGTATGTGAGGATAGGATCTCAAAACAGAACAGAAACTGCCAGTGTCCAGAACAGCCCTCTGAAAATTTTTCCACCTTGCTGACTTTCTTAACAGTGCTCTCTGGCAAAGTCTGTGCCAGTGCCTACAGCTCATGCAGGATGAGCTGCTGAGTGCCCAACACCTTCCACTTGCACTCTCGCAGCCAGCAACAGGGACAGGCATTCCCTACATAGCCTTGCAGTGGCCTAATTCTGCAGGGTTTGGACTTGGATGCCTGTGCCATGCTACTTCACTTTTGGCCCCATTATTGCATCATGTGAGGTCCTGCTGGTCCAGTGTCACCCTAGGGGAAAAAGGCAGCTTCAATCCATGGCTCTGAGCAAGACAGCTCAGTGAACTGTGGTCATACAGCCAGTGCAGAGTAGACTTATGGCCTCATTTTTTGTAAAGGCCTAAAATTCACAGAAAGCTAGAAATAGTTTTGGGGGTTTTAAACAATTTTAATTAAACTAACTTTATATAGAATCAATTCAAAGCATTTTATGAGAGCAAATGTGATATTCATTAGAAGCAGGCCTGTTAGAAAAGAGTTCATAATGTTAAAACCCACCTCCTTGATCCCTTGGGACCACTCTGTTCCTGGGACTTAAATCTCCACAGTTAGTCCCATGGGACTGCTCCATCCTTGGCTCCATCCTCCTCCCGGCTGTCAGGCACATGGGAGCTGCTGTGTCTGGGTGTGCATTTCTTTGTGCATCAGCACCAGCACATCCTGGAGATACACAGAATTGTGTAGTGACAGAGTCAGAGATGAGCTGCTGCACAGAGGGGCTGTGAAGTCTTCTCTTTGGTGATATGCACCACCTGATCTTTGGTGAAGCTGCAGTGAAGCATTTTAAACTTGCAGTGGCTCTTGGAAGTTTCCCCTTCCAGCACTTCATTGACTGCAAGAGCCAGAAGGGCCACATGTCCAGGAGGGAGGCACTTTCTGCTGCAGCTGTGGCCTCAAGCAGGGTGGTTTGCTGTGCCTGCCTACCATGACTGCATGCAGGTGTGCAGGAGCTGCTCTCCATCACTGGGAGCAGAGGAGACTTCAGGATGGAGCTGCACTGGAAGGTCCTTGGAGCATCCTCTTCCCACCACATGGTGCAGTGTCATCTTCACAAGTTTACAGCGTCCCTGATAGAGGCTGGCCATGTAACCACTTCTAGTGCCTTAGCCAGGACTTAGAGAGACAGATACTGTCTGTCCTATGAGGAGATCTTAGCAAGGATCAGGTTTAAAATGCTCTAAATGCCTGCTTTTAAATGTCTTTTTTACAGTCTTGTTGCAGGGATGACACAGTACAGGTTACACGGTGGTTTGTATCATGTTCTGAAGTTCATTACTGGAGCCTAGTTATTAGCCTTTAAAAATAAATTTAATCTTTTAAACAGCTTTTAGAAAATGGAGGAGCCTTTTCTCCTTCTGTTGGAAAGGATTTTAGGTTACTTTGTGTGGGTTTTTTTAATGGTGAATTAAGCTTTGCAACATCACAGGAAATTTAAAAATCAGAATTTTTAGGTGTTTTTTTAAGAGATACTACCACTTAACCTGGAATCATCTCAAAGAAGTCTGATGGCCTGTGCTGAGTGAGATGTCAAACTAAATAATTCTAATGGTCTCTTCTGATCTTGGAATCTCCGACTGTACTTCCTGCAATTTCTGTAGACCCTTTTACAATGATGGATAAAATCAATCAGAAAGAGCAACCTGTTCATTTTCTCCTCACTCTTGCTGGACCCTGTTTCTCACCTCATTTTGTAAACACTGATACAAATGGTGCCACAGCAGTATGGGGATGAGATAAAAGGTAGAAAACAACATTTGTTCAGCTGTGTGATTCCACATGGAAGTTTTTGTTGTTACTACAGTCAGCTTCTGATAGAGGAGGTGTCCTGTTATATTTCATTAATTAATGGAGATGTCTATTCCTTCTTGGGGTTCAGCAATCAAACTGTATTTCATGCTTCAGAGGCAGAACATTTTGTTCAGAAGTTCAATCTTAATCCAATTGAATTAATGTGAACAAGATGCTCCTTATCCCAGTCTGGTTTTTAAACTTTTAGACTCACAGGATGAAAGTAATATACATAAAAGAAAATTGCTGTGGATCTGCATGGCTTAATTTTCATTCTGAATTTTGACTAGTATTATGTCTTCATAAAGTCCTATTTAAATAGATCATTTAAATAGATCATGGTTTTGGGAAAAAAAAGCCAGATGACACTGTTTATGTACCTTGGGGTGGAGGGAGGAGGAAGAAATTCTTGGATTCTATGTACATACTTGTCCTATTTCTGTCAATTTTGATTTTTCTTTCCAGTCTTATGCTGGTGGCAGCCACATAGTGTAAAGGCAGTTATATTGTTGGACACCTTAGGTACAAGAATAGCAGAATGCAATTCAAGTAGAAAATTAATTATTTATATAGAAGAGTACCAATTTTGTTCTGTAGAAATGTATGAAACAGTTTACAGTCTGTTCAGAACAGACAATGAACCTATTCTGTTCATGTAAATCTGTGTTCTGAATTTCTGATATGCAGTGTCTAATGTCTTTCATATTTCACTGATGGATTCTTTTATTTAAGAATTTTATACTTCTTTTGAGGTATTTTACATTTAAAATATTGGTTCTGTCTTATTCAGAACTGTGTTGATACATCACCATTGTTGTGACATGTGTCATTTAATCCAAAGCACCCTGAAGAAATTTTTTCCCTCAGAAAGATGAACAAGAATCAATTCAGGAACTGACATGTTTAATTTCAGCACTTTCACCAGGATGCAAATTGTGTTTCTTACAGACTAAATCTTATGAAATCATACGATATAGACATCTACCTATTCTCCCTACCTCTGCTTCTTGGAATCCTATTAAACTTGAATACCACAGTAGTCTCCTTGACATCTATAGATTTTAATTTTTCAGGATATAGAAGTAATTTAAGACAGTCACTTCTGGTTTTAGAATGGCATCTTAGAATCAGAGGCTGGCCTGGTTTGGAAGGGACCTTCAAGATCATCTAGTTCCAAGCCCCCTGCTGTGGGCAGGGAATTTTCTAATGTCCATCAAGGAGGGCTGTGCATGTTTGCACAGCAGGTAACTGTGTGCATTTGTCTCTCTTTCTAACATCTTTGCATAGCTAACAACCTGTCAGAAGAGCTTCTTTCCCTTCCTTTACCCATGTTAATTGACTGACTTTTAAATCCTCTCATTAAAATTGTCATCTGGTTGCAAATAGATTACACAAAACCCCATTGGCATAACTCATCATTTGACCTCCTAATGGCCTTACCCATGGCAGAAAGAACAGGCACCTGTGCACACTGCCTCTGACACTGCTTTTTTTTCCAGGGTTTATGACAGGCCTCATTTAGCATGGTCTTCCCAGCCCAAGACTGATAAAGATCTGGCCTACTGGAGAAGACGAGGACAGGACTTCAGTGTGCTACTGGGCTGTTCCCAGAAGGCCAGTGTGGAGATGAAAGGCCTGGCTGCAGCCCCAGGGGCACCCCGGCACCCCAAGGAGAATCAGCTGAAGGTGGGGACAGGTGCAGGGTATGTCAGAAGAAGCGGCTTGCAGGAAAGCTGCGAAGTGCCCAGCAACTGCAAATGGCAAAGTCTGGAAGTAGAGAGCTGGAACCAGCCAAAAAAGGTAGGGAGGCAAATGTCTGAGGGTGACAGGGAGAAGCTGCTTCAAGAGCTGTATTCGCTGACCCTGGGAGACAACGTCCTCAGCACCCAGAGCAGGGGGAAATCGCAGTCGTTGCCGAGGGTCCTTTCACCTGAGAGCATGAGGTGCGTGGAAATGCCCTCCCTGACCAACAACTCGCTCAGCGTCACTAAAACCCCCTCCTATTCCCCAAACAGACCGAGTGTGGAACCAGCCAAGCACCATGGAACAGGAGGCAATTTCCTTCCCCTGGTGAAGCCCAAGTATGGGAGACCTCTCAAGCCTCCATCCTATGAACTGCAGCGGCAGACACGGGCACCTGCCGAAACCGTGGGTTTCCAGGACCACTACCAGAAAGAGGAACCTATCTCCTACTTAGCCAAAGTCAATGAGCCAAGGCAAGATGCTGGCATTCCAGACTCTGGTTTGGAGCCCCCAGTGTATGTACCTCCTCCTTCTTACAAATCCCCATCTCACCAACACGTGACCCCACATTCCCCCAGTGAAGTGCCTAACACCAACACGTGCGCCAGCAGTGATCCACAGGGTCCTGCAGAGCGGGTTGTCCCCTGCCAACGACCAGCAATGAATACTTTTGAAGTGGGGGGTGACCCTTGCAAAGACAATCATTCTCCTCATGGGAAGCAAAGCCATGCAAGGCGCCCTGCTGACCACCTGCGTTCCATTCAGTATATTCCCTTCGATGATCCTCGGATACGACACATTAAAATTGCACCACTGGAAGGTCTGCAGGGCAACTCTAACCACACTGAAAATGCATGTAGTCCCAGTTCTGGTGCTTTGCAAGGGAGAAATCTTGAAGTGCAGTACAACAGTGCCTTTGTGGATGCATCAAACTTGTCCAGTTCTGCGAAGGGAGAAAGAACTTCCGACAGCTCCACCCATAGCAACAGATGGTTGGCACCATCCATCCGAGATCAGGAAAACTGTGCCTTGCCGGACCAAAGAGACAATTGTAGAGCAACTAATCACAGCCCCCGTAACGCAGCCAGCACAGACTACACAAAAGGCAAACTTTCTGTAAGAAATTCACATATGGACAACACCTGTGAGACTGTTACGAAAGTGAAAAAGTTTGAACCTGGAACTGGGATGCAGAGCAAAAAGAGTTCAAAGAAAAAAATGAATGAAACTATATTTTGTTTGGTCTCCATCCCAGTTAAATCAGAATCCAATCTGCCAGATACAGATAGGAACAACAACATAACTCAGAGCCCTGATAAGAATAGGTTTGATAACAATGGAGCTTTGCAAGAACAAAGTCTCTTAAGTATGTCTTCAACAGACTTGGAGTTACAAGCGCTTACAGGAAGCATGACCAGTAAAAATGAGTTACAAAAACAAGAGCTGTGGAGACCAGAAGAGTTCAAACAAATGAATGACCTCAGATTTATTCAGCCTACAAAACACAGAGAGCTCAAATATTCTGGCTCCTGGCCAGGTGATCAGTACAAAGACCAGCAGACTCAGACAAGTTTCTCTGAAGAATCTGAGAGCCCAGAATTTTTCCATGGTACAAAGCCTGGGAAGCCTGATAGTAGCAAACAGCTATCTCCAAAATTCCCGGGATGTACAACATCCACAATGGGGGCAAAACAGACAGGGTCACCTTCTGATGAGAGAGGCTGCAGACAGAGCAGTTACAGTATGAAGGGCCAGACTCACTTCAGCCAGTCCAGCAACAGTGCATTTTCTAGGACTGGCACCTCAGTCCTTCAGTCTCCCTCCCCAAAAGCCCACCAGAGCCAGCCTGTGCCTGTCCAAGAGAGGGAAAATGGCCTTCTTTCCAAGGGAGATGTAGTTAAGGGAGAACCAGGTGCTCCCTGCAACAGTACGGAACCGTTTGGGCAGTTCCTGTTGAAACCTGTAAGTCGCCGTCCCTGGGATGCAATAAGTGAGCTAGAAAGTTTTAACAAGGAGCTGCAGGGGCAGGAGGAGAGCTCAAGCAGTGAAGAAGATTTGGAAAGTGCTGCAGTTCCTCTGCAGGCAAGTGCCTTTATGCAGAGAAGGGAGTCCCGAAATGAGAAATCAAGCCAGGAGCCAAAACGTGGTGGGAAATCAGAAATGGTTGTGCCAGAGGTGCCTGTAATTAGGTCAGGAAGGGTTAAAAGTAAGTCTGAAAGTTGGAGCATGGGGACAGAGTATGGTGGCGAGCCAAGATGTGGTGGCTCTCAAGGCTCCTCAAAGCCAGGAGGGAGCAGTGAAGGAGTCAGGCCAGCAGATGGAAGACTGATAACAGAAATGGGGATGAGGGAAGCCAAGAGCAGAACAAGCAAACAGCCAGTTCATGAGGGTCCTGTCAAAAGAGTTTTGTCCAGTAGCCCAAGTAGTTCATGTCACAGTAATCCTTTCAATAACCCTGTCTTTCAGGAGATGAATGAAGACCAAAATTACCTAGACTTTGTTAAACTGAGCAAAGCTGCAACTCCCACAAATGATAGGGTATTAGAGAGAGGGTCAGTAGTACGCTTGTCACTAACAAAGAGGAACCACAGGTGCTCTGAGCCAGATTTGAGGTCAGTGGGACTTGATGTGGCCCCAGAACATGGTGCTAACAACTCTGATCACTCTTCGGATGCAAACGCAGTGGAAATCCCTGTGAATGAGTCATTGCAGGCAAGAGCTGCAAGAATTTTAGGTATAGATATAGCAGTGGAGTCTCTCCTTCCAGATGACCATGTTGGACCCCACCCAGGGACTAGCCCTTCAAATGGTGCTCAGGACTTTAAGTCATCAACAACAGGGAGTACAGCAAGTAACAAAGAAGGAAAAAAAGAAGATTCTTATGAAGGCAGACGAAAGTGTGGCTGGACAGAGAGTGCTCTCTTTGTCAGAGCAGGAGGGCGATCTTTATACCCTATTGAAAGCCAGGCCACTCTCCAGGAAGCCAGCGCTAAACCACTGGTGACTGAGCAAGTTCTTGAACAACCTGTGAGTCCCAGCCAAACTGAGGACCAAAACTTGGTTTGCAAGTCAGCTGCTTATCAGCATTCAGAGAAGAGAGTGAGGAGCACCTCTAAAGTGATAGAGACGCTCCAAGGCAAGCTCACGTCTCCACCCAGCCGGACTGCCATGGATCGCTTGGTGCGAATGAAAGAAGTTGACTCTGTGTCGCGCATGAGACGCCTGAGCATTAAGAGCGCAGACTCGGGAGAGGAGGTGGATGAGGAGAAGCTGTCAAAGGTATCAGAGGAGAGAGGAAGCAAACTGGCAAGCTCAGGGGCTGTTTCCAAGCGTGTTATCTCTCTCAGTGAAAATGGATGTTTAGGTGGAATGGACAAGAAGAAGATCGACAGAGATTTTTCGTTAGGTAAGAGCCTGTTATGGGAGATCCAGATGGGTACTCGTTTCTTATGTAATGGGCATGATCAGTTTGCTTATGCCCACGTAATGCTGCTCAAATAGTAACAGGCTGTAGGTGGTACTATCCTCATCTGGGAGCCACCCACTTTGCTCTCCTTGTGGAAAAGATGAGTGTTCTCTGGTCCCATTTTAGGAATTGTTACTTTAAAACTCACTTGTGATACAGAAACTCATTCACAGAGACTGGAGTGCTCCCTAAGGTCTTATCTCTGTCTAATTGTTTCAGGGAATGGCCAGGCTAAAACAGTGGAGTTCAAAGACAGTCACTCTAATGCCAGTGTTTGGGAACATGTGGTCATTTAATCATAGCTGTTCCTTGAATGCCATTTTTTTCCTTCTCTAATACTTAAGTAGACACATACTATATCATAGTTCAGAAGAAACTAAAAATAAAAATCTGATGTTCTTCTATGAAGCCTCTGGGAAATGGCTGTATATAGGGGCCTGGAAATTCTCTCTCTCGCATATTTTCCAGATCAGATGTTGAGAATCACTATTAACCCCAGGATAAATGGAAAGTTGACTTTTTCAGTGAACACCTTTTTTTTTTTTTTTTTTTTTTTTTTAACTATTTTTTGGTGTTTCTCATCTCTCTCTAAAACATATAAACTTGTGTAGTCCATCCCCAAAGTAAAATGAGCAGTTCCCTCTCTGAAACAGTTTTCATTTGGCATTTTTTTTAACAACTGAAAATCAGTTGTTGCTATAGACCTGTGTAAAGGGATAAATTTCCCAGGCCACCTGCCTAGTCCATTAAATAAATTGGAGTGAGCAAACATAGAGTGTGAAAGCTGTTAAATTAGTATTAATCTCCTCCTTCCTTTTTCCATTCTTTCTGTTACAGTTGACACTTTGCCTTGAAATCTGCTCAGGTTATTCATTTAACCTTATTGATAAAAATCTATTCACAGTTTTCCAGTACAGAGGGACTGAAATTAAATGAGGTATACTTTAAACTGGATTTATGCAATTCCAGCTGAAAAGAAATGTTCTAAGTATTGACTCCCCCAGCCTTGAAGCCCTTTTCTCCATGTCTTTTTCTGTATCCCACATCTTTGTCTCTTTCTGCTCTGAACTGTATTTCTCCAGACCAGATTTTTCAAACAGACTGATTCAGCTTTCTTGTACCCATCAGGTCTAGTCTGCCCCACATGCATTTCATATGCTTTCCTCCCTTGGGGTTTCTGCTGGAGTGAAGAAAATAACTGTTGTGGTGACATGACTTCAGGGATGTATCAAAACAGATTGTGTGCGTTTTATTGGAGAGTTATTCTGCAGTAAATTAGGTCTAAATTTATCCCTCTTGCTGACAATGCCAGGCTTATATTCTGCAGTGTGTTCCCACTGCAGCAGCTCCCTCACAGCCATAACAGCCCTCCCCATGTTTGGATGGCATGAATGTCCCTTCCTGCTGTGCATGTCCAGGGTGACACACATGGGATAGGCAGGTGGCTTCTGGCCTCTTCCCATCCAAAGAGACCCTGATTTGTTGCTGGCCCCAAAAGCTTCACCTTACAGAGGGACTATAGATTCATGTTTGTAAAAAGGCCTGATGTTGTGTCTTCCTCTTTTAAATCTCACTCCAATTTTCACAATAGCTCATTGGTACCATTGAAATGAGAATTGAGAATACCCAAATGAGAATTAATCCTGGAAAACCATTGTATTGTTGCTTTCAAAGAGTAAATATTCCATTCTAAAAGGCCACTCTATTTGGAGCAAGGTAGGGTGATGTTAGTCTTATAACTGCAGACTGGGCCTGTCACAGAGGCTGCAGCCCTTAGCAGAAACAGGCTTTCACATGTATAATGTGGCTTGGCAGGCGAACAGTCATCTCAGAGTAAGAGCCCTGCCAAAACTGAGTGCAAGAAGCTCATCTTACTATGCAAATACTGCCATTAGGAGAACATCTCTAAGTGTTCCCAAATGCATTGGATGTCTTTTCTCCTTTGCTGTTGGAAGACATGAGTCTGCTAATCTGGCTTTGTTTCTGTAGAGAGCATTTCAAATGAGCTTAACCGAATGTTGAATAAGCATTTCTGTGTCAGTGCTAGAACTCCAATGTCTGTTGCTCTCAAAAGGGTGACCTGGCCTGTCAGTCTGGCACTTTTGTGTCCTTTAGGTTTAGGTGCTGAGGACGTGGGTAAGCTTTCAGGGAATATACTGAGCCATGCAGAGGCTCCATGTCTTGTGGCCTTGTTTTCTTCCTTCCTCCCCACCCCTGTCCTGCCACTCCCTGAAATTTTGTGGGGAATTCTGTTAATGTGAATGTGTCTGGCCTTAGGAAAATCAGGTTTCTGAAATGTAAATCCATTTTTATTCTTAGGTCAGCCTGTCACAGAACACTTCAGAATTTTATGTTCTAACACTTTAGATGGCAAAATATTTACCATAAAAAAAAAAAAGTTACTGCTTTAGAGGCATCTTTGTACACTATCAGTGTACTATCAGCTTAAAAAGATGCTGCATTATCCTAGAGCACACTAGCCCTCAAAAACTTTATTTCTGTTGATTTTTTGCATTCATGTGGTGTCTGTTTGGAAATACCAGAAAAGGCTTAGCAGAAATCATAGGTGTTGCTGGCACAGACTCCTTTCTTGGCTGGACTAGCAGCTCAAGGAGGGTGGGCAAGAGAAGTGATAAAAGATTCTGCAACACAAATCCACCCACTGGGGCCAAATCCAGAAGTCCTTTCTTAGCCAGTTCCCCCTTGACGTGAGTGTGGATGTAGCAGATGGACACTTGCACATAGGAGCAAAAATTTCCCTGGAGGATTTTTATGCTTTTTATGTTTGAATAAAGACATTCACTCACATCAACACAAAAGTCCTGAGGATGAATGTTTTACTCCAAAGTGTGATATTTGTGTGTGGAATTATTTTCATGCTCAGCTGTTTAAATGTGAGTGCAGTGGGAGTACAGCCTACGGGAGGGACGTTTAAGGTTAGCACAGATACTCAGGTTGTGTAAGAGCAGAAGCAGCACGCGGCAGCGCGGCTGCAGTGCCGGTTTGTCTGGGCCCCTCTGCGCCTGCAGACTCCTCCCTAGGTAGCCCTGGCTCCTTCATGCCATGACCATGCACATCAAGGGCAAGCCAGGTGTCTGCATGATGGCATTGGGCAGGCAGAGCTCACAGGGCAAAGCCTTTTCGTTGCTATCCTGTCCCAGAGGGACAAGGGTGAAGTAAAAGGTTCATGCCTGCTCACTACATGGCCAGCAGTGGGATAAATCCAATTAAGAAATCTGATAGAAGAGTGTCCTCAGGGATTTGGGAAAAGGAAAACCAACTTGTGGTATGTCCTGTGAACTGGCAGGAGGGAGGCTGGAAGTGAAGAGTGTTAGCAAGCCATTCCAGTGCTTTAGTGAGTAAGGCTGAAACATGAGCTGCAGTTTTGCACACTGAAGCAAGACAGACTAACCATAGTGATGCAATGCAGCTGTACTTTCCTATTTTCTGTTGAATTAATCTGAAATGAAGGATTTTCAATCAAATGAAAAGACCCTGATGACTGCGTGGCATAATCACTCCTTCAGCCTGCCTTACACACCCTGCTAGGATGCTTAAAGCATTTGCTGGTCCTTAGTGTTCAGTACAAGGGGGAGCAAATCTTATGTCTTTTTCTTCCTGTCAAAGCACCTGAAAACTGGAAGTAATCACTTAGCATTCAGTGTGCTTATTCCTACCTACCCAAGGCCTTCCCAAATTCTATCTTCATGCATGTGGTCAGAGTTGTTCCTGAATTATGCTGGTAAAAACACAGAAATTGGGTCATGAATGCGATATGTATCTTTAATGCAGCAAGCTTTATCAGCTTCTCTTTTTTTAAACAAAAACTAGGGAAAAAATTTGTTGTTTCCACAGCTAGAAATATTGAATAGATTTCACAGTACATTATTAATAGAGTTTTCTTGGTTTTTTTCCAGATACATATGACCCCACCAAAGTTGAAAAGGTGTGAGATTAATGAAGAGGAGAATAGAGAAATTTCTGCTCTACTAAGAATGTTTCACTGATATTTTTCTGGGTGCTTTTTGTTTGGTTTTTGTTCTTTAACATTTGGAAATTATCTCCATTTGTGATGTTCATGGTGTACTGATAATGCCTTTACCACTGCCACTAGGAATTAGCTATTCATGTCTGAAACTGTTGCGGAGACCACAGGAAGATGACTTCTACGTTGGAACCATCTGGCTTTGTAGTGTTTTTAAGACAATACCTACCATTAGCAAAGAGTTTTCATCTGAACTTTATTTCAGTCTTTAGCAAGGATAATGAAATGCATCAAGTGAGGTGTTACATTGGTGTAAATGTAAATGTGGGAAATTTGTGAAATTATTTTTAAAAGAATGTGAATCTATAAGCTAAACTTCTAAGTATCTACATTCTAAACTTTGTTTAACTTAAGGGATTTTTGGCCATAAGTAGAAAGTGCTGCTGCACTGTGTGGGGAAAGGAATGGGAAAGAATCGTAGCAAAGACTGATTGTGAAATTCTCTCTGACTTCCAGAGTTTGAATTTACTTGGATTAAATACTTACTTGCCACCTATAAAGAAGAAAAACAAAACCCAAAAGCTTCTAAAAGATGGAAGACTTTTGTAGTACAGTGTACAGAACATGTAATTATAGTATCTGGCAACTATGTTTCAAACCAATGCAAAGTATACCACTGGCTGTTTTGCACTCAGTATTACCTGTTTTTGTTTTGCTGTTTAGAAATTCTTTATATGAAAGAATAGTAGCTGGTTTAAAATAGCCCATTTTAACAAAGTAACTATATTTCTTGTTACAGAATACTATCTATTTTTCTACGATGTAAACAATTGCTAACAAGTGGCAAGTATAAAGAAGTATTATTATTATTATTATAATTATTATAATTATATTTTAAGAAGACTTATTCCTCTGAGTGAAGGTGCCCCAAGCAGATTTCACTTATATATCTTAATGCACACACCATATTGCCACTTACTTGGTAGTGCTACTTTATTTTGCTCTGAAAAAAAAGTCATCCATCTATCTATCTATCTATCTATCTATCTATCTATCTATCTATCTATCTATCTATCTATCTATCTATCCATCTACCACAGGGTAATTTCTAATTTTCCCCACTCAACCCTTTGATCATTCTTTTTGGAGCCACTTTCTGAAGCACACTGAGAACTCTCCAGGCTGGTGCTGCTGCCATTCCATTCCAGGGACGCTGATCACCAAAAAGTGGGTTTGGATCTTTGTCCCAGTGTTGCCAAGTGGCTCAGATAAAATACTTGCTTGCTTTCTTATACTTTGTTCCCTTTTACAGATTATGAGTTTGGATTAGGCCAGTGCACAAAAGTAAGCAAAACTGGGTTCTTCTTCCCTGAAGTCACCAGGTGTTGCTGGGGAGAAGTTCGGGTGTCTTTTTGATGGCATTTAAATACATGGCTTTAAATATATTTTATCTGCACACACAAATGCATGAATTACAGAATTTATAATAAAGCCTATGCATTCTGCCCTTTGATCCTGAATTAGCCTGCTAATTATCTGTGTCTTAAAAGCCTTTATGTCCATTCCTGTAAGTTTTTTGTAAGTACCTGTGTACTAACATTTTTCTGATGACTTGTTCATGTACTTCAGCAGTCTATTCTATTGGCCTTCTCTGGGTTTTAGCATAATTTTATTTTTTAAAATCTTGTAATTTCTTGAAATATTTTTTCCTAAGTCTGTAATTTGGAAAGAACGATCGGGAAAAACACTCATCCTGTGTTTTGGCAGCAAGAGTTTCTTGTCTGTAACACATGATTCTGTTACATATGGACTATTTAAAGCTTGCTTGAAAAGAAAATGTGGTGTATGTTTTTTTTTATTAACTCTTGCACATGCTGTGTAGCAATACTTGTTGACAAACTGTTCCTACCACTCTTACTATATTCACCTCTCTTCATCACCATCTAGGACATCCGGGGATTGTAAATAGCTGCTAAACATGTTTCTCCCCCCAGTGCCTCCCCACCTGAATTCTGCCCATAAAAAACAGTTCTGAAAGAACTTCATCCACTCTATCTTCCTACTAACCAGTGAAGCTGAGATGCATAGCAATTAATTGAAAGTTTTAGTTTAACCTTGATTGCAGAAGAACTGTAAATTGTCCCGTAGAAGCATTCCTATTACTTTCTGTTTATGTCTACATGGAACAGAAGTTTTCTGTGCATTTTATTTTCTTCTGATAGGAATAGGTTTATTGATTCTGCAATGCATCTGTTTCATCAGTCATGTCAAGTAATTACTTTTCCAAAGCACACAAACATCCAAGATCTTAAAAAAAAAAAAAGAAGAGAAAGAGGCAACAATATTGCAGAGAAAGTTTTATTGACCAAAACCAAAGAATGAAAACCTAAAAAGTGGGTAAGCTTTGTTTTGCAGTAGTATGTGACTGACCAGTGGATGAAGGAGCAGAGTTAGTACTCTTTTAAAAATGGTGAATTCCTCTAACAGCATTGGTAGTTTAATTTGATACTATGATACAGACAACTTAGAAATCCATAGGGTACAGCTTTCTCAACAATTCTGCCTCAGAGTTTCTATAGCGTCAATGCCATGGGTCAGCTGTTGGAATGGACTGGATTGTACCATAGCTGAACCACCTTTCCAGAAGCCTTTTGTCAGTTTGCAGTCAACAGAGAGCTCCTTTTATGCCAGACATGGTTAAAAACCAGCAAATGGGGATTGCCAGTGCCTGTCTCAGTAGGTACATAAAACTGTCTTGGCAATTGCCATCCCTGGTAATGGCAACAGCAGGGGCTCAGGGCTGAGCGGGTGCAGAGGTGGAGGATGCAGCAGGCTGCTTCCAGTGCTTCGTGCAATGCAAGCACAGTGAAAAGTGAGGAACTCTGCCTTTATTCTAGGGGGAAGAGCAGAGCTATTGTTTTTACAATGTGTTGTGTATCCAGCTCATGCTGCTGTTATGCTGTTATAGCTGAGGAAGCTGAGGTCGGGGAAAGATCCTGGTTTCATGAGCATTCTCAGAAATTCATGCAAAAACCCCCCAAACCTGACTGATCCATACATTTAAAAAAATGTTTAATGGGTACACTCGGGACCTGGATGGCTACAGAGGACCTGCCATCTCCTTCCCTTTACCCTGTTGAAATCCAGAAGGAACAGTCACATCCTGAGGGGCTGGTACCAGTAACAGCGGCTGGTGGCAGGGAGATAAAATCGAACACGACATTCCAGGCTTCTATTTCCTACATGAGGAAGAGAAGCCACCCGTGAACTCCGGGGCTGTCGGACGGGGCAGGACGGCCTCTCCTGGTGCGGCAGAGGCAGGGGGAGCGGGGCTGGGTTGGGGAGCGGGTCTGGGATCTGGGCTGGGATGGGGAGCGGGTCTGGGATGGGGAGCGGGGGACGGGCGGGTTCTGCCGGGGGCGGTGCATCTGGGGAGGGCAGCGCGCTCCCTCCTGCGGTTCCCGAGCGCCAGAGGGACGTTGGTTTCCCTGAAGAACCTCCTTGCTAGAGTCGTCTGGAACTAGACAAAGTGCGGTCTGAGCAGAGCTCTTCAGTGTTTGAGATGCCCCCACCACCACAGCTACAGAAGGGAATGAGAAGGCAAAGGAGGGAAATGCCTCTAAATGAGCTGAGACCCTCGGTGACAGAAATGCTCAGTGATACAGTGCACCTGACCAAGCATCACTCATCAGATATTAACTCAAGAAGCTTTCCCCAGGCATAAGAAGGGCTGCTGTACTTCATACCACAGGTTTGTCTTTATTGAAAACACCAGCACCATGTATCAAAACCATCAAGTTTCCTTGACTCAGCTCCTGATGTGGGGAGCAAGTCTTTGCACTGAAACATCCAATGATTCTGGGAAAACAGGAAGGACAGCAATGCTTAAATTTTTAAAGTCTCAGAATTAACCTCTCACCCTTGAAAAATAATCATTCCTATCAAAGCTTATTTAAGGATAAATATTGAAATTTTGCAAAATATTTCTGTTTAGTATCACAAATCAACATAAATATCTAGAATCAACATTCTGTTGCCTCTGCCACAGGGACAGCCAGCTGAAGATTAGTTTTATAATGCTCTACCTTTTCTTTGGGTTAAAATGTTGATATGTTCTTCACTGCCTCTTTTCTAAGGAAAAGAAGAACAGTGGAGTGATTGGGAGAAATGCAGAAATCAAATGTTCTTGCATTTTAAATGATAAAAGTTCTCGCAATTGCTAAGTGGGTCCTTTTGTCCAGCTTCAAAATCTGATAGGCAAGTATATGTGAGAAATGAATCTTTACTTGGCAGGAGGCTTCAGCTCAAAGAAGACAGACAAAACAGTGCTAAAAAGAATGGAGAGAACTGACAGCTTGTTAGACTTTTGAATGTTTTGTGTGAAGCTGTCCTTTTGGAAGACATTGGTATTTTCTTGGTTGAGGATCAAACAATCCCCTAAATTTCCCTCCACTGGCAATAAGCCACAGTTCTGCAGCCCTAATTTACTGGAGTGGATTTTAATTACAAGTGGAGTCTAAAAAATTTAGACTTCTATTCTTCTACATAATCTAAATAAAGGTTCAAGCTGAAGATTTCATGAGATGATGAATATATCACTGAATTAATTAGAAAAATTGGAAAATTGTGATTTCTTATTCAAATTTGCATGAAAATGTTCACTGTCCCTCCCCTGTGGACTAAATGAAACCTGTTTACCATCAATTCTATTTTCAAAGAAAAAGAAATATTTCAAACAAAGAAAAAGGGAAATCCTGATATCCATAGCAAAGCCCAAACCACAGTGCTACCTCCCACCCATGCTGAAAAATATGTTTGCAATATGGCATGCAGAGCTGCACAGCAGGGAGAGGGTGAAGGGAACTTAAATCAGAATTGACCGACACATGGCTGAGATTAGAAATAGAAATGAAATTTCCCAGCCAAGAGAAACCACAATAACATACTTATTATAAAATGAAGGAGGAACTTTCTACCCTTAACAGCCACAATCTCAGCTTTCTTTAGAGCTCTGGATCAGCAGAGAAAATAATCAGAACCATTCTGAAAGCCATTCCCGACCTGGAAAACAAGGAGATATGTGCGCTAGACAATGAATCAGTATCCATGTGTCTTTGTCCTTATACAATACAGATAATTCTCCACACTGTCTTTAAGATACTGTGGTCTTTCTCCAAAACTAATACTATGTCATTGCCTTGGTTTTCTTCTTCTCTCACTAGTCCACAGGCAGATTTAGTGGGACAAAAATAGAGGAAATAGATGTAAGCAATTATAATACTATTTATATGATATCAGAAGATGAATGTGTTTTAAGAATTTTCTTTGTATTTTTTTCCTGCACAATGCAAATACTGTTTCTGGGCTTAAAAGTAAACTAGAGGAGTGCTTTAATTCAAGACATTTTCCAAATAAAGACTTTGCATGAGTACACTACTCAATGATGTTGTTGATGTTGTTATCATGCGGTAAAATGGAGCATGTGCTCTGATTTTAGCACTGCCTTCACAAAAGTTAAATGTATTGGTGAAGTGTTAAAAGGCTGCAGTATTCTCTAGGGGTCTGATACTTCCAAACCTGGTGTCTACAGAATGAGGTACAGATTTCTTTTTTTATTTTAAAGAATTTCTTTCCACATCCACACTGTCTCAGACCAGCACAGACAATCATTTCCAGGCTGTGTTCCGTTTGTTTGCTACCTGTAGGGCGTGTTCTGCCTCTGTGCGAGGGCAGATTCCTCCTTTACTTCCTGGCAACCAGCCATGTGCAGCGGCCAAACTTACGCCACCAGAGCATTTTCCACTCCATGTCAGTGTTTTCCCCTCCCTTTGCAAAAGTTGATATGGCATTGGGATAGTTTACTTTGGCTGTGTTGCCATAAAGAATGGCATGTTCTGTATCTGTGTTGATAGGACTTCAAGAGAGCTAAGTTATCAAGTTAATACAATTTTTTTTTTCCCCAGGCAAAACTGTAGGTTGCTCATGGCTAGAACGTGCAGCTCTGTCTTTTGTCACTGGCTCACAAGCAGGTTAGACCTTACTGTCACACTCACATGTATTGCTGTGTAGAAACAGTGGATTCATCCCAGCACCTCTCACATGTAGCCAACAAACCTGTGGAACAAAAGACCCAACAGATCTGGGGAGGCTGAAGATAGGAATCATTGTGGCAGTTTTGCTCTCCTCTTCATCATCCAGCTAATGTGATCTCACTATACCCTCTCCTTTCCCACTGGCTTGAAGTATAAAAATCTCTAGTCCAGCATAATCCTACCTTCTACCCAATTTGAGTCTAGAAACCAATTTTCCTACATTTCTTCTGCTGGTAGGAGAATGCTTGCAGTTCTTTTCTATTGCTGATATATGGGGTTTTTTGTTTCTACTCTTTACCTTAGTTTTGATCCCTGAATCGATCCAAGCATGTTGTTCATTACTTTTTGCATATGTACCTAACAGAATGGGCCCATTTGCTATTAGCTACAGAAGGCAGAAGCCCAGGGTCCAAACTCTCCTGTTACATTGAGACCCAACATTTCGAAGAAAGGGGCTGGTCGTATGTTCGGGAACCACACACAGCCCTGTAGGAAAGGTGAAAGCATACGAGCAGAGACATTTCTGCACTTGCTACCACCCACCCTCTCTGCTGTATCAAGGCTGATGCCAGCCCCTCCAGCAGGGAGCCATCTCTCACTTTTGCTCCTGGATGTCACCTGGCCAGCACTCTCATGGCATGCTTCAGGGGGCACATGTTCTGCTTGCTGCTACCAGGCAGGGACTGGGGCTGGCCAACACAGCCTGAACTTCTGCCAAGCAAATCTGTCTGTGCTCAGGCCCACCCTGGCCTGCAAAGCACATCAGTGGGAAAGTGTAGTGATGGCTAAGGATGAGCAGAGGTTGCTCAGCTCTCACTCAGAAGTTTCCTTGCTAAGTCAATCAAAAACCCTCCCAGATGCACTGCTTCCCTTCACCCCCTCTCCAGCTCTAATTGGGAGAGCCAGAAGCTCACTCACCCTTTGCCACTCTAGCCCACGCATGCCTGACCCTTGATAATCACATAAGACCCTCAGCTCTTATCTTACTCTCCACACACCTCATCGTCTTTATCTCTCCCACTGACCTCTCACAGCCCCTTTGTTTGACCTTTCTGGGCAACAATGGTATGTTACCACGTTCAGTTAAAGCTATTTTATCTCTCAAAATCGTCCCTCTCTTGGGGGAAAGAAAAACAGCCCCCTGGGGAATCCCTTTGCACTATTTATGCGGTTAGGTGCTAGCACCAGCCTGCAGAAGTGTGATACCTCAGGAGATGATGCAGAAAGGAAGGAAGCCAACTCCTTCCTTTTATCCCTTAAAAGAAGATCACTTATTGTAACAATAATTAAGATCAAGGCAAATTCCTGGGGAAAAATAAAAGGAAAAAACTCTAAAATCTCTTTGAGGTGCTGTACCATGGCTCTGTAGCATACAGTCTGTAGTGTATTTACAGGCCAGCTGTAGCTCAGTTTGCCATCGACAGCCAGTCCTTGGGAAGGGGTGAGCAGATGTTGCCCTAACCAGAGAGCTTCAGCTTCTCTTACCCCTTCCCTATGTGATTTAGTCTGCACCCTATTTAGGCTTTTCTTCCATGTACTGCCCCAGGTACAACCTTCAGCCTTTCAGCATAGTCACAACAACATCAGTACTCTGAAACCCACAGAGCCATGAGCATGGCAACCTGGCCAGCTCACGTCATTTGAAGTGGCAGGGGGTTATGACATTTTTCGGGCAGGAAAGCTTGTCATTTGTCCTATTTTCTCATTATTATTGTAGCATAATGTTTAGAGTATAAAGGAAGTTCTCTGCTCTCCCAGTGGTGGGTCACACTATAAATATCCCAGATGGCACAGGACAAGGAGGGCTGTAAAACTCAGGATGTGGGTCACAGGATGGCTGTCTGCTTGCTGTCTGAGGGAACATGATAATAAACTCTTCCAAAGAGCTCTGATAACACCACATGAAAGGAGTACAAACACTGTGGAGGGGATCTTCGGCTGCTGTAAAATGTGACTGCTCTCTTCAGTTCATGATATGCTGCTTTTCTTATTTCCTTCCCTTCTCAGCCTCCTCTTGAGTGCCTGGGGTTGAAAAGTATCCACAAACCATTTTTTGCCTCCTGCATTACTTTCCAGCTCCTTTTCCCTCTCACTGCAGACACACCTCTGTGTTCCTGCAACATCTTCCTTAACCTACGCAGCTCTCATAGAATTCTCACACTTCAGCCAACAGTCCCCTGAAGGATATCAGCACCGTGCCAAAAATACAGAGCCCTTTTCCCTGCCCCCAGGGGTCACAGGCACAACAGGGAGGTGGCCTGTGATTCAGGACAGGCAAACAGAGGCCACCAGGTTCCTGAGATAGATTTTAAACAGAAACATTCCTTATGTAAAAATCATCCTTTATTCTCCTGGAGAAGTTAAAAACAAAATTCAGGAATTTTGTCAACTCATGCAATAAGAGGATGTTCATTGAGAACATTGTGCCTTTTACTGCAGTTTTATTATCAAAATATTATTGGGTATGTCGTTGGTGTTTTAATAATCCTGGGGTAATGTTTTGCTAAGATTTAGAAAGAGTATTTGGGAGGAGTGGGAATAACAAAACAATGGTGGACTGATTTCAAACTTTCAGAAATGGTCTTTGCAAACCCCCTTTTCCCCCCAAAAGCAGTTATTCATGGTTTATTCCCCCCACCCTCAGCCTTTCAAACCATGAAATCCTGGTGTGGACACAGCTCTTTGGAGTGTCTATTCCAGCTGAAGTTCAATGGTTGGTAAATGCTTGGGACTGCATTTATATCTGTACAGTTTTGTTAATGGCTTTGAAATTACACTGCTCTAGCTATGCAAGTGAAGCAGTATAGTTTTCTAAGTACACATTTCACCCAGACAGGGTTGAAAGGTGCAACTCATGGTTCCTGAGGCAAAGCAGATTTATTTCTTTTTTATTCTCCTTCCCCCTGAGATAGGAACTGCCCTCTGCTGCTAAATCAGCAGGATGTGCCCCGTGACACTGGCTTTAGCTGTCTGGAAAGCTGTTAATGGGTCTGAAATCCATCCCCTACCCCAGCCTCTCACACAGCGTGCACGGGAGAGGCAGGGAGCCGAGCAAACAGCATGGGAGAGGGAAGTGGAGACCCCTGATACACACAGCTGCTATCTGTGATAAGCTGCATCCTGTGCCATGCTCCACCTCGCTGCAGCAGGGAAGGCGTTTGAACTCCAAGACCCTTCCTCAGTTCAATCCCTATCTGACAAACACACAGCAGGCAGCTGGAGGAAAAAAAAGCAAAGTTCAACCCATCCCAAATGACTCAGTTTCTGAGATTTCTGACCAATTTCCTAAAACTCTGCCCTGAGGATTTTTTTAGGCAGTGTCAGTAAATTTGAACGATATAAATAACTGAAGTTCATAATAGCTGTAGGGTGGTGATGCAAAAAGATAGAGATGGGGGTAAAAGCACCTCAATAATGTGCAGGCAGGGCAGTAAAGAAACAGGCTGCTTTCAGGGGAGCGCCTTGTTTGGAATGCCTGCAGCTGAGCTCGGGTCTCCCACCAGCCACAAACCCACCCGAGCGCGGCTGTTGTGTCCCCCTTGCACTGGGCACGGTCCCTCTGACAGCCGGGTGCCACGGCACTCCTCAGCAGAAATTGCTGGGAAGGCAGCAGCAGATCTCCTTCTCCACGTCCTCCTCACCTTTCAAGGCACCTTTCAATCTCCTCACGTCAGCAGAGACAAAAGTCATGGTTCTGATGTGTGTCTGTCTTAACTTCGTGTCACCTTTGTCATGCGCCGCTGCCCTGACCCCTCAGGTGTGTCCCGACCCTAGGCCACAACCCGCGGGGAAAAGCCCGTGCTGCCCACACCGCGGGGAAAAGCCGTGCCGTCCGGGAGGCCACAAGCCGCTCCCGTGTGGGGAAGGTTGCCACCGCGCCTGGCTACCTGTTTGTTTCTTTTCCGCCATAGACTGTTGGTCAGTGAAAACTTACTTCGCTTTTGTTCTGTTCATATTGGTGCTCTGCTCTGAGGCAAAAGGCGACCGGCGCGCGCCCGGCGCAGCAGCGCCACCTGCGGGCCGGGAAATGGCGCCGGGGGCGCTGCCCGCGGCCTCAGGGAGCGGCGGGGGGAGGCCGTGCCCGGCCGGACACCCTCACCGAGGGACACGGGCTGCGGGGAGCCGGCATGGAAACAGGCTGAGGCAGGGAAGATTAGCGGGAGCATTCAGAGATAGGGTGGGGAGGGTGGCAAGCAGGTGGGACAGGCAGGACTTGTTGGGTCCAAGCGCTGTTGAACTGGAGCCTGGACAAGGGACAGAAGAAGCTGGAGAGTGGGAGGTGAGGGTAGGGAGGGCAGGTATATAAGGGGTGTCAGCCTTTTGGTCTAGCTGTGACATACTGTTAGAAGCATCATTTGGCAGACCTGGATAGGGACAAAAGTTTCAGAAAACCTTTCAACAGAGCTCACACTTCTTGGGATTTACCTGTGAGGCATGTGTTATAGAATCATAGGAAACCCTGAGTTGTAAGGGACTCACAAGTATCATTGAAGTCTCTCCTGGCCTTGCACAAACCCCCCAAGAATTACACCAGGTAGCAATTACGCCTGTGCTAAACCACTTCCATTTTAAGTCTCCTTAGGATAGGCCTACCTGGGATGCTGTAGCTGACTGCAGCACTCTGGTCAGATCTGCAGAGGCATCCATTGCAGCACCTGCTGTCCTGCTTCTAGGTGGCCAGTCCATCTACTGCCATCAACCAGATTATCCTTTCAGCATCCCTGAGCCACGTGAGTTCTGCTTCAGCAGGTTCCCCAAAGGCAGGGGGACCCACAACTTCATTGTAAGAGGATTTTCCAGGATTAGGAAGTGATCACACCATGAACAAAATTACTCAGCAGTGTCACCACATTCACCAGCTACCACTGACCTTTGAAACCTTCTGTGTCTGCTTCACTGACATGTGCTCTTGGGTCTGAACAAAACACCTCTACTCTCACTTCGGCCAAAACAACACCAGCAACATTTGACTCTTCAGTAAACCCCTTAAGAGCATCCTACTTGCCATCCCTCCCACAGCCATCCCTCCCTGCCCTTGGTGTCATACCTGGCTTGATCTCATTCACACCTTGCACTCTGGCCAAAACCCTTTCCTCTTTTTGAACTGGAATGCCAGTAATCAGTCTTCAGTCTATACCAACTGATAGTCTATACAGACACTTTCTCCTAGTCCTACTGAATTTCAATTTTTTTAATACAAGATAGGATTCTTTTAGAAGGAAAGCTGGAGACATTCCCTGAAATTTTAATAAAAAGGAGAAAAAGTCAATGCATGGCAGCCACAATTTTCTCTGTCTGGTACAAACCCAAATTGTGAGTTTGGACTTAGATACTTCAGGCTACTGGACTCTTCTGGCAAGGGAGAATCTTTTCTTTTTAATGAATACTTAAAAGACATAGGGTTTATTCCAATTATGGTTTTCATGGGAGCAGAGCAATAAGATACTGTTTTTAAAATTGCTTCAAGAACAGTTTCTTCCCACTTGCCAAACCCTAGCAGCCAGAGCTCTACAGCTCTTTTCATGCCAACCATCCTATATTCCAGTCACAAACATGTAACTCATAATCCTATTTAACTTCAATACTACAACTGACTTGCCCCATTCCAATCCTGTGGTTTCAGACCCAGCAAATTTGACATTTCACACTTGTATGGAAAATAGCTTGAGGGCTAAAAAGTCTGTGGAGGTTGGCTTTGTTCTTCGTTGTTGATTGGGTGGAGATGGCTGAAGAATAACTGGGAAGGGATTAGGCATGGTAGCTTCCTGCTGGATGAGGAAAGCTGTGTCTTGGCATTTCTTTCATGAGGAGCTGTGTTCCAGGATGACTGGGATCACCCACGGAATAGAATAATTAATGGTTCAGCTGCTCATCAACCTCACCCATCACTTACACATTTTTTGTCTAAGTTTGAAAGAGCTGCTGCCAAGTCAACGCCATTTTTTCCTGAAATCCATCTCAATTCCAAGTCTAACTTAGATTTTCTCCAACCTTTGAACTCAGTGAACCTCGGTTATGGGGACAGGGACATTTATATTGAAATGTCACAACATGGGCTGGGAGAAAGAAAAAGGAATGTTTCAAGAGTACAGTAGCATGGAGGTAATTTTTCACCCTTGATTCTGATGTAAACACATTTGATGATCATGGCAATGTGTTCTGTGTGCTTCCCATCTTATAAAGTGGTGGATCTCTTCTGAGATCTGAAGGTAGGAAAATGTTGTACTAGCACTACATATTCATGACTGTATTCTCTGTTGTTTGTCATCTGTTTTTCTTAAAGTGTTTGTTTTTCCAGCTGTCTACCCATCCTCTCTTTCCTGGGAGATGTGCAAGTGCCTTGCTCCCTCTCTGTAGTGACACAAAAGGCAGGCAGTGCCATCACATTGTTTGCACTGTGTCAGCCTTGGCTTGTTACACAGCCCTTGGAATTCATGCAGCAAATCACACAGCATGGCATAAATTTTTATACCTATGCTAATCCCTTTGGAGTTTCAGACTAAGGAGATGAAGGGCAAGAAATCCAGATCTACCTGGGTGGTACGAAACATGGCAACTGCATTTATTTGTCTCCCCTTCTCCCCTGAGCTTCCAATACTTCCTTTGATAAGGTAGGATATTCATATGAAAGGTATTGAAGAGGGAGAAAATCCATGGTCATGATAGCAGGGGGAAAAGAAAAGAAACTGAAAAAGGAACAAGTTCTGCAAAAAGAAGCTACTATTGTTTCAAATGAGAAATGTATCAGTCTCTCCTCTGCAGGTTTCCAGAAGCATTTATCTGAATTTTTTTTACTAGACTGACCAAAATCAGAACACAGGCTGCCCTAGAGGGAAATGCCTGACAGACACAACCTTCAAATAAATATTTCTCAAATTAAATATTTTTTTTTTTTACAAGAGAAACACAAAATCCAGCCTGGTAGAAATCTGCATGTGATGGAAAGTGCCAAACAGCCCCCTTCTGCTTGGAGCCAGGGAACCCTCTTCAGGGACAACTACTGCTTCCTCAGGCACATCTTCCTGCTCTCACTGTACTAAAGGCCAGGTCTGAGTCCAGCAGCTGCAAGTCTGACCTTCTGGCCAGTTCCCAGCACCTGCAGGCTGCTTCCTGCAGAGCCACGCCAGCTGCTTTCTCAGGCCTCTAAAGGGCACAGATTTTTCTTAAACTGTTTTTCTGCACAGATTTATTTGCATAAAATGAGTGTTCTTCAAACTTAGATTCCTTTTTTTTCTTTTTAAGATCAAAAGCCTAGCGCCCTTTACCACAGCTGTGTGTGTAGCTTAGCATGTAAGCCAGTTTTAAAAGTCTACACAAACCAGCTTTGAGGGGCTCTTTTGCCTGCAGTGCAAGAGACTTTAGGGGAAAACTTGTATCAGGGAAAACTAAATTCAAAAGAATAGACATGAGCATAATGCCAAAACCCTGAAACTTAATGTACAATGATAAATATTCAAGCATACCTTACATTAGGTATCTAAATCAGAACCCTTTTGGAGTTCCTGTTTCAGTTCCCACATTTTAGCCCTCAGAAAAATAGGTAAAGAGAGGCAATGCTCATACAGATAGTGTCAAAGTAATGCTTTTCCTTTCTCTTCCAAACAGGGCTTTCTACAAACAAACAGTAATATTTTGAAGAAGCTATCTATAGGAAGAAAGAAGGTGATTTATATGAGTATTTGTTTTCACCTTAATCTAATAAGTAACCAGTTATGGTCTGTGAACTAGTCCTACAGATTGTTAGTGTAGAACAGAAATCTAGCAACTCTTCAGTCTGAAGAATCTTGATACTCACATTAAGTAAGAGACTCTATCACTTTTTGGCTGTGGATTTAGTTCAGTACAACTCTTGGTGTCAGTCTAATCTCAGTGAATGTCTAGAGGAAGATGTAGAGCATTCTCCACAGTCCTATGTCTGTAAAATACACCAGTCCTTAGCTTATTAGTTTTGAACCCTGTGTGGAGAAATGCTTTCAGGTCTTACATAAAGTGCTATTTTGGAGAGATCTAGCAAGACTACTCATTATTTGGGTTGAAGAGTTTTCTCTTTTATAAATCCCCAGTCTTTCTGTTTGTGATTTTGACAATCTTTTTAAAAATGTTTCAGCAGGAGATTTTCAGCTTAAGTTACTTTCAACATCCACATCAAGGATCAAAAAATGCTGGTTTTTTCATGCCCTGAAACTCTTGAATGGTCTTTCTTATATGAGTGATGGAATGACTGAGTTCTTCCATTCTTTGGAAAAGGCTTGCAATGTGGCAAAAGAACTGACTATAGTGCAGAACATGGAGAAAAAAGAACAGCCTTTGAAAGACCAGAGCAATTTTCAAGGTACATTTAGACTGTGATTTTAAAAACTTACAGAGTCCATCTTCTCTGAGCACAAACAGAAGGGAAGCACATATTGCAGCCAGGAAGGACAGGGATAGAATGAACAGTAGTGCCCCAAGAAGATGGACTGTCCTTGTCCCTCTGTCCCAGGTGATGCAGGGCGCTTCATTCAAGCAGTCTTTGAAGAAGTGGGAGGTACCACTGAAAGCCAGTGGTAGCTGTACTTTGGGTAGATGATGTGCCAGGCTTAAAAATCCTGAAAAATCAGGAAAGACACACGTCAAACAGAAAAATCAATTTTCTTGCAAGCTCTGGCTGTCATGATTTATCTTGGTGAGTACAGATGGGATCTTCATTCACGGACATGCTAATTACACAGACCATGTGTTTTCTGTGGAGGAGAGTGATGACTCCCCCAGAAGGATAACATGGATGTGTCATTCAAAGTTCTGAAACTGAGCATAATGACCTTATTTCTGGTATCGCCTGGCTTTTGAATCCTTATCTTGGCAACCTTTGGTTTGTTCATCTAATCGAAGTTTTATGTGCCATAATATGACTCTGACAGGCTGGACTGCTAATTATTAGGCAGGCTTCTTAATCTCTTCCTAGTTTTACTGTTCCACACAGCAAAAGCCCAGCCTTGAAACTGGGTTATGAAATATGATTGACCTAAAACTACAGTTTTCAGTCATCAGATCCCTGGAACAACTGCTGTGGAGTTTGTCCAAGGTAACTGCTTGTTGTCCATCAGCTTGCATTTGAAATTCAGGTTCTTCCCCTCTACTACATGGTTCTTGGTTTGCAAATGAAAAATATGGATTTGAAGCATCAAGGCTGATTTTCCTAGTGTTCTAACGCTGATGGCTTGCCAGTGGGGTTTAACTAAATTTACCTGAATGTTGCCATGTGATTAGAACAGAATAAACTTTTTGGAATAAAGATAATATTTGGGCAGTTTAACTTTTTTTTTTTCTTTTTGAATTGACCACAAAGAAGTTATGACTATTTACAACATTTTTGCTTAATCAAAATTACTCAGTAGATAACTCCCTGGTCAAAAGCAATTTAAGAGCAACCTATATCTAATATGCACTATTTAGGCACTGAATGAGGAATGAATTCATGACTCATAAGGGTGGTTTTGCACCTTGTTCTCCCACTGGGCAAGTAAAATTTAGCTTCAGGTTTTGTGCGAGATCACTCCCACTGCACAAGTCCAAAATTTCCCTTTTCTGTGAATGTTTCCAATTGTTCCTCAAAAACCTACTGCTTGGCACAAACAATAGATGTCAAATTCAATGTATTCTTGGACACCTGCAGGGCCTCTGTAAAACAGCTCCTGATTCCTAGACAAGTATGAACGACTCAAAGGCAGTAAATGCTTCACTTCACACTTCCTTTTTATTAAAAAGTCAACAAACTTTTTTGGTCTATATGATATCACTAAGTAAAGATGTGAAAGAACGTTTCCAGATAATCATTTGTACATACAAAATCTGGCCAGGGAAATTGCTTGGTTGTATACAGGACACCTTGCATCATATCAGATCAGCAAGAGCAAAATGCTTATAACATCACATCATAATCAAAACAAGTAACAGTTTCCCTTGTTCACTTCTATAGGTCTGTTAACTCCTGGCTGTTGTGGATTTTGACCAGCTCCAACATGTCTGATACTAAGTTTTACAATGGCTCCTTATACAATTACTCATTGGCTTTGTTAATCACATTATAGCCTTTTATGAATTTTGAGAGAAAAAAACTCATAAAAATTAGAAACTTCCAAATTTTTTTGTAAAATAATTTACTTGTCTTTTAATAACAAATATAAAAGGTTCAGTGAAAGGAAGGGAAGTTTTACTCAATTGCTTTGCACTCTAGACATAAAGGCTAATAGCCATAAACTGTTTTTAGGGGAGAGAGAAGAGGGAAGGGGACTAGAAAAGTTTTGGTCTGTCCTCAGGATTTCCCCACCTGGATTGATTGAGTCATTGCATTGCTTCTGCCAGCACAGACAGCACTGTACCTAGCTGTGCTGTTTGTATAGTGCCCCATGGGCAGCAGCAAGGTTGCAATTAGGCTTGAATCAGGACCCATGGAGGGACTTCACCTCAACTGGGTCCAGTCAACACTCTGGCTCCCTTGGTAGGCAATGAAAAGAGGGGGGTTATTGGAGATCCTGTTGTTTTAGACACCCATTTAGGATGAGACATGCTCAAGACTCAGCTGCTTGCACTGACCAGGTCCCTGCTTGCTATTATTATTTATTATGCCATTATTTATTATTGCCATTGTCAATTATTATGCCATACCCAGACATCACACACGTCTCTTGCACTGTGGCTCCCACAGCCACTCACACTAGAGCTGCAGCTCCCCTTGCTAATCTTGCTGGGCTGTACTTGCCAGTCTGGCTGGAAAGCCACTCCAAGTGTAGAAGATGTCTACAGGGCCTCAGCATTTAGCTGAGTGGTTCTCAGAGACAGGAGAGCTACTCTGGGGAGGCAGTGAGCAGTGGGACCTGGGACTCCCTTGTTCCTTGTGAGCTTCCCTGGAGAGTAGAAGGAACATAGTGCTGTATAGAGCAGCACAACAAGCCCAGCGTTGTACAGAGCAGCACAACAAGCCCAGTGTGGTTTTGTCTCACTGAGACATCTCCTGGGATGTCAGCAGGTAAGAGGAGAGATTTAATTCCTTCTCCAGATCTGTGTCACATTTCCATACCAAACTATTCTCACTCCAAGAACCTTGCTCACAGGCAATTCTCCCCATAATTCAGATTTTTCTTTCCTCTGTAAATCACATACACTAGAGAGCCTCATTTATGAAAACAAAATCTATGACAAAACCCTCCTAACACCAGTAAATCTTCTTTTAATGAATTGGGACTGTAGCTTCAATTATGAAGCTGGGATGTGACGGCTGCTAAGTGAACCATGCCAACAACAACACTGAGGCAGATCACTGTCATAAGGGTGTTAGGAGAGTCTTGGGAAAGGTTTGGATGCTCCCTCTTTCCCTTCAAGCACTTTCACATCTGCACTGCATTATATCCCTATCCAGATGACTTTGCTGGGATCTCCAGTGTTCTTGGGAGTATTGACATTATAAGAAAAAAACCATTAATTTATTTGTTCAGTCTTCTACATAAATATACCCATAGTCTAGCATGAAACAGCTCATGTTTATCTAGTTTGCTTTGTTTTCAAATGCACCTGGCTTGGATTTTTAGTTTTACAGTGTATGTAAAGAATTAAACCCTTTAATTACATTGTAAACCCTCTGGTTCATTTTCTTGCCCTGTTTCTGTGCACTACAAACCATAAGACACTACTCTCCTTTAGCATTACCAGGAATAAAGCCCTTCCAGGTATCCTGTAGAAGCTGGATGGCCACTCACAGGGAGGAGCAGATCTAGGGAATCCCACATGGATAGGTGATGTGGGAAGGATGAAGGTACTATTTCTGTCCTCTCCCTTGGGAAGGACATTTGGGCCATCCATAAGACACATGGTGTTGCCAAGCCCAGTTTTCTCTTTAGCACTGAGAAATTGCCAGTGGACTGACACGTCATAGGTGATGCTCTTATCCTTTCTGGCCCTGGAAACAGAGAAAGCAGCAAAGCACAAACCTATGTTCACCCTCAAACCCTCCTGCCCTCATCTGTGACCAATGTGATGATGAAGGCACTGCTGTGGAAGGATCAGATTGTTTCAAGTCTAGGATGATTTTCACCCATTCTTGTCGTAATGATACCAGTAATAAGCTTTTCTTGTTACCTCCTTCTTCTGTTGACCTCCCAGGGTAGCTGTCTTGAGTCATCTTGGTACCATAGTAAAACTCAGTATTGCAGAGGACCTCTTTGACTCTATTTTAATTTTTGAAAGTCTGCACTTGTCCTGTTCTCTGTCTTCCTGCACCAGTCTGGGTCATGTTGATTTGGAAGATTCCTTGGTTGAGAAATTGGAGAAGGGAATATTAAAACAATAAATTTTACTTACTGGAATGCTTGGCCAAGAGACACCTGTTCCTGTGGATTTTCATCACTTTAATTGCAGCACATAGGCACTCTTGTGGACTGCAAGGTGGACTGCAAGTTTGCTAAAGGGAGATCTCTGAAAAGTGAGGAGAACTACTGAAGTTTTTCCATGTTTGCTGTTCCACCTTCTTTCCTTAAGTTACATGGTTTCCTACCAGTAAGGAGGAAAAGATGTCTAAAGTATGAACATTTTCAACACATTCATCTGAAACTTGGATTCTGCACAATGTTAATGATTCAACTTTTTATTGCCTTAGTTTTGTGAAAGTGCCTGGCTTGTACACTAGCTTCAGTTTGGGGGAAATTTCAAAAACTTTGGGGAATATTTAGCTGCAGACTTTGTGGTTTTCTTATTAAAAGAAAAAAAAGAGGGAATTTATTGGGTTGCAGCAAATATGTATTCTCATGCATTCCCTTACTTTCAAAATATTGTGATGAAAACAGAACACATCCTGCACACAATGTCTGTTCTTAACCCTAATGCAATCCTGAGTTCATGCACAGTCCTGCACAGCATGGCTTGGCAGGGGAGGGGTGGCCGTACGGGAGCTGTGTGTACAGCTGCTGCAAGAAAGGTAACAGCTTTCACCTATGTGTGCACCCAAGCTCAGGAGAAAGGCTGCAGATGTCTCAGCTTCTGAAAGGCCACAGCATTTCGGGGTGCATCAGGGGAGGGATGTGTGGGTGCACATTTGTCATTCTGGTGACAGCCACATGACATCTATGGCACTTGGGAATTTGAGGATGAGTATTTCCCCTGATAGTTCAAAACCAGCTGGGGGCGCATCAGTAAGGTCAGGCATTACTCATGAGTCAAAAATTAGTCACTCTTTATCTAGATATCAAACTGTAAATGTTCTGGTCTGGAAAATCATTTTGCCGTTATAGACTAACCCCATGGACTTGCAGTCAGCTGCATAACCCAGAAGGAGATTTCAGGGAAGGGTGTGGCTGAGAAAGCAAGAGAAAAGACCCTAGGACTGTGGCCAGCATTAGTCAGAGGAACTGCTTTGTTGTTGTATTACAGCTGCACAGTGTTTTTAACCACAAACTCTGCTTCAGACCCAGGCTGAAATGGGTGCCACAGAGGTTTGTATGACAAAACAAATTACAAATCCCTCATGACATGCTGTTTGAAAATCCTTTGAAAGCATTGTTTGAGCAGCAGCAGGTCTCTTGTCAAACCCTACTTGGGTTGCAGCTCTTATTTCTAAAGGTACAGCTATACAAACAAGTGACTGTGGGGAGATGCATGTACATCACATCATGTTTTCCACAGCAAGATCCCATTCATGGCCTATGGTAAGTGAAAAGTTCCCTAACCATTAAGGGAAATTTGCTCCAAGGCAAGAGGAAGAAGTTGCCACTAGCAGCTACACTGACACTGCAAACCCACACCTCCATTCAGAAATATCTGTAGCTGTATCCTATGTTACTAAAGCACTTGTTAGAGGTGCAGTGCTGCAAGAAGCAGCTGTGCAGAAGGTACCTGCAAAGTGCTAGGGGTGTTGGAAATGGATACAGATACTTGTGCTTTCAATGGGAAAAGGGAAGTGAGTCTCTTTACATGCCTATGAGTTACAGTGTTATCTGCCTCCTCCATCCATTGCCTGGAAAATTCTGGCTAGTGGGATGTTTTCTATGTGAATCCCAATCTAAACTCTCACAATTAAAAGGAGGTGGGCTGAATTTGCTGTCTGCTGCATTGGACACAATGAAGTGCAGAAGTGCTGCTGTAGGTACTTCAGCATCACAGGAAAACAGCTCCTGCACTTCTGACGAGCTCCTCTGGACACAGCATGGCCTGGCCTGGTGGAAGGCCCATCTCAATGTGTGGAAAGGACTTAGACTCAGTGTAGACTTAATTTTACGGACTTCTTTCACAGACTTAATTTTATCTGTTACTCTCCTTTATACGAGCAAAAGGAAAACAGTGACTGAATGGGACAAGGGTTGTATTTGAAGTCTACCCATATTTCCCCTCCAGCTAGGATTTCAAGTGCCTCTAATTCCCTAAATTAGTGACAAGGTTAAATACTGCCAGAGAAATATGGGCTAAGGTTGGAGCTCCAGCCAGCCAATATCTAGGTAATAATTTAAAATGTATTATTCATGAACACTTTATTACTGTTCACATTAAATTATAATTCTTTCAGTACCAATGTCTCTGCTTCACATGAGTGGTGATTAATATTAGCTGCTGTTCAGCCCCTTCCAGCCAAATAAAATCAGTCTTAGTTCATTCTGTCTTGCTTGGATCAACAAACATGGAACTTAATGAACTCCCCCTGCTCTGTGACTTATCTTGCCAGGATGGGAGGGGGAACATACCACCACAAAACATTCTACAGCACTTTCCTTTGACAGCACACAGTCCAACTCGTGCAAGGACCAGGAGAGGGCCACAAGATGCTGCATGTGCAAGCTCCTCTGTCTGCCAGCACAGGTGAACCACTGGGCCTGCTCTTCTCCACACAGTTGCTTTGGGAGGGCAGTTCAGCAGTGCAGTGCATCCTACAGTTAGTCTGCTTCCCAGAAAGATTCAATGAGGGACATTCCCTCTTCCTCTGTCCTCCCCAGTATTCCCTGTACAAGGCAACAGGTTGGACACTGTGAGAGTAATCCTGGTGCTGGGCTGGCAGCACAGAAGGTCCAGGCTCTGCAGCAAGTCATGGGAAACTAGCCTATCCCTTGAGTGAGGCTGACACATAATGATGGAGACTGGAAACTTTGGGTACACCCAAACCAATCTCTATTAAAAGTTTTAAAGCTGGGCACTGGGAATGTTTTTAAACCACAAAAGCAATGCCAAAAACAAAACCATAGAATTATGTCAGGTTCTTTTGGTTAAATCTAAAATGTTCCCAGTATTACTTGAAAACAAGAAGCAGACAAAATTGTCCATTATGCTATAGATAACTTGGCTGCAGAAATATGGCATAAGCATATGCTGAAAAGTAAAAGCTAACATGATTAGTAGACTATTAATTCTAGCATCAAACTTGCCTGCATGAGATCCATATGTACAGAAAATAAAGTCTTTGGAGCAAAGACCAGAGTTTCTGTGTAGCTGTAAAGCAGGTGGAAGAGGTCTGAGCATTAGACTAAAAGTTGTGATATTGAAAAACTAGCAATGGCCTTCAAAAATGTTTGCACATTTGAAGACTTGTGTTTCTATTGAAGCTGGATGATATCCATATGTTTCATTCCACTGAGCTGGTTAGGCTAACTTGGATCTGGCATCCAGGTAGGTTTTCAAAGCACACTGCAGCTCCTGGAGTTCATAAAAGCTGTGATTACAGAACTTGGAGTCAGTGCTCTATGTGATGCAGCTTGCATGATAATGCATCAAACACTGGCCCCTAGATTTCCCAAGCCTCTGGTTTTTTGCAATTGCTGTTTCCTAAGTGCCTTAACTCAGAAACTGCAAATACCTCATTCCTCATTTATAGGGGGAAAAAAAGGGACTTGATTAAAGACTGTTAAAGACTAGATACCTGCTAGTATTAGATTAGCCCCACAGAACTGCAGTGGGAACATTCTCAGGGTACATGAAGAAGAAATTTCATCCCGCTGAGTTTTGGCAACAATTTCACAGGGGAAGGTCCATAAAGAAAAGCTTGTGAAAACAAACTTCAAAATCACTTGATTCAAAAAGTCCTGTTAAGTCATGTTAAATGTTTTCTATGCATCCATGAAGGGCTCGACAGCTAGTGTCTCCATATCACTGAAGCCTGGGTTAAGTTACAAATTAGACACATACCAACCCCGCCTAGACTCCCTCTCATGAATCCAGCTTAGCCCTTCCAAATCAATTTGGCTATAGCATTTTCTGGCCTGATCTTCAGTATTTTAACACTAATAATGTGTGTTGCAGTTCATCTGTCCCAGGATTTTTGTTTCCTTGGTGGGATCTGAGGAAATTCATATTCCCTTTCCTGGGAAAGGCAGTGATTTCCTCATGGTGGATGAAAGTTTGCCACTCTCTGCTGAAATAGCTCTCCCTCACCCAGGAACATGCTGTGCTGTGCAGCTCCCATCCGTGCCTCATCTGACCTCCAGAAGCCAGCCCATACCACATCTCAGTCATGGGAATTGTGACAGCCAGAGCAAACCCACAGAAGATCAGAGATCAGTAGACCCTTTCCTATCCATGGCCTCTCCATCATTTTAATGCTACCACATGTAATTAATTCCAGAAACTCTTATGTTAAAAATCTTGTTTGCAGGTGAAGGAGAAGCTCACCATATACATTGGAAACTTGAACAGTAATTTGAAAATCACTGCTGGTCTAGATCTAATTGAAACAGAGAAAGAAAAAAAGAGAGAAAGAAAGAGAGAAAGAGAGAAAGAGAGAAAGAGAGAAAGAGAGAAAGAGAGAAAGAAAGAAAGAAAGAAAGAAAGAAAGAAAGAAAGAAAGAAAGAAAGAAAGAAAGAAAGGAAAAGAAAGAAAGAAAAGAATAACAGTGCAGTTAAAATTCTTTCACACACACCTGTTTCTACCCCTTTTCCTGATGTCAGGCTGCTCCTCCATGCCCTGAGGTGGGTAGTCTCAGTCTGGTAGGGCTGGGGCATTGCAGCTAGTCAGGGACAAGCAAGGAGCATCCTGAAGTTCAGGCTGATGTTCAGGCTGATGTTCAGGTTGGTATTCCCTTTCTTGATCTAGGATCCACTTGGAGTAGTTTTCATAAGTTTTCTAACTTGCTTTTTTCACACCTTTCTCTTTCTGCACTGGTCTGTAGCTCCATGAGCTCTGGAATTTACTATATGTAATGCCTTTTACATATGTTTAGTACTGTTTCTTTTTCTAATTTTACTCTAAAACCAGGTTTGTCCAGTTCCAAAATTCATTGAGCTAACTCTTGAACTTTATTGAAGGGAGGGATATTTATAGCTGTGGAATCACCAGTGCCTGCCTGTGCCACATCTCTTGCCATCCCATGCCTGTGCATCCTGTGCTATGGAGATCCACTTCTCCATAGATGTGGTGGCCAACTTGTCCACCCCTACGCTGCATTATTGTATATATGTATTGATCAAAAATAGCTTATTCTACATAGAATAACTTCAGTCTCTGTAAAATTATGGCCATAGCATGCAAAGATGTGCAAAAGTAAAACCAACTAATTTTGCACACATGGTCACTTAGAAAACTTAACTGCCACATCTAAATGAAGCAAAGCAAAGAAAATAAAACAAAACAAAACTGCAAGCAGATCAAGAAGAGTTCGAGTAGAGCCCAAAAATCTCAGTCCTGAGTATTTTGAAATCCAGTGCAAAGCTTCTGGCCTGAGAAAGGCAGTGCTACACTACAGGGCTACCTCACCACATGATGCCCTGCTCAGCTTCACAGGCAATAGTTTTTCCAGTGTCTCACCTGAAAATAAGATTGCAGGCATTGGAGCATGCAAGGATGGATGACAGTGACACATGAAGGCAACACCATGTTTCAAGTCTTAGACCAGTCTGTGCTTGCTTTTTTTGATTAGCTGTTGAACAGCTGCTAGTGGGGAAGTGTTGCTTTGGGTGATGGAACAGGTATCTCCTGCTTTTCATCTCTTGAGCTTCTGGCCTGTCTTAACAGAGGCAAAGGCTGGGTCTGACAACTCTGCTGCATCCCAGCAGGCCTGGGAAGGTGCACCTCCCCAGGATTACCCTGCTTGCTTCCAGAGGACAGCAAAAATCTTCACATTTGTCATGGGCAGCATGTCAAAACTCTTTTCCCTTTCAGACACATTGTTTCACAGATAAATAGCACCTAAGAATTTTTGGCATCACTGCAGTATATTCTGTTCTTTAAGGAGATATGAGTGTCCACGTCTGCATCGATCTGGTTTTCACTGAATTAGAGCCATGAGGCACTGGGCACTTTTATCCTGAGCTGTCAGTAGGTCTCTGACCCTGACAGTCCTGCTGTAATAAGATACTTAGTGCCACCAAGCAAGGAAAATGTCATTTCTATCTGCAAAATGGACACACTTCATTGGGTAACAAATGAAGCAGGTCACTGTCCGTATGGGCTGGCAGTTATCTTCAACTCCTTGCTCCTTGATTTACTGTCTGTGGGAGCAGCTTGGCACATCAATATTGCAAATTAAATACCAAGCAGATAGGTGATCTTTTGAGTTTGCATCTGGGAAGGAAACAACTTTCAAACTGAGGTTCAGCTCTCCTTCAGTTCAAATCATGGCACTCAGCTAATCAAAGTGTTTGATCAGCAGTTTTTATGCAGCTCCAATCTGCACAGTCTGTTCTGGGCTTTTTCTTCTCCCTCTCCCTCTCTCTGTCTTGATCTTTCAGCAGTCAAATTTTGCTTCAAAGGCTGGTTGAAGCTTTTAGACTTGTATTACACCGCTCACTGGTTAAGTGGAAGCTGCTTAAAATCCTGCATAATTGCATTGTCTTTGTGTATCTGTTTTCTGTGGGGCCCTCCTGGTGTGTGGAATCAGTGGGCCTCTTAGAACTATTAGGGCCTGGCACAGTTAGGCCAATGAAAATGCTAATTAGGTTGGAGAAATATATTGTATGCATTCCACATGTTTAACTCTAAAAAAATATGAAAAATCCATAGCCTTAACACTCTAAAAATGTCGGATAGTTCTCTCAGACAATGTCTTCTATAGGCCTTGGCAGAGATAATTTTGTTAATGCCCTCCCGATAATTAGATCCACATGCACACAGAATACACCATGAGCCCTGTCTTGCCTTTCAGCCTCAGGCCTGTGACAGTGGCTTGTGTTGAACTTCAGGGTGTGTTTTAAAATAGCACAAAAATATGTCAGCTAAATATTGAAGCTCCCAAATGAAGCCCCTGGGCTAGGAGAGGCCAGTACCCACCCCAGTGTAACCCTGCTGTACTGCCTTGTGTCACGTCCTTCACAGCCAGATGCTCCATCTCCTACAGGACCTTTGTCCCACCCAGGGTACAGCAGCCTAGTTAACCAACAGCCAGTCAAGAGGTGGGTTTCATCCTGTTCCTCATCAGGTAATCCAGGACCCTGGGTCCTGTGGCCCAGGGCAGGGTCAGAACTCAGACCCCAGACCCCACAGCTGGAGCTCAGCAGCCCATCACCAGCACCCAGTAGAGCTGGTGAGGATGTGGCTGTCCTCTGCCTTCTCCAGATATCCCATCCACCCCAACAGACATGGCCCCTTCCTCTTCATCATCCTCCCCTTCTCCCTTTGGGCAGATCCCACTGGTTCCTCTCTCTTTTACTTCCAGCTAAATGCAGATGTTGAATCCTGCCCTTTGCCACTCTATTGGCAAAGGGACATTAGGGAGCCTGTGAGGGAACTTGTGCCTGGCCCAGGGGGACCATGGGGCAGCCCACAGCTGCTCAGTGCCTGCAGCAGCAGGAGCATGGTTTCTGGTGGCACATGTCTGGGCCAGTGCCATGCAGCAGCAAAGGGCAGTGGGGCAAGCTCACTGCTGGGGCACCTCGAGAGCTGGGCAGCTTCTGTCTCCATACAGCATGTGAGAAGTGCAAATTCTCTGAGGCAAGAGTTATCCTTAACTTGGGGAACGTTCTTGGAAGGACATACATCTGTAATGGGAATGCCAAACCGCTGCTGCAGCGCAGGGGTAGCTGGAGGAGGCTCGTCAGACAGGCTGCAAAGGAGGCTGATAATGTTTACAGTGGGCTGAGCAGCTTGTGTTTTATTTTAGCCTTACTCTTGGAAATGGATGAACTGCTTTAAACTGCACTCCCAGTGTCAGAGGGCCTCTTAAAGTACCAGCACTTTGC
Organism: Haemorhous mexicanus; assembly: GCF_027477595.1. Lineage (NCBI taxonomy): Eukaryota > Metazoa > Chordata > Aves > Passeriformes > Fringillidae > Haemorhous > Haemorhous mexicanus. Next base: position 15,445,515 of record NC_082341.1, on the reverse strand, counting down.
TACAGACCATTTCTGAAAGATGAAGAAGGTGAGAGCACATTTGCTCCCACTGGAGGAAGGGCCCACTTAGCCCCCTGCTTTACAAGCCTCCCCACCTGCTCTTTGTGGCCCACAAAGCCTCTCATGTGCCCCAGCTCTCTGCTCTGCCATGGGCTCAGGAGGGAAGAGGCACAAGGGGATGGTTCCCCCACATGCTTGGCCTGTGCCAGGACTTGCCTTCCCTTCCCTCAGCCCCAGGGCTGCTGTGGAGACACAGAGGTTATGCATTAGTGCAAGAGGAGGGGATCCTCCTCTTGCACTAATGCAAGGAGGAGAGCATTAAAACATCAATAACTGCAGAAAATGAAAATGATGTTAAGAAAACAAGTCCAAAGGTTTTAACTGTTAAAGTGGTAAAATAAGATTTTATAAACATAATCTTCCTAATACTCCATAATGTACTTCTCTGTGTCACGCAGCACAATAATTTCCTGTTCAGCTTCACTTTCTGAGCAAAAGCAGAGACCAAGATTGGCAAGCTGTAACAGGAGAGCTGGGGTTCTCCCCCAGCCCCAGCTAGCAGAGAGCCTGCTTTCTGCTGCCTTACTCTCAGCATAAGCCCGTTCAGCCACCGGGTGATCCTCTTGAATTGCTTTTTAACCGAGTCAAGAAAACTTCTATGGCAACAGCCTTGTTTGTGTGTGAGTAAGGAAAGGGATTTATCGAGAAGTAGTGAAGGGGGAGGAAAGAGAAGACATTTGGCTAAGAACTGCTTACACTAGTAAAAACCATATTTCCTCCACATCTTGCTTCAGAGTTTTTGGAGAATGGGAGCTCTAGAAACATGTAATTACCATTTGCTTTCTCTACTGATTTTTTTTTTTTTTTTCGTCTTTACGGCATTACTCTGATCGAAGCCAGCTTGCTTTGCAGACTCCTGCATGTACCTGTTGCTGTTCCCAGGGGACACCCGGCTCGTTCTCGGGGTCTGTCCCTGGCTCGGCCGCCCCGCCCGGAGCGCGCTTGGCGCGCTGGTCGGCACGTCCCGCCCGACTTCCGAGGTGCAGGGACGTCTGTTGATTGTGCTCGACCGATCCCAGATTGTTTTTCCATTTCGGTAGGGCTATATTTAGGCTGCCCAGTAACTGTGCCCTGGACTTTCTAAAATAAATCGGTGCACGAGGCCCTGTTTCAGCGGCCGTCGGTGCCAGCGCGGAGCCCAGCCTGCCCCGGCGGTTCCGCTTTGGACAGCCGCGGGCAGAGATCGGTTCCAAGCTCGGGCTTAGGGAGCCTCCTGTCCTGCCCCGCTCTGCCCTTGAGTCCCGCCTGCCACCTGCTGACCTGAACTCAGGTTCACACAGCTCCGCTATGAATCCAGCCGAATTACAGATTTGCACCTATGCAGAGAGGTCAGAGCTCCTGGGGTATTTTCCTATTTTAACCATCACTTGATACATATTTAGATTTGTAAAAAAAAAATAACTGCCCGTCTTTGACCTCTGTAGGAAACAAGTCAAACAAAACAATCTCCTCTCTTGCAAGTTGGGTCCTAAATCTGTATTTTAATACCAGGGATCCACTTACAAACTGAACCAAAGGTTCAGTTTACAACCTGAACAATTACTGACTATAATTTTCATAAGTTATTCTGCAAAACTTGGAGAGTCAGACACAAGAAATTTTTTCCTCACTCATCGAATACTTTTTTTTTTCCTTAACTTGGACTGGACATTGTGAAGCTAGTTAGAAAGTAAGTCTGCAGGAATTAGGCCTCAGTTTAGATACAAATCCCCCTTATTTCAAATCATAAAGGCTGATTTTGGACCATGTCTTCACCAACCAGTAGCTGGGTTTGTAGCCACACACTGCCACTCCATCCTGTGGAGACTTTGCAGTGTTTCTGTAAGGCTCACTGACATATTTATCTTATGGACTAGCCAGCGATGCTCCCTGCTCACACATCAGCTGTGGGCTGGTGCTGGTAGCATCATTCAGAGGCTTTTGCAGAACTGAATTCCCACTGGGCTGGCAAGGCTGTGTGCCAGCAGCCTGTCTGGCCCCACAGAGTACAGGATTTCCAACACGAAACTGAGTTTCATACCAAAAATATCACCCTTGAAGACAACCACAGTGTCCTTTATTTAGAATTCAATTGAGATGATGTTAGTAATTAATTTGCTGTTCAGTTTTTGTGGTTGGGATAGGATTTTTATCAAGCTCGTGTAGTTGAAGCACACATGGGTCACATTTATAGATAAAAAGTATCATTGCTGGGGTCATGTAGAACTTGAACAGCACCCAGCCCTTCACCAAGGTGCAAACTTTCCAGGCAATATGAACTTCCAAAGTTCAAAGAAATGGTCAAAGCCTACCAAATTGCAACATTTCTCATAAATATAAATGCTCCAATGTATCAGCTGCCAGGAATTCAGTGCCTAATCTGTCCCATCATTGACTGGAGTGATAGGAACACTGCAGTTGGAAGGATGCCATTCTGGGAAGCTATCACATATAGTCTGTAAATTAATTCTTGAAGATTTTCAGTAGTTTTGTCTAATCAGCTTTTTTATTGCTGTTTTCTTTTTAAGAAATCTTGTGACTTCTGCTCCAGTGATCTGACCAGACCCAAGAGTGAGGGGCTGAGAAGGTTCAAATCAAATCAGATGTGAGAGCTAAATAGATTGGGGGGTTCTTGGCAAGACTTCTCAGAAACATAGAAACAGATGTAAAAAGAGGCACAGAAGAAACAGCAATGCCTCAGCTGCTCCTAATGAGGGTCCCAGCAGGGAGCTGGTTAACCCTGCTCAGGGACTTGCAGGCTCCTGGCCAACCAGAGAAGAACCTGAAAATGCAATGTCAGCATGTGCAAAAGTTAAAATGGCTCTTTCCAACCTCATAAGCTGCCACCACATGCTGCTGGTATTGTGCTGTGGCATGTATTGCACAGCCTAGCTAGGCTTCTGTCTTGTGAGTTCTTGTGGAGCAACCCTGAAATGATCAGTTCTGCCATTTTTGGCAAAACTTAACTAGAGGACATGCCTGAGAAAATGCAGAAATGCATGGACTGTCACTGTCATCAGTGTAGACTGTTTGGTGGGAAATACAAGCTATATGAAGATTCCAAGGAGAATCATTTCCACTGATGCCAGATTTGGGGCCCATCATGCTGCACCGATGGTGCCAGCCAACTCTTCACTGAAAGGAAAAAAAATATTTCCATATGTCATAAGACCCTCCCCAGAAGAAAGGTTTCTCTGAACACTGGCTGGAAAAATTCCCAATCACTTCAAGTGCCTGTGGTTGTATTAGTCATGCAATGACAAGAAAATAATCTGCTCTGGGGGCTGTGTTGTTGGTGGCTGGGAGAGTGGGATGGAGCTGGTTTTCCCCCAGCTCTTCCACCTTTCCTTTCCAGACCTACAGCAAAAGAGGCACAAACCACTGACAAACGTGCATGGCAGCTCAGGTCTAAGCCAGGGAAGCTGATCTGTTGTTGAAGTCATCCTGAGGATGGCAGGAGAGGAAGACATGCACTGGTTATTTTCAAGTACAGAGAAGAAATTTTAGCAACTGTTCTGAAATGTAAACAAAGAGAGGTTTACTGCGTAATGTTTCCTGGCTTTGAGGTAATCTTTGTTACAAAAGCAAGTTATCACTTGTAGGTTTTTTTTTCATTCCTGATTAACCAAACTCCAGACAGCCTGCCTCTAAAATAGTCCTATTTTCTAACTCTGTCATTGCTAGAAAATTAAAAAGAGAACTCTGACTGGCATGAAAGCTCTTTTCTTGCCTTTTTTGGTAGTGTGTCCTACTTCAATAATTCTGTCAAAACACAAATAAAGGGCACTTTCTAATTGCTAAGCAAAAAGAGAAACAAAAACCATAAAATATTCAGTGGGGTAACCCATGCTTTAAATATTGTATTTCTGAGCATTGTGTCACATTCTAATATGAGTGGTAATGCCCTGCTGCTCCTGTAGTGGTGAGGTTTGCAATGCTCATATCCAGTTAGCAGATAAAGAACTATAAAATTATGTAAAAACTAATTTTTTTTACATGGAAAAGAAATCCATCAAAAAACTAACCAAAATTTATTCTTACTTTTGCTGAAAACCAGACATTTGGGTAAGTGTGTTTCACAGCAGCAGCTCACAGGCCCATTCCACTGCCAGGATGTAGCTCTCATGCCAGACCAAGCCTCACATGGTGTCCCAGGCATCGGTGTCCCCTAAGCCCAAGGGGCTCAGCAGGCTGGGGAAGACCCCAAGGAAGAGAAGCAAGGAGCTCAATCTAATGGTAATCTAGGAATGGCAAAACTTAAAAGATTCTGGTTTCTTATGGTTTCTAGGATTCCACTTGTTCCATATAAAGCCAACATTCTGAAAACTGAGTGGCTCTAAAAATGCAGTTTTCATGGAGGAGTTAGACTGCATGGAAAAGGGTTGGCCACCACAGTAACAAAAACATGCTGCTGAGCCAATCCTGGGGATGTACCTGCAAAGCTGAATGTGCCCCATAGTCAGGAGGGTTTCCATGCCTCTGCATTCCTGGCCAGAGAGGAAGGGCTGAGTATGGATATAGAGGATCACAGTGGAATGCAAGGCGGGTCACGAGCTGCAACTAGGACAGTCAGATGGCCAGTGGTAGGTGTTTAGTGTATCTGTCTCATGGATTTACAAAGTGAATTTGGAGTATCTATATAAGGAGAAGCTGAGGTATGTATAATCCATTAGATTTGACAAGGAACATCACTGGATACAATATTGTTTCCTAGTGGTCTTGCTGGGATTAGAACCTTTGTTGTAACAGCTATTCCTTTTTGTCTTGTTATCCTTGCTAACCCCTATTTGTCTCCTCTCTTTGTGTTTAACCCTGAATTTCTCTTAGTTAGCACTTGCAGCATCCTGTGGTATTGGGGAGGAAATTTGGACATGAAATTGCACAGCAGAGAAAGTTCTCTGTAGAAGTAACAAGCAGCAAGAAAAATATATGCAACATTTAGCTTAATTCTTGCTTCCTTATCCTGGGCAGGCTGGTAAAAATTGTATCTTGTGTCAGACTACAAGAACCGCAGAGGGAACATGGGATACCAAGGGATTCAGTTAACAGGAGACAAAATGTGTTTGTATTAATTGCTTAGTGCTCAAATGTGTTAGAAATATTTATATAACAGTAATAAACTATTTCATAGCTTACGTATGACTTGGTATTTCCAAAGACACTGCTAAACAACAGGGCTTGCTGGAGTCTCTGGAAGTGAGGACAGCTTGTATGCCCATTAAAATAGATAGGTTTTACCCAAATAGACATTATATTTTTGGGTAGAAGTTCCAAACTCAGATCTAAAACTTTGGAACTTGATGAAGTTATGTGTAGGGGGATACAGTATGGGTAAATGAAGGTGGTATAGAAGGTAATCTTATCCCCCAATGAGTTGCAGCTGGACCAATTATTAAAGATTAGAAGCAGGCTTGATTTTAACAGGCCACACCTGTAGCCAATAAGAACAAGCGGTATAAAAGAGTGGATTGGTGGGATCAGGAGTCAGATGACTGCTGCAAGGACCAGGAACAGTCAGTGCTTAGAGGAGCTGCCTGTGAGAAACATGGAGGAGATATGAAGCTCTGGTGATATGAAATCCTTGCACTACAATGATGTTAGAACTCATGCTATCTAAGACAAGAGTTATGCATCCTCAGCAGAAAGTTTGGAAAATATTCTCTTCAAGGAAGGCTACTTTTGCTTCGGCTGGTGGTGCTGCAGCCAGGGGGAGCATGTACAGATACAAAGCCAAAAAAGCACCAGCACAAAAAATTTTCAGGAAATCTGCAGCTCTCTCATATAAATGTTTTATGAGTGTCCAGAGCTGCTCTAAATCTTTCCTTGTCAAAGTGAAGTCTCACTGTTGTGGAGAACAGCTAGAAAATAAATTACAAGTAAACCAAGATGTACCAAAATTAAATGTCAGCTGTACTTCAGCTCACAGACAATATATGTTTGAATCTCTGCATAGCTGTCATGTATCTGTGCTGGACAGGCATTGAACTTCTTTGCAGAAAAAAACACACCCAAAATAACCAAAAAGACTCACCAAAGAGGGAGGAAAAAAAAAGAAAAAAACTTATTCCAGATAATGAGACTGCAGGGCAACTTGTTATTTGGAAATTGGTTTCTCACTGAGCCGCTGTGTCTGCAATGGGCTGAGCTAATCCCCAGTCATAAGCACTAGAAGGATTGATCTTGGCTGAACTTTGTGACTCTTGTCTGTCATGCTCAGTGAAAGAGGAGCCAACAGTCCCTAAAATACCCTTTCTCCCCGTGGCTGGGCAGTTGCCCTCCATCACTGGTGTGAGCAGCACTCCTGCTCCTTGCGTGCTGAGCTGCTGGTGACAGGCTGAGAGGAGCGTGCTGGAGACTGAGCAGCAGCTGTGCACATCACAGCACCCTGGAAGTGCTGAAAAGAGACTCAACTGAATAGTTCAGCTCTGGTTGGCCTTGAAAATAAGAATGAGGGAAAAGTATGAGGAGCACATTGAACCTCCAAGGCTTGTCAGCACAGACAGCAGTCTGACAGATCAGGGGAATGCAGCAGGAGGGCTTGTGAGTCTCTCTAGCTTGTGTGTGCGAAGTGACCAACCCAAACAAAATCAAAGTTGTTTATAGCCTGCTAAGAACACAGTACTTAGGAGTTAGGCTGGTTTAATTAACACAGATCTTTATGCCATAACAAGACTTGATTTTCTTGAAACAAATATTTGAGACCTTGAGCAACACATCTGAGAAACTAGAGAATAAGAATAAATGTAGATCTCCTTGGAATAATTACCTTGTCTTGTGTGCACCTTTGAAACACTCAACACCCTTACAACCTTTTCTGTAAAGCTTGTGGAACTTCATGACCCTCTTTATTAAAGATATTGAAGTCATTTTTATCAGGGAAAGGTGGAATCCTTTCTCCTCATCACTTCACACTGAATCTGCATCAACTCCATTTGATTTTATGTCATTTCTTGTGAACATGACCCAAGCCCACTCCACCATCAGAAGAGAGAGAAAAGGTCAGAACCATAAATTTTTGACCTTGCTGGGTGAAAGCAGACATTACACTCCAATCCCTGTTACTAATGGTTGCTATACTTCATGGCAGTGCAGGCAGCACAAAAGGGCACCAGCAATGACATCTTTCATCACTTGTGCTAAAATGCTCTTCACTTACTGCCTCTTGCATGGGGTGCCAGCAAAATGAGATGTAAATGGATCTGTTGACAAACAGGTTAAATGTCAACACCCACAATGATATGTTGTTAATAGTGAGGGCACAAGATATTACACAATTGTTTAAAAGGGGCAAGTGCTGAAAGGTGAGCAAAGTTATCATCAGGGTTATTTACTGTGTAAGTACCATGGTTGGACTGCTGGCTCTGGTTCAATGCAGCTCTCATCCTAATCTTCCTTTTCTTTCTGACAGCCTTGTTCCAGACTTTGCTGCTGATCGCCCACAGCCTTGTGGTTCCCCTGCCAGCATTGCAAGGCAGCAGGAAGACTCAGAGGACACACACAGAGGCACCAAGCCCTCTTGGGACCAGTAACTAGGGACTAAAGTGCCTTTTGCTTGGTGGAAGCTGTTCTGGGGCATGGTGAGAGCTCCTAGTAAGAGATGTTAGATATTGTGCAACTCAGGGCAGATATTAGATGTGACACTCCTTCTGTGTGCTCTGACTTGTTTGCTTTAGAGGGAGACTTTTTAATCACACTGGTATTTATATTGTTTTGCAATGTTTTTATTGCTATTCTGAGTCTCTGTTCAGGGCAAAGAGTCTCTGTTTTGCTAGGCACAATTTAATAACTTAATGCTGTTATTCTCACTTGATTTTTTTCTGTAATAAGGATCTCAAGACACTGACAGTTGCTACTAAGAGAAGCCAACTAAAAACTTCCCTTTCTCTAATGCTGAAATGCACAGGTTTTTTCATGGGAAAGGTGCTGGAGTGAGTGACTGCTGCTTGTTTGCACCGTGCCTCAGGCAAAGGAGGAAAGATTCTACAGAAATATATTAGAAACATACACAGACGAGGTAGTATTTGTGAATGAGTTAGTGTCTTCCAGGCAAAATAGTTAATAAGAAGGATAGCAATTAGACAAATGATTCATTCTTTTAGTAAGGCTGCATTAGTGTGTTATGTTTAACCCACAGTCATGCCCCCATGTCCCATGAAGGCCTGCTGTCTTGGGTGATGTGTAAACATGGTGAGGAATATAACAGGCAAGATTAGACTTATTCCAGTCAGTTTTTTGATGAATAAATATTGTGATGGTGCATCTTAATGACGTGGAGAAACTATCCCATGAAAGGATGTTAATATAAAATAGCCAAAGGAAAAAGAACTTCTAACAAGATAGGCACAGCCCTGAAATCAGTGTTTCCTGTCTTAGGTTGATGGATTTGTCACTTCCTCCCTTGGCTCTTTCCCAAATGTAGATGCCAAATGAAACAAAAAGAAAGCTACAGATTAAATAACAAAAATAATAACAACAGATTAAAATCTTCCTTAGAATTAGAGAATCAAAAATCTCCATGCAGAGCATTAGAAAATATCTCCAAGACAATTTAATTTCAGCATAAAATATAAGAATGTTTCGTACTAGAAAAAAAAAAAATTAAATAATAAAAGGAAAGCATGACATGCAAAGTCAGCAGGAACTTCTGTGGAAACAGGGCTGGGTTATGGCTCAGTCAGGGATCATCTCAGATATTTCTTACAGCTAATCCTGAAATAACTTCTTCTTCAGCTAAAACAACGCAACTTTGAGATGAGAAGCCGGGGGAAAGTGAGAATTCCTGACACAGAAGAAATACTTTGTATTTTCTATACTTTGGAATTAGAGGGAATGTTCTATATTTTCAAAAATATATTTTCGAAGATATTTTTCCAGCCAACAAGTATTGGTTTGAAAACAAGTAATGACCACTTGCATTCTAGAGTTAAACAGTGGGATGGATCCCAGCTTTGAGGCCATAGGGCAGAATGTCTCCTCACTCCTGGGGAAACCTTTCCTTGCAACATCATTTCTCTAATGTCAGCCTCCCTAATGTTCCTTCCTCTGTGACCTTAGCTGTCATTCCATAGGAGCTCTGGCTGCGAGTGTGATCCAGACCAGCAGTTCCTTGGTCCCTCACAGAAGAAATAAGTTCCATGGAAATATCCCAGACACACTGGTGATGAGTCATTAGGCTTCATGGCAGTGCTGTGCCTGGCTTGCTCTCCAAGCTGTCTGCATCCCAGTTTGGATGTGACTTCCAACTCCTCCTGGCTTTCTGCTTCCTTTTGCTTTTTCTCTCTGTTATTCTTAGGGCTCCTTCTTTTTGCTCTCTAACAAAGCAGCTCCATCTGGCTCCTTCTAGTGCTTATTCTGTCTCATGGTTTCCTCGTGTGTCCCTCGCAGTGTGCCAGCTGGGAGCATACAGGACAGCTCTCTTATTGTTTGCAATAATAAGAAAGGGAGTATTATATGGCCCTTTTATATGAAATTTCTTGCAGGATTACAAAGCTCTCTCTGTTGTGGTGCTAGAATGCTCTCACTCCCCCTCAGGCTGTACGTCCCTGCATTCCCCTCCTCACAAATGGCTTCATCCTGTAATAAAGGAACTACCTGGAAACTGTCCATTTATAGGACAGTGCTTGAGTGCTCTTTGCTTCAGTATTGCATCAGTTTTGCTTCTGCCTACTCCTGCCTCTCTCTCTTCTCCACAGAATTTTCCATGCTTTGAGCCTGACCTCCCTTTCTCTGCCTGTTCATTAATCCTATGTCCCTTGGTCAGGTCCTGGCTCTTGGCAGTTTGTACAAACCAAGTGACTCCCTTCTCTCCAGACCTTTGCTGAAGTACAGGATCTCTCCCATCTTTCCTGCCTTCTCTTTTGCCACTTCTTGGGCCTCTCAGCAGTCACAGGACATCTTCTTCCAATTCCAGCTATCTATCCATAGCTGTTGTCTCTCAAAATCAGTAACAGCAATAAATATTTGTACTGCGTTAGCATTTTAACTGGTACTCAGTTATTACTGAATTATTGCACAAACTCAAAGGGAAGCAATCTTTGGCCTGTCAGCAAAAGCTGCTGAAGGTGGATTCAGCAGTGCCTCAGGGCAGGTGTATCAAATGGTGTTCGTGCTGTGCTGGAGAACTCTGTCTTTTCAAGTGGGAACTTGAGAGACTTTTGTGTACCATTAGTTTACAGCCTGTGTTCTGCTCTCCTGTCACTGTGTTGCCATACAAATCCCAGCCAAATAATTCACACTGCATACTAAGCACTGGTTAAAGAACATCACACATTACATGAACTTACATAAACCACTAAGGTTACCAAAGATTTATCTCTCCAAAACAACAGTACCTCACATCTCTAAGACTGTAGCATGAACTTCCCCAGGAAATACCTCATCACCTTCTGCCCTCAGTATAAACTCTGTTTCTTTGATGTTACCTCTTTTAAATATATAATAACATGTGTGTGTTGTTAGAAAATTCAAATAATTGTATATACTGGAAGAGAGAGTAAAAGAGAGCAAGCATGTGAGAAGCTAATCCCAGTGGGGAGCTCAGGAAGGAGCTGAGATGTGGTGATGGAGTGTATAAGTTTCAGTGTGGGAAGGATGGAGCAGCTGAGTGGCTTGCCAGGATGAAGTGACTTTGTACTGATGTGGGAAGGGACCCCACAAGGTCTGACTCCAGGCTCTTTCCTTGACCAGATTTTGTAATTAAGAAAAGAAATCCCCTATCTTCCTACTATAACAGGCACTATTCAAAATAAGATATTAATAACAAACACAATGTCATTTACCACAGTTTAACCTTAAGGTGAGGGTGGAGATAACTTTATTCCTGAAGCATTTCTTCCTGGTCTTCAGCTCCACTCAAGTGCAAGGCTCCCTAATGATGACAGTGGTAACTCCAGGGCTTGATAAACTTGTCTTTATCAGTGGAGTCACAGCATGTTATTAGCAAATGTATATAGAAAATGTATGTAATGATTCTGTGTTTTTCTATAGCACATGTTTGTGTAGCTTTTTCTGACAGTTAAGGATGTGCTAAGTTTCCTTGACAGAAAACAGACATTTTAATAAAATGGCTGCCATTTAACTAGAAACTCCTGGGCAAAGCTCTATGGGAAACAGTTCCCATGACCTTCAGGGGGAAAGAAATGTTTGTCTTTTAATAGGGTCCCATTCTGTAAAAAAAAGTCCTTAATCTGCAGTATCCAGGTTTTTTTAACACAATCCTAATGATGCAAGTCCTGAGGAACTGCATATGCCATTTGCAGAAACATATTGCTGATTACACTGGTCTTTACTTCCAGATAAAGAAACTTTGAACTATTTCAGAACAATGAATTTGGAGCAGAGTAAGGCTGAAGCAGAATCTTCTGTAATGCCTCTGATTTCATTACATTATACATTTTAAACCTGAAATGGCAATTGCATGTTGATTCACTTAGCCATTTATGCAGCTGACTGATAGTTTTGTGTGTCTGGCAATTCGTACTTTGCATTGGTTTTGTTTTGGATCATATCTAAGTTCACATTTAATGTATTTATTTTAATATAAAGAATGTTTTACAAAAGTAGCAGAACCTATAACCCAGCTGTCTTTATTCAGTGTATTCTGTTCATGCTTAAGGGTCACCAGCTTGAATTAGAACCTTATTCAACATTGAGGGATTGTTAATAGGCTGCATATGTCACTGAGCAATTGTTAAAAAAAAATTATTTATGAGCTGCCCTACCTGGGAGTGCTCCCCAGTGGCAATACAAGAAGTGAGCAATGGGAACTGAAGTTGCATAGGAAGTTACACCATCTGTCTTGAAAGCCAAACACAGGTGAGAGATAGAGAAGGGATGAAGAGGGGCATTCATGAAAAGCTGATTCATCACTAATCTACTTGTACTTAAACACAGAAAACAATAGCTTGTTTATGATAAGGTTCTGCCCTTCCAAACTGCATTTCACTTTGGCAGGGAGAGTGTACTGTATGCCATGAACTCGGGGTGATTGGCTTCATTTCACCAAAGAGCTTGTGCTGAAACTCCATTTTTTGTCTGTGGTTGGCGCAGAAACAGAATGGGTCTACTGGGCAGGAAAAATGAGAGAAGCTCTGCAGAGTGCACCTGGACTGATTGCTCTGAAGGCTGTTTGGCAGAGCTGGATGGACAGCCATGCTCAATGTGAAATCTGTGCAGCTCCTTAGGCAGCTTTGACTCTGAGCCCACCAAGGGTCACTGCTCACCCCATCTGCAGTGGCACCACCTCTCTGCATCTCTCAGTCCCATAGCCTTAATTTCCTACGTGCTATATGGCCTGTGGGTTTGTGCTGTGTGTGCTGTACCCATTCTGTACAGCCTAAAGCTGATAAAATAACAGCAAGTTTCTGGTTTTTCTTGCATATGTATGAACAAAAATAATTTTGAATTACAAACACAACACAGTCCCTTCCCCCTGGCTCCTCTGGCAGAGGCTTTTGCAAGCAGTGTGCCTTACCCTGGCATTTGTGGCAACCACTTCCAGTTTTCTCTTGGAGCAGCAGCATTTCCCACATCTCCATCCATGAGCAGGATGGCTGGCTGGCCCCGGAGCACAGCCCCACCTGGGGTGCACCCGTGAGGAGGGAGTCCATTGCTCCCCAGAGACACCTTCACAGCTGCTCTTCTGGCACAGCACAATTCCATGCTTGTATCCTGAGCTCCCAGTTCAACCCATCACTTATGCTAATGTATAATAAGACAAATGTAAGTCACATACATGCCCATATGGTAAAATAAGAGAACCCAAGAGGGATGAAGTTTTTCTATAGGCAGCTGCAGAAAGAAATCCTTCTACAAAAAGAAGGCCTGTACGCTTTTTGACAAGCCTGCTTTCCAAAGGAAATGACGCTGGTATAGTTGCACTCTGCCTGTCTGACTCCTTTCCTTCCTCCAGCCAGCACCTTTCCAGCTCATGTGCCAGCTCAGACAGGTTGGAGCAGGATGAGAGTCCCAAAGAGGCTTTTTCTCCCTGTCTCATGAGACCTGGGGGCTGCTCAATGGACTAGGACCCAGATCAGTGCCTGCCCTGGGGGAAAAGCCCCAGTGGGTGTTCAGAGTTACCCAGTCCCGTTAGATTGCCTGCTGGCAGAGCAGTTCATGACTGTCTGTGCAGGGGACACCAGATAGTTATATCTGAAAACATTTATTTCATTAATGGGTCATGAGAAAGAAAGGAAGAACTGGCTAAACTTCACATGGTGACACCAGGCTGCTCAACTGCTGATTAAGCTGGATTTTCTGTGTTCAGAGTTCAACAGGGATTTTTACAGACTTTAATTGCAGAGCAAACAAAGCACAAAATGAGGGTCTCCATTTTTCATCATGTTTTTCATACCTGAAATGAGAATCACTGGGTCTTGAGGCTTTGCTAGTTACAACATGATAATGCTGCAGACCTTTGTTTTGAGAGGGAAGCCAGGTAAAAGAATGGCATTCATGGAAGAAAATTTCTGGCTGGGTATATAAAGAGCAAATAATCCCCTCCTGCATTTGATGTCAGGTTTTCTTGCAAACGTTCAATGAATACTATATGCAGGGGGTTGTCTTTTTACTGTGTGCAACATGGGGACATTTTGGTGTCCCAAAACACCAAAGGCAAATGGCAGTCTGGCCCAGGCACTTGGGCTTGTGATGCCACTCATGCAGGCAGTGCAGAGGAGAGAAAGCTGCACAGCTAAAACTGGGTCTGAGCACTTTGGTTACTCGAGAAAATCACTTTACCTCTCAGGTAAATTGCTTCCATGACAGTGGGTACTGGCTCAAGAGACATGCCCTCAAAGATAGACAAAAGAGCTTTGCACTGCTGAAAGCAAGAGAAAAAAACATTTTGTGTGGATAATTGAGGGGAATAACAATTGTTATTTGACTTACTGTAAACATTACAGGAGAGGCTCTTGAAGAGCTCTTAGTGAACTTGCAGTTTTCACACAACTTGTGAAGAACAAACAAAAGAAGAAAGAACAAAAATAGCAAATTCTTTTGTCTTCAAGTCGTACTTTAAAAGCATAATGGCAAAGCAGTAAAGGTGTAAAGCAGTATCATTCCATGTATACATTAGTATTTTTAAATACCTGACTTCACATTTTTATTGCAGCAAACAAAATTTCATTAATCATTTCAATCACTTTCATGGAAAAATTTTTGACAAAAGATTGAAAAAAATTACCAAGAAGCTTATCCATGTTTAAGGAAATTGTACTAGGGGCTGGTCTAAGCTCTATTTTCAGTCATATTCTTCAATTTATTAAAATACTTAAAGTTTTTTATGCCCTTTCTCTCTTCATGTGCAGGAACAGAAATAATATTTTCTTTGTCTAAATGGGATGCAGCAGAGCTCCGCAGATAGATTTTTATGAATTGAAAAAAAATAATAGAGACTAAAATTGTCTATTACATCTTCAACATCCTTAAAATTATATTGAATTATATTGAAGGGCAGTAGCAATGCATACTTAGGAAGGAAATGAATCATCTCTAATAGAAATACAGTGCCTCTGACTATCCCATTGAACAAAGAGTTGTTCCACATTTGTGCCTTATTTCCAACCAATACAGGCTGTGGTACACAACCACTGTGTTGCCAAATGGGAATATCTGCAGAAACTACAAAAGTTATTTACTTGCTGAAAGACACCATCACCCCAGCTTGTATATGGGGAAAACAAGTAGAAAGTGAGGGGCTCGGGGGTGCTCCAGAGGGTGGTGGTCTACAGGGCTGGAGTGACAAGCATGGTAGAAAGAGTAAAATTCAAAAAATGAAATATGAAGGAATAAGAGTGAATTGAGACCACAAGAGAAATGTGGTATGTTGTGAGAAATGTGGGGCTGCTGAGAAATGGCCCATGAACGTACCATGAGGTGATGCTAACCATCAGATCATGTGCAATTCAGCCCATTAGCTGAACTGCATCCAGCAAAATCTGACATTTCTCCTGGCTCACTCCTAATACAGTGCAGCTCACAGTGTGTGACAACCACAGAGCCGAGCACATAGAGGCTATCAGCCTATAGCTTACAGACATGGGGCTTGTAAAAGTAACAAAGAAAAGGCAGATTATCATACAGGTTTCAACTACCTAGAAGGTTTCTGTCTTCAAAAATATCAGAGCAACTCAAGCCATAAAGGGTACAAAGATGGTGCAGTACATAGTATCCAGTGATGATATAATCTGTTCATTGTCAGAGGATAGCTCAGTAGTCTGCTGTATTTTAAGTCAGTAGTAACACTGATGTGCAATTTCACTGTAGCTAGAGATGAGTTTTCCCAATGACCATCTTAACCACAAGTGTCAAAAAAGAGCAGAGCTTCATAAATTGTTGCCAAGCCTGCTTGGTGCTGTCAGTCATCATTCATCTCTCAGTGCAGGCATTGCAGGAGATTTTCTGCTCGTGTGATAACAAGCCATGGATAATTTTAATGATGCCAAAGTGAAAGGAGGTGATATAGATAAGATATAGTCCACTTAATGAGGTCTATTTCCTTCCAATGTAAGTCTGTGAAATTCTCTCAGCTGCTGAACACCTGCACTGTCCCTAATTAGATGTGGTTACTGACATGGCCAGCAGTGCCCAGCACCACTGTACAAAAGGAATTCAGAAGCAGTGCATTTGTGTCTCAATGACAGTTGGATGAGTGGTGACCTCTTCAGGCCTCTGTGATATGCAGGCTCATTACCTCCACTGTAGCTACTGAATATCACCCTCTTTCCTTCTTTTCCATTGTGTTCTTCTGAAGAGCTTCACACAGGGAAGAGCTCAGCTGTACTGAGAGTGATTTTTTTGCTCACCCCTTCATGAAGATACAAACACAGCTGCAGCTACAGGACAGAAGAAACATGTCAAATCCTGATCTCATTATGGCTGTCATCTGAGTTGCTGTCTCTGGATAATAATTATCCCCTAATAATGCTTTAGCTTGCTCTTTGAATCTTGCTGTCTCCGTGTTTGTAAACTTAGAGAGAAACTTCTGTTAAAAAAGGCTCTGTTTGCACCTTGAACTGCCAAGAGACTGCACAAGGCTCCTTTTCCAAAGAGCAAAACCCTGCTGCTGGCACTGAGTTTCTGGCCCAGGAGTTGGCCTCAGCCTTGGAAAAGCCTGCATCTCCATGGCTCCTCTCAGCCTTCAGGGAAGGAGGTGAGGTGAGAGCAGGAGCAACATGACTTGATTTTTCAAAATTCATGGTAATCTTGAGAGAAAGTGGTGAGGAAAAAATAGCAGAATGGCTTCCAAATTGCGTACAAACTCAATATCATGTAGAGCCCATCATATAGTGACTTTTTTTTTTTACTCTAGCTGCCTCTCATTTAATAATGAAGGTCCTCAGCTTTCCATCCAGAAGACCTGTGTTTTGATAAATCTGCTCAACTGTTTCCCCAAATCCCCTTCCCTCTCTAATCAGACCATCAGTCACTACAAAGGATCAAAATTGCCACATTTAAATACTATTCTTCTTGTGAGAAACTACCCTCTGATCAAAGATTAACAGCATGAAATATGTTACTTGTTTTTGCAGTAAACCTGCATGTCCCTTGTTGTCGATCCAAGTTCATGGAGGTTTATTTTCAAAGCAAATCTCTTGTTTTCCTTTCACCAGAGAGTTGTTATAAAGCCAGCTATTGTTATTGTAGAGTAAAACTTTATTTTTTTAAGTCCAACTACTCAAGCAAATGGTTTTTATCAGGTAAAAAGTCATTGTATAAATGCATTATTTGGACATGTCCTGGACACAACAAGCAGTTAATGGTTTTTAATTAAATAGAGTGAGACAGGACACTCAAGGAGTGACCCAAGGATTACTTGTAGAGGAAGTTTCTCTCATGACTAATAGTGACTACAAATAAGATGGGGTATTACAATAAAATTCTACTGCTGACAAAAATATTAGCAGCAAACGACGACAGAGCTTTCATCTGGGACTAGAAGAGCATCTGGAATATATTAAGACTGTAAAATTTCCCTTAAAGTGTGGGTTGCTAAAGTCAAAACCAGCCACCCAGAAACTATGGCACTCAGAGAAACTCAATATTTTTTTTCATTAAAAATTACTTAAGGAGACTTACATCTTCCCTTGTTTGACATTGTGATGTTCTGCTCGTCCAGACTTTTGAGTCCTGAAAATACGCATGTGATGAGGAGTGGAGAAAAAAATGGTCTCAAATATGTCCTGCCTATGTTGATCTGGGAAAACAACCCTATTTCCAGGCATCCTTCTGCAATGCAATCAGTCAGATGCTCTTTGCAACCACTCTGTGCAGATACCCATTGCTTATTAAAACCGTATGTGAAGCTGATGAATTATGTATCTAGAAATGCAATATAAGCACCAGATATTGACAGAGATAAACAGGACTGAAGTGGGATGGGCTGGGAGATCATTACAGAAAAAAAGGAAAGCTTGCTTTAAACAAAAAAGCAGTGTGCTAAAAGGTCAGCATCAAAGCAAAGTTCCTGCTTCCCAGCCTCCTTTCTCCCTGTCCCCAGTTGTCATGCCACCTCTCACTGCACTCTTGTCTCAATGTGGACTGTGAGTTCCTGGAGACAGAAATTGTCCTGTAACTTGCATCTATTGTGTGTAGCCCAAGAAGTGCTCCTGCCTCTCCTGGATCTTCAAGTGGTGTTTGGGAGGCAGATGCAGCTGCACTGGGGAGCTCCACGTCTCTGCAGCTGAACTGCGGAGCGTGCACAGGGACCCTGGGAGGGCACTCAGCCCTTGCTCCTGTAAAGCTGCACCAGCTGGTATCAAACCACCAGGAATTAGGGATAACCCTCTTGTACAGACACCCATTTTCAGAGCAAAACCCAGATGACATTAGTTTGGGCTACACTGGGAGCTCCCAAAAGGCAAGTCAAGATTTGAAGAATAAGCAGAGAGACAAAGGGTGGCAGTGAACTCCTGCTCTCAGCAAACTAGGCCAAAACCTGCAAAGCTCCAAAGAGTGGGGTTCATTTTACCTTCCAGGAGGCCACAGGTCATGAAGACCCTGGGTACTTCTTCCATTTTCCTTCACTTTCTCTAGTGATATAGCAATGGGAAGGACTTGTTCCCCAGCAGTTATTTCCAGCAGCTTGTGCTGAGTGAGATAAAGTCAATCTGCTGTGTTCAGGAATTAGTCCTGCCAAAGAACTTTCCTGCCCTATGTTTTCCACCCTGAGGCACTTCCTGACTATTTCTGGAGGGGGCTTGGTGAAGGGAGTGCAGCACAGCTCAGCACATGAAGCACGGGAGGCCTTAATTTGCCATCAGCATAGCAGTGGTAGGTCATGGTATCTCTTGGAGCCAAGGATCTCATGACGAAAGACATTCACAAATTCAGAACAGAGTTGGTCCAGAATAAAAGCCAACTCACTGGGTGGCCTTGGTAATCATCTTGTGTCCCAGTTGGATATTTATGCTTTTATTTTCACTCATGCATCGTTTCCTCAGAGCAGGGAAAGGGTTTTACATGACTTTCCTGTAAACCTTCAACCCAAATCCTGATGCTGAGATAACAGTCCATATTCAGAGATCAAAGAATGGTGTTAGAAAGAAGAAATGAATCTTCTCTCTCCTCTCCCCACCTCCCTCCATCTCCCATTTCCTCTTTCTTCTGACCCTGTATTTGTGTGTGTGAAACATTCAAAAGTAGCTATAGAAATAAGTTTTTAAGAAACTGGCAAGGAACATCTGTCCATCGAGATCCTTACACATGGACAGCACACAGGATCTAAGCTCTGATGAGCCTGTAGCTACCTTTTTGGCACCTAAGAGGAAGTTTTGAAATGCCAGCCTGCAGTTTTTAAGAAGGACAAAACTCCATACATGTGTCCCCTCAAGGAAATATGAAGATCTTGATCTACCCCACATCTCATCCTACCAAGCTGCTGGTGAATGTTATCAAAGCAAAGCAAACCACAGAGAGAAAATCTGATCCTGGAAATATTCTGCAAGGAGAAAAGTACAGATATAAACTTCTATGAGTTCTTACCACCCAGCTCCAGTTCATGTCTTGGTAGTAAGGGACTGGCATGTCTATGTAGGAGACAAAGTAGGGGATCTGGAATAATCCACTAATGTCCTCAAATTTTCCCTCCTATCAGTAAGTCATTGCTGCTAAAGGCAATGAAGGAAACCTGCCAAATATAACAGCTAAAACCAACACCCTGAAAAACATAATATTTAGGGAAAGTTGTGTGTTGGAGCCAGCATGTACCAGCTGCCAAGTCTGCAACCACTCGAGTCCCAGGGCATGTGGAGGTCTCCAGGGAAGTGCCTGTTGGTGGCCAGGCACAGGACAGACCCCCTGCTCCTGTGGAGATATAAGACTGTGACCCTCACAGCTGGTGGATGGTCCTGCTGGCAACATGGAGGGTTCAGCCTCTCCTCCCTTCCAACCAGTTTCTCTCTGCAAATGGAAACGGAGGTATATGCTGGTGACTGTCCCAGGGAGGGCTGCATGGTCTTGGCAAACAGTGGCTCTGACAAGGACTGAGGCCATGGCTCCAGTGGCAGCTCACGGGGCCTTAGCAGGAGCTCAACATCAGGATGGAGAGAAATAGGGCCTTAAGGAGGACTTGGACCTACTCGGGTCCCGTGGATGTCCATTAGAGTGGAATGTGGAAGTTCTTTTCTAAGGCATCTCTGTCAGGATGAGGGCAACACAATTCCTTTCTCTGGGGGGGACATTGGGAGGGATGCACATCATGACACAGGGCTGTCATGATAGACACCTTGTTAGAGTTGAGAAGACAGGATGTGAAATATGCAAAGAATTCCCCCTTCTCCCTGTTTATATACCTGGGGCCTAATTTGGGCCTACAGTGAAGCTCCTTTTCCCAACAGAAAGATGAGATTGCCTGGTTACCCTGCAGGGAGATTTGATTGAGAAATTGTGTGTGGATGTTATAGGGGTGATTCCTGATCTTTTGCTGGTAGCAATTAGGAGCTCTATTCCCTGAGGATTTGTGTGTCTTTGTCCAATTCATGGTTATGGGTTCAAGTGACAACAAGGCAAAATTTTACTGCCTAAATACCTAATTTTGAGGTAGTTTGATCCTCTGCCCTTAAGGTCCATGAAATCTATGGCTTTGGGTCTATGTGAGGTGCTCATCAGCTGCTTCTCTCAGCCAGTGTCGCTGTCCTTGGCATTAGAGTCTCCTGAGAAGCCTGGGACTTGAAGCCAGGACATGCAAAACCAGTAGAGGTTTGGGGTGAGTAGTGGCCATTTCTTCCAGGAGATGTGAACTCTGGAGCACGCTGAGCACCTGCTCTCCAGAGTCAGACCTGTTCAAGTAGAGCAGATACTCATCCAAGGGCCAGGCTTGCTGGCTCCACATTTCATATGAGCTCTGCAAAGCTTCTGCCCCACTGGACAGACCATGGCTGGGGCACAGCTTCTGGGGAAGGTGCTGCTGCAGCAGCAACAACAGTCACTGTACATAAAAAAGTGTACCTGCTCATTTTTGATGGTCATCTCTGTCTAAAGAGTCATAAAACAACTTTTACAAACTTGACAAGTTCTTCCTAAGAGATCTCCTTAATTTTTCAGTATCTGAAAGCCTCTTCTCCCCATGGGGCTCCTGGAAGCCATTGCAATTGCTCCTGTCTTGCTTCTCCTTGCAATTTTCTGCACACACTCTCACTCATCTGCTATTCCTGTGCTCGCTTTTCTCTTGCACCAGGCTTGAGCTGTGGCTCATTGTGACAATATTTCCTCATAAGGCTGTGCTTAAAAAGTGAGTAGCTCATATTTGTTGGTGCTGGGTGGTGGCATGTGAGGCTGCACAAAGAAAAACAAATGTTTGAGATGTTTTTGAAGGTGCTGTCATGAGACAAAACAGGGCTCTCATTGCTAAGTTTACTTGTGCTTGGATGTACCAGAGACTGTTCAGGCTCTTTAATAACTCTGCCCTGGGAAGTTTCCATCGCCTCCCTTGCCTTCCTCCCCTCCTGCCAGCTCTGCTTGCTACAGGAGCTGTGCACTTTGGAGGGATTGTGGGGAGAATCATCCCCAACCTGGAGTCTGACCAGCTGTGTCCACCTTGAAAAAGCAACTTCTTCAGCCCTGTTTGTCACATGGGTGACACAGCTGGGAACGCCTCGTGCAGTCACAGCAAGGCTGCATTTGTCCTCCTCTGGTAGAGTTCCACTCAGACCCCACAGATTTAAACATTCCAGAGGCTTTGTCTAGGCTCTAAGAAATTAAAGTATCCATGCAAATGGATAAGGGACTAATATCCACTCAGTTCAGGGGAAGCTGTAAAGAGGAAGCACTAAATCCTATCTCTCCTAAGGGGCAGGGGAGCAGAGGCAGAGGAAGGGACAATGGATTGGCCACTGCACCAATTTGAGCTTGCTCACTCCTTATCCAGCCTGATTTGGAAGCAGAGCTTAAAAGCTGTTTGCTTAGGAGGTTTGTTGTAGCTATGAAAGCTAATGCTGGAGTTAGGCTGAGCAGCAGGGCAGAGGGTAAAACAATATTTTATCCAAAGTTAAAACACTTTCACAAGGCTAAAGTCATCTGCTCTGTCAGCAACTTGTGGATGCAGGGTGGGATCATCCTGTGAGTGCCTCACCAGGGCTTTCCCCACGGCTGCCTCCAGGTGGGAATGCTGCACCTTTGGGTCCTCAACTCACCCAGGGCACCACATCCCTCACCCTCCCTGCCCTCTGGAGACGCTGGTGACTCTCTGGAGTGGGAAAGGGGATTATTTTACCAGGCAGCCAGTCCCAGGGAGAACAGCTGTATTAAAGCCCTCAGAATGTAAGACCTTCTTCCCCCACAAATGAAGTTCAGAGCTGTGAAGTTGTGATTCCTGGAAACTGGTGTCTTCTCCTACAATAATTGTGTGGACTGGGTAAAAAAGCACTCCTAGTATTTAGGAGAAGACTTATTTTGAGCTTGGAAAGGTTTGCTACTTCTCTGGCCAGCTGTGCTCTTCTTTGAAAGAAAGGAAAACTCGCTCAGGCTTTGGCTTTGGTGTTTTTTTTTTTTTTTTTTATTCCTTCTAAAATTTGAGTACCAATTTGCCCTGGAAATAAGATATGCAAAGGAAAGACATTTGGGGAAGAACTGTACTCTGAATATGGGAAAGGGAAGTCCCAGAAGGTGAAGGGTCTTGCCCCAAGCCCCATAAGAAGCTTGTCTCCCACTGTAGAACTAAAGGACCTTTTGAACACCAACACTTTTTCTTAGTTGTAATTTTCTTGCAAATATTTGGGTCTCAGATTTCAAAGTTCAAGCTGGGTTAATCACAAAGAATGCAGCTCTTCCTGCTTTCCATGCAGGGTGTAAGGTAACAGTCTGTGGTGCCCTCCCAGACACCCCATGCATCTGCAAGGGTTTTAAGTGACAGCTAGTCTTTAAACTCAGTATCACACATACAGATTAATCATTACCTGGCTGCTGTCCTGGCTTCCAATCAGTTCCACTTTATTGACTTAGCCTGGGCTCAACAATGGTTTATTAATCTTGCCTTTGTGTCTACCTAGCAGCCTTATTGTGATCAAATAGTTCCCCTTTTTATTAGCCAGGGTTAGTGCAGTAAGGCACTAAGGGTTAGTGCTGTAGGGCGCTGAGGGCTTTGTTACAGCTGGGGCTGCAGAGTGGAACAAAGGTGAGATCACTCCGAGGGCCAGATCAAATTCCACAGTGTGGGAACTTTCTCATATGCAGAGATTTGGTGAGAAGATGCTGCTGCATCCTGAGGAAAACATGGGGATGGAGCTGGGGGACTGTCAAGACCTGAAAGTTGCCCATCCTGTGGGGTGCCATCAGAAACTGTGCTGCAGCCCAGCCAGGCTTGCAGGGCAGGGGATACCTGTGTGGCAGAGATATCTGTGTGGCTTGAGGTAGCAAACATGTTTGGGAAAGCTGCTCCAAACCATTCACCAGAGCCTGTTCCTGGAAACAGATAATTCAAAACATTTGTCCAAAGGATGATTCGTGGGATAACCACAAGCATTTATATCATGGAGGAAATATTTGAGGCACATCCAGATCAGCTATTACTGATTGTTATTGTTTTCAATCATCTTTCAGAGGAGTCCCTCAGGGTTGCCTGCACTGGGAAGTGACAGGAGGAGAGCTGGGCCATGAGGTGCACCCCAGAATGACAATTCATCTGCTCTTTCCAGATGCAAGTCCCTCTGCAAGCATGGACCTGAGAGCCTGGGACTCCAGGCAGATGCAGAACCTCCAAAGGTTTATTTTTAGGGAGGCAACCTGCATATGAGGAGAAAAAAGAGCCTATTATAAAAAGTAAAAGGAGTCAAATAGCAGCTGTAAAAACTAAAACTTCCAACAATACAACAAACAGAAAATTACATTTCCCCTCATTGTGTGGAACGACCCAAGCTTCCAGCCAGCTGTGGAGGAAATAAGGAGTTTACATTATCTGCAGTGTCAGTGAGGACCAACATACAAATTTCCTGTCTGTCTCCCTCTAGAAATTAGCAAGTCTTTGAAAAAAAATTTATTGTCATTTTATTCCATTTTTCTGGTTCTATGGGGAAAAGATGCACCCCAAGCAGTGTGGTCACAAACAGTGTAGCTGAGAAAGTGCCATGGGAAACTGAGCAAACAGGAGATCAGAAGAAGCAGACAGGAATGGCTGTGATGCCAGAGCAATGCAGCTCTGCCCCTCACATTTCTGGGCCCAGACAGAGCAGCAGCATGCAGGCATGTGTCAGTGTCTGTGGTCTTACAGAATGGCATTTGCCTTTGGCTCACAAACCCAAGCCCAGAGATTTTACATCTCTTGCCATGCAGAAAATTACCTCCCCCTATGTTTGTTTTAAGTTTCAAAGCATTGACAAGTAAATTTAAATTATTAAAAGAAAAATGCCATATTCTGTCTTGGTGCTTGTTTATTCAGTCTGGGTAAGCAGGAATCACAGCCCACATGTGCCAGAGAGTTTTCCATGTCTTCCTGCACTGCAGCATGGGCTATTTTAGCCAGCTGTGGGCAGAAATGAGCCCCACAAAATCCTGGCCCTGGGTGGTGGCTGGCGTTCCAGCTGCTTTCCCAGCTGCTTCCAGCATCCTGTGACTGACATTGCTGGGCAGGAGAAAAGCAAATGTGCAGAGTCAGCACATTTCAAGTCAGGTGTATGTAAAATGAAGCAGTTGATAGTCATTAGCAAACTGCTCAGCATGGCACAGGCTTCTTGAAGTACTCTGGGGAACAGTCAGGGGTGCAAGACCCCAGGCAAAACATCCTGACTTTGCATTCTCCTTTAGTCAATCCCACCACAAATAAAACTAGTATTACCAGCTCATCTTCCTGTCCAAAATTACAACTTTTATGTTCCTAATTTAAGGGCAGCTCCTGCCTGTCCTTTGCCTGTGTTTGAGGTATGCTGGCTGCTGGGTCTCTGGTCTTAGTGTCTTGGAATAAATAGCAGAGAAGACAGCTGCCCTGTTCCAAGATAGTTGGAATCATCAGGGTGCATTTCAGGTGACAGAGGGAGGAATAATTCAAGCTTCCTCACTTGGGAGAAGGGAAAGAGCATGGAGGAACCTCCAAATGAGAAGAGCTGGATTTCACTTAAAGTACTCTGTTGCAAACTGACCTAACTCAGCTGCTCTCACCAAAGAGGGAGATCATCTCCCCTGCCTGAGTGCTCTCTGTGCTTCCATGAGTTCTCTTCCTCTGCTGTTGGGTGTTTGTGTATCTGTTGTCCCTGTGCAATGAATGGGGGGCACTTTTCCATGCACCTCCCAGGGCAGCCCTTGGAGGGGACCCCGAGAGCCACATGGAGGTGGTGGGGATGGCCAGGAGCAGAGGGGTCAGGGGGCCAAGCTGAGGGATGTGCCCTAGGAGGATCCAGGGAGAGAGTGCACTAGAAAAGAGTCAGAATTCTGCTTTGGTATGGTTACAAGGATTGTTGGCTCCAGGGTCTCTCTCCCAAGGTGATTAACTTCTGGTGTGGAGTAAGCTCATGTGTTTACCTTCTCAGGAGATGAAAAACAGAGTGAGGTTTTGCAGCACTCAGATTCCCTGAATTTTTTTAAGATTTTGATTAATCATGAGGCATTTTGGCAGCCTCCTTGGATACTCCATCACCCCTGTTTAATCAGTCACTGTCTGAGTGCTTGCTCTGCCTGGTCTCAACTGACAAGTCTTAACACTGCAGGGGAATGGGTGGGCCTCAAGGTGCTGGTGGGGCAGGCAGCTGGCTCTGCTCAGGGGCTGTGCCAATATCCCCTTGGTTTCTGCAAGGGGAGACCTCATGACAAATGCCCTTACATGGATGTAGGACATTAAATAACCTTAATTTGTATTCTGTGCAGTCACAGTTGGTTTGTGGGGCTCAAGGAAATAAAAAGAGCCAGACTTCATGGACCTGGAGGCAATCATCATTAAAGCTGGACAAGTATGCCATCAGTATTACAACAGTGAGGGTGTGGAGGTATTGCCAGATGGGTTAAAAAAGTGGGTTTTCACTGTGCCCTTCAGCTCCCTGAGTGTCTCTGCTGTGCCAGGTAAATGGACAGTGAGGGACTCATAAGCTGTCTGTGTCTCCATTAACAACTTAGTGCAGACCAGAATGAGACTTTCAAAGCAAAAGTCTCTATGAGCCATGTTTTGTGGTGAGAGAGAGGTTTTGGAGGATGTGAACTGGATAATCTTTCAAACAATGGGAATGCACTCCATACATTCACTGGACAGCACATGGGACCACATCCAGACAGAGCAAAGCAGCCCCTCCTTGAAATGCTCAGGGTGTAGGTATGGCCCCACACACACACCTTCCACTTTCCACTCAGCAATTTGCTCACTGGGCAATGATACACAGCCAGTGCTGAACTGGTCAAAAAGATAGACACCCTTTTCCTGTCTCCTCTGCATGGTGGAGGGCTTGTTCAGTTCCAGAAGGTGATGTGTGGAAACTCTCGTTAACAAAACAGCTTTTCTTGTCTTTTACTGAGATGGCAAATCTGCTTCTGTACACAAAAAGCACAAACATGATTTGCAGAACAATCTTTTTTCTCAGACAGAATGGAAGCTGTGCTTCATTTCCCCTTCTAAATATTTCCTTGTCTAAACCAGGAAAATTTAGCATTCTTCCTTCCAAAAAATGAATCCCAGGAATATGCATAAATATGCCACTTTACAAACTGTGAATAATAATATAGGCCACTGAGTAGCCTAACAAAGTACAACCATGTCTGAAAGAGCAGGATGAGCATAAATTGGCACAAGAATAAAGATGAGGTCTTCTACAGTAAAGAAAAGTGTCACTTATTTTATGTCTTACAGTGTAGCAGCATTAAAAAATGTACAATTCCCTGCTGTTTGCAAGTTCATTTGGATTTACTGCATTTGGGAACATCAGGTTTCCATCATCACTGTGCACCCATTCCTTGATTTCCTTCTGTGATGATGACTGTGGCTGGTACAGGCACAGTATCAGAAGTGTCATCTGTCTCTTCTTCAGAAGCTGAAGCAGATTTTGCTACCAATCTTCTTTGTGCACCATCTGCCATGGGGGTGTAGTCTTCTAATTACCTGGTTTTGCACTCACAGCAAGAAGCTGATGAGTGGATTCCTTTCTGAAATGTGTTGAAGACTCCTACTGGTGCTGTATTTACATGTTAACAGAGTCAAAAGTCTAGACTGAATTGCAATGTCTTCGGTCTTGGACATTTCCATCAGAGGATGCAGCATGGACTGGCTGAGAACAAGCAAAGCTCATGTGGGAATTGTTCAGCAAGTTGTGTGTGCAGAGAGCTGTCAGCTGTCTTGCCTGCCTCTTCCTCTGTCAGACATTACATAGTCAAATCTACACAGTAACAGCCATCAGATTTTGGGTGCACTGTAACCATTCTTTCTGATAAAGTGATTAAACAATTTGTCCTTCATTCATTGTTACAGCTGAATGACATGAAAATAATAATAATGCTACTGCTGAATAAGCAGCTGAGACAGTTGCAAGTTTTAAACTACATGACATTTAGTAAGCTGGAAAAAAGGCTTGTTCAGATAGCCAAACATTGAGTTAAATGCCACGCAGTCAGCTTGAACTGGGTGTCCTGGGATCCCTTTTTCTCACAATTCCTGAGCAACTAAAAAAGTAAAGGACAATTTTCTTTAGAGATTTCCCTCATGGAGGTATTTATTAGTTAAAAAAATATTAACATTATTAGGGGAACATTAGAGGGAATATTGACCTCTAACTGGAACTAAATTGTTATCCAAAAGAACACTCACATGCTTTACTCCTTGAAACCCCATGTTTATTTTGCAGCTGTCAGCACTAGGAGAGGTATGTGTGATGTGAAAGAGGCTGAAGAGATGCTCACTGAGGTTTCCTGATCAGGCCTGTAGCTGGGCCAGACAGATGTGTAGTGAGACTCTTTGCCAATAGTTATACAACCAGCACTGATTTGTCTTGAAGTACTTCTATGCTGCTAGGACAGACTGTTCACACATGAGTTTAACAACAGCAGTGGAAGAAAATATTCCCCTTGTCTTACTTGTTGCTGGTTCCAGCTGTAGATTGCTCAGAAATTTTCCTGTGTCCATCTTTAGACTAGAGAAATATCAAAAATGTCCTCAGCCAGTGCCCCTTAAAAATTCTGGAGAGCCAGTGGAAAATACCAAATGAATACCTTGTGCCTATGTGAATTTTGGTATTTTGATGCTATCATTTCCCTCATACTGCTGGTGCAGAGCACAGTAAGGGTAGAGAAAGTCAAACCAATGAGAACAAGAAGTAAGAGACCATTCCTTCCTCTTGCAGCTCCTGCTGCACAGATACTGCTGTGTCCTCTGTTTAATGGCTGCTGGTACTTCTGTCCTGGGGCAACCCAAGTTCCCTCCTGTGCTGTACTGTTACTTTCTATCTATCTGAAACAGTGATATGATATGAGGAGAGAAGATTATTCTTAAGCCTTAAAAGGGTGGAAATATTATCTTTAATACCATTAAAAGTTTGGGACTTCCCTGTATCTTACCTTGAGCTTTAGCTCTTCAGTCCCCTGTTCCAATTTGTACCTTTATGGGTACTACTGTGATAAACCAGCACACCACAGTGGCTCTGCAGCTCTGATCTAGGTTTACATATCCAGTAGGGGGATGGGAAAAGGGGGTTTACTCCTATTTTTAAGTTCTTGGAAAGGTTTGGGCCATTGCATTGTGTGCAAGGGGAAAGTTTGCAGTAAAACATGAGAGCCACGACTCCTGGATTTGACCGCTTAATTAAGCAACTAGAGACAGGATTCAGATGACAGCTCAGGACACTTGTGCCCACGGGTGTTCTAGGTGCCCAAGGCCCTCTGTGGTCCTTAGTGATCAGGCCAATACACCAGCTGGGTCAACAGGCATTTCAGATTCCCAAATGTGATCACCAAAGGCTCTCCAACACTTTTCATCAACCAGATCACCACTGACAGTAGGAAGATAGCAGACACCCTCACCTGTAGAGACCCCTGCTTTTAGGTGTTTGGCTTTCAGGGCCAAATTCCACCTTGGGATTTGCAGGTGGACCTTGCCGCCTTTCATGGGCCGTCATCAAGAGAGGCTGGAGCACACACCTTGGCCACAACACAGTGTCCATCCATGCTCTCACAGCCCAGGTTAGCTGCCCATGTGCCTGCTGACCCCCCAGAAGAGTCACAGTTACAAGCACCAGATAGGTCATGTCAACAGTGCAAGAGCAAGAACGGGAGCACTGAGATCTGGAGCTCAGGTTGCGGGTAGGAACTGCAAAACTGCACAAAGAAAAATGGAAAAAAGAAGTTGTCCTTTAAATTAATAAAACATGTCACCCACAATAAACAGAGAGCTTAAAACAGATCTGAATGCATCAAATAGAATAGAACTAGATGGAAAAATCAATTATGTGTTCTACAGAACTGAAATGGAAACCTAGCTGGAAGTCTTCCAATGGAAAAAAATTACTTGCAAAACATTGACTGTAGTTAATTGTCTTGAGGATACTTTTGGCCTTCAATTAATAAAATCAACTGAAGGGGGAAAAATGGAGATATAATTTTCATAACAGTGAACATTTTTCTATTTGGACATCATCAGTCTTTTTCTTTGTATTATGAGCTATAACCTATTCCCAAAAGCTTATTTCAATCAAAGTCCTCATTTTTGTTATATAAGATCTTTGAAGATGTTTTAACCATCTTGTATTTTTTCACAATTAGGATTCATTTGCAATACTCATTCTGGAATGAAAAAAAAAAAACCTCAAAGAAGTAAAATGTCCTCTGCAGTGAAAACTCTATCTTTTGGATTAGCTGTTTATGTTCCTCTTGAAATATCTTTACTTACTGGCTTTTCTTATATTTATATTATAATATATTCCAGCTTTTGAAATAAAAGCACAGTTGTTGACGAGGATATTCTTCTCACACGTTATAATATGTCTGCACAAGAATGCAAGCAAGTTTTATATTCCTTGATACATACCATGTTCATAGAAATAGTTGTATGATAAACATGTGTCTAAGTAACTCAGATTTATTAAGTTCTGCCAGAAAGTTTGAAAAGCTCCATTATATTATTTATTGAATTTACATTTATTTTTTCTTTTATTTGTTCATCCCTAAGAGTCAGGCTGAAAATTTCCCCAGTCTGTATGGAATCCTTCATGGAGACAAGGAAAATATCTACTTTTTTTACTTGTTTGTCTGGATTTCTTTTTTTTTATGGGAATAGGAATGAAAAGGTACACCCATAAGACCTACACAGAACTTCTCTAACAGAGGTTGGATATCTGATGATAAAAAAATGGTGAAAATGACTGCTTGAGAGGTTTCAGGGGACTAAAGAAAGACAAGAGGTCAAGGAGAGATGGCATTTCCTCAAGAAAGTCATGGTAAGTGTGAAAGGATTAGGGTGGTGACTAGCCTGGCTAAAACAGTGGCTTCAGGAGCTACAGGGAAACAAAAGCTGTGGAAACTACATTGTGTGAATTAAGTATGAAAAGAGAGGCAGGGCTGAGGCAAGAGAGAACAAACCAGGAACAAGGGGGCAGGACTGTGGTAGCTTTGCATCTGGTGGTGTCCTACAATGTCCAGGACCCAGAATTCACCCAGAGAAGCAGCATATTTATCTGACAAGCTGACATGGCTGACAGAATGCCCAGGCTTGAGGGACATAGAGGTCCTTCTAGAGGACACAGCAAAGAAAGTCACAGCACACATCAAGCAGTAGCTACCAGGTGACATCTAGAGGGAGAGGAATCCCTTTGATAGAAGCACTGGTAGAAAGAAAAAGGCCAGGGAACACCCTGCTTCACTGCTCAATGATGTTGCAGCTGTTGGCAAAAGACTTAAATTTATTGTACTTTTTTTTTTTAATCAGTCTTTGCTGCAACCAGGTAACCAGTTAATTACATATTAGGGGAAAAGAGTCAAGGCTTTGTCTATAATAGCTAATTTTAATAGTCTCAATTTTTAAAAAATCATTAGCAAGGAAATAAATAGCACTCTCCATGGAATTGTCAGAAATAAAGTTATTTTCCCTCTGGGGTAAACAGCAGGCTTTGTGGGGGAGGGCAAGCAGCTTCATTTTAGCCAGGCACTGAATGCCATGTTTTGCCATTTTCGTAAGCAGGGCATGGAAATGTGGTGTTGATGGAGGGAGTGGACATCTTTGAGAGCAAGCTACACAAATAACTGTGAACACTTTACAGGTGAAACTTTTACAGACCAGAGAAGTAAAAAGGGATTGTTGGAGCATCTTCCCCTCTATTTTTCTGTGTTCCTGCGACTTCACATGCACATAAATGATTATTATTTCCTATTATATTTTGCATTCTGTTCTTGTCCTGCTTTGAATCCCTTGCTGTTTTTTCTTGTGTAATTGACACTGAGTTCAGTGCCTGCTGAATTATATCACAAGTGTTTCTTAGTTCCAAGTGGCATCGAGATCTGACAGCCTCTTTTGCCAGAGGAGTTTCTTTCTTCTTTGAAGTCATTACATTCAATAACACAGGAGACATGACAAGGCAGAGTGAGGGAATTGCAAACAAGAGAAGCCAGACTCCACAGAATCCATAGCAAAGCTGACAACTGAACCCAAATCTCCTGGATCCCTGGAGAGCATCTCATGTGAATGACTATCCTATTAATCATGGGGGCAGGACAGGCTGTCATGAGCCACTGATGAGCCTCACACCAGCAGCTGCCATCTTCTCTCTTTCTCAAGCTAAGCGAGTACAGGAGCTATTGGGCTAAGTCTTAATTGTGAAAGCCCAGGAATTACTCCTGAGGCTCCAACATCCCAATGAATGCAAAGTTTTCATCTCAGCATGGCAAGCTAATGAGCCTTTCAAAGTTCCCCTCAGGTTGTCTGGAGCCACTCCCCAGCCACAGACTTAATTTTCTCTATACACTCTGAAAAATGTAGTCTATTTAATATTCTACCCACAAGCTGGCTTGAGGCTACTTGAAGCTATTGTTTAGGGTTTTTTTCCGGTCTGGTAATTATACCTAAAATTGGCAAACTACCATTTCTGATGTAAAGCTACATGCAATGTATCTCTAAGCCAAATCACATACTATCTTAGCCTGGAAAGCTGGCAGCTAGCAGCCAAACACAGCAAAAACTGGGCTTTGGAGGTGTCCCTTGAGCATGTGCAGGCAGCAGCAAAGACAAAATGAGGAGATGCCAAAAGGGCAGATCCTGCAGCATTCATTCAGTTTTTATGGTAATCCTTTGCTCAGACAAAACTCTTATTTGTTTTGGGGAAGTGAAGGCTTTGGAGCGTGGATTTGCAGCACTTATAGGCAGATGACCCCTGGGGAAAGATCCTCTCTGTGCCACTTCTTTATGATTGATGGCCAATACCAGGTTGTGCTGCTTCTCACCCCACCAAGCAATGCAGGCGCCCTGTGCCAGGGCAGGTGAGAGTCCCTGGGGTGTCGGGGACAGCCAGCAGCAGGGCCACCTCCCACAGCCCAGCAGTGCCAGCCTCAGCAGAGCCCTGTGCTGTGTGACACTCACACTGCACACCATGGGGCAAAGCCGTGCTGAGCAGAGCCCTCTGCATGCCTCTTGGGTTCTCAGTTGTTGGAATGGCTCCCGAGGTATTAAAGAGTCTTTTTTTCCCAGCCCCGCAATCAAGAAAGAAGTGGGGATTCCTCGGCTCTGGCTTTCAAGGTTGTTTGTTTTCTCTTATCGAACACACTCTTTTTCAGACCTGCTGAGATTTGTCCAGCAGGTTGGCTTGAGGCACACTGACCTCCCTCAGGACAGTGTTATCTTTTCATACTAAAAACTACATGTACTTTATTTACAGTAATTTTCCAATACCTATCACCTGTGTTAGGCAGTCTGTCTGTACCCTAAACCAATCCAGAAGTGCCACCATCACAGCAGAAGATGGAGGACAAGAAGAAGGAGGACTGGACATGCGCAGGTTCCTCCATCTTGCCTCTTGAACCCCCATTCTAAGAACCCCAAAATTCTACTTTTCACCCTGTGATAAATTCACTATCATTCTATTCAAACCCTTGTGGCTTGTAAATCTTTGCACCAAGTTGGTAACTGTTTCCATGGGCTAAGATCGAAGGCACAGGTGTTTTTGAGTCCTTGCCAAGGTCTCTGAGCCCCCTGCCAGGGTCTCAAGTCCTCCAGGACAGCCAGAGGAATGTCCTGGGTTCTGACACATGCCTCTCCTCACACGCTGCACCCTCAGCATCTCTGGTTTGGAGAGGAAAGAGGTCCTGGCAGGGGACAGCTGGTCCCAGAGAGGCCCAGCTCAACAGGAGAGCTGTCCCCAAACAGGATCTGCTCACAGGGCTGCACACCTCTGCACAATCAAACTAAAATGGCAACAAGGTCCCCAAGGGCAGGGCAGAGCCTTGGCCTCCTGCCATTCCTGAGTGCCAGCCTGAGGTGACAGAGCTTTCACTCAGCGCTGCCCAGTGATGCCACAGTGATGGATCGAGGGACAGCCACCACCATTGCAGGTGGTCATGTTCACTGCCAGTGGTCAGGGGAGCCAGAGGAGAGGAATAGGGCAAAGACCCTGTGCTGGCCATGAGATAAAGGGAAGGACAACTCCAAGAATCGCTCTGAATTCATTCATTTTCCTGGGAAACCTCCATATGTGGCTGCCATGGCAATGCCCATGGGAGACAAACAGCCGTGCCTCTCCTCCCAGGGGTGACAAATCTCCAGCAAAATCCACAGGGATGCTTGTGAACCTTCCTCTTGCAGCCCACATAGCTGAAGGACAGCTCAGGCCTAAGCAGCCATGACTTTTAGTTGCTGCAAGAAGAAATCAGAATGGAAAAAAATCTAGCCAAAATGGAATAGAAAATATTTTCATTTTGCAAAGTCTGAAGTGAATATTTTTTTTTACACTTTTTGCAATTTGTGGAATGTTTTTGAAGTATTTCATCTTTTTGGTAGTTTAGCTTTCAGTTTCTTATTTGCTGCCAAATATAATAGACTAAGTGGTGGCCACAGAGCAGCAGTTTTCCCCACTTTTTAAAATTTAACCTAAGCTTTCAAGACATTGTAAAAATGTGGAAGTTCTGAAAAATTAAAGAGTGGCAGAAAGAAAATTAAAAGAAAAGTGATGAGTGGGGAGAAGAACAAGGGTTATTCAAGGAAAAAAGATCAATAGGTTCTCATCTGGCAAACGGGTGTTTTCTCAGAAATCTGGACAGACTGAATGACAATCACAGGGCCACCCTCACAGTTTGTGCAGCCTCTGACTCCACTGTCAGATCTGCTGTACAGAGGCATTAAATGAGTTTGTGGCACAACATCTGTGCTTTAATTAAAAGTGCATTTCATGCCATGTAGCAAAGAAATCTGAGGCAACCTAATTTAGCCAATTACTCTAAGATCAGGGTTGGTGAAGTCTCTTACATAAACACTTCAGAGCCCATGCAATCCATTTCCTTCTTTGCACAAATAAACCTCTCTCTTCTGTAAAATTTTGCACACAGAAAGAAAATTGGCTAGAGCAAGTCCCCTGGTAGAAAGGCTGCTTTCTGCAGCTACTCAAAAGAGATATTTTATGAGCAAATCTATAAAGTTGTGTGAAACAAGGCTCCAGCCCCAAAAACAAAATGGGGTGAGCTGGCTGGATCTTGGGCTATGGCAAATCCATGTGGAGGGGGATGGCTGGGTCAGCAGCAGCCACTGTGGTGGCAGTGCCATGCTGGGTGGTCCCTGGTGGGTTTGGGGACTGTGGCTGCACAGGCACTGCTGCAGGGCTCGCAGGGGACTGGGCAAACTGGCAGTGCAAAGCTGCTTTCCCAATTTGGCATCTGTGACTGGGCTCAGGCTCAGGTCCAGCTCCATGCTTTGGTAGTAAAACTACAAATATAGCAGAAATTCAGAATTTAACAAAAAAAAAAGTTACATTTTCCTTCCCACCTTAGCAAATTATTCAATGAAATGCTTTATTTGTAGAAAATTATAGAAATTTGATCACTGCTTTATATAAAAAAGCTGTAATTCCCTTGTCATCCTTGCATTATACAGGATTACATCCACCATGATCTGGCAAAGAGCAAAGGAGGGGAAGGGGAAAGACATTACAAAGGTGTTCACATATTAGAGCATTTACCTCTTACTGAATATATCTGGAGCAGCCAGCATTGCTGGGAAATAAAATAATGCAAGAGAATTTAGAGGGCAACATCTGTTTTAGTGTCAGAATTCATTAGTGAAGAAAAGGGGAGCACAGGTACACCGTGGGGATTTGCAAAATCTGAGATTACAAGCAAATGTGTCATTCAACATACACCATTTCCTGTTTCTTGCAACTTTGCTTGACAGATGAAAAGAATTTGAGTCCAGCTAAAGAGTGCATGTGAGGCTTAGAAGTATTATGGTACTCATTATCCTTCATGGAATCTTCCTTAATGATTTGTTCTGTGGCCATATAAAGGATCACAAATGCAATAAAAGTGGGAAATATTGAGTTAAAACAATGTCTGGCATGCTGATGTCATCTATACAATAAACAAATGTCAACGTGGAGCTATAAATAATCTCTTTATCATAACCTTGAATTGATCTGATACCAGATGTATACACACTTCATGAAAATTCCTTAGTTTGAAGAAAGAGGACAATAACTTGTAGCATAAAGCTGTATGAATATCTCTGTGTGTGTGGGTGTGTGTGTGTGTGTGTGTGTGTGTGTGTGTGTTTCCTAGGAGCAGCATATGCTACAGCAAGAGGGCACAGGGCTGTTGCCTTTCCTGCAGCCGATGCCTCTGTGCCAAGCATGACACACTCCTGCGAGCATGCAAACTGCACGGATCATTCTGGGATGGTAAAGACCTCTCCAGACACAGGCAGGTCCTTGGAAGCATAGAAAAACTTTATAAAGAACATCTCATTTATGAGAGAGAGCTGAGCACACCTGAGCTTTCCTTCTCCAATGCAAAGTGAAGTACATTGTGATGAAACATCATGTGAGCATACATCTATGCTGAGATACCAGTCCTAGGCATCTAAATCCATCTTTTTGTTCCAGACCTCTTTTTAATGCTGCTTATGTGAGATATTTCTGTCCAACAGGAGCTTTTACATTGTCATGATTGCATTTAAAAAAATAAAAAAACCCCATTTCATCGGCCGAGCAGCATCTTGGGGCTGACTCAAGCCAATGAGAATCTTTCCATTGACGTCATTGAGCTTTTATTCAGGCTCTTAATCTGCAATCAATCAACCCTTAATATTATTCCATGCAGAGCTCCATGCCTTCATTTGGTGACAGAAAGACATGAGACCAAGCACTTGTCCCAGCTACCAGTGCTGGCAAATGAGCCTGGGTCATGACCACATTTCCAGTGGGCCTCAGTCAGGAGTTATCCCGAAATTCACTGGTTTGCCTTTTCTCCTTTGTGTACATTCCTCCAGCTTCGTGTTTTGGCTTTCATGCTGCACTGGAGTGCTCCTGCTGATCTAAGCTGGAGAGCCCAGTCCTGTGGCATCCTGAGTGCTGCTGGGGACAGCCAGCCTGAGCCGTGGGCTGTCTCCAGGGGCAGGCAGCCTGTCCCAAAAGCAGGCTCTGGGCTGTTAAATCCTCCTGCAGTAGCACAAGGTATTTACTAACAGTGCTGAGATGCTGCATGAGATTGTCAGGGAAAAAAAAAAAGGCATAAAACCCCGAATCTTCCCTGGCCTCTCCCAGCAATACATTCAGTACACCTCATTTAACCTTTCCCTCTCCAATGGCCATGGCTGCATTTTCTCTGCACAAGCTGCCAGAATAAGGAACATCTGTCTAGGGGCTTTTATGACAGGGACTTCATCTCTTGTTATCTCTTGTTCTGGTGGTCTTTCTGGTATGCTTTCATCGCAATCTTTTCTTAAGGGAAAGAGAATGGGAGCCTGGGTCTCCTCCTGCATGGACAGTTGCACAGGACCATATACAGCTCAATGAATCACACACCAGGACTGTGATGTGTCTGTAATGGGTGAAACAATTTCCCTCAGGTAGCAGCAGAAAAGAACAGGCAAAAAGGAAGAACTGAAATGCAGGGCATTATCAGAGGTCCCTGAAACATGGTCAGGTAGAATGGACACTGAGAGGTTACATGGAAGAGGAGTGACAGGAGGGAAGGCTACACACCAGAAATAAGTTCAAACATGCAAAACAGTGACTGCAGAGGTGCCAGAGATGGTGAGGCCCCAGGTGGGAATTGTGCCTTGCTGCTTCCTATTGCAAGTCTGTCACTTACATTTGGAAATCATTCAACAAAGCTTTGGCTTTATTTGCTTCAGTGCCCAGTTGCCCCTGAAAGAATAAAAATTAACCACAACCCCATGAGGTCAGACAATGGGGAGAATGGTTTTAACTTTCAAGGACAGGGAATTCAGGATAGCTCTCAGGGCTAAGGACACCAGAGCTACAAGTACCCACCTATAGCTGAAGGTGTCAGAATCTTGGCCCAGTCATAAACTGGAGGCCAAATGGACAGATTTAAAGGACTAAAGAGCACCCAAACAGAAACTG
Organism: Haemorhous mexicanus; assembly: GCF_027477595.1. Lineage (NCBI taxonomy): Eukaryota > Metazoa > Chordata > Aves > Passeriformes > Fringillidae > Haemorhous > Haemorhous mexicanus. The sequence goes on along the minus strand of NC_082341.1, from coordinate 15,408,529 downwards.
CAGGTCCAGAGAGTGTCCACATGTCTAAAGTAGACCAGGAGCAGAGGAGGAATCATTTCCATATCTCTAACTTTGGTCTCTCATTTTATTCACCTGACTCCATCGTTCATGCCATGGGTTGAGGAGTGAAGTGTGCAGTCAGACAGGAAAGGAAACTCATGGACAGAGGGATGCAGGGCTCAGGGCTGGCCTGCTCTGCTAGCAGACAGCAGCTTTCCCCCAGACCAGGGGCACACACTGCTCAGGACTGGTTTGTGGGCTTGAGAGGTAGGGGAGCCCCAAGGGCAGAAATGAGGGCCAGGGAGAAAGGAGAGGAGCAGTTAAGTTTGGAATGCTTGAACTGGGGCACATCTGGGTGAGGGTAAAGATGGTCAGGGATCTCTCACTGGAGTTTTGCATGGTGAAGAACCCCACTGTATTTAATCTTTAGCACTGCAATGCTAAAGATTAAATACGTGCCACTTAAGACTTAATTTGAGGTGAAACCATAAATTAAATTTTTCTCATCTCTCACCATTCATCTTTTCTGGGAAGATATAAGCATATACAAGTCAGAGCTAGAAAATGAGGAGTAATTGATGGAGCAGCCAGAGGGCTTTGTTGTAGCCACATGCATTTTGTGCTTGTGAATTATGCCAACAACAGCAAACAGATTTACGTTAGTAGCACATTCAGGCTAATCTCTTGATGTGTAAAATATGTACAGGTACCCTGATAGTACAGATTCTGCAGGGATATGCTTTATCAACAACACACAGCTTTGTTTCTGAATTAATGCTGAATATTCCAGGTGCTCTGTAAGACTGAAGGCCTTTGCACTATAAATCACAGGAGAGCAATAATTTTAGCCTTTTACAATGAGAAAGCTTGTTCTGGGAAATCTTTCCCTCTCAAAGGGCCCCTCGACTTTGAGTAGTTTGGGCTTGCAGGTCTCCCTAAATTTCTAGGCTAGAATTTACAGATAAAAATGTAAAAACCAGGTCTCCATCTTCAATATTTGTCCCCAGTGTGACTATAATATGACACTAAGGCAACGATGCTCAGCTGAGGTGGGGGGTGAGACCTTTTCTTATGTGACTTAGGGCCACAGGAAATTGAAAAGTTTAAGCTGAGAAGGGACAAAATAGGGTTTGTGTAATATTGTTTCTTACATTGCTCCCCTCTGGCTTCAGGGGACCTGTTGGTAGCCTGACTGTCACAAAGTTCCTGCCATTTCAGGTGTTCTTGGAGTTTTACCATCTGGACATGCAAGAAATGCAAATGTCAATTCACAGATCACAATTTTCTTCCTTTCAGCACAACAGGAAAATAAACACACTTGGAAAACGTGAAATTAACATAATTAATGACTCTCAGAAATTCAGAGGGGGAAGGATGAGAAGTAATTGTATAAAATCTTGTGATGCTTAAATCAAAGTGTTTGCATCTGATTGAGCAGGCTGTATTCAGAGGTGTATCAACCCTATAGCCAGATAGGCCAGCCTTTTTTCAGCATTGTACAACTATTAAAAATGGATGATATTCCAATTTTCCAACCTATTAATGCTGCTTGGCCAGCTTCAGTTGAATGAATCTGATGAGAAAACAGCTGCAAAGTGGTGCTGGTTGTGTTGGAGCTCCATATCTCTCTGCCATGCAAACCAGAGCTCCATAACAGAAGAAGGAGAGGGATCCCAGCCTGCCTGGGAAGTGCAGGAGGGCTGGGTGGACTCCAAGGAGCCTGGCAGGGGAGGAGCTGTGCTGCCTGTGCTGAACCTGCCACCCACAGCTGCATTAGAAACAGCCACTGCTGGGGTCAGCTGCAGCATGGGAAAGGATGTGATTCATGGGATTCTGAGGAAAATCATTGCTGGAGCTCTGCAGAAAACTGCCTTTTTTCTGACTCACTTAGTAACTAGAAAAAGAAGAATTAAGAAGTAATCATCTGTCTGGGTGAAATGAAGGAGGATTACAATGCAGTGTCCAGGGCCTGGAGGTACCTGGACAAATATTTCTGCAGAGGGGATTAGCACAGCTGGGCTCACAAGCTGAGTTTCCAGTTGTTTTGCTTCCCCCATCTCTGGCCTCCCCAGGCTGGGACACCTGCAGTGAGCTCCTGGAGCACTGTGGTCAAGTACTCTGGCTCCAGGGGGGCTTCTGCCTCTGTGCAGAGGAACTCACCATCCTGGGGCAAGCTGCAATTCACTTAGACCCTAAAACTGAAAGCAGAGAGGAAGACAAGCTTTTTAACTGGTTCTGTCCAGCCTTTTGTGCCCAGCCATCAGAAGGTGAATTAGGGAGGATTGGGGTTGCACTGTTATTCTTCTAGATACATGCTACTGACATCTGGGCACTCTTGGCTGGCAGTTCTTTTGGATTTCTACTATATTTGCATATTTTAAGCTCAAGAAAAACAGCTGAGCTCACAAGCTAGGTACTTTCAGCAAATCTCAGGGAAGAAAATAAACCAAAACCAAACCAAAAGCAACACAGGACTGTCTAATAAAGGTGCCCTTAGAAGATGGCTATCTCAGCCTGCTGCCCACTGGCCTTGGGCAAGGAGGGCACACTGAGATGGACACTGGCACCAGCATGTCAAGGAAAGCTGGGCCAGCCTGAAAACCATGCAGCTCCTGTGGGGCTGCAAGCAGGGGCACTTGCTGAGCCCCTCCCTCCAGGCTGTGTCGTAGGTGAGCTCTGTGTTTGCCTTCTGCAAAGGCGTGCTGTAAATTCAGCCAGCTTGTCAGCACGGCCTGAAGGCAACCAGCAGGGAAACAACCCCAGCTCTGGCTTTTCCACTCTTTCCAAATATATGGGCAGTGACAGGTGTAAAATTACACCAACCAAGCAATAACTCAGACCTGTTTGAGTGCCAATTATGTGTCTTTTTACAACATTGGGCCTCTGCCTGAACACATCATTTAGGAGAAAAATGTGTTGTAAAAGTGTATTCACTCTAAAGAATGCAATAAAAAATGATTCTTAATATTGGTCTCACTTGTTTAATCTTCAATCTTTTCCTCTGCTCCTCCCTCATCCTGGGATAAAGAAGCTTTGGATACCCTGTGTTTCATGCACAATCTTGTAGGGTTAGTGAATAGGCCATTGAAAATAAATATATATAAATCTTAGCCATGTATGGTCTCCAGACGGGGAAAAAGGCTTACAAAACCCAGAAAGATGACCACCCATAAAAAAATGCTGGACACTATTATTTTGATGGCAGGCACTCAAGCTGCACAGCGCACGGCACAGTTTACAGACGAGGCTGCTGATTGAGCACGCTGCCTTGGCAGGCAGAGCAGAGCCCAGGGCACAGGGTCAGGCTGGGTTATGCACTGGTGCTGCTGATTACCACCAGAACTAAGGGTTTAGCCTGTGTTATTTGTTAAAAACAACTAAAAGTTAGGTTTAGATGGTGAGATCCTCTCTCTAAAACACACGAGTGTGGATTTTGTCCTTTGCTGACAGGAATGCTTTATGTATGAACTCGCTCACTTTGTGGGTGGAACCACTGCCTGCTCTGGGGCACTGGGGACTTCTGTGGGCAATTCACAAAACTCACCCATGGAAAAAGGCTCGAAGAAGATAGACAAGGATGATGTGCTCGTGAAGCTCAGAAAACCACACAGGAAGTGACCACGGATGTAGTACAGGAAGCTGAACTCGTAAAGAGGTCCAGAGGGTGGCCTACATTTAGATAAACAGCTGCATTTGTTGAGTGGGTCAACTGGTTGTAAGAATGGCCTTTCCTAAAATGATTAGTATTGTAGGTAGTATTGTCTTCCTGAGCCAGCCACACCAGCATGGAGGAAACCAGTTCATGGTTTGGCCCCACATAGAGTCTAAAAGCCAACAAAATGGACCCTGAAGAGAGCAATGGGTCTGAGCTGCTCTCAGCCAGTAATGGAAATCATGTTTTACAATCCAGCTGTATATCCAACTTGCTTTATTGTGTTTGCCTTGTGATCTCAGGACATTGCTGTATCACTCTGTTATATCAGAATTGCATGCAATGTCAAATACCTACTAATAAGTAAATTTGGTACTAAACATCAAAATCTTCTTGAGTGAAACATCTGAAAGAACTTGGTCAGAGGATATTTGAGTCTTGATAATTCCACACGTTACCCTCCCCATGAAATAGGGTTAGGAATTGATTTCCCAAGCCCTTTGGAAGATGTTACTTCTGTTAGTAAAACTGACTGCATGTTCCTGTAGTCGATATCACACTTGGTGCCACTGCAGTTTCCAATATTTCCCTCTATTTTCCAGCCTGTGGATGATTAAGGGGACTAATGTGAAACCACAACTGCTTTGCAAACTTTCCGAAGCACTACATAAACCCTTTCACCTTCATGCTCCCCAGTTTCTTTCCAGGCTCTTCTCCCTCATTTCCTTATCCCTTGGGCTGCTCACAATCACTGGTGGGACTCAAGTGAGCAGAAAAATCACGTGCTTATTATTAATCATATTCTGTACAGCTGAAGGGGGAAGGCTGAGCCCATATTTTGGAACAGAAGCATGCAGAACAATTCAAAGCACACCCATGCTTTTAATTACATGTTTATAATTATATTACACACAATAACAACATCTTATAATGTGGTATTATAATAGTAAAATATTTGAATATTTTTTATTATTACATAGAGTGGTGTATTTTTATATTTAAATGTGTAAGCTTATATTGTTTAGCCAACAAGTGTAAGCACTGAAGCCCTAAACTAGTTGAAATGTATCAGATGAATGTGGTAGTGCTTTGTCTGTGGCACAGACATTTTTATAAGGAATCATTTGACACATGCAGTTATTCTGCTGAAAGACAGCTTTCTTTTGCTGACACTGTATTCCTCAGTCTGCAGAAGCTCTTTCTTTCATTACAAGTCCTGCTTTAATAACACTTCAAACCCACACTGCAAGCAGAGTCAAGGTGTGTAGAGCAGCGTGGAAGTCAGGGTGAGGAGAATGCAGCCGAGTCTGGGGCTCACACAGACGTTGCTGTGCACAGCTGCCGCCAGGGGCACCCCCTTGGTAAGGGAGCTGCAGAGCAGGGCTCAAGGGCTACACATTCCCATCTACGGCAGAGAATGCACATTTGTCAGCATGAAGAAGTAATCTGCACCAAGTCTCAGACACAAATTCCCTGGGCTGCCAGCTTCTGCTAGCTCCTTTTAAAATGAGGTGTCTCGCTGTAGGCTTTTTGCATGTGAATTCATGACAAAGCCTGAGGTACCTGCTCTACTTTGGCCTTCTCATTATCCTCCCGGCCTGGGGCTGCCTTTACCCTTTCTTAATCTACTCCCAAAGTCCCAACTCACAGCAGACTCATTTCAGCTGGGGATAAGAAGATGCTTCCAAACTCTTGAGCATTTCTGAGCATCATCACCATTTCTGAGTGTCATCACCACCCTTCCTTCCCTTCCACTGCCATTGCCTAAGACTGAGCTAGAGTTTATCTTTTATGCCAATTTATATTTCAAATTTGGATCAATGAAAACAACGAAGCTAAAACAGACTCAGTGGAACAATCAGACACTCAAAGACATTACCTTTCTCCTTGTGAGGAACCTGGCTGGGAGGTTTATTTCTCTCCCAGGCATTACAGAGGGAAGTGGGGGGACAGTTGGAGACTTCTGGGTATGGGACATTTAGGGTTCTCAGGACTCCATCCGGTTCAGATGTAGCAAATTGGTGGGCAGTGGTATTGAGTATCTTTAAAAAACTACAGTCACTGTAATGGTCCAGTGGTTCTGAGGCAGTCAGCAATTAACAGCCCCCTGGGGGAAAGCCTGTGGTAATTGGTTTCTACAACTGATCAAACTGGGAGCAACATCAAAAACCAGATTATGAGAAGGAAGGAGAGTGCACTTGTGAAAGGAGATTTTAATTACTGTAAGGGGGCAACAAAAGGGCTGTAATAGCTGCTTGTCTTACCTTTCTGCCTTGGAAAGGCCAAATCCAGCAAATATTTCACCACAGATACATTCTGTAGGATGTCCTGGCATCAACTTGGATCTATTTGCAGAATACCTGATGAAATAATCATGTGTTTCAAGTCTGTAGAGAATAGTGGAATTAGAGGCAGTACAAACTAAAATACCTTTTATTCAAAAGGCTTTGGCTTGTTAGTGAGATTGGACCAGCAGATGGTAAATACCAGCTTGTAATACAGCATAATGCAGTTTGCTGCAGAAAAATGTAACATAATTTAATGTGAGAGTAAGGAACCAATCAGTCAGAGCAATGAGCAGGGAAGGGATTGAGAGTATTACAGAAAAATCATTGAAACCATGAGGCCAGCACACAGCTGCAGTAATAAAGTGTGTCATAAAATGGAAGGGACTGTAAGAGGGGACTTAGTGTAGATGGTATTAGTCAGAGCCCCATCTGCTCTAAGCCCCACACCATGTAAGGGAGATGTTAATGGCTCAGAGGGGCACAGGGCAGCTCAGGGTGAGGGCACCTATTTTAGTACCAGGTTTATAGGGAGGAGGTGACCTACATGGAGGTTCCAGCGTTGCACAGGATGCTCCCCTACAACAGGCAGGGAAGTAGGAATGGAGCTGAACCCAGGTTTGTAGCTGCCAGGCCTTCAAGTCTTTACACAGAGAAAATTTCTTGTATTCTTTGCATGCTTTCTGTTTAATTGTGAGTAAGACCCAAAAAGATGTTTCATTACTTGTGTGACCAGCCTGCAGATGTGGACCATCCCTGGTGCTTGTATGTCAAGCAAGAATTTTACAAAGGCTCCCTGGTTAGCCAGTTTACCTTTCCTGAAACTCACCTGCCCCCCAACAAACCTTTCCAGAGAAAACAATCATCTTCCTCCAATTTCACAAAACCTGGATTAGATTTCTCAAGTGAAATATTGGAAGATCACTGAATTATTTAATACCATTATTCTGATTTTTTTGGCAAGTTTTGTTTCAGACAGTCCTGGTTTTTCTGATTTGTTAAGCAAAGAGATTCACTTTAGATGTGAAAGTCAAGCTGAGGTTCCCCTCCTTGTGTCCCATGCCCAGCCCCAAACAGCCTGAGACCAGGCTATGCTGCATTGCCCCTGTGTGGTGCATGTCATTGTACCCCATCCCTCCACACCAGGCACCCCCTTTGTCTTCTGTGTGATTGCAGAGTGATGAATGAGTGCAGAATCTGGCTGAGCAGGAATTAATGAAGTTTAATACTGTCTTTGGCCAGACACAGTGACCACCACTTGATAGCTGAAGAAACGATTACATTCCACAAGAAACCATATAATTAAACCTACAGGAACCTCCACATCAAACACAAGTATGTGTCACTACCCCAGATGAAAGTACACATGAGGCATAGAAGGGGGGAGAGTTTTTACTGCCTCCCTTTCACAAAGGCTTATGTGTTTGAGAAAGAGGCCGTGCAGCCAAGGGGAGCTAGCAGAGAAGATGTAAAAGAAGCCCTCAAAAAACCCCATCCCAATAGTGCAGTATAAAAAGCTCTGCAAGAAAGAAAGGATGTGTGCCTGGGTTAGAAGTGTAAAGCAAGTGATTATCCCCTTTTGTCTGATTTTTCCTGTGATTTGTGACCAGTGCATACCCTTAGTGCATTAACAGATGTGTACCAAAAGGACTTTCTTCATTGTCGCTTTTCCTTTTAAAGGAAATATTCCACTGTTCCTCCTTTGGCTAAAAGCTTAGTGTGAAAAGGGAAGTGCAATGCTGCTATTGCCTGAGATTCAAGAGTGCAACTCAGCCTCTCTACCACCAACAACAAAAGGAGAACGTGAAAAAAATTCTTGCCATTGAAGTCACTAGACTGGTATTCTGATTTCACACATGGAATATATCTGTTAAGGAAGCAGATGCCAATTTTATACAGGCAGTCTTTAGAGCAAAACCACATTCTAAATAATGAGGGAGTTGGGAAGTGCATCAAAGGTTGGAATGAGACTTCATGTTACCATGAATAAAGGCTAGCAGGGCTCTGGATGCATTCAGAACTGAATCTTTGTGATATTGTCTCAAATAAGTTAAGTGAGCGTGATGGAATTTTGCAGACATTAATTCACTTCCCACAAATACAGAAACACAAGGCGTCCCTGACCCTCTCCCTCTCCTGGAGCCAGGCCCAGTTACCCAGCTCACGTCCTGGTTGTGCACACAACCTCAGAGCCCCTCTTGTCCCGTGTCCCCAGCTCTGCTCAGCAGCCCTGGGGACACGGAGCTCCCTGCAGCTCCTGTGGTGTGAGGGCCATCACAACAAGGCAGCCCCACAAGGGCCAGAAAGGCCCAGGCCACCCCCCAGGCAGGAGGAGGGCTGGCTGGCTGTGCTGCACCAAGCTGGGGTGCATTCTCTCTCCTCATTACCCAGAAGAAATCCATGGGTGCCACCACTGAAGCTCTTTACAGCTGTCAGAGGCAGCAGAGGTGGTCCTTCTACGAGCAGTTAGATCAGTTTAGCTCCATTCTGCCCCCAGCACATCATCATGTCCTCATCAGATATCCAACAACAACATGGCTTAAAAGGGATTCCTACAGAACTGGCATCCTTTAAGGCACTTTTATTTTTATCAATGTACTTCAGGATAATTAGTCCAATTTCAAATGAGGTTAAGAAAAATACCTGCAGTCTTTATTTTAACCTCAGTTGCTAATTTGTAGCAGTTCCTGGATCTGTTGATCCTTGTGTGCTATAACAATCTTTGATCTGACATTAGGCCCTTTCTTGAGGAGGCTCAAAGCAGCAACCCAACTCATTCCAGGACCAAACAAAAAGCTGAAACACTCACCATTACTTTCAGAGTCATTTTGAAACATCTGCATAATCCAAGTACAGATCAAAGCTTGGATGCCTGAAAATGTTCCCCTGAGGGTGAATGCAGGATTACAGTGGCTCCAAACATCACATGACAGGTGGTAGGATACTGAAGGATCATATTTCTGGAATCACTTAGGTTAAATGCCAGGAGGAATTTCACACAAGAAACAGATCGATCAAAAGCAGTCTCGAGCTGGACTTTGAGTGATGTAGAAACCTCTTGGTCCTCACCTGGCTGCTGCTGCTGCAGGTCAGGGCTGGAAGGGCCTCTGGAGTCAGGACTGGGGCTGCAGTGCTGGGCTCTCGGGCTGTGCTGCTGGCAGGGCAGGGACATGGACAAGCTCTGGAGCAAACATCCTGAGCTCAGCTGGGCAAAGCACTTGAGTCAAGGAGCTCTCAGGCACAGCGTGGCCTTGTAGTGAGACTTGTCTTTTATCATCCCCAGATATGGACCTTATCCTGGGGTGCTGTGCTGACTGATCTGCAAGTTACAACAGTTAAGGTAATTAAATTCTTTCTTGTCAGTAAATTTTAGACCCCTTTAGGCTGCTGCTTTCCATGATGACAGAGAAAGTAGTTACTGTTTATGAAGCCAAGGCTGGTAACAAGCTATACTGTAAGGAAGGCTCCACTTTGGTGACAAATTTTCAGGGAATGTTCAAAAAACAATGGTTTTCTTTATGTTGGACAGAAATTCCAGTGCCATCTCAGTACAGATAACTATAGATCCATACATATGTATCTTAATGCACATGCATAAAAATACACTTTATATATGTGGTACTTAGTTATATGTTTGCAGTTATTTATAAAAGGCTTTTCCCACTAGACTAGTTCAGTGCAAAAGGTAATGCTCTTTGCATTGCATTTGCTTTAACTTTCACAACAGAAGGATGAAAAAGTAATTTTCTTTAAATTTGAATATCTTTTGGAGGCTTGTTTAAGCTGCCTTTTGTGGCCCACCCAGTTGCTGGAGATGGGGTTCTGTCAGACACAGGAAGTTGAAGGGCACTGTCCTCATCAATGACAATCCCAGCACAAGTCCCTGGAGAACACTGTAAAAGCATTGCACTGCATAAGCATAAACCCAGTATAAGTAGATTTAAGGGGATCTTCCCCTGGCCTGAATACACACTCTTTCATCATGTGCTGTAAATAAAATGCAGTCTATTTACCTAAATCTTTTCAAGGAGCTTGTAGTGAAACTGTGGCAGGTTCATGTTGAAATCATGGATGAAGAAGTTCTGTTCTCCCAGGAAACATGCAAAGTCAAGTCTGTGTCCTTCCTTATTTGGTGGGATGGCTCTGCCCTGCAGCTGACCTCCTACACTCATCTGTCTTCAGGAATCAACACTGATGTGAACCTGCAACTCTTTGGGAAGCAATTGTGAATGATACTCACTCCTGCTAAGAGAATAAATGCAGGTTTAGGAACCTAGGCTTAAAAACTGGCCTTGGGAATGCATGTTACTTCAGTGAGAAACAAGAACTTGGTGTCATTAAAAAAAAATTTAAGAAGAGTGATGTTCACAAAGTAACACCTTCCAGTAGCTGAGAAAACGTGTTGGCTCCCAGCCAGCATCACTCACTCAGAAGCAATTTTGAGATAAAGGGTCATTCATTAGGAAGCATTGCTCAAGAGCAAAGCTGTAGGTGAAGAGTCAGAATCTGCTTTGGGCCAGGGCATGGTCTGGGGACATCCTGCCTCCCTGCTCAGCACTACCAGCTGCACTCCCTTGGTCGGAGGGGACAGCACAACACCACGGTGTTCTGAGGTGCAGTGCCCTCCAAGTCAGGCCTAGAAAGCTGCAGCCTAAACAGCCCTGCTGTTCTCAGCATGGTGTAAACCAAAGTGAATTCCAGCAGGAACTGCAAAGGACCAATTGTGCCTGGATGTCACTCTGCCTGTGATTTTCTGTTTTCTGCTTTGTATTTTTGGCTAGAAATTATTCGTACTAGGCCAATATCCAACAGACTGATTTATTTGTAAAATTTCATACAAATGATTAAATATTAGATAAACACAATTATCTCTCAACCAGTTTATAAATAGATATCTCAGTTACTGCACTGCATTCCAGGCCCCAGGGACAGCCTTAACTTGCTGATACAGAACACTCTATTAGGAAAAGGTTTTGCCATCGTTCTGATTGGGATTTCACTTCAGTTAAAGAACTTTTTGACAACTTAATCTTGAGAAACAAATGCAAAAAAATGTTTGTACTTGAAACAGAAAAAGGACAAGGCAGGGGAGGAGGGCAAAGAGAGAGGAAGGTAGAAAGTGAAAAAGGTAAAAAGGGAGGGACGTGAGGAGGGAGGAAACAGGATTATTAGATATTCACTGTTTATTTCCATGAGTAACTCATGAACAGCAAATTTAACCATAAAAATGTCATTGGAACAGATTTTGGGAAATGCACCCCTACCTAACAGCAGCCCTACTGGGGCCGCCCCCTTCTGATCCTACCACAATTAGCAAATAGCAATACTGGGCTGCTCAGCAGAAGCAGAGTTGTGCTCGTAGAGGGCACAGACTTTCCCACTTCAGGGGGCTTCAGAGGCAAGGACACACATCTCTCTCTGTGGATTGGTTCAACAAGCTATTTCTGTTGGTTTAAAATTTTTCTCCCATTTTTGCACCCAAAGGCCACAGCCAGGCCTGAAGCTCCTTTTTTTTTTTAATTTACTTTTTTTTTTTAATTTTGAGAAGAGTTACAGAATCAAAGATAAGAACAGGCCTAATTTTGTGCCAAAATGATCTGCAGCAACAAACTAAAGCATGGTTATAGCCATATTTATTGGCATTCCAGAACTATGACTCATATGGAATTAGCTCTTGAAGCAGAACAATGTGAGCTGAAGAGGTTTACACTTGAGGCATAAACAAAGGAGATGGATTGAGGATCCAACCTGCAAGAGATCAAATTTAGGAGAGGATTGGTGCAGTACAATTTTGTTAGTTACTGGGCTTTCTGTTTTTCTTCCTTTCTCTCCCAGCATTGAGGGTGAAGTCTATGGTCAGTGATGCTAAGTTTTCATAGTTAATCTTTCAGAGTGAAATGGGTAACAGCAACTACCCTGCCTTTGTGCATGCTACCCGAGTGTACCTTTTCAACTTACCACTGAGAAAAAATGTGAACATTCAGTGACTAAAATGAGAGAAGGATTAGACCATGAACTACAGTTTATCCTCGAGGAATTTATCAGGTTTTTATTCAGAGCTCACCATTATATTCACAAAATCCTCTAAAGACCAGGCTCATATGATGCATTCTGCACGTGGGAACTGCTCACCTTACTGGGCCAGTTGATAAAGATTCTGTCACACCTCTTTTCTGCTAGACTTCATTTGGGGTCTGGGGAGCAGATGCTGCCTTTTGAAAGTTCCACAACTTTCCATATTTCCTTGAGTCTGCACTCCCAGGGTTGTATCCTTCGTCTCCATTCACCACCTACCAGCTGGAGGCTGCTTGACAAGTATATATAAATGTAGTCACTGTTTTACATGCAGCCTGCCTAATTTCTTCAGAATTCAGCTCATTTCAGTCATACAGTGCTAAAAGGTGGCTGCTACGAGGCAGAGGTCCAGTGAGCTGCTGGTGCAAGTGCAGAACAAACCAGTGTCTTGTGAAAGGCACAGCTGAGTGGCAGTGACACCCAGAACACGCTGGAGATAGAGCAGATGTCAGAAGCAGGAGGCACAGTAGGGCCAGAAATCTGGATCAGGCCTTGGAACAGATGGCTCCAGGGGCCACAGCCTGAGCATCTGTCTGGAGAGGGTGGATAAAAAACAGCTCAGAGAAGGGCCAGAGCTGGGACTGCAGCAGGGTGGGCAAGGGCCTCTCTGTTCTGTTGTGACAGGGTGAGGTGCTGTGTTAATACCCTTGCTGTGGAGGGCAGTGCATGAAATGGGGTCGTTTTGCTTCATTTAATGGTGGAAGGCATTTCACTTCTTGGAGGTCCCTTTTTCTCCTCCCCCCCATCATTTCTGTGCGTGATCCAGACTGGATTCCAAATGGGAGGAAAAAAGGAAACACACAATTATTGACTTGCTCTGCCAAAGTTTGAATAGATTCCTTCTAAAACAAATGAAAGCCTGTTTAACTGGCCTGGAAAACATGAATGTGAACGACATTATGTACTGCCCTTTTTGTAACTCTGTCACACTGGGAGATCATTATAGCAAAAGACAGAACAACATTATCCCAAGCTGCCTGAATTATAAATTCCAAAGGCTGTATTACACTAAAAAATCCCTGGGTGATGGCAAGAGTTGGTCTCTTTTCCTTACCTAGGCAGGGAACATCAACTTCTTAGCTCAGCATCTCATTAACTTTTGTGTGTCTGCTTTCTTCCTCTGCCCAACTCCCAGCTGGTGTCTGAGGCTTCAAAATATTTAATGCAGGAGAAACTTGAGACAGTTGACCAGAATTTGGAGTAGAAACAAAACCCCTACCACCTTGCTTGTAATTTGCCAATCCTTTTCAGTCCAGTGTGGCTGGTGAATTAGATGTGGAAAAATCTCCTTCACACAAAGAAATGATCTAGCAGTGGAAGATCTCCTATGAGTAGACAGATGCAGCTTTTCAAGATGTGAACTTCCACCACAAATTAATTTAAATTCACTTTTAGAACCAGTTATTCATCTGACTCTATTAAATATCCTGGTGTCCTCCCAAAATTTCATTTTCTTCATTTCTTACAAAGGCACTGAACCTTAAATGCCTATGTTACTGTGCCTCTGAGGAAACAGCAACTTCTGCACAAGCTAAAGGGCAGGGGCAGAAAGGTGCCTATGAACCACCTTTGCTAATCCTTTTAGCTCAGTTTTCAGCCTATCTGGGCTATGTTTGTCTCTGCACTAACTTGTGAGATCCAAATAATTTGACAACTAGATCTCGAAGTGTAGCTCATGAAATAACTTTCATGAAGGTCACTACAGTGAGGTTACAGTGCACTTACATAACACAAATGGGGATTGCCACAGCATCAAGGCATGGAAAATGCCTTGAAAAGCTGAGAAGAAGTAGGCTTTAGAAGGCTTCACAGGAGACAAGCTGTTCTCTCCAGAGCATACACATATGCAAGGGTGACCAACCAGTTATGCTGCTGCTGCTACTGACCAGTAGGGATTTCTGGCTTCATGGTCTCCCCATAGATGATCTTTTCAAGGCTGCAGTACTATCAGAAGGTTGGACACTATTATTATTATGGAATTTTTTAGAAGGATTGTGAAGATATTATGGCTAATATCTGTTTTAAGATAGATGCAAACTATGAATGAGAAAAAACCTCTAATAGTTACAGGAAAAATGTTTAAAATTGAATGTTTCTCTTTTATCAGAGAGGCACTCCAGTCAGCCACGAGCAGTTGAAGCAACTACCTGCAGAGAGCTACCCCATCCCATGGGCTGTCAATGTCATCAGCTAAGGATGTTTCTAGAGGAGGACCCTGCTTTGGAGGCAGACTGTAACTGAAATGAACCTGAAATTCTCCCATGAGTAAGTTTTTAGATATTTATTATGCTTCTTATTTCCTTCTGGGATGAGGACCAAAAAAGCAGAAATATCACAAGGAAAAGCTCACTTTTCAGGGTTTCTGGCCACTGCCAGAAGTCAGAGCGCTGAACATTGTTATGTGAGAGAGTGTTTTACTGATTCTTCATCTGGTGAAATATGGGTATATGTAAATGCCAAACAAACATTAGCTTTCAGGTACTTGACTGAGCCCAGACTCTGAAAACTATGAAAACTACCCAAATCTGCTTCTGACTACTCTTTTTTTTTTTTTGTTGTTTTTAAGGGGGGAGCACATAGAGAATAGAGGCATGGCCCCCAAAATGGATGTAACTGAAATTACTTTCAAGAATCACACTTTCTTACTACTCCATCTGAAGGACACTTAAAATAATTCTCCAGTGCTTTGTTTCATCTGAGTAGGTTAGAAACCAAGACGGTTCAAAACATTCCTTCCTGCTCTGTTTCTAATAACTTGTGCTTTGGAATAACAAATAATTCAGTGGGTGATTAGGCAATCTAGGGAATCAGTGTATCATTGCACCTTTTTGAAACACTACTGAGGGGAAACAAACCTTCTTGGACCAGGCCATCAGCCAGCTAGCCAACTTTAGAAAGAAATTTGTCTTGGGCACCCTATCTACTTATACAGTTACTTGCACGTTTTTCTGAAATATCTGCCATTAACCACTGTCAAAGGAGAAAGTAAATAGAATGAATCATTATCTAAATTTGGAAAATACAGTGTGAGTAAGGTGCAAGAGTTTCCCATGTTAGCTTAGTTTTGTGACATTTTCAATTTTTTGAGAAATCTCTCAAAAGTTATAATAAGCTGCTTCCCTTTACCCAGCTGTCTTTCCCAAAAGGTCAAAGCAGGTCCTACTCAAGCTGAGTGCTGACCCTGTTCACAAGAACAAGTGCCAGCAAGATCCCCTTTTTCCTCCCACCTCTTGTTTTCAAGCTGTCAATTTTCCTCAAGACAATGCCAGCTACAAAAGCAGAATTAGGAAAAGGATCTGATCTTCTGAGAACACATCCAGAAACTAAAATCTCCATCTTTCTATTGTCTGACTTGATTTGCCATGTTGCTTTATGAAACAGTTCTCCTCTGAGTTAGGCTGGTAGGCGTGGGGATGGCATTTCCATTCAAGCTTTACAGAACATTTTACAAGTTCTCAGTGAATGTGTTTTCATATTTGAAAAAGGAATTCAGTGGGGGTTGAGTAACCAGACCTGCTTATCTACAGAACAAACACAGTAGGAGGTAAAACAGAGAAGGGAAACCTCTTGTCAGGCTGCTGAACTGGGTTAGCAGCAGAGGGATGGGAATAAGCCAGGTCTCCTGAACTCAAGGTTAGTCCTTAGCCTTATTTCCAGGTTTCCAGAGAGTGAGTTAATGAACCTGCCAACTGTTTGTGCATTCTCATCATCTTAGCTCTCTGCCTTGATGCATTCTGCTGTGTCAAAACACACAGAGCTCCACAGCTCCAGTCTAGAAACTGGAAACCAAGGGAAGCCAGTGATTGTGAGCTTTAAACAAATCTTAAAGTGCTTCCCTATCACTACACTGAAAGGAGCTGTCCCTCACTGCTCGGGCAGCCCTACCACACACGTGACACAAGGGACTGATGCCTGTGTACAAAGGTAAGTGGCACCTAATATATCTCAGCCTACAAGGATGAGGTAACTGCCTAGCAGAGCGATAGATGCACCACTCCTGACAAAATACATGCAGATGTATGGACAAAAGAATTTATTTCTCTAAAAGCTGATAGCGACTATCTAACTGCCTTGGAGGCAAGGCTCTCAACTCCAGTCATACCTGGATGTGCAGTGACAACACAAAGGATTCACTAGACCCCTGTTTGGAGTTAAAAGCTCTCTGCAGAAGCTAACTGAGCACAAAATGGACTTGACAAGGTACTCGGCCTGGAGGGTGAAGCTCTGGACTGAACAAAACTCTGACTCTGACTGCAGGTCAACTAGGATGTGGTGTTAGGGAATTCTTAGCAGATGGCTTTCATCCAGGTGTGTCAGGAGGGATCTTAGGAGGTGTCCCTAGGGCATTCCTCAGCTCTGTACCCAACTCACTGAGGAAAACCTTGGGCTAGAACGCCTAGGGTTTCCTACAAGGAATCTGCCATACTGTTTCAGGAAAATAATACAAATGGCTACTCCAAGTTTGGCAAAAGTGAAAAACTCCATTGTCAGGGCTGAGTAAGCTTCTGCCTTTCTTATAGTCCAGAGGCTTGCTTTTTCTTTTGGTTCAACTCCAGCCCAAGCACACCTGAGACTCTCAGTTACTGTAATTAATATAATAGCAAAGCCCCAAGCAGAAATTAGGTCCCTGCTGAATGGTGTGCTGTCCAAATGCATGCAGAGATAGAGTTCCTGGCCTTAATAACTTGCAAGTTGAAAGAGCAAACATTGGTCAAGTTTGTGGGATATAGTACCAGAGACAAATCAAGGGAGGGGGTGATGATAGATGCATGGCTTGTTAGCTCCATTTCTTTCTGAGTCATTTGCTGTACTTATATTACATAAACCTGGTTTCAGGGGATGTCATGGGGAAAATATTATTGAAATAGGAGACAAGGGGGGCTGTTGGAATAACGGGAAAGGTGGGGTCAATTCAAGCCTTTTAGTGCACTCAAGACTCTGAGATGTAGGAAGAGGGAAAACAAGGAAGCACAAGATGAGCAAGAGGAAAAGCTGAGCCTGCTCATCCAGCAGCAACAGAGCAGCAAACTGATGGCTTCCCTTTCTTCTTGGAGTTCATTACTTAAAACAATGCTGGATATCAGCCTTTCCAGTTTCTTTCTTTGCACAGTTGTTAGAAGGGGTCTGTGCTGGCTCCTCTCCTGGCCTGGGAAAAGAATCCACCAGGGAACTGTGCAGCTTGCCTCTGAAGAGCCTTGAACAGACAATCCCTGCAAGTGCTATGGCAGCTGGCACAGGTTCTTTTGGTGAAAATTCTTGTGGAAAATCAGGCAATTCACAATCTTTGGGCAGAGAAGCCAGGCCTTTCTCTAACCCAAAATCCAAGGCAGCCTGAGTTTCCCTAAAGCTTTTCAACGAGGAAAAAGCCAGAGAGAATCAGAGGGCCAAAGCCTTCTTCTCTCTCAGTCTTTAACCACCCATCTCAAGACTTGCTGTCACCCTTTCAGGCCTCAGATGAAAGCTCTCCTGTCTCAAAGCCCTAGGTTTAAGCTCAAGTGTGGTTGGCATTGTTCTTCCCATGACCAGCTGTTTAATGTTTTAAACTTATCAGGAATTGCATACATGGTGGCAACATTGCAACTGCTGTCTATGTGCAGGGCCACTGCCTGGGTAAGATGTATCTATCCTTCTCCAGAGACAACAACCCACTGCAAACCATTTTCAGGGAAAGTATCCTTTACATCTGACTCCTTCTCCCACTCTCCTTTAATTTCAAGGTATCCTTTCATGCTGAACAGGTGGCAAGCATCATTGGTTGCTTTGCTCTGTACCTCACTTTTGTGTAGTAAAGTTCATTTACATGAGTCCATATGCTGCCCCTCACAAAGTGGTAATGAGATATTTCTAGTGTCTTCCCAGAATGTGTCTCAGCTGAGTGTTTGATGTTCCAACTCAACACTGCAATGTCAAAACTTTTTAGAGGTGTCCCTTTATAATTGTAGGATTTATTTGGTGGCTGTCACCATGATAAATAGAGCTTTACAAGACTTAGTGGGAATACAAACCACATGAATAGTTTCCTAGTTTTATCAGGGTTTTATTGACAAATGGTTTCCAGAGCTTGTTTCTGACCCTTGTCTCAGAGAAATAATGGTGTCTCCTTAAGCCAAAGTTTGTCCTACATTAATGTCTGTCTGTAGCTACAAATCTAAAATAGGCAGAGGAAAATTAGAAATGAGCTAATTTGCCAGTGTTTCTGTATTTTAACTTTCCTCTCCTTTGAAGTAAATCCACAGGTATTTAACGATACTGGTTTCCAGAGAACACAAGTATTTCCCCAGATAATTATCATTTGGAAACTTCTGCATAAATTCTTTTTTAAATCAAAACAGGCAGAGTGACAAGGCCAACAGGAGAGAGAAAGAAAGAAGGAGAGAGGGAAAGAAGGAAATAAAGAGGAAGAAAGAGAGAAAGAGAGAGAAATTAGGAAAAAGAGAGGAAAAGAAAGAAAGAGAGAAAGAAACAGAGGAAAAAAGAAAGAGAAAGAGAGGGAGAAAAAAGAGAGAAAGAGAGAAAGAGAGAGAGAAAAGAAAGAAAGAAAGAAAGAAAGAAAGGAAGAAAGGAAGAAAGGAAGAAAGGAAGAAAGGAAGAAAGGAAGAAAGGAAGAAAGGAAGGAAGGAAGGAAGGAAGGAAGGAAGGAAGAAAGAAAGAAAGAAAGAAAGAAAGAAAGAAAGAAAGAAAGAAAGAAAGAAAGAAAGAAAGAAAGAAAGAAAGAAAGAAAGAAAGAAAGAAAGAAAGAAAGAAAGAAAGAAAGAAAGAAAGAAAGAAAGAAAGAAAGAAAGAAAGAAAGAAAGAAAGAAAGAAAGAAGTTTTCTATCTTGACAGCAAGGAACTAACAGAATCCTGCAGGAAGAGACTTGAGGGTCTTTTTCCAAATAAACTAAGCAGATGGAGCTGCACTGCTTTGTCTTTTTCTTGGGCATGGGTCATGCAAATATGAAATGTTTGGGACATAATGGACATTTTGCACATATGCACTTCAATAGCATAATGCACATGTGGCAGGGCAAATATTAACCATAACTACACTTGCTGCACACTCACCAGAGCAGAAGAGAAGTCCTGCCTTTGTACAGGGCACCTGGGAAGAGGTTTGGGGCATTAGCAGCCCAGCTAGCTACATATTATTAGTTCTAAAATATAAAATAAATTTATATTGTTATAGTTTAGATAATCTATTATTTGATAATAGTATTTTTCTTAGTAATTTATATTATATATTTGGTTTGCTTTCCGGGCATAAATCCAGAAAACCTAGAAATGTAGTCAGATTAAGCCATACTAAGCCAGCTCAATGTTGACTTCCTCTTGTGCCCATTGCCCCAGTAGTCACATCTGGTGTAAATAGATGGGAAAGGACTCCCACTGGTCCCCAGATGGGCAGGACTGTGACACAACTAATCAACATCATTTCCTTAAATCAACAATTCAAATCCTGCTACATGTGAAAAACAACCCCATACCTGGCAGAGATTCTCTTCTCCCCTGCAGCTGATGTTGGTGGTGTCACTGATTACGAGGCTAAAATAAAAACACATCAGCTACAGGAAGAGTGTTGGCACCGGCTCAGCCTTGGCACATGGCTGAAATTGTTGGGGTTGGGGAAGTTGCTCAGCCCTCCCTGCCAGGAGCACAACAGAGACCAGCAGAAGCTGAGACTGTGGGTTCCCAGGCGTCCCTCAAACACGAGCCCCCATCCCGGGACTCTCCGGAAAGCACGGTCAGCTTTGTCCATGCTGCAGGGAGGGGGGAAGCACTGGGAGGAGGAAGCACTGGGAGGAGAGGAGGAAGCACTGGGAGGAGAGGGGGAAGCACTGGGAGGAGAAGCCAGTGCTCAGCACTGACCGCAGGCTTGGCAGGCTCAGCTGACTCACTCCCCGCTGGCAGCCTGAGCTCTCAGCCGGGCAGGAGCACAAACTGGCTGCTGACCTATTTGCAGAAGGACTGGTGGGACAGCAGGCTGTGAGCCCAGCCCTCAGGACAGTGCTCACCCCTCACTTCAGCTCATAGCTGACTTGATGTTCAATTGACACCAAATTTGCAGTTTTCCCATGCGGGAGTGGGCATGGATAAAGGCAGGTGCCAGATTCTGCTCTTCCATATGATCATGGAAGTAGGACTGGGCTCAGCCAATATCCTCTTTTGGTTTGAATGTACAGTTAAGAATTCTCTATGGAGAAAAATCTGCCTTGGTGCCATTCTACTGAAATCCAAGAGGAATCAGTATTTTAATTGCAGCCGTGTCTTTTATACTCCGTGTTAACTCTTTGTAGTTTCTGGCAAAAAGAGGCTCGGTGCCCTAGTTTTGTTCATGCTGCCATTGCCCTTCCCTCATTGCATGGCTTCAGAAATGCATATGTAATTTTAACCCTATGTACACACTCATTCCTATTTTTTGATTCTAACAGTTTTAGGATAGAAATGCATTGTCCATCCCCCTTCAAGCCAGGAGTTAGGAAGTTGCTTGTGCTGATGCCTGGGCTGGTATCAAGAGTCTTAAGTCTCTTGAAAGCATGTCTGCTTTTGATATGGTTGCTAAATCTGGTTTTTGTCCCTGTTAAATTTGGCTGCCTCATTGGAGTAAGTCACTTTTCCACAGACCAGATGACTAGGAAAGCTGGTCATATTTTTCAAGCAGTTCCCTTTTGGGGATGATCAGATTACTGCAAAGGCATTGGAATTTACACAAATAAAAATGCATTTTAATTTCAATTACTTGGGATTTTTTAAAGTGGCAACACTAAGAGACTGCAGAAAATGTGAAAAATATAACATCTGTTTGTACAGGTCTACAATTGTTGGGAGGCTGGAGCACGTGGCTGAAAAGCAGAGGCTGAGGCAATTGAGTTTGTTCAGCCTGGAGAAAAGGCTGAAAGTGGGGATCTAAATTCTGTCCTAACTAGAGACTGGGTGGTTTAATACAGAAGATAAGATAAACTTTTCTTAGAGGTCATCAGTCAAAGAGGCAACCGAGACAAACTGCAAGAAGGAAATTCCGATCAGTGAAATATTCCTTGAGGGCAGCCAAACACCAGAACAAGCTGTAGCTGTACAAAGATCTTGCAGAGATCTGATCCTTGCAGATACTCAGATCTCAACTGGATGAGACCCTGAGCAACCTGACTGAACAGTGAAGCTAGTCCTGTTTTAAGCAGGGGATCAGACCAGATGACTTCCAGGAGCTCTTTCCAACCCAAATTGTGCTTTGATTCTGTGAAAAATATTTGAACTAGTTACCAAATCAGACACAAGGGGACAGGTATACCACAAATTGTGCAAGGAAAAAAAAAATTAATTGTTTCAAGAAGTAGTTAGTTCTGCCAACATAGGAATATAAACTACAGAAAATATGCTTATTATAAAGTCCTTTTATCTTTACTGGTTGTATCTGGATTGCCATGTGCCACTGCCTGGGCCTGAGGCTTGTGGGGTCCAGCAGCTTCCTGATGAAGCCAAGATCTTTGCAAATTTCTCATTACCATATGCAAGAATCATTTCTCAGCTCTGTATCACAGGGGTTAGAGAAGATGCTCTTGGAGGACGTGTTTTTGTTTGTTTTCCATTCTGGAATGCACAGATCTGTATTTAATCAATCACAGAAGTTACAAGGCTGGAAACTCATTGGGCTGTTTCTGTTCAGACTTCCAGTGATCCATCTGGTGAGGTGGACACTTTTCCTGCATCCACCCAGAAACAGGGACTGGCTTCATGAAAGAAATGTGGGGAATAATAGGCACATTCTTCTTGGTTAGCAGAGCAAAGGGTAACTGTAACATTCCCTGAAGCTATGATAAAGCAGACATAATTTGGGATGAAAAAATAGAACCCAAACCTTTATGGACATGGAGAATTGAGTGCTATATGATCACTTCTCTCTCTAGGGCATGCTTCAGAAGTGGGGTTGGACCAAATATGTGGAATAACTCAGGTTGAACTGTCAAGTAATCATGAATTTAAGAGTTCAATATGTGAAGTAATTTCAAACCTACTCCAAAAAACAGGTTTGGGAGGATTGGATGAGGGCTTTTTTGGGGGAAAATAATTGCCTGTAGCCAAATCTGAGTTAAGCATTTTGTCTAACTCCATTCTTACAGAAAATTTGGAGAAAGAGACATGTATGAATGTCAAATCACTTTATTCAGAGAGACATATGTGTTTAGAATGGTGATGCTTAAAGCAGGTCAAACCACACAAAGGTTTATGTTCAAGAAAGCAGAAAATTAAATACTGAGTTTGGAAGTAAGGAGATTATTTTGACCTTTGTTTTCCTCTTAAAAAAAAAGGTGCTATTTAAATAAGAAAGCGTTTTGATGATAATTACAAAATGAAATGGGGAAAAAAACTTCAAAGAATTATTTTTCAGCTTTTCTATTTATCTTAAAAACAGAAAAAAAAATCTACTGCACTGGCTTTTGCTCTGCAAGTCCAGTATCACACCTATTGTGTGTGGAGTTGAGTCAGTATTTACAGAGCAAGACAAAAAAAATTCCTAAGAAGCAAATAGAGTTGCTAATAAGCTGAAGAATGTGTTCTGTTAATTTGTAGTAATATTAATCTGTTGCCTTATTTAGCATTTCCTCCAAATGCTTGTGGTTACTAACTTTAATATATTTTACAAAAGTAATTATCCTCTAGAAGCAGAATATGTTAAAGTTTGATATTTTTATCCTCTGATTTATGATTCTATTTTAAATTTAAGAGTCATCCAGTCGAGGAAAAACAATAGTTGAGAGTACAAATACACAACACAGATAGATGTGTGGAAATGCTCAAAGGAAACTGTTTCAATGAGCCAAAGGACTGAAAATTATTTGTGCAAGGTATTCCACAAAGAAAGTAGGTGAAAAGCAACACTAAAACATTAAAAAGCTCAATTCACATTTTTTTCTTTCCAAAAATAATGGTAAATCCATAACAAACAGTTCAGCCAGCTCTAGACTCAACTGGGATCTGATCCAGTCATTATTTTGGTACTTGAAATCAAAAGGGATTTGATGGGAATGTATGATAGATTATTTTCTGCATATTTTTAATTGGGTGACTTCTTCCCTTAAAGGGTCTGTAATTTTTCACACATGTCTCCAAACATCCTCTGCCAATACTAAATTCTGCTCAGATGGATTTTCTTTTAGAAAAAAATTTGGCAGTTACAACTGTTTGGCCAAAATCCAGTAAACTCAGATGGGTGGAGCCAGGAAATGGAAATACTTTATGTAGATAGTATGTTACTTCTTCATGCATCCAGATTTACATATTCTTGGAAGAAACAAACTCAAGAACTTTATTTTGTTTCCTTTTTGACTTTTAAAAAAAAAAAAAAGCTACAGTAGCACAGAACCTTCCTCCTAATCTTTGCAGTTCTATCTCTTGGCCTTTGGTGTAACAGAAGTCACCCAGCTGTATTTAGCATTGCCTACAAATCTCTTCCCCTTTGTCCATCTTACAGCATAAAACCTGATCAAGGCATTTTTAGAAATGAGAAGTGATTTGGTCAGATGGCTCAAAATATCAATACTCCTCCTAGGCAGGATCAGTAAGGTGAATGCCTTATGATGTTATGCCCTTCTTATGTATTCTGTCTTTTAATCTTCTGAAAAGACATTTAAGAGAGAGAGAAATCACTAGTTAAATTTACTGGAAAAATGAAAGTCTCAAGCTTTATGTGAATAAATTGTTCAGAGAGAGAATGGATTTCCAAGCTTGTAGATGAGTATTTAAGTATGCCAGTAATGAGCAGTTGAACTAGCACAGCTAAGCAAAGTGAGGCAGCTTTAAAAGGTCCCAAATGGTTACATTCAGATTCCATGATTTTATGAGTGATTATTTTTGCCACAGATTTAAACAAAATCCATCTTCTCATTTCAGCCTGAGGAAAAAAGTGACCAGAAGAGTGGCTTGTACCATACCAGTGATGTCTCCTTGACACACCAGTGTCTGAGGGCAGACACAGGTTTAGCACTGGAAAGCTCTTGTTTCTAAAAGCTACTTCTGTCACAGGGACTATTGCAGGTATGCTGGAGTTACTGAGGACATGCTCATCCAAAAAATCTGCCTAAGTTATTTCTTCTCACAACTCTTTTTTCCCTTTTATTTCTTTCCTGCAAATTTGGATTTATTTGGGTTAAGGTAATTAACCACTATTTCCCAGTCTAAAGGCTCCACAGACAAGACTATGGCAGAACTGGAACTTCTGTTTCACAGGAAATTCTGACATTTTGAAACATCTCCAGGTTTGGACTGAGAAAAAGATCAGAGAATTAATAAATTTCTATAAAGGAATATGTTCCAAAAAAGTCATGTCAATGGAAATATATAACTTTGTTAAAATTCAAGAAAAATCAATTTAGTTTTTTGTTTGTTTGCTTGGTTTTTTTAAGAATAAAAGCTCTTCTGAAAGAAGAATAAATAAGAAAAATATTTTTTCTAAGACCTTTGCAATAAGCCTTAACCAAATTTCCTTTTACTGAGCATGAACATTTCCAATATGAAATTTCCATCTTGACGTATTCCCACGGATGATTCAGCATTTTCAAAATGGAGAACATTTAGAAAATATTTTCCCAGCACTAGGAATAGATTGGGAAATTGCTTCAAAGACTTCTTTTGTTTCTGTTTTTCAAATAAATTTTATGAAAAATTACCATAAATGTTATTTAAGTGCTCTCCACATCTTGTACTTGGCATATTTTACATGTGAGGTAGCAGCACACTCACCTGATGATCGTCTGCCTCAATGGGACTGGGAAGAAGTTTGCCCTGGAATCACCTTCTTGGCACCAAGCAGAACATCTCAGACACTGTTGGCAGCAGGCTGCTCCTTTGCCACTTTGTGCTTTTTTCTGCAGCACTAAAAGGCCTGACCAGAGTGGAAACAGAACTTCAGCTCTCCACCAACTTTCACAACTGCTCATTTTCACTCAGGTCCCGATGGTCACAAAGGAGCAGAAGATAGGACAGCAGTGGACATCTGAAGAACAAACTCACTGACTCATTGTCCCCATCAATGAGATGTTTATCTCATTTATCTCACACTTTTCTCTCACCTTTCCATATTTATTGGCATTATTTCCACTACGAAAAATAACTTGGTAGTCTTGCAGAAGTACTCTCAGTATGGTAACTCAGTTTCTCCTAAGTGGTCTGAATTTTCTCCACTTATGATTCTAGATTTGATTTGATTTGATTTGATTTGATCTGTATGTGATCTGCACACAAGAAACACCACAAACTCCATCCATTCATAGGTGCAAGCACTGTCAAGGAAGAGTAGTATTATTATTTTTTGTCGCTGCTTCTAGCATAAAATATAACATTTGTATGGCTTCTTCATGGCTTGCTTGTGCAGTAATGAAATATAATTACACTTATATCAGACTGGGGAAGGTTATTTGCTTTAGAGAGGATCATTAAGAAGAATATAAGAAATTGGACCTGGGTGTAAAGATACCTGACACAGAAACCCAGAGAAGCACAGGAAGAAGATCCCACCCTATTATAGGAGAATGCAGTTTCCAAAACAGAGTTTAGTCTGCTCAAGCCAGGCCAAATCTGTGACTCCACAAGCAATCCCACCCAAATGTGTTCATTATATAGACCTGTGCAGCACATTTAAAGTTCCTTGACTTGTGACGTCTTTGTGGCAGGTACTGGCCTTCTTTATTGGTTTTGGACAGGCTTCAAGATCATGGATTTACAGATTATTTGAACACACTGAGACATTTTAATTGGCTAAAATGCAAACATTTTGCAGTTAATGAGGGGTAGCTTCAGAACCTGATTTTCCACTGCCTTGTACCTTATGTAGCCATTAGTTCACAGCAGGAGAAAGGTCTCAGAGTGCAGTTTGGCAGCTCAGTGCTTATGACCTTCCCATGACATTAAGCCTGCTGAGCTTTTAAAAACCTCCTGTGTGGCTGGTTCTGTTCTGGCTCTTCCACACTGCCACAGCAACATGATGGGGTTCAGAGTTAATGCAACTGATGTCCACAGATTTTCCCAAGGCACTCCCTCCTCATCACCAAGTCCACTGCCCAGACTTTGGAGTATATCAATGAAGAGAGATTTCTTGCCAGATCATGTTGATTCCAGCCTTTTTTTTTTTTTTTTTAAATATTTTTACCCATCCTCCAGCTATTACAGCCCTTGGTAGATCCTCAAATACCTCAAATGAAGAAAACGAGAAGCAATCCCAGAGCTTCAAGTACTAATGTCTTTTGCTACAAACCTCTACCAATCAGAGCTTGTGGGTTCAGCATAAAACTGGCAGATCACTTCAGCTTAGCTTAAAGTCTTCCACTACAACTATTTAATTCTGAGTATTACTACTGTATTCTTTGAGAGTTCTCAAATACTGCACAAATATGTTCAACTGGGACATAAATAAATTTAAAAAAAATAGAAGGCAGAAAATAATTTGTCCTTGATTTGAGGTATTTGAAGTGTTCGTTTGGAGTATATATTTTATGGCTAAGTGATTTCTGATTTTTACAAAATTATCATCATTATGGAAATTACTCCTTGACACAGTGTTACTGCTGGGATTATGTTTTCACATTTTGCTTTAGCTTATTACCAGACACAGATGTTTGGCAACAGAATCTCCAGGGCTAGAGGAAAAGTGTGTGAAATTGTCAGCACTGCAAATGAACTTACAAGCAAGTCTTTTAAAACATTTTTTGTACCTTCTACCTTACTGCCTACAATACAGTGACAATATTCTGGACTGCCCTGGAGATGTGTGCAGTGGGTCTCACACAAACTGTGTACAACCAGAGACTGAGTTTTCTGCTGAAAGACACACTGTCCTTCATTTCTGTGGCTGGGAGTTGTAGCTGATAGCCCACACTGTTTTCAATTTAGTTTTGCTACCTGAGTCATGTTGTAGACAACCAGTGAAAATAGAAGAGTATTAGCAAAATTAGTTCATAATGAAGACAATATTTACATCCCTCAACACAGTGACATTGGTGATGTCTTTGAAATATCCCAATACAACAAACTACTAGGTCACCAAAGTACTCTCTATATCACTTGATAGTAAACAGGAATCTGCTTCATGAAATCTGTCTTTCTGTAAAATTCCTGCCTTGAAAGTTTCATTTAGGCCTAGAAGAAGTTGGGGCATTTCATTATGAGACAAAACTTCTCTGTTTAGCTTTTTGTTCCTTCATTAATTCAGTTTGCTGAAAAGCTCTGAGTTGTACAGAGTGTTACTTGTTTAAATTAGGGCTTTCCTATTCAAATAACCTTATTTTATTTTTCTGAAAAGTTGTTGCAAGCAAGCCAAAAGTGAGATCTTTATTTCGCAGATGAGATTCAGCCTGGAGGAGGATGTAGCTTTTCTGAGACAAACACTGCAAGTGAGATTGCAAACATTTTCATTCTTGTAGACAGAAGTCACTCTAAGCTCCAGTTTCCACCCCTACAGCCTTTTACCCTTTGATGTGGATTGCCCATAAGAAGTGTCTCCATTGTTTCTGGGGATTTTTGTGTCCCTCATAGCTGCTGCTGACACATGACTTTAAGATGGAAAATAAATAATGAATGCACTATTAAACTGCAGGATCCAAGTGAAATATTGCAACAAACTCAGGCTTTCCTTGGGAGTGTAAACATTAATCACACTTTACGTTTATATGGCACTGGCAGCTATAAGACTCGGGAGGGATTAATTTTAAAAGATTGTGCTTTTCATATATTTCTAACTATTTGCAGTTGTGGAACATCGTGGGAAGTCTGTGTTTAAGCACAAGAGCGCTCCAGAAAACTTATTATTGCTAGTGGATCATTCAGGACCATACATTTCCATCTCCTTCAGCCACAATGACTCTTGCTCCAGCTAGTGAGACAAAGACAGCTTCATGTGGAGGATTACTGGATGTCTGAGCAGTGGTCAGAGCTCCCCCACAAAGACAATGGGTCATGGACTTCTAATTCAGTGAGACACAATATTTTTGAAAAAAGGGAAAATTGAAAAACTTTCAAAATTAAGATTTTTCCAAGGTGTTTTTTTTTATGCCTAAATTTATTTAACTGTTTTGCAGCTCTTTTAAAAAGTAAACCAACTATAAAATTGACCTGACACTTTCAAATCAAAAGTCAAAAAATTTAACTTAAAAATATCACCATTAAACATTTAGTGTTTCTGATTCTCCTCCTTCTATTTTTCTAGCTGAAGCAATTAAGAAAATTAAACTGACATTCCCAAATACTGTTGTCCCCTTGAATACAACTTGTTTAATGACTTAACTATGTGAAATAAAATCCTTGTAACTCCAAAGTAGTGCAAAACAATCCTTTCTTTAAACAGTTCTTTCTCTAAGCAGTTCTGCAGCAAAAAAGCTCCCAGTGGGAGCTCTGCTCTCATGCCCTCCCATATGAGCAATCAAAGTTTGTGCACACTGAAGCAGCTAAAGCTCTAGAGCTCTAGTTGTAGATGTTTGCAAGTAAAGACCTTGCTTTCATACAAGGCTTTCAAGAAAGGCTAATGTATGTTGAGACTTTGTGAGTGAACTGCCTAAAGTACTGTCATTTTTATTTACATCATTTCTTATAAATTGAATATTCCCTTGTAGTGTTGGAAACAGAAGTGCAACCCTTGCAGAACACCAACTCTGTGGAAACAGAAGTTGGAGGAAATGAAGTGGTAAGCTCAGTTACACAAGTGCAGGGACTTAAGACAAGGAACCTGCAGGGTTTTTTCCACGTGGAGAAGTCCTGCATGTGAATGGACCCACATGGGCTTTGCTCCATCTCTTTGTTGCCTGTGCCATTACAGAAAGCCACCACAGACTCCAAATTCTGCAATGCCACAATTACACAGCTCACCAAGGCTGGAAGGCTGAGGAATTGTGAGCAATTGCTGTTAGGTCCCATGCATATTTCAAAGCCATTAATATTAGAGATTATCATCTCCATTGTGCCACAGGCACATGTCAGATAAATAAATGACTGCACCGTGTCTGTGCAGAGGACACACAGCTTTGTGCAGTCACTGGGGTGCCCCTGTGTGCTGTCTAGCTCCTTTTAAGCACTATGGACCATGAATATTTGATGCCAGGAGCTGTCTAAATTCTGGTGAACAACAAAATGAGATTGCTAATGGTGGTGTTCCTTGTCATTATGGAATTACTATTTTTGTTCCTCTTACATGTTAATTGTTTTACATTTTAATATCTGCTATAAGACTGCTGGGTGGTAGTACAAGTCCAAGCTGAGGAATGACAATCAAAATCCAAAATATATTATTCTAGAAGCACTAGAATTTGGTATTTTTGTAACAGTGATCGCCATATGAGGACTGTTATACCAAATAATGGGAAGAAAACTCCATGACAGACAGGCCCACTGCCTTTTCTGAAATCTGTATGTCAGTGCCAGCCATTTTCTGAAGGACATGTACAGAGGCTTTCAGCTTTTTCTTGATGCTTTTCAGATGCTGCCAGCAGCTGAAAGCCTCATTCAGCATGACCCTGTGCTCCAACACTCTGCTGAGTTCAGTGGTTTGGGTGCATCCTCAAACTACACCAGTCTTGCTGAATGTTATGACTGACTCCAAGCAAAAACCAGTTTTTTCCAGGTAACAGTGTCTCATTGTGGGAAGACATGCAAACCAGTAAATAAAAGTCAATTTATTTGTATCAAAGAAATACTCTGTAGAATTCCATGAGCATGTGAAGAACAGAAAATCACCATAAGCCTGGCATGTCCAAATAGCAGAGGTGCAGTGCATAAATTATACAGTTAATCTGACTTTGCTCAGTAAGTGGGTTTAGTATGGGTTGTGCTGTTCATCTGGGCAACATATGCTCAGAAGGTTTAACACTGGAAGTACTGCAGACGTTGTAGAGTTGATCTGCAATGCACATGAATGTGTCTAGGATTTCCAGATATCCAGCAGCTCAGGCAGAGTTGCTATTCTGGTGAGACTGTTCCAGACAATTGTCAGCATTCTCAAATTCATCCCCAACAAAATTGCCAAGAACATAAAAAAATATGTCTGGTAAAAGCCAGATATAAGGTAGGTAAGAAAAAAAAAAATCCTACTCTATAAATCAAACTTTTATTATTGACCTTTTTCCAGTGCCTCAGACTAATTCACCTCCTCAAGACCTATGAGAAATAACTCAATAACCTAATGTGTCAAAGAGATGCCAAATAAAGAAATTAAATAAAAAGCCAAAAATCAACCAACCAAACCAAAATCAACCAACCAACCAACCCCAGTTTTACCTATAGTTGCTAAGCAGAAGTACATGGCACCATTGTCAGAGCAGGGAGATCAGGAAAAACCACTTCAGTGCATGGGATCCATGCTAACCTGAGAAAGTGTACATGCACTTGGTATCTGAGAACTGCATTTGTTCCAAATACAGCTGGGACCCTTTTCCAATATCCCTGCTCCTTCAGAACTGAAGGCACTCCCTCCAGTTGTGAGCAGAAGCTTCTGAGGAGTGAGGTGAGCACAGCAAAGCAGGTCACTTGGAGGCAACATGTTCTGGGCCAGTAACCCCATTCATTCACCCAGGATTCCTTTTCCCTCAGACACTGTCTCGTGTTACTGGCCTTGGTATTGATTGCCAGGGAACTTTGACATTTGCTTGCTGTTGTTTGATGAAAGCAGCTAATTGGAGCGCTTCCTCTGAGGAAAACCTTTTACAAATGTGGAGTCTTTTGTACCTGTGCATGTGTAGGTGATGCATTCTGAAACCTACATAAAGAAAAGCTGTTTGCATGCAGCATAACTGCTCTTGCTTTGCTAAACACTCACTCATAACTTGCAATTCAATTCCATCACCTGTAACAAAATACTCGAGACAACTGTAAACTAAATGTCAACCCTCTTTCTTCCCAGAGAAGCTGCCTTTCTAATTCAGTAGAAATAACCAACTTACCTTACTTTAAAAATACTTTATTTCTTTTTGGAAAATACCCAGAGAGTTGGGTTTTTAAAGCAATCTTACAGAACCTCAATTGAAAATCATATAAAGTGATTCAAATAGAAAGGACTGAAAAGTGGAATATAAATCCTGATATAAGACTTCAGATGTTTTTACATACAAAGATTTTTTTTTAACCCTGGTACTCATCCATATTATACAGTGAAATGAACAAGCAGAATCAGAGACCAACA
This sequence comes from Haemorhous mexicanus, assembly GCF_027477595.1. Lineage (NCBI taxonomy): Eukaryota > Metazoa > Chordata > Aves > Passeriformes > Fringillidae > Haemorhous > Haemorhous mexicanus. The sequence goes on along the minus strand of NC_082341.1, from coordinate 15,377,385 downwards.
GTAAAGCACAAAAAATGTATTTCTATACCGTGCATGAAATTTAAAACAAATCATATGCTCCAGCAGAGTTTCTTCAAACATCTTTTTCCAAACTCAACAGCTTCTTGGTAAGATGATTTAGGTGATGAGCATGCTTGTATAAATGCCATGTGGGCCACAAAATATGTACTCCACCTGTAGAAACTGCTGTCCTAACTTATCCCAACTTCCTTTGCACCCCCTATTTTCATTTTTTTCCAGTGCAATAATTGCAATAGCACAGACATAAGGCAGGACTTACTCCAACATTCTCCACAGCTCCTTTTGGAAAATACATAGGAGTTTGTACCGAAAGTATCTCCTGACAAACAGGAGATTTTTTGGGGATTATGTTGCCAACCCCCCTTCCCCACCTGCCCTCTCTCTTCTCTTTATTTTTTGTTGCTTATGAGATGAATGGTTATTATCAGTTTATTATTACTGCTTTTCCACAGACTTTCTCAAATGTCAAGTGAATCTGATCTGGAGTTCAGGCCCATAATTACACTGGACCAGCTCCAGGAACTCGTAAATAAATCGGGGTGGCTGCTACGGTTGCCAGAGCTCTGTCATTTTGCTCTTCTGAGGGTGGACAGAGGCTTTGGCTCTTTTCTAAAATTCTACACTTGCTACAGAGTTTTTCACACCTTATTTTAAAAGACCCTAGGCTTTCTTACTGTAGTTTGGCATAGTTTTACCACAGGAACAGAAAGCTACTAGGCTGCCACACTGTTGAATATGTTCATTTAGAGAAGCAGCTGAAATGTGGATTGTTACTTTTTAATTTTTTTTTTGCTTTCTCTAGATGTGAGAACTTCACAGGAGCAGACATCATTTCTATCTCTCTGCTCTGGCCTCTTTGTTGACATTAGGAGTTTACTCTGGGCTCTACAGTGAGGCACATCTTTGTCACAGAGTGTCGACTGTGCTCAGCCACAGAGGTCAGCTCCAAGGCTTGGCAAGAAAGGCCCTCAAGTGCAGAGATGTCTGGATTCAAGATCATGGTTTAAAAGGAGAGGGCACAGCATTCATTCTCAGACCTGGCTTACTGAGGTCTGAGAAGTTTAAATGACTTTAAATGTTACTTTCAAGCTTGTTTCTAATCATGTCAATGCACATAGAGCACAGCATCTGGTTACAGAACTGAATCTCTGGCCACTGCAGGCTTGAACTGAAATGGTACAGATATTGATCTTCTGATATTTTTGACACTTTTTTCCTGAAAAACGTCAAATAAACTACTGAAGCACATCATGAGAGTTGATTCAGAATATGTAACTATTCAGAACACGGTTCCTCTCCTTCAACCTCATCTGCAATTAGAATTAATCCCCACATCAGCATTCATTGATGCAGATGGCAGCACAGATCACAATTTGCACCACTTGATCTACAGTAGGTTTTTACCAGAAGCTAAAATAATTCCTGAAATCAGAACTAATCCTCCATACAGACAAGGCCTCAGGCTGCCAACTAGTTCCAAATGTTTTTAAGATGTGAATGCTTGTATGCTGCCAGTGGGACCAAGATGACCAATTCTTTTCACGTGGGTCACTCCAAGGCCAGCAAATGGTATCAACATTTCCCCAGTGCTACCCTGGCTCACAGGCACACAGGCACACAACGGTGAAAGTTGCTGGACTCCTTTATAATGGATTGAATCATTGTGTCTTCTGCAGAACACTTTTCAAAACAAAGCAAAATACTTTATGGAGTGGAAAACACTGAATTATTTGCAAAAAAATGTCATTTCTTTTCTATATCCCTCCCCAGGGAGCCCATTGTTCAAAAAAGTATTTGCTTGTGCCCCAAAGTACAGATGTTTTTGACTCTTGTCATAAATCAAACATGCTTATGTCTAACACATTAAAAAAGAGTAGAAAATAGCAGACATGGATTAAGATGGTTAGTCTGACCCAAATTATAGTTCTTCAATACTGTTAATTTTTTGCTGATTCTTCTGGGAACAAAAGATTCGACAACATCATTGTGATTCCCTTTTCTCCCTTGGAATTAAAATCAATCTTTTACTCCTTTTGAAATGTAAATTTGAAATAATCATGTATCTGGATCATGGATTAAGATTGCAGGAGAAAAGTCTCTGGCAGAAGATGGCAGGGACTGTGCCTAAAGCTAAATGCAGACATACAAATCAGCTCTGAGCTCGGGTGAAAACAGAGTTCTGGTTAAATGGGTTGCAGGTTTTCAGTTACAAAAGTTCCATCAAGAAACCATTCTGATATTTGAAAACAAGTAAGAATGGCCTCATGCCATCTACAGGAAAAGCAAATTTAACATTCCAATTACTTTTTTGTCCCCTCAGACAACTCTCTCAGGCCTGTGTTAAAGGGCATTTTTTTCAGAATCAGAATTCCATCTCTACACCTTGACAATTCTAGTGATATGGTGCTGCCTCTTTTTTTTTTTTTTTTTTTTTTTTTTTTTTTTTTTTTTAATAAGGAAAGATAAGCCTTTGATAGTTTCAAATAGGGGTGTTGAACAACAGGACATTTTTCTTGAAAGGGAGCAGGATAAACCGTATTTTCAAGGTCAGTTTAATCCATGGCTTTAAACCTTGCTATGATTTATGTTTGACCACCTTTTCACAGTAGTTTTCTTCCTTCTCTCCTTCAGACGGGAAGGACACGTCTGCGCTTTCTATTTGATGTGGGTTTCATGTATCTGCACAAAGTAATTCATAACCACTTGGCAAAAGGCATGTGCCCACACCACATCATTATCCTGCAATTAAGAAAATTCTCCCTGCCACAAAGCCATAAAGCCCAGTGATGTTTCAAGCTAAGCCCTCAATATTCATTCTGAATTCATCTAAGGCACAAATCTGCTGTGGTGCTGCAGAGAAATTTTGTAGCGTGCCTTGTAAAATACTTGTTGAGTGTTGATTGGAAATTTTTTGGGTTTGCCTCATCTCAGCACGTTTCCACACCTTAAGATTTTCTCCTGCTTCTCTGCACAGACTTCACACAGATATAGAGAAGATAGCTCTTCTCTGCAGCTCAATGAAACAGAAGCATGTTATTGTGTTTGGTTCTGGGCATCCTGTACCTGAGGTTTAACACATTCTTCAAACGATTTTTGGATTTTTGATTATTCTCTCTGTGTTGTTGATTGGGTTACAGGTTGCTTTGTAAGTCTTGATCAAGCAGGTCTGGAATTATCCATGTAATTCGCTTACAAAATATTTGATTAAAATAAAAGACTGAAGTGAAAGGAAGATAAAAAGATTCTGCCCTCTGGGATGTTTAATATTAGTCAGTTTCAATGCCATGTTTTCCTTTTACTGTGTGGACAAACACCTTTGCTGCATCAGAGGTGAAGTCCGTAAGGTGCTATTTCCTCCACCTTCCTAATGATGCCTTGATTTTAAATAAATACATCCGAGGGGAAAAAGTGTCACCCTTTAAATAAAATGCAGTGATGACTTTCCAACTTCTACCTCATGTGGCCCCAGTAGTAGGGAAGGAGCAGGACATTTATCGAACTGCTCCTTTAGACAGCCTTCTCCCCAAGGTCTTCCAGGATCTGCTGCATCCCAGCAGGAGCAAACTCTTCCATCAGGTTGAGACAGCCTGGAGAGGTCGTGCAAGTTAATAAAGAGAACAGTCGTGTGTCTCTGAATGTACACTACAGAAAAACGCTGTCCAGAAACGCTGCTAATGCAGGAGCTACCCCTAACCGTGTGCGCGAGTGACGGCGCCCAGCCCTCCCAGCCCTTCGCTGCACCGGAGCTCTCTCGCTGGGCCTGCTCTCCTTTGAACAATTAAAGATTCTATTGGCTACGCTCCCTGAATGGGACCAAAAAACGCCGCTCTCCTCCGCGCCGGGCGCGGCTCCTTTAAGGCTCGGAGCGGGAGCGGGAGCGGGAGCGCGTTCGGTCCGGTCAGGTCCGGTCCGTGCGGCGCGGGGCCGGGAGCTCCGCACGGCCCCGCCGCTCCGCCCGCTCCGGGGGGCGCCGAGCCCCGGGCCCGCCCCGCCCGGCCCCGCCCGCCGGCAGGAGGTGCCGCCCCCCGCCCCCCGCGGCCGCGCCGCTCCCCCCGCCCCGCCCCGCCCCGCCGACCGGCCGGAGGCACGGGCGGACGGACGGACTGACTGACGAGGCCGCCGGAGGCAGCGGCTGCCCCGAGCCGCCGGGTGCGAGGTGAGTGGCGGCAGCCGCGCTGTCGCCCCGCTCTCCGCGGGCGGGGAGCCCGCACGGCCGCTGTCCCCGGGCACGGCCGCTGTCCCCGGGCACGGCCGCTGTCCCCGGGCACGGCCGCTGTCCCCGGGCACGGCCGCTGTCGCCGTGGCGGAGGCGCCGCGGGCTCCCCGCGCGCCCGGGCAGCGCCTTTGGCGGCGGAGGCGCCGCGCGAAACTCGCCCGCTGCTCCCGCCGGTGCCGCGCTGTCACTCCGGCTCGGGGCTCTCCCGGCGCGGCAGCCCGTGAGGATGCGGGGCTCGCCCCGCACTCTCCGCACCTGCTCCGGGGCCGGGCTGCAGCCGGGCCACCGGCGGCGCGGGGCTCTGCGGGGACGGCCCGGCCCGCGGGGGCAGCGAGCGGGGGGCGCGGCGCAGGGGCCGCTCCCGGGGCCGCCCGAGGCGCGGGGCCGCTTCTCAGCGGGGCTGAGAAATGTTTGGAGGAGTTTTGTCTCTTCTTTCAGCTGGAAAAGGAAAGGCATCTGCGGCGGCAGCAGCGCGCACGTGTGATGTAGAGAAAGAGGGACTTCATGATGCTGGCTCGTTGCAGCTCAGTAGAAAACCGGGAAAGGCGGACAGAATCAACAGGGCGCTTGTTGAGTGGTGCACGGAGCCGCTTCGGCACAGAGCCCCCGAGCTGGTTTGGAGAGACTGAGTACTCATCTTAAATGGCTCAGCAGTGGGGTTTTGGCTTGCCCCGACTTGTCCAAACTCCAGAAAACAATATGACGTTTAGAAAGGAGGGGGGAACAATGTGATATTGTGATTAATAGGAGAAGAATGAGTAGGGTATGCCGATGGTTATCAGTGCAGTGCTTGTAGGGTTTTACATAGAGCATGGATACCCAGTGCTGCAGAGCTGACTACTTAATTACACCTTTGCATCCATTCTACTAATAACACTTCTTGCAGTCTGGTGGATCATGATCATGGATTATGACTCTTTTTAAAGAGAGACTTAAGTAGTCTTTTGGAGGCTGAGTGTACTCAAGTTTATTACTTGGCAGGGGGCAGCAGCATGAAGCCTGGGAATGAAAATAGGAAGTGAACATTACTCATTTAGTTTTGATATTGTATCTTTGACGGTTTTAAGTGTCATCATAGACTGATCCTAGCTCAGATACTGAAAGACATGAGATGCTATCTGAGCTAGGATCTCTTGTCCTGGTTGGTACCTACTTCTTCTAGCTGTGAAGCAGTCCTTCTGATATGGAATATGTTCTGAACAAGTCTGGTTATTTTTATAATGGGCAAATGTGTTTCTGGAAGAGTAAACCAGACTGTATCATACTGAAGAATGTTCTCAGCCTGTAATATCTTAATCTCATCTGTTCAAAGTGAAAACAACAGCCACCGGAAAACTGAAACCACTCTTGACTAATGCACGTGGCTAAAGAGGTTTATGACAACAGAACTGTGTGCAGTGTTACTACACTGAGGTGTTGTTGCCCCACACCTGGAAGTGCAGCTCAAGCTGAGGGCTGTCTGCTGGCTCTGTGTAACCAGCAGTGGCAGAGGTCCAGCCTGAGTTTTCAGTCCTGGTTGCTTTACAGTCCTTTTGGAGCCTTCATGAGATAGAAGTGCTTGTTCTGGAGACTGGGAAGGAATAGTGGTAATGTGCCCCGCTCCTCAAGCACAGGCTTGACAGCTGTCCCTGCCAAGAGATGTTCTTCCCTGGTGGGACAGTGAGAGGCTTGAGATGTCACTCTCTTCTCCCTGCCCCCTGAGGCTGCAATAAAAGGGTTTTGGTCGGGTCCTTAAATGCATCTGGCTGTAGGTAATGGCATGGTGAGATGCTTTAGAGTAGTTTGCTCAGTTTCAGTTCTGCTTTGTTTATCTGTGTGGAGGCTTTGTTACATGTTACTGTGTCAAGTGAGATGCAGTTAAAATTTTGATTTGCTATCCTGATAGGAAATATGCTTCAGCTCTCGCTTTAAAGTAGTTCATTGTAATGCCTTAAGCATTACCTGGATCCTGGCATGGATGTGCATGCCTGTGAGTTTTTCTGGCCATGGTATCGTTACAAACCTCTCTGATACAGGCAGGACCAAAGTGTCCGTCCTGTGTAGAAACTTCTGCAGTCACCAGAGGAAAGTCATGGGTTTTTTCACAGCAAAGCTCTTAACAAAATTCCTGTCTTCAGGTGAGTGTTAGCTCTTGCTAGGTGTGGCCTGACTGTATTCCCCTGGGGGAATCATTTCACACCCTTTGTTTCGCTAGAAAATTTATGGTTCCCAACTGCACTGCTCAGTTCTGAGTGGATGCAAACCATGCTGACTCATGTGCTGAACTGCAGCCTTGCTCCATGTAAACACAGGCACACTTCTAAAATATTTAATTTGTAATGTCCTCTGTGGAGAGCTATCCCACAGCTCCTGGCATAATTCCCAGAAGCAGCAGATTCTGGGGTTCTGGGAGTTTCAAAGGCCATTGGTGCCCAGCAGGATAATCATCTGAACTAGTTTAGTGTAGTTTATCCTGGCACTGGGACAGTTCAAACTGAACAGGTATTTATTCTTGCTTAAAGCAAGTCTGCTTTGAACAATACGTGGTATGTGCATGAACGATCTGGAGCCTGTTGGGACATGGCTGTCAGGAGATCTACATGGAAGGAAATCTTTGTTATGGCAAGCACACTTTGGTGTAGATGTACCTCCCAACAATTTCTAAAACAACCTCTGTGGGCAGTTATAGTAAAACCAGGAATAAACTATTAGAATATTTGTTTTCTTAGTTCCTCTCTGGCCAATACCAGAGGTAATTAATTGTGAAATACCCAAGTTTATATCCATGGTTGAAATGCATGTTAAAAAAAGATTCTCAGAAATACAGAAACTTACACCCATTCACACACACAAAAATTTTCATTCTTTTAATTAATAATAAGTTACAGTGTATGATTTGGCTACAAAGGAAGAGAGTGGAATCAAAGAATGATTTCTAAGTGTACTTATTGTGTCTGTACCTGCTAAGTACAGTATTGGAGTTTTAAGAGAAATATCTTCTCCTTTAAAGCAGTAATTCATTCAGTGAACACTAGTTGATAAGAAACTGGAGTTCTTTGGTTCTTTTGTGGGTTTTAAAATTTGGGTTTGATTTTTTGGTTATTATTGTGAGCTTGATTGAAAGAGTGATCCAATACGATAAGTACAGAGTAGTTTGGGAGAGGTTCAGTGATCTTATGGATGGTCTAGGTCACTCCCATATCTCTTGCTCAGGTGGGCTGTCAGTGCATTACCTGTAGCAGTTAAACATCATCTGTTTGCTGAACTGTGCCCAGCTTCGCTGATGTTATAACTCATCCAACATCCTGCAATGTTTTAAGCAACCACTCTTAATTTTTTATTATGAGAACAAGATTCTAGAGGCACTGGAGCAGTGGGATGTGCTCAAAACTGAGTACATCTGGGTTGCAGGAGAGGTTCCAAACCCTGGAGAAAAAACCCCTGGTGCAAATGGGGCTCTGGAGCTCACTGAGGTCCCTTGGGAATACAAACCATTGCACCCAGTGCCACAGCATGGCACTTGTATCCATGCACTGTCAGTGCAGCAGGAAAAGCAAATCTGTGCTCTTACCTTTGCAGATGGTAGGATTTGAAGGTAGTGTGCCTGTCACTTCTTTGACTGCAGGAGGGGCACCTCCATAGTACTGTTTTGGTACAGGAACCATCTTTTCTGTGAGTATGATTCAAGGCTCAACCTGTTTTCCTTCTTTATTAATATGGGGAATTTCCTTATAAGTGTGGCTTAATTCACAAATCAATTTCACTAGAAAGACTTCTTTATCTGAAGTCTGAAATTGAAGTGTACAGATGTGGCATTTTGTTGCTTAAGTGTGCTGAGAGATATGTTTGCCATTAGCAGAGTCCCATTAGTTATGAGGTAGTCTTACAACCCATATTTCCAAATCCTGCTTTCTATGATGGCTGTTAGTGGCATTTTTCTTTCTAAAAGCAGAGGAAGTTAAAAATTGTGTCTGCATTTGTTATTGTTGCCATCACAGCTGTCTTTGACCAGTTTTAACCATCCTACTCTGAGTAGCTCCTAACTGGGGTTGTAGCTTCAATGGCCATGGGCAGAAGAGGTAGAAGTGGAGGTTTTTCAATGCTGTCTTCTCTCAGTCAAAAACTATTTATTTTGAGTTACAATAGTTTTAATCAAGTTACACTGAGTCAAAGCATTCCATTACTAACTCTGTTTTGGTGCCTGTCATAATTAGGCCTGATATGGTTACAATATAAATTAATTATATTAATTATATTTATTCATTAATTATATTAATTAAGCCAGTTCCTTAGCACTAATTAATCATGGTTTGTCTTGAGCAAGACAGATGGTACCACTGATACTGTGCTTCTGAGGCTTGAAAACTGGGAAGATCACTTGAAATAAGGTGATGCAATTTTTGTACAAGGTCACGTACAAAATAATTTCATCTTCAGATGGCAATTGTGAAACAAGCGGGTGCTCCTTGCAACATGCTATCAGTCATTGCATAAGTAGGCAGGAAATAAGGGCCACCCCTCTGTCTTGGTGAGCAGTGGGATCTGCTGTCTTCAGGTGCCAACTCACTTTTACAACGATGTGCAACACCAGTGTAAAAAAGATATAAATAGATGTAAATCTCGTGTTTATTCAAACCCTCCTTTCTGGCATACTCAGCGTCTTCCTCTGAAGTGGAAAGCTGACTTCTGTGTAGTCCATGTTAAGAGTTTGTAAATGGCTGTCTTCCTAACTCTAGCTGGAAAATACTGTCACAAGAGAAGTTTTTTTGTAGGTTAGATGGCAACCTGTTAGTCTGAGTAACACATGGTTGGAAACTGTTGGTGGTAAAGTAGCAGCAGCTTGGAGAGCCTGTGACCCTAATCCAGAGGGCAACTTATTTTAGAGGGCAACTTCTAATACAGAATCTTGTACAGTTTGGTCCAGTTGGAGGGTCAGCTGTCTATTTTGGAGCTCAGATCGCTGCCTTTTAAGATGAAAGCCATATTTTGTGAATATGAACTCCTTTTTATCTGCTTGCTGTGCTTGTCTGAGGGAAGGAGCAGCTGTAGACCATTCACCAGACCTGCATTTGGCTGTTGCTGCCATTGTGTTGTGTGTAAACATGTACCATTATTTTGGATCATATAGCAGCCTGTTCAAAAGGGTCTCGCATTCCCCAGCTGTTCTGCAACTTTTCCATCTCCGAGCTTGCCAGCTGCTTAATACAGGCAACTGTAGCTGCATTTGTCTCTCTGGTGTTAAGTATTAGTGGAGATAAAATTGACTTGTTAAATGTTAGATGCTGCGAGCCCCTCTCCTGCTTCGAATGGATTTAAAACAAAAGCAGGCTACTCTTCCCACATCGAAGTTGTTAGAAGCTTTCTTTGTCACTAGTTGAATAGATTGCATAAAAATCTTTGTTTTGTAGATTTGAAACAAATACGAAACCCAATTGTGTTTACATATGCAGCCACAGATTGTAGCAGTAACTAATCCGAAAGAACTGGGTTACAAAAAGGTGTGCCTTAAAGCCATGTCAGCAGCTCATTTGTTTAACAACTTCTCTGAACAGTGTTCAGTTGCACAAGGCATCCTGTGCTCTCTTGTCAGCCAACCCTTTTGTTTACTGAATCTGGGAACTTTTGTTTCAGTGGCAGCACTGCTCAGCCTGGATGTCAAGGAAGGAAGAGGGGCTCTGCAATATCTTGTATCTGAACTCAGTGAGAGCTGAGTCCAGGTGAGGAGCCACAGGCTGAGACCTGCCTTTTCCAGCCTGCTCTCCCTGCCATTAACGTGATAGGAAATGTCTGGAAAATGTTTTGTTGACTGAACTCCTCTTTCCTGCAGCTTTGAATCCATAGCTATCTGCCTGGAGATACAGAAGTTGAAAGTCAGAGTAAATTCTAGCTCCTTTGGAAAAAGGAGATAATTCTGTTCTTGACTAAAGTTACCATTCTAACCACTTAACCTGTTTTGTCAGTTTGAAACTTGGGGTGAGGAGGAGTGTATCCTTGGTTGCTGCAAGAGACTGCTAAAGATAGTGATAAAGCAAAGTTTTCAGAGGCTTGAGATGATGCCATTGATCCATATTCCTTACTCCCATACAAGGGGATAAATCAGGTATTCACCTGAAATATTTTTAAATGAAGTTTGTATTTGAAAAATGTAAATTTGTTTTTTCATGGTTTTGCTATTTGTTTCATGGTGAAGGAGACTGGAAGGGAATGACTTGTGCATTCTTGCTCCTGATTGCAGAAAAGATTGCACGACTGGCTCTGCCCCAGGGTGCAAGTTACCCATTGTAACTGGCCTGAATACCCTATTATTCAGAGAGGAAATTTCCAGGTGACTGTAAATACATTTCTTTTTTTCTACCTCTTTTTTTCCCCACCCTGTCACCAGGCCTGCTCTATCCTTGCTGGTTGTAGCTTTCATGTTCATGTTAAACATCAACACTACCTAAATTATGCAAGGATGACTCTGGCTTCATGATAGAGCCTTGACCTGTGAAAACAAAAGCAAAACCATACAAAGAGTCTCTTGATTTAAGGTGGCATGTTTCAGGATCTGTTTTTCGTATCTCCAAATAGCTCAGACTTTGAACTTTTCCATTCTAATGGAAGTGTCTTAAAAGAAGTTGGAACACTATTTGGCTAGATGCTTGCACTTGTCCTCTGGAAAGTTAATTTTTCAAAGTCAGTGTTGGAGCATTAAATCTTTATTTGTCTGAAATCATAGCAGAAATACAGGCTTAGAGTTTGAAGTGATCATATTAGATACATAGTTATGTTAGCTGAGCAGAGTGATAAATACTAGATTAAAATGTCCAGCTAACACAGAAAATGTAGAAATGAACGTGAGTTCTGGATTTAATAACTACATGTAGGAACAGTTCTTTAGAAAAGAGAGTTTCTCTTTCAGAACAGCAGATTGACCACACTTCAAAAATAGAAGGAGACAATTGAGTGTGATACTGAGGGCAGGAGGAGAGGGGTAGGGAATGGAGATGGAGCTTCTGTCACACAGAAAGTTAGGGAGAGCATCTCAATGTTTTAACTTTTTTAAGTGCTGCTGATTAATTCATAAACCCCTTTGGAATGAGTTTAGGGAATGGACATAGAGGAGATTGGGAGAAGTGGATTTTGAGAAGTAAAGTAAGGAAGCGTTGGTCTGTCCTCAGTTGAACAGAAGTGGAAGACAGTATCTGATTAGTGATTAGTGTTCAATTATTGAAGGCTTTAGGAGAAAGAAATATTTCTTTCAGAACGTGGTGGGAAATGAAGTGAAAAGTTTTTAAATGGCCTTAAATTGGCTAAGCATGTTTAAAATAATAGAGGGGGAAAAGGAAGGGATTACAGTCTCACCCACCTCCCGAGACTGGTTTTAATGAAGTTGGTGAATGTTTTGGGAAGGCATAAAAATAAAGCATTTGAGAAAGCTTTTTGTTAGGTGTTTTTCTTTCTTTCTTTCAAGTGAAAGGTTCTGCCAGTGTTTTTAACTTGGCTTAAATTTGCTCCATCCTCTACAGGGGAAAATATTTATTTTAAAGTTTCCTCTAAACTTAAATTGGCTTCCTAGCCAATTTAAAGACATGTCTGTCTATGTAATACCTTTTAACTCCAGGAAAGCTGAAAACTCTAAGGCTTAATGAAGGAGGAGACCTTGTTGATTGCACAAGAGAGCAGCACTTCTAGCAGCAGAAAAATTGCTGTTCTGAAAATGTAACTTGAATTAATCCCTTCCACCTTTGTTTCCTTTTGCTGTTGTTAATGATTTCCTTTGCTCAGTGCTGTTGTCCCTGCCTCACTGTACTGATTCTTCCACTGCTCTCTGGGACTAAAAATTATAGTATGTGTCAATTTAAAGACAGAAATAGAGCAGTGGCTCTAATACAGCTTCTTCACTAAACTGCAAGCTTTGAGAGTTATGATCTTTAACTTTGGCACTTAAAGTAATTTCTCTCCAGGGTGGTCATTGCAGCTCTTAGTGTGGGTTGTCCTGCACACTGGTGAGTTTGGGTGCCTGTTATCTCACAGGCTGTGGGGCTCAAGTCTCTGCCCTATGTGCAGCTTATCAGCCATGTGCACAGCTCCCTAGAGACCACCCAAGATTGTCTCTATCGCTGAAAAGATTCAAGGCTTTGAAAGAAGGTTGCTTGGGCAAAAGTTGCAATAAAGAACAAAATTACAGAAAGAAAACAATGTATTTCCTCAGGTAATGTGTGTCAGTAAGGATCTGGCTTCGTTGGGCTCTGCTGTTAGGGTTGCCTGTTACAGCTGCTTGAGTTCTGGATGCTTTGCCTTGTTTGTGAGGCTGTGCTCTCATCTGTAATCAGCATTTAGCTGTAAACTGCTGAAAAGCTCCAGTACTGCTGCTTCTTCTCCCACCTCACTCCACAACACTTAGCTGAGGTATTCCTGTTTAGATCATGCTCTTGGCTTTAGGCTTTAAGTACTTCAGTCAGAGTCTTCTGTCATTTGTGGTTTGAAGTATATGCTGTGACAAATATTACTTCAAAGGAGTTTGTACAAAACTTGACCCTTGCAAAGCTCAGAGAGTAAAGACTCTCCAGAACTTATAAACACCCTGACCATGGGATTGCACCAAACCTCTCCTGGATGCTCCCCCTGGGCCCATCCTCTTCCTTCCTGCTGTACTGCAGAATGCCAATGGTTGACAGGCAAAGAATTTGTTTTTTTCTGAAATACACTTGTTTGTCTCATCTCCATAATATTTGTTGCATGCCTGACTCGACAACTTGCATGCAAATGCCTATTTTTGTACTGTTTTTGTGGGTTGGCAACAAAGTAATTGTGGCTTCCTACTGCAAGAAGGGCCTGGTGTATGAAAGCGAGTTGTTTATATGGATTCTGGGTGTGGAATGCAAGCTTAATTCTTCAGCTTGAAACTAAATTGTGTTGAGTAAAATTAACTTTGAATTTAAGTGGCACTGAACCCAGTTAAACAATTTTCTAGGGCTTACGTTAATAAAAGCAAACTATGGCATAGCTAACTACTGCTAGGGATGCATTTCAGGTTCTTTAAATTTGTGGTTGAAGAGCTTATGCTCAGCTTATACTTCTGTAATAAACTTCATGTCTGAAGTGCACTGTGTGGTGTACCCTGCTGGGATGGTGCAGCCACAGATAACTTCAAGGGATTTGTGTGAGCAGGGAGAAGGCAGATGAAACATTCCAGGTGAGATATAAATTTCCATGACCTGGTTTGGGAACCCAACCTGCCTTACAGTAAGAGATAGAGAGCTGGGAAAAAGAAGTTACCGGTGATTTTGTTTCATCTGACCTACTCTTAGAGGACTTAGTAGCCTTTAAAAGAAATCTTTAAAGCAATATTTGGTTGAACATGATTTTTCTGGACTCCCAGGAGGTGTTTGCCAGCAAGGAGCTGCTGACATAAAAAGCAAAACCCCAAAAGGCCCATATAGGTGTGTGAAATAAGGAAGCTGGGGATGAGAGTGGTTTTGTGCTAAACTTCAGCTTCAGAAAGATCTTTCCAAATGCAATAAAGAAATGGGGCACCTTTATTACTGCCTTCAAAAGTTATGATGACTTGTGAGACTCCTAGAGTAATGTACAAATGAAGACAGTGCCCTGCCAATAAAACGAATGTTACTTCATTGAATGTTTCTTATGCACAGACCAATATGAGAACTTACAATCAAGCCAATCACCTCTGAAACAAAGCAAGTAATCTTGCTGTTACAGAGGTTTGTTTCTTAAGGAAGCCCTGAAAAAACTTTTTCCATGAACATGTTGGTATGAATTGGCATTCTTCCTTGCACAGGAAACCACAAATTCTTACTGCGGGAAACTTGTAACTCTTGTAAAACAGTCATTGGTTTTGTGTCTTAAATGTGCAGGATGTTCTAGGTTTTTGGGTTTTTTTGTGTGGCCTCTGGAGAGCTGCTCTAAGAAATGCTTCTCTTTTGATAAACAGAAGATCACTTGCTCAGATGTTTCCAGTCACTTGTAGTCCCTGTGCATGCTGCTGGGGCTTGAATACTTCTCAAATGCCTTCAAGCCTGAGACCATCTTTATTGCTCAATTATTTTTACCCCCTCAAGTCTGACAGTTGCAGCAAGTGAACATGATCCCTGTATTAAATACAGCAGTGTGTTTGATGAGTTGCTTTGTTAGGGTTTCTGAAACTGGTGCAGTTGAAATTGCCTTTGGTGGTGGGGCAGCTCCTGGAGCAGAGTCACTCAGTGCAAACACAGACACAGACACACACATACACCCTGTGCTTGTGTGCACTCCTTGGAACACTTGTGTGCAATGTCAGCATGGTTTGTACACCTCTAGATGTGATGTGTGCTACAGGCTGGGAGCTTCAGTTTCCGGTGACTGCAAAAATTACTTCTGTGACTTCACTGAGCATCCCTCTTTTTCTTTATGCTAGTCCTTTTCAGTCTATTCTTCTTTATTTTATTTTTTTTTCAAATCCCTGTTCTGGATTTGATATGTAAGCTATGATCAAACTGCATGTGAAGTAAAACCCTTTCTAACTAAGTTTTACTTAGTTTTTGTTCCTTTCAAATACACTATCAAGAGTAGAACCCAAATTACACAGGCACATTCTTTTTATATTTTTTAATGACAGAAAAAAGGACAATGGGTGGGGATATAGCAAATCTATAAGCAAGCAGTGATAAAAGTGGGGTTTTTTGAGGTTTTTTTTGGTTTTTTTTTTTTTTGCAGTGCAGGCTACTTGTTTGAAACAGCTTTATCATATCTTCATCAATGTTTTATAGTTTTTACTATTTTGGGGTGTTAGCTGGGTTCTCAAGTACTGGAACGTTACTGCTGCTATTTAAGGCAGGACATCTGTCATGATTTGTCTAGAGTCTGATTTCCCCAAGCCTGAACAATTCTTGCCTTTATGCTCTACCTATGTAGCCCTTGCTCTTTCTGCAACCTAAAAATAACACAGAAGTTAAACAACTCGTTGCAAGTCTGTAATTTCTGAGAGCAGCAACTTGCCAGTAGCTATGTCTTGTGTCTTCTGGACAATGCTTTGGCAGAGTTTCAATAATTTGCTAAACTAGGGCAAATTAACTTTTCTTTCTAGTCAGGTGTACCTTTCTGTACACAAGGATGTGCATGAAATAAATGCATGTTTCTCACCAACAGTGTTAGCACTGCCTCAAGCTCACACTGAGGCTTCTGGGACCCAGCCCTAGCAGCATCCTCCTGGTGTCCTGCCCTAGCTCCCTTGCTTCTGGGAGTCATGGCTTCTACATTGACTTCCTTGGGATTTGGGACTTTTCCCTTCCAGTAGCCTCAGTGTTAGCTGCTCTCTCAACTCTGGTTTATGTCCCAACAGCTGTGCAGTTTGCAGGCTTTTATTGTAAATACTTTGTACAATATTATTACAGTGTTATCAAGTGTTCTGTGCACAGGATAATGAGGCAACTGTGGAGCCTCAGAACTCTTCTGTAGAATGGCAGACTCTTTTAATCTAGAGAAATTATTCCCCTTTTCCCACTGAAACTCTACTCTGAAAACTTTGTTCTAGGGACAGTTTTAATGAGCTTGGAAACCTGTATCACAATTTTCAAAACAACCCCTTTATGTCTGTGGCCTTTCAATAATGCCATTTTTGGGGCTGAAATTTTATTACTCTTAACAGCTCTCCTCCCATTTCCCTCTTTCCTTCCTGCTCCCAGCTGTGTGCATGTGCTGATTATTCTGGGGTGGTTCTAGTCCACTCCTTCAGTTTTGTAAGCTGCTTTATCTCAGGTTTTGGTTGCTGGATCAGTAGATCAGTGTCTGCTGTTAGTGAACCAAGGAAGGTCTCAGACCTCCAAGGTATGTGGGAGCTGGTGCAGTGGGGACAGTGTCAGACTGGACAAAAAATATGTTCTCTGCACAGTTCAGTTTGCCTGGCATGGATCTGTAGATGAGCATGAGTTTTCTGATGGCACCTCTCAGTTCTGATTTGACAAACTAAAAGCCTTCAAATGGAACCCTGAAATATTGTTTATTTGAAGCTTAAAATGTTGGAATTGTATTTTTTTCCCTTTGTGTTTGTAGCTCCTATACCACACTGTTTTTATATGTTGTTTGTTTAAAGGAAGCTTTACACTTCCCAGGGAAAATTGCAGCTGGGAAAGGCCTGAAATGATTGCAGTTGCTTGGCTCTGTTCGATTGTAGCTGTGTATGACTCTTACTAACCTAAAATTGTAGATGCTGTTTGTCAGATTCTAAAAATGCTATGAGACCATCCAGCAGCTTTTAAAATTAGGCTGAGTTACAGCATTTTGGAGTTAGAATGGCCATGGTGACAGCATTTTTCTTTGTACTGGTGGAGAAAATTAAAGAGAGTGGGGAATAAATAGTAAGAAGAATTGAAATAACTATACATGGGTCAGTGCAAACAACATAGGAAGTTTTCAGAAGCTTTGTTAAACTCGGGCTGAGTACTTACATGTTTACTGGATAGTAGAACATGCTATTGAACCTGATGGCTTTGGCTTGTGATCACCAGTGAAGGCCTGCTTTTTCACCTAGTTTTGCAACTGGGAATTTACTTTGGCACAAGGAAGGTAAGTTTCTTACTTGAGTTAGCAGAATACAAGTGTCTGGTTGGAAACATTTCCAGCAATGAGCTGATTCCTAGCCCTTTCTTTCTGTAAATGCCCAATAGTGCCACCAATGCATATTTGGCCACAAAATAGTTATGACAACTTGCATGAACTCCAGGATTTTTTAATGTCTCAAAACCACTTTAATATAGGATACAAGCTGGTCATTTATAAACACTGGCTTGAAACAAAGTAATCAGATTTAACAGAACAGCTTGGTGGAAGGTCAGTTCCATGTGCCCTAGCTTCCCAGGCAGTGCCAGCTGAGTTTATCAGAACTATTGCTTCTGCCTGCATGGCATCCCAGCTGCAGCTTGGTAAACTCACTGCCAGCCACTGGCCCTGCACACCTTCCTCACAGGGCAAGAGTCTTGTGACTGAAGACAGCATCTCCCAGACCAAGATCTCTAGATTATGGCTGGGCTTCCTTTGGAAAGGACACCTGAGCTGGCTCTGGTGCCTGCTGCGGGTGTTGAATTGCTCCAGTGTTTTAGAGGAGCTGTGCTGTACTATCAGTATATCCTCCAGGCTAAGTCATATATGTATATTTGACCAAAACAGAAGAAGGCCCTATCTGCTTTCACATAATAAGAAACCTTTTTCTCATTATAGAGTATTGAATTGAACTATTTGAGGAAAAGGAAAAAAAAAAAACCCAAACAACAAACCACCAAACCAAAACAATTTGATTTCTCAAAATTTTCATTCTGGCAGTAGATGCACATCCAGTGTGTGGAGGGAAGACTCATGACTGTGTTAAGCTTCAGATGTGAGAGCATGTTCTGCATTACAGGTAGATGAAAAAAAAAAACAAAAACAGAGCCATCTGGCAATGAGCAGAATGCAACTGCTTGACTGCTTTGAACTTCACTTGTATAAACAAACCTCTTCACAGGCTGAGGAGTGTCCTGAAAAGATTCTCATTAGATTTTTTAATTTTTGTCTTTACATTGTTGTCTGGTGAGCTTATGATCCCAAATACTGCATAATTTGGATCTGAGATTTAGATTCAAAGTTAATATATCTCCATAGCAAAGTCCATGTTGTTCAGAGATTTTGTTCTGTTAATTGTTAACAGAGGTGCTCTCGCTGCTCAGCTGAGCTGCAGGGTTTGTTAGCTGAGCACTGCTTGCAGCACTCTGTTGTTTAAGTGCTATTTTTGATGTCTCACAGCACCAACATGTGTAACTTCCTTGATGTGACTTGGAGGAGCCTTATCCTGAAATGTGCTTCTGGAACGTGGTTGGGACTGTTCAGATTATGCTCAAAAATACTACTTTATATTTTCTCCAGGGCTAATTGCACCATTGATTTGATTCATTCTATTTAATTAATATACTTACTTTGATCTTTGAGCACAAGAGCTGATTTTATTTAGTTGTTCATGGCAACCTGAGTATTGTCTTTTATGTTTGGTTTTTGGTTTGGGTTTTGGTTTTTTTTAATCCTCTTAATATCTTCTGTATTCAGTGCTGTTGTTTAGAACAAGGATTTATTTGTGTGTGCACCTGCTTAACAAGATTCACTGTTATGTTTCAGGTGTCTTCAGAGTCTTGGTTCTTCTTGTGTACTGCTGTTGCTCAATTTCTGTTTCCTTCTTGTGTGGTACTGCCCATTTGCAAGACCTTAGAACTACAGCTCTCTCCCTCATGTATAGGCAAGTCTTCTGCCTTGTTCCATCATTGCTCAGTGAAGAGATCTCAGCTGTTGTCAAGGAAGCCTGAGATGCTTTGAGGTGTTGCAGATCAGAAGACCACTGTAGTTCTGTAAGAGTTCCTCTGTTTTCCAGCGTGGTCACTAACAGAGTGTTTTTGAAAATTCACATGGGTGAACAGAAGTGCAGTGGGTGACATGAATCCAGTATGTCCCTCATTTTGTTATTTTGCTTGAAAAATAGTTGGGTTTTTTTTTTTTAACTTTAGGAATTCTTATTAAATTTATTTTTAGTGAAATTAGCTCCATTAATAAGGGAGTTGTTTTCAGTCGTGCTTTCACAAGATGCTTAAGTCCAGGAGGTAAATCTACACATGGGGGAATGTCCTGTCTTAAATACATTGTAAAGAGGTGACCTGAATGGACTAGTGCAGGACCTGCTGGTTAAGGATCATGCATGGTTAGTCATGTCTTTCTCATTTGTCAGAAACCAAATGTTTTATGTTCCTTCCATTTCTGAATCTTCCTAGAGACTGTGGTTAGCAGTGACTGTTGCCTTTGGTAAGAAATTCAGCTGTTTCTATTTTGGATTTTATGCTCTTCTTTCTATCATTAGTCGATTCTTGGATATTTGGGAAGTTTCTTTGGTGGGTGTTCCCCCTTAACTTGCTCTAAAGACTTCACTGCCAGACACCAGGCACATCCAGTTGATCCAAATTGTCCCAAGAGCTGAGGTTTCTGTTGGAGTTGGATGATGTGCTTGTGCATTTTAGGATGATGCATAATAACCTGACCAAGAGAGATGTCTGTGGAAAAAAGAAGAGGAGAACAGGATTCCTGATTATGTGACCTCTTACTAGCTTTAGGGAAAGGGCTGCTGGAAGGCAGGTAAATTTTAAGGGACTATTTTTTTATGAGTCTGCACAGCTTGCATTCGCATTTAGCACTTCAACCTTTGCCTGACCTCACCAAATCTTCTCCTTTAGCCATATTGGCAGTATCTTTCTTTTCTGGCCAAAAAAATGAGAGGCATGCACATTATAATATGCCTTTTTTTTTTTTTTTTTTTTTTTGCACCACTCAGTCATTTTGCCAGTGTGTGTTTGGAAGGAGGGCATGAGTTATGTGAATTTTATTGTCTCAACAAATTTTGTTTGTGTAGGTAAAGTCCCAATGAGGGTTAAAAAATCTCCAGCAAAACTCTTTTTGAGAGTTTTGAAAGCAGACTAATTTGTTTTTGAGAGCAGACTAATCTGAAGTATTTATGTTCAAAACTGTACAAATATTATATCTAGAACTGTCTTTTAAAAATACTTTTTCCCCCTTAATTCTTGAACTGCAGAAATGCACGCCTGTCTCTGGATTAATGCTGGCAGGTTCAAAGCTGGAAGTGGTTTTTGTCATCACCTGGAGTTTCAGAGGTGACTCTGCTGTCAGCTCTTGTCTCTGTCCTTGAATGCAGCAACTCTGTTCCTCTGTGGTCCTGTAGAAAACAGTTGTGGTCACTCCACTTCTTGGCATGTGAAAGTTCAGCATCTTTAAAGCAATGAATACTTCATGCTGCTAATGGCTTGGAGTAACTGATTTAAGTGGAAACTCAGCAGTTCCTTACTTAAAATGCGCTCCAGATCGTGTTTGTAAACATTCTGAAAAGTAATTGATGCATCTGATTTTCAGTATTTCTCATGTGTTTCAGGGAGACAGTAAAGTATCAAAATTGATGTGAAATTGATTTGTTTTGCAGGAAGAGAACAGACTGGCTTGAAAGAAAGGCTCTCTAGACTCAGTGTTTGGTATTAACCCTGAAACTTATGTACTAGGAATGCCATAGACTTAAATTACAATAAGGAGATAACATGGCAGAAAAATGAGTCAGAGAAAGGAGATAATCTAAGAAAATCAAATAAAATTTACCTTGTAATAATGAATTATTGAAAGTATGGGGTTTTTTTTTTAAGAAGTGGTTAAGAACTGTAATCTGCCTAATGGAATGTTTGTTCTAAAGGAAAAAACTGCTACTGTTATGAAGTCAGAATGTCTCTGAGTCTGAAGAAATGTTTCAAAAATTCATTTTGAGGACTTGGAAGACAATCTAATAAGTGTGTGTGGAAATCTGCTCCATAGTACTATTAGGTTGGCAGGAGACATTGGTTTACATGCTAGTAAAATATTGCTTTCATGAATATTGCTACTCAACAAGACTGAGAACATTATAATTTGGTTTTGCAGCCCTTTCAGAAGATGTCCTACATAATTGATGCCCCTGCCAAAGGAGCTGAGAGAGGCATTGTAATGGAACCATCTCTGATGTCACATTTTAGTTGTTAAGGAGCTATTAAATAATGAAACCTTTAAACCTAAGATCATATTTCATTTTGGCTAAAATTGACATTTATTTAATTACAGTTGTGCTCCATTTTTAGGGGGTTTATGGGAAAATTTTGAAAGTTGTAATTGTTCTTGCTCAGATAAACAGCTGAGCAGGCAATTGACTGCAAGTCTCATTAGACATTTGCCTGTGTTAGCATGGATGACTGACTTGAATTGATGGCAGCTGCTTCTTTACAGGTATAAAAGGAATCTTCCCTTTGCCAGGTGTATCTTAGACAACTTTGCT
The DNA here is from genome assembly GCF_027477595.1 of Haemorhous mexicanus. Lineage (NCBI taxonomy): Eukaryota > Metazoa > Chordata > Aves > Passeriformes > Fringillidae > Haemorhous > Haemorhous mexicanus. The sequence continues at coordinate 15,356,314 of NC_082341.1, read as the reverse complement.
GAAGTTATTTCGATGTACAGTCAAGTGTGTACAGGGATCTGGGTGAAACCTGGACTGTTTATCACTGGGATACCCACTCTCATACTGCCTAGAACATGTAGGAACTGCAGCACTTTTTAAAAACTGGGTTTGTGGAATGAGCTAGTTCATGCAGCTAGTGCTTGGCTTTAATTCTGGCATATCTAATTGATATGTAGAAGGAATTCAAGCTGCAGATTAAGGAGTGAGTGTGCCTGTGAGGGCTCAAGCAATGTAATTTGCCCTCTGAACTCATGACTGAAGCTCTAACTCCAGTCTGTGTTTCTGGTCCCTGTTTCTGTCCAGGGGCACTCTGTCAGGAGACATTCCCATGCTGTTGCTTGCACACTGGCCCATGGCAGAGGTTACTCTCTCAGAAGGAGTGCAAATAGCACAGCCCCAGTTTGTAACCGAGCCTGGCTGAGCAGAGCTGTGCAAGTGCAGCTTAGAAGTCGCTGAGATAACATAAACACAGCCCCCTTGGGTCTGCCCCTTGGCTGATACACAAAGTGGGTGTTTTAGAACACATACTCTCTAAACTGCAAGGAAGATACTGAAGACAAGAGTTGATTCCTAGATGTGCTGTAAACCCTGAAATTTTAATCTGTTTGTTTGTATTGTGCTGTGAGGGTCGGTTTTTTTAGGGAATTTCTTTTCCTGCTCTTTTTTTTTTTTTTAAGTAGGGAAATTCATTTGAATTCTGATGCATTTCAACGGTGATGCAAATTGTTAATTTTTGCATTAGCACAGCAACTTGCCTGTTTTAGAGCCTTTTTACACAGTGTTTAGCTTTTCAGTGGCTCACTCCTAGCCTTAAACACACCTCACTCTTCATTTGGAGTGAAACATAGTTGTCTAAAATTCAATTTTTAAAAATAAATAAAATGTATCCATTGTGTATGTTTCAGAGAAAGCGCTTGCCTGCTGCTGGCTGACTGGCAGGCTGAGCATCTGCCCTAGACAGAGAGGTTAGGAATTTCCATGGGGCTGGGGAAAAGTGAGAGGACAGCCCTGTGCAGGGCAGGATGACCTGGTGTCCCTGCTCTGGTGTCCCTGCTCTGGTGTCCCTGCTCTGCAGCTTCTCAGGGTGTGGAGCAGGGAGGGCTGTGCTTGCTGGGATGCCTTCCCAGCGGTGTGGTGGAGGAGAGGAGTGCTGCCTGAGCTTGCCAGCAGTGATAAGGCTCCAGGTGGGGATCACAGCAAACGTGCTGTGAGAATCAGCTTCCCCAGGAGTTACATGAGGCAGAGATGTTCTTCTGTCACTTGTTCTGCTGGAAGCTTCTTGCTGCTAACAACTAAATATGCAAATCAAATTGTGGCTCTTCCAGCCTTCCTGGTGTTCTGACTTATGGTACTTATGGTTCTGTTTTCAAAACTGAATTTGTCAGCACAGACTATTTCACTCTGAAAATGTAAAACCTTACCATAAGTGCTTCTTTTGTTGTAATAAACATACATAATTTTCCTTTTCAAGATCTGCATGTCATGCTTGCTTTTTCTCCCCACTGTTTATTCACCACCCTGCCAACAGCACAGGTATCTTCTGAACAGGTTTATGCAAAACTGGCAAATTGAAAGGTAATGTCATTGCTTCCAGTGAATTCCAACTATTGTATTCTACATACAGTATTCACAGCTCTGTTACTGACTAACAGGACTGCTCTTGGCTACAAAGAAGTGCACCACAGAATTGCTCTGATCTAAGGCTTTGGTTAGAATTTGAGACAGTTATCTTAAACCAAAGGAGCCTAAGTCCATAAATAAACTGTTAAGCAATGTAAACTTTTTAACAGCAGAGACAGTTAGCAAGGAACTATGTGAACCCCCAGGCCAAGATAATCTCTACCATAATTATATAGACTACTAAGTGAGAAGAATTCCAGAGCTTTGCTCATGAATAAAACTGGATTATTTGTGATGTGATTTCATAAAATAAACAAGGAGACTAAAGGCTCCTGAGGCTACTTAAGGTTTTGCAGAGGGGTAAATGTTAATGCTTAATTGTTTAAAGTATGTGTGATGTGATACATGGCAAAATTGTACAAAGTATGCCTTAAGAAATACACTTATTGTTGGATATGTGCTGAATTTCTTAACCCATATAGCTGTGTTTCCAGCAGGTCACTTCAGTAATCCATTCAAAATAGCCTTTAAATGTTCAGTGAGCTTTTTGCTACCTGTTCTGCTAGATAATATATATTGCTAAATACTTTTTCTCTGCTGTATTCTAATTGTGGTAATAAAGTGAGCATTGCTGTGACCTTTTTTGTTCTGCTTTGGTACTATTAACACATTTCTGTTCTGATCCCATTTATCCCATCTAATTCTTCCTCTAAGCCAGCTGTGCCAACGAGAGCAGTAGGAAGAATACAACAGATGCACTAGAAGAAAATGCTCCCCAGAACATGGGTGTTGGAGCAGAGATAGCTGGGGTGCCATACATGGAGTTGATGAACTTCACCCTAATGGCTTGTCCTGCCTGGTCTTTGAGACAGCCAGCCCCAAAGAGCCATAGAGATACAGCCAGCACTCTGGAGATCACAGGAAATTGTAGCTTCCTTCTGGGGTGCTTTAAGAGTGGATTGTGTCTCCCCCATTTTTTGAGAGAGGAGAAATGAGTTCCATCTTTTGGGGGCACCTTATCTAGGGAACATCCTCAAGACTGCCTTATCTTTTATTTGTTTGTTTGTTGTGTTAGGTGTTTGTCCAGTTGAGATAAAGCACTATGCACACTTCTGATACAGGAATTTGTAACTGTTCAGATAAATCTGTGTAATGCTCCATACCCAGACACAGAAGGAATCACACAAAGAAACAGCAGCACATGGTGATCTTGTATGGAAAGGCCCCTTCTGTGCCTTTTCCCTTTTACATCCCTTGTACTGGAGCTTCCTGCAAAACAGACCTGTCCTGGAGGCTCTGCATCAGCATGGATCCCTCTGTAAGCTTTATTTTACTTCACTAAGTCTCTGACTCAAAGTCCCTACAGAGCTTAGAAATTTGAGTGGTGGAAGACAAAGACTTACACCAAAATGGGTGTTCTGTAGGAAAAAAAATCCCTTCCTTGGACAAATAAGCGAAAAAATTGTTCCAGTGAGTTAATATGAATCTCAGTGCTTTTTTAACCTTTTGTTATTTATGCTCACCAGACCCCTGTGAAATTGAAGAGCTCCCTTTATCTTGAATGATGGACTGGGAGCTGGGTTCTGGGGCTGGCTGCCACGTTCTCAGCCACATGTGCCAGCTGCCCCTGGCCCCGCTCTGCTCTCCTGACCCCGCACTGACTCATCCGTGTTTGATACCTACGAGAGCAATTGAATTATTTTTACGGTTGCTGGTCTGAAATGAGTCAGTGCAGGGTCAAATGTTGTGGAGCAGGGAAGGGGGAGGAGTGGGAATCTGGCAGCCAGCAGCTGGCTGAGATTGCCATGGAGCCACAGACCAACCCTGGTGACTTTGCCAAGGTCACACAAGCTTCTGTCAGCAGGAAACTGAAACCTCTCTGTGTTATACAGGGTGCTGACCACAGTCTGTCAAATGCAGTAACTGGCAGGAAGTGGCTTTAGATTTATTCTACTTGAATTTATTGTTTGTTTGCAAATACTGATGTATGAATTCATAGTTGCTTTCTAGTGTATGCCAAAATCCAAACATACTGAACTGGTCATAACTGTAGATTTTCAGGTGTAAGCTGGGTGCATTCCAAGAAGAATTCATAATGAACTCGAGCTAACTTTCCTGCAGAAATGTGATTTTTGTACAGGTCTGTCAAGTACAGCACATTTCTGAATAAGGACTACTGTCCTTTAGTAAAGATAGATCAGGAGTTAGTGCCTGCAACAAATCATTGCATGGTATTATGTTGCCAATTTGGTAAAAAAATCAGTTGGTCACAGTTCCTTGATATCTCACACAATCTGCAGCTGATATTTTATCAGTGGCCTGATAGTTTCATTAGAATTTAGAATGGAGCCTTTCACCAATCCTGGGCACACAAATCACTGGATGCACACAGATTTCTGGATGTATAGCATTTTGAGCTGTGTACATTATGAAAGCAGCGCTGAAAGTAGGGGTATGAGGGCTTAGGTCATGAATTCTGGCATCAATTTCTATGCTCTAGTTTTCTGTTAGAATTCTTTTGGGAGGAAAGAAAGGAAGAAACTTTTCTGAGTGAAGATTTTGGAGCTGTGTGCTGGTTATAAATCTGTCTGTGTTGCTTCTGTCTTTTTAAAGTTTCTTTAGAAAAAGGGCTAGCCAAAAAATATTCTGGATGCGGTTGTATGTTACATATGTGCATTTTCTTTGCACAATTCACTACAGTTAATTCAATTTGAAGGGCTTTCTTCTAGCTGTGACAAATCTTGTCAACCTACCACTTGACTTAATTTCTATGTCTGGTTATGTTTTTTGTTTTATTTATTTGAGGTTTTTTTAACTTCTTGGAATCCAAGTAAGCTTGTTGCAGGTGGTTTTTTTTTTTTTTCATTTTGTTTTGTTTTTTAAGAAGGATAATACTGGAGTGCAGTATTATCCTTTTTAAACCAGCAATCTAATATATTGTCTGGTGTTCTTCTAGGAACAAATATATCATATGGATTTTTATGTAGGAGGCTTTTTAGACTTTTAAAGGTTGGGTGTTAGCCACAAGGCTAACATGTGACATGACAAATGTGGAACATCTGTGTACTGTGCACATCACTGTTCTAAAAGTCATTCCCCTCACCACATGCATTGAATTAAACACAAGAATTTAGAGAAAAAATAGTTGGAAGGACACATTCTGTCAAATACAATGGGAAGGATCTGTTGTGAAGCTGTTGGAGCTCGCTCACACAGTTCTCCAGTCACTAATTCAGGGGTCTGGTGTGCTCTGTGCCTCAGCTCTCCCTTCCTTGGAGCTGGGAGAGTGGAATTGTGCTTTCCTAGTTGGTGGCGAGCTGTTTTCTGGATAGAAATTAGAGTTGAGCACAAAGCTAAACTCTAGAGGGATTTCTCATAAACTAAAGGGATTTCTCAATGTAGTTTCTTGTTTGAGTGATGTTTGGGCTGCATGTGAGGTAAGTAGGTGGCTGAGTTGGCTTCCTAGTATTGCAAAGTCTGGCCAAGTGGCTCAAAGCAGAAGCTCTCATATTAAAACATGAATCTTATCCATAACTCTGGCTGAAGTGGTCTAGCTTGGTGACCAGTATCCCTGTGAATCCTGAGTGCTTCTGTTTTGTCTCCATGCTAAAGCTACAGTGAGAGTTCTTGCTTATAAAATAAATGTGATAAAGAAAACAAAAGCAATTCTTGTGGGTAGGATTTGACCTGAGCATTGTGGGCCAGAAGCTGGAAGTCCTTGTTCTCCTGGAATGATTACCAAATTGCATGAAGGGTGCTGTGCTTCATTAAAGCCTGTGTACTTTGGTGCTGTCACCTTGCTCTGACAGAGTGGCTGCCGGTTTTAGATTGCAGGATACAGTATATCCAAAAATCCCAGTCGGGACCCAGGTGACAGCTGAAGTTGAGCAGGAACTCAAGGGTTGGTCTGGTAAGAAGCTCACTGATGTGCAGAGGACAAGTGGCAGATGTTAACAGTTGTCTTCCTAGTGACTTGCAGGTATTTCAGATGTGGTCTGAAACTGTGTAGCTTTGAACCCATCATTAAATAGTGGGGTTTTAAAGTAATTTAAAGCTATCTTTTAGATACTGTTATTACAGATAAGGGTTTATTGAGTTCTGATACTCGCAGCTGGAAATCAATATTAACAATTTGGTCCTCACTTCCTAGTTTATCTTCACGGACTCAAGTCTGGGACTGCAAGTGTAAGGGACCTCCTCTGGTTGATCTGAATTTAGTTTCAAACATTTGCCTCTGAGATGACTTCTGAATACTTCATTCATACATTATGATGGCTGCTTTCATGCTGTGCTTAACTCTTTCTAAATTTAATATTTCTGAGGTTTTTAACACCTTGTTCAAAAGATAGTTTATAAGAGCTCCTTCTCTGGACTGCAGGTGAAAGCTCTTGTTCCAACAGAGCCACATGTGGCAGACTTGGGAAAGCTTGCTCATGTTGAAAAGATCACTTCACAGCCTCTGGATGATTCCTTGCTTTTTAAGGAGGTGAGAGAAGTGGTCTGAAGTAAAGGAAACATCTCTGGGATTTGTTGTCCAGAGGCAGGTGCATAGGGAGTGTGCAGAAGTGGCATACAAGTGGCATACATGCCTAAATAGTTTGGGTATCCATTTCAATTGTTCTATTCTCTTAGCTTTGGCTATGCTCTAATTAAGTAGTTCTTGTCATAAAACCAGTTAGCCCATAGAAAAATGCAGATTCTTTAATCTTAAAAGTTGTGGGAAAAACATTTTTGTTTGAAGCAGTTTTTGAAACTAACTTAATTTTTTTGTTTGTGCTTTTTGTTTGGTGTTGGTAGGTTGTGTTTTTACCTTCTTAAAAAGCTGCTAACCCAAACCAAGCATCTCCTCTCTCATCCCAGTCTGCCTGGGCTCAGGGCCATGTTCACATACCTCTGTGAGCCCTGTGTCTTCAGGGAGAGAGGACTCATGCAGATTCCTATATTGCATTTCCAGCAACCTCCATGTCTTCAGTGCTGGCTACAGGAAGCACATCTGAGTCAGCCACCCTGTCCACAGGCACTTGGAGAGTTGTGCAGAATCTGGGGTGGTCTAATTGTGATCTATCTGATACAGGACTTGCCCAAGCTGAGTGTTTCAACTTTAAATGTTTTTTAATTTAGCTTTGTAAAACTGTAGTTAGGAAACAATTCTGCGCGTTCAGAATGCGTAGGTGTTAAATTCAGCTGGGTTCAAAGAAGTTAAACACTGCTTTGATGTAAATTACTTTGTGTAAACACAGCAGGAACTTCACATCCGTTGAACAATTTAAGTTCTGTAGCTTCTTTAACCCATGCTCCAGTTTTCTTAAACAATTGAGAATATTCTGGGGAGGCCCTTCTGACTTCAGTCTGTTTTATTGCATGAAAATAGTCTTCTGAATGCTGGGGGAAAAAAAGATAATTTTTCTAAGTCTTCAAAGAGACTTCTGATGTTTTGAGTCTTTATTACACTAGAGGTCAGTGTATGATGGGAGCTTCTGTGCTGTGGTATAGAGTTTCTTGCAGAATCCTATTTCATCAACTTTGAAACCAGATTCTAAGAGAAACTGTAGCCTGTTACTATGGAAAAAACTTAACATTGAAGTGTCTTGTGACTTTCTTGGCTAAAGGAGTTTTTTGAGCTTCCTACTTTTAACTTTTCTTGCCTAGCAAATATAAGGCAAATATCAGTAAGAGTACTTTGATGTGGTATCAGCAGGAATGTGCACACTCAGTTGCTCCAGTGTGCACCTCAAACATTCATCTTTCACTGCAAAGCCAGGACTTTTTGGTTCATAATTCTGTATGCCAGGGTATTTACAGGTTCATCCTTATCTTGTGCACTGTACTTCTGAAGGGCATGGGGGGAGAATTGCACATGCATCTATTATTTTTAGAGTAGGTGTCAGCTTCCTGAACACTGAGCTGGTGACTTCCAGGTGGGTGGCTTCACTTTTGGGGGTTGAGGGAAGCACAGTCAAGTATGATTCTGTCATGGTGCTTGCAGAGATTCTTTCCTCAGCAGCTCTTCTCCAGTTCTGCAGATAAGTAATTTCTTTAAACATCTGGAATGTGCAAAAGCAGTTTGTTCCTGCAGACAGGACTGGGCAGGGGCACCAGAGCAGAACTCCAGCAGTGTTATGTGATGTGAAATGGGAGGGAAATGCACTGAAGGAGAGCCCTGCTGCCTGGGGCAGGCTGCATCACAAATGACAATTTAAGCAAGATGATGGAAATACCCCATTAGGGTGGATTTGAGCTCTTGGATGTTTTCTGTGAGAGCTGACTACAAACAGAAGTGCCTGTATCCTGTTACTCTTGTCTAGAGTTCTTCTGAAATGCCTTAGAAAAATAAAATAACATGGGATGTTGGAGTTTACAGGCTTGCACTGATGTAGAGTGTAAGTGCAGGCACAGAGAGGAATTTTGCTGGTTTTAAGTGATTTTCTGAATGTTCAAGAGACTTGGACTGATGAACATCTTTGTGGCTTTTCTTTTTGGTGAGGTGGGAGTGGAAGGAGACATAGTAAAAGGAAAACCAGCAGTCTGAAAATCTCCTTTGCCCCGGCTGCTGCCCAGTATGTTGTGTTACATGCCTCTGGAGCATGAAGAAGGATAACACTGAGATAGTGTGGAGGAGCTGCTGGACTCTGGTTTAATTGAACTCTCTGTGAGCATTCCTGGCTTCAAAGGAAAGATATTGCACTCTTCTACCTCTTTTCCAAGTTTTTCCTGCAAGAAATGAAAATGTACCAAGGTTTTGCAGAATGGAGCTTTATCAAAACATCTTTGTGGTGTTAGGCAAGAGCCTGAAAAGGTGATGGCTTTGCAAAACTGATGTGTTATAAGTCATCAAGCAACAAATAAAGCATCCTAAAAATTGCTTTTCTTTTCCTATCCTTTTCTGATTGGAGGCATGCAGCCTTAATTTTTTTCACTGGAACTCACCAGAGTCTGTTCTGCATGTAGGAGCTCAGGAGCTAGGAGGCTTAACTTGAAGAAAAGAAGGTGGTGTAGGTGTCCTGTAGCCAACCCAGTGAACAACCTGATGGATCACTGCAGAGTCTTGCAGAGCAGCTATTTGACTGCTGCACATGGTGACTTTCTTTCTTGGTTCAGCTGTCAAGTGTTTAATCAGTCCAAGTGTTGATGCTCTCTGCACCTAGAAGAATATTTGTCTAGAAGAAATGTAAGTTTGATTATTCTTTTGGATCAAAAATGATGGATCTCTTGGCTAAACAGAGATGATTACCCACTAGCCCCTCTTTCTAGTTCATAATAGGAAGTATCCTAGTGATATTTTCATGTCTCTTTCCTTCATGATGTACTGACTAACTCTGGAATCTGTTGTGTAATAGAGAGTCCATGAAAATGGCAAGAATTAGTATTTGGAGTGTATTTTCCTGCTTTTGTTCTAAACTCTCAAAATGCAGGAGTTATCAGATGTGCAGTTCAAGTGGCTTGCCAGGAATCTCTCAGATGAACTGCAGAGAGAGCGCAAAAAGTTGCAGCCAAGGTCAGTCTTGGAAAGATTAGAATTCAATTGCCAGCCCTCACATTTTGATTTCAATCTCAAATGTTTCCTGATAGGTGCTCTGTATTTGTTAGGTCTTCTGTTTGTATTGTGTTCCTGCCAAAACTTCCCATAAGACTCCTGACACTATCAAAGATCTCTAGCACATAGTGACATAGGCAAATATATGGATATATAAAAAACCCCAAACCACTCTGTCAAGATATTTCAACTCACACCAGTTATTCAAGGTTCCTTTAAAAGGGTAGACTTCAAAGCTGCAGGCCTTCAAAACTGCAGCTCCCTAGACTTCTCTCTTGTTCCAATATACAAGTGTAGCATTTGCCAAAAAAAGGAGGAAACTGACAAAAAAGGGAGGAATTAATAAAATGTAGTAATGGGACAGTGGCAGTGTGCACTAGGTTTAATGTGTTCTGTGCATTATAAATGTCCTCTCTTCCCACCTCACAGCTGCTTCCAGGAAGTCTCCGAAGTGGTTGACCAAAATGATAGCTGGATTTCAAATCCTTTATTTTCTGTTTCTTTTTTTTGTTTTGTTTTGTTTTGTTTCTTTTTTTTTTTTTTTTTAAATACTGATACTTAAAGAGGAAGCAGTAGAAGAACAGCAGAAGTAATCAGGCAACCCTTTGGTTAAGTAGCAAGAAGGAATTTGGAACCAAGCATTATGTGATGGTGGAAAAACTTTAGTTTATCTTTCTTCCAGCTATCCATTGTTAACCATCATTTTTCTTCACCTTTTCTACCACACCGAAGTGCCCACTCATTTACCCTTCTAAAGTGCAGGAGTGCTCATTTGAGGGGAATGGAAGCTGGAAATGCAAAAACAATGGCATGTGGTTTACCATATGCTTGGAATTTTAAGTGAGTTTCCTCCCTGAAATACAGAGATAAGTGTGGGTAGATCTTAAAAACTGTCTTAGTTCACTTGTTGAAGCAGTTATATAACATTAGGGACAAGACTGATTTGCTGCCTTACCTGTCCCTATACATTCAAAGGCAGTCTGTGTTTGGGAGTCTGCTTCTCTTCCAAAATCAGAATTTCTCCCAACTCAGGCAAAATTTCTGTCTTATCTGTCTTTTCAATGAATTATTTTTGTTTTGACCTCTTCTCTAGATGCTGTTATTAGAGTCTGACATGTTCAGCAGCTGCAGGAAGCAGAGCAGTGACCTGACTGCTCTTGAAAGTTGTTGCTCTAGTCACATAGGATAGTATGACTTCATTTTGTACCTCCTAATAGATTAAGAAAAAAAAAAAAGTTGAATAAAGCACTTGTGAAAGTGAAAACAGTATATTTGGCACCTAAACATATGCAGGTGAGCTGGGTCTGAACTGAGCAAGAGTAAAAATGTTATTTTACTTAGCTGCTGAAAGAGGAGGGAGACAGTAATTTGTGCAACAGCACAGACTGCTTCAGGTGGTTCAGGTCTGCTCTGGAGAACTCTTCACTCTCTGTGGAAAGAAGCAACTGCATATGGTACAGAATAGAGTAAGAAGCCCAGAGCAGCTGGTTATTTTAAGTTTTTATATGTTCAGGGATTGGCATCTTTAAGGACAGCATAGTGCTGAGAAAATTCAGCTGGTTTGAAATAATCTAATTTGAACACTTAATTAACATGAGTATGCACATGGGCTGAATCAGCCAGCAAATAATGTTACAGGCACAGCCAGAGGTGTTTTGTATTTGCCAAAGAATGAAATAAAGCCAGTTGTGGTTCAAGGGGGGGGATCAGAAATCAGGCCTTGTGGCAGTGCTGTTTGCAGAACTGCTTGATAGGTCAAGTGCTCCACACTAGGAGAAGTCTTGGGTCTGTCTCCTGGTTGCTGTGGTTCTAGAAAGAGCATTGGCTCTTTCAGTTGCTTCCAGAGATGTTTAAAATATAGGATATTGAGGGTAATAGTATTTTGGTAGATGTTTCTGGTTTTGTCATTATCTCCAGTGCTGCTTGACCTTATAAAAAGACTGAATATATAATAATAAAGGCTTCCTGTGAATTTATAATAATAAAGGCTTCCTGTGAATTTATAATAATAAAGGCTTCATATATAATAGTAAAGGCTAAGGGGAAGTTCAGTTCTTGTCTATATGAATGGACAAGGTGGCAGTATGCTCTAAGCTGCCTCAGCCCTTGCAGTCAATCAGTTTGTGCATCTGCCTGCTAGTTCTGGAATGTTTGCCATAGCCTGGGGTCCATTGTGGCTCTTACCCATGCTTTGTTGTGTTTATTTCTTGTAGGAGGACTGCCTTTGGACTGTGAGCCACCTGGACAAGGTGATGCAGCTGTACCTACAGGGTCAGGCCTAGATGGCTGGGATTTAAGGTAAACCTTTGCTGAAAAATACATACAGATCTGAACCAAGAACTATGGGTTGTTGTTTGGTTGGTTTTTCTTTTTTCCCTTTTTTTTTTTGTTTTGGAGGTGTTAGTATCAAACATTTAGAGAAGGATCTGTGTGTGCCTTCTAGTGCATAAGTACCATAACAAAATGCAGTGATATAGTAGTTAAGATTCCAGAGTAGCTCATAGGACCTTCAGAAAAGCTGATTGGTTTTTAAAAACTTAGGAAATGCTAATGCTGCTGTGGGAAGAAATATTATTTAATAAGGAAGTAGCAGTAAGGGTTCCTAAAACAACTTCTAAGAATTCACTGGGAGGCAGCAGGCAGCTAGGATGGACCTCCTGTTCCAGACTTCCTATTATTCCTTCTTCCAAATATTGTATAACAGAGTAGCTTCAACCATTCTAGATCATGTACTTCAAATTACTTCAATATTCCTTCAAATGTAATATTTTGATGAATTACAGATCTGTACTTTCTTTCCTGTTGCCCACTTTTCATGTTGCAGACTTTTGATTAAATGTTTGCAGTTTATTTGATTCAGGATTTTTTCCAGCTCTTGGCTGTGGAAAAGCATTTCCCTATTTGAACACAAACCAAGAACAAAAGGGACCTTTTTGTGTGTGGAAGTGCATAGCAGGTTCTGTTGGTCCCACTAAGGCAGAGCTTGCAAAATTTCTTTAAAGTGCAGGATTAATCTTGGTCTTGGAGAATTGTGTAATTTGGGGTACTGGAGAGATGTGATTTCTTGGATGTGATCAGAAATGTCTCAGTGGTTTTGAACCAGCAAAATTAGTATGTAGATGATCTATCTTATAACATTCCAAAGAGAATTGATGCCTAATTCTGGTCATACTGCCAGGCAAGAGCTGCCATGCTATTAGTTCTTTTGCCACATGTAGCCTGAGTTTTCTCTCAGGGGTATGGAAGGCACCATTTCAGCTGTTGCTCCAGAATTATGCAAGACTTGTTTTCCTTGCAACTTGTCACAGCTTCTGGAGTCGGAGAGAACACTGTGTAAAGAGTGGAAGTTTGAGTGAAATCATCTTCTGCTGGTTTTAACATCTTACTTAAAAAGAAGGAACGTGTGGGACTGGGAACAGTGTTTACTCTTGCATGTGCTAGAAAGCCTGAAAAGTTGTAAGGCCTTGCAGTAGAAAAGCAAAATCTAACCTTGATTGCTGAAGATTTGAGCATGGAGCAGGATCATGGGAAACATGAACTGAATCTTGACAATTCAAGATTAAAGCATATTAATAAAGCTTCCTCCAAAAATGTTACAGCAACCACATCACATCACAGTTTTTAGCTGCATGCTTTTTATGCAGAGAATAATTTAATGAAGGTGAGCAGAAGTAGTGTGCTCTTGCAAGACTAATGCAGATACTTAAAATTACATGAACAGTCATGAGAATTTAATTTTTTAAGGGTAATATGGACTTAACTTCTTTCAGCAAAGACTCAAGTCAAGCCTTCAGAGTATTTCTTGCTGAACTTGTTTCTTAGTATATACAGTCATAAAATGGTTGTAAGCTTCAGAAGATGATGCTGTTGGACCATGTGAATGAGTATTCTGCTGTATTTTTAAAAAATCAGCAACAAAAAAGAGGTTTATTTTAGTAGAGAATTTACAGAACTAGAGTTTGTTAACAGTATGCAATTGACACACTTGATGTGACATAGCTGGAGCATGTCAGATAACAAAGCCATGGGCTATTTGGATATAGTCTTCAGATGAACATGTTCATGTTTTTCCACAGCATCTTGGAATTCTGTGCAGTATTTTCTGTACCTGTTACTGCCTTATATATTCATTAAGCAATTACATGGACTTCAGAATATCTGACTGAAAAATTATGGGAAAAATTGGTGATTTCTGGAGGTCATGACCAGCTTTCTACTTCATTGCTGGAGTTGCATCTAGGACTGGCCAGTTGACTTGAGAGGCTGGGAAGTGTGCACAATCAGATGAGTCACTTATACCCTCTTTTTTCATATCATTGCAATAGAAACAGTTTATGGACAGGTGTTTGTTGTTTTAATTTATAGTATGCTAACTTTGCTAGCAACACACCAATTATCATGTGCTGTCTGTATTTCATAGCTTCCACAATGTCAGCAAAGCCAAAGCTTCATGTGCAAGTTCGTGTGCTGTTTTGCTGGACACTTTAACAGCCTTGCTTATATGTGAAAAAACATAGTGTTCCTTCTAATACCAGTGTATTTTTAATTACATAAATTACAGCCAACCCTTGCTGGCTAATATAGCTTGAAAAACAGTGAGTGGGTTTATTTCTGCCTTCTAGAATAGAACTGGAACACTGGAGATGCCCAGCTTTTGTAAATCCTGTGTGGTGCAACAGTCCCCTTCCAGTTAATGTTCTTGCTGGCCTCTCTGAAAACTTCATCCTCTCCATTCTGAAAATAAAGGCAAATAGATGTATTTCCCTTTTTTCTACGATATCAGTAAGATTGTTCCTCTCTAGTGTGGTTTCAATTTTCATGGCTTTCACTTTCCAAATGCTTTGTAAGCTGAATTATTAATGCTTGCACCATTTAAAAAAAATAGTGCATGCAGTACCTCACAATCCATTGCTGACCCAGCAGTTGGGGATTTTTTTTTTTTTTTTTTTTTTTTTTTTTTTTTTTTTTTTTTGCTATTTTGGAAACAGTTTTCTTGAACTTCTGCATTTTACTGTTCCAGGACAATTGTACTGGACTTCTTGCAAAAGCCAAGCTTACAGGAAATGTCATCCTGTCAAAAGTGGCTTGTTCTTACACAGCATATGATAATGCTTGTCTTAAAATGTATTTGTTTGGCATAAGACCTGTAGTGCCTGGTATTCTCTGGCAGTGTTACTCACTCTCAGTTTACCTGAGGATGGAAGTGTAAATGTTGGATTTTCCTGGTGTCTTGTGCAGAGAGTCAAGGTCTTTAATTGTCCTTAAAGCTCTTCCCCCTACCAGCTCTTCCCTTTCTAGCTTGTTGGTAAGGATAAGCGTTATACTATTTTCTCCATAAGTTCCTCCCAGTCTTTGGGATTGCATTTCTTGAAGGCATCCTCAAAACTGATTTTAGTTGTCATGAATTTTATTAGATCATTGGAAATTTTTAATAAAGATGTCAGGTGAAAAAGTGTGGAACAGGAAGAGTGCAAAAGTGTCTTCCTTACTGCTGCATTTTTCTTCAGATATTATTATTGTTAAGAAAGAAGCTGTGCCTGATGTCAGTCCCAAAAGTTAACATGTATCTCTGCACATGGCCTCTGCATGGCTGTTGCCAAATGTCCTTAGTTATTTTTTATGGACAAAACAGTGTCCTGACTATTTGAGAATAGTAAACTTTGGATGAAGCCATTCAGTTCAGTTCTGCCACTGCACTTCTTTCTGTAGCATGGCTTTTGAGGAGCAGCCTGTCCACCTGGGTCATTTGTCCCTAATTTCCATTCACTGAAAGATTTTTTGTTTCTGAGATCTGGATTACTCATACCTCTCCCCAAGGCTTTTATTGCAGTGCCCTACAGAAAACATCAGAAATTTTCAGCCTTAGGAATGTGTTTTCCCCCCAGAGTGAAATGACTCAGGTGTGTTGCTGTAAAGCCACACAGCAAAGCCAGAGAGGATCAAGAAATCTGAGAAGGGATGATTCAATTGTGCTGCTTTTGCTGATTTCTTTGAATTGTGGATTCTGACTTCATCAGTAGCGTCTACAAACCTCGGTGTTTGTGACTTGCAACTGATACCTTTTCTAAAAACAGAAGGAGGCAGGAGAGAGAGTACTCTGTTTATTTCAACAACCACAAGCAACACTTCCAAAATACTCTTGTGGTTGTATTGCAGAGTTATGAATCTTAGGTTATCTGGTGGTGAGTAATGTGGTGAGGCAGGAGCCCGATGTGTCCATGCTTTATTTAGAAAAGGTAGCTCTTATCAGAGGCAAGGAGCACCGGTGTTCCACTCTCTGTGCTTGCCTAAGGACAGATACCAAATCTGTTGACAGTTTATGGTGCCAAGCACAGCACTTCCCTCTCGGGGTCTGACTGCAAGTTCTTAAGGATTTTGCAATATGGAAAGAAACAAATTCCTTTCCCCCTTCAGCTGCTCACTCAAATGCACTTTTTAAGCTGTCCTGTGGTTTGATCAAAGTTAACAATGGGTTGTGATATCTCTTGATCAGATAGATTTTTCTTATTTAAACATGATTATCTCACTAGAGAGGATGCTCACAAACAGATTGTAACAGCTTTCCAAATTCTTCAGGCAGAGCCAAGATTGTACCAGTTATTACTCCTAGAGAATCCTGGAGATTAAGAAAATATCACTTAATTTTCCTCACTGCAGAGTTAAAGCTGTAGAGTCTGGGAGTCTGTGTGTGTCTTCTGTAAGACAAGAATCTTTTACTGTTCTACCTACTTAAACATAAAATGGAAGAGCAAATCCTCCCTGGCAAACCAGGAGATACTCAATTTTGGGATTATATACAGTTTGCATTGAAGATAAGCTGGGTTAGGGGGCATAGGCTTTGACACAAAATGTGTGGCTTTATTCCCATGGGCAGACAATGCAGCAGAACTGGGGATTACTGAAGACTGTGGGTCTGTCCTCCCTAACTTGCCACCTTCTCCTCAATTCAGAGTGCAGGGAATTGTTCCTCCCCATGGCAATAACATCACCGTAATTTGTGTCTGATAGTGAAAGAATGAAGGATTTATTCTCCCAGAAAGAGAGTGTGTGTGTTGGGTTTGGTTTTGTTTTTGTAACGTTGTTGGTGTTTGGTAGGGTTTTTTTTAAGACAAATAAAAAATCCTCTGTGAGTCATTTTAGGCTCTCACAGAACCTTGAATGTGCTAAATGGGTAGGTTCCCCTAGCTGAGCCAATGGGGATGGCCAGGCACAGGCAACACTTTTATCCCACGAAAGGGAGGAGGGGTGAATGAGCCAGAAGATATAAGCTGAAACAAAGCCATGCTGTCCTTCTGAGTCATTCGCATGCACTGGATGGGTAAGGCTTCCTGCTTCCTGGGACACACAAGTGGGGTCATGATTCTAACAATGGATGCTGGTAAGTCGCTTTTTATTAAATTTGTCTGGGGTTTTTTTGCCTGGGAAGTCTCTCCTTCCCCTCCCCTGCTCCCCCTCCACCAGCTGAAAAGAAGCTATCTGTAAACTGGGAAGCTGAATTGTTAAATAAGGGAATGCTGAACCCAGACTTTGCACGCTGTGTGCACTTCAGTGTGTGTTACCCTGGTGTTATTTCTTGGCTGTTACTCACTGAAGCACATATCCCCTCCTGCAAAGCCAGACCTCAGAATCAAAAGTGTGTCTGTTAATTTGTACTTCTGTCTTCATTGGGACAGAACCTGTGGCCTGAGAAGTGCTTGATGTCTCCCTCTCTTTGATGATAGAGCTGGTGGTGTCTGGAAGATACATTTTAGATGTTAGGCTTGTTGTAAAGGGACAGTGGTTAACTAATGTATTGTCTGTGGCTTCCTCTGCTCTGTGTTTACAGAAGTTTTGTACTGGGGAGGAAGAGGCAGAAGCTGCTGTATTTCTGTAGTAGGCAGCTCTCTTTTATGTGCTTGTAGTCAAGGAAGCCTATGTTCTATGAAAAAGCACATGCAGGATATTTATTTTTAATTTTTTTTAATTAGGTACAAACATGAAATCTTCAACATAGCTTCTTGTGTGATATGGAGAATGAATGTAGAGTGGTTTCTATAAAAGAAACAAGCAATCCCTGTCTTGCTTCTAGAGAGGGGGGTGTGTTTCCATGTCATAACTTGCATCCTTCAAATTCCACAGTAATAAAAGACCTTGGATTTTAATGGTTATGGATAGGGCATAAAGCACCAGTGATTGTGCTGTGGCAGCATGCTCTCGGCTGCTCTTTCTCCATACCAGCTGCAAGCATGCCTGCTGCATTTTTAAGAGCTCTGTTGAACTTTTGTCAGCAGTTGGTTCAGCCACTTTTTTTTTCACCACAATGCAGAAGTATAATGTGACATATTCTACAAGCTCTATTCAAAATGATAAAATGATAAACTTAGGCAGATATTGCTGGTCTGTTTTATCTACTTGTAACATGCTGAGTTTACTCCATGCTAATGAAATGCTCACTGTCCCTCATGTATCTGAATTGATTCAGCTGGGCATTTTCTAGGTCCTAAGGAGAAAAATGTCTGTGCCTTTGTATAGCTCTTTGATTTTACTGAGACTTCCAGAAGGTGACCCAACTGGGTTATTCATGCACAATTTAGAGGAGACTGCAAACCACTTGATTTCACTCGCCCACACTTAATTGAATGTGTTTTGTTATTGTCTTTGTAGGCGACTAGTGACTCTTTTTTTGTGTTCAAAGTATGTTACATGCTTTGCAAATCAGTTAAAACCCAGGCCCTTTAACTGAGATAAAATTTAACACAAGCACGAAGATGAATAAGATGGTGTATGGCTGACAGTTTTCCATTAAGTGGAAGCTGATGATTTTTGTTTTTTGGCCCTTCCATTAGAGTAGCTTCTCGAGGCTCTTAAAGCAGTTTGCAAAGCAGAAACTGGCAATCCTCTTCTACCCTTGCTTGAATAAGAGGGGTGGATGCCTAGATGTAGCTGTCTTGCCCAGTCCTTTGGGAGGATGCCCTGGCAATGTTCGGAATTTACGTGCTTGTGGGAGGTAGAGATACAGACTTTGCCCACAAGACACTTCTTCCCCTTTGAAGTACCAGAGTTCCTGTACTGCAGTGGAGTAATTGATGTTTTGGGATATAATGTTTTGGAAAGACTGGTGGGATGTTAATAATATAGGTTTGAAAAAATACCTTTTATTTACATATACCTACATGCTTGCATTGTGCACTGTTTCTTTGCACTGTGAGGTGAACCATGAAGATAATACTGCTCATCTATGTTTTGTTGGATCCAAACCTGCTTTTTTTCTCAGAACAATGTCACTGCACTGGTTTCTCTGTAATTACTATGCTCCTGTAGTCCTAGTGGTAATTTTCAGTTATACCAACTTATATGGTTAGTAAACATATATTTTGCAAGCTTTTAATACTGCGAGAATTCTTAAATTATAGTTCTCAACTTCTTTGTGGGAAAATGGTTCTAACTACCTGAAAGGAAACATTGTAATTCAAGGATTTATAACAGGGTATTCTAGTACTTCTCAAGTATATTTAGGTTACAGAAAAAATATGCAAGCAATTCAGTGCCTTATGCCTTAATCTGGGACATGGATAGTGCTCCATGAAGTTTATCTGCTTAGTTTCATCCATCTTTTAAAGCTGTGCTCGCTGCTCTTGGAACTGTTTGCTTTTTTCAAATTATGTGTTTGCTTTATAAGTCAGGGCTGATAACTTCTTTTTTTATGAGCATCAAATACTTAAGCTGGTTTTTAAGAGAAGAGAACTTGTCTTCCTTAAGGTAGTTGTAAGAATACTTGTGCATCTGTTTCAGAATTTGTTTAATGGGTTTGATTCTGCTGTGTTTGCCTTAGCAGCTTCTAATTTCTGCCAGGAGGAGGACTGAAAATGTTTTGGATGGGGGGAATAAAAGGGAGAGCTGCAAGACAGGGTTGACAGTATAATTGGATTTGAAGCAGCTACAGGCTGAGACTGTTGCAACAGCTGATTTGATCCTTCTGAGTTTCAAGAGCTATTTATGGTAGATTAGCTGTATCAAAGCTCTACTGTTCCAACCATAAAAGGCTGGTCGTATGTGAAGTTGCCACACTGCATTTGGCTTAGTCCTCAGAGGTTGGAGAGCCTATAGCTTTTTATGTGGATAAATCCAGTGATGGATGGAAATACTAAAGGCAGATCAAGGAATAACACTGTTGAGGACTTCAGATGGCAGCGAACTCTTAAAAGGAGATTTTCACTAATAAATTTTTTGCTCTGATGTTTGGAATCAGCACTTGGATATAGCTCCTGCATATTTACTGCATTTGGTGAACGCATGCTTTTAGGAAAGCGCTGTTCTAAATTTATCTGACTTATCTGAATCATCTTGACTGCACATGTACTTGCCAGCCATGCATGTTGATATTTGGTAACTTTTGTGAAGTCACTTTTCTGTTTTCTAAGTGGGTGAGTGTTAGGTTCTTGGGAAAAGAATCTTAGCTGACGCAAGAAACTTCTTTAAAACAAGAATAATGAAGTACTTGGCCAAAGAGAGCTACAGGCGTTATCAGTAACTATTTTGAGAAGACTTTGACCCCTTTTGCTGCATCTGTACCTTCTTTCTGCCCTCTTTGTGTAAAGACAGACAAGTGGATTTTTTACAGGATTCTGAAGTAAGTAGCACCTCACTCGGGCAGCTTGCACGCCGTTGCTCCAGCCAGTTTGTGAATATTCACAGCATTGTCAGGTTGAAATGCAAGTGGGTTTATTCCAGCCTGTGCATGCCAGTCCTTCAGCCTTCCTTAAGGCATTTTGTCTTTTTATTCTCGTGGTTTTGCTTAGAAGATGAGTTCATTCTGCTATGAATGGAAAGTCCTGTTGCTGGTTGGTTTGTGTGATGTGTTTCTCTTTTCTTTTTAGGTTTTATTATGTTAACCTTAGCCATAGTACTACAAACGGCTATAAGAACACTTCTATAATAACAAAACTTTCAGTGGTATTTTTCTCTTGTGTTTAAGAAGTTCTATAAATACATGGGAGTACTGTTGAATTGGATAACTGTGCTCTATTTTGAGACTTGGAGCATTCTGAGGAAGACTTGTTTCAACTTTCCATTCTCTTAATTTTAAGCATTACCAGGACACTGCAGGTAGAAGAGGTAGAAGTTACTGGCACTGTTTCACCTTCTTCTCCTGCAGGAATATCTTTGCTCACAGTTCCTTCAGCCATTTGTTTCAGAAAACTTGCAGCATTGTCAGGTTGAAATGTGAGTGGGTTTATTCCAGCCTGATTAAATGGGGGGAGCATAAAGGACAGGGGGATTGAACGGCAAGTTTCCTTGCTTCAGGGATATTCCAGGTGTTGTATTTTAATCACTAGAAACACAAGAAAAATGTCCTTGATTGACCAAAAAAAAAAAAAAAAATCAAAAAAAAATCTGCTTCTCTATTTCCCTTTCAGAAACTAGCAATTTAAGGCCACCTTCTATTTTATTAGGATTATAAATCTTTATTTCTCTCAAATGGATCTAGAATTTTTATTCTGAATTATATAAACCTTTGTTTTAGCCTGGAGAATACCAGAAGACAGAACATGTCTGGAGCATTACTATTTTAAAACCACTTTACGAGTTTAGTGTTAGGAATATTGTATTGGAATAAACTCCCCCATATAGTGAATTTTTCTCCCACAGACTTTGTTAGATATATATGTAACTAATCACCTGTATCAGCATATTTTATAGGAGATTGAATCCTTCTACTTGCAGAAGCAGTGAGGGTTAGGAAGCAGCTGCCTGATAAAAATACTCCTTCAGACATCTTCTTAATTTTTGTATTGTATAACAGATGTGTGCTTCAGTCTGGTACTGAGTTGTAAATGTTTTTACATTGCTTCCATTAAAATGAGTATTTTTAATAAGATCCTTTTTTAGATGGTCTGATTTTCTTTTCCTTTCCTAATTATATTTTAAAAAGAAAGTTGCTGTAAATTGCTCCACCATTTTAATATGCCTGTTGTGTTCCTGTAAACCTGCTAGAAAGTGCTTATGCCATAAAGTCTTAAAACAGACCACAGAGACTTCAGATATGGAAGTTAGATAACACAGAGTGTGCAGTAGCTCTTAACTTGAATTTAAAACTTAGGCACACTAAGGGTGGAATGAAGGAAACATTTTGATTGATGAAAAGTAACAATATCAGCTTCTCTTTGTGCAGCAAAGGTTTAAACTTGTTAGAGCAGGTAAATTTTCTTTCCAATCTCAATTTAAAAGTTAATTCTGCCTCTCCCATGTTGTTTTGTCTTGATTGCATTGCTAAATGACATTTTTGGCAAAAAAATTCCAGTAGGAAGGAGGATTTCAGATTTTCTCTGAGCTTTATTTAGCAGGACTGACATTTCTTCACTAAATTCTTTGTATTTGATACTTTTTATGGGATAAAGGTAGGGGGATATAACACAGTTTTAATCTGTCTCTAACTATGCCATGTTTACTTATTATGCAGAGAAGAAAGATTACACTATAACTCTACATGGAACTCCCCAGAACTGTCTAGTAGAGGAAAATGAAAAAGGTAGTGCACATTGCTCCTTCACAGTGAGTCCAGGTAGGCTCAGAGAGGGTGGAGGTGAGCCATTTGTGACCAAGACATTTAGGCAGGTCACTGGAATCTTTAGCCAGTTTTCTGTTTGGAAAGTGTCTGTCTTACACGTTACAACACTGTATGAGCTGAGGTTTCTCTTGTCTCTGTGTTGATGAAGTGGTTTTAAAGCTGTATGTAGTTTAGTACATTTGTTTATGCAAAAGGTGATTAAGAATGTGTGGAGTTTGTGGTTTGTGGTTTTGGGGGTTTTTAAATGCAGCATTGTCATTTTACTTTCTTAGAACATGTTCCCTAGGTCAGGTATCTATGAAACCTTTAACATCATGAACAGAGGAGAAAATTGCACAAGCTTATTTAGTTTAAATTGCCATTGTTTGAGTTCATGTTTGCTCCCCAGTGTGTTGGCTGTTGTGGATGGAAATTTCACAGTAATTTTCAGGAGACAGAAGCTGTGGCATAGTCTGCAGGAACAGGGTGGCTGAGATTACTGACTATGCAGAGGCCTTGCAGTCTGCAGTGTTTTTCTTGCTGAATGCAAAAGCTTCTGTCTTCTGCTTCTGCATGGAGAAGCCTCCATTTGGTTACTGCAGGGGAACAGGGGGCTGGCAAAGGAAGTAGTGTGCACCATGGTCTCACCTTGTTAATTCCCTCCTTTTGCTTTATTCCCAACTGGACACTTGAGAGTTAATGGACACATTGGAAGGTCGTGATTTTTAATGGGCAAAACATGTCCTACTTGGAGTCTGCCTTAAGCAGATAAGAATGCATTGGGTAACTGCTGGTAAAAATGCTTCTGATGTCACTGGTTCACGTGGTGGTGTGTTGAAGGGAGTCTTTCAGTACAGAGGGTACAGAAATTATGCATTAACTCTTTGGTGATTTATTTGGATTTAGTTGATGGAATGGTCTCTCTTTGCTCTAATGATGCCAGGTTTCGGAGTTAAAAAAAAAAAAAGTGAAGTCAAAGACCCAGATTAAAATTATTTGGCTTTCCATGTCTCTCTCTTCATGTACACAAAAAAAATCCTCACAAGGAACTTGGACATCAAGCACCTTATTTAAGGCCATATAAATTTCTAAAGCAACTTGAGCCTCCATCAGACCATTAGGAAGGAAGTGTGCAATTTCCTGCCAGAACTGAGCTGTTTGACACCAAAAAATGCCATGCTGTTACCAGTGTCTGTTACAAAGGGGCTGCATTCAGGTGTTAGTCCAGAGATTGTGTGCCAAAGTACTGTAAGAAGTAAATGATATTTCTGTGGAGTTAATGACTGCCAAATGTGCTCCTTGTGGCTTATACCTGTAAAACTCTTGGCAGTCAGCAAAGATGTGCAGGATTTCATTCTTGCTCTGTTCTATCAGCCTTAGATTTAGACAAAATTACTGTCTATTCCCTAAAATAAAACAAAGGTAGCACTGTCTCCCATCAGCTCTCTGTGGAAGGATGAAGGACTGTGGATCACTGTTTCAAAACAGTTGCACCCAATGATCTAGAGAATATGCAAGTCATATGTGCTTCACATGTGACTTTTTCAATCTTGCCCTTTCTGACAAGAAGCCCAGTTAAGCCTCAGAGACAGCTAGAATAACTCTTTAACTCTTAGAAAATAATTGCCCCAACTGTTTATATTAGAGTGAAAAATGGACAGTATGTCAATGTCATTTTCCATTAAGTGGCAACTGGCCCTGAAAACGAGGGGAAATCCTACTGAAAGCAGCATTCCAGGCAGCTGTTGGCATTCCAGAGGTGTCTAGGGTTGGGTAAGGCTAACTCTGCAGCCACAAGTTAGGTCTGGGAGTTGAGACCTGGGTTTACTTGGCTTTGGTGTCAGTCACTGTAACACCTGCCTGCCTTCAGTTCCAATAAAGAAAACCTGACAGATGTTTTAACACGGGCAACTGGAGCTGAACAACCAACACAGTTGTTGCTCCAGCAGCACTGGGTTTCACTTTTTCACCTCTTCATTGTGAAAAGAAGCAGCTATTTTTTGTGGTGAGTAAAGCTAATCTTGAATGATATATTTCTTATTGTAGTCAGATATCCAGAGCATATAAATCATTTGAAAAGCAGACTCAAGGCTTTCGTGTTGGTAATTCTAAGCAACTTGAAGCTGAGGCAAATAAAGCTTACTGCATGCCCTAGAGTTAGTTTTTACTAACCTGTTTCAAACTACAGAGATATGCCAGCTCCCTGAGTTGCACTCAGCAAAAGCTGTGCGAGTTGCACACAGTTGTACACTTTGAAAACACAGCTCAGCCCCCATCCTTTCATTCTGATTGGATAGTAAGGATTGGCTTGGCAAGTAAGGAAACTTCACATTTATAGATGAAGGTTGAGTTTTAGAATGGGAAACTTAATTTCATACCTGTAGAATTAACTCAGGTCTTTAAAGGCTGCATTTCAGATTTAAAACCCAAATTCTCAGGTTGAAGTTTCCCATATTTCTTTAAATTCCTTTCCTTAAACTAAGCTTTAAAATAGCACAGGATATGTTTTGGTTATAGAGCTCTGCATACTAAAATACTCTGTTTATCAGTACACAGATATGTAAAGGTATGCTGCAAATGTAATTGTGACAGATGCAGTTTTGACATTGTCAAAATGCATTGTGAGTTTGTGTGTGGAATTATTGGAAACTGTAGCTCTGCAAAAAAAATCAACATTGCATTTTAAGTCAACCAACTGTACTGAGAATGAACAAAACCATTAGAAGTTTTCTTGTGGTCAATTCTGCTTACATAGCAATCCCCTAGAATTGTGTTTCAACTGACTACAGTAGTTTTGTACCCAAACACTTGTGGAAGAAACATCTGTTTGCAAAAATTGTTTGTATTTGCTGTGTGGACAACTTTTATTTTTTCTTTCCCCTCTTGTTGACATTTCTAGAAAGGATAAGGGTCTTTTGGCTTATTTGGAGCAATAAGGACTAATTGAACTTTCCACATATGCTGACAAAGGTGCATTTCATGAAATAACATGTAAATCTACCCTTGACATGTGCCAAGGATTTTGGAGGAGTGGGGATCAGGCAGGTAGATAGGTGTGTGTACACATCTCTAAAGGGCAAACAGACACAAACATGTTGCTGCCCTGAGCAGCTATGGGTGGTGCAGTGGAGGGCCAGGCAGGCTCAGAGCTGGTTCCAGCAGGTTTGGAGTGTAGGAATCTATACCAAGTCTTCATCAGGGCTCCTGATTGTTGTGTGCATCTGAAGAGTGGCCTGTCCAGATGGAGATCTTGCAGTGGTGGGAATGGCATGTTTAAGATGTAGAAAACTTGTCTAGGTTAAATTATTTTAAAAAGTAGCCAATAAATGGTTGTCTTGAAGTACATCAGAGCTCAAAAGGACAGATTTGATTATTGCATGCTCATTTACAGCATAGTGTGTCAGATAAGAGATAAGTGTTCAGATCAGAGAGCTCTGAAAGGAACTGAAAGAGCTGTGAAGTTAAAAAAAGCTCTGTATATGCAAATGTTTGGCATTTCTCTTCTGATCAGAGGCTGGCAGCCTTTGCTGTTCAGTCATTAGATGAAGTCACAACCCTTTATATGTAAGAGCTATGTTTAGGTGGGCAAAGGAAAATGATCCATCCTGGCACTTACTCAGAGTGAGTCATAGAGGCCTAGATTTTCTGGTGTTAATCATGTTTCTGGATATTTGGACTATGTATATGTGCTGGCTATAAGGATTTGTAAGTGTTAAGTCAAAGGAGAAAACATGGCATCAACACTTCTGTCCAACATTTTGTTCTCTGAGTAACTAATGTGTTCCAGACATATTAGTTAGGGCTTGTAGCAAATACTAATTGCAGGAAAGAAAACATAAAATCATCTATGAGACTTTGTGTTCTTTGTAGCTGCCCTGCTTTAAACCAGAGAGGCCAGGAGTGGCCTTGCTATTCATTTGCTTGTAGACTGGTGCTTAGGGCTGTCTTGAAGCGGATTGAGGCTTCAGGTGGGTAAGTTTCATAATGAGATCTCCTCAATTTTTGTTTAAGGCCAGAGTTACCAATTTTGTTCTTCTGACTACTTTAGGCAGCTGATGGTTTGGATTGGCAGATAGGAATAATGAAAGTGGCAACCTTGCTTTAAATACCAATTTAGGAATCCTTCCCACTTGCCTTTCCATTCCCAATTTGCTCTGGAACCATTCTCTCCAATAGCGTGAGTTGAATGCATGGCCACAGATCAGCAAACTGCTCTGTCAGAAGTTTTTTCCACTTCTCTCAAGTCCTCTGGGTTGTTCAGACCTGCTCACCATGGCTGTGTCAGTGTGGGGGCTGAATTAGCAGCAGAGGAAGAGTCAGGCTTTGAAAAGGGTTGCTCAGTGTGGGAGTGAGCGTGTAGGACAGGTGAGGAGGGAGCACAGTGTTGGCTTGGGTGAGATGGCAAGAGAAGAGATAAAAACCAGAGGGCCTGTGAGCTCTGTGAGTTTCCTCAGTGTTTTGCTTTCACCTCATCAGGTGGGATGTCAACATTTAAATGTTTGTGATGTGAGGTCTGTCTTGTGACAGCCTGTTTGCTTGATTTTGAGACTTAAGCAAATGTTGGTAAGACATGTAGCAAAATGTGTTGTGCCAGTGTTGGGCTAATATTCTTATGCAAAAGAGAACTTCTGCTTTATTTTAAGACACTGTATTGATTCTTGTACCAAGTCTACTGCTGTGTCTTCTAGCCCAATATTAAAACTGCCCACAGTCTACTTGCCTCTGTGTAATGAATGCTTCTGGAAGAGTGTCATGAGGACTTAAGTTTGAACAGTCTTCTACTTGAAATTATTTAGTTTTGCACCTTTGATTTCAGATATATGTAAACTCTTTTCTTGAATGACCAAAGCTCATATACTGCCTGTGCTGGCTTGTTCGGTCTTAAATAAAAATAGGTATAAGTAAAATAATTTATGCATAGTTTTGAATTGCAACTATGAAAAAAAAAATATTTGATATCACAAGTACATTAAATTTTAATTTAAAGCCAGCACAGAAGTAGCATATTTGTAGTGAAATATTAAATATACAAATATTTTTGGTTGAAACCTAGGGCCCAGTAATTGAGTAGAATTTTATAAGTGACTTCAAGTGCCTGTGAGGGATTGAATGCAGACAGTGAAATGTCATGACAGCACAACTCCATGGAAATCAATTGTCAGGAGAGAAGTAACTCCACACATAATCCTCTCAGCAAATGCTTCAGATAAATCAATAATTGTTTGGCTCACTCTCTTGTACTTCCTGGTATCATGAGTAGCCTTCCACAGCAGGCCACTTGCTCCCTGTGCAAGACTTTGGCAAGACAGAGAGGAGAGAAGCAGGAGTTGAGAGAAATCAAGGATTAGGGACCAGACATTGAGATGGAAAGGTAGAGATGTCTTCAAGGGAAGCACTTAAAGAATCAGAATAAGCTGAATTAGAAGGGTCCTGCAAGGATCATTGAGTCCAACTCCTGGCCCTGCACAGCACCATGCCCAAGAGTCACAAGAGGAGCTCTCCCATGTTTTTGTTTCTTCTGTCTTGATTGGATAAATGAGCTAGTTTAAACAGGATCTTCAGACACCTCTGCTGGGAGCAGGCAGGGTTGATATGCTGGGATAATAGTCTAAGATTTAATCTAAATATTGCATCATGGGATTACACCCTAGGAGGTGTAAATGACTCCTTCTCAACATGGTTTCACTTCCATGACCTGTGCCCTGGCAATGCCTTATCAGGTACCTGGGGGTGTTTTACTCCTTATCCATATCTTTGACTCAGTCTGTAAAACACAAGCTTCTGCTCAACTGCAGAGTCTAAAGAATTATTTGAGCTCAAACAAGCTTCAGGCTGATTAACACTTCTGAATTGCTTCTCTCTTGTGACATGTAGCAATTAGTTGAATTACCATGATGTTTTCTGGTGTCTATGTTGCTTCCACGAGCACAGATTTTTGTGTTAAGCACTTTCACTGTTAACTGGGGAGCAAAGCACAAGTGTGTCCCTTGCATGTTGCTAAACTGGTGGGCAAAACCTTGCCATGAAAGCCTATTGAGCTGAGATGTGCCCTTTTGCCTGCAAAAGGATGCCTCACTGCATCTCCTGCTGTGCAGACATGTGTGGATCTTCCTCCACAGAGGAGTAATTTATTCAGCTCGCTGGAGGTTAACTGTATTCAGCAGAGTTCAGTAAAAAACAATGTAGTTGGTGGTACTGTTCCCATGGCCATCAAGCTGTACTCCCTGTGGGTGGTCCAGCAAGGCAGACACGAGGCTCAAAATGTTTGGAAATATGTACACAATTCAGGACCCTGAAGCTGGCCAACATAGCTGTCTGTCCTACAACAGTATTGAGTGCCAAAAAAAAATTGGGCATTCAGCTTTATCCAGCCCATCGTGTTTTTGTTTGCAGCTAAAAGTCTTTCTTAAAACCACCTGCAAGGTGTTGTAGCTGTTCAGCTTTAAGGGTTAACAGCTACCCAAAGCTGATTTGATTGCAGGCTAGAGATTTAACTGGCAAGCCACTAAAAATAAATAAATAAAGGGGGTTGATGGTGCTGTAAGAATTTTGCAGGCCAGAATCAGTTTGGATTTTTTTCACCTACTTTTGGAGCTCTTAGCAAAGCAACAATCAAGATTTTGGGTCAGATTCTTGAAGTAAATTATTTTAAACTTCCATTGCTTTTTAAAATAATCATAATAGTTAAAAAAACCCATTCTGCTTCAAAGGGAAATCCCATAAAAGTGAAAGGTTCCCCTTTCCCCTGCACCACAAAGGATCTCTCCAGGTTAGGGCAGACAGGCAGCTTGTGACTTTGACAATAGGTCTTTGTGTTCTGAAGACATAGCATAAATTATTCCCTCCCCAAAGAAGGCTAGGAAGCTGAAAAACAAGTCCAAATAAGCTGGTTTCTCTCCAGAAGCCAAGCAGAAACAGTGTAATTCAGCCACAGTGATTGTGCTTGCTGTGCCCTGCCCAGTGTCCAGGACTGCCTGCAGTGCAGAGCTTTCCCCTGGGCACTGGTGAGAATTCTCAGTAGCCTTCCCAAACCAGTCTCTGGCCAAAGCTGTGACCTGGGAGCTAGAGGAAGCATCAGGTGATGATGTTCTATAAAGCCATTTTATTTATGGTACTTCAGACTTTCTGGATTGGCCCATAGGCCATTGTATCAGTCACAATTTTAGCCTTTCCCTTTTTAAAATAGGATCATGATTACATCCTTCAGGACTTCTGACCTTTTTTCTTCACTGTTTCAGTTGCTGATCTCTAATTTCTCCTCTCTTTCCCTTCAGGAATTATATCCTTTTTATTACTTGTTATTCTTTATTTACATTTCTCTTCTCTTTTTTCCTGCTGAATAGTCTAGAGGTTCTCTTTGGGGATGCCCTTAAATATTGCATTTGCCAAACGGTGCTGTTGGAAGTTACTCTTCCAAATTTAGAGCTTTTCATTGTTCTGTAAATATTTAGAGCAGAAACAGAAAACAGAAGCTTGGAATGTTCATTTATGACAGATCAAACCTCTTACCTTGTTTGTTCTGAAGCAGTGGTGCTGAGGGGAAAATCACATAATTGCATAAATTGTTGTAAGGTAAGGCTTGACAGTAACTTCAGAAAGTTCTAACTAAATTTGTTTTGTCAGGAAATGACAAAAGTAGTCTGAGCTTTGCTGAGCTGCCTCTTTGCTGACAAAGGAGAAATGTAGCTAAGGAATATGTAGGAGAAATGACACTATTTGGATTTCTAGTTTTGCTTTACAGTTTGCATAACTATTAGGAGGAAGCTTCTGGCTTAATACACTTGGTTTAATGCATTAAATGTATTGAATTTCCCATTCCTTACAAGCTATACTCTAAATATTTGTTGTGCTATTCAGATTCATAAGAGCTTTTGATCTACCTGCATTGTGAACTTTTATTGAGCTCTCCTTTTAGGACTGGAGATGCTTCACATCTGGGGATGATTGGTTCACATGTCTGTGACATACAGTAATGTCCAAGCCAGTGGCCTAAAACTTCAGCACTGTCACAATTTGGAAAACACAAAAAAACTGTCAAACAAATTACAACTTGTGATACAGAAGAAATGTTTATGCCTCTTGGTAATGGATCAAAGTGTCACAGACTTTATTTAGCTGTTGCAGTGTGCCAGCTCCATCTGTGCTGTAGCACTTGCTCACTATGGGGAATAATTGCCTGTACACATCTGATAAACTCTGTGGTTTGGGCAACGGTTCTCTTACATAGGAGCAGCCTTTGAAGGGCTGGATTTGTGTGCTTGGCTTGTAATTGCAGTGGCAAGCAGGAGGAGAGAAACAGGAGGAGATAAGGGAGAAACAGTTTTTACAGCCTAGAACTGATGAGGCCTATGAAGAAGCATCATGTCCACTGGAGGGATTAATGGGCACCCTGAGCAGCAGCACTAGGTGTCTGCTGTGCCACTTAATCTCTATGAATTGACCCAGATGGTTGGATCAACTGCAGCCTTGATGCACTTTCTGGCTTGTAATAAATGTGTCAAGAAAGAAGCAGAAGTAATAGAACGTCTTTGAATACTGACAACCCATTGGGTTTTCATAAATCCCTGGAAGCGTAATGCTGGCAAATGAATATTCATAAACCAGGCTATTAAAATTTAAAGAGAACCTTGAGGGCATGATGATGTCAGATTCCAGAGTTAATTATAGAGGGGGTAAAGTTCTGGGCTAACTAGGCTGAACATACTCTCACAATAGTTTTAACACAATACAACACTCAGAGGGAGCCACAATGTTGGATGTGGGTTCTCAATCTCTTAATATATTCCTTGAATTGAAAGTCTAGCAGTGCAAGGAAGAGGAAGTATTTACATCCAGCTACTGTGAAAATAAATCAGCTTCTAGTGGTTGAGTTGCTGTTTGTCTTTTGAACTTATTTTTGTCACTGAATTGATTTTAGTTTCTGGCTCATTCACTTGTCATAAATTGCCCTGCAGGGTTGGGCTGCTCTGCTGTGGTGGCTCTGTTGAAAGTTGCCAATTGTTATATGCAGTCTGTAGTGCTCATAAGCCTTATTACAGGGAATACTAATACTTCACTACCTTTACTTACTCAAGGCAGCAATCAGTTGCTACTGCATTTTTGACAGCATTGATTAAAACTCTAAGAGAAATGCCAGTGCCAATCCTTCATATTTATTAGCTCACTTGGTTAGAGCATGGGGCTAATAGCCATGGTTGTGGGTTCATACCCCATGTGGGCCATTCAGATTTGGTGATCCTTGAGCATCATTTGCAACTCAGAATATTCTGTGGCTCTTCCTATGGTATTGTAGTAGTGCAATGGGCAAAACTACTGAACACAATTATAGCTACCCTGGAATCAGGAGGTTAAAGCTCTAAATTTTGGGATCTTACTGAAATTAATGTTACTGTTCCACTTCTAATAATATTTCCTTTCTTAAACAGAAAGGGTGAAAAGGAAGAATACATTACTGTGTTTCTCAACTCAAAATTTATATTTTACTAGCACAATCCATAGAAGGAAGAGGAAGAAAATAATTCTTGGAATTATTATTTTTTTTTAGATGTTGTATAAAGTTAAAATCTAAACCAAACTAGTTAATTTGGTTTGGTCAAGAAACACCTGAAACAAGCACTGCAAACATTGATGAAGCAGTTCTCAAAGCGAAGCAAAAGGCCTGAAAACAACTGTGAATCTCAAAACAGGTTAAATTGATTCTGAAAGTTTAGGATAATTTAGAAAATCATTCTGACTTGCTTTGAAATTTAAATCTTTCTTCTTAAGAGGCAACTCTTCAGCAGTCAGTAAGTCTAATAGAGATGCTTTGTGGCCACAAATATGAAAAAAGTCTTACATTTTGAAATGCATTTTATCAGAAATAATGCTTCCAAGAACTTTCATCAGTTCTGGGAGTGCAACAGGAAATTGGTAATGTCTAGTGAGATATGATGCAATCTTGAGAGAAGGTAAATAATTTTTTAACCTCAGCTTTCAACAGCTCTTATTGTAGGGTGACTAAAGAGGCAGTGTCTGCTTTTGAGTGTAAAATACAGGCTGCCTTTTTGACAGAGGCCTTCAGAATGCTCTGAGAGGAAAGCATATTTATCATTTGCCTGATGCTGCAGTTTGCATGACTGAGTAAGCATGAGGTCTTCCACACTGCTCAGTCTTGAGTCCTTTTGCTTCAAGTGGGATTTGTGCCACAGAAACTGGGTCCTGCCCACCTTCATCCTGCTTACTAAAGATGCTTTAACAAGCATGGCCTCTACACATGAGATCAGGTGGAAAAATAAAAATATACATCTGCAAGATATATTTCATGGTAGAAAACAAAGCTAGGACTGTTGTGCATGAAAGGCTTTTGGATGTCACATGCTGGCAGCCAAAGCTGTGCTGATTGCATCCATGCAGGAGACAGGAAAGTTACTTGTCACAGGGGAAGAAGTGAACAGATGCCAAACCTTCATCACCAATCTGTCCACTGGAAAGGAAAACCATGTTAGTTGGAAAGCTAAGCTTTTCCTTAGCAAAGTAATATATCAATAAGTATTTCCCCTTCTTTCTCATATCGACCATCCATCAGAGGATGGATATGAGTGGTTCCTATCATAAAAGCCAGATGTCTCTGTGAACACTGTAGTCTAGAGAGGTTGGAAGTGAGAGGCTGGCTTACTGTGGTGGTGGTCCACCCAGCACCAGTGAAGTGGCTAATTTTTCCTCCGTTCAACAGCACTGAGCCAATGCTTCAGGAGTGTAGGGAAAACCGCAAGCTAAAGATTGTGCAGAGTGTGAACTTTAACTTCTGGAAGAAAAAGGTTTTTTTCTGAAGAGGATGAAAGTACCTTTAAATAGATACCTCCTCTTTCTGTTTTGCTTTCATGCCTTTTTGTGTGGCTCCTGTATCTGACCTTGGCAATACTAGGGAGGAAGAAAGTAGGGAAGAAAACCGGAATGGAGCTTGATGGAGTCTCTTTTTCCAAAAGAAAAAGAAAAATTTCTAAAGATATGACAGCTTTTCTAGCTGAGTTTTTTCTTGGTGTGAGAGAAAGCAGGGTTGAGAAAGAAAATGCAGATTGTGATCTTTCACTTGAGGTCAGGTTATTTAATTAAATTCTTGGGGTCTGCTCTCCTCCCTTGGTCTTCTCTGCTTCTAATGTTCCCGAGGTCCCTGGGAGAGAGGAGTATCAGGAAGATGGCTGGCCTCAAGTTTTCCTTCCATTTATTTTTGTCAAAGTGGTCAGCGGCTGTGTAAAAATAGTCTCTTCTCCCTGTCTGTGAGAAGAAGGGGGATGTGATCTCAAGGAGCCATCTTGCAGGTATTGCTGGGCACAGCCGAGTGCCAACACCCGTGTGGGAGCTGCCCCAAGTTCCTGCATTTTGGTACATGGATGGTGTGCAGTTGGAGTTCTGCATCAAGTCCTTTGTCAGCACTTCAGCCAGCTCCTGTTCATGGCCAGCTCTGCCTGTGCCTGGCAGGGCTGTGGCCTCTGCTGTGGAGCTGCTGCTTGTGCTCCAGAGCAAGTACACTGCAGTCCTGAAGGCAGCACTGAGCTCCAGGCAATATGTGTCCCAGGAGTGCAGCTGGGTGAGCCTGATCCTTGTGGGATTTGTATGGAGCTCTGGTATGGCCTCTCTCCTCTAGATTAATAAGCAATTACAGAGGGGTTTTTTGTTTGTTTGCTTTTTCAAACCGTAAACTCCACACTTGTTTTTTTTTTTGTTCAAGGAGCACATGGCTGTATTGATTGTGCAGAGCTGCCTGTCATTTTGCCAAGCTGTTGTTAGCTTGCCTGTGGCCAGGCAGCATCTCTGAAAAAGCCCTGCCTTGCCTGCTCCTGCATTGTTTCCAAATAAAGGCATGTCTGAAACGGGAGTTAAGCCTCCCACTGCTGGACCTTAAGGAAAGGACTATTACCCATGGATTGAAAAGAAGTGATTTTTCTGCAACAAAATGCACCTTCCCCACCCCCTTTCCTTTCTCAAATTAGGCAAAAAAGTTGCTTTAAAATTTAAATCATGCAAACTGTGTGTTTTAAACTCATTCTCTGTGGCAAACAGGGAACCTAACCATCAGGCCTGGAGTCACCTCAGACTTGCTAAAATGCCCAGTCTATATATTTTGTTATACATTTAGAGCAGCTTAAACAGAAAATGCTTATGTTCCTGGCAACCAATTAAAAGTGATCGTTTCCTCATCTACGTGAGGAGTGGGCAAAGTGAATGACTACCTGTAATGCAAGGTAGTAGCTTGAGTAATTTTGGGTTTTTTATTATATCTATGCCAGCAGTACTCTTTATCATGGTTTAACACAAGTTTGAAGTGGCATAATAGTGTTTAGCTGTGTATGATCTAAGGACATAGCTAACATGAGGTTGTTAGGAAGAGGTAATTTATTAGACCAGCTGGTATGGGGGGAAAAAATGAGCCAAGCTTGCAGGCACACGAGCACTTCATCAGGTCTGAAATAGAAGCAGCAGATTTCAAGGTTAAACTGAAGTTATGAAAAACTGCTCTGTTTAATCAGACATTCATTGAACTGCCAAAGAGGAGCTAGCTGGTATGATATTCCTTCAGGGGAGGAGGGAGGGTGGGAAGATGATTGTTATACTGTAGAAAGAGATAAGGACTTCACAGCCTGTTATACAGGGGGAGGCTATAAAACCAGTGCCTGATAAGCTCATGACTGTTCTTAGAATTTTGGGGATAGGAAATTTTAGTTCTTTGTCCTGTCTTTGTAAGGTTTTGATTTTGTAGGATTTTTGAGAATCATGACTGCCACATCAGTCATTTGTAGACAAATAGTTGGTTTTACCTTAAGGAACTTTATCAGACAAATTTCATTTCAGGCATTCTTTGTCAATTGGTTGCCATCCTTAGCCTACACTGCTGACTTAAGAAGTTACTTAACACCAGGTTCATATTTGTAGAGATAATGGCTGAAAGAAAAATCCTCAACAACTAAACCTCTATTGTTTATTGTTTTTTTTAAGCACAAAGTACTTACTTCTTAAATCTGATCGAATCTATTCTAACAAAAACTCCTGAATGCTAGTGAGCTTTTTAAAAATCTATTCTTTTACTCAAGCAGAAGCCAAATCCAGAGTTGAAATGTTTAAAAAAATACGTTTCAAGGCTTTGTAGAATAACAGCTGCTTTACTTGTGCTGCTATCAGAGTTGGCAATGTGCTAAGATTTGAATTAGCTTGTGTTATCAATGCGGTTTCAGTACAGATCTGATGATGCACTCACTGTCAGTATGTATTGGACTGTACACTGTGGAGAGCAGAGCAGGGCTACTTGGTACTCTTTAGAAAAAGCTTTTCAGTATTTTTCTGTAGTGCTGTATCCTAAATTGATAAATACTATAGTTAAATCAATGACAGATTAAATATGTTCAAGTAGAAGTCACAATCTTCTCGCTTGCTCATCTGACTTCTTAGTTGTGTTTGATGGGCTGTCTGTACAAATGCTCTCTAAATTAACCTCTGTGCATTTTAAAGTTACAGTATCTGCCTTTATCATGCTAGACTGACTTTCAGTATCAGTTATGATGGTCAAAGCGATTGATGCTGTTGTAGCGGTGTCAGGAGTCCCAGGAGCCAGGCTGTTCATTTTTCTGGGTCCCACTGCTGTATGTTAGGAGGGCAGAGCTGTTTACTCAGCTGTGTCCCGTTTGTACAGCAGGGGCTGGATAGGTAACCCTGGAATTTAACCCAAGCCCTGGGTAGGTGGAGGAGGTCAGAAAAGCTGAATCTAATTCAGATAAATTACTTGCCAGGAAAGGGTATAGCTGTACTAGCATTTGTCTTTCTCTGCCAGAAGACAGCTTCCTCCAACCTGCTGAACCAACCATCTGAACAATGTTGTCAGGTATTGGGAGCAGTTACAGAGCAAGTGGGAGAGACTACAACATCAAGGATCATCTTCCATGATCCTTGATGTTGTAGGATATGGCATAGCTGTGCCTTGGCTTACTTGAAGGTAGTTTTATGGAAACTTTTAAAGATTAAAGGATGTAAAAATATCTCTTCTGTGGGGTACTGGAGTCACAGAACTCTTTGGTCACATGGCTAGTGTTGGAGCTAAGGTTTTTGTGGTTTGCTCTCAAGTTTGTCAAGAATTTACCTGTAATTAGCTGTGAATGCCCTCCACCACTACCACTTTAGCAGTATTGCCAGTGCTTTAGTAACCTGTCTTATGAGTCTCAGGAAATGTCCTGAACACCTACTCTGGACACCAGATCACCCTTACACTGGTCTCCAGGGATGGGTAGTACTGAGTGTGGCCTCTCTGTAGCAAGTTCACAGAAAAGGAAATATTAGAAACTAAAACTAATATATTGTTTTAATACTTGACCAAAAAGGAGTAGCAGTATTAGACTGATATGTGGTGTGGAACAAGTTACAGAAAATCTGTATTCTGACTGGAGTTTAATGGAGTGTGATGGCTCAGTTCTAACAGATAGGGGCTTCGTATATTGGCTGCATGCTGTGGAAGTAGCTTTTATTTATGGCAGAGGTAACCAGAATGCTCTATAAAGTTGAAATATGAGTATAGGACTCCATCCTGATTAATTAATAATACTTGTGCTTGGAAAGAGAGAGAATTACCTGGCATAACATTTGATGGGATTATAAATGGAAAGGGGAAAAAAGTTAATTATTTCAGTCTATAGAAGTGGGTTAACTGTAGAAGTGGGTTAACAGTCTATAGAAATGGGTTAACCTGTATATTCTTACAAGTCAATTGGAGCCCAAATCTGTTCTGAGATATTTTTTCCCAACTCCTATATCTTTATGGGGGTAACTGAAAGGAAGCAAAAGGCCTGCTGCAGTCTCCAAATTTAAAAACTGAAAAATTCTGTATGGAGCCCACATTTGTTTGTTTTTCTGATGACAGAGGATATTAAAGAGGATAAAAAGAGTCAATGAACAGAAGCACTTAAGCCCTGTAGATAAGAAAAGAGAAATACAATGTTAGTTTTATATTTGTGTAGTGAAGGATAAATTTGTTACAGTATTTAACAATGTTTGCTATTGGATGTTCCCATTAAGGTATTTTCCACAAAGTAGTGATCTGGAACACACTCAGTCATTTGCTTCACTGATTCAAAAAAGAAACATAACTAACAGTATGACTTCCACAGAGAAACAACTTCTGAAACAAAACATGAGAGCAGTCCACACTAAATGTAGATTTCTGGCATTCCTAGAGCTGATTCAACTTGGCATCCCTCAGTTTACTCCTTTTTTTCCTCCCTGCCCTTCTGTTTTCAAAAGTAATTTTTTGAGATTATTTACCGAGTTACCTGACTTCTGCTGTTCTTTGTATTCTGATTGCAAGACAAAATGACAGAATAGGTGACTTGTGTGTTTATTCTCACTTAAAATGTTCTAATAGTCAATAGATGAAAAAAAAAATCTAAAAAAACCCCAACCAACAAAACATTTCTTCCTGTAAAACCCAGTTTCTATGCAGGTGTGTTTTATGTACCCACAGACCCTTGAAATACTAGAAACTGGATGCTCATGCACTGCTCTTCATAATGACTTGCAAGAAATAATGATATTACTACTTAGCCAAAAAAGCTCTCAAAAAAGGAACCAGTTGAGAACTTACATATGCCAAATTGTTTAATAGGATACTTTCACACATATGCACACACACCCTTGAGGGCAGAAAGTGAGAATTTGACTATAAAAATGAAATTATGGTATCCCAGTGAAATCCCTATATAGTGCCCTCACTAGAGCAGTGCTCTAGTTTTGTTCAGCCTTCATTAAATAGCTTTCTAATGCTCTGGATCTCCTTGGATAGGATTTTGTTCTTTTCCTGTATATTGCAAACTAATGCAACTCCTGGACTTAGTCCAGCCTGTGCTGACTTTACATCTTGACTTTGGGTATAAACTGCTGATTCTGGCTTAAAACTTCTCAGGAAACAAAATAAAGAGCTCAAGAAAATGTTGCAGCTTTTCACAGTGATCTCATGCATGGCCACATGCTGTCAGGAATTTAAAGTTTCTTGTGCTGGGTTTTAATGCAGGCATACTTTCCATGGCAGTCTGAAATACTGCTGCAGTTTGACTTACAGCCATTGGCAAACACTATCTTTACAAGATAGTCTGAATGTCCTAAAATGTAGCCTTCACTGAGCCTTTTTTTTTTCTTTTTGTTTACTTGACTATTTATGAACATGATTTTTTGAAGTCAAAGCAATCTATGTGTATGCTCAACTGCACTACAAATTGTTAAATCATTTACAGAAGCTGCTGGATTACTTAACTCTTCTGTATTTTATTCAGTTTTTCCATTAGCACTTACAAGTCAGGCCAGGTACAGAAAGGCAATGAGGAAAATGAGTATCTTGCTTGGACTTCAACATCCTTTGTGTGGAATGTAGATATAGAACTTAATAGTAAATATGCCAGTAGTGCTGGTGGGCTGAAGTGAGTTCCCACATGGCTCCCAGAGGCCCCCCTGGTGTAGGAAGGACTGTCTTCATGCCATAAGAATGCCTTTCTGTAGACTCTGTGGGCAGGACTCTGTGCTGACAATAAACTCAGTGCATTAATTTCATGTGGGTCTGTCCAGTACATGCTCTGTCAAGGTACTGAGGCTCATGAATGGCTGCCTTTCCTTACTTGAATCTCAAACTGTGGGCCCAGCCTTTATGGTGCATGGGAGGATGATGGGGCATTTAACAATGGAGCTTCCTAGGGTCCCTGTACCCCAAATTCCCCAAGGCTTGCAATGTCTCATGTCCCCTGAGAAGGTCCTGGGTTTGGAGACAGTGTGGTGTGGTGGCAGAAAGAAGTCTTACTGCAGAACATACCCCATTTCCCTGCTGGGGTTTGCAGCCCCTCCTGAGGTCCTAGGGACTGAGTGTTCTGTAGCATCACCTGGCACAGGGCTGTGTTCCACTGTGCTAGAAGACATTGTTCTGTGCTTGTCTGTGATTTTGATGATTATACACTATTTCTCAGCAGGGATTTTGCCCCACTTTTAGACAAATACCTTGCAAGGCGAGGTATTTTTTCTTTGCCTTGCAGGCATCCAGTCCAGCACCCTTTCTGTAACTGGTTGTTGGTGTATTACTGTAACAACCAATGGCCATGAAGACATCAAGGCAGTCCTTTCTTTCCAACTCTTAATTTGTTCAAGCTGCCTGTCTTTTCTCTTTTTTAAGGGATGTCTCTTTCCATTACACATGCTTAGTGCCTCTCTTGAAACAGTGCAGCATTCCTTTGATGCTATTCATGGGACAAACAAGTTGACTGATGAAGGGAATTTACCTGCAAGAAAAAAAATGTCCAAGAGTATCAGCATGTTTACACTGTGACCTTCTGGTTATTGGCTGCTCCACAGTGTGCTGCTGAAGTTAAGCTTTGTGCACTGCAGTTGGTTCACCTCTCCCTAAAACAGCTCCTTAGTTTCCTGTGATCAGTTCTCTCCTAATAAAGTGTGCTACATTGGACAGACCTTTACTGAAATCTCCTGGAGAAGGAAAACAAAACCCTTCTCAAAAAAATGGCTGGGTTTTTGCAGGAGGTGAAATGAAGTGGGTTAAGAGGGCCAGTGAGGGGACTGAGTCTCTAATGGGAGAATCTGCAGTGAGAGCAGAAGAGCCAGGGGAGAAGTGGAAGTACATTTGGAAACACTGAAGAATGAAATGCAGGGGGATTACCCATAGTAGGGGGTAGAGGAGGAAGGTCAAAGTATACAGAAGTCAGCAGAAATAAAATCAGAAGTGAGGGATTGACAAAGATGAGAGCTGGGAGACTAAAAGGAGTAGAGCTGGGAATGGTGGTTCTAGTCTTGGGAAGAGGAAATTTGGAACAACTGCAGCTGAGCTCCTCCATGTGTCAGTAAAAGCTGGGGTGTGACTGAGCACTTCTCTTCAGCCGTCACATGGGCATCAATATTGCACCAGCCCTGGGGGCTGTTCCCTGTATGCTCAGGAGGTGGCTCTGTGAACCTGGACTGTAACAAACCTCTTGGCTCCCCAAGAAAGTGCCCTTGTTCTTTCATTTGTAGGCTGTTTTCTCTGCTCACTTCATTTCAACAAAGTCATGATGTTTTACTTTTGAGCTTGAGCTGACCATCTGTAGACCAGGGGAAGAACACTGCCCCATTACCTCACTGAAACCCCATCTGTCTTCTCAGTGAATGTGTGCCTGCAGCACATAACTGGTGATTACATGGTGGATGTGTTTCCTCTCCTGTGACCGAGAGCTGGGGTGGCAGCTGATTCTTGTAAGGTCACTGGAGGAGGTGGCCTTTTTGGGGGACTGAGTGTGGAAAGTATTCTTCAGCCTTGATTTAAGCAGAGGTCTTACATGAGCCGTTATTCTGCTCTTTCAGCATCACCTTTGCTATGCATGTACAGATTTTGCTGAAATTGCCTTTCTGGCCTGTTCTTGAAAAGTTCAATGAGAATTTTACTCTCTAGCCCTGCACCAGTCAGGTTTAACTGACTACAGTAACTGTGCTTTGTCCTGAGCAGTAAAAAAGCCAGGTTTCTTCGTGTGGGTGACTTCCCTACCACTTCCCTACCACCTTTTGCATTTAAAATATTCAAAATACAGATTTAAAAAAATGTTAATTCTACCTTTTTCCCCATCTTTAGCACAGGGGAGGAGATAATGCTCTATTTCCAAAATTCCTTCCTGAAGCCTGTCTTAGAATTCATAATGTCTAGGAGCAAAGATGAAAAATGAGAGTGTTAAAATGGAGAAAAGTCAAGTGTAACATTATCTCCCATTTGAAATTAATAAAAGCATAAAAGCATGGGAAAGCCTTTGCTCATGTGCAGTTACACAAACTAAATTAACTGGTGACAAATAAGCAATCACCTGTGAGGGTGTCAGAGTGTTACCTTCCAGATGTGCCTAAGTTTATTGAGATTCTCCTTTTTAACCAAGAGCAGAAGTAGTGTTCCCCTGGTACTTTGAATTTGTCAGTGTGTATTCAGAGAGATTTGAAATGAATAGGTGAACCCATTTCCTCTAGCAAAGCAGTTTCCTCTAGCTTTTCTCTCATCCCAGCCTGAAAGTCTGTGAAATGTGACTGATTTTCATAGTTCAGAGCTAGCCTGACTTCTTCCTAAAACTCTTATCAGGTCTAATGTTCACACAGCAGTTCTTCTCATTCCTTGTGTGCTGTTTAGTTTCCTCCAGCATTCATTATTGATATTCATAAGAGCATATTGTGCTGCTGATCTAAGCAAATTGGACACAAAGTGAGTTGGCTTATTTTAGGACTTACCTTTGTGTAATCATGTCTGACTGGCCCTTTTTTTGAATGTGTGTGCCCCATTTCTTTGTACAAGTGAAACATATTTTGGGCGAGAACAGAGTGAGGGGAAAGTCAGCAATTCTGAGCCAAGATCTGTGTGTGTGCACCTGGACACAGCTTCAGCCCAAAATAATAATGGCTAAGCTTACAAACTATCAGCTGATTTCTTTTTTTTATTTACTGTTTTAAGAGTGAATTGGCCACATATTTTATCTCTTTTAATTATTATAGTGTGAACCCCAGGCTCACAGCAGGAGCGGGACATAACTGTGATAGTTTGGTTACTACAAACCAATAACCAGGGTGATAATCATAGTTTAGTTTTACTCCATCTGCTCAAGACAATTTTCTAGCTGAATCATATGATAAATACATCATTATATCTGATAGTACCACGTAGGTATTTTAGCCTTACCAGGTGGTTTTGATGAAGGATGGAAATGCATTGTCTGTACTGACCTGAAGGGAAAGCCACTGTGTGTGTCCCCTCGCAGGGGTCCCGTGGCAGCGCCGTGGTACCGGGTGACCTGTGCCGCTCTCCTCTGCCTGCCAGCTCTAACCACAGAGTCATCTCCTGGCCTTCCTCAGACTGTGCTGGGAAAGAGGCTGTGACAGTGTCCAAATGTGGCATCTTGAAGTTGCCTTAGGAGTGGCGTAAGGGAGAAAATAGACTGAATCACAAGGGAAGCAGCAGAAGAAGAAGGGTTTTTTAATTTGGCCAGATAGCTATTTTTGTGGAGGGTAAATCATTACTTTTGAAGCCGTCTGTCTGAATTGCAGTGAATCTCACCATAACTGATCAAGAGTAATGCATAATTAACTAGTAGTGCTCAAATGAGTATCTCTGCCTTGCTTTCATCTAGTTCCCTTGGTTCTGGTGTTTGACAAGTACCTGTCTGCTGCCTTGGAGCTGTGAAGGTGGCTGTTCATACCTACACCGCTGCCCTACTTTCGAGCAATTCATGCAGTGAAAAACCTGATTATTTTTTCAGTCTAGTGGTCCTGCAGTGAGCTGTGGTGGAAACTGTACCTGCACTCCCTGCAGTTTGGTTTCACAGTGGTGAAACCAAAGCTCGTCCCCCTCAGCTGTGAGCGGCTTCGCCCGCCGGGCAGCGCCGATGTGCCCCGGCTGCCGCGGC
This sequence comes from Haemorhous mexicanus, assembly GCF_027477595.1. Taxonomy (NCBI): domain Eukaryota; kingdom Metazoa; phylum Chordata; class Aves; order Passeriformes; family Fringillidae; genus Haemorhous; species Haemorhous mexicanus. The sequence goes on along the minus strand of NC_082341.1, from coordinate 15,314,196 downwards.
CCTGCCAGCGCGGGGATGGAGCAGAGCAGGGCCGGGAGGCTCCAGCTGCCGCCGGCTCGCAAGGTAAACACTGGGTGACCTCTAAGCCAGCCAGTCAACTCACGCCTGGCCTTATTAGGCAAGCTGCGGAGCCGTGTCTGGGGACGGAACATGCTGGATGAGACGCGCAGCCCAGAACGGATCCGGCGCAGACCCCGGGAGATCCGACCCAGAACTGCGGCGCTGACAGCGAGCTGCTGTGCCTGAGCCCAGCTGTCACTGACACTGCTCCCTGCCTGGCAAATAGCAGCAGTTATGCGAGAGGTGGCTTTAAAAAGTGAAATCCTTCTGTGTGAGTGTTAGTGGCTGTAGTTCTGTTCCTAGCACGTTTTTATAACCTTAGGACGGCAGTTCACACTGTCAGTCCATATACTGAAATATTCTGTGGGCCTTTGTGGGGAAGTGTGTCTTCACTCCTTGCACTGCCTGCTTTCAGAGGAATACTGGACTAAGAGAAACTAATTTTTATTTATTCAATGACTTTGGGACTTGTTTCTCCTCTCTTATTATGCAGTTTTGTGCCTTTTATTGGAAAACTGATTTTTACTGGCTAAAACAATTATCTCGCTCCCAGAGAAAGGATATATTGGCACCCACTGTCTGGGTACAGACCGGGACTAAGCTAGGTTGATTCATACCCACCTCATAAAATCTGACTTTCACATGGAAGAGGCCTTTAAAAAAGTATTTACATTTTTCCTTTCGTGTAATCTCCATAGATTTAGACAAGCAGATGCTGTGCAAACTTTCCCAGGCAGTTCTGGGAAGGCTCTTCAGACCTGACTTGTGATTAACTTCCTCGTACCCCCCTGAGCACCAAGAATGTTGGTGATTTTTGTAGGGGCCTTGGGAGTGAATAAGGGCAACAAAGAGAAAAACGCCATAGCTGCCATGAATTTAAACCTGCTCTCTAGAGAACGGACTCCAGAACTGCAGCATCACTGGGTTAGATTTTTTTTCCTCTTAATTTTTGCTTAGCTGTGCTGCTTGCAAATTAAGCCTGGTACATGTGCCTTTTTCATAGTGCAGTGACAGTACTTGTAGTCGAGCTGTCCTACCTTGACCATCAGCTCTTGAATAAAGCATGCATTTTACTTTATTTCTTTTAATAAATATTTAATTTTCTGAGAAAGCGTTGCAACATGCCATAAACAGGATGGGAGTTGGGGTCATGGATTTCTTGTCTGCAAGGTTGCTGTCTGCCTGAGGCTTGAAAAATTATATTTCAGGGTAAGTATGCAGGGATAGGATGTGGCCTGTGAAATGTCACATCCAAGTGGTAAACAAAATTGGTGTTTTCCTTAGATGACTATCACAAAGAGCCAAAGAACTTTGTTATAAATTCTTCCTTGGGGTATGCGTGCCTCTCTCTGCTCCCTTTTTGGGCTTTTACACACGTGCAGAAGTGTTCAAGGGCAGCCAGGAGAAAACTCAGTAATGTGTCAGGGCTTTTTGTGGCACCTAACTGCGTGGGGCCACTTGCTGCTCCAGGCAAGGAGACAGCCTTGTACTGGTTGCAGACACTAGAAGTGTCAGAAGATGGGGAAACCCGTCCTAGAAACCTTGGCTGCTTGTTTTTGAGGCACACAAATTCAGCAGTCTCCCAGCAGCAGTATAAGCCTAGGGCCAACTCAGCAGCAAAGCTCTCATTCACTGCAACAGCAAAGAAGAAGCTGAGGCTTTACGACTCCAGTGAAGGATGTGAAACACTCTCCAGTGCTGTTTCACTGGGTAAAATGCCATGTCTCCTCAAAGTCCTTGAGCTGTTTAATGATTGAGATTGTCTGTATTGCTGGGAGAGGAGTTCCTGCCTTATCCTCCTTCCCAGCCATTTGCTCAGTGCAGAAATGGATGTGTTCACACCTGACATCTTCTGCTCCTGCTTTGGGCCCAGAGACAAATAGGTGTGACTGAATGCAGATAATGTGCCCCACTGATATATCTGATTACCACATGCGAAAAGGGCGTCTGGCCTTTGAACTTCCTTGAAAGAGCTCCTCTAGACTGATCCTACTCCTAAAGAGGAAAACTTAGGACAGCTTTTAATTATGCTACAGTCTTGTCATGCAGTTTTGCAAACAGTGATGTGAGAGGTAGGGATGTTCCTTATTCTGAAATGTGTTCCAAAACTGAAGGATACCAAAATCTCCTTTGAGGGGTAATTAATTGCTGATATTAATGAGTGGAGTGAAATCTGAAACAGTAATCTGGAGATTGGAAGGGGATTTCTAGTGCAGGCACAAAAATGCCTGTTTTTCTCCCTTTTCCCAGAGCACATTACTAAATAGCCTGTACAAAAAGACCATCCATGTTGTTTCAACACATTTTGTACTAAAAACCTCAGTCCCCTTTATATAGCTTTCTAATCAGCTTTTTTCATCTCTTTGCATATTACCTGTTTTGAAGTACACTACCCAAGCAATGCAGTGCTGAAGTTAAACTGAAGACTTGTCCAAAACACAATCACTGGCCAAACAGAAATTGTTTCACCAGGATGATTTTTTGGAAAGGCTAATATTTGCTTTCCACTGGAGTGATGACACCATGTCAGGAAACTTTATCCTATTTTTAAAGTTCATAAGAATGGCCTCAATTTAAGAAGTGAGAAAATATCACTTCCCCACATACATGGGGTTTGGATGGAGAAGAACAAAGCTGACTGGCATTGCCAACCCAGAATATGTACTGTGGTTGCAAGGTGGGCTGCTGGGACGTGACTTGAGCTTTTAAGTGATTGTACTACTGAAATTATCTTCTGGGAGATTTTTGACCTGTCCTTCAGCTTTGGGCTGACTTCTTGAACAACTTGGCAGAGATTGCTGCAGGCTGAGAGGAAGGGGAAATAAGAAAAGGGAGTGCCTTGCCACATTCCTTTGGAAAGATATGCCTGAATACCAAAAACTGACAGGGTGGCGTGGGGTAGGCAAGAAGCCTGCAGCCTGAGAGGGGAGGTCAGATGGTCTGATGGAAAAGAGTGGTCTGATTTAGCCCAGTCTTCTGACCTTCATTCCTGCAATCATCCACAGCATCTTAGATCTTGGCACAGCTCTTTTTGACTAGCTAAACCAAGGGTGCTCACCTTGGCCAGAAGAGCAGTTGAATAAAATTCATGAGTGCCTTTAGATCTCTTCCCATGAAGAGTGGATGAAAATACGATTTCATCATTACATATAAATGATTAAATAACAGATCACCTCAGTTTTCTGTGCTGCTCGGATTCCTGCTTACCTAACTAGCATATTTGCAGAAAGTTTCATGCAGTCACTGTGGGTTTTCTTTCCTCTGCATTGTTGATTTCTTTAAAATTTTATTTTATTTTTAGGTTTTCTTCAAACAGCTGTCATGGGCTTCTTTGATTTTTGCTTTTATGATAACTGTGAGTCACAACAAAGTATCTACCTCTCTTCATCACTTCTAAACACTTCTAAATATAAATTCATAAGTGATCAAAATTCAAGAGGAAAAAAGGCCTGATCTTGGTGGGACCTGGTTCATAACTCCTCAGTGCTTTGGGGCTGGCAGGCCTGTAAGTTGGGAAGTGTTTTTCAAGTTGTTTAAACTCCAGCTTTGATTAGAGCTATTAGTTTTGCCAGACAAAAGGAAGATATTTTCCTTCTCTTCCTGTGGGAAGCTTCAGAACAATATTTAACTGCCAGCTGGTCCTTCATGAGCGGTCTCAGATTTGAAATGTATACATGCTTAACCTCGAGCTCTAAGCCCAGATGACTGCAAACTTAGCTTCCCGCTGGGCTGCCCCCCTTTCTGAAGGCTGAACTGTTGTTCTCTCTGTGTTTGCTTATGTTGGAAGCCGCTAATGCTGAGGAATTAATGATGGCAGAGGGGGACAAGAACATTACTACCGATTTGTAACACAGCCTTGATAACATAGTTTGGCTGAGCACACTTGTAGGTCCTGGAGACTGGGTCATTTTTTAAGGACAAACTGCTCTTCCTCCTTTCTTCATCAAGTATTTGGAGATTAACTTCTTTTCCTCTGGGAAAGATTTGCTCTTAAACCTGCTGTTTTCAAACAAGCAGCAAAATGCTAAATCCAAGACTTCTTTTCTTGATACCCTTAGTTGACTCTGCTGGCTTACTGGTTTTGTACCCTGTTTTTCTCCACTTCCAAAGCTGGTTAAGGGTCAGCACAGAGGCTCCTCTTGTGACCGGTGATCCCTTTTTGGTGGAAAGGAGGGACAGAAGTGGTCACTTACCTACAGTTCAGTATTCCAAATGATCTGTGTGAAGTGCATAGCATTGCTCTAATACCCAAAGGCTCCAACATCTCAGAGTTTTAATATTGGAAGCAGTGTTGGCACATACCCCTCATCTTGAAACAACACTGAATGAACTCTGGGATTGCAGATTCTGCCCAGCAGCACAGTTTTAGTATCAACAGCAGTGTCAGGAATGTTAAATTGTAGGTGCTGTGCACAGAGCAATGGCTGGTGATCACCTTTCAACCAAACATGAAGAGATCTTGAAGCCAAACTCTAGGTATTTTTGTGAAGAGCTTGATAGAGATTCTTTTTTTAATTGAATATTTTACTTTCCCTTATAATACCTCTCCTTGGACCCATGAGGTAGGCCCTGGATTCTTGACCTGCCAGCTGTATGTAGTAGGAAAAGGAGTCCTATTTGCACCAAAGCCTATCACTGATATTTCTTCCCAGGTGGGAAGTGCCTGACCACTTGGAGAGACTGGCTTCTTACTGTGTACTGTAGGCAGAATCTGAAGAGCACAAGCAAGAGCCCATTTAAAAATTACACAATTATGAAAAGCATTCCAGAGTTTTCCTGTCTTTCTGCAGCTCTCTGTGCTTTCCCTTCTGCGCCTCATTCACCAGGACAAAATGCTGAGGATGATGTATAGCAGAAGAATGGGGGAGCCTGACCCTGATCTCCACAAAAACAACCATACCCCTCCTTTTGTTGTAGGGGACATTGCCAAACAGGGGGGTGACATTTGAGCTGAGCTCACCTCCTTTGTTAGCCGGAAGAGTTGATCCCTTTCCTTATCATAAGATCTTGTGCCTTTTTCTTTGTTCTGGCACCTCCTGAAAAGCACACCTAGCAAAAATTAAAGGGAGTACTTACTACCACTTTGGCTGTCAGGCTGGGTCACTAGGGGAGCAGGACCTAGCAGAGGTGCTGCAGCAGGAGGAATGATGGCTAGGACTGTCTTTATTGGCAGCCTTAAGCTATTGCATCAGCTCAGCTGTCAAGTCTAACTTCTCCTTCAACCTTGCTAAAGATTGCAGACACAATATTTATCAAATGAGTGGTGTTTACTTGAGCTTTATCAGAAACTTCCCTTACTGTGTATCAGATGAGTTACAGGTGGTTAAAAATGCTCCAAGTAATAATACCTCTATTCACAAGATCAGGTAAACAGTCTTCAGACAGGCAGGGTTGAGAAAGATGGGATTTTTTGGGGGGAGGGTGTCTCTTGTTGCTATACCAACACATATCCTGGTCCAGAATTTCCCCATGAGCTGTTACCAGCAGCTCCTTAGTAAGTTCTGCCTCATCTTATTTCTGTGTTTTAAGCACACCTGCACTTATGCCTACGCCATAAAGCACCAGATTTTCATGTCAATTGCAGGTTTGGACTAGTGCCAACAGATTACATTTTTTGTATATATTAGGCTCAAGTACATGGAGGCCTTCACAGCTGGTCAGGAGTGCACAGCAGTGTTGGTTTGTGTTCTGTTGGTAGTGCTGGGAGTGGTTAGAATTAAACGTGAGAGGTGGCAAGGTTACAGGCAAAGAAAAGAAACATGGTATGTCCCATCAAATATTTCTGAACAGAGAAGGTTACTTAATGAGTCAGAGGCTTCAAGGCCGTATTCCTTGTGTTGGGTGACTCCTGTTCCAGGGAGCTCTGGACTGTTGAAAGATCAGCTAAGAAAAGGTGCTTTGATTAGGTTGACTCCAGCATGATTTATGTTTTTAAAAATAAATAGATTAAAACAAATATCAGGTGCATTAGACAAGATGGAATGCATGTTCTTCTATCCATTGCAATAACTTGTTAGCATGAAGAACAGTGTTTTGATGACCTAGACAGGCTAAATACAACCTCATGATGAACCAACAGCCATTAATAGGTTTTTGATAGAGTATGTTTTTCACTTGTGGTTTTGCAGTCTCTTTCACAGCATCATTGCTCGTATCTGTACATTTAAGTTCCCAGCATAGATCAGGGTTCTGTAGGTAAGAATAGTCAATAACTTCAGCCTTGTGTTTCAAGTCTGCCTTTTCATGGTCCTGACAGCCCCAGTCCTGTGGAGAGTTTTCTGCACATAGAATCATGGAATGGTTTAGAATGGAAGGGATCTTAAAGATCGTCTCATTCCAACACCCCTGCCAGGGACACTTTTCACCAGACCAGGTTGCTCAAAGCCCCACCCAGCATGGCCTTCAACACTTCCAGGGATGGGGCAATTCACAGCTTCTCTGAACAACCTGTCCCAGGGGCCTCACCACCCCCACAATAAAGAATTTCTTCCTAATACCCAAACTTACCCCTCTTCAAGTTAAAGCCATTACACCTTGGCCTATCTACAGTAAAGGCCTTTTCCTGCTCTCTTGTAGCCACCTTTAGGTACTGGAAGGTGCTCTGAGGTCTCCCTGGAACCTTTTCCCTGCTGAACCACCCCAGCTCTCTCAGCCTGATACTGATAGTAGCTAAAATCTTTTGGAAGGGAAGAAGTCTGTTGGAGGGAAGCTGATAGACTTCTCTGTCTGTTTGGATGGGGTTATGTGCATGGACCTGTTTCAATCACAAATTTAATGCTTCTTTGTGTCTGTGTTAGACCATCAGGTAGTTCAGTGTGAGTGACTGAGCCAGGGTTATTGCACCATTGCAAACAAATATTTCCAGACTTTCAAAATTAGCTAAAAGGGTTCCAACTCTTCAATCCAAAATCCATCAAATCTGTTTAATAAAAAAAAAAAAAAAAAGGTAGCTAGACAGTACTTTAGAGCAATTTTTCACCTTCTGTCTTGAATTAAAATATTTGGAGCTGTGGTGTCTGTTCTTAAATCCCTACCCCCACCAGTAATTTTGCTCATATGTTATCCATAAATCTTGTCTGTTTTAAATGTTCCAACTAATAGTTAGGCAAAATATTTAAGCATAATGCTATGATTATCAGAGTCCATTTTTTGGCAGCCTGGGTGCTGTTTTTCTTAAATAAGCACTGCAGTTTATCCTGATTAGAGATATGAAGGAATTATTCCTCTTCTCGACATTTTTTCTGTTATTGTTGGGGGGTTTTTTTGTTTGTTTGGTTTCCTAATATGAGGATTCAGGGGTTCTACATTCGTTTTGCAGGAATATAATGTGCGATTTGGCTGGATCTTTGAAGTGGTAATATTATAAATCTCCCAATCACCACTGCCCAATCTGTTTTAGCATTCATGTGCCTAATTTCTGTTCGTAATCTGATTACTGGCTTGAGCTGCTCCGGCTTGCAGCCTATTGCTATGCATTTACTGTACTCCCTGGGACGCAGAGCCTGACAGCTCCAGTCCTGTGCTATGAAAAATCTCTACACGATATTGCTAAGACAGGCCTAAGGGCTGTGCCTGCTTGAGAATTAGCTGCTATTGTAGTTTCTCTTTGCCGAATCCTTTGTTTGTGCAACCATGTTCAGAAATCCTTGGATCTCCAGCTATTTGGGAAATGTTAAATACTCTGAGGAGCAAGGTAAGAGTTCCAAGCAGATAAAAGAAAATGCAGTTTGTGTGTGTTTAATCTCTATGTATGTCTGCATGTGTAAATATTGTTTGACTGGCTCTCCTGCAGCTGCATTAGGTACTTTAGCAATCAGTATGCAGTTAGTCATCTAGGCTATTTTGTTATTTCCTAAAGGACACTTTTGAAAGATCCGATTAGATGGATCTTTTAATTAGCTTAGCATGCCACCGACTTAGGGCCTTTAAATATACTGAGTAACGTTGGAAGGTTATAGCTACTTTTTCTTTTTAGATTGTTCATTTTAAATTTCCTACATATTAAATTATGGATAGTGGTTTTATCGGGTAGTTTGTGCCTAGGAGAGAGGGAACTCTACTGAACAAATGGTTAAACTTGTGAGCAAATCTGATTTACATTTCAGTAAAGATTCTCCTAATTTTGAATAAAAATATTTTCAATTGCTATAATATGATTATGAGCATGTTTAGAATTCTTCAGTAAAAAGCAGAACAAAATGCTGTTGTAAATATTTTTTTTCTGTCTATAGAGTACAGTGAGGGTGTTTTTTTTATCTTTAAATTAACCATTGAATAAGACTCTGCTAAACTGATGTTTCTTTTGTGGGCACATTTACTGTCTTTTGATGCAGAGTTGTTTACTTTTTACCCCTGTGTTTGTATTTAAGACTTCCATATTGTGGTAAGTAAGTTTTATTGGACTTTAATCCCCCCCACATGGTGTTTAATTTGAACAGGAGGAAATACATAAAATATCAAAACTCTGTAATGGAATTTAATTGTCTGCTAAGTTTTTCTGTCTTTGGGAGGAGGGGGAAGATCAGGACTCACCCCTGTGAAACACAGCAAAGTTTTAATTGATTTTGAGGCATTAAAGATGTGGTGTGTACGAATGTTGCTGAATGTGTTTAAGGGGTGCAAGAGCCAAACTGGCTGATGTGCCCCTCCTAGCAGCCCTTCTCCCTCTCTGCTCCCAGGGAAGCAATGCAGGCTCCTTTCTTCCCTTCTCATATTCCCTCCTCAGTTTTGGCTGGGCTAGGCAGAATTTCTCTGTGGTCTGCTTGTGGTTTTCATGGTGGACAGCTGTTCCAGTGCCAATAATTCTAGGATGGGTTGCATCCTGTTAGAACAGCTATAAATTTAAGGTATGCCTGGTTCTGATTAGCTAAGCTGATACTGAGCTGGGCTTTGGAAGTTCGTGCATAGTCCTCTCAAAGTAATGTAAATCTCGCCTTTTTAGAGGATCCATATGGCTCAGAGTATTCTTTTTAATGCTGTAGTGTAAAAGAAAATGATTTATATACCATTCACACTGTTTTTCTTACGATATTCTGTTTTGATCTAACAAGATGTTTTTGTGTAATCTATGTGCTTTATTCTCCACTTAATGGAAAGAGAAAATGAATGTTAACAAAAACAGGAAAAGTTGCCTAATAAAGTTGAAGATTGCTATTATCAAAGCTGCTTGAAATCTTCACTGACTTGTAGCAGATGCCTAGAAAATGCCTTTTTTGCACATTTTTAGCTTCTTTATCAGGTTGTTAAAATCATCTTTTTTTCCATTACTTTTTAAAAGTTTTTTCAATCTTTATACCTGTAGAGGTGGCAGAAGGAAATGGAAGAGGATAAGAAGTTTCTAAATGCTTAGATAAAATGTACCTTCTCTAAATTAAGACCCATATTGTCAGCTACAATAAGTTTCATTAAACCCTTTCTGCAGAAATAAGAGACATTCCACCCAGACTTAAAATACTGTGCATAACCAAAAATTTTTTTTTTTGCTGTTAGGTCTTCCTTGAAATAGTTAAACCTCAGCTCTGAGGTAGAGTAATAGGAGTGTAGCTGCAACTGAATTGTTCTAAAGTCTGGACTGTGTTCTAAAGTCTGTGTCTGTTTTTGAAAAATAAAATGATTGCTGTGTCAGTGACCAACTGTTTATTAATGTAGGGTCTTGGGTAGTAGATTTAATACAGATGGGGATGGAAGGTAATTTTTCATTGGGAGTAAGTTGTCAGTAGCTCCATGTGTTTTTGCACAGCAGTCTCAGACCAGGAGCTGCTCCCTGGCTGGCAGTGCTCTGAGGTGTCTTGGCTGCATCCTCACTGAATGGAGGGAGAGGATGCTTGGAGCACTGTTCCCTCTTGCCACTGGTCATCATTTAGACCCTCTGGTGATGCACTTGATTGCAGAAATGAAAAAGTTTAATCTAGGAGAGGGTGGAGAGATTGCCCATTGCTTGTTGTGGTTCACACAGTTTTTGGAACCCAGAGGTTTTATCATACATGCTTTTTTAACATACACACATCCAGTGTGAACCAGCCTGGAACACTTACTGTCTGCAGTTTTGCTCTCAGTGTAAATATGTGTTCCTCTGTGCTCATAGTATGTTCTAAGGCTATTCAGAAAAAAAAAAAAAAAAGGGAGCTTCCAAACAGTAGACAATCTTCAGAAACATTTCTGTCATGGGTGGTGAAATACTGTTGCAACAGATCCTCAGCTGGACATCTCTTGGCTTCTGCAGTGAATATGCAGTTTTTATAGTATTGCCAGGCTGCAGCCAAAAAGGCTCTTGCTGCTTGCAGCATTTCTCGTTTGCAGAGTGCTTCATAAACATGTCCATAGCCCATTTTATCAGCTGGGAAAGAGTGAGTTTAAATGATCACCTCAGGCTGTATTGCTACACCACAAATACTAGGAATAGAACATGGCAGTTCCATAAAGTGTTGATGCTTTTGATGTGTCTGCTGTCTGTACTCATTTTTGCAAAGCTTTGGTTTTTCACCATCTCGGACATGCCAGCTGGTGCTCCTTTGCTTAGAGAGAAGGCCTCTGCACAGTCTTTTGCAGGGGAAAAAGCTTATGCTTGGAAACTATAACCCAGTGTACCAAAAGTTCCCCATTTATTAAAGCATCTTCAAAATTGTGTGATTTTTTTCTATTTCACAGATTTTGCCAAAGGAAACTCAATCAGATTTAAGCCTTCACGACTGCTCCTAAGGAAGAGAGCATTAAGGTAAGTTGAGTTTTTCTTGCCCAGTGAGGATGGCTGTTTGCAGTAACTTTCATCGCTTGAATCTCTATTTATTCTTTTGTCAGGAAAAGTGATTATTGGACCTCTCACAGGACCAAGCTTTTGCATAGAGCAGATGCTCTGATCAAGCATTGAAAACACCAGCTGCCTCTAAAGTAATGTTAAATTTTCTAGCTGACATTGCTGAAGGGAAAGTCCCACTCTGCACTAAGCTTCCTGCCATTGCAATGCCCATTTTAATGTCCATTTTTCCTTGCATGGCATAGACAAAGTACAGACATCCAGTGTGAACCAGCCTGGAACACTTACTGTCTGTAAATCAGGTGGCTGAAGTGGGTGAATTAATTATACATCCTTGCAGAGAGCAGTCTGGGGGAGAGAGAAGGGGACACTGCACAGATGAGTGGGCTGGTGGTGTTGCTTCCATGCAGGGCTGTGGCTGCCTCGTGGTCTGTGTTCTTAGGGCACATTGCACAAGGCTGAGTAAGGGGATACACTTAAACAGTTAAGCAAGAAGGCAGGTCACAGTCCCTCTCTCTTCCCATCCAAGCTGCCTTGGGTGTCTACATTTGTGCTTGCTGGACTCATTCACAACGGCACAGAGGAATCGAGGTCAGGAGGTGGGAATCGACCCTTGCCCCAGGAACCAGCTGTTTCATTGGCTCAGCTGCACAGGAACCCACCTGCCACAGGTGCACAGGCACATCTTTGTGAGCTTCTTTTCAGTCAGCACACACACCTAGAGCACACCTGGTTCCCTGCCATGTTGTTTCTAAGGTCCTGCAGAGGGATGGAGGGAATGGTGTACAAGACACACTGTGCTATGAAAGCAGGTAGGAGAAAGCAGCAGTGAGAGCAGGAGAGAAGGACGTGGCTGTAAAATGGACCTTTTACATAAGAGTCCAGGGAAGGAAGCTCTCCTGGAGGTAGAGACAGAGAAGAAAAGTGAACAGCAGCACCTGGCTGGCAGGTGTTCAAGTGGGTTTGGTACTTCAATCGTAAAATCTCAGTGTCGGCCATAGCTTTAATTGGGATGGCAGGTCAGTGTTACCAGTGGCATTTGGATCAAACTTCTGGTTGCTTTTGAGCATGTAACTAGGTTAGTGGGACAGCTATTTAGAACCCATATGCTGCTGCTGCAGCAGCAGATGAAGTTTGCAGCCTGGAATCCCTGATGTACAGCATGCAGCTCACACTTGCCTTGGAAGGTGCCAGAACAGTACAACTACTGAGACTGTGAAGTACTCTACTAATCCTGCATTACACTTTGTTTTTAAAGAAAAACTATTGAGATTGTGAAATATTGTTGCCTGTGTTTTAATAGGAATCATCTGAATTCCTGAACAATGGAGAGTATAATGAGTTTGTTGGGGACCTGAGGCCAAGCCACACACAAATCCTGTGTGAAACAAACTGGCAGAACCTCATGCTGTGATTGCATTTCATGAATGCAATCATGATCAAAATCTATATTTCAAGCAAGGAAAGGACAATAAGTTACTCTTTCAATATCCAGATTTTTTCAGGGACTTCAAGAAAGAATTCTTTCAAATGTCTAAATAATTTTTTATTATTTAGAGAAACCCATGTATTCCCTAATTATTTTAATAATAAATGTGCATAGCCTAGCTATTAAGTGCAAAAATTCATAGTGCTGCTGATCAGAATCTGCACCTAAATTTACAGCATGACTAGATGGAGTTACGGTATTTCTAGAAGAGGATTTTGGATGAGTTTGAAGGTACAATATATTTGGCAATCCAAGTCTGACTACCTCACTCTGCTTAAGCAACTGAATTGATGCTGTGACTGCTCCTCCAGCAGAAAAACTAACAAAGCAGGGAGAGCTCTGGAAAGATCCCTTTGAGTAAAAAGGGAAGTATTTTTAAGGAATTACTTATGAGTTTGTTTTTAAAAAAACACTTATAAATGGTGATGAGTAGCCTCCTATAATTTTTTTTTTCCTATTTGGAATTGCCTTAACATCATTCCAACTCAATTTAGATTCCTAATGAATGTTCTTATTGAACACTGTGACATGTCCTAAATATGCCTACTTTCATTTTTAGAACTAATTTGATGTAGGTGTCTATAAATACTCAATTGTTTGGTTGACTCTGTCATCTTCAGAGCAGTGCTGTCTCTGAATCCTCTGTGCATGGGAAAGCAATGTAATTATGCATTGGATTAAAACATTTGGGTTTTCTCATGTGTAAACATTTAAAACAAGCAATTCCACCTGCAGCTTAGCAAGACAGAGCAAAAAAAAGTGTCTGAAGAGATAAAACTCCTTAATTGTGGATAAGATAGTATATGAAAATTGTTAATCTTTAAAAAATAGACAGTAAAAGTTGACAGTCTATCCAGAGGGAAGTGGAAAATGAGGGCACAAGGGAAACTGTGAAGGGACTTTCACAAAGCAGATAACCTGTGATTCTGTCTAGTGCAGAGAGGGTTAAGCTTAGGAAGTTTGTGGTTATTTAAGGAATTTTAATGAAATCTGCCAGTGAGCAAAGGCTGCAAGCCACCCTCTGTATAAGGAAGGAGGGAGCTCCCATACAGGAAGAACTGGATGACCTTGAGGAGTAATAGAAAAGGGATGTAATGTAATAATACTAAGTGCACAGTTGTGCATTGGGGGCTGATAAATTTTTCTGTCACTTGCAACTGATGAAAGCAAAGCCTTTGAATATTAGTTTCTCATGCAGGATTGAGCAACCAATACAGTGTATATGTAAAAAGGCAAATGTGTTATAGATCCCAGCATTCAGCTAGGTATATAATAATGCTTTCTCTATTAAAAAATCGTATTTTCTTAAGATACTGCTAAGACTGGAATCAAGACTACCCAATTCTGGTCACCATATACAAAAAAAGATTACTTAAGACTGGAATAAGTAGAGGACATTGTAACAGATAATCAATGAGACTGAGAGCCTGTCCTGAGAAATCTGAATGCATGAAGATAACCTCTTTTAAGAAAAATAAGCAAGGTAACTGACAACACTGGCACAAGAACAAATGGATGGAAACACAGTGACAGACATTTAAACAGGGTGTAAAGGAGCTCTGCCTTCAAAGTCACTAGAACTCCCTGGAGGGGAGGAGCAGGAGGGAATGTAACCAGTTTACAAGCAATCCAATAATATGGTTGTTTATAGAACCATCAGGCTAATGCCAGTCCTGATTTCGTGATTTTACCCTTGGAAATTCACTTGGGAAATAAGCATAGTGGTGGATGTTCACACACAGTTCATTTAAACAAGGATTTTGCTGTTCAGTGAATGCTTTTCTGTACAAAGCCCCTTGTTTAGGGAAGCTTAAGGTGCTGCACTGTCCCAAGCATTATGAAAGTAACTGGAGATACTGCTAAATAAAGCCAAGGTATTCAAAAGTCTGAATGACTTTGAAGCTCATTCAAATGAGCTGGATCCTTCAGCACTTTTGTCTTAAGTAATTAAGTTGATTTGGCAAAATAAATTTGGGCTTGGTTTATAGCATTAGGCCAATATCATTTGCATTTTTCAAACTCATCCTCAGCTAAAAGGAGTAGAAGCTGCTTTCACATGGGAACTGGGTATCTCTCCATCGAGGGTTCTCCAGAAGTGTGTCTGTAAGAAAATTAGATATTGTGAGACTAGTAAGAATTACAAGTGTTGGTAGTGTGGGGTCAGGCATAGAAAAACATCCAGTTAACTGTCTGAGTCTCTGCCCAGTCTCAGATGACACATGGATCCATCTGCTTGTGGCTGCTGTGTGCCATTTTTTCATTGTGTTTTGATTTTTGTTTAGCTCAATTACCATGTGTTTGCTGTGTAAGGACACACAGTTCTCTCTAATGGACAGCTTATTGCAGCTCTCCATCTTCTATTTGTTATTTTCTGTAGTGGCTAACATTGCTTTTCTTGGCAGTACCTGGAATAATTTCTCTAAGTGCAGTTGTTGGAGACAATTTGCAGCAGGTGGCATGGTGCCTGGTTGTGACACAGCCCAGTTTCTTCATTGTCATTTCAAGGATTTTATTCTCCCCTCAATATGTTAAAAATATATGTTATTTATAAACAATATATTTATAAACAGGAATAATTATGAAACATATTAGTCAATATATGTTAAAACTCTTTTCAGTGAGAATTATTCTTTGGAAATAGTGACTACAGAATTCATACCCTTGAAAAAAAAGCAGCCATTTAAAATCTGTCCTCAGGAAGGATTTTCCAACAGTAAGATTGTGCAGTTTTTCTTATCAGAATGACATTAAATCATACAGCACACCACTGCTGTGACAAAATGAAGAACCTGGGATCACTGTGAGGATTTATATGTGTTACACCTGTCTGCACAGTTTACTAAAGGCTTTAAGACCATTATAAGTTTTCTTATGCCCCACTGGGATAGTCAGAATGGCTGAATACAATAATTTGTTCTCTATTTTTATTGATTGGAGAAAAAAAATCTTGCTTACAAGGAGGAACACTTCCTCCAGAAAAGTCTCTGTAGACAGTTGGGATCTACTTTAGATGATTATGGCACCTACATCTTACAGTTAAAATTTGCATTTTTAAAGAAATATTTTGTTTCATCTAAATGGGTAGTTTTCTTGTTTTGAAAAGACATGGTGTAAAATTAAATTATCTGGTACTCCTATTAGCATATTATAAACTGTGTAAGATCCAGAGAACAGTGCAGTAACAGCAACAGAGTAGTTGTGCAGAAGGTTTCTAGGTGGAGTGTACATGCAGTACTGCATTTGATGACATTTTAATATTTATGAAGAACCATTCAATATAGATTATATTAAATGTACTTGCTTAGTAGAGCATTTTGAAGGCAGTCAGTAATCTAATGCAAAAATGTGTCACAGTCAGTTCCAAACAAGTTTCAAATTATGTTAGGTTTGGCTTTCTGAGTTTCTTTGGGTTATTTCTTAGCTCATTGTTAGGGAAAATATTTTCTTTGGTATCTCTGTTAGACTATCTTGCAGTAAATTGGTTATGTCTTGGGTTTATTTGATTTGTAGCAGAGACATCCACAGTTCTGTAAACCAGATGTTGCTTTCAGTTTTCAGAAGGAGTTCTCCCTTGAAGATAAAGAAGAACTTGCAAACAGCACAAAGGATATTGATGCTAATCTCTTAGCAGTACTTCCCAAAGGTAGGTGAGGGAGACATACTGTGAACACAAGTGGTAATTTAACAGCATGTGAAGTTTCATCTATGCAAGTGCAATGCACAGTTAAAATCACTTAGGCACAGATGTTTTGTAAATGAGTTTTCCCTGTGAAGTATGCATGAAGGATGAAACAGGATGAACCACAATGCTCTTTTACAAGACCTTCCTGCATCCCTGCTTTATAAAGTTCAGCTTTGTTTACCTGTTTCAATAAGTTAGTAGTTGAAATCCAAAACTTTAGAGAGGTTTAATTTTTTTTTTTTAACAAATAGATTAATCTTGAGTTCAAAAGTATTAACTTGACTTGTAAAGAGTCATATCTCCTTCCAGGCTCCCCTGGTGGTTGGTGGAGTCACTGTGCTTGCATGACCTATTGACTTGAATTTTTGTCTTGCGTGCTAAAAGGCCTGCAGTACATATGGAGCTTAGTTTGTGGGATATTTTATATTTTCCTTCTATCTTAGTCTGAGTACTTTCTGAAGAAAACAGCAGTTCCATCTTTATCATTTGACACAGCAGAGGTAGAGGCAAGAATTAATTCTCTTGAATTATTTAGAGAAAATCATAATGTGCTTGACCCCCAAAGGGTGACATTTGACTGAAGAGCTATGTGCAACTGGCACAAAGATATTCCTTTCATTCAAGGATGCTATGGACATCAGCACTTGGATTAAAATTGTGTGTGTATATGTTCTGGTGGTATTTACTCTTTTCAGACAAGCTACAAGACTAAATGCAACAATTCCAGTATAAAGGAACTGGCTTGCTCTTTTAATGTCATTTGTTGCAGAGTTCCTCTGGAAAGGAGCACTTCTTCCAGCATAACATTTAAGTGCTATATAAGTGACATGCTTGCTTTTAAATATGATCATTACAGATGTTCAGAAAGAAACATAGTTGGCAAAATGATGGAATAGAGTGATGTGTATGTATGCAATACAGACTTCTGACAGCACCAGACAGTAATAATCCATAGTCCCTCACTATTCCTTGCACTTAGCCTTACAGTCATGTGGGCAGGAACTTAACTGAGCCTTCACTTGAGAAACCTTATCTGTAAGTTGCTTCACAGTGAACTAATTTCTATTCCAGGATGTTTCTATTTTTCAAAGAAATAGTCTCATAATGAAGGTATCATATTTGGTGACTGAAGAAACAGCACTGGGAGCTTTTGGTTGCATTGCAACGGGACTACTTAAAGGCCAGGGCTTTTTGAAAATCCAGGTTATTTTCTAGAGCCTTTCTAGAGTTAATTTTGATCCAGGATTGCATATGTTGAGAAATTGAAGGAATATGTTTACTTTTCAACTGATACAGACTGAACTGAGGCCTGCAGTTGGGCATTGAACATGTCAATACACCTTTGATGGCATAAACAGAAGATAAATGCTTTTCCAGCCTAGTTTTAAGACCATCATCTTTCCAGTTGTGGAGAGGAGGAAGTAGGAATGAGGCTGGTAGGCTTTGCTATTCTGTTAAATTTTTCTCAAAATGAAAATGTGTGGTACCTGTTTTGCAATGGCTATTCACCATCTCTGAGAAATTAATCCTCTGGCAGGTAACCTTTTGATCCATTGTGAAGTCTATCCAGGCTTCACAAGTGTACAATGCTCCCCCTCTATTATGTACTTTTGGAAGGCTTAATTGAGTTTTTACAGCTTCTGTATTGTAAAAAGAAGACTGCTGTCACATGGCTGCAACTTTATTCACATGTCCCCTCTGCAGCTGTCAAAAAGGGCTTTCAGCATAAGCATGTTTATATTCTGCAGCAGGTTTCTGAAAGATTTCTATAAGAAATATTCCACCTTAATTTAAGGAGTTTTTAAAATATAAGATGTGCTCCAAATGTACTTTTGATTTTTCAATCTGGATCAACATATGGAACAATACTGGTTTTGCTAAATAAAGGTATTCCAAAGTAAATTTTGTTTTGAAGGACTACAGTTGCCAAAGTTAAGATGCCTCTTGACAGTTTACCTCAGAGGGTGTCCTACCACAGCATCCTGCTCAACATCCTAAAATAAACCCTCAAGTTCAGAGTTGTTTCTGAGCTGTGGCTGTTGTTCCTCTTCCACTTAACTGACCAATGGTTCTTACAAATGTGTTGCCATGAAGTAATCTAGATAAGGAGCTTTTACTGTGAAATTAATTATTTTAAGCTTCTTAGTCTTTTCTTGTGTGCTGAATCAGATTTTTGTGCTACTTTTTAGGTAGAAATGTTGCTGTTCTTTAGTGCTCCCATTTTGTTGCTTGTGATGGTCACATGGGAAAACATCCCATGGACAGATGGGAGCTGGCACCAACATACTCAAATTGTAAACTTAAAAGGAGAAACCTGGTCACCTAAATTTGCAAGGGCCAACCAGTGTCCTTGGGAGTGAAATGTCTCCAACTAGTTTTTATGTTTTGAATTAAAATATTTTATTCATCAAAAAGAACCCAATAGACTAGAAGATTTTCTTCATTTTGTCTTCTTTTGGTTTTGCTTTATTTGTGCTTTTTTTTCCCTCCTTGCCAAAACAAGAATATTGCTGGAACTGCTTTCCCCAGAAAAATTCTGCAGATGTTGTCCAACCTAGCTGAAATTACTTCTGTGATCTCAAGCTTGGAAAAAGTGTAAGGCAGCATAGAGTAGTCCCATGCTATTTTTGTCCCGTGTTGTTTGGGGAGGTGTTGGGAGACAGTTTTCATGAGACCAGTGCTCTTTTTAGGACTGCAGAGTGGTAGTTGAATCTCTGGAACTTCAGCTAGCATGTAGCAAGAGAGTGTTGAGCTAATGCTTTAGGAGTTCTTTGGATGTTCCACATTTCTTGTATGTGGACAACTTATGGTCAAGTTTCCTTTTCTGGAGGTGGGGGGAGAGAGGACTTTCACTAATAAATGAAGCTGTGCTTTAGAGATTTTCTAAAGCTTGTAAAAGACCTGTTCTCTGAAGGTGGTTTTGGTGACTGTGTAAATTAGTGACTAGGGGAAAAAAAAGGATCAGGATTTGGATGGAATGTGATTTTAGTAACTCTGAGCTCTGGAGGCCTTTGACTTGTCTGAAGACAGACAATATGGGTTCTGTTTTGACAATGTTATGTGTATATAGCCAAAACATGGAACAGAGAAACTCTAATAGCTAGTGGAACATCATTAAACAATAGATTTGGGGAGGTGAGAGCAAAGTCTTTATGAGAAATCATTTCCTTTGGTGTGAAGGAGAGCAGCCTTCCTGAAGTGAAGGCTGGTTTCAAATGGCTGGTTCCATTCCCAGCACAGCTTGAGTAAACAGGGCAACAGTGGAAACTCCTCATGCATTGAGAGAAAAGTCTGTGAAAACACAATATAAAGGCTCATCTTTGCTTTGGTGTTGGTTCAGGATCAGATTGTGTTAATTCTTGCTGATCCTGCACATTTTATCTGTAGTCCTACTTTTAGGCTTTTCAGCATGTAAGGTTGATGTGACAGTCAATGTCAACAGTATCTATGAGGTGTGAGCACTGGTATTGGGTACAGCAAACTTCCTGGATGAGTCAGCTGAGCTGGAACCCTGACCAAGCCGTGCATGTTAAGTTCTTGCAGTAGAGGGAAGGCAGAAAAGGTGCATCTGACCTATAAAAGGGCGGTGTTTCAATAATATTTATCTTCTAAGTATCTAGAGCAATGAGGTCTGGTAGCAAGAAAAATAAGGTGGTTGGTTTACCTCTGCAGTGGAACAATGTCAGCTAGATACTCCTGACTCATCAGGTGTTTCTGATGGCAATCTCTGCCAATTTAGCTGGCATAGACTTTCACTTGCTTTAACTTTTGATCCCTGGGTCACCAGGGTTAGAGCCCCAGAGGTGCACTGGCACAAGAATAGGTGCACACAGCTTTCAGCACCGTGTTTGCCAAGGCCACAATGTGCGGATGTGCATGTCTGTGTGTTAGGCACACCCCACCCCAGTCCACTGCTTCCCTGGACAGCCTGGGAGTTTCTCTTCCTGGTGGTAAGAAGTCTCACTGCACTTATTTGTGAGGCACTCACTGCTCCAGTTTGGTCTGCACATGCACATATGTGTGTATATATAGGGATTACTTCATCTATCGTGCCTCCCCTTGGTTCACTACAATTTTGTGGACTGTGGCAGCTGTCTGCTAGCACTTAACACCAGCAAAGGGTTCAGGGGAAGAGAAGGAAAGTAAGTCCAATTAAAACTACAAGGGAAAGGTAGCAAAGTAGCAAGTGATTAAGCATGCAAGAGTACCATGATGGTGCATGGTAATTTTCACTTCAGCAGTGAGTCACTGGGATTCTTGGGATTTGATCAATATAAGGGTGTGGAGGAAAGTAAGGAAGAGGGGACCTCTCCCTTACTGCTTCTCTTTAAACATGGTCAGTCCCTGACCTTTGAGCAGTCAGGGTAAGCAGACTTTCCATACTGCCTGGTTTTGAAATGGGTTACTAGGGCACATAAGTTTGACTTTAGCTATCAAAATACAACTTGTCCAGTATATACTAGATCTTGAAAACTTCTGGGATGGGCATGGCAGATTTGGGCTTAGCCTGGAAGTACGTGGAGGAGAGGAGTACTTGATGGTCACACCTCTGCACCTAATGCACTTTTAACAGCACAACCTTAATAAAACTAGGAAAACAAGAGGAAAATGCTCATTTCCTCACAAAAGCTATTTCAATCCACTGAACTTTGACTGTTCCTTCTTATTCTAAAGCATTTTAGCAAGTTTCTGAAACTTATTGTTTTATAAGCTACATAATGTTTTGTTGTCTCAGTTTCAGAATTAAGAAAACTCTTTGAACCAAACAACCAAGATTTTTTGGAAATGAAAAGGTAAAGGAAAAAAGTGTTTGGCCTATAAAACAAAACACACAGCTTGTTTTGTTACCTCCTCGTAGAAACTCTGCCCGCGAATCTTCAAGATGCCTGTTTTCACATTTTTCACATATTTTTCAGAAAAGAAAGAATAGCTAGGCGCTTAGAGGGAATTGAGAATGATACACAGCCTATGCTTCTACAAAACTGCCCAGGATCAGTCACACACCGTTTGCTAGAGGAAGATACACCAAGATATATGCGAGCAACTGACCCATACAGCCCCCACTTAGGTAAGTGGCACATGGCAGTCGGTCTTGCACTGCTGAATTACTTCATGTTTGCTACACTATCAGCCTAGAAGCTCTTCTACAGAAGAGCTCTGACAGGTTGTTTGTGGGTTTTTTTTTTAATTTGCCTGTTAAGTCTCCAGTTGTCTTACTTGAAAAATGTTCATTGTTCTTACTGCTTTAAAATAACTGAATTGAGAACTATTACTTATTAAAGAATTATTCCTAATACATATTTCTTAATTGTTTGTATGTGCTTCTGGAGGCAAAATTGCAAAAATATAATGTGTCTGTGCAGTCACTTTTATTTGTAAGAAAATGGAAAGCTTTTAGTTCAATCAGTTTGAGGGGTGGGTGGGGTACCTGGAGTTTTGGGAAGGACTTGCTCATATATGTTGCACTTTTGACAGGAAGATCAAATGAAGAAGAGGAAACTTCAGACTCTTCTGTAGAGAAACACCCCAGATCATCCAGATACCGATCAGAAACCACAGGAGGTAATACAGAGCCCTTGTACAGTACAGCAAACATGGATGTCCAGGAGCTAGAGTCAAAAGCAGAGAGAATAGCTAGGTACAAGGCAGAGAGGCGACGCCAGCTGGCAGAAAAGTATGGATTAGCTCTTGAATCTGACTTGGATTCTGACTACTCGTCCAGATATACCCGGGCAAGGAAAGATCCTGACAGCGCGGAAAGAAAGGGAGTGAAAAGTGAAAGGCAAGATGATGAAAACAAGGACTATGGCACCCTCTATTTTTCCAGGACTGAGACAAAGTCATCGAAGAGTGTGATTTCTGACTCCAAAGAGTACTCCAGCCGTGAAGATAAAGATGACCTCTCAAATGAAAAGGGTGTTAGAAAAGCAGATGACAGTGCCATTAGACAGGCTTCTGAGCCTTCAGCAACCTTGGATAGTTCTGTCTCCCTTTCCCTTTCTGGACGAGACTCTTCCTGCTATAACGAAGTGCCAATGCCACCAAAGCAAGCCCCCCGAGAGTCCCTCTCTTCACCAAAGCGGGCAGCCTCACCCACCCACTTGCAGAATGACCAGCCCTTGCACAGTAACAGCAGACAAAGGTAAGTATGATTTCTGTTTTTTGTTTTGCTGTAGATTCCTTTATCAGCTTCTGCATCAGCATCTACACTATTAATGTATTTATTACCCTTCAAGAATGTATTTAGTTGCTTTGGATGTCTCAGGCTGGATTAGTTGGGTTTATTGTATCACAGTGTGTGTCTGATACAAGGAAGTGGCTATGTATTTCTCTAATTAGCTGTGTCCTTGGTTTCACTTTCTATTTATAGAATTTTTGCTAAAATTAGGCCCTTTGTGGGGAAGATACAAAATGGAAATTGAAGGAGTTATGGTTCTAAATCTCCTTGGGTTTTGTTTTTTGGTTTTTTAATAACCTGTTAGAGGAAGTCTTTAACTTTCTTTCTTTTATACCTTGTAATTGTTGGCTAGGAGCTTCCAAGTAGAGGCAAGCTGCTTCTCATTGAAAATTTGACTATCTTTATGATGGCTTCTGCCAAAATAGAACAGTGTGCAAACTTATAAGCTGAAGAGTGTCTAGGGTCAGTTGAAATAATAGTTGATTTATTTTCCTGATGTGAAAATATAAAAACCCTTTTGAACTGTGGTAGTCGATTTTTCAGATAATATCAGGCATATACGTGCATGAAGGGGCATAGGGAAGGGTTAAAATTCTATGCTGAATTGCTTTAGACCTGACAAATTTACTGTGGTAATAGGGTAACCAGATTCTTCCAAAAGGAAAAAATAATTAGTTTCCACTAATTTTACATTACAATTTCTCAGTATGGTGTAGAAATGCTGTCAAATTCTTATGCTGACTGAAAATAATGTGTGACTAAGAATTTTTTGAAGTATGATTTTCTCTAAGAGTGAGTCTTTAATTTCTTGGTAGGAGGATAGATATAAAATAATAACTTAAAATGTTGCAACTAAAAATTATGTAAATGAGAACTTAATTTTATACATATGTGCATGATGCTGAACAGTGTTGACTATTTTTAAGAAATGGAGGTAACTGGTATAAACTCAACCATTTATGCTTTCTATAGTGCACAAGAGCTTTTCCATTCCCAATTGTGAGAAATCAGGAAAAAAAAGGAAAGACACCAACATGGATTATTAAAGAAGTAAATGCACAGTAGTGAGCAGAGACAGGTGTTTTGGGAAGAGTTTAAGGACACTGCCCAGTTGTGTAGAGATGAGGTTAGGAGGGGCAAGGTGAAGCTGGAACTGAATTTGGCAAGGAATGCAAAGCCTGGCAAGGACTTCTATGTATGTTAGCTGGATATGAGAGGTCAAAGCAAAACCGGTAACAACGGATGAGGAGAAGGCTCAGCTACTTTTTTGCCTCAGCCTTCAATGGGAACCTCTCTTTCCACACCTCATGAGTGGGTAGACAGCTGGGTGGTGACTGGGGAAGCAAAGTCCCTCCCACTATAAGAAAAAAATCATGTTCCTGACTGCCTGAGGAAACTGAACAAAAATAAGGCTGCAGGACCCAATTAGATTTATCCTGGAATCTTGAGGGAATTGGCTGATATATCTCCATGATATCTGAGCAGTCAGGTGAAGTCCCAAGTGTCTGGAAAAAGGGAAACATTGCACCCATCTTTAAAAAGGATAGAAAGGAGGATACTGGAAACTGCTGCCCTGTCAGCCTCACCTCTGTGCCTGGGAAGATCATGGAACAGATCCTCTCAGAAACTCTGCTAAGGTACATGGAGAACAGGGGGGTGATTCGGGACAGCCAGCACAGCTTCTTCAAGGCAAGTCCTGCCTCACCCATCTAGTGGCCTTCTATGGTTGAGTGACTACATAAGGGGACAAGGGAAAGGCTACAGATGTCTCTATCTGTGCTCCTGCAAGAGCACACAGTGCCCCACAGCATCCTTCTCTCTAAATTGAAGATCTATGGATAGATTGTTCGGTAGATGAGGAATTGGTTGGACAGCTGCATCCAGAGAGTAGTGGTCAACAACTCAGAGTCCTGATGGACATCAGTGACAAGTGGTGTCCTTAGGGGTCTCTGTGGGGACCAGGGTTATTTAATGTCTTCCTCAATGACACAAGGGGGTTGAGTGCACCCTCTGCAGTTTTGCAGATGACACCAAGATGAGTGGTGTGGTTGACACTCCTGAAGGTTGGGATAATCACCCAGAGGGACATAGACAAGCTTGAGAAGTGGGCTCATCAGTCTCATGAGGGCTTTGATAAGGACAAGTGCAAAGTCCTGCACCTGGGCTGGGGCAAGCCCCAGTAGTACCAGTACAGGCTGGGGTTGAAGGGGTTGAGAGCAGCTCTGCCAAGAACTTTGGGGAGCTGCTGGATGAGGGGCTGCACATGAGCTGACAATGTGCACCTGCAGCCCAGAAAGCTAAATGTGTCCTGGACCACATCTAAAGGATCATGGTCAGCAGGTTGAGAGAGGTGATTCTGCCCCACTAAATCACTCTCTTGAGATCCCACCTGGAATACTGTATCTGTAATCCTCAGCACAGGAAAGACATGGAGTTTTGGAGAAAGTCCAGAAGAGAGCCACAAAAATAATCAGAGCAATGGGGTACCTTTCCTATGAGGAAAGGGTGAGAGAGTTGGGGTTGTTCAGCTTGGAAAAGAAAAGGCTCCAGGGAGACCTGATTTCAGCCTTTCAGTGCTGCAGGTGCTGATTATAAGATTGGGAGAGACTTTTTAACAGGGACACTCCTCCTTTCTGATAGGACAAGGAGGAGTGGTTTGAACGAAAAGAGGGATAGATTGATACTAGATATAAGGAAGAAAATTTTTACAAGAAGGCTGGTAAAACACTGGCACAGGTTGTCCAGAGAGAAGATAGATGCCCCATCCCTGGAAGCATTCACGGTGATGTTGAATGGGACTCTGAGCAACCTGATCTAGTTGAAGTGTCCCTGCTCATTGCAGAGAGATTGGACTAAATGACCTTTAAAGGTCCCATCCAACTCAAACTATTCTATGATTCTGTGAGTAAGTAAAAATATAATACAAATTGCTGACTACATTATCTCTAATTTCAGATTTTTTTCCAGATGAGGCTTGGGTCAGTATTTGCATAAAACAAATTTCCCCTAATTGTCTATCTTTTGAAGGAAACCATCTGCACCCACCAAGGTGTGGTATAGTGCTTAAAGCAGCCAAGAGCTTAAGTGTGGGATTTGGTCTCTTGTTTGGATACACATGTAGGCAGTATTGGTATTTTAAAGGCCATGTTGCCAAAAGCCCATTCTTTAATACCCCTGACACTTTCAGTGCCAGTGTGTACTCCCTGGTATGATATTCAGAGATGTAAGAATAACCTCTCTGAAACTCTTGTCCCTGATTCTGAGTGGTAAAAAAGTAATTGAGTCCATGCAGTCCATTTAAAATCACTCAGTGATGTTCTCCTATAAAGCTATTTGCACAAGAGAAAAAAAGGCTAACTCCAGTTTTTCAGGTGACTGCTATTCTGAAGTCAGTTTCACATTATATACAGGTTATAAAATCGGTTTCCTTAAATTTAAATTTCCTGAGTTTAAATTGGAAAAATGTGCACCTCACTTTGGAATATATATGAAAGCTTTTGTGCCTTCAGTACTAAGATTTAATAATTAATCCAGTTACTCATCATTGAGGAGGTATCATTTGACATTGCCTGCATTTGGCTCCTGAAATGGCTAATTAAATTCAAAATGTGGCTTGCGTTCTTCTGATTGCACTCTTCAAAGGATGAATGATCAAGTACAAATAATTACTGCTTGGGCCGTGCCCACTATAAAATTGTGCCAAAGTACACATTAAAAGAGAAGGAAGTTCCTGTGCTTCAAAACAATTCCAGCTAGCTGCTTCTAGTCAGCTTCTGTGAAAATGTTTTGCCTCCTATTTGGTCAGTTCCGTTAGGGATTCAAAAACATTTGGAAAAACAGAAGGCGTTTCAACAGTTGGTGTTTGCTGTTCTAAGATAGATTTGGATTCAATGACAATAGTAGGTGAGTTCTCAAATTTAAACTTACTTGCGTCAAATACACTGTTATCTCCAGAACAGTTGTTGATTTAACCTTTTCCAACTATTTTTCATAAAAGAGTAGCTAAGAAAAATTGAAGTATATGAACTGGTACTTAATTTGAGGTTTTTGTCCCAAATGTCTCTTCTCCAATGGAAAAGTTCTCTCATAAGTAATGGAAAGCATCCTGGATGCTTGTCACCTCTGGGGAGTGAGTTTGTAAACATTAATGTGGCAGGACAGGCTGTGCTTGCAAGATCAAAAGTACTTGATGTGTTCTACTGTTGCTGGAGGATTGTAGGTGAATGTGAGCTTTAGGAAAGTTTTTGAGAAACTTTATGTAGGAAGCCTGCAAACAGCCTTTCTTGCACTGCTGCAGAGCTTTAAAAGCTCTTCCTTTTTTTATGCTTTCAACTCCAAAATGAGAACAGAGTAAAGTCAAGGCAAGATTAAAATAGGGGTCACTTTTTTCCTTAAGTTTTTCCTTTGCCAAGTCACCCAGTGACACAGTGTCTTTGGCTTGTGCTAACCAGTTGGGCATTTCTGAAGCTCTGTGATACAGGGTTACAAGAGGACAGAGGGATTTCAGATATTCCTGAGAATTTCTTAGGAAATATGACGTAGCCATGTGAATTTTTCACTTCATTCTTATTGTTCCTTTGTTTTCGTTGCAGCAGTCTTTACCACTTTAATTCATAAATTAAAGGAATTATTTTAACAGCTTTTACAGATGTTCTTACACAAACTGACCCGCAATGAAAAATGCAAAAATCAGGTTATGTAGTTGCTTTCACTTCTCAATTTTTGGACAATGTGCACTTGGTAAAGTTACCTCTGCAGAATCTTTACCACTTAGCATACTTTGTATATGTTTGTGTATAATAATTTTTTTCCCAGATTATCACCTTTGAATTGGATTAGTGTGCATTGATTTTGTTTTCTAGAACCGTCCTCTGCAACTGAGTAATCAAAAATAAAAAGCAGTGGGGAAGGGAGATTGGGAGAAATAATGGGAGTATGTATTGAGATCTCAGAAATTACCTGAAGTTCTGTTTTCTGTAGTAGTGCAGGGAAAGCAAAACCTGAATGGTTTCTTCAGAAAGATTCGGAAGGGGACACACCTTCACTTATCAGCTGGCCCTCCAGGTATCATAAAACATAGCTGTGTGGCTAACAATCAGACTGCAAACCCCCCCTTCTTTCCTTTTACTCTCTACTTTTAACACTTGCCTTTAATTTTCCTTTAACAGCAGCAAGTAAGAAAGTGGTGGTTTTTGTGAATAAAAAGCCTGTGAAACTTTTCTGAAGCATCTGCTTTTATTCTAACTTAGAACCAATTGGTATTTTGGTGAAGAAGTACAAATTCCCCAATTTTCTTCCACAACTACTATCATCCTGGCTTCCACTAGATTTTATAACTTCTTATTTTATCTCATTTTGTGCTCTGCAAACCAGCATATTTTTTACTGTACACCCTCCCATCTTAGCATTCCCTACAAGTAACTCCTTGAATTCCAAAGGAGATGGTACAAGAGAAGTGAAAGAAAAATTACATGGAAAAGTAAAACAAAATCATGGTCAAAGCTACAGGCAGCTGCTTTCTCCTGGTTTGGTAACATTTACAGTAAGCCCACCATGAAAAGCATTGCAGGAAGACTGTTTTTCATGTTCCTGGTTAAAGTAATACCTATAACCCAGTACTAACATTGGTGTGGTTGTTCTGGAGAATGCTTGGTACATGTAGTTCAAAGCATACTTCTTCAGACTTAACACACTTTATGTGCTTAAGCAACTTTCCCTGACAAGTGCATCAATCTTCAGAGGTAAGAAGCACCACAATGTTAGAAAGAGTGGTGTTTCAAATAACTTTGGATATCCTGAATTGTTCTCTTAGATAATTTGCCTTTTTTCCCTCTAAATCTTGCTTTTTTATTTTTTCTTAATGATGTGAACTCCAAAAAGTCTGTTGGTAGCAAGCCTGGAATTGCACATACTTTGAGCTGGATTACTTACTTTCAAACAGTAGTTTGCTAGCTTGACTCTCTCTCTTTCCTCAAAACTAAAATTATTTTTTCATACCCATTTGTGAAGGGAGGAAGTACAGGGCTTTCATTTTTAATACTGTGTGTGTTATCTACAGACACTCACCCTGTGAGGTGTCTGAGCCTTGGTGAGGCTGTGAAAGTGCTGGAGAGCTTTACCTGCAGCAGTAGCCCCAGAGCAAAGGCTGCCCCCAGCTGCACGTGCTTGCCTCCCACTGTGCTGCTGTATTCCATTTAGAAAGGTTAAATAAAACTCTGTTTTGCATGGATGTTGCACAAGTCCAGAGGTGTTTCTAGAAAACACACTCAAGTAAGGTAACTTTTGGGAACAAGGTTTTTTTGCAAGTTTTGCATGTCAGAATGTAATGAAACATTTTAAAACAGAGTTCCTTTTACAGTTTTTAAATGCCTTTTTCCCTGCAAGCTCTCTGAAGAACAACAGCCATGCCATAGTTTTGCTTTTGGGTTTAGGACTTGCCCTTTCTATGTGTTTATTCACTTACTGAAACAGGATACACTACATGTGATTTTTCAGGTGTCTTAAATGATATACAAAAACACAAGTAAACCAGTCTCTGGCAAAATATCTTAAGGGCTAGGTGGAGATAACATGGTTTTTTCACCCCTTTCCCCAATGCAACAACGTCTTGGTATGACTTAAGCTTCCCAGCTTCAAACATCTGGCTGCGTACACAACTGCCAGTAGAATTGGCAATTTCAGGCTGAACCCAACACTCTGATAATATAAAAAAGCAGTTTTGATCATCTTGTGTTTTTGAGACTATGGGTATGTGCTGTTTGGCAAACGCACTTGTGATCTCATGAGAACATACTGTATGTTCCCAGAGCTTGCACAGTTACCTTCTCAGGAGTCATGCATGTCCATGGCCCCTGAATCACTTGACTGTTTTTGAGCAGTGTTGCTGCTAAGACTTGGGGGGAGGAAGGGGTTGCATCATAAGATTGCTTTATTTTAATGCGTTTTTTTTATTTTACTACAATGTTGCTGTCTGTACCCACAGTAGGTGTCTGTGTTCCTTTCCAGATTGGGTATTGCTGTTCACAGCTTTAATCCTTTTTCTTTCTTAAAGAGTAAAAGTTAGAGAGAAATTGGTGAAAGAGGAAAGTGCTCGTGGAAGCCCTGAACTTGTCACAGACACAGTATCTCAGAGAAAATCCCATCCAGTGCCAGCCCACTACATGCCTCTTCAGACAGAAACGTCTGCCTTTGATAGGGTTATAAATCAGCCCGTCAGTTCTGTCCGCCAGCCAATCCATGGCTATATCCAGCCTGCTGGCATTGCTCACACAGCTCAGCTGATGGCAGCAGAAGAACCAGCAAACAGCCCTGCTGGCAGCCTGCTCCCGACAGACAGCGCCAGCCTCGGAACAAAGTCCTCAGCAGCCACTGCCTCAGAGAGTGAAAGGAAGGAAGCACCCGGTTACGGAGCGAAACCTGCTGAAGAAGATTCCTTGGAGGGTGAACAGGCCTCCAAAGGCAGAAGGCCCATTCTGCCATCCGAGATTCGCAAGCAAGGGAAGAACCATGAAGGCCTCTTTGGTGGAGGAGAATTGGAGACCCCTGTGGGGAGCTCCTCCTTTGCAAGCAAGCCGAAAGTTAACTCAGAAGTTCAGAGGGAGCTGGAATGCAATAAGAGGCAGGCCCCAGAGCAGCAGTTTAAGACCCCTGAGAACGTAGAAAGGAGTGAAGCTGTTATGTACATACAGAGCGGATCTGTACTGCAGCCTGACAAGGCAAAGGCTCCTGTTTGGAAAGTGTCAACAAAGCATAAGGTCCTGACTCGCTCCATGTCTGACTATACTGTGACTACTAAGCTAGAACCTTTTAAAAGTAAGGAGAGCATGGAAGCAAATCCACCAAATGGTGAGATTGGCATGGTTGACACAAAAGTCTCTGTTGCCCAGCTCCGTAATGTCTTTCTGGAGTCTGCTAATGCCAACAAGAAAACGGAACTGTAGGTGACATTTCACTCGTATTTTCGTGTGAAACTTGCACGTCCTTGGCAAAATTACACCCACTCAACAGCAGTTGTTGTTCGGCACTTAAAGCACACAGCTTAGCTCTCACCAGTGTGTACCGGAGGCTGAGATGGTTTGAACCCTGCTTTTGTGCTTCTGCTTGCTAGTGCGAGTTGTGATGTGGGGTAGCTGGAATGTGTTCGTCTGCGCATGGACCCGGAGGAGCATGCAGAGTGGTCTCTGGGGAGTTGTTGAGATGCTTACATCTATGTTTTACTTCTCTCTCCTATTTTCTTTCCTATGCGCTCTCTCTCGTGCGATTTGAAAGTGAATCTCGGTTTGAGCTGTCGGCAGCAGGTAGTACTGTGTCTGCCAATGGGGACCGTGGGCCACGAAAGGCGAGGCGCTATTTTACTCCTGGTGAAAATAGAAAGACTTCTGAGAGATTTAAAACTCAGCCTATAACATCAGCAGAACGAAAGGAGACAGATAGGTAGGCACGTGCGTAGCTCTGTGTAGCATTCTGGAGCAGGTGGATATTAACAAGGTTGGGACAAGATTTGTCCATATGTTAGAATAAATGTTTGCAAGGTTAATGTTTGTCTTTAAAAACAATTTATTGTAGCTTCTTACAAAATTAAATCCAAACCTCTCCCCCCACCAAAACCAATTTTGTTGCAAATTCCTCCCATTTGAAATAATGAACAGTGAATCATCATAAAGTACTGTAGCTGTCTGGTTCCAATGTTAAATGCTTTTGGCTTCATATGAAGGGTTTCCTTTCCATCTACTCTGCTCTATCATTTACTCTCATTGTAAACCACCAAAGATACCTTTTTATGTTAAAAAGCTGGTAGCAAATCATAGACTTTTATTTTCTGCAAGGTGGGCTAGAAATAATTTTCCTTAAGTTTGGTTGCAATTGCTTGCATTTATGCTTTATTAAAGGATGTTCCCAAGTGGACACTGCTGAAACTTGAAAAACAGATAAATTCTCCTGCTACTTCAGATTGAATTTGAATTTCATTTTTGATGTCTTGTTTCCAGCTAACTTTTTTCTGTTTGATAATTTTCCACTAGGTCAATTTTGTATGCAGAAATACCAACTGCTGACGGTATGTTGCTGTACTGTTTTCCAAGGAAGAAATGGGCTTTGATGTGTTTTATTTTGTTTTAACTAAAGAACTGTTTGATAATAAAAACAAAATCCACTTGAAAATATCTTTACCTATGATATATAGTTGAAATGCCCCTTTTCCTTGGGCCATATCTACTACAGACTTGATTTCAATCTCATTTTCAGTCCAAAAGTCTGTCTTTGGACACCAAACTTCAAATGGGAGTCAAGCGGAGAATTGCTTGAAACTTTTCTATATAGTTGGGGTTGGGTTTTATCCTCATTTAGACAATAAATAAGCTAGCTGTTGGGAAAAAAAATTAATCATTGGTCAGTTTGAATCACTGGTCTAGGACTTATAATTTAAAGAAAGCCTGTAGTATATTGTGAAACTGATGTTGTTAACTTGTTTTTTGGCTAAGGAAGTTGCAAAATGCAGGTTATTAAATTACAGAATTCAGTCTGCCATCTTACTCTCTTTCCCTCTTGTCACCCTTGGCAAGTCTGGCACAAATTAAGTAGGTAATCTCATGAGTAGCTATATTTAGATTTAATGCCTTATGCTATTTGAAAGCTGATATTCCTTGCAGCTCTGAGATGCTGGCTCTTGGATCTGGAGGATGCTGATTTCAGCTCCTGAGGATACCAATTTAGCCTCTGAGAAATGTGGACACAAGGTGGTGATCAGAATGGCCAGCTAGTAGAAGATAGATGTTCAGTACTCTTCACTCACCTTAAGGCAGTCTTTATTTTCTTAGTCCATGTGTTCTCATAGACTGATGCAATAAGTTTGATTATTCATCAAATTTGTTTTGATAGTTTGAAAGGACTTCAACTGTCCTAAAGACAAGTCTTTTGTTTGCAAATCATGTCAGACTACGTGTCAGACTGTATTGCTCATTTGATGCAATACATGTAAAAACCAGTAAAGTTTACACAGCTGTGTTCACAATAAGTTTTTTGTTAAATGTGAGAAACAGCCAGCTTATTTGCTGGTTTTTAATTATTCATATTAAAAAAGTATTACTCTTAATATGAGATTGATTCATTATGTTCAGCCTCCTTTTTTTTCTCTTTGTGTAGATGAAGAAAAATTGGATGACCGAGCTAAACTAAGTGTCGCTGCAAAGAGACTCCTTTTTAGAGTGAGTATTGCATTGAATTAAACATTTCAAATAGAAGATGCTGAAGGAACCCACAGTGCATTAGAATGAAGTATACAATGCAGTTAACCAAGTTCAAGCTGCATAACTTTTGTTTTTTTACTTCATTCCCTACCTACACAGTAGACCTGTTGCCTGCTTTAAGAATGTCATTTAGAGAGAAGTGTATAGTTAGTTTTAATTCCATGGTGCATGCTGTGTGGTTGCATCTTGCTTCTAATTCAGAGATGGGCATTTGGGAACTTCACTGCTGTGCATGCAAGAAAGCTAAGAATAAAGAATTGTTTCAGAACTTTTCTTCCATGGTTTTAATTATGACATATGTCCTGTTAGGAAATGGAAAAATCATTTGAAATGAAAAATATTCCCAAACCACCTAGCAGAAGTTCGGCAGTAGAGAGGAGGCTGCGGCGCCTTCAGGACAGGTCTCACACACAGCCCATCACCAGTGAGGAGGTGGTCATTGCAGCTACGTAAGTCTGGTGCCTCTGTTGGCTCTACCTCTGGCTCCTGCTTTCAAATCTGGAAATAAGCTCCATATCTGTGGTGCTTATAACTTTGTAGCGAGGAAAACATTTATTGCTAAGGGCCTTGAGAGCCACAGGGGAAACTATTGAAATTCCTTTTTAAATGTAGAGGGACTAGTAAAGCATTACTTGTATGAACTGTAATTTGGCAGGAAGTTTAGGAACCTGTGGATTAGGTAAATGAGATTAATCATAGCATTGTTTCATAACCCAAATGAATAAGATAGCTTGTGCTGAGGGAAATCTGCACAATTTCTTATGGAATGTATGTGTCTTGGGGAAAACTTTTTACACCCTGAAATCTCAAAGGTACTTTTTGGAAATGCTTTTCTTGCACTGTACTCGTATATCATGACATTTTCCTGAAAAAGGAAAAATCATTTTGGGAGGGGAAATTAAACAACAGTGAATTGAATGGATGTTCACCTAATGGTCAGATGTTAACTTACTTCATGGGTTAAGAATAACTTGAAGAGACAGCCTGTTTGCTCCTCTAGGTCTTTAGTTCTTTCGAGATACTTGGAATTACTTTGCAAATGGCACAGCAGATAACTCAGTTAATTAAAAATGGTTGCTGTTTGGTTTTTTTCTGTTTTGTTTTGGTTTGGTCTTTTCTGTAGTTAACACTTAATGTATTGCTTTTCTTAATGCTTTTTTCTTCTCTCTCCCTGTGAATTTTCCCTCCTTGGCAATTCTTTAAAGTGAAACTACCCCTGCTTCACGTTCTGTGAATACCCACACAGTAGTGACAAGAGTACCTAGTCCCACTGTAGTTAAGAGCACTGTACAACCTACCAGGTACTTGGGGGGTAAACATGCATGTTACATGGAGCACAAGATTCCTCAATAGCAGATGCATCTTTAAAGTCTTGAATGCCTTTTCAATGTGTCAAGTGAATACTTGTTTCAAGAATATTTAAAACATTCATCAACTTCATTTATGTTTGCATGATAAAGCAATGCAGCTTTTTTTTGTCAAGTGTCTGTTTTCAGGACCCTTCTAACCACACTTAACCTGTTGTAGAAGCTTATTCTTCTTCTGAAAGAAATTAATTTGCATGTGAGCAAACATTGCAGAACCCTCTTTGCTCTTGTAATTTTTTGTATGGTAATATCATCCTGAGATGAAAATAGCACAGCTGAGTGCTTGATTTCACAAGCAGTACATGTCCTTTGTCTGTCTCTACATGTATTTTTTTAGCTTACAAAATTAAAGGAAATATAAGAAATTGCACCACCTATAGGTAAAGTTGCAGAATACTGTTCTGAATGAGAGAATTTTAGCAGAGACCATGACAGAAAAAAAAAAATAATTAGAGAATACTACTAATTCCATAAATGTGAAAGAAGTTGAACAATAAAATCTTTCATAGTAAAGGTGAATAAAATACATTTTTGTAGAGACAAAAGCAATTACAGCTTTTATGGATCAATATGTCTGCCTTCAGCATTGGTCAATTTTCAAAATCAATGGACTGTGTTTCAAAAGCAATTTTTATTGTTGATTTATCCCAGATAATTCAAAACAAAAGACAGTCTGAAATCTGTTGCATTTCAGATTAGAAGAGTCATTGCAATTTATTCTAACTTAAAAGCAGCACAAACTTGGAGTTTAAGTCTGTCTTTTAAATGTTTTTTATCATATACGGTCCACAAATTGCTTTCAATAAAATTGAACTTTATATAAATTGCACTGAAGGACCTTAATGGCATCTTAAATGTTTCTCCATAGCTCTATGCTCTGTATAAAGAGATTGTCTGGAAAATCTCTCTTCAATCTTGAGTTCCCTCGTAAAAAATGTTGTGTCCTAATCAAATGAATTCATTAATGAAAATGTAACTTTTTTTTAAATCTTCAGCTGTTGAATTAGAATTCATCATGCCAATGTTGAACCACTGCATACCCACTTAGGCTGCTACATTACATTGGCTATTGTGCTTCACGTGCAGATCTTCTGCTTCTGTCAGGTTGAGATTTTAAAACTGCACGATGTCTTCTTCAAAACTAATTTCCAGTTCTGCTTCTTCAGCTTGCAGGCATCAGCACACCAAAAAATTTTAGCTAAAGAGGAGATAAGAGCAGCCAAAGAGGCGATGGGGCAAGATCAGTCTGAGGAGCCAGATTCTTCTACCTTAAGCTTGGCAGAAAAGATGGCTTTGTTTAACAAACTGTCTCAGCCAGTATCCAGGGCCATCACCACAAGGAGTCGGGGAGATCTGAGGCACAGGAGAATGAATGCTCGTTACCAGACTCAGCCAGTCACTCTTGGAGAAGTTGAGCAGGTAAGTGCCATCGTAGCTCCTTTGCATTTCTTTTTATTGGAGAAAACAGCTTCAGTGTAAGATACCATAAAGGCTGGCCTTTCCTTTGCTCTGAGCTACACACAGAGGAAAAGGTTTGTCAGGAAGCTGCCTTCTGACATCGAACATTTCCTGAAGTGTTCAAATTTTTTGGTATGGTTTTCTTTTTTAAGTAATTTGAGCAAATATCAACTTCCTGCCTAGTGCAAGCTGTACCTTTCACAGTCTGTGTCACTTCCACAAGAGTATTACATGTTGTCTAAAAGTAAATTCCTGATCAAAGGTGTAAAAAACTGAGACACGCATCATTTTGCTTTAGGTGTATTTTCAGGGCATTTTTGAGCTTTGTCATATGCAGTTTTCAGGCTCTTTCCTGAAAGCACAATATATTTCTGTTATTAGTAAGGACATAGTCTGTCATTTTCCTCGGGGAGGAGGCATTGATTTTTATCTGTATTTTTTTTCCCTAAAAGCAGAATACTTTTGAAATTCAGGAAGTCAAAGAGAAATTATTTAATCTGCAGTGAAATTTGGCTTCCTGTTCTGGAATACTTCATGTAATTGGAATTGCAAAGGAATGCCTTTTTAGTAAAGCCTCAGCATAAGGTGGCCCAGAAGTCGTCTTTTAGATGTCTTCACAATAGCAGAAACAGCAGTCCCTTTGCATTACAGCTTTGAAAGAAATCACTTTAACAGTGAAGCACAGCTCCTGTGCTTGTCATATTTCTATGTGTTTGGATAAATCTGAGTGTTAGAAAGTTCCTACCCTTTTCTTTCTATATGCTTCATTCATGATTATACATTTTCCACATTTTATAATAACAGGATAGTGAGGAATCAGGATTTCTCTAAAGATATTGGTGCAAGGCTGTACAGATTATAATTGTACTTTATGCCTACTTCGTTTGCCCGTGAAGTCGTAATAAATGCTTGACAGATTTATTTAAGAAAGGTTTCCAGACCTTACATAGTCCTTTTTCCATTCACTCTCCCTGTGCCAATCACTGTCACAGCATGGCCTCTTTCATGGTTGTGTCACCAACTTGTTTGGGGCCAGTGCCGTGGTGAATGGAAAAGGGCTGAAGCAGATGGGGAAGAAGTGACAGTCACGTTACTTTGTCAGCCTTACAGAGCAAACATGCTTTTCAAGCAAGGAAAATCAAGGGAAGCATGTTGTGTCATCTTTCTGAACCTAGCAAATGAAATCAGGGTTGACTCTGAAGCAAGCTCAATGGGAATGTATTTTCAAAAAGACTTTCAACAGTGAACTGTTCATTGGTATGTTGGGGGGTTTTGAGATGCAGCTATGTTTTTTCTAGGAAGAAGCAAAAGAGAGCTCTCGAAATAGATAACTAGAGGTTATATTCCCAAAATGCATATTTGAAAATGTAAATGTCTTGTTGTTAAAGCTGAATTCACTTTTCTGATCTCCTCTAAATTTCTAATTCTGATAGATGCAATGGAAAAAAAATAAACTGGTAAATATTTTCTTAATCTTGTTTGAAATCTTTGAGCTAACATAGTCTTTGCTCTGTTTCCCAGTTTTCTTAGTGAATGGCTGTTGTCTGTGTTTTATGGAATCTGCATGCACTTTTTAGGTTCTGAGCTGATCTTTTCCTACTGGTGTGATCTTGTCTGTCCTTTTACACACTGTTCGCTAACTCTGCAGTTTAAGTAAACAACAAAAAAAACCCTCTCCAGATAGATATGTGTTTGTCACTCTCTTTCATAGCTTTCCTAGCTTCTCCTTTGGAGAAGATAAAGCTCTGCATGTCAGAAAAAAAATGCATCTTAACTGCATCTAGGAAAATTTTACAAAATTATTATGTTAGAAGAGTAGAAAAGATAGTTGTCCCATCATGAGGGCTGGCAGAATAAGCTTGGAAGTGTTTTTAATGTGCTTCTTAGGCTCAAATACTTTGCTCATGACAGCCAATGTTTATATTTGAAAAAGTCCTGCATGAAGGTGATTTATGTGGAGGGAGCATCAGGAATGTCTGCTCTGGGTTAGGAAAGCACGGAAAAGTCTCTCCCTGGCACTCAGTGGTCACCAGAGCTGGGAGCTGCAGAGCTGTGTAAGAGCGGAGCTGTGCCAAAGCTAATGAGTCCTGCTGAGATGCAGAGGTGATTAGCCTGGGCACATGGCATGTCAGCTGGCATCTGGAACCTGAACTAATTCCTTCCTGCGCTGCTGCAGGTCCTGAGCTCCAACACAACATCAGGTTGCATGTTCCACACACGCCTCTTGTTACTAAAGATGTTGCTGTTCACATGCAGTTGTTTTTACCTTGAGTGGAATAACCCATCTGCAGACAAATTACAGGGACATTGTTGCTTTCCTTACCTGTTCTAGTCTGTACTGATAGATTACAAGACTTACATGAAAACATTCCTTGGATGAACTGCTGTGATAAGGCTGGGTTTTGAAATTGATAATTTCAGAGCTTGTAAGTCCTATTTGGCTTTTGTGGATTTTGGTTTGTTTGTTTTTTCCCTTCATAGGTACAGAGTGAAAGTGGAAAGATCGCTCCCCTGTCATCTGCAGTTGCAACATCGATTTCAGCCATGGCCTCTGCCCTGGCTCCCTTGTTTGGGGACCTGCCCGGGAAGCCGGGCACTGATGGTAGAGGCAGTGCTGCCACCAGGTTCCACCCTGCAGCAGAAAACTTGGATTCATCAGGAAAACACACACACAAGTCAGAGCAGTGGCAACCCTCAATGAAAGCACTAGAAAGCAGAAAAGCATCAAAGAAACATGAAGAAGAAAGAAAGAGGTTTCTAGCACATGAAGCTAATGAAATTAAAAAGTACAGCTCCTTTGAGGATGAAACCACACATCCTGTTCCTGAAAAAACAGGAGACCACCATAAAGAGACAACATACAGCTTCCTGAGGAAGGGCAGCTTGGAACTGTTTGGTTCACAAGCACTTTTTCAGCCTCTGGAACAGAAGGAAATCGATACTGGCATGCAAGGTAAATGGGAAGACAAAAAAGGCCAGTCCTTTGAAGAAAAGGTGGATTTGGAAAGTGTTATGAAAAGCAAGACTTGGCAAAGAGGTGTGGTAATTGCTTGCTGTTGGTGTAGTCTCATTCAGCAAATGGTGTTTCAAGCTTTATCAAGGCTGGTTGTTTCCTTTTTCTAAAACTGCTTAGAAGTACAGAAATATCTGTGAAGTGTTAAATTTTAAAAATAGAGGTTTGTTTTTTTAATTCTTTCAATTTTTCAGTCTTTAAAGATGGCTCAGTTTTACTCAGATGTATTTACTTTAAAAGAAGTGGTATTATATGCTGAAGCTAAGATTTATTCTTTCTGGTTTTGCCCTTTCTCCTGCCCTCCAAAATTCAGAGCAGACTAAACTTGCTGCTCTGAGTCAATTATCTGCCCTTAATTTTTGCCTTACTGTGCATATAGAGTTATGAATTACTTACACAAGTGCATACATAACTAGGAGTGGATAATTTTCAGATAATTAATTTTGCAAAAGTAGTATTATTTTCTCTTTGATATGGTGATGAAATACAAACCAGGAAATTCTCAGAGCAATTACATCTTTATATGCACAGCATAATTTAAACTTAAAAAATAAACTTGCCTATCTTTAAGTAAAGTACTTAGGAAATAAACTGTGAATTTGGTCATTTCATAAGTTCTATTCTGCTGAATTTAGAAGGATTTTGTGTTCCTTTTCTGTTTTATTGTGATGGGTGACAGCATCACACTACCCTGTAGCACTTAAAGCATTTCTGTGTTCATCCTATGAAGTTAATATATTTTGAATTTAATGGTCTTCACACAGGCCTAGAAAGGAAGGTACAGTTCTGCCTGTATGCCTCTAAAGCAGTATCCATTCTGTCCAATTAGCCTTTGATGACTGCAGGGGAGATGGAGACTGGGATATAATAGGAGCAGTCATATATCAGAGGGGTGTTGTGCTTATAACATTTCAAAAAGAAAAATGGAGATCACTTCTATTTCTTTAAAGATAACTGTAATAGTGCATTTATCTTTCTTCAAGGCAGTTTTTTGCTGTGGTCTAATTGCTACTTGAAAAAACAAAACCCAAAAGACCCCCCAACACCCTCCTAGAAAATAATACCTCTATTAAGCTATTAAATGTCCTAGTATGCTACTCAAGCATTAAACTGCTTTACCAAATAGTTCATTTTCTTGTTTAAATTTTGTCTGCTTCTCTTCCCCCTGCTCTTTGTTCCCAGTCACTTTCATGTGTTCGTTTTCCTGTTGGTGTGATGAGGCGAGCAGCAGTTTGTGCCTCACCCACGTGAAGTTCAGAATTGTGTATTGAACATGATGTTCTGTGGCTTCATGTGAACTTCAGTCACAAATGGCTAGTCCCTGTAGCAAGTAATGCTGCACAATTAATCTTTGTGCTCTAGCTCAGCCAATTAATCTTTGTGCTCTAGCTCTCCCTGTAAGAATAGTATGTGATATGAATGTTTAAAATACAGATTTGCTTCTTCATGTTAGTAATGTAAAGTGTCTTTGAGAATAGAACTAATTCAGCACTTCTCTTTTGAATGGTCAGACCACGCTGAGCCTTCCTCTGAACTCACCAGCACATCAGCCATGAGGACAGTTTCACAAACAGCAGCTGCAGCATCCTGTAGACTGCAGGAGCTCTCTGAACAATTGGAAGGCAAATTTTATAAGAATTCCTGTGAGATGTATTCCATGGGAGAGAGCAAAGCACAAACAGCTGAGGATGTCCTCGATAATGCCAGCAAAACGATGTCAATTAAGGAAAGGTACTTACATTTCTCTTTCTTTTTTTAATGATCCCTCTAAATTCAGTTATTATATTGATAATGGTATAAAAAGTTTTAAAAATGTTTCTAAAAAAGCTAAGTAGTAATTACTAGGCTTTATTATTACTAACAGCAGAAACATGCAGCTAATCTGCCTGACATGCTTATAAAGCAGATGATGGTGAATGAGAATTACCATTCAAGAGAACATAATAACCTGATTTTGGAAGAGCTACCTGAATAATCAATGAATATTTCAGAAAATTAAAGTTGTAAAGTATACATGTTCTAACTACACTTATATACTCCATATACTTCTCCAGGTTCTGCTTTCAGCTACACAACAGATATAGTGTGATTCTGTTTTATTTTAATAACTCTTTCTTCTTGGAGTCTACAGGAGTCCCTTAAATAAGCTGACTAGAGGGAGTCACAGATAGACTCTGATATTGCCCCACTACTTCAGAAGTGCCTGGTTGCCATTTTGACTTCTTGGAATTTACTGTAGGGATTTTAAAAGGATAGTAAGTTGGACAGGTTTATAGGAGTACTAGAAATACTTTTTCCAACCCAAGATCATTCTGATCTGAAGCAAAATGTTAAGTCCTGCACTTGTGCAGAGAGTGGGAGTCCAGGATTGAAGTGCCAATAGCTGCTGTAGTACTTGTAAAAGTTTTCCTAACTTAGTTAAAACTTTGAGAGTATAAACTCAGTCCCAAACTGGTAGCAGTCCAGTGAGTGAATTACGATTATTTGGCCTATCTTTGCTTCAGCTTTCCTGCTGAAAGCAGAGCCAATTAATGAAAATAACTGCCTGATTAAACTTTCACTGTGTAAAAGTATTCCCTCTCTTAATGAGGGGAGTGTGATATTGGGCATTCTGAACCTTTTTTTTTAAATGTAATTCCAAAGTTTGCTTCTCAAATTCATGTGTTTCTAGGAGGTATGTGAGTCATTCTGGCTTACAAGGATCCCCACTCCCTGTCAACCCCTTTAAACAAGGGGCTGCAGGGGCAGCTACAGCAGCTGTGCACTCTTAGTGCCCTTTCTGAAGGCTGTACTTACCTTTTTCAGTTTACTATTGTTTTGTTTAAAGCAACTTTCATCCCCTTTCCCCATCCCCCTCCTATAAATATGTCAATTGTCTTGGCAGATGAGGTTTAAGACCAATAACTTCTGGTTTATAGGTGGTAAATGATCTACCATCCCTGATCCTGGTGGAGTGAAAGAGGTTGGAGGGAAGATCCAAGTTTTAGTTGCTGTTTCAGTCCTAACTTCAATGCCTCAGCTGAGTTGATCTCTGGAGGAACTGAAGCCTATCAGTCACACAATCAGGAACCACTTTTGTTAGAACTCCAAGACTGTGTACTCAGTCCCAGAGCTGACAAAAAGAAATACTTGCTGTCTTGTCAGGAGTTTGTATACCCTGATTCCACAAGCATCTGTAAATGACTGAGCTTGTATCAAAATGTTTTAGCCTACCAAAATACCACAGTAGTCTACTTCTTGTCCCAGAATAAAAAGACTACAACCACTAAGTTTCTTTTGCTTGGCTGCAGGTCATGCCAAGTATTCATAAACATCAAAGAACATTTCTGCTAAAGATTAACCATTACACTTGGATTTCTTTTTCCTCTTACATTCACTAACTTCATCTTCCCATCCAGTGGATTTTTCTGGCTGTGTCAGACATTCTTTCACCTTATGGAAGAACAACTTTTCCACACATGAAATAGTATTTGGGCAGGATTCATGAATGCTGGTCTGGATGAAAGTGATTTTCCACAACGGCTTGCTTCACTGAACTAATACCATCCTCGCAGAGTGAATGTATGGCTGGCGTTTTCAGAATTGCCTATATTATATAGAAGAATGAAAATAATGATTTTTTAAGGAGGAAAGACACCTATACTCTCTTCTCCTGTCTCTGTGCATTTATTGAGACCAAAGGCTGCCCTGTCAGCTCAACTGTAGAAGTCAGCTGCATGCCATGATCACCATTTTAAAAAGCTACATCTGATTAATTTCTGGTGAACCTCTTGCCATCATTCTCACTTT
Source organism: Haemorhous mexicanus (assembly GCF_027477595.1). Taxonomy (NCBI): domain Eukaryota; kingdom Metazoa; phylum Chordata; class Aves; order Passeriformes; family Fringillidae; genus Haemorhous; species Haemorhous mexicanus. The sequence continues at coordinate 15,272,163 of NC_082341.1, read as the reverse complement.
CTCAGGAAAAATCTAGCCTAAACTTAGTTTTCAACCTTTTTTGATGTGTGGATGCCTGAGCAATACTTTTTTAGATAGTCTGGTTCCCACTATACTGAATTTATGCACTCTTTTAGCAGTCAACTTCCTTTCTGTAGCTATATATCTCATATTGCCCTCCAGGATTTACGATTTATCCAAAAAGAGCTGGTCAAGTGCAGCCAAGGGAGAACATGTGAAAACCAAGCCTATGTCCAGTTTATTCTAGCTCAAGGAGACAGCTAGCAACTAAGATACTAAAATATTGCCACAGAAGAAAGACGTGTCATTTAGGACATTTTTTGCCAAGGCCTTCCATGCAACTCTCTTTGTTTAGGCAAAACCATTGTTCAGATCTCATTTCTGTTTTCCTTCAGTATTCACTATCCAGCATTTTGCTTTCAGCTCTGAAAGCTTTTGCTTTGAGGCCACCCTGACACCTCTGGGATGAGGATCATTCTGTCTTGATGTCACATAGTCTATCTCAGTAGCAGGTGAAAGAAGTTTGCAGAACAAGCTGTCAAAGATGGGCAGACATACTAAAAGCTTTTTCTTTCAAGAAAAGAGTAGAACTTATTTTCTTCATATTGGAAAAGGAGCTTTTGGAGGCAAAGGTTGTGTGTCTACTGTGAAAGTGAATAAATAAATGAATAATTCATATAAAGTGAATATATTAATGCATTCATATAAAGTGAATAAATAATGAATAATCATTCATTAGTCGCTGTGAAAGTCACTAATGAATGATTATTCATTATTTATAAAAAGTGGAAAACTAGAGGTATTCAATGAAACTAGTAAGCAGCAGGCCTTAAACAAATGTAAGGGTTAGACCTAATATTTGCCTTATTTTCTAAGACTTTCCAAAGAATAAGCTGCTCTGTAGTGCTGAGCTTGTGGGTTTACTTTTAAGAACCAATTCAGTAGTTCTTGCATCTGTGTTCATCCAAAAGGGTGTCCTCCATTCTGTTGTTGCTGAGTCAGGGCAGTCTGACATTACTGCCACTTTCATTGTCCAGAAGAAATGCATGGCTTTAGGTTTTAGACAGCAGTGAAGTTTTTCTTGGCATACAGAGCATACTTGTTTCTTTTAGGTGGTGATTTCATTGCTCAAAACAGGCAAATGTGTGTTCTCACTTGTAGGAGTCAGTTGTTTCATTACGCATACCAGTGAAGGATGGAGGGCTGCTATGAAACCATCCTTATGGCAGAGAAGAAAACAAAATCTCCAAAGACACAGAAGTATTCTTAGAATTATAGATTTTTCTCCTCCTGATCAAGCAGGCTGGTTGGGTCAAAGGTCTAGAGCAAATATCCTGCAGTAATGTTAGCTTAAAAAACCCCAAAACCCAAGAAATAAAAAACCCACTTTTTTTCCCCTGCCTGCTGTGCTGAGTAGCTGTAAACATTTTTAAAACAAACCCAGCTTAGACCAAAGCTGATCAATATGCCTTCCAGCTTCAATTATCACAGATCATTTCTAAGCAAAACTGACTTGAGAGAACATAGCTACTGAAGGTAACTCTTTGCATGGTGGCAATTCAGTCCCATCTTGGTCTCCTCCACAGTTTTACACATGCATGGATGCACTCCAGAAGATTAGTTCTGGGCAGTGAAATCTTGTGTCCTTTCTGCAAACAATGACCATGACCTCAACTCCTTATTGTGAGTCCTTCTCACCCCTACTCATCCCGTGCTGTGAGGTATGAAGCAACCAGGCAATGTGAAGCCTGCCAGCACTGCCTGCCTGGGCAGGAAGAGAGGAAATAACTGCTTTCTTGAATACTAACATTCTTGCTGCCATTGTATTCTTTAGATTTACTGTTTTCTGCATTCTTAGTTTTTCTCAAGTGACTGCCTTAGGCCCATTTGATCATCCCCAAATAGGTCAGTAGCATGGCTGCATCCCCTGGATTTTTGCAGGAGGCAGCTGCCTGAAACTTGGCTTCTGGCTAGACCTCTTTGGTTCTAGCCTTTCCTTCTCCTCAGAGTTTCCAGACAAGATTTGCTGTGCGGGTAACAATAATCACATCTCTGAAAAAGAATTTCCATATCTTGTGGTCAGAATAGGTTTAACTACTCAACCTGTTCAAACATTGATAGGGTTAAGGGTTTTGTATAATTCTTACTGAAATGCTGTAGATTTGAGAAAGGTATGTCATAAGACCTAATTAAACTAAAAAATTTATTAGGTCAATGCAACTGTTTGCAAAAGTGCTGCAGATACACATTTTATGGATTACTAAGGATGATTTCTGAAGGATAGAAAACTCATATAAATGTTGATTTCTGAGGAAGGTAAACTGAAGATCATCATGCTACTATAGACCTCATATTCCTGACTGACTTCCCCTGTCCCCAAAAGGAGTCACCTCAGGGTTTGTATGGACAAGTATAATTCTAGCAAAACTAATCTACATGTTGTCCCCACTGCAGCCAGTCAGCACTTTGTACTACTTTCAGAATTTTGCTCCTGATTAGAAAACTGTGCTGTGAAAAGATCCCACTTACTGAGATTAATGGTAATCCACATTTTAAATATAAGTCCTCCTTTAAACAAGTTGAATCTTGCTGATAGATTTCACAGCTGCAGGGTAGTTAGCGCCAGGTTATTAGTGCATTGGTGCTGCTGATTTGTGTCACAGCAATGCCTGGGCTAAGCAAGCAGATACAAAGTGATCCCAGGGAGTCTGATAAGTAACCTCAGCCCCTGGAGTTGGAGTGAAAGCAGGAACTGCAAAGTTGTCCTTTGATGTGCCCGATGAGACCTAATTGGTGTGTGCCTGCTGAACAGACCTCTTTCTTCTTAGGCTTTAAAGGAAATAAATTTTTAAGTATTTTTTAATGAGTGCAATGAAGACTGAAGGTAGGATACATATTCTTAACTTTGCACATCTACAGGATAAGTATCCATAGCCAAGCTACTCAAATGCTGTGCCTTAGTGACAGTGGAGAGAAAAAAAGCAGTTATTAATCAGACCTTTTTATACACCTACTGTAGGAGGATCTGTGTTGTACCTTGGTCTCACTTGACTGTATTGGCAACTTCCAGTGATGGTACAAATTAATTGGAGTGTCTGTCTCAGGTCTGGATGTCTGTGTTTTGACAGATGATTGTCATTCAACATGTACAGTATAAGGCTTGGTGTTTGTTTGTGAGCCTTGTATATGTGTATGAAATGTGAATAATTAAGTTAATGCTAGAAAACCTAATTTCAGATTATCTTGAATGCAGCATTAGTGAAACAATAAGGTTATCTTTTGAAGATAATGGGAAGTACAGTGCTTAAAGCTGCCTGTTGGCGTGCTTTTCCTGGTAGGTTGGCATTGCTGAAGAAGAGTGGTGAAGAAGATTGGAAGAGCAGGCTCAGCAAAAAGCAGGAGTATGCAAAGGTGCCTGTTGCTGATCGCAGTGCGCAGATGCAAGAAGTTGAGCAGCTGTTGAAGAAGGTAACTCTGTCCCTATTTGGGAAAAACATCTTGCTTGAAATGCTTTTGCTTTTTGAACATCCATCCAGCTAGACAGGCATGCCTAATATTAGCTGCTAGCTCCTGCTGCTCCTCTTGTTGTCAGGTTTGTTTAAAAACCGATTCTCCCAAAGGGAGAGATTATTTAATGAGGAGGTCTTCACTGTCCTGGGATGTGTAATAGTGCTTACAGTGTCTTCACATCAGAAGATAATGAACTAGTAAGTGGGTCTGTAAGGCTCCTGCAGCATGTACAGATATAAGGATTTAAACCCTTTCTCCTGCCCTCTTCCCTCTCCCCCTTCCACGCCCCCACACTGAAATTGCCTTAATACTTAGTTCTGATGTTTTCTTATGTACGGGTGAGTTTGTAAAAATGTCACATTCCTAACACCATGTTGTTTCTGTGCATACACTGGGTTTTTAACCGGTAATTTTGGATCCTAGAGCTACTGAGGTAATGCATGTACTAGAGCATTCATGAGCCGTTTGGCTTTTGGTTATCTCACATGATCTTTGCTGTTTGTGAATAGCCAGAACTGGCAGGACCAAGATTTTATCTGTCTTACAACAGGTAGTGAACGGAGAGGGAGATGGGTAGAAAGGTGTGGAGGAAAGGGAGATACACATTGTTAGCACTCTGATTATGTCTATACATGAGTAAATTAGGTTGCCCAGCAAGAGTGGATCTATAAATCGGAATAGTTACCACTGAGGATGTGCTACCTGTGCCATACTTGCTTTTTTGGTTCAGTGAAATTTTGTTTCAGACTAAATTTAGCTTGGACCTGTGTCCTGACTGCCTTTAGCAGCAGTATGCTACATGAGGATCTTGGAGTGCACTTCAGGGCTTGGTTTCATGCAAAAGTCATTGCAGTCTGTAGTGTGAACAAAAATGCAGAAAGTGAGGGGGAGATTTGCTTCAAAATGGACTGTCCCCTGGCTCAAAGTACCACACCAGTGGAGACTTGTTTCCCTTCTCAGTCAGATGAAATAGGCTGTCTCAAAAGCCTTTAATTTCTGTAGGAGTACTTCACAGAGGACAGGTGAAAATAAAATTTGTGTTACAAAATTTGCTAGTGGGGATGGTAATCTTTGGATCCAATTATTTAGTTCTTTACTTCTCCTAAATGGTATAGGTAAACAGTAACAAAAAGTCTCCTGTTCCTTCAGTGCATTACAAGTAAGGACATAGTTTATCATTATTGAGGATAAATCTGTGCTTGAACGTGGGAGTCATCAGTTGTGTTAACTGGACAGAGAAGAAAAAAGCTGATTTTTGCAGTTTGGTTTATGGGGTTTGTTTTGGTTTTGCCCTGTGGACTTGTTCAAAAATCCAGCTGCTAGTTTGAAAGACGTCCTAAAGCAAAAATAGTTCCAGGGAGGAAAGCAGAATTGTGGTCACATTTTTAACAGGCTAGTCTCCAAAATGACAACTGTTGAGATCAGATAACAAATGTACTCTAGCTAAAGACAGTGGGGTTGAGAAAAAGCTTTAAACAGCTGCCAAGATTTAGGCAGAGACAAACCCTTTGTTCTCTCTTCTCACCCCTCAGCACCCATACCCTCCCTGCTGCGTTACCATGCGCAGCAAGCACGAGTCAGGCTTTTAAAGCAAGTAAGGGAGCATGAAGTGCTGGAGGGATACAAGCTTTGAAGTGACAGTGCTAGCAGGGGAAGTTTCTGTGACACTGGGTCACCCACTCTGATAGTTCATGTTAGCTCTTGGCTATTTAGAGCCTAAATCAAAGGATTTTCATGTCTGCCTACGGATGAAGACTTGGGTGTGAAAGATACACAATTCCATGATCTATAGTGATGTTTGGGATGCTGATTCTCATGTGATACATGAGAAATATGTAAACCCTTACTGAGGGTGCTCTACTTAAAAGACACCATGTCAGCTGCCCTTAAATCTAGAAGTACTGGTTTTGATAAGCAATCAGTGTGGTGGCTGTTATCCTTTGAGGACCGCGAAGCACTGTGCAATTGAGGTCTGTTTGTAGAACTTTGAGACTCTGCTGTACTTGAGAATTTTAAGTGTTTTCTCTTGCTGGATTACAGTAAAAATGCAGGAATTGTATTGATTACTGAATTTTGAGCTAGTTAGACAATTTCCACACATGGCAGTCATCAACATCATGGCAGTCATCAACACCATGGCATCAACAGCAAGGGTGTGTAAACTCCTGTCATGCCCTGCTGCTTCAAAACAATGCCTGATGTTTTTGATTGCAGTATGGTGCTCCTATTAATGTAGTCAGATACCTTTTCAGGGTTTTTTTGTGTGTCTGTGTGCGTCACTCTCTTAAAAGGTTACCTAAATGATTGTGGAGATTTGATTATTGAAGCATACCTGCAGAAATTAGAAGTTATTAGAGTACATTTAGATTTCATATAAACAACAAAAGTGGAAAGATTCATACTCTTAACAAAACAGCTACATTAAATAGTGCTGTTTGATCACTTCTAGTCAAAATGCTTCTTCGTGATGTCTACATGGTGAAATATTTATCCAAACGTTGTTACAGTCATTTGTGTGTAGACTAAACTGTAGAAAAACACCATAAAATTCATGGAAAATCTGACAGAGCAACCTCAAATGGGAAAAAAAAAAAAGAAACTAAGGAATTAACACAAGCAGATACAGATGAGGGGGGAAGCTGAAATTACTTGGAGGTCCAGCGTCTGTTTTGATGATTGCTGCACACAGGAGAAAAAATTTTTGGAAGCTGTGAGACTTCTTAAATTATTTATATAGATGGTAAAACAAATTTGGGCAAGTCAAATAATAGCTCTAACATCAGGGGAACAACTGTCTTACTGGATGAATGTCTACTGGAAAAAAAATCTCTTATTTAGGAAAAATATTTTGGATTCAGTATCTTTGTTTTCATCATCTTAGGCTGGATGGAACACTTGCAGTTTGTTGGATTTCTTCATGAGTAGAAAAATTAATTAACTTCAAAATCTTTCCATAATATCAAAACAGGAAGATTTACTGGAATAAAAATTTCTGGTTTATAGTGAACCTCTTTTAACAGTCCCTGATTAATGTGATTACCAGCTGCATTGCAGTTGCATTAAAGCAGTGACTGACATTTGAAACACTTAATTCTTACACTATGTTTAAATTGCAGCTCAGCACTGGTGTTAAAGGCTAGGGCTGAGCAGTCATTTCAAAATTACTCAGAGATGAAGTGTGTAAAAATCTTAGAGAGGGTAAGCCCTTGAAAAGTGACTTCTAGACACTAAAGTATTAGTCTTTTGCTGTGGTAAGAGTTTTATCCATTTCATATATGGCATCCACCAAGTGCTTGTATCACATTCTCATCAAAGCTGAAACTCATTATTAGGCTTCATTTTGAGCCACTCTAATAAACTGCATTTATCCATCCACTGTGCCATATTCCCCATTTGCTTTAACCTACAGAAAAGGAGAAGAATTAAAGCTGATAAAGCCATGTCTAATCAGCTTTGGGTAAGCCCAGCTCTGGTGCAGGGTTTATTTGTAGGCTGTGTTTGGAATGGTGAACTCACCTTCACTGAGTACTCTGGGCTTAGCAAATCCTTCCAGATGGCTTTTGAGTCTCCCAGTTTCAGCAAGCATTCTTTCCTTTCATCCAGAGAATAGATGATTTGCTGTTTAGCAGGGTCTGATTAAACTTGCAGCAGAATTATTCCCATTATGGTTGACATGGTTCATCAATTTAATGGTGCATGAAACCAGAGACATATAAAAATTATCAGCATACAAAAAGTGTATCTTCCAGCTGTGCTGTTTTGTTCCGTGCTGGGTTGTAGTGATATTGTTACTAACTTGGATAATTCCTGCATTTAATGCCTTTGGTAAACATGCTGTTGTATTACGACAGCATTTTTTGATCTCTGCTTTCCAATAGGGAAAACATTTCTAGAAGATCAAAAGATTTAGTAAGAAATAAGGGAAAGAGGAGTTATTTCTCCCCCATTTCTATTTCTGGTAGTCCAGTTCTTTTCTAATTCCTTTGCTCTGATTCTGTCCTTGTCATAGGAACCTGTATATGCTTCTACTTACTCTCCTGTTATACCTGCTCTCCATAAATTCCATCCTTTTCTACCTATTAATCAGGTGAGCAAAAGTCTGCACAATTTAAATGCTCAACAATTTCAAGTAAGGACATTTTACCAGTGTTTTTTAACGTACAAAATTAATAATCCTCTTAACTGATTAACCAGCCTAGTAAATGTAGCTTTAAAGGAACATAATGTTATGCCACTATCCTGTGTACTCTTCTTCAATATACATTGTGCTACTGTTTCTCTTATTGTTGCTTTTCTGAAAGTTCTGTATCTGTTTTAGACTGTATAGGTGAGAAAGTAAAGGAAGAAAACATTATTGCATTCATTATAATACTGAAAACTTGTAAGTTGCTAAAAAGGGTGTATAAAAAGAGTGGTATGGAACTACACAGCATTTATTTTAGAATAAAATTCTGTGTACTCTGACCTCCTTGTAAGTAATGTGCATGTACAATGTAAGACATAACATCATCTAACTTACTGACTGTAAAAAAACTGCTTTTGTTGAGAGGTGACTTTCCCATAGTGCTTTTCCCTAGTCCCTGTGTAAAGGATTTTTGTCTTGCACATCCTGCTTCTATTCTCTGACTATCCCATCTTCCTGCTTCTCTTTCTTTCTTCCTTTAAGGTCTGTAGTACTAGTTTGAAAGAATCAAGCTCTCTGATTTCTGATGACCGTCATCCTTGGAGATGGAAGGTGAAATGCTATATAAAATTTCTATTTCATTTTTGGAGGGAGGAGTGAGACAGAAAATTACACTCAGATTGATGATGCACATTCCTAATTTGTGTTTGCTTGGGAACAGAGTTCTGCTGCTGCTCCAGTAAATGTTAGAGAAGCTTCATGTAAAATGTTCCTCGACATCATGTCTGTACCTCTGCAATTCCATCACAGACAATTTGAAGAATTAATAGATAATGAGAATAATAAACTTCCTACACCCAGAGCAACATAGCAAAGTTATCTTTGAGCAATAGAGTACTAGACCTTGATCTGAGCAAATCATACCTGGTTCACATGATTAGAGGTAAAAAATGCAAAGGCAGAAGTGGGCAAAGAAACAAGCTGCAGAAAACCACAAGAAAACAAGGAGAGCTCACTGGAAGGTCTCAACAGATCTATGTAAATCAAATTCTGCTATATTATGCTTCCTAGTCCCTTGCCTCCCAGCTCACTCTTGTGGCTCCTATGCAACAAGGAATCCATTGGGTTCTTCATTCCCACAGTCTGTGCTGCATGCAGGGAGCTTTCTGACCAGCATGGGTTATGGCAGTGAATTCAAGGAGCAGATACTGCTGGGTTGGGATGATGAATACAGAAGAGGCTACTGGATATATTACAAACATTTAGGCAACTGATATTTACCATTTCCACATTCACTTTCGTAGCTGGTTTTGAATATGATCTTTTACTGTGAGTTTTTTAAATTAAACATTAAATTATGGATTGTTTTGAAATGTGTTAGGGTTACCTCTTTCCTATAAGCTGTGGATTTAATATAGCTTATTTACTTCAGTTGTGACAGAGTTCACCAGCTTTATGTATCTAGAAGAGAACAACATATTCTAAATCATTAATAACCCTCCAGTAATGACAGGAGGCCCTTTAATGAGTTGTTCATTCCATCTGTCTTAAAAGGGTAACAGCAAAAATAGTGTTCATCTTTCCATTGACTCTAGTGAGCTACATCCTTCTCCCTTAGCAAGCTGCTTCCTTCTAGCACACTGTCAAGGTACATGCAGATTTGCTTGGGGTTTTTTTTCTGGCACAGTTAATCACTTTGTTATTTGCACCAAACATGAGTTGAGTGTGTTCTGTTTTCCTCAAAGCAGTTCTGAACAGAAAGGCATACATTTGCATGGAGTTTTCCCTCCATGTTCTCTTACATGAAGGCCCATATAAAGTTGCAGAGCAAAACAACACAGAGACTTTTTACCATACTTGTACAACTGTTGGATTCTTTATGCTTTTTTGTCTTAGGAGCTTACACTAGAGAAGTTACTTGTATTAAAAAACAAACAGACACTTTTTGAATTCTTCTTTTATGTAATTTATAGTATTTGTTTTAATAGAACCCCCTTTTGCAAAACAGATGGGTTTTTGTGTTCATTCTTGGTTTGGGCTCCCCCAGGCAGGGGCAGTCTTGATCTTCTACATAGAAAAACTTGAATTATCTTATTTCTTGTATTAAAAAACCACCAACAAAGGCAACAAAACCAAACAGCACACCAGCATGCTAGCAGACCACTCTTTCTCAGTACTTGTGACCTAAAGGGGACACTTCTTGGACTGCAAAATTGTAGGAGCATTGCCTAGATGTGGCCCTTTCCTTAGCATAAACAGGGCAGTGCCTGCCATACCCTCAAGAAATGTGCTAGAAATTACCAATTCCATCATCCAACCTAGCCAAGCTGTGGGAGAAAGTAATCCCTGTTTCCAACTGTTCTTGCATTGAGTCTGTAAATCCTTCCCAGACTAAAAACAGGATCTTTTAGAAAAACACACAGTCTTAATTCTAAACTGTCAGCCTACAGAAAATTCTTGGCAATATTAAGTAATTCTTCATATGTTATTTTTCTTGCTGTGTTAAATGTAACTCTTAACCCTTTCTTCAGTGAAAATACATACTTATCTGATATAATCTAATGTTAATTTAAAAAGAAAATAAATATTTCAAACCTTTCAAAATTGTCAGCACCCTGGGTAAAAGCATGGAGCCTGGAAATGGATGAGTTATTCCAGTACAGATTATCTGTTCCAAACAACTTTCCATAAGAGTTTTTGTCTCCTTTTTCTGTCTTCCTAATTGACTGGGTTGGGGTTTTTTTAATAACATTTCTCTTAAAAGCCTGGTTTACCAGACTTTTCTGGTGTCCTTTTTTTTTTTTTTTTCCCCAACCATCTATGTGATTATCTCTTCTTTACCTTCATCATTCTCCTTAATTTTGGTGTCACCATGAGGGTCTTCTCAGGGGATGAGACTGCATCCTTTGTTTTCCATGTTCATGAAAACATTTTGATTAAATTTGGGATGAATCAGTTCACTGCATGGCTCTTCCCTGTTTGGTCAGTTAACCAGTTTACAGCCTGTAAGCTGCTCTGATATTTTTATGTTACTCAAAAAAACCTGCCCCAGAATGTCATCTGTGATTAACTCAAATATATTAAAGAAATCAGAGGTAACAGTGTTAATATATTTAATCACACTTCAGCTCATCAAACTTACCCTTTTGATTAAACCTGTTTTCCATAATGCCATGTGGAATGGCAATTATTACATGCTGGTGATTTGAATCTTCATTGATTGTCTTTGGAGCAGCCTTTCCATGGGTATCTGGAAGAACCAACAGCTTGTGTGACATGCTTTAGTTTTACTTCTAAATATTGTCCACATCTGAGCTTTTATCCTATGTATTTTCCCATTTTCAAAGGCCTTTTTAAAATCTGTTCTTGTGTTTTGGGGCATCTCTTTTTCCATTTGTTTTTTGTATAAGGTATCAATGAACACATCCATCTATTTTACACAATAAATTAGAATATTTCATTGAAAGTAGCCACTTTTTTAATGAAAAAAAATGGATTGGAGCTGTTTTATTCCCAAGTTTTTATATGTTATTTTTATTTATTCTTGATATACTAATTTTTGATTTGACATTTTTACAGTTGCAAATTTGATGTTCTTATTTCATATCATAATCTGGGTTTTTAAACTTAGAAGCTTCTTGAGTTTTAGCTTTCTTAACATATTTTCTCCCAATTAGAATGTGCTTTGACCAGTTAATTCCTCCACAAATGCTCCATGTGACAATTCTGAAAGCTTTCTAAACTGTTCCCAGCTAGCAGGTGGATTTTTTCTGAAGTTTCTTTTGACAGTTGCATTGGCTCATATTAGCTTTCTAGCAATATAAAATTATTATTTATTTAATCATGGAATAGACTTCTGGCTTTCAGCAGAACTGTTAAGGGAAATTAAGTTGATGGAGAATTTCTTGGTGTCTATTTAGTTTATAATTTTTTAGTTCATTTGTTCATTAATAGATTAAGGTAGGAGTCTTCATGCATTAGGAAGAGATCTAGTATGGAATTTCTCCAAATTGTGTAACATATGTACCCAATCTAGTTTGTTTTTTTTTTTTTTTGTTAGGAACTCCAAAGATGTTTTGCCCAATGGAACAGCTTGAATTCTTCCATTCAAAAAAAAAAAAAAGTCTGTTTCTCCTGTCTGACAGCTGTTTTCTTTTATCCTTTGACACAGCTCCAGAATGACTGACAATCTTTCTGGCAATTCATGTGTGTAGTGATTAACTCACATACTATCTAGGTCTGCATTTTCAGAATTTTCAGTAGCTTTGTAGGCTCTGAAGCTCCAGGTATTTGCTGGAGACAAAATCCAAAATTAAGATTCCTGTAAGGTTAAAAACCCAAAACCAAATCCACATTATTTTACTTCTTTCTGCCTCTCCCTCACTTCCCTCATATCATAATGGAAGTCAGCATCCTTATTAAGTTTAAAATATTTGGTTTTTTTATTAAATTTTACTTGTAGCTTCATTAGGTCTTTATTAATTTCCTGCCCAGGTCTCCTTTAATACATTGTTGTGGTATTTTCTACCAACTTTTTGTCCCAGAGGTGGCTGTGCTGACCCTGGAATGGGTAGAGACCAGAAGAAATGAAAGAGACTTCTTCTGTGTTTTTCTTTACAGCATTCAAAGGCTTTGACAGATGAGGAAATGGTACTGAATAGACTTGTATGTTGTTATTTCTATTGAACATTTTGGAGTTCTAGGGGAAGATGAGAGTATTTAATCTTGATTATCATGGCTTGTAGTCCTATTGTCTGGCTGTTCAGCCCTCTTCCCTGATAAATATTTCTGCAGAAGGCTGCAGAAATATATGGAACTAGAGGGAAGTAGTGGGAAGCTCTCATGGTCCTAGTCCTTGTACAAACCTTTTCTTGGTTTATCTTCATTCTTCTGGCTGATGTCTGCTGATCCTGGTAAATGCTGAAAGCTACAAAGTCCCTATATTAGAGTGTCCCCTGCAGTGACAATAGTTTTTGTATAAAATAACTAATTTATTTAGTCTGATTGATTTTTAAGAAAATAAAAAATAACAATATCTTCTTTGTATCTTGAAAAGAGAAGAATGTTTATGTTCACAAGCTGGTGCATACTTTTGCATTTTCCTTCTGTGGTTCTCTGACCTAGAGTGGTATTAAAGCTTGAGATTTTAATTTGTTTTTTTCAATTCTAGCAGCTAGGTTGTGAAGAAAAATGATGAATAGCACAACTTGGAAGTAATTCTAGAGCTGACAGTCCCATGCACTAAAAATACTTCTATGTTTGACTTCTATGCAGTGTAATCCCTGAAATGTTGATAGTTTTTAGAGATAACTATATTAAAGTAACAGTCCTTTGGCCTGACCTAGCTACAGCAGAGTATGTAAATTCAGTTTTTCTGCTACTTAAAGTACCATCATCAATCTGTCTGTGTGAGAAGGGCACTGAGATAGTACACCTTCTGCTTCTAATCTCTCCAGCTGTTGGCTAGCAACCTCTAAAGCAAGAAAAGAAAGCTAAGGATGACCTGGAGTGGGGGGAGGAAGAGGGAGTGGTAGACATGATCAGTCCTTGGAAAAATATTTAGTAGAGCAAGCTGACTTAAGAACTAAAACAAGCAGCCTCTGGAGACACTGCTAATCCTGCCTGGGGAGCTGAGTTACTGTGAGAGACTGATTAGGAATCACCCACTGAAGTTACACCACTTCTCTGTTTTTCCCTGTGCCACCTGCAGGTTTGCACACTTGGAAACATCTGCTCATAGTCAGTAGGGATGTCACCTGTGTAGCAAGTCATGGTTCAAAAGAACAAGGCCTGGAAAATTATTTCTTACACAGAGTGGATAGTTTGCTTTGCATAGAGGAGTGCCATCTGCCCTGGCTGGTAGTCTCAAGAGAAGGTCAAAGAGCACAGACCAACACCTTGTGCTCACGGTGTAATGGGCAGCAAGACAATGAAGCACTGCAGGGTCACTAAGCTGTGTGTGACTTCACTGCAGTAGCTTGTTCCCTGCTCCCTTCCCTCTGCATCTGGCAGCTGAAGTGTTCCACCAGTCTTTACCTATGTCTCTAGCAGGTTTTTTTTTAACCTCTCTTTCTTTCTTTCTTTCCCCCAAAAAGCAAAGAATGGCAGAGAACCAAGAGAGTCAGATGACCATCGAGGAGAGGAAACACCTGATTACAGCTCGAGAAGAAGCCTGGAAGTCCAAGGGTAAAGGAGCAGCCAATGACTCCACACAGTTCACTGTGGCTGGCCGAATGGTAAAAAAAGGTCAGTGATGAAATGATCCCAATATAAATAAGACACCCCTTATCTGTCTAGTCAAAATAAAGTCAAACTAAAGCAATGCAGAAACAGCATCTGTATTTAGCTAGAGGAAGACTGTTTATCTTCAACTGAATAATTGTGTCGTGAGGCTGTTCGCTTTAGTTTCTTGTGGGCGTGGTATTGATCCATTTTATTCTGCACTGTTGCACTGCCATCCACTTATCACCGGACTCTGTCTGGCTGGTGGAAATCTTCCATTTGAATAGGGATATATGTTCTGGTTTTCCTTCTAATACAACCCACAGGACATAGATTATTCTTTTTTACTTATTCATCCTTTGAAAACCCAGCTGCACTATCTAGAGAATAGTTGTGAAATCGAGTTGTTTCTGTTGCTGGCATTTCCCCCACTCCTAGGATCGCTGGGAATATTTAGCAAACAAGTATTGTTTTTGTGGATGCTGTCTTGGACAACAGCTTGAAGTGTTATGTTTGGCTGAAGATTCCCTGGTTCTGCATAAAACCACAAAGTAGAAATGACAAGGGAGCAATGTTGACTTTTTTGGGATCTCTTGAATTCAGTCACTGTTTCCAGATCTAATAATTCTTCTAAAGTGGACAGGAGTCTCTGAAGGCTGTACATGGTAGGAATGCAGCTGTTCACACAATATGCCTGGGAAGATGACAGCATTGGGAAGAAGGCACCTAAACTGATCTTTTGTGCTTAATGACTACTAGGTTTTGGGTTGTTACAAGGACTTGGCTATTAAACACAACAACAATGAACTTTGAATTAAATTTCAACCATGAAAAAAAATCATTGTAGGGCAAGGGCAATACTGCAACAGGAGTAAATGCTTGCAATCCAAGACACAATCTGTTGGCAGACAAACAGATAAACCGTATTAGGAATTACCTCTGTTAGTAACATATTTTACCTGCTGCTTACATTTTACATAGTTTTGCTGCTAAAAATGACAGCTGGTCACTACTTAAAGAGTAACCCTTTTTGGAGGGTCACAAAAAAAACTGTTTAGTTGTCCACAGACCTGCTCTTTGAGTTTTGGGCTTTGGTTGTTTTTTTTTTTTTTTTTTTGCAAAGAGATTGGTCTTTGGAAAGGAAAAGAAGGAAAAGAAGAGCATTTGCTCTTCTGAATAAGAAAAAAAATTATCTTGCAAGGATCTCTTTAGGTGCTATGATGATTCTTTTGAAGAAGCAAGGTAATGCAATGAGGGTGCAATCAATAAAAGTAGCCCAAGTGGGATTTTAGTTAGATGTGTACTGATTTATATCCTGAAAGAATAAACTATCATTATGAGTTTTTAATTTAAGAGATTATGAGAAAGCAATGCAAAATAACATCTTTGTTATATGCATATGCACAGATGCTGTATTTTAATTGCTTCTTATGGCTGAAAATTATCCAGTCCTAATTGGAAGGTGATCCTTTCCTAAGCAGTTCTCAGTGTGGTCTTGTGGATTATGTGCTGGTAGAGCTTCTTAAGAGTTGTGTCCTTTTGAGTGTGTCTTGAGGAAGGCTTTACCCATTGACTTAAAACCTGCTGGAATTTTGAGTATCTTCAGTAGCAGGGGAAAAATTGCTTGTGGAAAAGCTGCCTAGTTATATTCCAAATTTAACTTGGAGTTTAACGATTATGACAATTATATTGCTACGACTTGCAGTAAAGATGGTGGAAACATGTTTAGTATATGTTCTCCCAGCACAATATTGGTTTAATCTGATCGAAATAACTAAAGGCTTAAACTTACATGGCTCAGTAATTAGTAAACTGTGGCTAAGTGGAAAATAGAGAACAGTGTAAATGTCTGTTTGTCCATTTACTGAAAGTCTAGGCAGCAAAAGTTAATAGGTGCAATTCTTTGCCTCAGTATGCTTTTCTACCTAATAAAACCCATGACTCCCATAGAGTGCAGTTCTCTTACTAGAGCAGTGTAGATTCACATGAAAACTAAAACTAAAAAATCCATCCTTATTTTACCCACTGGGTCCAGAATGAATTGCTTTATGATAGTTACTGAAAAGGATGGAGGACAGTACAACAAAAGGAGAGGGTAGTGCTTGATATTTCTACTTCAATTTCCATGTGTACTTGAAAACCCAACAGGGCCGAAGAATTACTGTGAAATCCAGGGACAGCGTTCACAAGTCAGATGCGTCATGTATTAATAGAGATGTGCTTAAATTTAAAAAAGGGAGTAAGAGGGTGGTAGAGGTGAAGGTGCCTAGCAAGATCATGGCAACTTCCCTGCTAAACTTTTTTTTTTTCAGAACACTTCCATATTTTTACATTGTAGCTTGTGGTACAGCTGGAGCCCAAAAGGTAGAACAAATGAACTGCTGCTACCTTGAAAAGGAGCAAAATTAATATAATCCAGAGACAGCCTATATCGTGTGTTAGCTTGCTGAGAGACACTTGGAAATGAAGCTTTGTTCTTGTGAATGGGGTGGTTTCTGAGGCTACTGTTGATTAAAGGAGCAGGCAGGGCCCTTTGCCATCTCTAATACAATGGCTGGGGAAGTGTGCTGACCTGTAGGAAGTTGCCAGGCTCATCTGCTTTCCCCAAATAGCTTCTCTGTCATCACTGTTGGAAACACAAGCTGACCCATGGCTGCATTTCCTATGTTCTGTGTCCCTGTGCAGGCCTGGCTTCTCCGAGTGCACTAACACCAGCAGCATCCCCTTTCCGGCAGAAGTCTACCACTCCAGTTACAAAGCCCTTGGAAGGTAAGGAATAAGAATGGCTGAAATATGTTCAGGCTTGTTTACTTCCTGTCAATTAACAGGTTTCACTTTCTGGTTTGCTTAGAAATTGAAGCCAGGCCTGATATGCAGTTGGAATCAGATATGAAGCTTGACAAGTTGGAGTCATTTTTGGGAAGGCTGAATAACAAAGGTTGGTAGAATTACAAAGCGTGGCAGTGTATCCACCCTCTGACTTTAGTAAATTGATTAAAGTGCCCCTTAGTTAAAATATCTGGTAGCAGAAAGTGAATATTTCTTTGCTCAGACTGCAGTTACTGATAATTTTATTTTTGTCATTCAGTCTTTGCTAAATTTTAAGAAAAGCCTTTCACAAATGTATTACAAGTGTACAGTAGAATAAATCACAGATGCCTAAATAACTTTCTAAATTCTCTGGAAACAGGGATGTACACATCCCTGTACAACCTGTTGGCTATTTTTGGAGCTTTCTAGAGCTGTCTGGTGTTTTCATCTCATATGTCTGTCCTCCATTTGTAAGACAAAAATCTGTATTGCATCTTTATGTAATTTGTAGTGTAATACCATAAACAAATGTATTCACATTTCAGTATAGGAGGCACTAGCATAGGATAATGACTGTGCCACACACACTAGTCTGAAGTAGTGACTTTTCCCCTTGTGATTCTAGATCTTTTCAAAGGCAGGAATTACACAGTTGGAGGCAAGAGGGAATATACAAACCCCTAAAATGCTTACATCATCATACTATAGCAACTTATTTATAGTGTCCAAGTTTTCATTTAGCCTTATTTCTCTACCATTTTGTATAATGATTATTGCATATGAGTTGCAGTTACACTGTTTGAATATTCTTTATCAACACACTTTTCTACTGTCAATTAAAAAAAATCTAACACAAAAAAACCCCAACAAAAACCAAAATACTACCACCACACCAAAAAAAAATAAAAATTACCCAGGCAACTACCAAACAAGCCATGTGTACCTTTTCTAGAGCTAGAAACTCTAGTATGGTTATTTACTGGGTGAGGTGTTTTCTTCCTGCAGTTGCTGGGATGCAAGAGACAGTGCTGACAGTTACAGGAAGATCTGTGAAAGAAGTGATGAAGCTGGATGATGATGAAACATTTTCCAAATTTTATCGCCATGTGGATTTCCCTTCCTCCTCAGTGCCTTTGGACCTTGATGAGGACTTTGATGCCATCTTTGATCCTTATGCACCAAAGTAAGAATTATTTTTTCCCCATTGTTTTGAATGCTGACACAAGGGCAGTGTTCAATGTTCAGTTCTAAGTCATCCTGTAGGTATCTTAGTACTGGGCACATCCATCTCTTCTGAAATTGTGCCTCTGCCTGAATTGAGGAACTGAGCCTGATTTCTTGTCACTAGATGATTCTGACTAGAAAAATTACCTGATGATTATAAACACTACTTGTTTTTCAGGTTGACATCTTCTGTAGCAGAGCACAAACGTGCAGTTAGGCCCACGCGCAGAGTCCAGTCCTCAAGAAACCCCCTGAAAATGCTTGCAGCAAGACAAGATATTCTTCATGAATATACTGAACAAAGACTGAATGTTGCCTTCATGGAGTCAAAGCGAATGAAAGTAGAAAAAAGTAAGTTAGCAGGATGATTTGTACAAGACACCATCTTGCCTTTGTAATTAAAAAAGAAAAAAAAATCCCAATGCAAAAAACTAAACTGAGGGAATGGAATGTATTCTCTGAGTGGCAATAAATTGATTGAGGTATAAGGTGAAATGTAGACTGTGTAGGAGACCTGGAGAGAAGGGCATGTGTGATTTCCTCAGGGAAAGCTACCTACAGCCACCTCCTGTACACAGATTTATTTATTTATTTTTAGCACAGTCACCTTGAGCAGAGAGAGAGAGAGAGAGAGCCACGATGCCTGCAGGGTGGGCAGGGTGAGGACAGGAGATCAAGGAAAGCACATCCAACCTCGTCATGCTGGGGTGAGAGCTGGCAAGAGTAGATTAATTTTTGTTCAGATACACTGTCCTCAATTTTGGGTCCTAATTTTCTCTCAGAAAGTGGAATTAGCCTTCTTGACTCCTTCTGGTTAATTTCCATAAAGGATCAGTGCTTTGTGGCAGGGCTGACAAGGAGTTTCACTTGTGAATTTGCTTTTTCCTGACAACCAGACAGACAGCAAAGACATCATTGTAAAATTTATTCAAAGATTTATCCAACCACTCTTACATTTTGGGGTACAAGTTTTCCTTACTAAACTTGAGTAAAGAAAAGATCATCTTTAACTACTGATTGTATTGACGAAAACACTAACTATATATGTAATACTTTCTTGCCATCTCTTGAGAAGGATTTCCCTGAGTTATAAATTCATAAAGTGTCTTGTCTTTGGTTGAGCAATAAACAAAAGTAACCAAGAATCTGGGCTGTAAGTTTACAGTAAAACATGGCTAAGACTTTGAAATGTAAATGGGTGTTGCTTTCTCAGCCAAATTTTAAGGGAATTAGCCTTGTCTCTGTGCTGTCTTTTATTATTAATTACTTAAAAGGCATTGAAGATCTGCGCAGTACTTCACAAAACATTGGGTAGGATAGTTCCTAGCAAAGCTGGTATTCATGCCACATAGCATAATTCTGACACTGACAGTGTACTCTTGGATATCTAGAAATTGAGATAATCCTAAACCCACAAATCTTTTGGGGTAGTGGTTAATCTGCCTTTACTGTTGCTATGGAGAAGAAGAAAAACTGGAAATAATGGCCAGAAATTATTTTCTTAATGCAATAACAATTTTTTTTTTTTTCATCTGTCTGTCTTTCCTCCAATTTCTTTTTATATACAAGTGTCTACAAATTCAAATTTCTCAGAAGTAGCACTTGCTGGCCTGGCAAGCAAAGAGAACTTCAGCAACATTAGCCTGCGGAGTGTTAATCTAACAGAGCAAAACTCTAACAACAGTGCTGTGCCATACAAGAAGCTAATGCTCCTGCAAATTAAAGGTATGCTGGAACTGCTTTTACTTTCCATAAATAATGGGCTGAATGTAACATGTGGGAGTTGCTACCACATCTAGATGCTTAGCTTGTTCTAAATCTTCAGGATCCCAAAACCTGAAAAAAATAAGTAATTGTGCAAAAAAAGTTAAACCTTACAAATAGATTTGCATTGGTCCACTGGTGTGAGTTTCCCAAAGAGAAAACAGAATATTTCACAAATTCTGGCTATCCCCTGTGGAAATTTTTTAACTCTCCCATTCTTCCAGTGCTCAATATAGTTTGGAAATGATGTGACAGTGTTCTTGCTCCACTTCCCTACAGTGCATAGTAACATAGCTGATTCTGCAAATAGCTAGGTTTTGGAAAGCAAAATTCTTAAAATTCTTAAATTCTTAAAACTTTTTATTGCCTACAGAAATTGTGCTAAGACTTCACTTAAGCAAACGTACAAGGTTCTGGAATTTTGCTGCTGTCTGCCATTTACTTAATTCATTTCTTTCCAGAAGGACACAGAGTTGTTAAAGCAAGAACAGGAAATAATAGAAATATTAGTTGATAGGAGACAACATTTATTTTGTTTCCTGTGAGTAAACTCTTTTTCCACAGTAGTAGTCTTTTAATTATTCTTAAACAGTCTGTTTCCACATATTTTGCTAAATGCGCTGAGATTGTTTGTGTTTCATTCAAAAGAAATTAGATTGTGGCATTTGATAGTAGTAGTTGAAGGAATATAATTAGCTTTGTTTTCTCTTTAGGAAGAAGACATGTTCAAACAAGATTAGTTGAACCAAGGGCCTCATCACTGAACAGCGGAGACTGTTTCCTGTTGTTAACTCCACATTTGTGTTTCTTGTGGGTAGGAGAGTTTGCAAATGTCATAGAAAAAGCAAAGGTCAGTACTGTTGTAAGGTTTTATTTATTATTTATTTTTAGAATCTTTGCAGTATATGTCTGATAAAATTGAGCCTTAGTGCCAGTTCTCTCAAAAAGTGGCATGTAACTGATAGTCTGCGACAGGGAGATACGCAGGATTCCTGAAAATATGTTTTAGGTCATGCACTGAATGAAAGCTGGCATTTGTGAAGGAGCGTGTAGTTTGTGAAGCTGCAAGAGAAAAAAGGATATCCTCAGGATACAGACTAAACTAAAAAAAAAAAATAGTCTGAATTGCAGGATGTCCTTTTCATCCCATGTCCACTGAGATCTGTCTTGCTTTAAGGCAAATGAAAGAATGAATGCATTTATGTAACATTTTTTCTAGTGTCTGTTTATTTAGTGCAGTAAATAATAACAATTTCTTCTGCTATTTGCTGTATTATATCTCATTTGCCTTCTCACTGAGCAAGAATATTGCACAAGTATTCCAAAGACTTAAGCAATCCTGTTCAGATAACTGTTAATCTCTTAGGCTTCAGAACTTGCAACTTTAATTCAGACAAAGAGGGAACTTGGCTGTAGAGCTTCTTATATACAGACTATAGAAGAAGGAATAAATACCCATACCCACGCAGCCAAAGACTTCTGGAAACTCCTTGGTGGACAGACAAATTACCAGTGTAAGCATTGTTATAGTTACAGTATCTGATGCTCTACCACAATAAAATAGTAGAGTTGGTTCTCTTTAGTAAAGGTAGTTGGAGTTAATTTTTTTTTTGTTGTTTTTGACAATCTTTCCCTTAAGCCGCTGGAAGTCCCGAAGAAGACGAAATGTACGAAGCTGCAATAATAGAAACAAATTGCATTTACCGCCTTGTAGAGGATAAACTCATTCCTGAGGATGACTACTGGGGAAAGGTGCCAAAATGTACCCTGCTACAACCAAAAGAGGTATTGTGCCACTAACTGCTCCTGTGGTAAGTGCAGGAACATGCAGCTGGTAATGACTTGCAGTAACTGCAAATGCTCGTGGAGAGGACTGCTGAAAGCTGGGTCCACTGTGTTTCTGAAAGGCTTCTGCACATTTTGCTGTCCAGAGTGTGCTGCAAGGTCTCAAGAAATTAGTTCACATTATCGTCAAAATAAAATACCATTTTAGGAAGTGTAAATATTTTTTGTCAATAGTGGCTTACCCCAGAGTCATGAATTGCAAAACAAGAAGCACTTTGGGGAAAAAAAAAAAACAAACCCTGCTTTTATTTTTATCCCTAGCTGACTTTTCCTCTTCCAACAACCATTTCACTCATCTAAGTCAGAATGAGAGCAGGTTTCTAAAATGAGGATATGATGCATTTTCTTGAAAGCATTGAAGTCACTGCCTTTTTGCCTATATTGTGTGCTCTGTCAGCCTTCCCTGGCTGTAGAACAAGGCATAGGTCTAAATGTCAGAGAAAGCTGCTGAAACTGGACAGCTATCAGTCATGCAACACAAACAGACTTTTAGCAGTAAGAGCTCTCTAATCTGCTAGTGACTTCAGCCACCTAATGCGCCTCACAGCATTCGCCCTACTTGCTTCCAGTCATCCTCAAAAACTGGACATCACAATGCAGACCACTGGCCTGTCCTTAGTTGCATTGCAGTGGTCCTTGTTACTGTCACTGCAGAAACTCGTATTTGGAGGATTTTCTGTTCAGCACAAGGAAACTAGAGGATCAGGGTATCACCTAACCTAATAGTTAGGTGATACCCTGATTTTTTTGTTGTTTGGTTTTGAATTTTTTGTTGTTTGGTTTTGATTTTAGGTGCTGGTGTTTGATTTTGGCAGTGAAGTATATGTATGGCATGGAAAAGAAGTTACTTTAGCACAAAGAAAAGTAGCATTCCAGCTGGCAAAACACTTGTGGAATGGCACCTTTGACTACTCCAATTGCGATATAAATCCTCTGGATCCCGGAGAATGTAATCCCCTCATACCCAGGTATTGTAACTCAAATTAGTCTCATTGCAGATACATAGTTTTCTTGCCCTCTTTTCACAGTGTTTAATTTGATTCTATATCTTTTCTTCCCTTGCACAGAAAGGGACAAGGACGCCCAGACTGGGCTGTATTTGGCAGACTCACAGAACATAATGAGACGATACTGTTCAAAGAAAAATTTCTTGATTGGACAGAACTGAAGAAACTCAATGAGAAGAATTCTAGTGAATCCCTTCACCAGAAGGTGCATATAATAAGCATGCTAGGTATTTCAAACTAGATGACTTAGTTGGGATGGCAGCCAGGGAAGCTTGTGCTCAATGATCAAGAGCGTGTTTTTTATCTTGTGGGCTTTGACCTATGGGTCAGAACATCACCTCCTACAGTGAACCCACAGAGTTGGTTTATATAATTAATATTATTATTATTTATATATTATAATATAATTATAGCTTATATGTTGTCTATATATTTTATATTATATATATATCTATATCTATATATTGTTGTTATTATTATTAATATATGAGCCAGGAAGCTCAATGAATACTGCTGAGGCGGCTTTGACAAGGCTTCAAACAATGACAAGATACTAAAGTACTGAAATATGCAGGAGTCAAAATGTTTGACTGGAATTGTGGGGAAAGGAAAAAAAATTGCTGTGCTCAAAGAAATCCCTTCTCTGTGTTTTCTGACAGGAAGAATCCAGATCTGACTCTAAACCATATGATGTCATGCTAATGGTAGCTGTGCCTCAAACAACTGTGGGCACGGTCTTGGATGGAATGAATATTGGCCGGGGTTATGGACTGGTGGAAGGAGAAGATGGAAGGCAGTTTGAAATTATCACTGCCTCGGTGGATGTCTGGCATATCCTGGAATTCGATTATAGTAGACTGCCTAAGCAAAGCATAGGGCAGTTCCATGAGGGAGACACATATGTGGTGAAGTGGAAGTACATGGTGAGCACTACAGGTTAGTGAACAATTCCATTTCATCCTGCTGAAACAAGCAGAAGTGCAGCTAAAACTCCTACTGTTAGTGGTGAGATCCAGACCCAGATTTCCATGGATGTGAGACAGTTTGAAAGGTTTGGGATGCTAATTTCGCCTTTCTAGGTCATTAAAATGTAAAGTTTCATATTTTGTTCAAAAGAAAGCAGTAGAAAATAAAGAAGTTGTTATTTTTGATATATGAGATGTAATGCTGTCCATCTCTGCTTTTACCCACCATTGGTGGTGTACATGTTCACAGGACAGTTCATTAGGCCAGAAGTATGCCCACAGCTTAACACCAAAATAATTAGGCAGCTGGACTAATGGCAGTGGTCTGCATGCCTCGCAAAAGAGGTAGGCTTAGCAACAAGGAAAACCTTTGCTGGTTATGGAGATCAATAACAATGACAGGAAAAGCCCTTGCCAGCTCATTGCCCTCATTTCTGCTGTTGCTGGAAACCCTTTGATCTGAATTTGAGGCTCAGCAGTGTTCTGACAAAGAGCCTGAGAGCAGCAGGTAAAGCCTGAGAACGAGTCAGCTCCATAAGCCCATTGGAACTCTCCCTTCTGGCACTAAACTAAGAATAGGTGGTTTTTGTGGTAGGTTAAAAACAAATAGTCTAAAACTGATTGTTCCAAATAGAGTTTATAAAGTCGGTTGAAAGCACCATAACAGTTATACAGCTTCATGCTTTTAGCCAAAAAAATATAGGTAGGTCTTAGTCAGGATCGCTGAGATCAGATACTGGCAAATCCAAGAAAAATACAAAAGCTTGTAAGTCTTGGGAGAAGTGGGTAACACTAGTACTGAACTGTAAACAGACTTCTGATCCAAATGGATGAAAACATATTCCATCACTCCAAAACAGAATAAATTTTTATGTAGGAGGCAGTACTTTTATGGGCTGAATGTACAGATAAGAATAAAACCCATAAATTTTAAAGTAAGTAGTTTTTTGAGTATTCTCAACTTGAAAAAAAACAGGATGCTTTCTCCTAAGTGTTTCACTTGGATGCTGCTCAGCACTGCTGGAATCAAGGCAGATGTTTTAACTATTTTTTTTCAAACCTGTTTTAAAACTCTTGGGTTTTTTAAAAGCTTTGATTTCATTCTAACTGTTTATTCTCTATTTACTGTAAAGACTGCAATATTCTGTAAGTGGTTGTGTTGTGAATTTCACTTGCTGTAAGCATTATTTGCTTTTCATAACAAGTAAATGCCGATTCTTAAGGAAAAGAAAAAAAGCAGCTCCTCTCCTGCTGCCAAAGAACAGGGTGTAATGTGGAAAATCAGCCATAATGCACTCTTCTGGTAACATTACTGGACATGCCATTTCACATGCAAATTGGCTCAAATGCTGTCAGTTATTTTTCTCCAGATAGTAACAGGTCTTTCTACATCTCTTTCTCCAGCCAACACAGGCATCTCTGCCTGTGGGCTTACATCCACCTGAGGAGACAATGCCAGCTCTGCATGGGGACGCTCTGGCTTGGAGACCTAATGTTCCTCCAATTGCACATTTTTTCTTTCCTGTTCTGGATGGGATAGTGCTGAGCTGGCAGATGAGATGAAACCATGTGCTGTTTAAACCTATAGCCAGAATACTTTCTTCAGCATGTGCTCTCTGTTTCACAGTTGGAAGCAGACAAAAAGGAGAGCAACAAGTACGGGCTGTTGGAAAAGAGAAATGTGTGTATTTCTTTTGGCAAGGAAGGCACTCCACAGTGAGTGAGAAAGGAACATCAGCACTCATGACAGTGGAACTTGATGAAGAGAGAGGAGCACAGGTGAGCTTCCTAGATGGCAGACCTGGTAAGATCTGCCTGTCTGGGTAGCCATGAACAGTAAATAGAAATTATCTTCTTTGCCTACACCCTTTCTGTAAATGTGTTCTTGCCATTACAAATAGTCAGACCTCAAAATTGCTTTTGATATTATTTCAATTGCCAGAGACACATAAGCTCCTTTATGGATTGTCATTCCAAATGCTGTTTCTAAGGATATTTCTGAAAAAGGCTGAAGGAGAAGGTCTTTTCTCCCTTCCCTGCAGGAATAGGTGAAGCACAGTTGCACAGATTCATGCCATTCTTTCAAGTGCATGTTCAGATAGCAGGACTGTCTACCTAGTGCTAAGGAGAAGCACTTTTTGCAGGCCAAGGCAAAAAAATACATTGGTAATTTTGAATTTGCTTACTCTGTAATTACATACTAATTGCATTGTTTGGAGAGATTCTAGCAAATGCTGTTTGAAGCTGAGAGGACCAGCTAATTTGCTTTGTCTTTAGGCAGACTTGGGCTTTGCTGTGGCTTCACTGTTACCAGCATACAAGATGGATAGTTTAAAGTTAGTTTCTGTACCTTGATCCTGCTTTAATTAGTTTTTTAACAGCAGCATAAAGACAGGAGTTCATAGAGAAGAAATATAAGGGCCCTTGATCAAGAGTCTCTGCAACATAGCTGATTTAGGAATTGGCTATATCAGTTTCATACTCCAAATGCAATGTTTAGTGAAGAAAGAGCATGCATGTTATCATAGAAACCAGTTTTATAGCAAATTTTGAACCTACTTCAGTTCCTATGTTATCTCCATAATGGTTTCAGTCAAAATCGGTCAAGGTGGACAGATTCTGTAAATATTCATAAAATTCAAAAAATGGCTAGTTTAAACCAATTTAAATTAAAGTTCATTTGGTATTCTATTATCCTCTGAAACTCAATTGTTGGATTCTAGCTAGAGTTTTTTTTTAATATGCAGGCCACATATGGAACCCATTGCATGCTGATATATGGTAATTTAAACAATAGTCAGCAGTTGTAAAGTAGAAGGAAAGCCATCTTTGTGGGTGGCCATAACTATATAATTTTTAAAAATCCATAGAGACCAGTTTTACTGAGTCTGTATACTTCCTTTGTTTTTTTTAATGAAGAGTGGTGCTTTCAATTTCCAGGTACAAGTGCTTCAAGGGAAAGAACCACCATGCTTCTTGCAGTGTTTCCAAGGAGGAATGATTGTGCATGCTGGAAGAAGGGAAGAGGAAGAAGAAAATGCACAAAGTAAATTATTGTTAGTTAAGAGTTTCTGCCCCAAAATCCTTTTTTAGCTGTTGTGGACAGCTTTGTATTCAGTCTCAACTACCCTACTCTGTAGAAAAGAAAAATGAATGCCAAGAAACTCTTGAGACAGCTTTGCAATACTTTGTTTCAAGGTAGCCTTTTTCTTCTTTGAGCAGAGAATGGATTTTGTCACCCTAGAGCATGCTGACTTGATTGTATTGATGCACATATAATTTTTTTTAGTTGGATTTTACTTAAGCCTAGTGCCCATTTGCTTTAAAGTATGTTCTTTTCTACACAGTCTGGAGAGGAAGAGTGTTTTTATGAGCAGTTCTTCTGCTCCAAAGAAAGCTCTAAGCTTTTATTACCCAATCATTGCTTTTTGTAACATATTCCTTGAATGCGGTAGGAGAATTTCAATGGAAGTATAGCTTGGAGTTGTTTTCAAGTTTTCACTTGACTGTGACCTTATGTTCCTAAGGTGCAGAGGGGAAGAGGAGCTGAATAAGAGGAATACTGTGTTTGTTTCCCTTCTTCACCATATGAAACAGCAGAACTTGACTCTTCTGCTCTGTTAAGTTCTTCAGATCTCAATACTTGTGCTCTCGTAGCAAGGTTTTAGAAGGCATCTCTTCTGCACAGGGTTTCTGAAGTAATGTTAGCCAAACCTGGTGCTTAGCTAGTTCATTCTGTCACAACGTAGGCATGCAGTAGGTGAAATTCATCCAGTATGAGAACAGCTGTTCAAGAGCAGAGGTTTTGCATTTTCAGTCCCATGTGATTTTATAATAGTGCTGTTCTCTTCCTGTCTGCTCCAGGTGATTGGAGGCTTTATTGCGTGCGAGGAGAAGTTCCCAATGAAGGAAACTTACTTGAAGTAGCGTGCCACTGCAGCAGCCTGCGGTCCAGGACATCCATGATTGTCCTCAATATCAACAAAGCTCTCATCTACCTGTGGCATGGCTGCAAAGCACAGGCTCACACCAAGGATGTAGGAAGAACAGCAGCCAATAAAATAAAAGAACAGTGAGTGTCTGGTCTATATTTTGGAGATGACTATATAGACTGCCAATTTACTTGAAGTAGTCTTACTCAAAGAAAATTTGAAATAAATAAAGCTGTCCTCTAAGTATAAATGCAGCATGTACATGCTTCGTCAGGAGGAGGAGTGAAGTTGGTTTGGTAGAGTGGAGAAAACTCGAATCCTGTAATTGCTTTCACTGGAGGTCAAATGCATTTATTAATAAACCCCAAGAATGGTTGGAAGGGACCTTAAAAATCATCTAACTCCAATCGCCCTGCCATGGGCAGAGATACCTCCCACTAGACCAGATTGCTCAAAGCCCCATGCAGCCTAGCCTTGAGCCTTTCCAGGGATTGGGCACTCAAATTCTTCCTACTGTACTAATTACAGTTAAAACAAAGTAATTTTCCATTTTGAGTGAGATGCTAAACATCTGAATAGCAAATTAATGTGTATTTGATAGGAGGATTAGAATCCAGCCTTGTGAGTAAGGAAGAGGAAATTAACTTGGGAAAGCGTGCAAGGAGGACAGCAGCCATTACAAAAGCAGGCAGTGGCAATCCGTACTGAGAACTCCTGTGAGCATCTCTTTCACTCTGGAAATGGGATCCAAATGCTACAAGAATAGCTGTTGAAACTCCCTGTCTTGTTCTAGGATAATTTTTCAAAGTGCTTGTGTTGGCCTGAAGTGTGCAACAAGCCTGTAGGGTACTTTTGGGGTCCACTAATGCGAGTGGCCAGCGGGTTTGTGTTAGCTGTGTTTGCGGCACAAACAACATGAGTCCTCTCTTTCTTTGTGTGTTATAGGTGTCCACTGGAGGCAGGGCTGCACAGCAGCAGCAAGGTGACGATTCATGAATGTGATGAAGGGTCAGAGCCCTTGGGATTCTGGGACGCCTTGGGGAGGAGAGATCGGAAGGCCTATGACTGCATGTTGCAAGGTACATCTGCCTTCCTGGATCTGGCATTCACATTTTACTCTACTAGTCTACAGTGTTGTCAGATTTAATGTAAAGTGTTTGAAGAATTTTTTGGTAGTTGAGTAGAGAAATGCTTTCAAAAATCTTACTGAGTTAAGTAATACTGTTCTAGAAGGAAAGTACTGGAAAACCAAGTGTTTCATTTTGTTCTCTCCCACTTCTTCTGCCCCTCTGTATTTATGCAGCACAGAGCAATAGTTAACACTGTTACAAATATATTTTGCTTCTCTTCTAAAGGGATTTAAGAGGCAGTTCTGCTCACATTCCAGTCCAGCCTTTGCTTTGAAACTGCCAACAAAGGTAGCAGGGGAATTGATTTACCAAGTGGAAAATTTCTCAGCTAACTCTGCGATGGGCTTGCTTCACTTAAGCTGCAGAACAGCGGGTTATGAAATGGCTGATAGTGACTAACCAGGATCAGATTCAGACTGATGGCAGCCAGCCGCTCAGCTCGACTTCTTTACAGCTGTTGCTAGTCCCTCAAGACATCTGGTTGTCTTTCCTGATTTTTCAAAACCCAGAAAATTACAGTCACTTTTAAAGTATATTAGTTTTTACAATTAAGTCTAACATTTTTTGTTTTGACTCTTCTTAATTGTTTTTCTTTAAAGATCCTGGAAAGTTTAATTTCACACCCCGCCTGTTCAGCCTCAGTAGTTCATCAGGAGAATTCTCGGCCACTGAGTATGTTTACCCTTCAAGAGACCCCGCTGTCATCAATTCCATGCCATTCTTGCAAGAGGATCTTTACACTGCCCCACAGCCAGGTATGTGCTTTAAAATACTTAAGTAACAAAAAACCAGATGACTGTATCCTGCATCGGGCACTCTCCGTAAGCACTTTTAACCTCATATATCACAGGAAAATGTGTGCACATGATGCTTATACAGTACTAAGCAATAACAGTAATTCTTTCATGATGAAGATTCTGAGAAATAATCAAGTGTATGTATGTATCCCAGAAGCTTGCTGTAAAAATACATTGTTTATATCAGAGAATCAAAGTCCAGTTGAAGTTTAGCTGGATAATTAACAAAGGAATTGGTAAGATTTGAAGTGATCCTGTTGTGATGCTGGCAAGCACATAAGACTGGGGTTGTTTAGGGGATTACAAAAACTAGTAAGTGGCTAATGATGGATTTGATTTTTTCTGACTGTGTAGCCCTCTTCCTTGTTGACAATCACCATGAAGTGTACCTGTGGCAAGGCTGGTGGCCTGTGGAGAACAAAATCACTGGATCAGCTCGAATCAGGTGGGCTACAGACAGGAAATGTGCCATGGAGACGGTGCTCCGGTACTGCAAAGGTAACAGACTGCTGTGCCTGCTCTGAGTGTGTCACACCTGCCCTTCTATCCTGAGCTGAAAGGTGCTCCCCCAATGTTATCAATAAACATCAGTTCATTTGAAGATACATTCCCCACTCTTGCTTAGCAAACCATTTGTCTAGTAACAGCGTTGTTCCAAATTGCCAAGATACTCTACTGACTCCGCTCTCAGTGGAAAGGCTTTATTTATTGTGTTACACCTCAGAATCACAAGTTACCAGTTTAAACATTCTCACTTAAGCCTCCAAGCTTAAGCTAAGTTGATTCTTGGCAGGACTCTTCTGCTGAGCATACCAGAAGGTTTTGTTTACCTGAATTTGGCTTATTTCAGAACATCGCACTCTGCTTACTCTATTCCAAGTCTGTTTTTGTAAGATAGAAAAGGCATTGAGTTAGAAGTAGCTGTTGGGGATTTTCAGCATATATGTTTTAATCTTTGCAGTCAGATACAGTAAAAGATGGGTGTAAAAATACTGAAAAGCATGTTAAAAGGTCCCATATTAATTAAAAAGAAATTCTGGAAAATTTATTCTTTCTGCCTTGAGCTGCTTCAGCTTTTCAGGAAAAATGAAATACCCTTAGGAGGTAACTTTGAATAGTGTGTGAGATTGCAAAATACTGTACCTTTTGTCATTTCTCCCTCCTTTTTTTGTATTTTGACTGTTTTTAGGAAAAAATATAAAGAAGCCCCCCAAATCCTATCTAATTCATGCTGGCCTAGAGCCTCTGACATTCACTAATATGTTCCCAAGTTGGGAGCACAGGGAAGACATCGCAGAGATCACAGAAATGGTAAATCTTTTCATTGCATCATCTGTTTCCTATTGCTAGTAATTGTGCCTTGTGTTGTCAGCAACATTGGTTGTTTCCACTGTCAAGCCCCAAGATCCAGAAGAGAAACTTAGAAAGCACAGTTCAGGAGTCTGCTCAGGGGAAAAAAACCCAACATCACAGTTAAATTCTGACTGCGAATGTGTATATCAGAGGCACTGCTTTTTTTATTTTTCATGTAACTTCTCATATTCTTTTTTTGTTAAAAACAGAAGGAAAGTGTTACCTGAATCATCTCTTAGAAAGAGATGTGCTGGAGTTTGAGCTTAACAGAATGGCTGTTTCAGTCATGCAGCAATATGCAGCTCTGGTCTGTTCCCCAGATTTGAAGTGCAGGGGAACAAATCACCTTTCAAAGGATCAGCCGGCTCCAAGGGCTTTGTTACTGACTTCCTCACCTGGGATTCAGAATCACAGCCAAATTACATGTGGCTGCTTTAAAATCTTTCAGTCAAAGGGCATCTCAACACCAATGACATTTTCTGTTTTGTAAGTCTTCTGCAGACATCCTTTAGCAGAAAATGCTGGCTTCATGACTAAACACAGATTTCAGTCTTAAACTGAGATTCTGGGAATACAGGATATAGTTCTGCTAAGTGCAGACCTGTTTTTGGCTGTGAAATTGTTGTAGGACAGGTCTGCTGCCTGTGTGCACACCTGGACGTACAGCTTTGTGCTCAGGCAGGCAGTTTATCCCATGCCATCTGCAGATGGCCATGGGCACAGCTGATGCTTTCAGCATTGTGATCCTGTTCTCTGTTTTCTCCTTTCAGGACGCTGACGTTTCTAATCAGATAATACTTGTGGAGGACGTGCTGGCCAAGCTGTGCAAAACAGTGTATCCATTAGCAGATCTCTTAGCTAGGCCTCTGCCTGAGGGAGTTGATCCACTGAAGCTTGAAATTTACCTTTCAGATGAGGACTTTGAGGTAAGGAGAGAATAGGTGCACTGTTACTCTGTGCATCTATGCCTAACCATGCAAGAAAGTAATTTGCTGGTTGTGCTACTCATCAGTTGTTTTTGCTAATAGTACATCCTTTCATTTTAAATGCAGGTTGCATTAGAGATGACAAGAGAGGAGTACAATGCACTGCCATCTTGGAAGCAAGTTAACCTGAAAAAGGCAAAAGGACTTTTCTAAGCTGTGTTTATGGAAGTGAGCACTAAAGGGATGTCCACTCTCACTTTCTATGTCCTTTAGAAGAATTGTACCCTACATTTACAGAACAAATAAAAATAATCCAAAGTTATTAGTGACTACCTATCTGGAGGTGTGTAATATTATAATAAAAGGCCAAGAGAACTCTTGAAAATGGAATTCAGTTTTGACTCTTAAAGGTAATGTTTTTAAGCTCCATTCTTCTATGCACTTAAACAGTAGTTTCTTGAGCTACTGCTGCAGGTGTCCTTTGGCTATATCCAATACTTGCCATTTTTGTTTTTAAAGAAGTTCTCTTTGTAAAGTGTTATTTTGTTAGTTTGTGGATTACAAAGAATTTATATTTATATAAACACATAGAACAAGTATGTATTTAACAATGCAATATGTATTCACTTTCAAGACATCCATGTCAAAACTACAGAAAAGTAGCTGGATGGCAGTTGCTTGTACTGAATTAGCTATACCACCAATATGTATCTCCTTTGCATTCTGAAAAGTTTCTCTTTGCAATAGTTAATGAATTGTTCTCAGTGCTGCTTCAGGTGCTAAACTGAACAAAGCGTTTGTATTTATAGCATGGATTTCTTGAGAAACTATGCGAATCAACCTTTATACTTTATTATCCAAAAATGTATAGTGCCTTGTTTTTTGTGTACAGTTTATATACAAAAAAAAAAAGATTGGTCTGAATTTTGAAGATGGCTTAGAACGGTCTCCTATGTTACTTTTATAATAGTAGAAATAAAAACATCTCAGTTTCTAATCCTTGTTGTAAACATTAAACATGTCTTTTGTGATATAAGAACCAAAAGTAAAAGCTTCTGAATAAACTCTTAGTGATGCTCTGACTTGTCATTAATTTGTACTGTAATCTGTAATCTGTACTAGCATTGAAACCTTCCCTAACATAGTATTTTCTCAAAATATTTTAACCTTTGATGTCTGTGGGTATTGTACAGAGTTATAATTTGAGAAGCAGATAATGTAGAAAATAATCAATGTATGAGATAAAGTTGGGCAAAACTTTAATGCTGAATGTTGAATCCTGTCAGTCACACAACTCTGTATTCTTTGGGTTTCCCTGTTTTATATACGAAACCGAAATTATTATGCTGGTTTTCAAAATTTGAAAAAATCTTTTCAACCTTTGTGCAATTGGGAGTAAAATTTGAATTGAAAATGAGTGTTGTGTCTATTCTTTCAATAAGCACTGAAGATAAAATTGTTTTTACTCAATTAATTAGGACATTGAATAGAATCTTCGAGTAAATATTTGCTTATGGTTTGAAATGTTTTTCAGGCATTTGGCATTTCTATAATAAGCTGCGTGGTTCTCCTCTGTATCCTAGTGGGTTTCACATTTTCATTCCTGTCTGCATAGCTTTCCTTCTACCCTGCAACCATTTAGAGCTGCTCATGGTGATATCTCAGGTTTTAGCTTTTCTTTGGGTGGTGCTTGTTGCTGCTCTTGTCATTCTTCTAGGCCAAGGGACTTGAAGTGGGATTTTTGAATGTGTGAGATGTGGATTTCTGCAAGATCTGCAATAAATATTGCTTCATAGTTAAAGTGAATCTTGTTTTGACAGATGGACTGGTAAGTTGTAACCAAGCCTTTAAGTAAATAAATTAAAAATGTAGAAATATGCAAGTACTATTCACCTGACATGAGACATTACAGGTGAATTTTCAGCAGTGGAGTATTTCCTTTCATGTATGGGTTTTTGTCAAGAACTGAAATTAAATAACCCAAGAAAATGTTAGGAGCAGTATTCAGAGCCAGAATGCTCCTTACATACATGCCAACAAAAAGCTGTTTACATGCCAGTTCCTCAGAGGTCCTCAGCTGCATGTGATACACTGTTAGTTTGAAAATGCAGGGCTTTATAGCGACAAGTTTATTTTTCAATCACTGAGAGGTTTCTAAAGGCACTGCTGTATTAATCTAAGCATTTTTGCACCCATATATTTTCCTCTTTCACCCTCCCTGGTGATAAAATCAAGCAGGAATTAGGTTTTGATTATTCATGTTCAGTCTGTACCATGAAGGTAGCAGGTTCTTCTGTTTTGATTTTTCTCTCCAACAGAGAGCTGATTTGCATAGTGTGATTGACCTTGTTTTTCCCTCTGGCAGGGTAGTATCATTTGCTTTTGTTTCTTGAAAGCATTGTCAGTCCTTCAAGTGCTGCTGAAGGGCAACATTCACCCATCTCTAAAGCCTTTAGAATCTCAGCTGAAAGACAAGAAGAGCCAGCAAGGGGGCCACAGACACTGAAACAATTTGCTCAGGGTTCCTGTAAATTTTACACTATTTTGTATCTAATGGCCCTGTTCCATGAACCAGGACACAGAACCCAACTTTCTACCTGGGTGCTTTGACCATAACATTGCCTAGGAAAACTTTAAGGTTTTGCAGAAAATACTTTATTATCCATTATATACTTGTTACTTATCAAAATGCTTTCCTGAAATGTGAAACTGACAACAGAAAGCAAATCAGTGTAAGGCTTTAGACAGACCTGTAGATTGTGCTTTAACTTTCTGCTACCTTCCCTCTCCACTATAGGGATGCCATTTATGGTTGGAAATTACAAAGGGCATTAAAATATTCTTGAACTGGTTTTAGAGCCCTGCTTGGGAAACAGAGCTGACACATGTCCTGTATGGCTAGGGGGACAGGGTTAGTTTGGTTTCTTGCCTGAGTTACCTGGTGTTCTCTTGCTTGTTTTAAATAGACACCCAAGAACTCCATGTTTAGGCAAAGTTTCTGGTGGAGGAAGTCTGCACATTAAAAGGGTAGTACATTAAACATGGTATTCTGTGTTTTCTGTAAATTCCATAGCTTTCAGGCATTGAGTCATGATTTTATTTCCTATGGTTTTAAACTGTACCATCCTGACTCTTAAAAGTATTGTTCTTTGATTACACAATTATTCCTGCCCACATAAGGTTTTGTTAGCAGTGAAATGGGCTGAAAATGTGAATACATTAGTATGCCAAAACAGAAAACAAAATATTATGTATGAAAAATCTGCTATCTGTATGCAGCAGCCAGAAGAGGAGAGAAAATGGGAGATAGGTAAAAGGAGAAAAAAACAAAACTAATCTTTAATCATTTGGGAGAACTTTCTTCTTTCTGCCACTGTCCCAACAGACTCCCAAATAGGTACTTGGCTCAGGAGGAGTTGGGCAGAACTGGTGAAAGGTGATTCTGAGCTTCTCTGAAAGCCTGTGGTGCTTTTGTGGAAAGGGGCAGTGGCAGGTTGATGTGGTGAGTCCCACTGTTTGTCCAGCCCTGCTGGGATAGAGGTATCTGCTGGTGGGACAGGCTCCTCACAGCATCAGCCCTGCTTGGCTGCACTATGGGGAAGAACAGTTAGACCAGTCTGCTCCTAACTTCCAGTCAATGTTTCCCTTTTGGATCAAGTAGTAGATGAGGAGAAATAGCTCAATAAAATTCTCCAAAGGGCCTGCTTTCCACTGAGGCTCCAGTTCTCTCTCAGTATGATGTGATGCCAACACCTGATGCTGCAGGGAATTCCCTTTTGGGCACAGGGTAAGTAAGGACTGTGCTCAGCCAGGCAGTGCTGGCTCTAAGGACACTTTCCTTCTCACAGGGCAGCAGCATGGGAGATGCTGCCCCAGGTAGACGAACAGTTTTAGCTTTCCTCCTGAAACTGGACTGGTGAATTGATGGGGATGAAGGGATTTGGGCTGCAGTGCTTGAAATGCCAGGTTTGTTTTCTCTCCTCTCTCTCATATGTATATACCCTGTAAGATTAAGGCTGATATGTTGTTTTCATGCGATTTGATTGGTGGAGTAAGAGGAGAACCTGGAAGAACAGCTTATCTGAGAGTAACAGCTAATTGTAACTCCTGCTGCTATCAAGGTGAGGTAGTAGCTGAAACTGCCCAAAGAACAGTCTAGAGAATCAGTGCAGTTTCCTCATTCATACTGGCTCTGTGGGTAAGCTTTGTTGAAACCTGTGACTGCGAGATGGTGCTGTCACAGTGTTAGTTTTCCTCTATCTTAATTCAACAACCCTGATCCTATAATAATAATAAAATATTTTAATAATATTTCTTTTTTCACAATAAGCTCTGTGTGTGTTGTACTGGCTTCTTGCTAGCAATATTTTTCTGGGCACTGATTTCTGATCTTGGAGATGAACAAGAGCAAAACCTGTCCGTGAGCAAAGGCACAGCCCAAATAACTGAGTGGTAAGTACAACCAATCCCAGCAGAAAAGAGATGCAGCCACTTGTTTTGTGACTCACAGGTCATCCTAAACTCTGTTTAGCAGCCCCAAGCCCTGCTCTGTATTAAGAATGTTTCATGTGGGATTTTCCAGTTTGTGAGACTCAGGGGTATATGTAGGAAATGCACAGCTATATGGCAGGGTTTCACCTGGCAGCCCTTTCCCATGGGTAGGACAGTCCTCTTCCACGTGCTTCTGTGCTCTGGGGTCACTGAGAGCAGTGTGGGCTGGGAGCCAGTCATGTGGAGATTATTCCAAGAGCTGGAAAGCCCCCGAAGAAGCAAACCCAAACAGCCATAATGCTGCATGCTCTAGAGCTGAAGCTAAGTAAATAATCATCTCTGTTTGTGTTCTGCCTAAAGTGCAGCATATTTCATAGAAATGGTGAAAAAGAGGCAGTACCATACACTTGACTCACCACCATGTTTTCTGCTGCTGGTACTTTGCCTTTGGGTGCTCCCTGTCCTTTATTCCTTGGAGAATTGGTGCAGTATGCCCAAGTGCCCGGGCAGCAGGCACAGGAGATCAGCAACAGGGACTGCATCTCCACATTTTCATGTCAAATCTTGTGTTCTTCACAAGGATATACAACCTAAGGGGCAAAGCTGTCCCCATCCTGTTTCTACAGCCACTGTCACAAGGGCAGCCCTATGACATGTTCACATGCAGTCCTGTTCCACTGACAATTCCCTCTTGACAACAGAGTCCCACTTTTATAAAGCTTTGTAAATCACTCCTGCTCAGTGTAGCCTCTTGGACTAGCACAGAATATATTTTCACAGCAAGGACCAGACCCTGGGCAAATTTCTTACATTCTGTTGCTAAAATATACAATATTTATGTAAAAGAAACATTCATTTTCTGGTTTCTCATTGCAGTAAGGAACTGGGGTATGTGAATAAAACTCTCCTTTATCTATTCAAACAGAAGACAGAGTCAGTTGTAGAGATTCATGGTAAAAGGTAGTGATTGTGCACCTGAGATCCTTGGCTCTGCTACATATGCTGCCTACACAATCCAGGCCCTGTGCTGGCAAACCCTTGCAGTTGTGCATTTCTACACTTCTGGCTCTACCAAGTCAGCCAAGCTGGACAGGGCCATGAGGGGCTGCCTGCACCACAGCTGCAAATGTTACCTAAACCACCCCAAAGTTCTGCTCTCTCCTCTGCAGGTACCTGCCCATGGAATTCCCAAGTTACTCAACCAGAGAAAAGCCTTAGAGCGCATGCATGCACTGCTGAAAGAGCAAGGGAAGTCAGGAGAAAGCAATTTGTAGTGACCCCATTTGCTATTTTACTAATTGATACCTGCTCAGCCTCAATTTTACGCTCCCCTATCTCCCTCTGCAGCCTGTGTTCCAGGCTGTGCTAACCAGCACATTCATTTTACACTGGCAATTGCTGAGCCACTTGTGCATCATAGCAGAACACTGATGTTTAATTCCTTTAATTTAGAAATGTGCTATATAAACTGTTAACTGCTTGCACATGTGACTATTAATTGTCTTTAAGCAGCCAGTAAACATGTAATCTCAATACAATCCCTACCCTTGGTCATGGCAACTAGGCAGTTAGTGAGGAAAGGCACCTGCTTCCTACTCCCCAAATCAGATGCTGTATATAATAATGTTGTTGAAGTGGTAACACTTTATGATTAGTGCCTCTGTTTGCTCACTCTATACTTTATAAAGTGGTCATGACTTATAGAGAGAATAGTAATTGATTTGGCTTGGTTTATCTACAGGGGCCCAGGCAATATTTTATCACTCCACTTTGAAAGTTGTTTTTGAACTCAAGTCATTTATGTAAGTCATTTCCAAGTAAAATCTCGGCTGGTTCTCTTGCTTTTTCTTTTTCCAACCCTGACTGTTACCCTCATTTCATCGAAGTTTTACACTTTAAATATATGGCTGTTTTTTTAAACAATTCTAACTTTCATATTTGAGGAATATGATTGCTGGTACCTTTCTGTATAGTTGTAGACGGTGTATTTCGCCCTACACCCCACCCCACCGCCACCACCCCAGTTCTTTCCAAGTGGTTTATTAATGTTCGTAATATGATTCTCTATTTCAGAAAAGATTTTCAAAATTTGCCTGCAAACCAGAAACAGAACCATACTGCACCGCACCAGGGCAATAAATACTAAGGAAGGTTGAACATTTCACAAAAGGAAAACTACCAGAAAGAGTTTGACGTTTTGACTTCATCCAGAAGCCTCTGGTTTACAACTAAAATTTCCAGCAAAAGAGACTTAATTTTTGCAATGCTTTTTATTTTCAATAGAGCTATGCATTCTGCCAAGACATGGTTGCTGGATGAGCAAAGTCTTCCAGGACAGTCTCTGCAACAGCAGATACAGGACTGAAGGCTGGAAGTGACATGAAGCATAGAAGGTCCAACGAAAATTACTCAGGGCAGCAACAGGAATGAACTTTGAAAATCCTGAGTCAGAGCAATAGAGGGACAACCTGGTGCCCTTCAGGAATGACCTGTGAAGATGAGATCCTCTGGAACCACTGCCAGTCTTGGTACCAGTTTGGACAGATGCCACTGTAGAATATCTACAGTTTGTCTTTAAAATATATGCAAAGACTTCATAAGGTGAGGTTTATGAAGAGTCCATATTGGTTGGACAAACAAGATACCACCTGTCCCAACACACCTCGCTTGTTGATGTTCATACACCATAGGACCAAGTGCTAGAAGAATATGTGGTTTTGTATTTTAGGGATCTTACCACATCTGCCTCATTTCTGATGACACAAAAGAGGCAGTGGTCTGTGAAAGCTTGGTAGCAGCAGATTTGCTTCCATGTTCTGTCTCTAGAACGAGATGGTCCTTATCAAACACCAAGTGTGGATGTGGAGCTTCTGGAAGCACATGCACATGTGGCCTCCCCACTCTGTTATGAAGGATCTCTTACAGGTTGGTTCGTTCTGAAGCCCTCCCTGTTTTTAGCCAAACTCTTCCAGAAGAGTTAGCAAAATCTTTAAAACACCATTTTCCAAAGAAGGGACTGAACCATGTGTGGGAAAGCAGCCAGAGCTCAGGAAAGGCTGGTCAGAGGATGCATGCTAATGAGTAAACTGTCCTGATAGATGGGATAATGATTGAGCCTTCTTAGGAGGGAAGAGAAGAGGAAAAACCATTGGAAAAGTGCCAGAAAAGAGTGATTAAAAGTCCTTTCACTTTATATTACGAAGTGGCTGAAGGCTGCCAGCCTTGTTTGATCTTAATGGGAGCTTGTCCTTGACCCGCGTTCATGCTGCGTCACATGAGCCACAGCCGTCGGGTCCTGCGAGAGCAGGTGCCTGCTGGGCGGATGAGCGGCTGCTGCCCCGCACGCAGCGGGCACACGGTGCCTCCTGTGCCGCCCAGGTAAGGCAGGGAGGCAGGCAGGACGCTGTGCTGCTGCCCCGCTCCCACCTCTGCCCGCTCGGGGCTGCCTGGTGCCTGACTGCTGAGAGAGCATCACCCCCGGCGGGGCTCTCCCCCTCCTCTGGCCGAGCCTGAGCTGGACACAGGTTGTTGTGTTGCCGCGGGGCACTGCACCGGGTGCCCCCCATCTGGCCAGGCGTTTCCAAGCGCCGGTGCGGGGCTGGGACGGGAACACGCAGCCGCCCGCTCCTCTGGCGGACCGAGCGCCTCTCGCCGCAGCGAGGGGTCCGTGTTGCAGCCGATCGCTCGGGCTCTGCGCTGCCGGCCGCTTTTTCCCCTCAGGCCGCCCCGTGGGCCCTCGAAGTAACTTCTGCGTCGGCGTTACGCCCCGCACGCCGCCTCCGCCTGGCCGCCGCTCTCCCCTTCTCCCGCTGTCCTCCTTCCGTCCCGGGCGCCGCCGCCATGTGGCCCCGCGGGCGGCAGGGGGCGCCGCACCGCCGCTCGCGGGCCTGGGCTGCCCTGGCTGTGTGCTCCGGGGCCCGGCGGGCCCGGCAGCCCCGGCCACGCCACACGGCCCGGGGAGAGTTTGGTGTGGCCAGCCCCGGCCATCGGCACACGGCCCTGGAAGAGCTTGGTGTGGCCAGCCCCGGCCATTGCCACACGGCCCTGGGAGAGCTTGGTGTGACCAGCCCCGGCCATCGGCACAAGGCCTCGGGAGAGCTTGGTGTGACCAGCCCCGGCCATTGCCACACGGCCCGGGAAGAGCTTGGTATGACCAGCCCCGGTCACAGCTCTGCCCTGCGGAGGGGCTCGCAGCAGCGACACAAACAGGGGCTGCCGGCTGCCCCTGCCTTCCCAAGGGCCCTTCTCCCGTACCCGGTCACGGCTGCGTGCCCGGGGCTCCGTGCCTGGCTCGCCCCCAGGCCGGCGGGGTGGCAGGGCAGTGCCACTGCCCGGCTTTGGCCGCCGTGTGACCCTGGCACTGCACTACGAAATGGCTGCAATGTCAGCAGCGACATTGGCCCCTCTGACATTCCACCGGGGTGTCAGACCTACCTTGACCAAACTTTCTCCCCATGCATGCGTATCCCAGCCTGGGGAGGAGAGCTGTGGCTGGCATGAACCACATTGCTCCATCCAGAAGCTCGTGAAAAAGCAAAACTGTATTTTGGCCGTGAGAGCTGTAGTGGCCCTTTGGGGGCCGTGGCACAGGGCACAAAGGAGAGGGAAGAAGCCTGAATCCGGGCTGTCACCAGCACTTCAGCAGGGGCAGTTTTAAAGACAAGCATTTTTCCTGGCGGCTGAATATCTGGTAGATGGTCTAAGCAAGCCGGCACTGAGGTCCTGTTTCATGTGACAGCTCTAGGAATGACTTCCTGGCATATCCGGGGTTTTGTGGCATTCCTTGCTCTGGAGTAATTGTGAAAAGCATAGCTGCTCTTTCCTTCTCCCTCAGGACCCAGTTGTTTAGGCCAACTAGGCTGTGGCTGTGCACCGAGGCACATCCGAAATGCCAGGTGCTAGGGAATTTGTGATTGCTATGTGTCAGCAAGGAAGATCCTCATCACTCCTCCTCCAGCTCCACCAACCACAAACCCACACACTTTCAGTGGTTCTTCCCTACTCCAGCAAAATAGTTGGCGCACTGACTAGAGAAGCAGCAGCTTGCAGCTGGCACAGATCAGCCATGACTCGCTGGCCTCAGTGACTTTGAACTTGCTCATTTGTTGTCACCTCTTCCTTCCCCCCTTTTCTCACAGAGCTGCACAAAGAGAGCTGGCAGGACTGCCCACCACCCCAGCGGACACCACTCACCTTGCCAAGCAGGGCACCCTCCATGCCCCCTTCCTGCCACCCCCCAGCTGCTTCGCCCCCATCACCATTGTATTCACTTGCCTTTGAAATTGGTTGGAGACATCAGCTATGCTCAGATGATGAAAAGAGAGGCAGAAGCACCTGCTCATGTTTGGGGCTTGAGTTTAGAGCTGTGCTTGTGCTGAATACATACACCGTTATTTGCGTGCTCAGATGGAGAAGAGTTGGAGGGGGGCTTTTCTTCAGCTGCTGAAATGTTCAGCCAGATCCCAGTGCAGCAGTTTGCAGAGACCACCTCTCCCATCCTCACACCACCACTGTTCCAAAAAACCCTGTTATTTTTAAGCACTTTATGTGCTGAGTGCTCAAGTGTCTTTTACCCTACAAGTGGAACACTGTTAGGATGGGCTAAATGGAATAACCAACAGCAGACTTCTTGCCCCACTGCACAGTGACAGCACGTGTTAGTTACCTGCATACATCGTGTCTCTTGAAAGCATTTTGGGACCACAAAATTTCAACTTGTAAGACGCATTTGGATACCTAGGTGGAGTCAGGCGGTCTCTAACATCAAGTGGGAAGGAAAGGACATTTTTCCAAGGCATGGGAACTAATGGAGTGAGGGTGAACTACTTGTGTCAGATAGTTGTTGTCAGTTTCCTTGCTCACTTCCAAAGCATAGATCCAAATGAGTGACCAAA
Source organism: Haemorhous mexicanus (assembly GCF_027477595.1). Taxonomy (NCBI): domain Eukaryota; kingdom Metazoa; phylum Chordata; class Aves; order Passeriformes; family Fringillidae; genus Haemorhous; species Haemorhous mexicanus. Next base: position 15,230,169 of record NC_082341.1, on the reverse strand, counting down.
ACAAACTTGAACTTTCCTCCCTCTCACTTCTATGACTTTTTCATAGGGAGAGTGGTGGGTCCAGCACATTTGGCCTGAAGCAAGGTAATGGTTATGAGCCGTGCACACCCCAAGCCAGGCAGCAGCCAAGGGCTGCCCGTGTGCAGAGAGCTGGTAACAGCACAAGGTGCAGCCTGGTGTCACACAGGCTTAGCAGTGGGTCTGATGGCAGTACTGACATTACACCTGCCTGGCATTACACCTGAGCTAATAAGCCTTGGGTTTGTTAGCTTGGGCACAGCACTGCACTGACATCAGGGGACCTGCACTGGGCCCCAGCCCACCAGCTGGGATGCCTCTGGGCTGTTTTTCCTGATTCTGGTGCTGGGTAAGCACAGACAATTAAAGGGCCAAGAAAGTTACATCATTCAAAGTCCCCCTTCCTTACTTTTTCCAATACTTAGTAAAGCTGAAGCCCCAGCAGTTCTTCAGCTTTTGCTCTTGCCTCCATCTCAAGAGGAGATGGACAGGAATGAGGAAGCTAAGGGAGGGCATGGGAGCAACTATAAATGACTTTGTCTCTGTGCCCACTGCAGTGCCCTGCGTGCCCATTCTTCCTTTTATCCATTTTCAGCCATCAGACTTGCAGAGCATCTTGCACCTGAGTCCATCTCAAGGCTCCACACAGCAGCTAAGGGAAGGTCTGGGAAATCAATCACCTCTGCTCAGATCACACATGAAATGTCAGCAGATCTAACTCTGTTTGTTTCACCTGCTGGATTCCAGGACTGGAGTCACCTCATCCAAAAGACAGCAGGCATATCATCAGGTGAATTGTATCCAAAAGGTTTTTCCCTTACACCACTAAATAAAGGAGCCCGTGGCTCCACTTGAGAGTGAGGAAAGAGGAATGCCATCATTGGAATCCACAGGTGTTTAAGTTTTCTCAGTAACCCAGGGCTCTGCACTGGATGTCTACCCTAAGCCCTTGCCATTGCAGCAGGACTCCTCAGATTCTTGCCTAGAGCTGTGCAGGATGTCCTCCTGCCCTCCCTGAGGGACCCCAAGGCACAGGGGTCCCCACTAATGTCTTCTGCACTAGTAGCATCAGATCTGGCCGTGATTAGACTGGTGGAGGCAGCACTGTCTTGCCTTTGCCCTTTAACACCGTTATTGCAGCTAAGGAGAGATTTATGGGTGATGTCTGAACTGACAGGCTATGGAGTATTTACCTTCCAGCCATCTTCCTGACCATCTGATGTCAGTCTGCTGGTGCAGGGGGAGACTGGAGGGAACCAGGCTCATGCAGGGGAAGTTGGGCAGGTGACTCCTGTGTCACTTACCAGGCACTTCAGTGCTGGGTCTGTGAGCCACATCCCATCAGCCACTCCATGGAGCTGGCCCTGCCTGCCCAGTATCAGGCAGCTGGGTACCAGGAATGCTGCATGGATGGAGTCTGACTTAGTAAATATTAGTTTTCAGCGTCATGTGTGATCTAGTGAAATGTAAGCAGTTTCCTGCTAAGAGCCCCTTTTCTAAAAGCTGGGGTGGTGAAGTTAGGAACACTCACTTTGCCCCAGCAGACACAATGCCTCAGTCATTAAGTGGGAAAAAGTCCCAAGGAATTTGAGCAGTGCAATGATAAAAGGCCATGAACAGCTGCTGAAAGTGTTCATGAACCAGGAGTAACTTTACATAAAGAACTAAAACAGAAATAAAGCCCGGTTTGATTAAATGGTTGGATTCAGGAAAGCAGGTCACCTCCTGGAAAGCAGCTTATAGAGGTGTGAGATGATTCAGGCTATTTCTGAAGAGGGAAAATATGCAACAGCTTCCTGGCTAAAGCACAGGCCACCCCACTCCCAAGTAAGGCCACAGACTTTCAGTGACGTGTCGTCACTCCTTCAGGCCCTGTGCTCTCTGGGAATACTAATGATCCTCTGCTTGATCTCTGCTTCCAAAGCTAAAATACACACACACGTGCAAACAATTCCCAAATTGCTAAGATTCATTCACCAACACAAAAGCAATTTCAAAGGTGGTGGACCTTTCCACTCTTGGTCACATCATGCAAAGAACTTCATTCCTTAGGTAGCACAGTGGCCAAAACCCCTAATTGAAACTATAAATGCTTGGCATCTGAAAATCAAGACGTGTCCATTTTTGTGTCTAACCTCAAATAATTGTTTGGAAATAATACCTGATGATCTCCCCTGAGGACCTAAGGGCACCTTGCAAGTCACTGTAGGAGATGGAAACCTTCAAGCCCCTGTGACTGCATGGGTCAGCTGGCGACTGCTGCTGGTTCTGCCCACATAACCAGGTGAGCTGGAAAAAATGAAGCTATTTGCTAACTCACGGTTTGTCACTGTGACTTGTGAGAGGCGAGATCTGGTGGCCCGGGTGATTTCTTTGCAAAATAGCTGGCAGAGAGCCTGGATACTCATCCTGGCTCATATCTGCTTTCACTGTAATTTGGCCCAAGCAGTGAAAAGCAAATGAGGGAGGATGTAGCAATGATATGGGGGAAGCTGGAGATGTTGGAAATATGTGCAGGAAGTAATCGAATTAGACTGTGCCTGGGAAAACCAAAGTTGATATATTTGGGAAAATTGCAGATTTCTGGGACACTGAAACACTACTGCTCAATAGGACAGAGAAGTCTGGAAAGCAGGAACATCAAGAAGCAGACACTGCTGCACTATGGCCCAGGGGAGGTCCATGTGATTTGGGGCTGCCCACTGAGGTATCTTAGTGCAGAGTGGGGTGTGCTGGGGCTGCAGCAGGGCTGCTGCCGTCGTTACTGTACACCCCACACCGGGGTGATGCAGACAGGCTGAAGGCTTTCAGAGAGCACCACATCAGATGAAAGGTGGGAGGGAACAGCTGGATGAGGAAAGCCTGAAAGAATTTGGCATAAACAACTTTTCTAAATAGTGTGTAAAGGAGGAGGATCTAATAACCCTCTGCAAGTATTTGAAGGCTATGAACACCAAGTGAGGCTCATGTGAGATTAGATGTAATGGGATAAATGTGTGAGCAGGGTAAAATGTGTTTTATGCAAGGACAGAGGCACAAATTAATAGAAGGTGGTTTCCCAAAGGAGAAATCTGATTGGTGTACACAAAACTGCTCCAGGTAGAAAAAGGAAACAAGGCCATGTGCTGCTGGGATAGTTCAGCAAAGAAGAAGGGGATAAAGTAGCCTTTACCTTCAGGTTCTTTTGCTGTGAGGCTGGTTGTTCTGTAGAAAAGAAAAACTTATATTCATCATGTTGCTTAAAATCCCTACCAGAACCGAGCTGAGTACAAAAATAGGTATCAGGACTCTTTTTCTGAAGTGGTGAAGAACATTGCTCATCATAGTCTGGAACTTTCTTTGCTTGCACAACGAAGGAGGTGTGACATCCTGCTTTGTGTGGGTTTTGTGGAGGATGGCCCAGAGGACATAAAAAGGGATAGTTAACTGCAGTCAGCTGTCACCTATGTCACTGGCAGCATGCTGGCAGTGCTGAGGTGACTTCATCCCACATCGCATTCTTCATGGAAATTAACCTACAACATACTGGGAGTGTTTGTTGGCCAGGTACCTGGTGACCAAGCTGTAATTACTTCCTGGGATTGCAGTGAAAATCAAACCAGGGAAGGGTCACTCCTGTTCTACAGTTAATTTTTCTTCACAGTAGAAGTGAGGCATAATTTTTTACCTCATGTTTATTCAGAACCTTTGGAGGCTCTCTCTTGTACAGGCATTTTAAAGGAAAAAAATCAGGACTTGGATGCAATCCTATCACCTTCCAATTGCTCTCTCCATTCCAGTCAGTAGAAAGGTAGGCAGAAAAGGGCCTTTTTTTCCCACTCTGTCACTCTCTTCCTCTCCCATTTCTCTAAATCTGTGTAATCTATAGAGGCCAGGGTATTCAGTGCTGTATTTTGGCTCATTAAAATGTCAGACTTGCCACTGCATACCCAGGATGCTCATTCCTATTGACATCAATAGACAATGAAATCAGTGGGAGTTGGGGAAGTAGAAAAAACCCACAACTTTCTTTATGGTGAGATTAGTGATGAAAGTAGCTTTAAATTATGTTAAACTCTAGTGTCATTAAGCAGAGTTGTCGGGCTGTCCAGTCTAACACAAGTACACAACATTTCAGGAAGTTTTCTTGTGTGACTTGGGAAGAAAATGTGTCTGACAGTCACCTGTGCTCTGCTGACGAGCTGTGCCAAAGCTTTTGTGTTGTTGGTGATGGGTAAAACATGAGGAAAATGCATTTTGCTGCTGTGTTTCCAGGTTTCATAATGCATCACACAAACCATTTAATAAATACAGAGTAAAGTGGAAAATAAATCGTTCTGAGAGAAGCCTGAGGTGATCTGAAAGCCAAGCACAACAAAGCTGTCACTCAGCTTCTCCAAGATAAAACCCTTCCTTCCCTTATTTTCAGACTGCAGAATTGAGCAGGCAGCTACTCCAAACTCAGTTGTCTTTTACCTAGTTGCTTCCAAACCTTATCTAAGATACTTCTTATATGTAAGACTGCTCACAGAAATAATGCACAGCCTGAAAATAAGATTTGATAAGAGCTAAATTACAGTTTGGAAAATTTTACTATGGTCTGTCACCTTCCTCACATTTAAAAGGATTTTTGTACATTCACATTTGGAACAATACATGCCTTGCCTGTAGATGAAACTTTTATGGCCCCAAATATGTCTAATAATGTTTCTAGTTTAATTCTGGAAATTCTTTTCAGGAGGACTGTCTCTCTTCTAATAAACCAATATAATAGAAGCTCATGAAATACAGTCAAAAGGTTTCTCATGTAATAAATCCTTATAATATTTTATTGTGTGTGAAAGAGCTGCTCAGCATTTCTGTGTATCCCAAACATAAACTACTTTTCCAGGGTACTGCCGAGGAGCTGCGTTTTCCCAGAAGAAAAGCAAAGTGGCAATGTTTCTGCTTCATTTCTCATTTTCTGCTGCAGCAGACATATCTGAGGTTGGGGCTGGCATGGGCAGCAGTGCTGCTTCAGTGCAGGCATGGACACAGGATCCTTAGAGAGCTGTCAAATAAGTGGTAAAAGGGGTAGTGCATGTGTGACATAAGACATTTAATTAGCATGTTAAATAATCACATGTGTGTTTCAAAGCAGTGCCAGCTGAGCAGCCAACACACAGTTTGAAGGAAACACTCATATTTGCAAACTTTTTTTTTCCCCCTAAGCTGACTGTTGTTTTTTGGACAGTAAAGGGAAATCTGGTTTTTTTGGAAGCAGAACATACATTGAAGTCCTTTATTAAATCAGCTGGCTATACTGCAACTGCTGAAGGCCATGGTATGAACTTGCCAGCTTCTTTTGAAAAGCACTGTCTTGTTCTGGGCATGGTTTAGCCTATACAAGTTTATTGCAGATACTGCACTCTGCCCGCAGGGTAGGGGCACACACTTCAGCATGCATCATTGCAGATTTCTGGGACACTGAATTCTGCCAGAACAAGTTCCCTTGCTTCACCTGGACCCAAGTGAAACAGAGATTTCTCTCTTTGATTTGTCAGCAACTCAGCCAGATGAACTTGGAAACCCAACTTGCCAAATTCGCACAGTTTGAGAAAGTTCACATTAAATCTATGGGACCTGACTGTGCTTTCCAGAGCTTCTCCTGGCATTATTCCTGTAACAATCCCTTCCAGTTCCATTGGCCCAAAAGCCTAACAAAATAAATTCTAAGGAAAGTGCCTCCGTAGTCACATTAAGTTCCAGCCCCTTAGCTGTCACCTGGTGTGAAGCTGGCCCAGCACACACCCGCTTATTTCTCTCTTTTGGGCCACCTTTACTTGCAGGCCAAGCAGCAATGTCCTGTGCAGGCAGCAGAGGGCAAGCAGGTATCTACCTCACCTTATATCAGCTAGACACAGGCATGGTGCCACTGCAGCTTCTGCTGCCCTACAAGCATTTGTGGCTGGGACATAAAGGACTCACACTTGAAAAAAAAAACAAAACACAAGAAAACCAAAAAAATTCAAACAAACCCCTCACCCCACCAAGTCTGGTTTTAGACCCACCAGGAGTTAAGTGTAACCATGGGTGTAGGAATTGTAAAGACCTTCTCCGCCAGCAGTCTGTCAGAGCATCACTGATTGGGGGAGCAGGAGGGCATCCTCATGGGTAGGTGCTCCAGAGGCCCAGGGGAAGGGAATTAATGCTCCTTTGGACTTTATGTTCCATCATGCTCCCTTTCCCAGTATTGTGGAGTGGCAGCCAAAAACAAAGAACAGGGACCTATAGTGACAACACAAGGGGCAGCAGTTTTGAACAGTGAGAGGGAGGGTTTAGGCTGGACATCAGGATGAAAATTTTTATGATGAGGGTGGAACAGGTTGTCCAGAGTAGTTGTAGATGCTCTGTCCCTGGGAGTGTACAAGGTCAGGTTGGATGAGGCTTTGAGCAACCTGATCTAGAGAAAGATGTCCTTGCCCATGGCATGGCAGGAGGGTTGGACTAGTTGATTTCCAAAGGTCCTTCCAACTTAAACTGTGCTGTGATTCTTACAGCCACTGCATCAGAGTGCCAGTGAGAGGGGAACTGAGGGTGCTGGACACATTGCAGGATTGGACCAGACATAGAGACAAGACCCTGCAAGGCAGTCTTGATCAGGCATGTTTTGGTCATTGAGTGCTGGTCATTTGGATGCAATGCACTCTAAAAACGTATTAGATGTCAAGGTCCTGGCGGCTGGAAGCTGATGAAAATGAGAAGACACCTGGGGAAATCTGAGAGCAGCAGGAAAACAGGAGGCTGGAGACAAAACTGCAATTTTTAAATCCCTTTCTTCTCTAGAGTTTCACAGTCTGCTGGATTTGGCCTAAGTTGATATGAAAGATCTGCTGTGTTTCCTGTTAAACATGAAAAATGACATACACTCCAGTAACATCAATATTATTATAATTTTTTTAATCGGACTTCACACATAATTTTTACTAAAAATATGTATTTTAAGATTTATAGTTCATCTTAGCCTCGTTCTTCTCATTGAGCGTGACTAGAGTTTTGGGAAGAGTGATGAGATACTGCACCTCCAGGCAACACCCATCACTGCCCAAAGTTAGGTCAGTAGTGCCAATGGGCCACCTGCATCTTTAATAATGCCAAGCAGCTTCAAAACACTGACATCTGTTTGTGAAGTTTGAAGTTTAAGTGATTTCTCAGATATGCAAGCAAACACTCTCTACCTGGAACCTTGCTTGGAAAATATTTGACATTTCTATAGCAGGCATTTGCTCACTTAGGAAAAAATTATCCAGAGAAAATAAGGGCTTTGCTGCTTAGCCAATTCTTACACACACCACTAGTGAGCTCCCCTATCCTCTCCTTTCCTTACATTGTCACGTTACTATGAGAGAGAGATACACCACCACCATCAGTCTGCTTGTGGGCTTTTCCCTCCTGCAGGAACTCTGCTCAACTGCTCATATACTGGCATATTTTGTTTTATTTTTGCTTGAAAACTCACTATCAAAACAGTAAAACTGGGGAATTTTCAGTCATTTAACTAAGGATACTTTAATTGCTCAATTATGTAACAAATCTTGTAATGGGACCTGAATTTTTGCTCAAATACCAAAATCCCTGGCAGAAGTTCAATATTTCTTACATTTTAAGCAGGCCTTCATACCGTGTTTTTACAATATTTTAAAGGGTCTCATCTTTTTTTAATAGCTTTGTGGGGATTGGCCTGTATAATAATGTGAAGACTTGGATAAAATCCAATCCAGATCAGCTGCTACTACAGAAACAAATCAAACAGGGCTGATTTTTTTTTCTGTTCTCTTTACTCAAAACAAGAAATAGGGCTGGAGCTGCATCAGCTGCCAGTGAGTCAGAGGTTAACCCCAACATATCAAATCTGCAACAGGCTTCATCCTTCCCCCCAAGGCCAAGAAGGGCATGCATGTTGCAGTCATGCAGACTCATCCATGTGTGAGAGAACATGATTGCTGTGTATGGCTATATAACAAAAAATCCAAACCTGCCCCATACACCAGAGCAGGGTGTTTGGTGCTGAGCTGGTTCTAAAGCCAGACTGGAATCACCACCCTGCTCTCTCAGCAGCTCCAACATTCAGCAACTTGACAAATCAGACCCCCGTGTTTAACTAAAGCACAGCAGCAGCACCAGCAACCCCAGCACAGGCTGGGGGGAGCTCCCGTCCCTGCTCTCCCCAGCATGACTTTCTCAGCTCTAGCCCTGCTTCAGCCCCCTTGTATCAGCACTGGGGAGCAGAGTCTGATACACAGCATGGTTCAAACACATATTTCTTCCTTATAAAAACGTAGAACAAGATATTTGGCTTGCTTGGGGTATAATTAATCCACCTTATCTTGCATTTTTAATTATGTCTGCACTTAAATAGCCAAGTCTTTCACAACCCCAACAGTTTTAAGATGCAGGGAAAATATTACAGCCATTTTCACAGGGAGAGAGGCTGTAGCATAGAGCCTTTGATTAAGTAGGCCAAACTTCAGAGAAAACCTGGAGCATGACTGAGAACAGAACTCAGATGTACCCAGGCTCATGCTTCATTTTAATACAGCACTAGGATCCCTCTCACTCATGATGCCAGTATAATGGTATTTCCTCTCCTGGAATGGTGTGTTCGACTTTGGCCAGCATCTCTCTCTCAGAAGTCAGATAGAGAGAAGGAGAAAAAGACCAGAGAAGCACAGCCAAGGCAGGTTCCCTTGTGCAGAGGATCTCCATACAAGGCAAGGAAGAGGCACAGGAGCCTGTAGAGGACTGTGAGGTGCTCTGTGCCTGGTGGAACAGCAGGCAGACCAGCAGGCTGGCAGCATGGGGCTGGGCTTCACCCAACCACATGCTAAGAGGGCTTGGTGATGGAATTTGGGGTCAGCTTGGGTCTGTTTCTTCTTTTTCTCTGTTCTGCAGTAAGCCATTTAACACTTAAGGGCTTGTCTACCAGACTGGGGGGAACTTTGGCAGGATGTTTTACAATGCAAGTTAAACATATGCCAGCTGCCTTGAGCTAACTCCCAGGTCAGTCCAAATGCAAGGCAGAACACTCATGAGTGGCTATTCCAAAGGTGCTCTTAGACCTCTTGCTTACAGGTAGTTTGTGACAGTATCATGAATACATAGAATTATAGAATTGTTTGAGTTGTAAGGCACTTTCCAAACCCCCTGCCATGGGCAGGAATGCCACTCACTAGATCAGGTTGCTTGGAGCATCATCCAACCTGGCATGGAACACTTTCAGAGATGGAGGGATGGGGCATCCATGACCTCTTTGGGATCCTGTTCCAGTGCTTCACCATCCTGTGAGTAAGGAATTTTTTCCTTACATTTGATCTAAACATGCCTTCTTTAATTTAAAACTGAATTTTGTTTGTCCCTTGTCTTGGCACAATCTGCCCATATAAATGTCCCTCTCCCTCCCTTTTAGAAACCCTCTTTAGGTACTAGAAGTTGTATAAGGTCTTCCTGAAGCTTTCCCTTCTTCAGGCTGAAAAGTTCCAACTTTGTCAGTCTCTTCTTTGTAGGAGAGATGCTTTGTCATGGTTTAAGCCCAGATGAAAATTAAGCACCACTCAGACACTTATTCAGCCCTCCCTTCTCTCTGCATCCTGCCCCAGTGGAACAAAGAGGACTGAAGTAAAACTGATATGTTGAGATAAGAATAGTTCAAGAATTGAAAATTAAATAAAATACAATATAATGGTAAATAATGGTAATAAAAAGGAAGTAACAAGTGATGCTCAGTGCAACTGCTCACCGCTCGCTGACCAGTGCCAGACCCCCTTCCTGATTCCAGATTAACCCCACTTCCAGGTAGCTCCCCACAGTTCAAATACTGGGCATGATGTTCTGTAGAGTGGAATACCCCTTAGGTCTGTTCAGATCACCTGTCCCAGCTGTGCTCCTAGAGTGGAATACCCCTTAGGTCAGTTCAGATCACCTGTCCCAGCTGTGCTCCTTCCCAGTTTCTTTTGCATACCTCCTCACTGGCAGAGCATGAGACATGGAGGAAAAAAGAGTTTTTGACCTAGGATAAACAGGACTTAACAAAAACCAAAACATCAGTGACTGATCAATGCCATTCTCATTCTGAGTCCAAAACACAGTGCAAAGAGCACTGTAACAGCTACTGAGAAGAAACTAATTGTACCCTACCTGTAACCAGGACAGTGCTCCAGCCCTCTGACCATCTTTATGGCCTTTATGGCCTTCCCCTGGACCTGCTCTAATAGGTCCACATCTTTCTTCTGTTGAGGAGCTGGATCCATCCCCAAACCTGGGTGCAGTACTCCATGTGCTCCAGTATATCCAGGTACACAAGGGCAAGTAGAGGGGGAGAACACCCCCATTGACCTGCTGGCCACACTTCTTTTAATGCAGCTCAGGATTGGCATTCTGGCCTGCAGGTGCACACTGTTGTCTCATGTCCAGCTTTCCATCCATATGTGTTATGATGAATATGCTGTGAAGTCCCACCTTAGTACTGCATACAATGGTCCTTACAGACATAAGCCCTTAGGCAAGAGGAGCAAAGCTCAGCTTTATTAAACCTGAAGACCCTCACATGCACTGGGGTGGCAGAAATGCAAAGTATTCTTTTTTCAAGCCTTTGTAATTCCAGAATGACCTGTATTAAGTACACTGGCCCTTATAGCAATGGCAAAATGACATTTAGTAATAGAAATACTTTAAAAACTTTGAAGACTTGAAAAATAGATCCCATTCAGTGTGTTAGAAAAAAACCACCTGGGAAGATTTGAAAAAAATTAGGAGAGCTTTTGACCCTGTATATTTACTTCACAGAGCTCTTCTCGTTCATGCTTGCAGCCAGTGGCCAAATATTAGAGCTGGGAAGATGCACAGTTTTACTGAGGACACTGTTTTATTACTCCAGACCTGTGTAAGAAGCACTAAAATGCAAGTACAGCGTGCACTGTGCTGTGGGATAGCTGAGCAGAGCTCACATTCCAGGCTTGGAAAATGACTGCCTCCACAGTGCAGGGAAGGACCTGATGAGCCCCCTCACCCCAAATTGCTGCAGGGCTGCATCCTCTAGGAGCAGTAAGCCTGTGCAGGAGCAGGCAGCATACTGGATTTAGGAACTGTGGATGTCACACTCTGCTCGTCTTCCTGTCTGCCTTGCAAAGTGTTGTGACCACTGCCTTCAGCCACACTTGAGGAATAAAATGAAGCCACGCCTGATGTCCTGATGGAAGCCATGGTATGCTCTGTGCAGAGCTGTCAGATAGACCATGGTGTGATGGTGGCATTGTGAAAAGCTGCCTTCATCTGGCAGACACAGACAGGGACCACTGAAGATGTGCCATGGCCTTCAACAAGGCAAAGCTCCCCCCCCCAAGACCATACCCAGCATCCCCAGGTGGCTGCAGACACAGGTGACAAACCAGATGCTGTCACACCATCAGCATTTTTACTCACTCAGATATGCCTGGCAGTCCTACCAGGCTCTCAAGCTATTGGATCATGCCAGACAAAAATTAGGCTCTCCAAGGAGTTTGGCCCCCAAATGGGTGTCTTTTCAGGGCATTCTTCATTCCTCCCAAACACAGACTGTGAAATGTAATCTGTCAGCTCCCAGGTACTTCTTTTAGGCAGCTCTTCATGGTACCTGTGCCACTGCATGAGAGTGTAATGAACTTGGCAATGGGCACAGTCACTAGACAGCCAGGATGAGTGCTTTAAGCACAAGGCCATCAGACAGAGATGGTTCAGCCCTCCAGCAGCAGAGTAGTTCAGGATTGTCAGCATTTGACTCTACTTTAGGAGGTGGGGGAGGCCAGGAGACCCCAGAGTTGCATCAGAGCCCAGGTCTGCTTCATCTTTTTGATCCCAAACACCACAAATTCCAAAGACACCCTCTCCTCCACCATAACCAGACTTTTTATTGCCTCTGGGGATTGAGGTGACCTTGCCTGACATCATGTCATTTGACTTGTATCTTCATCTCCAAAAAGTCCTGCTTTCTATCAGGCCATGCATGGTTTTAGCTATTTTTTCTCTCCTTATAGCCAGAGGCTGTCTGTGAGAAAGCATCTCGTCCCACATCTGCATGTTTTGTACTCACTTTGAAATGAGTTCTGCTCCTCTGCTTTGTGCACATATTAATATGAATGTGGGAATTCCATACAGCTTGAGACAGAGATTTCCTTTGGTAACCACAGCCATGATCTGCCTTAACCCTGTAGCTTAGTGTTCTCCTGGCAGCCTGTATCACTCATTGTTCATTTGCACAGATCTTTCCTCTACCACTCACCATCTCATCCTCCCATAAACGTTTGTCATTTGGGTCTAAATACCTCTTCTGCCATGGTGCCAAGGAGAAGCCTTCTAAAAAGTACTCTTTGCTGTTTATAATGCTAATTCTCTATCAGTTCCCTCAGACCCAGGCCTGCCTGTGCTGTAAAGTGCCTGGACAAGACAAACACTTGTTCTGTCTTTGGCGCAAGGGGATGGTGGTCCAGAATGAGTGATGTTCTGTGAGACAATAATAAAAGTGATAAACAAATAAACAGACTAATGCAGGGGGAAGTCCTTGCTAGAATCCTGGTAAGAAAGATCAAGTAATTCCTCTAAAAAGCAAGTTATTCCAAATATCAACTTCCTTTACCCAAATCAAGGATCAGGACTTACACTGGTCACTGACTGACCACACTTTCTGTCATCAGAATCTGCTTCCCCACTACCTCTTCAACTTCTGATTATCTTCACTTTCAGAGGCCACAAACATAATTCAGTTAGAAATGAAATTTAATTTACAACATCAAAAACAGTCACATTTGGAAATAGTCTAATTTCCTGATGCTCAAAAGCACAACACGTTATAATTTATCAACCATCACATTTTTAACTATGTCAGACATTTGTCATAAAATCACCATTAAATGGATATCTAACGGCTTCTAATAAATGTCAAAATGAACTTGCAGATGCCTATTCAAAATATATTAGGAGCCATTAAACAGCAATTAAAAGGAAGTTTCACAAATAATATTTTATATTAGATATGTTGTAGAGCCAGGCAAGGAAGGGACAGTGACATTTTGAGGACCTTCTGGAAATGCTCCCTTGTGCCACGTATTTCTGCAATAATGGACTGCATACCTCCCTGGAGAGCATCCCTTGCTTCCTGGACATCCCTGCATGATGAGGCCCTGGGCAGTTATGATGTAGATGCTGTAATTCACTGCTTTAAGGCGCAGCATGAACAGTATGTGAGGTAATGGCATTATTCGCACTCTCCCTCGTGCCCTTCTGCTCTAGGGGCAGAAAGCTGTCCCAGGCCCTCCCCAGCATTCCCCTCCAGGGTGCTGGGTAGTGCTGCAGCAGGCAGGAATGTGGGGCAGGAGGGGATAGCTGCCAGTGTGGGGAGAGAGAAACAGACACCAACATTTACTGGAGTTTGGAGAGGAAGATCTCCAGAGGGGTACAGAAGCAGATCGGGGACGATGAGCAGAGAAGGGGATATGAACAGCCATTCTCCCTCTGGAAGTGTGAGGTGTGTGAGAAAGAGGGTTACTGAACTGGGGAAATGGACAACTTGAGGCCACTTAGCATTGAGGTGTGCATATGCACTTAACCCCAAAGTGTGCATAGTTTTCTACTGGCTTCAAGGAGAGAGCTCACACCACTGGCACTTCCTGCCCTGCCATCTCTTTCTCTAGTCCGTGTATTAACAAAGCTCACCTCGTGTGGTTGGTGCAATCTGGTATGAGCACATGCTGGGCCCTCTCAGGAGGGCACTGAAGGTAACCTTTGCCTTCTGGCTCGAGGCTCTCTAGAAGCAGCTGTGCACTGAGAGGCACTCATGGTCCCTGTTTTTCATGTGTGTCCATGCTGCTTCTGTTCTGGAGCTGTGATTTAAAAGGTGCATCTTACAGGCATATTAAGTGCACATGTACATGTAAATACAATTTATATAAAATATACAGCTGGTTACAGGTATGATGTCCTTAGTTTCTCTTGTAACACAAGATTACTTTAATTTCTATAGAATCATAGAATCATTTAGGTTGAAAAAACCTCACTGAGTCCAACTGTTAATTCAACACTGCCGAGTCGACCACTAAACCATGTCCCTATACCTTGAAAATGACTCACAGACATGCAACCTTTAGGGGTAAACATTAACAGTAATACAAATGTTAAACATGAACACTAACAACAACAATTCTTAACAAGAATTTCTTAGTATTCACATTCCTATATGAGTCTAGCCACAGCTTAGAAAAAAAATTAGTTAAAAAGATGAACTTCATCCCAGCTTGTTCCATTCCAATGCCAGTTTCTCTTTAAAAGAGCAGCTTGCTTTCTCTTTCTTTTTTTTTTTTTTTCCACATTTGCTCTCACAAACAGGAGGGAGGGAAGGACGGGACTAGATGTGACCATTAATCCTGCTGGGGTTCAGGCCAGTGCAGTGAGAATTAGGTAAGCAGGAGGCTGTGGAGCCTAGTGGGGACAGCACGTTCTGGCGGGGTCAGGAGCACAAGCAACAAAGCAGCATCTTACACAAGGAGGTCTCAGGAGCCACTAATAGAGCCATTGTGTCAGTACACAAATATGTTGCTATGCTCCACCTTCTGTCCTGTTTGTTTCTTACAGTACTATGGCTACTTTCCTCTCCCACTGACGTAGCTGAGAATTGGTCCTGACACAGAAAAAAAAGAAAACCCTCTCATTCCCCCCACCGTCCCCATCACTCACACTGTAAAGGACCTGTTTACACAACTGTGGAAGAGGGTGTGTATTTGCATATTAAATGGGATCAAGAAAATATGTAACATATGTTGCAAACAGAACTAATGTCTAAACACACATGCAAACCTGGGCTAACGGGTCCTGCCAAAATATTTTAACCATCTGTTTTTACTTAGCTGTTTTTGAACAAATTATGTTTATTATGTTAATTTATTTTACTGTCAACAACAGCAAATGACAGAGTTGCTGCTAAACAGCATCATTATATATCACATTCTGGCATAATACCAGCAGGTTCTTCTAATGCGACAGGAATAAATGCATATTAAAATGTCAATTTGTTTAAAATCTAGTTCAGGATGGTAAATACATCTGCACAAATTCATCATGTTCCAACAGACACTGTTTGCACGCAGACTATTTCAAGATAAGGTGCTCTGAAAGGACCTGAAGAGGCAAGAGCACAGAGGTCCTGCCTGTACTCCTGGCTCCAGCTTTCAGGTTGATCCCAAGAGGAGAGGAAGAGAGGACCAAACTGGGAGCTAATTCATGTTTTAGAAGTGTGATTAAACTTCCAATGAGTCTATTTTTATTTGCAGCATCCAGGAAATCTCCCTTAGATGAAGAAAAACTGAAATTGAGAACAGCCACAAAAGAATATTGATCTCCATCCTAGGTCCATGACCTGTTCCCCAGCATAACTGTTTGTGCAGGAGCCTCTGTCCCCAGGCTCTTCACTGGGCTGTTGCAGACAAGGAATACCCAGTGCTACAGGCAGCAGCTGCTGCAAGCACATATCCAGTGCAAAAGTTCAGTGAGGGATTCTCTGGAAGCCCCAACATCCCCAACATCAAAAATCCCCCAATAGTTAAGTTACATAATATCTGGGTCAGCTCTTCTCTCTCTTGATCAAATCATTTTTTGCTTGTTGCCCAAAAGCAAATCTTTATTTCAGCGGGATTTTTCTTGCTGACGTCCCTAAGAGGAAAGATCTCTTCTCTGGAAGAGGCAGGTGGGTCTGTCAGTGGCTTCCTTGCCCTTCTGGCTGCCTGCCTGCACCATCCACAAGTTTGAAATCATTCCTCTCCTGATAACCAAAGTCAGCACCTGTTCTCCTAAATCAGCCTGCTCCCCAAGTCCTGTTCCCATGTAGACAGCTGCTCATAGCTTCTGTGGAAAAACAACCCTTTCTCCAAATAACTGATGCTGAATCCCATCTTCTCCCACACATGCAGTGTGAGGTCCACTCTGGCTACATTTCCCTTCCAGTACAATTCATGGGATGGTGTAGACTGCATTTTGCCTCATTCCTCCCACAGGACCATGCTTGCTGGGCTGACCTTCCTTCACACAGTGAGAGAATCCTGCTTGTCCCAGCTCTGGGCTGTACATGCTTTTAGACCACTTCACAGGCAGGTCAGGAAAGTGTTGTGAAAACTCCAACCTCCTTCACTTCATCCTTTGCAGTCATGGGAAAATAGCCTATGGTTCCATACAACTGGAAGCAGAGATTTTTATGTGCTCCAGAAGACAACTTAGCAAAACTGGAGCACTGAGGAGTCCTCTGGGTTTTCAGCCAAAACCATCAAGAAGACAGACTGACTTTCCTGCCTAAATATTATTTCCTTTCTTTTTCTTTCTTTCTCTCTTTCTCTCTTTCTTTCTCTTCTTTCTTTCTTTCTTTCTTTTTCTTTCTTTCTTTCTTTCTTTCTTTCTTTCTTTCTTTCTTTCTTTCTTTTCTTTTCTTTTCTTTTCTTTTCTTTTCTTTTCTTTTCTTTTCTTTTCTTTTCTTTTCTTTTCTTTTCTTTTCTTTTCTTTTCTTTTCTTTTCTTTTCTTTTCTTTTCCCACATCTGAAGCACTGAATCATGGAATCAGTAAGGTTGGAAAAGAACTATAAGACCATTACATCCAACCATCAACCTGGCACCACCACCAGGCTCACTACTGAACCACATCCTTAAGTGCCATATCTGTATGTTGTTTGAACACTGCCTTGGATGTGTTCCACCACTTCTCTAAGCAGTCTGTTCCAATGTGTTACAACACTTCCTGTGAAAAAAAAAAGTTCCTAATATCTAACGTGAACCTTCTCTGGGACAACTTGAGGACATTTCTTATTCTGTCACTTCTTACCTGGAAGAAGAGACTGACCCCACCTCACTATGACCTCCCACACACCACCCTGGCCTCCACCTTGTGCAGACCTCTAGGTCTGTCTTGCTTATAGCTGGAAGCTATAAACACAGCAACTAAGACAATGTGGAATTCTCCCCTTTCCTTTTATACAGATCTCAGAGAGGAGAAGAGAGCAAAATGAGCCTGAAGCCTTCAGAAATACTGAAAAATCAGAATAGAACAAGATTAAAGAGGAATGAGTGGAAAAGTCCAAAATGAGACCATGAGCACAAGTAATGCTCTCTGGCCATCATGAACCATCCTGTTTGCTCCAGGAGCTGAAGAAAGGTGTAAAATGTAAGCCAGTGACAATGTAATACTTTACAGGATATGATGCAACATAAAATACAATGAGACCACAGTCCTGCAAAGACCAATGCATGTGCAAGACTAGGTACATGGATGGTCGTGCTGAGGGCTGAGGAATTACTCTGGTGCAGATGGCTGAACACTTACACAAAACCTTGCAAAGCCAGAGCCCAGGACAGGTATGGTCAAGGAGGATCTTTTCTGCCCTGAGGAGTCCTAACACAGCATAACAATGCCTCTCGTTGAATTGGCTGCAAAGCAATCAGTAAGGAAATACAATATTCCTTTCTGGGGATTAAGGAGCAGAAATCTTGGGATAGGATTTTGCTTAAGACAAGGAACAGGTTCCTTTTGACTAACCTCAGACTTTTGAGAAGTGTAGCAAAGAAATACTGTCCCCATGAATGTTTTGATATCTCACTAACAAATATTGTAAGCCATGTCACCTTTGTTTAAATGCCTTCCTTTGTCATGGCAAGGGCTGTTCATGCAAGATGGTAAAGGAATCCTTGTTTGTAGCATCCACAATAGCACACTCAAATGTAGCAACGTGAGAGGCAGTGCCATACGGTGCACAGCTTAGGGGAATTCCCCCTCCCCTCTCTGAATTCTGGTTTTATGAAGAGAAAGGTTACATAGTGTATATTTCAGAAGTTGAAGTCCTGAGAAAATAAACCTCAGTCCAAGTACTTGTCCAGCATACAACAGATATTCCATAAAATGTACGGGCTGATTTCATGCATATGGCTGCTCGTTTTACAAGAGGATGATTAAGATGGTCATGGTTATGTTGGCTTTTAGTCCACAAATGCCTCAGCTGTTCTGGATTCATTTAAAATCGTACTGTACCTCTGTGTGCTAAAAGCAAGCAGCCAGCGCTGCTCTGCTCTTGCTGTCCTGCAAATCCAGCCCTTTGCTTGTGACAGTGTTTCCAACATGGTTCATTAGTCACTATTGACTTACACGGTCCATCTCTTTCTTCTCACAGTCTGCCCTCTCCCTCTGCTCTGGCACCATAGGGACCCATGGAGCAGACGGGGCTGCCTTTGGGAAGGAATGAATTTTTATTGCAGTTTGCTGGCTTCCACCCCCCTTCCTGACATCTTTCTTACACTTTGATATTTCCCAGCTGGCATTTCACAGCCTGCCTCCTGAGGGATGTCAGCCCACCCTGTCCAGACCTTCTAGCCAGAGCACACCAAGCTGCTCTGCTGGCACTTTCAGAGGAGTAGTTTGTTGAGAAGAAGTGTTACCAGTGGAAATGCAGTTCAAAAGAGATTTCTCCCTTCCTACACTGAAAATTCCGCACTTGTGCCTCAGTCCAAAAGAGAAGCATGTCCAGCACCATTGGGAGAACTCCTAGTTTTTCTCAACTAGGAGTAGAGAAAGCTTTTGTGGCATGGTCTGGGTGGTGCAGCATCATGCAGTGTTATTCCACATCCCCTCCTCAGGAGTCACACAGACAGTAATTAAATGGGCAGGCTGTGACTCAGGAAACGTAGCCACCTTTTCCCATTTTATTGTGTTTTGGTCATCTTGGGCTTTTCAAGCACATTCTATTTGATACTTCCTTCTTCAAAGGTTTTTCTTGCTGCAGCTGCCTAGCATCCTTTTCCCTCACCCTCCTCCATATCTTGTCCTGCATTTGGTTTATCTCTTCACTCTAAAAAGGAAAGGCATTTATTGCTCCATTCATATTAAGTGATCATCATGTAACAGAAATAAACTGCTTGTTCCTATATAATCATAGATAGCTTTGCAGAACACAGGCTTCAAACAGCAGAGGTAGAAGTCTGCAATGTTTTCTTCTGAAGCAATCTTTGTTTCTTAAAAAAACCAACAAAACAAACCTTAAAACCCCTAAGTCAGTATCTTCCCACAACTGCAGCTGATTTCCTGTGTAAACTAAAACCATGTGATATTCCATAAATGCTTCCAGCTCTAAATTACAGGAAATGAAAACCATCATGGAAAAGGAAAGCTTTGGACTCAATTCCCAGATCAGATATTGTTGTAACTCTATTTCAGTCTGATTACAATTTGGATGCTTTCTAACATACCTGTTAGTAATTAAAGGAGCTGATAACAGCTGTTGGAGTGCAACGTCCCCCAGGGCCTTGTGGTGGGACAGAGACATCTTCCACACCCAGGGCAGTGCCCCAGAGGTGCCACAGATGAAATCATGAGCTGAGTTTGATCAAGGGAAGCATTTTTATGTAGCCATTGTGAAGGTCAGGCTCTGAACTTCCAACTGGGTTAAATTCCCTGAGCTGCACACAGTAACACTTTGCAGTCAGCTGGCCACACACCCACACCCACATGTATGCACTGTTTCACCCTCAAGGGCTTCATGGCTGTGCAGCTCTTTTTTGCTCAGTAACACCTTTTCCCATGAGAAAGAACGAGTTGTGCAAGGGAATACGAGCCAGTGCTGATACAAAACATATACATGGCAAGAACATAAGACAAGAGGAACTGATCTCAACTCATCCCACCTGAATTTGGAATTATGTGCATGGTCCTTTGGGAGTGGTGTCTACTGCTTCTCAAAGCCTTCTCAGAGCTGCTCTAATCCCATGGAAAGCTGAGAGTTAGGCCATGTCATCCATTGTGACATACACCAGGCAGTGTGGATGTGCAGATGTGTGTTTTCCCTAGACAGGGCACCCGCCGCCCCTCCAAGCTGCACTGAATGCACTGCAGAGTTAACAGACTGAAGCCTTCAGGTGGCTCTCTGTAGCTCTCACTTGCTGACAAGTCAAGTGGCTAAGCTGAGATTTATGGACACTTGTCTCAGTGTTCTCATCTCATAAATGACTGCAGAAAGGGGATTTCCATTCCAGTGACCAGCGCATTCTCTTCATTTCTGAAGAGTGTCTGTGTCCTTCAAGGCACTAAATCAGCCTGACACTGCTAAGAAATAGGGACTTCAATTAAACAAATTAATTGCAATGTTCTACACAATCTCTTAATTGATTCACCAGGAGATTTTTTAGTTTGTTCAGCCAAGATCATGATAATTTTCCTATTGAACTGATGCAGTGAAAATAATTATCAGACTGAAAAGAAGTTGAGGCAAAGTACTAATTTTAAGGAGAGTTTTGGGTAGACTATCATTCATTTCTTATTTCAAAGGTCACAGGAGCAAAGCTTCACTTTTTCTGGGGAAGGGAGTCTTGCTGGGTGCCAGACCGATGCCTGTACACCACAGTAACCCTTTTAGATGTTTTAACCATTGCTGTCACTTCTTCACACATAAAACATTTGGGGTAGTCCCTAGCACCTCTGGGTGTAAATTAAAGCCGTCCTGTTCCTGGTACTATGAAAGCATTTCTATAAACCAGAGTGTCTCAGCAGCCATCAATATATCATTCACATTTAGGCTTGCATTGATTTCTGTCTTGTTACCAGAATAAGGCAGATGCTTCAGCAGGGCAGAGGGTCACATATCCAATGCCAAAGGCACCAAGACAATTTGCACAAATTGAGGACTTCAGCCAATACTTTTTATAAGCTGTTCCTGCTGAATGTCCCAAATGAGGGGTTTCAGTGCCAGCAAAATCATTAAAGTGAACAGGTTTGCCTTGTTCCCTACCCAGCAGACATTTCTGTTAGGATGGGTCATTAGTTATTCCTGAGGTCATTAGGTTATCGCATTGAATCTTAATCCATCTAATTCATCCCAGTGCACTCCCATTTGTTTCTAGTGCTTGCCTTTTAAAATACCATTAAATCATGTCACAGGCTGCCTCTGCACCTGCCAAGAAAGCTGCATGCCTTCTCTGATTTTCTTTGCTAGGTGAATTCTATTTGGTATATTCCTGGAGAAGACAGCTCATTGCAAATCCTCTTTCTCCTGTTTCTCCTTCCCAAGCACACTTGCTCACTCACTCCAGGGATTTTAACTTTTACATACCCAGCTTAGCCCTGGCTCAAGTCAATCAGTGTTGTCCTGAGCAGATGCCAGTGGGTTTCCATTGCCTCAAGGTAGCCTGGGTGTCCCACTTTCTCTTGCTGAGATAAGTTATTAAGGCAAAGAAAGAAGAAACTGTTTGCCTTTGATAGTGTAATGCAAAAATAAAGAAATCCCTGTAAAACCTTCCCTTCTTGTCCATAAAACCCTTTGGTAAAAAATTCTTAGAAGCATACTATAAGTAGAGAAAATCCACTGAGATTGGTGAACAGCTTTAAACCAAACATATAAATTAGTAAAGAAATAGCATTCTCAGTTGTAGATAGCTTGTAGTGAATTATACCAGGGCTTTTACAGAACAAAGGAACTTAAAAAAACCCCTAATCTCACTTTGACGGGAAAAAAAGTCTCTGATCACTCCACCTGCCACTTCTTTCTGTGCCAAGAAAAACTCAAGTATACACCAAAAACACTGAAGGAGAGTTGAGTGTTGCAGTAAATTTATGGACCACTAGAGACTAGGGTTGAATGTGCTGACTGAACTTATTCTAATAACTTAGATGGGAAAAATCCATACTGCAAATCACCTTACTTAGGTTGATTTAACCAGAACTATTTACCCAAGAAAGAAAAAAAAATCATGAGTGCTGATTGCTTTCTCTCTCACCCAAGAAATACACACAGCCAGAGCCTGACAATTTTTTCGAGCTGCAAAATACCACAGAGTGGGAAGGGGAGTAGTTTGTTAGACCAGGTAAAGGATTTTTCACAGAAAACAAGCAGGATTTGCAGAAAGCTGTGTTTGTGCATGTGACAAATGTTTACCATTGGTACAAGGTTTGAAGGCACACAGGAAACCAGGACATCCTGGGGTTGTGCTGATGTTGTCATAGTCATCATGGTGAACCTTAGGGAGTGCACTGGACCTTGTGTTTCTGAGCCCACATCACTTGGCCAGACCTCCATGCTCTTGGGCCATTCTGTGTGTCCTAGTTTGGATCATCACCTCACACCCTTGCCAGGATTGGGGGAAAGGAACTCTGGCTTCCAAAAAGAAAGGGGTGGTTTCTGGTCATAAGAACATGGCAGTGTTGTCCACCGTTGTTGGTTTTCTTACCTCATTGCTGTTTCCAGTAAATTGTTCTTATCTCAACCTGTAATCTCTGCCTTTTAGACTTCCCATCAGAGGGTACAAGGGGAATGGCTCATGATCTTTTAAGAGAGAGGAATAAATTGGAGAATACCATTCCTAAACCATGACACCATGCCTTATGGCAAGCACTTGTTTGCAGTCTCTCACCTCAGATACTCACTATGTAGATCTTGGTTTGGGGCAGTGGGCAAGGGGCACAGTCTGGAGGTGGATCAAGTACACAAAGGCAGGGGGTGAATGGATTAATTGCCAATGACTCTAGGGCAAAAGTCACCTACACCCTAAATTACATTACCTGAAGAGAGCAGACCCTAATTTAACAGGGCCTTGTCCCTGGACTTAGTCCAGTAAAGACACACACATGTAAGTCTAGTCAGTTCTATGGTGAGGGAATTAGGAGTTAGGAAGCACCCTTGAGAGGATCTTCCCTGGGAAATGTGGGGAAGGAAAGGGGTGAAGGGGCTAAAGCTAGAGCAGGTCCTGGAAGACTCAGCACAAAAGATGAGCAAAACTGCTTTATTAAAGTTAATTAAGATATTCAGAGTCTTGCTGATGAAGCCAAAGTGTCTAAGAGCAGCCTCTGCTGCAGCCATGGTCTGTAGCAGCTTGTTCAGTGCCTATGCCCACAGGGTGGGAAGTCCCTGCTGAAATTGTCAGGGAGGTTTCCAATTAGCACCAATTGAGGCAAGTTATTGGGGGTTTTCTTTGTGCAGACTCACCTCCCCTGGGGCACAGCATGGGACCACCCACTCGCATTGCATAAACCACCAAAACACCATTAAACTCATAGGAACCGTCCTCAGTCCCTACCAACCCATACTGGGTTTGAACCATCCACCGAAAGGTGAAACGTTAATGTGAGCTAATTTTTCAAATCATTGCTGTAACATTAGGAAGAAGCTCTGGTAACCTTTTGGGGGCTGCTGACTGACTGACTGCCTAATGTTCATTTGGCTGATCTTACGGGCTACAATCATGATAGGATAGTGTCCCAAGAGAGCAAATAAAATCCAAGAGGTACATTTTTCTTCTCAGCACTTGCCTCCTATAATTCTGAACCCTTCATTAAAAATGTGATAAGCCATGCAATATATTTTCCTGTAAATTACAGCCTTTAATCTTTAATGTTAACGACAGAAATTTTACCATCAGCAGGACTGTATTTTGCTCCACACTTTAAACATTCTTTAGTAACCATGTTTTCCTGCCCTCTTTCAGACAGATGGTAACTATTTCAGCTTGAATTCCTTTTTATATTAACATAAAGGGAATTTGAAAAAACAAACTAAGGTATAATATAACTAAAATAGAAGTACTTACAGCCCTGAAATGTGAAACACTTTTTTCCTAGCTATGACCACCCTTTGACTTTGCTGTTACTAGGTGTGTGCCTTGAAACCAAAGTCAGTTTTGTAAATACTGCTGACAAGGAGGAATCAATCCACCTCAATCCCCAAGTCGCACAGCCTAAACTTGGGCTCACATCTTAGAGGATGAATTATTGGCTTATCAGTTGGAAAATTTGTGTATTTATGAAGAAATTGAAAGCCATGTTGGAGAGTAGTGCCTGATCCAACAACTAATTTTAAGGCTGGGAAAGAAGGAATTCCTGAAGTTTAATCCCATCTACTGTTTCTCCATGTCCTTCACATGTGCCCTTCCAGTTTCCCTTGCAGCTCTGACCCTGTAGCTGTTAAATGCAGATCATACCACTGACACCTGCATGTTGCACCAGTTTTGTGAGGAGTCATTAACTGTGGTGCATCTACTTACAAAGGTAGCATCACATTTCATGTAGAGCTACAGCCAACATCCAGAAAATGGGATTGGCCACAACCCTTTTAAAGGTACGAGAGGAATCATGAAGAAATATTTCAAATCTGAGATGGGGACCAGGAATTGGGGAAATATATCTCTTTTTATGTGCCAACCATAACAGGGTCCAGTCTGCTGGCACATGATTGCAGTGCCCGTAACAAATGGGAGGAATGGTGAAAGATTTCAGTCCTTGATCCAGGTAGACTTTCCTTTAAAAACAATCTTTCAAGCACAAGGCTTGGGGGTGTGTGATACCCTCCTACAGTCGCCTGCCCTTCCTGTAGGCTGTTCCTTGGTCCTTGGCAGTGGCTGAGGGTACCTGAGCTGCCAAGGTGTGAGCTGGCCAGAAGCCACCTGTGGATTCAAATAGGCAGTCTGGGAGATGGCCAGGGAAAAGTGACCTGCATGGCAGGCAGTGGTCTTAACTGGTCATGAGCTTCCAGGAGATGGACAGTTTTTAAGGAAAGAAAAGGACATTTTCATATTTTGGCTTTGGAATTTTGACTTTTGTTCCTTCATTAAGGGTATGGAGGGGAATAGAGCCCCATGCAATGACAGACATTAGTGATTCTGTCACTGGCAAAAACAAGTAAATGCTTCTTTATTGTTAGATTAATTTTCCCCCCAGTTTTTTTCATGCTAAATTTGGTCCTAAACACCACACATTTTAGACATTAATGGACCTTCTATGCCTCTTATCTGTAATTTTTTCTATTAATTTTAGGACCACAAAACTAATATTATAAGATCACCAGTCTCATATCCTTTGTGGAGGAAAACCAAAACTTTTCAAAATTCCGTTTAAAATTCTAGCAGTGGCAATGTGCAAGGGCTGTAACTACTGAAGGTCCTGTAACACTGGAACAGTATTGTTCCAAGTAGCCATTCAATAAGGAAGATGCTCTCATTAAAGCCTTCATGAGCCTTCCCCAATAAATCAGTATTGTTTCAATCTTTGATTTTCAGTAACAGGTCTATATTAGAAGGTTGACATCATAAATTTTAACTGCCACCGTGGCTCTGTTGTGATTGATAGAGTCAATGTTTTTCTGTTACTCAAATTTGCAGCTATTGTCAGTGTAATTCCTGCTACTGCATCTGGAGAATGTTGTATGTTACACTTAATATTGGTGTCTTTTTTCTCAATCTAAGTAGATTATTTTTTGCAGGTGTAATGCAGTAGCATTAAAATGTAGCTGATGATCTAGCAGAGCAAACACTAAATCACCAATAGGCTTAATTACTACAAGGTGAGAAAATTTTACCCTCCCTGAAGTTGCAAGACTCGTGCTTGGGAAGTGAGGTAGGCATGTGGACCCCCCTTGTCATCATCAGCTTTGTCACAATTAATTTTGTTGCATAAATTTCCTGTCTGGAGAGCTCTATCTGTGTATTTTCCTGTAAATCAGTATGCACTTTAGCACGGTCAGTAAATAATAATAAATATTAATTATAGGCAGTTCTGGTTTTATCACACTGTACCTGTCAAAAGCCAAAACTTTACCTCATCCTTTATTATAATATTATAAAATAATGATTCATATTTCTAATCTTTTACCGGACAGCTGAATATAAATAATCTCCCATTTTTGTCTCTTAGACTTTCAACGGCTTTATCTCTGCCACTAATGGCTTCTTATGTCTCCAGAAAGAACAAAGCATAAAAAAAAGAAGATAATGATTTAATCAAAGACAACTCAAATGGCAGTTTTGCTGTGAGGACATAAACAGAGTTAATGGTTCTCTCAGGACTCCTTTTTGAGAACCATAAAATCCCAACACTTAAGAAATAAGAGTTAATACACATTTTAAGAAGTGTTTATCTAGTTGAGGAAATGACTGAAGTCTAATACATTATTGGCTGAATCTTAAAACATTTATGATGATGGGAAGACAGGGTTTTATTATACATTTCATCTTCACCTCTTTATTTATTCTTACAATAAAATCAAGTCATCAGTAATAAGCTGATATTTTGGTGTCAAATGGAACCTAAACCACACACAGAAATGGAGAATCATTCAAGCGATATGTGAACCTTCAGTGATTGAGCCTTAACCAAGTAATGGACTACAGGAGGTGCCCCTTGGGCATTTTATCTTACTCCAAGGACTCTTTCTCTCATTTTAAAGTGCTAGCTACTGGCATAAACAATTATGGGGAAGTCTTCATGCCATTGGCATTGCTGGACAGTAGCATTTTCAAAATGAGCTTCCCACAAGTCTTCCTTTCTACTTGGGAGAAAACAGTACAATTAAAGCTGTCATACAAAGGTGAGGTGGCTGCTTACTATACAGCTGCAAAAATATGTGCATTGCTGAGACAATTTACTGCAAGACTCCTTTCTCACTTTTTAATGGTGTTAACTGGAAATGACTAGGAAATTTCCAAGTGCAAATTTGGTCTGGATTTCTGGAGACTAACCAAATGGAAGGTGAATTTAGACTAAAAATAGTATAAGCAGCTTACAGGATTATAACTATAGATGAAAGATTATATTCTGTGTGGGAGTTTTACAGGGAACTCAGGCAAAAGTGTTCAATGTCACTAGCCAGTTTGCTTCTTTCCAGTACAAAAAAAAAAAATATATTTTAGTACACAAAACATCAGCAAAGAAAGCTGGAAATTTTAACATCTACTGGAGTACCTAATTTTCTTTTAACCTTGTATTGTTTTGCAAGCACCTTTGCAGTTCCTATTCCAAAAAATAAATACATGCAGACTGTGCTACTTAATAGCATTAACAGCATCAGTCTGCTCTACTGGCTGGATCTGGATCAAACAGTAGAGATCAAAAAGAATATAAATGTACTTGATGTTCCATCATATCCAGAAATAAACTGCATGCAATAGAAGGACTAAAGTGAAGAAGCATATATGTTAAGTATTTTTATTTCCAGTGTTCCTTCACAGTTACTGGATTAACTCACCCTTCATTCCCTCTTTACTCATTCAGATCTTGATTCTTTTATCCTCTGCTGGCAAATTGAAGGTCTGCCTTGTGGTCAGAGGTCACTGAATTAATCACTTTAAACAAGAGATTTGCTGAGGTTTCAGAATTTCTAGTGTGACCTATTTCTCCTTTCTGTTTTCCACAGCTTTCCCCCTGTTGTTTGTAAAGGAAAGATCTGTGGAACAAGATCAAGAGTCATAAAGTGCCAGGAAATGAGTGGTCTTGTGGCCCAGCTTACAGGAAAGTGAGTGGCTCATATTCCCAAGCTGGGATAGCTGCCTTGGTTGCTGACATCTTTCTAGTGCCAGGATCTGGCTGCTGCAGTAGAAGGAGGTAGCGATGTGGGCTCTGTGGCAAAGCACTGGATGAAAAGTTTCCTCCTAATGTTAAAATTGACATCCACCCTTTAGTCCCATAGGTGCAGAGAGAAGAGTTCTACCCAGTTACATGGTTCAACCAACTGGAAATCCAACCTTCTTAATCTTACACCCAATACAATTTCCAAATTATCATTATACAAGCATTGGAGTCCTTAGGATATGGTGGTTTTCTCTGGTGGGTACCAATAATCAGCTCTGCAGGGAGCAAATCACTCAAATTAAAAAAACTCTTGACCCAAACTATTTTTGAGACTTTTGGAAACTTTTTGGAACTGTGACCAGACAAGATGAATCAAGAGGAATTTGTGCCTGGTCTGCTACAGAAATGAAGCCGTGACCCCTCACTGGTACAGCAGTGCTGTGTCTGTGCATGGGGATGTGTGTGAGCTAAACTGCCACCAGGCTCTTCTGGACAGCATGATGTGTCCTCTTTTGTGCACTGGATGTGTCATTTCTTTAGCATAGTAGCACCTCTGGGGACAGAACTGTCTTCCTGCGTGCATGTACCATAAACACCATGCCGAATATTTAAGTCTGCACTTTATCTAGAGAACAGGCAAAAAGAAGAGTATAGTATATTTGGGCAGCAATTTATGCCACATGGGCAAGAATATGCCAGTTGTAGGAAAGCCATCCTATTGGCTTTTTCCACTTTCCACTCCAGCTGAATCCAGGTCACCAGTGCAATTGCTAATAGATGTATGCTTGGGCACTGTGGAAGGAGTGTGTTAGCAAGGGTCCTGGGTGTTGTGGGCAAGAACTGTCTTTGGGCGTCCAAAGGCTCCTAGTACCTCATTTATTGACTTGTTCAGTCCAGAGGCTTCCCCTTTTGCAGCCATCTTCTCACTTCTAACATAGAGAGGGCCAATTTCCACATGCATTAACATTCCAGGGGCATCACAGGAGCAGCAAATCCTTTGAAGGGTAGAGAAGCTCTTTCTAGCTATTTCCCTTTGGAACCAATTCCAACGCAAATCTGCATCTGAACAACTGTTCAGCGACTAATGCAGGAATTGTACCTTGACCACTTGCAATATTGCACTCAGGAATTTTTTATATTCTGTTTTCACTGAACCAAATAGGATTTAAAGAAGTGCTGTAAGATTTAGTGAAATGAGGATTGTGTTTGGAGCCAGGGCTCAAGTGTTTTCCCTTCTTTTACGGTCTATTCAGATATAGGGAACACACTTGAAAAAATAGAATTTCTCACTCCCATGCACAGGGGAGACAGCGTAGGTGGGAAGAAAAGGTCACTGCCTGCTCAGCCCTTGCCCCATTGCACCATTTCACCTGCTGGCATTGCTCTCAGTCACTCCACAAGCATTAACAGCCTTTTACTGGATTACTCTTCTTTCTATCCCACTACACCTTTGATCTCCACTACACCTTGAAATATTGCATTTAAAATGTAAAATAAAAATAAGAACTAATTCCATTAACTCAAAATAGGTCTCTAATTGACCTCTTAATGTGGTGTATTTAACATGACACCATACCATTTTCATATGTAAATGGGATGATTCTTAATAATTCAGGGCTTCTATTTTCATTCTATAGAATACATCCTCAAGGGAGTCGGGAGAAGGTTGTGAATTTCTGTCATTTATCACTCTGCCACAAAAATTAAACTGCAGCTGCCAACATGAAACAGTACATTTTACACCTGCCTTCCTGTGCTTTGCTCTTGCAGTGCAAAACTCCAAAACCTCTGTGCTTTTCTTATAATAAACATATTGGAAACTTGAATGTGAACATACTTTTTCCTAATCTGTTCAGTAGTAGGAAGAGGAGGGTGCTGACAAACATCATTTCCCATCACAGGATTCAGCTCAGACTCACAGCTATTCTGGGGAATAAAATGTACACAGAGCAGAACTTGTTAATTTGATTCCATGTTGGGCTCAAATGCAGCATCTCCCCGTGCCACCTCCCTCTCCCCAGCCAGCCCATCCCCTCCACCCCCCAGATGACACTTCAGGTTTAATCTAAACCCTCTCAGATTAAGCAGGCATGTAATTTACTCCCACAGTGAGGTCCATTGCAGTTGTGGAGGTGATGTAAAGGAGAGTTTGTTTAAACAGTGTTAAGCCTGCAGACCTGCATGGGAAAACCCTGGTCTGGGCTGTCAGCAAAGCCTTTAATGTGCATTCAGTCTTGCATTCATCTGGGATCTGTGTATGGTATTGATTGATGTTTTATTACTGTTTGGTAGATAAAAATACTTAACTTAAGAACAACTAGTTGTGGGAAGGGTTTTATATAGTCATCACAACATGCTTCTGCTGCTGCTGTGAGTGTAGGAGGCAGGGTAGTTTTCTGCCACTTAACATGTAAAGTCTGACATATTTTAAGAACATGATCAAACTGCAGCTTTAGAGACTTTATCACTTTACACATAACAAAAACAAAGAAATAAATCTATAGTCTTTTGACAATTTCCCTCAGCTAAACTATTCCAATATGCTATTTTTACTTTTATTATTTCCTTCAGCCTTTGGCAGCACAGGTCTTTTCAACCAGATAGGTTATAATGGACCATGAAAGCAGGATACATCCTCAGAACCCAAATGTCAGCAGCAGTTAAAGTGAACTGCTTCATTCTAAGGTGCAGTGAGTTACCTTGTGCTTCACTGGAAACCTCAGCACTAGTGGGAGAGAGGAACTGGGAAAGGAGGTGGTTCTTCACAGAGATGGATTGTGACAGCCCTCAGGCCACTGGTGCCTCCCTGTTCTATGAAATAACAGCTTTGCTAGTGAAATACAAGGGAAAGTATTATTGCCAGGTTTGCACTATTTCCCTCTCTCACAGACTGTGTATTTTACACAGCTGACAGTGCATTTGTTACAGCCTACCTTCAGATGTGTGCCAGCAGGACATACTGGAAATTGTGCATCCAGGCCAGAGGATTTCTTAACCATAGGCCTCTGACATCTGCTGCACACTTGTTACATGGCTGGAACATGAACAGAGCTTTTAATTTTGCTCTTTGATTTTTGCATTCCTGTTTTTAAATGCTGTTTGTGTAATTTATGCCTTGCAAGCCCACAGAAGTTTGGTGGAAAGGAACTTCTTTATTTGAACTCTCTGAAGTGCAATATTTCTCTTGGCTTAATTTTTCCCTCCTTCTAAGCTTATGAATTATCATCTGACAAATTGGATCTGTTCTTTTCCACCAAGTTATTTGAACACATACTTGTAGCTGGTTTTGAGAACAGTACAGCTTTCAGATAACTTCATTGTTACTTTATGTGCCAGATGTGGTTTGTTTTCCACAGCTGGAGTATTAGAAAAATGTTGCATAACCACAAGCATCCATCTATTCTTTTACAAACAGAAATTAAAATCTACAGATAAAAGGTAAGTGGATCATGCAGAACCCAACACTGCCTTATATCACTTGTCTCTTTATGCTGAAATGAGTTCAGGCTTGCAGTCACCTCCCTGCCAAAATACAAGCTTGTTGCTCATCTTCCCTGTGCCTGGGCTTCCTCAGCCATCCTGCTTCTCTGCACTCAATGACTGCATTTGACTTAACATGCCCATTGACCAGAAGCATCCAAAGAAATCCTTCTTTATTCAAAGCAACCTTCAAAGCAAGTTCAGTAAGCCTTTTGGTCACTCTCCACTGACTGTGTCACCCACATTAGCAGATTTACTTTTGATATTTAGAGTTTTGTTAAAAGCTAGGATGTGCCCTGAATTTTATCCATATTCTGTGCAGCCTCTGTCTATTTCTTTCTTTTGGGAGTTGTTAAACAGAGGAATAGCTGGTGACTCTAACTTTTTATTAAGTGCCCTGAATACCACTTCTGAGGGCTGTGGGATGAACCCATGGAAGGGTTCCCCTGGCTGTGCAGTGAGATTGTACACTGCGAGGCTCTCTCTCCCTTCAAAGTAGGTTAAATGCAAACAAACACATTTAACTCAGTGGGATCCAACAGGGCAGCCAGCATGTGCATCCAGCTGTGAGCTCTGTGAGGTCTGGGTGACGCTGACTTTCTTCAAAGGAAAAGACAGAAACAAAATGATTTTACAAATTCCATGAAAGCTGCCTTTGCAGACGATGACTGGAGAAACAGAGGTACCAGTTTGGCAGAAAGCTAAATTTACTCCCAAGCTCCACAATGACAGCAACTAAAATTTCTTTGGGAATTGCTTGTCCATGTGTATCTCTGCAGCACTTGTGTTCCCTTTGCAGAGGGTCCTGTCTCACCAGGGTAGGCACAGGGTGGAAAGGCTGCCATGGTCCATGCTTCAGGTGAGGACAAGGGGAGGTAGCCCAGTGCAACATGCAAAGCCAGACAGTGCATAAATTACAATTACTGAAGAGCCGAATCTGCAGAAACCTTCAAAGCAGCGTGCTTGAAACGTTGCTGATATTTTAACATTTTAATTTAGTAGATGTTTTATGTATTCATGCTGTAAGTACTTTGTGATCACTGACTCTGCAGTCTTCTGGACTTCAGACCTCAAAAATGTAGAAAAGGGAACACCCCACATACAGGAGAAGGAGAGTCTTCTTCAGATGACAGGACTCAATATTTTTCTGGTTTATTTTTCGTTTTATAGATAGAATTGATCAGGAATTGACAGACCAAGTCATTATGGCTTCAAAAAGTTTAAATGTAAGCCACTTTGGCATTAGAAAAATACTTAGGTACATATGCAGCATTTTCTGTTTTCAAGGTGCCACAAATGTTAATTAACAAGTGAATTTTGCTTGCCTTAGCTAGAAATGTCCCCTGTCAGTCTTGGACTTTCCCCCAAAGCCAACAGCAAAGGCCTTTATCATAACTGCTGCAGCAGCACTGGGCACAGTGCTAAGGGGACATGATGCAATAAAAAGCTTTATAGATAATGAAACCATCTCCCTAAAGCAGTCCATTGAGAGGAGACTGGACACTGTTAGGGAAGTTATGCATGACCTAGCCCATGCTTCCAGCAGGCAGCACCTCACAGGCAGCTTTCTGCACAAACCCAGGCAGCTTCCATGCTGCCCACTGAAAAATCCCAAAGGGATTTCACCATGTGGGCTCCTGCTCCTCAGTGGGTTGCTGGCATGGGCCTGCAGGGTGGGAGTTGAAAGCCTTGCACGCTGCTGATTTCCATACCCTGAATCTGCTTACCCAAGGATATAAAGGCTTGGAGTGCTTCACAGCCAAGTGCCATAGGTGGTCTTTGCTTGGGGAATATACAGCCTGGAAAATTCATGGGATGGAGCTGCTGTGAAGGGGGTTCTCAAACAAACAGGTTCAATGTATTTCAGCTTGTCTGTGCAATGCTCTAATGCAACAGCTCCCAGTTCCTCGGTCTCTATGCTTCTTCAGTAATTCTGAGGTATCCTATGGGGACAGCAAAGTACAGGAATCATGTCTTGAAAAGAAATGAGAGCTTTAAATACCTTATTTATCAAAGATATTCTTGGTGAAAATGTAATGAAAGACTAGAAGGAATCAAAATCACAGAATAAGCTGAGTTGGAAGAGACCCAGAAGGATCATCAAAGTCCAACTCCTGGCCTTGCACAGAACAGCCCCAAGAATGACACCCTCTCAATGTGCCTGAGAGAATTGTCCAAAAGCTTCTTGAGCTATGGCAGGCTCAGTGCTGTGACAACTTCTCTGGGGAGCTGTTCCAATGCTCAACCACCATCTGAGTAAAGGACTTTTTTATAATATCCAACCTAAACCTCCTGTGAAACTTCAGGCCATTCCCTTTGATCCTGTCACTGGTCACCAGAGAGGAAAGAGAAGAGAGCAGTGTCTGTTCCTTCTCTTCCCCTCACAAGGAAGTTGTAACTGCAGTGAGGGCTCCCCTCAGTCTCCTCTCCCCCAGGCTGAACAGACCAAGTGATCTCAGCTCTCCTCACACGGCTTGCCCTCAAGGCTTTGCACCATCTTCATTGCCCTCCTCTGGATGCTTTCTCACAGCTTTATATCTTTCTTACACTGTGGCACCCAGAACTGCCCCCAGCACTCGAGGTGAGGCCACCCCAGTGCAGAGCAGAGCAGGACAGTGCTCTCCCTTGCCCTGCTGGCCATGCTGTGCCTGATGCCCCCCAGGGCAGGGTTGGCCCTCCTGGTGCCAGGGCACTGCTGGCTCAGGTTCAACTTTCTGTCCACCAGGACCTCCAGGTCCTTGCCAAGGAGCTGCTTTCCAGCCTCTCCTTGCCCAGTCTCTAGGCAATCCAGGGTTGCTCCATCCCAGGAACAGAATCCAGAACTTTGCCTTGCTGACCTTCATGTGGTTTGTGAGTGCCCAAACCTCTGATCTGTGGAGTTCTCTCTGCAGGGCCTCCCTGCCTAAAGGGAGTCAACAGCTCCTCCCAGTTTTGTGTAAACTGCAAACTTCCAGTCCTGTGTCCAAGTCATTTATGAAGATGTTCAAGAGCACAACAAGGATGGAGCCCTGTGGAACCCCACTAGTGACAGGTCACTGGCCTGATGTCACCCCATTCTCTGTTATCCCTTGTGCCCAACCCACAGGCCAGTTGCTCACCCACAAAGACATGGGTATCACATGCAAGCAAGAGAGGTCTGCCAACAATGAGGGAGGGCAGAGTCTGTGGCTGTTCAAAACTCAGGAGTGAGACTGGGAGCCACAGAGGTGCATCCATAGAAAGGTGCATGACAAAGTCAGAGCAGAGGAAAATTATTTTCAGTGGGACCAGTTTTGGTTAGAGGATTGGCAGACTCAAGGTGAGGCAGAGAAGAAAGAAGATGGAGAAACAGGTTGTACTAAACTGGATCACGAGGTAACATTCTACAAGAAATTATTCTGCTTGTGCATTTCTTTATGTCTCCTTTATAATTCTATGCCAGCGTATCATATAGGTAAATCTTATTTTCCCAATTATTCCTGCTGGCTCTGCATCATTATAATTAAAGGGTTCTGCTCTTCTCTCAGCATGAGCTCACCGAGAACAAATTGCTCTTCCAGAGGAGCTGATGTGTGAGCACACGCTGGGAGGACCTGACAGCGCGTGGGGCAGCGCAGCCACTGGCACAGAACCAGCTCTCAGGGAGCAGGGAGCACGCACACCACTTCTCATTACATGACTTCTTAATGCCAATATCTCTGGGGGAAAAAAAGTGCCTTCAACAGGACATTTCTTCCCCTGGTTTCAAAATGCTCTCCGGAGGTGGTGGTATCTAGTCACAGTTAGAACTGGACACAGAAATTCAGCAATGTCTGTCCATCCAGAACTGAATCACTGCAATCTTTTCAGGAATGTTAGATGGGAAGAGGAGGGAATCAAAAGATTGTTGCCCATAGCACCTGCCAACAAACCTGCTTCTTATTTTTGCCATCTCACGTTTGGAAAACACATTAACACCTCACAATATCTCATTGTGGAAAGCATTTCTAAGACTCAATTTCATTATTCTGATTCATATCACTACTGCAATCATGCTGGTCAATGAGTTCTTTGATTCTGATGTTAACTGCCAGTGTCCCACTAATTAACTCAGTGGAGAGAATTACAGTTACTGGTCAGTGTAGTGGAACAATGAAAAATCACAACTGTTTCAACCTTTTAAAAAAAAGGCTTTAAGGAGCTGAGATAAAGCACAAGATTAAAGGAACAGGCTAATAAAATTATTATAGACAGGATCTGCATTTTCATTCTGACCAGCATTTTGCAGTCAAACACAACACCTTGTGTGCGGTATGTGACAACACAATTTTAAAGAAAAGTTCCACTGAGCAGGTAAGCGCTACATTGAATTAAAAGGTGCCTCTCATTTCCTATATGATTTAAAATTAATAACCTAGGGAGAATAATTGCCTGACTGCTGAGAAATGATACATAAAGCAAAGTCATAAAGGCATTATATACTCTGTGTATGTATTTAAATGTTCCCTCGTTACCCCTGATTACAGCTTGCCACATCAACAAAACACCTGGTCTGATATTTTTCTTACATTGAAACCTCTTGGCCAGTTGGAATCTTTATCTCAAAAGCAGCTGAAACCTTTGTTTACCATCTCACAGGACATGTTGTTACAGTCTCGTGCTGAAGACCTTTTTTAATGACATGCTTGACGGGACTGAACGGTGCGTGTTCACCAGCTTTCACCTTCACTATTAATAACAGCGCAGTTCCTACCTGAAATGTCTTCTATAATTGTGTAATTACACAGCTCATTTATCCAATTGTTAAGCCAGGAGTCTGATTAAATATTAACAACAGCTTGGTTCTCCTAGTGTCATTAGCTGGAAAGCAGCCCTGTAATCTCAGGTAACCCATGATGGTAATTATCCTTCACAGCTCCCCTCAGCTGAAAATCCAGCCAATCAGAGCAGATGAGGATGCCCAGCAAAAAACACATCACCCCTCTGTTCCTCCTCACCTCAACACAACCTGAGCCCTGTGCTGTGTTTGTGGACTTCCCATGATCAAAAAACAAGTACAGAGCACTGCAGAGGGTGGCACTGGCTGGATTTCCTTCTTCAATCCCATGCTGCATGCTGAGAAATTGCAGCCTGACTTCCAAAGTCATTTGTCACTTTAAATCAAAGAAGGGGAAGTTTGGTTTGGCCCAAACATTCCTTCCCATGGAAAACAAGGGGAAAGCAGAGCATCCCAGTTTGTGAGAGCTGTGAGTGATGCTCTTGTATGTGGTCTTGCATCAGAGGGGCACATGCCCAGGGAAGATCCCAAATTGTAGATGACCTAAGATGAAATGGATAAACCAGGAGCAAGCTGCACTTCCAATGCACTCTGCGTGGGAGCATCACAAGGCCCTTTAAAATAAAATGTTGCAGAAGAGAGCATCAAAATGCTATTAACAACGCAAAGCAATGGCAAACAGATGTTTAGCTGAGCCCCCTGAGGAGGAGCCCTGTGTGCTGCTGCCCACAGCCCTCACCAAACACCTGGGGACCCACCTGAGCTGGGTGGGAAGACACGAGCAGGCACCCTCTGCCTCTGGGATGGGGACCACATCGTGGGGACATTTGCAATGCCCTGAGCAACGGGCATGGGGGATGCACAGGTGTGGGCATTGCTGAAACCGATCCAGAAGATCCAATTTTCCCAGCTGCTGCGGCAGCGTTAACAGACGACTGCCTGGAGCAGCAGGGCTTTCCCCCCATTAACATCTTATTAGGATGAAAGGCGCAGTTTATACCTCCCAGAGTTACTGCTTCCAGCCTGCCTGCAGACTCAGGTGAAGCCGCGCATCTGGTTCAGGTTTTCAGCCTTTCCGTTGCGGTGGGGAGGACGGGATCATAATTCGTGTGTGAGGAGAGCCGGGCTGGAGGTGGCTGGGACGGGGAGGGGGGTTCGCCACCTATCGAGCTGGGCCACCAGCGCGCTGCTGACCTGCGCTGTGCCAGCCCCTCGGGGCTCCCTGCCCGGGCAGCGAGGCGCACACGGCCGGTCCGGAGCCCGGGCTGTCAGCACAGCCACGGCCGGGCTGCAGGCGGGGCAGGGCCGGGGCTCGCCCTCGGGCTGCTCCGGGACCTCTCCGAGCTTTGGGCAGGGCTGCTCCGGGGCGGGCAGGCAGAGCGGCCTTACAGCAGCTGGCACCGGGGAGCGCCCTGATCCAGAACTGCGGCTCCCGGCACGGCTCTGCCAGGCCATGAATCTGAAATGAGATTTGCAGGATCAGAGTCAGAAATCAATAAACTCCATCAGCTAGGATCCAGCAGCTGTCTGAAACAACAGGTTACGGCAGCTGATAAATACTTTAAGGTGGAGGAAATGAATTAGAAATAAGACCAAAATATGATCATAAATCATGCTCTCCAGCTGCTAACACTATATGGGGAACAAAACCCAAGAAATAGCCATGTTCAGGGATATCCCTTAAAACACAGGTAGCACAACCTCTCCAAGGATGGATACCTTTATAGGAGGGCAGGTTATGCTACAAGTGACCAAATAGCTCTTTGTTTAAGTTTTAGCTGCCAGGTTCTTGTGGTTCAGAAAGCTGAATTATCAATTTCTATATTCTTTCTGAAATCCACTTCAGAAAATCCTCATCCACGCCTCTGCAGTAGTCTTTCTCTTATACTTGCACCAATTGTGTAAATAAAGGAGTCTGTGAAATGCTATAGATCCTCATGACTCAGCCTCAGCAGGGATTTTTTGGAAGCAGAGAAAATGTTTGGGCTCACCTCACCAGCAGGCATCTTGCAGGTGGAGCATGCATTAGGAGATGCTTTTGTCTGAGAAGCATTGGGGAACCCTCCATGGCCTGTAGCATATCAGCTGAGGCTTCGCTCTCCTTCATTTTCCTTTGCAGCCAATGCTATTAAAATGGGTTTTAAGCTAGCACATATTAAATATAGACCAAGAAGACAGAAGATCAAAGTGTCTGAGAGGCAGGGGTGGCCAATGAAGCAAGCCTGGAGATATCAGAGCTACCTCCATCCTCCAGGACCAGGGTGGGAATTTCCCAACTTCTCCAGCCTGGGCAGAGACAAAGCACAGGGACCTGGTGCTGCCAAGGCAGGCTGGGGAGAGACACCAGGAGATTCACTCTCCCTGGAAGTGGTGCCTCCAGTCCTGTGAGGGGGAGACCCAGCAGTCTGTGAGAAGAACTGACCTGTCCCTGGTTTGTTACAGCAGTCAGGTGCCTGTGTGGCTGCATCTTCTCCTGTGTGGCACAGGTCACACATGGGGTGACTCTGCAGTCACCTGTGGGCAGCAAGTGTGGAGCTGCAGGCTCACGTGCTGCTTTCCCACTGGAATCACAGGGAGAGGCAGGGCAGATGGGCAGTTGTAGCCTTTGTGGGCAATGGGTGAAAAGCACACAAAATATTGGCAAGGACACTTGTTTGCAGCTGTGCTCAATAGCTTTAGCAAGCTCCTAAGGACTGCAAAGATCATCTCAGTAAAGGAGGCTCTGTCATGGCCACCATTCCTGCAGATGTTTCTGGCTCATTACAGTCTTTGTGCCTTATGCTAAATAAACCACTTAAAATTAGGTGGTTGGTATTTAAACATTTGTAACAACTGATCATCAGAAAAAATCCAACAGGCCTGAAGAATCAAAGAGATCATACATGAAACAAGACTTTTGCAGCACATCACTCACTGCCTTCTGTACCGCTGCAAGTAGCTCTACTGAAAAATAAAACCACCTGGAGGAATAAATTTGTTCACTTGAGGCTGACCAGAATAAAAGGGGTTTTTTTCCTTTCTGGCCTTGCACAGACATTTTGCAAACAGTTGTTTTCCACAACAGTGTATCCATCTTCAGCAACACTGACACTGTGTGCCAGGGCCCTGCCTGTCCTCTGGCGGTGCAGAGGATCACAGGACGTGGTTGCTGCCCTGCAGCAGAATTGCCCAGTGCCCCAGAAAGATGTGAGCTGCCATTCAGAGACCCACAGCAGCACCTGTTCCAGCAGCACGTTAGTTCCAGCCAGCAGAGCTGTGTGATCTCGGGGAGCCACCTGCAAAAGCCCACACAAAAATGCTCCCCAGAAACCTTCCAGCCTCATAAACCTCTCACAGGCCCCCGAAGGCCATAAATCCTGCAGGGTCTCTCACAACTGTTTCAAAACATTTAATGTTTTCCTTCTGCTCTGTGGTTTCACTGCCCGCAGTGGGATCTCTGCACCCACCTGATACTGAGCCTGGAAGAGTTTTGCTCCATATGCCAAAAACTGTTGTGGAATGGAGCTAAATTGTCTTAGCTGATGCCTGTCTAGATAAGACATTGAACCCACTTCCTTATAATATGATTTATTTTAAATTAGTCTGGGAAAAGAAGCAATTGAGGTAAGTACTTGAATCAGATTTTCAGTTTCTAATGCCAGGCTTTAAGATACTGGTGGAACAGTTTAATGGCATCAGCTCTGAACTGAAGAACTTGAGTGTGGGACAAGTTTAATATTTCTCTCCATAAACATAAAAATGCTGTTTAAAAAAAACAGCACCCCAAACAAGGAGAAGCAACTTATAGGGAAAATGCCTCATCCTGTCACCTCAGCAAGAGTAAACACTGAATGAGTTACTGAAAACAAAACTGATCGAAAATGCAAAGTTCACTGGTACAGGAAAGAAAGTGCAGGAATGTGAACAAACCCAGCTGGGCCATGAAAAGAAAACTGAGAAATGGGAATGGCAATGCAAAACTGTAAGTGCCTGAAAAACCACCTGGAAAAGATTTTGTTGCACAGAAACTGGGAATGACCCCCTTGTTTCTGCTTCCAAACATCTATCAAACGAAGAGCATCGATATGTGAGCCAGAACTACATCATACAGAGGGAAACCCAAGCTATAATCTCCATGATTATAGCTGGTTTGGTCCATTCTCAATATTGAACTGTGATTTGAAAGCATTTATGAAGTCAAAAGAAAAAAAAAGACATGAAGGTTGGTATATACACCCCAAAGCTGTCAACCCTCAACCTCATCTCCCACCATTCCTCAGTGAGATGAGTGATCTTTTGTGAGTGGGGTGCACTGGGTGTAAACAACCTGCACCTCATGAAGAGGTGCCATACAGGAACAGGGCACTGAACCAGGCACTTCTGTCGTGGGCAGGAACAGGCCCAGAGGAAAACAGCCTTGGGCTGTGCTGAGAGAGGAGCCACCAGGAAAGACAAGGTACCACCATTTCTGAAGGATCAGAATTTCAAATTATTTTATTTAATACCTTTTATTAATGAGGTAGGAGAATCCCAGTGAAATCTGTGGATCTGACAGAAGTTAATTGGTTTAATAAGAAGTTAATTGGTTTAATAAGGGAGATTGGAATACCATGCATGAGACCTAGATGACTTTGTGTGTTCGAGTATTAGAAACAGATAAAACTTGACTGCACCAACTGTTATACACACCTGGAGATTCCTAAGTGGAACTGAAGCTTTCACATGGGGACTTACTTGGTTTGACATCAAAAGGGGAGAGCTTTAGCTCACAAGAGGATTAAGAGCTACCAGCACAGTGAGGCAGTATGGAAGGAGATCAAACTCTAGGACCTGAAAGGTTTATTCCTATTGCTCTGGATTTCATGCACAGCCACTCATGCTTTCTTCTGCAAGGGGCTGGAAAAGCCTCATAGTTCCCTGCTGCCTGCAGCTCCTGTGGGAGCTGCCATAGCCCTCCCAGCATGGCAGAGCTCCCAGGGATGTTTGCAGGGGCAGCCACTCTCTCCTTGAGTGCCAGCTCAGGGCACTCACACCTAACATGGTGAACGGAGACAGAGAAATGAAATAATGTGAACCCTGGGACTGTCTCCAGAACTTGGCCAAGACTGTAAGCCATCCTTGCAGCTGGGCAGTGAAAGAGATACTCTGCTCTTCCTAGCTTGCCACCCTCTGCAGAATCCTTCCTCCCTGCTGCAGCTGGCCCAAGGCTCAGTGGAGAAGGAGAGATCTGTGTGCTCCTTGCTCCTGCTCCTCAGCCCCACTGCTCGAGGGTTGAAGTATCACAATGCACCAAGCTGAGCTTCACATCAATTATTTTAACATGAAGCCTGTACCAGATTTCACTAGCAAAGCATTTCATGTGAGACACAAATATTCTGTTTCCAGCACTGAGTCATGTTTTTCTTATTTGGGCACTGATAGAGCCTGTGATGGAAGTGCTGAAGCAAGAGTGAGAGGCTCAGTGTGCTTGTACCTCTCCCCTTCCCTAGACACATATCTCCCCAAAGGAAAAGGAATTCCACTCTTTGTCCATGGCTGCACTTCACTCAACTGTGATGCTCACCACTTGGTAAAAAAATATACAGGTTTTTGTTAATTTCTAATACCTTTTGAAAGTTTCTTACACAATGAATGACTAGAAGGGATTTTGCTGGAAAGGACTTCTATATGCACAGAAGAGGAGGGTACAGATAGAAGGACAACAAAAAATACTGCTTAACACAGCCCACCTGAGAGTACCAAACTGCTGTTACATTTTCATGGCTATTTCTGAAAGTACATTACAATCCTATTCTTTTTGAAATCCCCGAAAACACCTCCAGACCTGCTTGTCTTCATTAATTTTCTTACACTGTCTATAAAACATCAATCAATAACCAGTGCTACAGATGAGAAACTCTGTGTGAGGGAGGAAAAACTGAAGCAAACCATGTGGTCCTTGAGTTTCAAAGAGAGAAATCACTGGGGCCACCCGTGGCTAGTCAGTTTTCACTTATTAATTTCTATTTGGCATTAGATGCTGCTGTTCTTTGCCGAGACTGAGATTTTTTACACAAATGATAATAAGGAAATTTTTCTGCCCTCTGCCTGAGCAGCCAACCCCCACTGCAGTCAACAGGAGCCCAGGGAGCACAGTGAACCTGCTCTTGGTGAGGGTCTTGATGAGGGGATGGTGCCATGTCTGAAAGAGAACACAGCAAGGGTGGAAAGCTTCTCACTGACTTTAACCTGAAATAGGGTTAAAGTAATTTTAAACACTTTCCTTTAAATTTCCTTCTAAAATACTCTTTTCCTTTTAATCCCTTACAGTGATTTTAAAAATACATTTAAAAATTATTTGTAAAATACCTTTTTAATTATCTTGCCTTCACTCTTAATTAATATCTAGCTCTAGAAATATTTTTAAATTTCTTCAGGTCCTCTCATACTTTTATTGCCCTGGTTTGGTACCTTCTACAAAATGCAATTTGGTGGGTAAGTTCAGACCAGTCTATTCCAGCTTATATTGTAATTGTATACAGCAATTAACATCTTTCTCCATAACTAAGTAAATAAAACTGTTCTTTGTATTTCCTCATTTTAGCCTTCCTGTCAGACTCACTCTTTGTCCCATAATTACTTATAACCTGCCAGTGAGGACATTCACTGAAATCCAAGCAAGGGTCTTGTACTGATATTTGTCTTTTGTTTTGATTGCTGTAATCAGCACGAGGAACAGGACTTTTTTTGGTTCACACTCAATTTTCTCATGAATTAATTAGAAGAGATAAGATACGTCTCTCCATAATTCACTTAATTC
Source organism: Haemorhous mexicanus (assembly GCF_027477595.1). Classification (NCBI taxonomy): domain Eukaryota; kingdom Metazoa; phylum Chordata; class Aves; order Passeriformes; family Fringillidae; genus Haemorhous; species Haemorhous mexicanus. The sequence goes on along the minus strand of NC_082341.1, from coordinate 15,187,824 downwards.
TCCCTTCTCATCATATCCTCCCATAACCTTGCCCAGTGCTGTGGCTGTTGGCCAGCAGGCAACAACCCGTGCCAGCAGGGGCTGGTTGTCACATGTCACATCACGAGTGTCTGTCCTGCAGAGGCTTGCAGTTAGAATACTATTAGCTGCCAGAAATTCCCAAAATATCTAACTTCTAGTGTTTGCAGGATCTGCTGCCTCCCGGGCCCCTGCTGCACGGCTCCCCTCTCAGGCAGCCCTGGCTGGGGCAGCACCAGTCCCTGCTCACGCTGCACCCCGTGCCAGCTGAACAGCAGAGCAAACCCAGCCCTGGGCAGCCACAGCAGCCCGAACCAGGCAAAGGCAAGGGCTGCACAGGGAGGCTGTGCCTGGCTTACCTGGAGCTGGCAAGCCCACAGGCACGGTGGCCTTGGCCCCTCCTGAGTGGATCTTGCTCTTGAGACACATCTGCCTTTGAGGCTGTGAAAATGTTTCCAATGTATTTTATTAATATTCCACCAGTTGAGTTATGGAGCAGCTCAAAGTTCTGCCACCCAATTACAGCTCTGGCCATTAATGCAGCAGGTTATTAAAGCCAAGTCAAAGAGGGAAAGGGGCTGGATTTGCCACACTATTTCTCAGAAGCTTGGTGTTTAGAAACAAACAAATCACTTGACAGCAAACAAGGCACTATCTGCTCTGTTGTCTGAGTCTTCTGCAGCATTTGGAGACATTTAGAGGTTTATTAGAATAGGGTTTGCCTGTTCAGAGCAGGATGCTGGGTAACATCATATATATGAGTGATATAACAGGCAGAAATCTTGAAAGGGGAAAAGGTGAATGATGAGAGTCTTGGAGCTTCATTATAATGCCTTTTCTTTTACTGAAGACTCCTGTTGCCAAACACTGAAAGTTCAATCAATTTTCAGACTTAGAAGTGATTAAAGTTCTACCATCTATTCTCCATGGAAAAGTACTACTATGGCATTATGGCAAAGAAAGGAGGTTGCAATCAGACACTGCACAGAGAACTGAACAGTGGTTCCAAGTTAACTTCATACCTGCACCTCTCCCTTGCCTCAGGGAGAACTTCTCAGCTCCCCTTAACACAAAAAGATCTAATGTTTTCTTTTTGGTTCAAAAGTTGTTCTCAATTATATTGCAATTTCATGAGAGTGGCTGAACAGCAAGACCACTCCACAATGAATTTTATCTGAAAGTAGTTACTCGCACTCAGAGGCCCTGCATGAGTTGGGGATTTCTGTTGAGTTTTTCTTGAACCTTTGTTTCTCTCTGCTTACAGTTTACTTTCTTTTTCCTGTCTTAATTTTTTCAGCCTGGTGTTTTTCAAAATCACTACCATATTTCAGGGACCCTGAAAAGATATTGAGTAAAGAACCCCTAAATTTTCTTTTGAATGAGAATGAATCCTAAAAACCTTCATGAGCTGGAAAGCTTTAAAACAGAAAATGCTTCCCCTATGCCTCATGTCAACCATATCTCCTAGAACAAAACCTTATTCAGTGCTGAGTAAACAATAATGTACTTCCCCTCTTAAATCTAACCTGTTGATTTATCATCTTACTTTCCTTGGACACAACTGCAAAAGTGGAATTATTTTTCACAGCTGACAGTGGGAATGCAGAGCCAGGAGTCAGAGAGCCCCAGAGACCTGACAGTCTTCTTGAACTGCCTGAAAAATGCCTGAAAAATGCAATTCATCTGAACAATGCAGAGAGAAGGCAGAAAAAAGGATGAGCCTAATTGGTTCTGACTATTAAAGTCAGATCTCAAGTTTTCCCCAGAGATGTGTACTAGAGCAACCACTATCAGTGTACTCAGATCCCTTTTAAAAGGGCTAATTTGATCAAATGCTACAATAACTTAAGAATATGGCACTGTTAGGAAATCTGCATATGATACTTGACAGTAAAAACCATCAAATGTTTGTCATTGACACCAAATGAATCATTTGGAAGATGGCACCAGCAGGAGCCAAGGCAGCAGTCTGGCATACAATGAGGCTTCAGAATAGGGAATTTGCTGAGCACTACCTCAAACCCAGATCCTATCTATTATGCACAAAATGAACACAAGACAAAAGCTCAAAAGGTGAAGAGTTCCTACCATGAAGGTGTGGGAACAGTTTATTACCAAGTGATGGATGAAATGAGTTTGTTGTCAGCAAACCCTCTCCTGCTGCACACAGTGCTCAGTGTTTCCAAACCCAAACCCTTGGCTGCAAGGAGGAGTTTTTGTTGAGCAGCATTTCCAGACTGGCCAAGCCTCACCCAGGGCTTCCATCACACCTGAGGGGAGCAGGAACAGGAATTGCAGCAGACTTTCCCTGTGTCCTCTGCCTGCATGGGGAGCTTTCAGATGGATCCTCCAAGGCCTGCAGCTTTCTCATTTTTTTCAATCTCTCACCTTACATAAGCACTTCATTTATCAGAAAGAAAGAAGGAAAAATCCATTCCGTGTTGAAATTGACTGCCACCTGCATTGCTTCCTAATGTAAGCAAATCCCAGTGGAAAGGTTTAGCACCAGGCTTTTCTGCTGGACCAGTAAATCACTCTCAGAAATATCATTTCAACCTTACAAGTGGTGTTAACCAGCAGGAGTGGCACATTTTTAAGAAGAAATTCCAACAATGCAACAATTAATCCAATTTCCTGGAAGAACTTGTGTGACCTCTGTCTCTTTCAGGGTTCAGATCAGCCATACATATATTAGCAATACAATAATAACACTGCTACTGCATCTTAATAAAAATAATTAGAATATCCTGTCCAGTGTGACATTAACACACAGGTTAGAAGTGTTCCATAGATTTAATCCTTTTATAATTTTGTGTGTGATTGTGTGTGCATGCCTGTATAGACACTGGAAATGCTGCTCTTGAAAGACATGAGACTATTAACCTGTGCAGACATTGCAGTTGTCTCCTGGAGTGCTGGTGTCCCAAAAATGGGGCTTTCAGTTTAACAGGTTGCAATCAACTTAGGGAGCAGGGCTGGACTCTGCTGTACTGGGCTTGGGAGTCTAAAAAGTGGATTAGGAAAGTAGCACGTAAAACAGCATAAACCCCCAAAATTCTACCCTAGAAAACTTTGTATCCAAATATTCATAAAAGAGATTGAAAATAAGTGAGCTTTCAAACAGTCTGTACCATTTCTCTATTTTATAGTTCACTGCAATTTCTTTTAATTACCTTGCAATTTAAATTGATTGAATCCTAGAGCTGGTTTCCCTTAAAAAAAGTCTTCTTGCAAACTTTGATTAGCTCCAGAGAAAAGAGAGCAGATGACTTTAAATGGCACAGAGGTGGATTTATTGGCAAGTGTGTCAGGTTTGCACTTAGCAAGGAATTGGCAGATAGCAGAATATGGCTGGACAGGATTCAAACTCCAAGGACTTGGAGCTGAAAAAGGATTTATTTGAATAGCAAAGTATAGGAGTGTATTTGCTGCAGTTAAAATTATTAGAAGCTTTTAACTAAAAACATGAAGAAATTAAACTTCCCATGAAAGACAAGCAACTGCATAACTTCAAAGGTATTGTCACGGGGACATTTATTTCTTTCCTCCCTCACTGTGTCACTTACTGCTCCTAGCAATAGGAAGGTATATGGATCTCCTTGATCAGGTGTACATTCAAAAGCCAGATTAAAACTGGACCTGCACAAAATTACTTAGCATTCAGGAAATAAAATGCTTTATTTTTATCTTAAAATCAACTGTAGGGAAAAAAAAAAGAAAAGTAGTCTATTCACTGCATGTGAAAAATAGGGAGGCTGTAGTCCCAGAAAAAGCAGAGGCAAAGGAGTTGAGCTGCTTCACATGGACAGACAAGAGGCTTGGCCATGGTATGAAGCAACAAAGCCAGGGGGTTGTGCTGAGAGAAGTTCACACTTACTGAAGGACTGCCAGCTGAAACTAGAACTTCATTTGGGGTTGTGGGGATGTTTTTGTCTCAAATATCATGTTTTTGTCAAAAAAAGTTTAAAAATTGTTTGTGACAGTGCTTGGAGTGTCAGCTCACACACTGGAGCCTTGTTTACACCCATGACCCTCACACTGGCAGTGAACCAGTGGGAACTGCAACAGAAGTGGCTTCCAAAAAGTGAAAACCACTGCTCTGCTCCTGGGCTGGTGCTAAGCCCTGCTTTGGGCAGGAGGCCGGCCTGGCATCCTGTGCAACCTGTTTTCCTGAAACATCCTGCAAAGGAGTGGTCAGAGCTACTCAGTCCCAGGCTTTAGATGATGAAAAAGAGGGGCAGCATGAGGCAAGGCAAGGTGATATCTCAGTCACAGTGTCTCTGAACTGCTGCTTTATGCCATCATATCTGTGTGAGACACTTTTATGGAACTTCTCTGATTCCATTCTTCAATTCTAACCAGGTGACAGGACATTCTAGTCTTTTAAAATGGTACATAAATACCCCAAATCACATTCAGCAGCTGCTTTTTCTTATAGCAACACTTCACTATTTTTACCCTACCACTTACCAGGGTTGCATCTGCAGGAAACTCAGTGAACCATTTTCCTGCTTTTTTAAGCACAAATACACATTTTGATTTCATTTTCATGGACTAAAGCTAAAAGATGTTTTCCTCAGAAAGCTGAACTACGACATTGCACATCTGGCAGCAGCTGGTCTCAGCAGCCAGCACATGGCTCACCTAACTACCAGCATGTACCTGAGACACCAAAAGAAGAGGACATATGCAAAGGAATCTGTGCCATTTGGAAAAGCTCATGCCTAAGGAAGCTGAGGGTGCTCCAGACTGAGGTACCTCACATGCAATCTGAGTCTGGAATGATGGAACAAAGGGGGTGGAAAGGAGAAGTTTAAGGCTCCAGGACACTTCCACCAAAGGCCAGTCATACAGAAGCATGAACTTACATTCAAAACATTGTGCCAACCTTCATCATCACTCTTTTCCTCACACATTTCCTTCCCTTTCCTCCACTGAAATCTGCTCTAAGGCCCCTAGAAAGTGCTTGAATATCTTCATGGCTTGGACCAGAATCTGGATTGGCACAACAGCAGAAATATTTAGCAGATAAATTCAGGTAAAAGAGAAGGCATGGACATTTTTTAATTCTTATTTCCTTTGGCCAAGCTAAGTAACTCTAGATAAAAACAAACTGTTTGTACCTATCAGTAGAAGACATCTATAAACATCACCTACAGGAGTGTAAGTGTGCAGAGCAAGCCTCATATGGAACACTTTGCTCAAGTCTCTCTTTCCTATAGAACTTGCTTTTCTGGTTTCATCTGTTATTCTAGATGAAAATGGGAGGTTTCTGAAAAGTAACTTCAGAATGATGTTTCTGGGTTTTTCAGCAGCAAAAATCATAATTCATCCCATCATTTCTAATGCTTACACAGAAAAGTCAATAAAATTAAAAAAAAAATGAAAGGGAGAAAGCTTCCTTTGTACTCGACAGCATCAGCAGTATCATATTTTACACCACCTCTGGTACCACCACGTCCAGAAAATTGCCTAACAAAGCACAAATAGAGAAGTATGTTATTGCCATTTGTCAGGATTTCTTGAAGGTTTGTCAATAAGGTATTAGAAATTCACCCAAGTCTGAAAACCAAGTTATTTTTACACTGAAATTTCTAGTTTCTGAGAACTTGAGAACTGCAGAATGCTCAGCCTCATGGAGTCATACACTGAACCCCAAACCTTGCATGTTTCCCCACATTGTGCATATATATATGTGTGTGTGTGTGTGTGTGTGTACATATGTATGTATGTAATCCCACCAAGACTTTTGAGTCCATGGAAAATGTCTGCTTGTTTAGAAAAAAGGAGACACATTTTTAACTGAAATTTGCTTGCAGACTCAGGTCTTCTTCAGTACTCCTCACCAAGAAAAATTATGGCAATTTAATAAAAGAGTGGAGAAAATCCTGCAATGTGACAGATCAGCTATAAAAGTGCACACTGAAATGAGGACAACTTTTAAGCCATTAGACTTTTCTTCATGAGACCAGATTTTTTCTGTGTCATACTCAGCACACAGAGATTTTCATTTTTCAGAGCTATAGGAATTTGACAAGTAAACCTACTAGAGTTAATAGCATTTTAATCTTTATGCATAACAATCCCAAACCTGCATTGCACAGGTTTGATAATAGTAACTGACAGATGAATTTGAAGTATACATTTCATACCAAAATAGGTGCGTGTGTAGGTGGATGTGTTGTAGAAATACAATGTACTACAGGGCTGAGCCTAGATAAGCTGGTGATCCTCAAACATCAGCATCATCTGCATGAAATGGGCAGAATTCTGCTCCTTTAAATACCTGTTCATCCTTCTTATGACACTTTCTTTAAAGAGCTCAGTGAATAGCAGATAAAATAAGTATCTAATGAGGTATGACAGAAACTCTGATGGAGCTAAAAAGCAGAAAGCTGAATTCTAATAAATAAATGAAGCAAAACATTTACTGCCAGCAACTATGTCAAGTTAGACATAGGAAACTGTAGCTCTGCAGCTGGAGAAGGGCAATACTCTGCAAGCCAGAAAAGTGATGGAACTCCTCCAGCTTTGGTTATTTATGGTGTGATGATGAAGGAACAACTTTCCATGTGAGGAATGGCTTTAAAGTTGAACGGTGGAGCTGAAAGAGAGACTTAATGAAAAATCAGAGGGGAACAAAACTACAGCTACAAAAACAATGACATTCGGTTTAACAATTTAAAAACATAATTTGTGTGCAAAACCAGATGTTAACTTGTCCAGCTTCAAGGTAAACAGCAAACTGTATTTATAACAATCCTTCTGGGGGACAGCAAGCACACACTACTAAATGCTGCGGTATATAAGGCTCACTTCGGGCCTCCAAATCTTATCAAAATGAGCACAAATGCCTAACAAACATTTTAAACAAAGGGCACGTCTGTATTTAATGCAAAGCTATTTTCAAAAAACCCCAACCCTTCATAATCTACCATAATTGTAATAGCCTGAAACATAAGAATGCTTTCAGGCTCATAAAAAAAAAGCTTCTAATTTTAAACATTTATGAGGACACTGAGAAGTGGCTTAGAACCATGCTTTAAAACATGTTTTCAGGTTTTAAACTGCTGAAATCTGAGACCCCTTTACTCATTTGGCCTGGAGAAAGGGAGACAAGTACAAAAATATGATGAGAAGACTGCACATGAAAATTTCTACTAAAGAAAATGCAACTGACTCCCTCATTCTAGCCCCTTCCTCCCATCACCACTGCACCTCCCCCCCTCTAGGGAAAGTGCACCTCTTGCCTGATGACCACCCATAAACAAATCATCTACATCACTGGCTCTGATGCACCACTGTTTTTAACAAATACCTTTTGAAAATAATTTTAAAGAGCCACTCTGCCATGGCTGTTGCTGTTCCTGAACAGAAGAGACTCTGTCTCAGTACTGAATTTATGTCAGCTCATTTTAAACTATACCTTGGGATGGGTGATTTAATGTTCATTCTAAAAAAATATCACGATCAAAACTTTTAAATGGTTTTCCCAACTCATAAAATGCATGCTTTATGCTGGGAATGAACTTCCCTTTGACACAGTGTAACTATGGGAAGGAGGGATTGTTCTCACATTTCTGTTTCATGGAAAACACCCTGCTGTTTGATTTTTAAAGTAAAAGGATTAAGTTGCAGGAGCAAAAAATGCTGCGAAATGCAACACACTCTACTAAGTTAAATACAGCCTCAGTCTGATATGAAACACTGACTTTAAAAATAGCTGCTCCTGTCCAAATATACCAGTGAAAATAAATATTAATATATTGTAACATTATAAATAATGTATAATATATTGTAACATTAAAAGATGAATATGTCAAGAATAAGAGCAAGTACTACTTTTAAGGGAATTCAGCATTAAAAAGACCCAATATATGAAAGCAAAGAAACAGCTACAAATCTGAATTTATAGCAACAGATAGTAGGAAGAAAGTTTTGAAAATCCACAGGAAAATACAGTTCTATGGGCTTTCTTCTTGTCTTTTGTTATCCTTGATTCCTACCTTACAGTTCAACTTCAGGGCAAAGCACCACACAACAAGAAATCACATTCAAAACTATTAGGTCATCAAAATTGCCTTTACTGTTTAAAAACAAAACACACACACAAAATACTGCAGCAGCTTGTGGAATCCCACTCAGAAAGCTCAATACTTTTAGACCTCGTCTCATGTTTTTATCACCATAATTTCTGCAAAACAGTGAGAGGCAAGCCAGGCCATTTTAGGAATGACTCTTTTATCACAGCAATCCCTCCATTACAGCTGACCACAAGAATGAATGGTGTATTTTTTAGCTTGCCCTCTGATGTGCTCTGACTTCTGCTGGAGAATGATGTGGTGATTTCTTAGACTTGCCTCCACTATTGCTCCCAAAATAATTCAGAGGAACATAAGGCTTTAAGCAGTTTAAACATCAATTTCAAATTGGATTCAGTGGTTTCAATGACCTTTTCATCAAAACTAAGCTCCAGAAGTCCACCCTCTTACAACCTGACAGGACCTGCCCCCTTGGAGATGTGCTGTGCTCCATCTCAATGGGTGGCAACTCATCTTCAACCCAAAAAGCTACAGGCATATAAATACATGTGAAGCTTTTACTTCTAAAATACAAATATCTTTGCTGTTACCAAGACAGAACTGAACACCAAAAACCCCTGCAAGCAACAAACATGTTTGAAGACACTGAAATCAAGAAATCAAGAATTAGAAGTTCTTAAATTATCGACTACAAAGCTCCTGAGTGCTGCCTGCATGTATGCACATTTAAGTGATTGAGAGAACTGCGTGGAAATATGCATTTACCACAAAATCTGGGAGCATAGTTGGGACCTGACTTCCAGTCAGGTTTTTTATTTCATTTAAGACTGAGATTACTTCATATAAACTGATTTATTTCTATGTGTACAGTATAATTTACCCTGCAAATATATTTCATTGAGGTTAGTAATTAGTATTGAGTATTTGCTGTTATAAAGTTCCTTAAGCATGAATTTTAAGTACAAGGATTCATAATCAGCTTCCATGTACCAATCTGGAATGATATAGAATAAACCCATTTTCTAGTCACCAAACCAAAGGTTAATATGGCTTTTTAAAAATTCCCCTACAAACCCAACTAACAAACCTTTTAAGTGAAACATCTGTTGAGTTAGTTTAGCAAGACAGTGAAAGAACAATTTGGTAAGGTAGTTAAGATTTTTCATAGCATTGCAGAGTTGAGCTTCAATATTCACCATTTCCAGAAAGTTCAATAATTCCTTGTTTTGATACCAAAGTAAAAATTGTCCATAAAGTGGAAGGGTCTTCACAATTATGATGACTCTGCCAATGATTACAAAGCTCTTCTTTCCTTCCAAATAACTGTTTGCATAAGATGCAGTTATAGCCCGCTTTAGACCAAAATTCTATTTTTTTCCTTTGTGGGCCAAACCCCACGTTTTGCATCTCCTTAGAGGCTTCACTACTTCCTGACTGGGTTGGTTCACTTTTAGGTACAATATTGACATTATTTTGATGGCGGAAGTACATCTGTCTCCTTGGTTTTGGAATATTATACAGCTCCTCCTGACGGGCACTGCATTTAGGTAAATGTCTTCTCTCATTGTGCTGTTTCCACACGTGGGTTGTATGTTTGACCAGTCTCCCCTTTGTTTCTCTGCTTCCTTGCAAAACCCCTTCCTTCACTGTTCCCTGAATCTCTTCTCCATGACAGCACAATAAGTGAAACTTCATTTCACCAAAAGACTCTGCAATAAACTGGCATTGACCACATTTGACCTGTAATTTCACTCCTCCTGGGTTATGGAACAGGTCCTCAAAATTGCACTTACGTCCCCTGTTAAAAAAATGAAATACAAACTATTTAAGTATTAGCCAGACAGAGAAGAGGGATGGCAATTTCTGTCCTTACAAGTTCCAAGAAGAGATACAGTCATGAAACACTTTTAATTAAAAAAGGGCATTGTTTCTACAGTATCTAATTCATTTGGAAGAGGGAAAAAAAAAAAAAAGAAAGAAATAAATACTTACAAGGCTGATTAGTAAAAAACTGAAAACAAATGACACTTCTGAGTTTAAGAATTGCCTCCAAAATTAGCTTTGGTAGAAATAACCTTTTAATACCCTTTAATAAAAGGCTGATAATTTTTGTTAAAGTTCTGATTTAGGGATGTCAATCCAAATACTTCTAGCACTGTGCTAGAAAAGTGAAAATTACTATTACCTGTAATGTACAAGTAAGAAAATCTATTTGTTTACAGTGAGTGATCTAGGTCAATTTGAGGCAAAACCACCTCCCTTTCCGAGATGGAAACTGTGACATTTCAAAGTTTTTTGCCTTTTTTTTCCTACAAGTCAGTAACATGGTATAGAAAAGTTTAAATACCTAATTGGCAATTGGACAGTCCCTCCCCTGATTTAGGACAGCTCTGTAGTATAAAGGATACACAGGCAGTTCCTGGTTAACACAATCAAAACAAGATCTCCTCAGACATCTTCTCCTCACATCTACAAGAAGGACTTCATAACACTGTGTATTTATACATATTAGACAGATTATCCAACAAAACAGATAAACTGAGTGATCCACTGTATGACAGCTGCTAAGACTGACAGAAAAATCCTGGTGTTTCTTAGTCTCAAACCGTGAAAATTTCTGACTGCTGCTCCACAGAGTGGAGCTATGAAAAGTAAAATGAGCAGGATGGAACTGCAGTGTTGCGGTGAGCAGTTACATTGAAGCTCCAAGTGTTCTTCAGTGAAAATAAATGCACTAGAACAAACAAAAAAGGCAGCATTTATACTCTGTCAAGAGATTTCACCTCAAAATCATAATACAGAGATAAAAGTATGTTCTATCCATCTTAATACAGTGCATGTTAACTTTTCTACTTGGCTGAGTGACTGCAAAAGCAGCAGTAAACTCAGGACAGGTTAGCTCACAGCACTCCCTAAAAGGAAGTGGGATAATGATATTTAACAGGGAAAGCAAACTATAGGCTAATACTGAAATATGAATTGTTTTTTGCTTACTGCAATTGGTTTCCTTATCTTCTAGAGAAAATCCCGAAGTGTGTAGGACAGAAGACAGAGCACTAGCTACGAGAAACCAACTGACCCAAATACAGCAATATATCCGGTGTTACTAGAATATATGCAAAATTATTTTGGATAATCAGGTGTCAATAATGATTTACAGTCAATAAATCTGCTAAAATATACTGATTGGTCTAATGGATTGACTAGATTCAAATGGAATATTTAAACAATTAGGAATCTCACTTGGTGGAAAAAAGCAACAATTTTCATAGTGGTGAAGTTTATTCATTTCCACTGACAACCTGAAATCCAGTTTTCCTCAGCATTTAATTAGCGAAAACTCTCACCTCTCTGCAGCTTCTTCTGCCTCTTTTATATTCCTGTCTCTCTTCTTCAAAGTATCTTGCACCTGTTGCTCACTAGTGTAGGGCTCTGTGCTGATAACAACCCTGTGGACTTCTCTGAGGTGGCCAAAGTACACTTTCGCATGGCCAAAAACTTTAGCACAGAATTCACAGCACACCAGCTTTTTGGATTTGCCTTCGTTGTGATGAAGCTTCATATGGGTGCTCAGGCTCCCAGAATGGATATATGCCTTCCTGCAGATCCTGCAGCTGTAGGGCCGCCTGCTCGTGTGCGTGTTCACGTGGTCCTGGAGATGGTGCTTGAACTGGAACGTATGGTTACAAACATGGCACCTGTGCAGCGCCTTAGGGACGGCTGAACGTGTATTTCTGCTTAGATCACTTGATTTAGCTGATGTAGCACCACTGGGCTTGGAACTCACACATTTATTGGTGAGTGAACCATTTAAAAACGCGTCCTGCTCACAACACGGCGTCTCTACGATTGCTGCAGGAGTCAGCGGTGCGAACGCCTGCACAACCACCACTGGTTTTGGTCTGATGCTGCGGTATCTTTTCACTGCTTCTGCTTTATTGTCTTCAGGTGCCTGAATATCAACCTTTGCCCTCTCTCTTCCTTCTCTAAACTTATTAATGATGCATTTCCTTCGCTTGGCCTGAAAAGCCAATAAATCTTCCGGGGCTCTTTTTTTCCTGCCTCTTCTTTTAGAGGCTGCACTGCTCAATTTTTTAAGACTGCCAACATCATCCTCTTTGCTGGATGGAGAGAAGGTGTTTTCTCTAATGGATTGTTTGCGGACTTGTGTAAATGATATATCTAATTGCTTATCAAAGGCTGTGGTTTTCATCAAAGATGGTATCTTTTCACATTCAGATTTTAGTGAATGACCAGGTATGTCCATAACATTAATATTCTGCTTAGATTTACAGAACACTGAATTTTTCATTCTGGAGTAAGGCAAAATAGGAAGTTTTCCTTTTGGTGCTGATGGAGTCATCTGAATTGTACTGCCAAAAACTGCTGGTGACAAGACAGTAACAGGATTTGCAGAATTTGTAGGTTTTTCCTTTAGTTTCTCAGATGTCAGGAGTGACTCTCTTGTGGTTTCCGATGCTGTTTTCACAGAGTGTAGACATAGTTTCATGGGATTAGTTGTACTTGCTGGCTTGGACACAGAGTCTTCAACTACAGATGGTCCAGAAATATTATTGCTAGCATTTTTAGCTTTGTTCATTAAAAGAGATCTAGATTCCACACAATTGCTTTTATTCACTAATGTGGAAACTCCAATTTCAGCAGAGTCACAGTCTGCTATCATCCCTTGCTCAGTTGAATCTGAACTACAATGAGCTTCAGGACAATCTTCATGTAGAGTCATGGGGGAAGTCTGTGATGAGATCAATGCTCTGGTAGGAATCTTGTTATGAGCACTCAAACCAGAGATTTGTGCTGGTTTTTTGTCACTCAGCAATTTATTTCTTACAGATTGGTACCTGGGGATGGGCAGCTTTAAGTTTTCAGAGGGAGCCATAGTTGACTGCTGAACTTGCTGAGTTAGGGCAGGCGCAACACACGGCACAGCCAACAGGGAAAACGTGCCCTTGTGAGCAGCCACCTGCATGACAGCATAGTTCTGAGCTGGCACCACCAGGGGCTTAGAACCTGAGGCTGAAATTGGTGTCATTGGCTCAGGGAAAGATGACGGAAGGCAAGAAACCACTCCAGATGTTAAAATTTTTGGTACCATTTTTGGAGCAATGGTCCTAAACTGACTTTTCTTCTGAAAACTTTGTATTATATCCGAAGGGGATTTCTGTTTATCTGTAAGAATAACATAACACAGATGTAAAATGATGCACAGTATTTTTAAAAAATTACTGTGTCAAAAATAAAACTGCTTATGAAGGATACTATTACACACAAGCTTATTAAAAATATTTAGGCATTTAAATGACCAGCAAATTAAATCTAGAATTGCTAAAGTTTCATAGACAAAAGTACCGTCTGAAAGCAACATGCCTGAACACAGATTTGCAAAAAAACCCTTCTCTTAATGAAATCTTAATTGGATTTTTTATTCTAGGTCAGAAACTACATGACATTTCAGAACAAATGCACCCATAAGCCTCTTCAGCCCTGGAAAAGCTGTGAGGACATGCTGGCAATGTTCTGCTGGAAAAGCAGGGACAGGATTTAAGCTCCATGACACAGAACTTCACTGAGCACCAGCTCTGAACATGTATCTCAAACAGAATCATGCCATCTTTCAGACATTCTCTACTATTTAGAATTTGTGGGTTTTATCAGAAACAGACCAAAGTTTGCCTGATGAAGTCTTAGAAAAATTCCTGCTAAAAAGCATGCAAATAATGTATAATACAGTCAAAGGGGACTTGAAAAAATATGTGAATATTAACTACTGTTAAATACTCAATCACAAAAATTACTCAGGTGACACTAATGCACAACAGAACTACTGCAGTCAACTATTTAAACACTTCCTTGAAAGATGCAATTTATCAAGGTTATATAACAGTTTCTTCCTGTTTCTATTTGTGTTCATAAAAGTCACAAATGTTTTTAGTAAAAAAATGTGAAGATGATTAAAACAAACAAAAGGAATATGATAAAATTCATGTGAAATAATATGGATTAGGCAGCAAAGACACCTGCTGACCTTTCAGACTCCACAGAAAAGGAGTTGATACGTAGTTAATTGTACCACTACCATTTCATCTATCAGCCTCATTACCCACTCTCAAATTCAATTATTGACACTTCCAGTTCTCCAAACCTGAAATAGATTTCCTGGAAAAATGGAAATTGCAACCACTGAAAATTCAGCTACAAAGATTCCGGCCAGAAAGGCAATTTGGACATTAGCAAAAAATCATTTGAGAGAGATATCACATTTGAATTGAATACGTGAAACTAAATGCTGCAACCTTGAAGTATTGTGGTACAATAATTCCATTGGAAAGTTTCCATTCCTTGCCATTTTAAAGAATTGTATTACAAATGCGTTTATAGGTGATTGTGGACTTAAAAAGTGAATTAGTACCAACACTGGAAACTCCAGTAAATTTATCTTAATCCTGGATGTTCTTCTCAGACGTCACAAACTTTGCAACAAGCACCGCAAGCTACAGACCTATTATGTTTCATGACCAGAACTCCTGGACAGATACATATGCATATTCATGGTGTGCACATGTGCAGTAAAGCCACTGCCTTCAGGACATGCTGGATTCACTGAGCAATCACATATAAACTGAACAGTTCATATTTAGTAGATCTGATGCTTTTCAAAACTCTTTGATCAGCAGATTCATAGAGCAATAACTATGCAGGGCATAAGCCTTTGATCCTTTTATTGCCTTCTGTTGCACCAAACCCAAAGTCCTTTATGCATTTTCTTTATACTCTAGATAAGTGAAACTACTGGGCATCACCATAACTTTCTCTCTGCTCAATGTCTGTAGAGACCTTCTGAATTTCTAGACATTCTGTGCAGACTGAGTTACTGTACGCCTGGAAGTTCTACATTAATAGAGATCCCTGCACACAGGAATAAATCCAGGCTTGTGCAACCTGGAAAAGGCAGAAACATTATATGTTTAAAATTGTTTCCCTACTGCACTTTTTAGTCTCAATTTTAATTTTTTTTAAATCTAGTCACTAAACATATAGAAATCTTTACATTTTCAGATACTAAGATTTCTGTTAGTCAGATGATGATTTATTTCCTACAAGGTATCTTCCTGCTGCTTTTGAGTAAACAATTTAAGTACTTCTGAGAAGAAGAATAAAATTCTGTAAAGCATTATAATCACTAGTCAAACTAGCCCTGAATTTCAATGACAGTTACAGGTCAAACCATATGGTTTAAACACAGCAGACAACAGAATTAGGGTACCTTCCTTTTAGGGGGCAGAATCAGTTCTTGTTTCTCCAGGTTATGCTTGTCATATACTGACAATAAAGACTTTCTTCAAATAAGCAGCTATTCAGCCTGCCACAATATTCAGCATGAAGCTGTTTCCATTCTCTCTCATTTCTCTTGTTCCTCCCCCTTTTTATTTCAAAATTTCATTTATTGATTTGCATAAAACTTTTAAGAATGCTGGAGTTTCAGCAGATTACTACCCCTGCTACTCCAAGTTACAAGGCACCCACTCTTCAACCAATGGTAACAGGAAAAGGTGGAAAGTTTGCTGTGGACATGTCACCTCTACAAAGGGCAGCCATAAAAACAACGTTGATTTGAAGTTAGGAGGAAATATTTGTCGAAATAATGTATGGCATTAACTTTAAAAAGAATCATATGTTTCTCAAATGCATTGACTTGCCTAATGCAAAATTAAGCAGTAAAATCACTTTTCTATAAAGAAAGTATCTCCACATATTTTCTCAGCATTCCACAGGAGAGTGTTGCTCTAAAAGCCAAGATCTTCATCAATATCAAACACAAGATTCTCTTTTAAGCAAGGTCTGTTTAGATCAATACCCTTCTTACACAGGTTACACAATACTAAGAAATAATAAAACTGTTTGAGAAGGGATTTTTATACAAAGACTTTTTCCAACTAGTGTAATTTTATCATACGTTTTCCAGGCAAGCTATGTTTGGTACCAACCTTCAGTACATTTTTTTTTTTCTGTCCCCCCACTTTTTTACAAGTTTACATTAGACATTTTAGTGCAAATATTCATTGCAGTGCTTCTGGTAAGCAAAGGAATACTCAACTCTGCATTTCCCTCCCCTCCAACACAGCTACTGTAGTTAAGCTGCTTAACCAGTGCCTAAATATAGAGAAGGGCTAGATGCAGACTAGCTGCCTGGTGATGCTCCAGGCTCTGATGACATATTGCCTGCAGACTGGGAAAGTTAATTGGAAGAACTAGTGCAAGACTGCTTAGCATCTTGGATCAGGAGAAAGCAGCCAGTCAATTCAGAGACTGGAGGTTCTACTAACCCCACCCAGAGCATGCAAGTATCATCAGTGACCAAAATTCTGTTTTCCATTTATAGCTGGGGAAAAGTTTCCACAACTTTCTTTGCACACAGCAAGAGCTATAGTAATTCATGTCTTCACCACACTGAAGGACTTGAATATGCTCTGGCTGGCTAGCTTGTGCAAAGGCAGCTTGGAAACCTCATATGCATCTCTCAGGGGCATTCCATTTCTTCCAAATTATTTCTGTCTCTGATTCAAAGGACTCATTTTGACTTGTCATCTGTGACCTGAGAAAAAGCTTATGCAATCCCATGAAGTCTTTCACATAAGAAGGGGAAGTTTCAGTTAAGGGAGGCTCTGCAAATGCATTTATGAGGATGGCCCTTCGTTTTAGACAACATTCTTTCTACAAGTAAATCTGCAAATCCTTCACTGGAAGGCAACAATTTTTATACTTTCTTTAAAATTTTCATTAATAACAAAGGAAATAAATGAAAGCATTAGATTTAATATCTGAAGGATGTGAAGCTCATTTTTAAGTGCTGTGTCCTCAGTCTTTCAGATGAGTGTGAAGTTGAGGCAGCAGGTAGACACTTCTAAATAATTACACACAAGACTAAACCAAATGCAGTTCAACCTGTTTACTTTAAAAGTCTCTGTTAAAAGATTAATGGTTACCATGCTAGGACCTGCAAGTATCAAATCCCTCAGGTACCTGCAGGATGTCATAAGCTTTCATCCTTTCTAAATAACCTTAAAATTGTGTAGAAGTGGACAGTGACACACCAACACAAAAATCAATGATGCATTTAATTCTCTGATAGATCCATGCTGGGAAGACTCCTCTGGAGGAAATGGAGTTTCCATGGGCTGCTGCTTCTTCATGGTTCCCCTGCCTTCCCAAGTCATCCAAGTCTGGTCTACCTCAGCCTGGTCTGCCTTATTTTATGTACTTCCTTTAGTCTGTTCCCTATGTAAAGCACACAACATTGCTGAACTCAGATGCTATAGAATGTATCAGAAGAAATTTAATTTTCAGTACTATCTGGTCAATTTCGAATATAACCACCAAATAACCACCACAGAAACCACTGAGTAATAGTGTTCATTTTTTTAAATAATCCTTGTAGGCCCACCTCAGTTATGCACATATGTATTTCATTTATGTATGAATTGACATGTGAGAGAAAATAAAACCAAAAAAAAGAGTAATCTTTTTTTGAAGGAAAAGACAGAATACAGAGGAAGATTAATGAGAATTCAGTAAATATTGATACTGATGAGTCTTTTGCTGACTTTGAACGGAAGAGTATCTTTTCTGTGGGAGAGAAAAAAAATGCATAACTGTCTAACACACAATATTAGATCTTTTTCTGCCAATGATAGTTAATCATTCATTTTGCCAAATCTCCATACACACTAAATACCTGTGGATACTGTCTTTCCAGCCCAAGTTTCTTGCTTGTGCTGACCCAGCATACTTTGTTGGACACAATGTTTCTCTGCAGGATTAGCATGCAAAAAAACACCACCTGCAAAAGTGCTTCAGTTATAAATAGATCCCAGGACAAAAATCCCAAAACAACCAAACCCCCAAAAACCAACAAAACCCAGAGAAAGACAATATAAAATGTTAATAAAACATTAACTTCCAGTTATGCATTAAGAAAACTATGGCTTTTTGCTCTTTGCCATTTTTCTCTCCTCAAAATACACTTTAAAATCTAATATGTTACATGGCAAATGCAAGGTAATAGCTTAATAATTGGGTAAAGCTGGTTAATGTGGCAAACAGATGGGATGGTTTAGCTTCAGTGTCATGGCTGACAGTCAACAGCAGCAAAACAAAATACTTCAAAAAATGAAGATTCAGTAGCTTTATTTTAGTTTTAACACAGAGGCTAAATTCTATGCTCATTTACACTTTCCATAATTCCATATAAATAAACTGCAGATATTATAGAAAACAGAATTTGGACTTCTTTATTCAAAACCAGTTTTGCCACACACCTGTACAAAGTAAGATTAGTAATAAAGCCTACAAACCATGAGTTTCCAGCTTTATACATTACAGCAATTAATTTGCAGTTGTTTCTACCTTTGCTAATAATAACTACCTGGGTGAAATGTTCTGGGTATTTGCATCAGAAAATTTACTAAAACTAATTTTAACAGAAAATACCTGACATTCTCAGTATGTCTGCTTAAAAAAAAAAATTAAAAGAAAGAAAAAGAAATAATCTAGTGACACATCTGTGCATCATGTGAAGACCTTCATATGTGACACAGCAATGTCTCTTTGATCTGTGAAAAGCTACCCAAATTAGGCAAAGCTGTAGACTCTGAGCATGTGTTCAGTGGATACTTCAAGCAGCTACCTTTTCCAATGATTACATTCTATTGAATGTGCTCCTGCTTCAGGCCGGGCTGGATTTTCCCTGAACTATGGCTCTAGGTCCAAGCACCCAAGCTGGAAAAAGGAAATGGCCCCTCCTTATCTCTGAACTGCAGAGCTGACAGTGTAGAAAAGAAACAGGAGAATATACAGAGCAAGCAGAAAAAGGACAAGACTAGAAATGAGACTTGAAAAGTGTCCAGGCCAAAGAGTCAGAGCGAGATATGGGAATTAAATGCAGACTTAAGACAGGTATCCAAAATTACACATGAGGTGGAAAGGAGAAGCTTTTAAGCCAAAAGAGGAATCTCACATTTATTACCTTTTTAGTACTTGATTTTTTAAAGAGTATTACAACTATGTTTACATAAAAGTGCTTTTGTGCAATTTAAACTGGTGTAGAAAAATAAACAATATAACAAAGTATTTAATGCAAGATTGGAAAATCTCTGTACATCCTTCACATAAACACTAAGATACAGAATGTGCAAATACACTTAGAAAACTTATTCTGGTATTCCAAAGGAAGAACAAAATAGTTTGTTAAAATTCTAGAAGCTTTAAGCTGTATCTTCAAAGCTATACATATGAAATCTGATTTAAGCATAAATGTGATTTGTAGTTGTGCAATAAGCATTTTATAATTTAGAAAAGTCCTCTTTACAGACTGTGCAAGTTTATTATTTTAAGGATTTAGGATTATAGGGCATTTCAAGAAATTCTGAGAGCAGTGGGATGCTTTCTGGATTCCTTAAATGGTCTCCAAAAGACTCTTCTTAGCAGAAGAGCACATTGAAATAACAAACGTACACTTTTTTTTTTACATTAATTGGACTCCACTAAAGAGGATATTCAACATTAAAATTTCTAGTGGTGTTTTTCAGCATGGGAATAAGCTATAACTATTTTTAGTATAAACTGTCACATTGCAGAGGTAAGTCATACAGTAATCCAAGATCATGGGTACATAGTTTGCATTTAAGAAGTTCTCTAGTTTCCTCTCTAACTCAGTCTTTTGGTTTTGCCTGAAAGGTCCTTTCTGCACTATTAACCATATATTGATATATGCCAAAGTTTATATAGATCTAAGATAACTTATGAAAAAAAATTAATTACACCACTTTCTCAACTTCCAGAATTGCTTTCCTCTGTTGTTGAAAATGTACATAGGAGAGGCCTTTCACATGGTCCTTTTCTCTAAATTGGAGAGGTATAGACTCTATTGACAGATGGACTATTGGATGAATAAGGAACTGGCTGATGCTCATGGTGAGCAGCTCAATGCCCACATGGAGACGGGTGACAAGTGGTATCCCTTGGGTCCATACTGGGACCAGTCCTGTTCCCTATCAGTGACATGGACAATGGGAATCAGTGCACCCTCAGCAAGTCTGCAGGCAAAACCAAGGTGAGAGGTGCAGCTGGCACACCTGGAGGATGGGATGCCTGAGCCACCTGGATAAGATCAAGAAGTGGCCCCATGGGAAGCTCATGAGTTCCTGCACATGGGTCAGCATAGTCCCTGGTATCAATACAGGCAGGGCCAAAGTGATTCAGAGCAGCTCTGCCAAGAACTTGGGGGTACTGGTGGATGAAAAGCTGACTGTGAGCTGCAAACGTGCACTCACAGCCCAGAAAGCAAACAGTGTCCTGGGCTGCATCCAGAACACTGTGGGCAGCAGCGGAGGGAGGGCATTCTGCCCCTCTGCTCTGACCTGGTGAAACCCACCTGGAACACCGCATCAGCTCTGCAGCCCTCAGCACAGGAAAGACATGGACCTGCTGGAGCAAGTCCAGAGTAGGGCCACAGAAATGATAAGGATGGAACACCTCTTGTATGAAGAAAGGCTGTATGAGAGAGGGATGGGGTTATTTAGTCTGGGGAAGGCTCCAAGACCTAACTGGGGCCTTACAATACCTGAAAGGGGCTGAAAAGAAAGACAATGACTTTTTTTTACAGTGCCTGCAGGAACAGGACAAGGCATAATGGTTTTAAACTAAAATAAAGTAGATTCAGACTAGATACAAGGAAGAAACTTTTTACCTGCCCATCACTCTCACCAACACATTGGCTTCAGTATCTCTGTCCTCAGAGAAAAGTGTAACATAAAAAATACCCATACTAAAGCAGACTTGTTAAACACAAGTTAACACATTGTGAGAAATTTAGTCACTCTATTAGCAGCATTAGCAGCAGGAATAATTAAGATATAATTTTTGATTTCTCATAGATTTAGATTTCATAGATCTCTGTATTGTCCCACCACAAATAACTTTCAAAATATGTATGAAATACTATTTTTGCAGGAAACCACAAGTGGCCAACAGCTTTGAGGCAACCTTTTGAGTTGAGACCTGAAACGTATTAGCCACACTATTCAAAAATCACTATAGGTAATCACTATAGGTAAATCACTATAGGTAAATCACTATTCAAAAGCAGCTTCCTATATATAATGTGGGCA
This sequence comes from Haemorhous mexicanus, assembly GCF_027477595.1. Taxonomy (NCBI): domain Eukaryota; kingdom Metazoa; phylum Chordata; class Aves; order Passeriformes; family Fringillidae; genus Haemorhous; species Haemorhous mexicanus. The sequence goes on along the minus strand of NC_082341.1, from coordinate 15,166,580 downwards.
ATGCATGGCTTAACACAACCTCCTATTATAAAAGCCTTTTTTGTGCTACTGTATAAAGGAAGAAAGTCTTCAAAGTGCTTTCTAAGAGTCAGAATACATATACATAAGAGATTTTTAGACACTTTTGCAGTGAATTTAAAATATATTTACTAGCAGATCTAAATGCTTTTTTAGCATCTCTCATGCAGTGTTTGTGAACTTTAAAAGCTTTCCATTTTCTGAAGGCAGAGCCTTTCAAGTTATAAGCTACTCATTTCATATTAAGGTCAACAAAATTAATAGGCCTTAAGCAGATCAAAATATTTTCATATCAAGAAATGAAAACTGGAATAAAGAAAGCCAGACATAAAGCATCTGTAATAACTACCAACCTTTTCCACCTTTACAGCTGAAGAAACTACACAGACTTTTCTCACTATGGCAGTATAAGAACTAAGGGCTCAAAATGGTGCCTGGCCTCTGCAACCACACAAATAAGTGATTCAATTTCATTTCTATTTAAGCACAGAAATTCTTTTGAGAGACACTGTTAGATACATCATCAAAGACTGTATTTCAGCTTCTTTATGCCTCTGCTAGTTTCAGCAACTAACCATGTCAGCCTCAAAGTGGGCATCATCTAGAAACCTTGGTGATCTGACAGGATGCAATTGAGTAGAATGGAAATGATTTTGCTATCACTACAAGTCCAGTGGTTATCTTTGCTGGTTTTGCCCAGTCATTCTGTTCCACAGAGGACATCATCCCTGAAGATTTGCAAAACAAGGCTGCAGTGATGCAGCCACTTGGGGGAACTAATTGTTCAGAAAATAGTTAAAGGAGGTGATGGAAGCATTGGTCATGAACCAGTAATTCATAATCCCCAAACAGCATTGCAAATATAAATTCGGTACTTTAGAAAGTGGGGATAAACACCTGTAATTGGATTTGTCAAAATTCCTGAGAGAACTGCCAGTGAGAATTTCTTTTAGTGAGCTTCAGGAAAGATTTAGACCTAAACAGTAATTCATCCACTGTAAAGTCAATGTACAGTTATTTTTAAAGGGTCTATCAAGAGCAAATCAACATGGACAAAATTTCAACATGCCTAATGTAAGTAGTAATTAATGGACTTATTTTCTCTTAAGTACAGGAAACAGTAACTACCAAGACTGCTAAAAAATGAAGGCAAAATTCTTCAAAAACTATGCAGTACGAAAAGGTCAAGTAGAACCATTTAATGAATAAAATCAAAAAATAGTTTCGGATTAGATTTTTGCTCTTCTTTCAAAAAAGAGAACATACCTACATCTTACTGAGATTTTAACCCTCTTTGGGACAGAAAATATGTATGTCTCACCTCAGTAAGGGAATTAGGCCTCTTACTCCCCAAATTTAATCTTTTTAAATACTAACATGCAAACAAAAGAGAACACAACAAAAAAGCAAAAGTTTTATTCCTGTGAAGGAGTACTTTTTTTGTTGAGAATCAGTGCACTTTTTTCATACTTTTTTCTAAAGAAAGACTGTATGCAAGAGAAAACAATTTGCCACTTTGGCTCAATATAGCAACCATATTTTAATTGAGGCATTAAAAACATCTGCATGGTGACTTCTGTAGTATAAACCTCAAAAATGTTCTCTCACGAACAGAGGATCAAAAGACTACCAATCTTGGCTTGGACTATTTTGAGTCTTCTGTTATAAATTATACACAAATTTATCACCCTCCAAGGAAAGGAAAAAATGTTAAACTCCAAGGATAGCTAGACTGTATCTTCTGGGGAATTTTTTAAATTGATAATTTCATTGAAAATTACCTAAGTGGTCTAAGTTTTGAATGGGGAATCCCTATCTAAAGTTTTTGTTTGCTCTAATTGTGCCCCCTTTTCTTTCTTCAGGAGCCAGATTTCTTCAGAAAAACTCTCCAGCTCTGGCTGAGATACAAAAAACAGTGCTACCTGCAGTTAATTCTGCTGAAGATTAAAAGTAAAATAAAGATTAAAGGATCTCCACAGTGCTTCAAATAAGTATGCATATTTTTTCAAAGACAGACATGACTCTACATAGCATAGGAAAACTAAAACATCTTCTGAAATACTATGGTCCTGGCTAGGCAAACATTAGTTTTCATAACATATAAAATTATCACTTGCTGCTGAACTTGAACACAGCTAGACCTTACTGGCAGCAGAAAACAATTTAAATTACAGTATCAGACTGGTGTTCCTCCCCCAGTGCTTAATTACAATTATTTGCAATGCTTATTGACATCGCTAGCTTGCCCATGCCAGCCACCATGCTGTTTAAAGGCAGCGCTGGTTCTCAAGAGAAGGGGCTGGATGTGCTATGGAATGCACACACTGCTGACAGGTGATAATGGATCGGCAAGGCCTGGTAGCGGTGCCAGCGCTGAGAGGATGGAAAGGAGAGGAGGACGCCCTTAGCCGGCCGTGTGCCGCAGCCCCGGCCCGCTGCTGCCGTGGCCGTGGCGGCGCACGAAGGAGCCCGGAGCGGAGCCAGCAGAGGGAGTCGGTGCCCGTCCCGCCGCCCCCGCTCCGCAGGTGCCAGCCCGCCTCAGAGCCGCGGTTCACGGCCACTGCCCCACTGGCAGTTTTAAACAACACACAGGCCTAATAATTTGCCTAATAATTTTGTAATGTTACATACGGCTTGTCCTGAAAATCCCCCAAGCCGCAGAACCAGGTACAGAACCGCACCCAACCTCCGAACAACTTTGTGACGAGTGAGCTTAGTATTTCAAAACATTGTACCTCTGCAAACTCTTCAGTCAATTCATTGTTTTGTATAACTTGAGAGCATCCTAAAGCTAAGCAGTTGAGCCTTCCCGTTTGAAAGTAATTACTTCTATTAGCAGCTTCTATAACTGCAGTACAATTATTGTGCCTGAGATTAAAAAAAATAATAAAAGTCCTTTTCTGATCTTATGTTAATCTGGTCAATGCCTGAAATGGCACATCCATGTTACTAGGGCCACCACTATTTACACTAGATGTTCTTCTTTCAGTGGACATATGAAAACAAAGCACGGTTACCAACATATTTTCCCATCCCAAGGAATACCCTGAAATCTTTGTCAAACTTTCTCTCTTTCATCATTGCTCAGCTCATCACACAAACCATCTGCATAAATAAAGATGCAAGCATCTGCTGTATGGCAAATGGTCTCAGGGGCAGATGTTTTTATCCTTGCATTCATGTCACTGGCTTGGATACATTATTTGAACAGATGTACACAATCTGAAAGTGTCGTGTCCCACAGTGAAACGTCTCCAACTGCTTTCTATCAAAGTACATAAATGCTATTTGCACCTGCATTTATGTTAATGATACAAAGGCAGCAGGGGTTCCAGCAAAGTGAGAGCTGATGCTAAGAAACACATTTACAAGGCTAATGGAAGTTTGAGATCTCCCAGCACCAAACAACCATACTAACATGGATACAAAATGTACAGAACCAAACTTGACCTATGATTCTAAAAAAGTTAAAATAAACATACTCAGAGAACAAAACTATTACGTTAGCGTGTGATGCTCTTTTCAAATGGATACTTTAAAAAGACAAAACCTATTAGATAAATAAACCAGGACCGCCTTATATTTTGCAAAATATTTGTCTAAGATACACAATTCTTTCACGTTAGAGTCATTTAACAAAAATATTTTATAAATCTGACAATGCCAACAGTATTTCAGCTCACTAAGGCCCAATGGTATTGCATGCCATGACGGAGCATTACAAAAAATACTAACACTTGCTCAATGGTAAATGTTTAACATGAGTGTGAATAGTCAAATATAATGCTTCAGTGATTGTTGTCATGTCATATGTTGCCATATGAATGAAATGAGGAAGAAATAAAATTTGATACAAGTTAGATACTTATTGTTCAGAAAAGGGAATCTAACTGAACATAGTGTTACAATTGCTTGCTACTTAAAAGATAGTCATGCTTCTTGTAAAATATTTTAAAACTAAGAAGAATACAGATGTCTTGAAGGAGTACGAATTAAATTACAGAACACCTGCTATTACATGACAAATGGCAGCAGTGAAGTGTTTAGCTGTCACTCAAAGAACATGCACTAATCATTACTTCCATACTTAACTGAAAAATAACAAGCACACTCAAAGTACAGAAACACTGACAAATATGCCACATTGAATGTAACTGATGGATAGGTTCTATTTCCAATCTAATCTATTTCCGAAAGTTTTATTTGTAAGAAATGTACTAAAATAAGAGTTGTACATAAATCATCACAAATTACAAATACCCTGCATGTTTTCAAAGTGCTACATTTAAGAAACAAGTGGTACTTGATATAAAGACAAAAAATATCACAGTAAAAATATACAAAGACTACTGTATTTGTAGAGTATCATCACATCACACTGATGTAGCTCCTGGTCATGATCTAGGGAGGCCCTGCAGAGAGATCTCGACAGATTAGAGGACCGGGTAACCACCAGCCACATGAAGTTCAACAGGCAAAGTGCTGGATTCTGTTCCTGGGATGGAGCAACCCTGGATGTAGAGACTGGGCAAGGAGAGGCTGGAGAGCTGTGCCACAGAAGGGCACCTGGGGCTCCTGGTCCATGGCCAGTTGAACCTGAGCCAGCAGTGCCCTGGCACCAGGAGGGCCAACCCTGTCCTGGGGGGCATCAGGCACAGCATGGCCAGCAGGGCAAGGGAGGGCATTGTCCTGCTCTGCTCTGCACTGGGGCAGCCTCACCTCGAGTGCTGGGGGAAGTTCTGGGTGCCACAGTGTAAGAAAGATACAAAACTGTTAGAAAGCATAAAAAGGAGAGCCACAAAGATGGTGCAGGGCCTTGAGGGGAAGCCGTGTGAGGAGAGCTGAGATCACTTGGTCTGTTCAACCTGGGTGAGAGGAGACTGAGGGGAGCCCCCAGTGCAGTCTTGTGAGGGGAAGAGAGGGACAGGCACTGATCTCTTCTCTGCTGACCAGTGACAGGACATGAGGGAATGGCCTGAAGTTGTATCAGGGGAGGTTTAGGTTGGATATCTGGAAAGGGTTCTTCACCCAGAGGGTGGTTGGTCACCGGGACAGGCTCTCCAGGGCAGTGGTCACAATACCAAGCTCAATGGAATTCAAGAAGTGTTTGGACAGCGCTCTCAGGCACATGGAGTGACTCTTGGGGGTGGTGCTGTGCAGGGCCAGGAGTCGGACTCTGTGATCCTTGTGGGTCCCTTCCAACTCAGGGACTTATTCTGTGATTCTGTGACATCTAACATGAAAGCTCACTCCCAAGTCCACAATTTTCTCTGAGTCAGTAACAGGATACTGACTGGAATGGATTTTCATTTAGGGGAAAAAAGGAAAATGCCTTCAAAAAATTTCAAAGAAATGCTTAATGAATTTTAAGTTTACATACAGCTTCACAGTCTATATTCTCCTACTGCTATTCAGAAATGGCTTTAACATAAGACTATAACCAGGGTCAAATTCCTGTTACTTAAAGGAAAAATTAAACTAATGCTTTTAAGTATTAGAATTGAGTACTTCAGTCAGAAGCATGGGAATGTAGAGCACACTCTGGGGTGGGCAGCTTTACCCAACAGGAAGTACTGTCTTTCTTGAAAGAATAGTCCTAAGAGACACAGAGCTCATCAACTAAGATCAATCAGAATGACATGCTTCTGGAACAGCTTCCTCAGAATTATTACAGCATCATAAAAATATTCAGTCTTCACAAAACATGTAAAGTATAAACTTACAAGACAGTAAAAGCTCAAGGTTTCAAATAAAGTAATAGATAGTGCTCTTCCTAATTAACATAAGTACTAACAATGGAAACTTAACTGATAACCAGCAATGGTTCAGAAAGGTCCATTAGAGCTGATGTCATATCCATCAAACATTCACTCACATTTAAGTATCATTAAAAATGACATTCATGTTAAAAATCATACTTAAACATTAGCAATGAGCCACAGATCAAAAGAGAAAGGAAACTGAAGTAACAGCTACACATTTAGAGGCTTGAGAATACATAAATACCCTTACTAATAACAGAAGAAAAAAATCAAGACATCAACTCTAGTGAAAACTAATCAAAGGAAAGACAACTTTTGAAGAAACCACAAAGAAGAAAAAACTAAACACACAAAAAAATTAGTAAGGATGGGAATGCTGAAGAAAAGGTATTAAAAAAAAAAATCCAAGTTAATGTTTTTTCCTGTTTCTGCTAACTGTGTAGCATAATTTGCAGATAGATTTAACCCCATTTAATATGGGGATCAAATATAGCAGGGATTTTCAAATATATGAAGATTTTTAAAAATGTAATAAAACCTGAATACTTAATTATGCTGAATCAAAGAAGAAGCAGATTTAGGCACTTCAAGTTTCAACTACAGGTGTTAACAGTAATTAGCAATGCCCTAAAGAAGAATACAATTTTAGCTATTGTAATCATTTAAAGTGATAAATGCTGCAGTAATGGCTTTTTTTTTTTCAAATCATACCACAGCAGAATACTAGACACAAGTAATATAGTGATTAATAATGATGACATTTCTTCCATATTTTGAACCACAAGCATCTAATTTCTAAATAAAGTACAGAAAGCATACTATACCTGCAGAAACTGTTAACGGATTCTGCATTATGCCCTTTAACAGTTACGACAATGTTCCTAGAAAGAAATACAGATACTTAGAAGCTCTGATAATTTCTTACAAACTAACAAAAAAATGAACAGGACAATGGCAACAGTTTCCAAATTTGTATTTCAGAATGGATCAGATATTTCAGATATGTCCATAGCTCTCAAGAAAACACCACCAGAGATTTAAACCAAGGTTTTCTTTGGACCCCTATATGTGCTCTCCTTATTTCAACACTGTGTAACTACTAACTTAGGCTTCTTGTGATTGAACAACCTTCTTAAAGCCAGGAAAGAGAACAGTCATGAATCCCAATGTGGCAATACATTCTGAAGAATCACAGACAATATAAGGTTAAGCAACCATTTCTCTTCAAACACGTGGACCTGTTGGGGAGGATCCAAAGAAGAGCTCCAGTGTTGATCACAGGGCTAAAGCACCTCTCTATGAAGACAGAGCTGGGGCTGATCAGCCTGAAGGAAAGAAGGAGACCTTATGGCACCCTCCAGTACCTAAAAGCAGCCAACAGAAAAGCTTGAGTGGACTTTTTACAAGTGCATCTGTAGATAGGACAAGGAGTATTGGCATTAAACTGAAAGAGGACAGGTTTAGATTAGATACTAGGAAGAAATTCTTTACTGTAAGGGTGGTGAGGCACTGGAACAGCTTTCCTAGAGAAGCCATAAATGTCTCACCAAGGCCAAGCTGGATGCAGCTTCAAGCAATGTGATCTAGCAGAAGGTTACCTGCCCAGGCAGGGCTGTTGGGACTCAGTGGGGCCTTTAAGGTCCCTTCCAACCGGAACCATTGTGATTCTACGTGACTGCATGGATCCCACATAACTGTCTGACCAGCAGAATCTTCCATGGATGCTACAATGAAGATACTACCTTGCTCTTGTGAACCAAACATTACACTGCCACCTGTCCTGAATGTGCTCTTTGTATTTACAACAAGATGTGACACACTGCATTTGACAGAATGGCTTTACATCAAATGGTCACCCAGTAAATTTAGAGTTGGCTACTTCTTTCCATTGCAGTTGAGTGTGCTGTTCAAGCTCTGGTGAAGTGGGATTCAACAATCAGGAAAGAAAGACACAAGATAATACAATGACAATATAAAATTGTTGTTATCCACTTAGATTTATTTTTCATAAAATGGCCTAGCTTTTGGAATGGCTGCATCATAGTTTGGTTCAACTGAACACCACTAACATCACAAAGGGTATGAAGCTTTTGTTCTCCTGATGCAGCCAGAGGCTTTGGGAAGGTAACAGAAAAGTCCATTACCTGACACAGATGGAACTAAAACTTCCTGGGGGTTTACTAAGATCTTGGTTTTCATACCAGCGAACATCTACAACATCTCCACAAACAAAGGCAGCTGCACAGATGTGGAGATTGCTGACTTTCCAGGAAATTTAACAGCCAGGAGAACCTTACATAAAGAACATGCCAGACGTGCACTCAAGACACATCTTCTGAGCACAAAAAGTACCACAGATTAGCTTTGCTTAAATACAGAATACATAGGACAAATAGTGATGTAAATACCAAACAAAATAAGCCTTGAACATATTTCTTTACTATCATGCAATTGACTCTCAAAAAGCAATGGTGAGGTTCTGGAAGAAGATGGTTCTGCAGGTAGCAGTAAAGTAAAAAGAAAACCAATTCCATTTTCAGGAAGCTCAACATCAAAGCACAGAAGAACATGGAGCATGGCCGCTGTGAGGAGACCTCTCACACATCAAACAGGTGAAGCTCTCTGGTACCTGCATTGTTCTGAGCCATAGCTAACATGCATGCTGGTACATCAACCAGCACCTCCTGGCCGTGGCTCGCTGATGCCCATCAGCAGATCCCCAACTGCCTCAAAGAACCTCTGTCCGTGGTACTTGAGCAGCCAAGCCATGAGCTGTCAAGCTCAGCACTCAAACACACACTGGCTCATCTAAATGCAGTTTGATGTCATGGGAACATACAGACAGCTCCCTCTGCACATCCAAGAATGGAACAGGCCACATCGATATCATTTTGGAACGGCGAGACACTTCCAGAAATCAGTGTGGGTTTCCAACTTCTCTGTCACCCACATTGTAAGACATCCTTCTTTAAGGCCATATTGATCAATAACAGCTTTTCAGAGAATTAAAGTCTGAAGTTTTTCTCCCCCCTTAGTATTTAGGGGACTTCAAAACACACTGAAAAATTCAAAGTAAGACATATTCTTGTAAAAACAATTTGAGAAATTATATTCAAATAAAGCTTCTCAAAATTATTATTTCAAAATCACTTTTTTTTTTAGGTTTCCATGGTCTTTCCCTGGAGCATTAAATCATGTTAAGAGGGTGCCCCATCTGTAGTTACTATCTACTTTTAGAATTATAACTAACCAGACTTCAGGATACAGACAACAATTCTTAGAATAGTATGTGGAAATAGAAGTTTCAGATATTTTTCCAATGTTCTTCCCAGACACATTCACAAACCCTAACACTAAACCACAAAATTGGATCATATAAATCCAAACATTTTCTAGAGGCATCTCGGATTTGAATTAAACTCTAACTGCAGCAAGGAAATGGTATTAGCCTATAAAATCAGTGCTTATTTGGCAGACATTGATCACCTGCTATTAATAATAACCATAATAATTTTAGAAGAGCATAATTTCTCCAATTAACATTGATAATTTCTTTTAGCAATTCATGAATAGTATTTTTATTATTGTTGTTATATGAAAGAACCACATTTACTCAAGTAACCTCCCTTTTTGGAAAAACTGAAGAGCTCAAGATTCTGAAATCAGGATAAATTCATATCCCTTCAAATATTTCTGTCCAACCTTATATGTATGGCTGTGTAAAAGCATGATTTCTTTGACTACATACAGTTTGCAAAGCAAACCATAAACAATGTGCATTGGTCCCATCTGTGTTTTACACTGTTTTCAAATACATCAATTGTGATCCTGTCTTTTTGATCCTTTCTCTGACAGTTTTTGACACTTTTCTGCTAGGCTCTAACATGTTTTACAGATATTTATTATCTACACACATTTTAGGTATGTCCTGAACATAAAATGCAGTCTAATTAAAAAGTTCTGTACAGTATATTGATTTAAACTTTTAGAATTTGAAGATTGTAACATCCACAAAACTACCTATGCCTGCCCTGAGCAGCTTTGGGGTTTTTTTTCCCATTTCACTATAAATCTGGCTTGGTAGGACTACTTTCCATTAAAAAAAAAAAACCAACCAAAAAAAAAAAAAAAAAAACCACAACAAAAAACATGCTGATGTTCAAAAAAAACTACACTTAGAACTAAAATTACTAATTAAATTTTGTACCTCTTTTACATTCTTGTATCCAGAAAAAAATTTAGGCTGGTCAGAAACTAATAATTCAGTATGTCCTGATGTTTTCATTGAGTACTGAAGAGGCAAATGTTCTTTCACTCTTCCCTGGTTATATTTGAGTCCAATACTGGTTCTTTCCAAATACACAAATTTCTATCTGCCAATATCCTGAATTATTCTCCACCTGAGAGCTTATCAAAATGATACAGATTTAAAAAATTCTATATAATCTTAAAATTTGTTTTGCTCAGTTTATAACTCTACCATAAGACACTAAATAAAATCATTCAAGTCACAGTATTCCAGAACTCATATTAGTTTTCTAGAAATCTGCTGCTGACTACTCAGAGATCAAAAGAAATCTATTACAAGAATTTCAAGTGAAGTGGAGTTGAGCTGGACAGAATTAGAAAGTAAAATCTCTCTTGATGCCATAAAATAAGCTCTATCATGTCTGTACTATTCCTCATGTTACCAGAGAACGAAAGGATAAATTTCATTATTCCTAAGAGGCAAAAATAGCAAGCAAACTGGAAAAAAATCCCATACTGTAACTCAGTCTTTAACAACCAAAGGAAGCAGAGCATATACATGTAATAATTTCAAAGCAATTTTCACAGGAAGATACCCACAGGTCTTTTATATGAAACAGGTGTCCTGATAGACACACTGAATATGAATATCAGTTGAACCCAATTAACCTAATTCAATGCTTGTCCATACTAAGACATTTATCTAAGATGTTACACAAAATCCTTTAGGATATTACAGAGAAAGCGATAAATAGGCTGTAAAGGTTATGACATTAATTTTACTGTCATCCTCATGCTTTAAGCAGACATCAAAACTAAAAACCTCGTCCTCTGGGAAGGAAGAACTACCTGAAAGTAATTATAGGACTTATTATCATAACAGTATTAAACTAGACCACTATGACCCTAACCAAATTTATTTTTGGTACCTTTTGTTAAAAGAACAAAGCTTCCCATTGACGACTGCACCTTCTAATACAGTGTATATTAGTACAGGCACTGGAAGAAAGCATTAAATCAAATCTTGTAACTTAATATTAAGCTTAATTATGAATTATTATGAATTTTAATTTAAAACTAAGCATATAAAGAAATGTTATGTAATTTAATTTCAGACGGAAAACATCCAGCTAAAAAGAAATATTAAATACTTAGTACAGTTCAGAAAAGACATTCTCCTGACAGAAGCCCATGAAATGCCCATTTGTATTTCAAAAGCAATTTTATTCACTTCATTTTTCACACCTGTTCTTTCACATACCATGCCATCTTGCAAATGAATGCCATGCAAACAGTATTTCCCATAATTTAGCAACTTTTCTACTGAAACCAAGTTCCCCAAAAAGCCTGAAAGTATTGAATCAGCACAGCTTCCAAGAAAGTTGGTAAAATCTATTGCTATATAAAGGCCAAGTTAGACTTGAAATAAAAGATTAAAACATTGAAGCTATGAAAAAATAGGGAGGAAGATAAAAATGACAGGCACAATGACTGACTAGCGTAACACACAAAAGCATTTGTTCAAGCAAATGTATTTGCCAAAAGCCTGCAGTGCTTGGCTACTTTATAAAAATCAAGCACAAGGCATTAAGCCAATTTGTTTAAAAAATAAAAACCCCTCCAAAATCCTAAACCCCAATAACCAAGCAACAACTGATTTGCATTTCTGAAAACCTGCAAAAATATTCTGCATTTCACTATTTGCATCTTCAGTCTCAAACATCTGATTTACTCCATGTTTTCTATTTTTCATATTTTTACATCAGGAGTTAATCCTGTTTCAGATCCTAGTCTTCCTACTCTATACCCAAAGAGATATGCATGTAGTCACAAACAACAGTGTCTGAAATTGCTCACTGCTTATGTTTCCATACTTAGATAATTCCTCACGGAGAAATGCGTGTCCATGGCAGAATTCTTTTGGCTGAGCCCATTAGATGACTTCAGCAGAACCACAAAAAGAAAGCGAACAGTACAAACCCAGCAGAACCTAAAACCCAGGCTATTTTTAAACTTTTGGTCATCCTGTGAGATGGACCAGTCCGAATGCATTTCCTGAACTTCAAGCCTTACATGCACTGAATGCCACAGTGGCAATCCTGGACAAAAATGCTTCCCTTCATACTCTGCTGGGTGATGTGGGGAATGGTTGGCTGGCAAGCCCACACTCTGCCCATCTGTCAGAGTGGAACTGTGCCTACACGACAGGTTCTATGCCACTTTCAGTAACATGTTGCTGAGAATAAAAGCTTATTTATGAAACAACATAGGGCAACATCAACGTTCAGCTTAAAATAGCAGGCAAATGAAAAATTATTGCTCTTCTTGAGGAGATAAGTCTTTTGAAATCAGCTTGAAGGTTTTCCACTTGTATGAATAAAGACTAGCAATACACTGCAAGAAATGAGGCTCTTCCACACATTTTCTACTATTGTGGACAAACTAGCATGCAGTCTCGCTAATTATTATTTTACAACTATAACTATCTCCAAAAAAGCAAATTCAAAGACCTGCAAAACAATGTATTAAAATGAAATTTCTCAAAACAACACTGGGAGAAGAGAAGGCTAAAGAAGGTGCAATATTGAGTCTTCATTTTATAAAATGTATGTGTATTAAAATAAAGTATACTGGAACAGTTTTTATGACTATAAATAACCCCAACTATTTTCCATTTAAGAAAACAACTCCATTCTGAAGAAATTCAAAAGAGCCTGGTCGCTATTATGCCTAATGTTAGCCAATTCATTGAATGTCAAAAAATATCTTTTTTTTCCAAATTTCCAATTTAAAAAGGCAGATTGTCATATTATGTTTTCCTTAGTTAATCCTTTCTTGGTAGGAGTGCTCTGAATGCCACAAACTGGAGACCCATGTAAGTTCCATGTCTGGGTTAGACATCTTTGCCATTACCTTGTATTAAAAGGCCAAACTTTCTGATTTAAAATACAATCTTGGTTATTACTGGTGTGAACATAACTGTGAAGTGACGAATCAGTACAAAATGATAGATTTTGTTCTTGACTCTTAGGACAGCTAAAAAAATAGTTCTGGAAAACACAAATTTCATTTTTTTAACATACTACATTAAATCTGTGATGCCCACAGTTCTTACAATTTAAATTCAAATTAACTTGAAAACAAAGCAAGAAACAGAAATGTGCACCATTCTTAGTGGGTAATGACTAATCTAGAATTCACTTTATAATTCAAACAGCACAGTTCCTTCTACTCCTGTTCCTCCTCACCACCACATTATCCTGGTTCTCAATTAAGCACACATTTATTGCTTGGATCCAAACTGCTTAGAAGCTTTGCTGCGATTCTCAGCAATGCAGTTTCCTAAGACACAATCTGTGTATCTTACACTTCTGTTAGCAATATGTTACATCATTCATAGTGGAATTGCAGCACACCACTATGGTTTTCAGTTTGTAATACCTAATTAAATTCAGACTTTTTGACTTTTATGCGAAATTAATTACTGATTTGATCTGATAAGACCAGACTGCATATTTTATCTCTCACTGTGTACCTGCTGCTGTACATTAGTTTTCTTTTCTGATAAATAATATCCCAAACACTAAAACAGCAATTTTATTGGAGTTACACTAAAACTTCACAGAACCAAACAAACATCTGTGGCTGTGTACACAGCTACGCACAAAATCATTCAGGTTGGCAGAAACTGCACAAGGTCATCCCATCCAACTTCCCTGCTGAGAACAGGGTCAATGCTGGCCTTACAGCTTTGTCTGGATGAGTCTTAAAAACATCAACAACTGCCTCTCAGAAATCAAATTGTATTTACTAACTGACAGCAAAGGGTAGCCTGAAAATGACAGCAAAATTTGGTCTACATACGGAGGACAGATTGTTCCATCAATTCCTATGGCAATGCTCTTAGCATACTTCAGAATTACCTAAGCCTCCCCTATTTAATATTTAGTTATGCTGATGGATTAAAGAGAACTTCGGATTGATTGGCAGAGAATAAAGACATTTTGTAATAAAATGCCTTATATACTTTTTATTTACCTAATGAATAACCTGTTTTTATACTAGAGGAGTCCAGATTATTTCAAAGAGCAGAACGAGGTTAACATACAAAGGTACCAACCAAAATAATTAAAGAAGACTACAGGAAAGATCAAAAAGACCCATTAGTTGTGTTTTACTTGTTTTGGTTTTTTTCTTATCTTCCTCTACTTTAACATTTGAAGAATAAGCTTTAACTAATAGTGTTACAACTTCCAGTAAAATCTTTAGGATTCTGTTCATTTTAGACTACAGAAAGAACAAGGTCTGCAATGCTGTAAGGAGATCAAGTTCTGTTCAATTTGATAGTCCCAACATATTTTAGAGCTACTTGATACCTCAAAACATAACCACATGTACAAAAAATTTATTTGAATGTGTCAGATAACAGCACTAAAAATTCCACTAATCAGAGGATTAAGAGCTACATTCACCTGCACAATTTTGACTGATTTAAGTTTGAAATGTGATACTGAATTCTTCACAGAATCACAGATGGCCCTGAAGTTTTGTAGAGATTAAACAATAAATAGTCAATCAGTTCTTCTGAATGAAGTATTTTGGGTTCCTTCAACACTAATCTGCATCTCTCTGATAAAACTTCCTGTGTCATTCAAGAAGGATTTTCTTCAGGGTTTCATTATTTTCATATAGTCTGGGTAGGTTGTTAATGTTCTACTTAGAAGAAAAACCAACAGCTGAGAAAAAGCAAAAAAAACACGCCAGGCTTTGCAAGGTGAATTGCTTTTGCAATTCTGACTAAAATAATGTAATTATTTCTGATTTTACAGCTGCAAACTTAAACACTGTACTCAATTTTGCCATGGTACCAAATAAGAGCATCATCTACAGCGGTTTCTATAGGAATTTCCATTACAAGTTTCTTAAAAGGTCAAGAAAGCTACATTGTAGCATTTATAAAGTTTGTGCAGCAATATCCTCTATACTTCATAAAATGCAGCGTATGTTTTTCAAGTTCAATACATCGTCTTCACAAACCCAAGCAAAACAAGCATTCAAGAACTAACAAATAAAAATAAAAATGAAAAATAAAAAATAAAAATAACATCAGTTTACTATGACTGTGCCCAATCAAGAAATAAATAACCTATGCCAAGATGGGACGTACTTCCAACGAGTTAAAATTCAAACTGCCTACCAATTTATGACTTTCTGTTTAAATTCCCTCTCAAAAGGGCTCACCTCTAACATGCATTCAAACTCCTAAGACAGAAGTTAAAGAAACAAAGAACTGGAAAATGGTATTGGCATCAAAAAAACCTAACACTGCCACATGCTTAAGACCATTAAAGCAAACTAAATTCTAAGGCTTAACAAACAAAAAAAGCTCTTAATTTGAATTATACACTGAACTATTTAGTGACTTATGTTGAAGGGAGAAGCCTGTTTTCTTCAGCTGAACTCAAAAGCAACTTCTAAGTTCTACTGAAGAAGTAGAATTCATTTCAGCACATGTAACTGTTGGAGGCACAACTGGTCCTTGCAGACAGCCCTCTAGTAAAAAATATTCCAGGAAGGAATCAG
Organism: Haemorhous mexicanus; assembly: GCF_027477595.1. Classification (NCBI taxonomy): domain Eukaryota; kingdom Metazoa; phylum Chordata; class Aves; order Passeriformes; family Fringillidae; genus Haemorhous; species Haemorhous mexicanus. The sequence continues at coordinate 15,150,969 of NC_082341.1, read as the reverse complement.
ATGTTGTACTAAGAACTGGTTCAAATGTTTTGGTGCTACACTGATTCTGCCCCCAAACTTTGCCTGTAATACTGCTAGCCCAGACTGTTCCAGGGCTATGGATGGGTTTATTCTGGATAACTGAGTGTTCAGTACATTTCAAGAACACATGCTTTTAAAACTAGAGATGCAAATACAATAGTTAGATTTTTTTTAACAACACCCAACATTAAAAACATTGCTCAACTATGAGTTGTATCTTAAGTTTCCCAAACATGATCCTACTCACCAGAAAGGAATACGTGTTTAACAGGTCATACCTAAAAATCCTGTAAAAATCTAATGACTAGCATAAGCAACTTCCATGTTAAGCAGCTTCCACCTTTACTGCCTCCCAAGCATATAATAAACTGTTCTGCATTAGAAGAATCATTAAACAGTAAACTGACAAATTAGAACATAATCTCACTGAATCACCTTCATAAAACCCAGAATTCCAAATTTAGTGCAAAAATTAAAAGGTCACATTTTATGTAAGTTCTGTCACAGTTGGTGCCTTAAGTGTTAAAGAATATTGTGTAAATTTTATACTTGTAGGTAAAAGGAATTCCCAACATGCAACCAACGCACTTATAATTATCTTGCATAATATTAAGGGCAATCCAACATCCACAGCTGAAGATGTGAACTACAGCTCTGGAACCCTCATGAGAGCTGCAGCCAGGGAAGTGACAGCCCAGCTGAGAGCTGAGCACAGGCAGCAGCGGCAGCATCTGCCCTCCCTGTTTCTGCTGTGCCCAGACTAATTCATACACACCCCAGCAGAGAGGTTCAGCTGCTCACCCACATTCTTTGCTCGGTAACATCCCTCTCATTCTCTGGGAAAGGACTGGCACCACTTTGCTGGATTCTCCTGCATGGAATGTCCCAGTTCCCTGGCTGGGGGCTCCCAGAGCTCTGACCCAACTGAAAAAGCAACTGCTGGGCTGAAGTGACTAATGTGTACTTTAAGAACAATCAGTACATAATAGAGTGTATTTTCTAATCAATCTGGTATACAAACATTTTTTAATACAAATAGTAGAATTTGAATAGACACAAACATTCCAGATGTAGCCTAGTTTTGGTGATATGTTTTATTGACTAGCACCAAGGAGCACACAAAATATCAGCTGTTGTTCAAAAATGGTACACCATTCCTAGAAAATATATGGGACAACACATTCTATGATTTATTTAAATGATTCTCTTTCTTGCAGTCTATTATTGTCTATCAGCACTGTGTTACTGATGAACCATACTTACCAAAAAAACTTTCACACAGTTAAAAATACAAAAAAGAATAATAAATCAAAATCCAACCTGTCCTAGTTTACTGCCTTCACTCACTTAGCTTGTGCTGTTCTCATTGTGCCTTGCCAAAATAATTTTCATTTTTGTATCCACCACCCTGTTTGTTGTCTGAAAAACGTTAAAGGCACAGAGCTTCAAAGACTATCGGACATTTTTAATGAAGTGTCCTTAAAACATGTTCACGGAGAAAAAATGTGAAATAAACATGTCAAAATTATTCCTGGAGGCTGTCCAGCAACCAGCTGTGGCGTGCAGTCTATGCAAACCCTGGGAACATTCTTCTTTCTCTATGGGCCTCCAGCTTTGTCTTCTGTTCCTACGGATATTTGTATTCCAAATGCATTCAGTTAAATCTCAAACTAAGCAAGACCAAAATGAATTAGTACTTCAAGAGGAAAACAATTAAGCATGACCAAGCTTTTAAAGCAGCTACGTTTTTTTGGTTTGACACACAGTACCTTTTCATTAATTTACCATAAAAGCCATGCTGTGGGACACCTACACTGCTTGAGTCATGTCAAGCCTTCAAATTCTAACACTGAAGTTCTGCTCACTTAGGGCAATTAAATAACCAAACATCTATTTTTTTAATAGCAGCACTAATTCCTACTTTATGTCCAAATCCAAACTTTGCTAGTAATGCTCAGTGTCTGCATATTACAGCAGAGTTCTAATTATTTAAGACACTACTCAAGCATGCACATATAGAGTGAAAAAAAGGCAAAGGTCACAAAAGAAAGGCTAAGGAAAAAGTGGGCCTAGTGCTCAGCAGAGAAGGTGAACGAAGCAATGGAACAGGCTGAGGCACTGATATAACGTTACCAAGAGTAGATGAAGGTGCAGTCATACAAATCCACAGGATCAGAAGGATGCATTCAGTAGTGCTGAGAGAGCTGATCAGCGTCACCAGAAGGATGCACTCTATCATCTTTCAAAAGTCATGGCATCAAGGGAGCTTCCCAAAGACTGGAAAAAGGCACATAGCCATCTTCAAGAAAGGCAAGAGAGAGGATCTGGGGAACTACAGGCCAGTCAGTCTAATATCAGTTTACAGAAAAAGTAACCCCACGCAGCAGTACAATGTAGGTCTAACTTGCCCATTCTCATCAGCATTAATTATGCAATTCTCCTTTAAATCTTCACTGACAGCATACTACTATCAGCCTTTTCAAGGTGCACTTATTATACTTTCTAAATTTGGGTACATTAGTTCCCCTTCACCTCCAGCCTTCTAAAATTTCTCCACTGTTCCATGATTTGTTAAAACTCAAAATGAATAATTCATACAGCTTCTAAGCTTTTTTTCTTTTTTAGTATCTGTAGGTGTCAGTGCAGCAGATTTAAAAACATTTAACATTAATAGTTGCTGGTACAGTGATAATACATTCTTCCCATCACCAATGATGGAGGTGGTAAGATGTAAAAGCATCATCCAGCCTCTTTCTGAATACAGAAAAAAATATTTATTGAATATTTATGCCTTTCTCTGCACAGCAGAAATTTATCATCCTTGCCCAGTATTGGACTTCTATCACTACTAAGCTTTTGTACCCTTCAAGTACATCCTCTATATTTAAAGAACTCCATTGTACTCTACTGCCCACAGATTTTTATTAATAACTTTACCTCCTTAATCTCCTGTCTCCAAGCCATACACTGCTTGCCATCATCAGCTCCCCATTCTTTAAAACTGTATTGCTTCACTCCCTTCCTTACCTTGTTTCAACCAAACAAATCATGTTTCCTAAGAGAAGAATTGTTCCGGGAGTAACTAAATGAACAAGTAGGTGTCAAGCAAGTCACATTTTTATGCCCAAATGCTCCTTGTTTTTTAAGTGTGCTCTTCTTTTAAAGATTAAAGCCGGAGGTGTGTGCATGCAGAACTTGTTCTTGGCTCCCAACCTGCAAAATTAGATCACAGCTCCTAACACACCTGCTCTATTTATTCTACGTGCCTCAGAAAGAAAAACCTGTACAGAAGACAACAGAGTGGCTTTTATTTGTTTGAAGACTGTCAGATAGATATGAAGAATTATTTTTGAAGCTTCAAAAATTGATTAGTGGCCAAGTGATTTATCAGCATAAACTCTCAATACCTGTAACAGGCTGAATTCTCAGAATTTTTCTTTACTGAATACAGAATAACTTTTAAGAAACTGCTCATCTTTCTAGGATCTGAATTACATTGATAAAAAGTCTCCAATATATTTTTTTCAGATAAAAAACACTGGCACAGTACTACTTTACTTGTCTTTTGAATGGTGAGAACTGTTCAAGCAGGCAACAAAACATTTAATATGCAAGACCACAGAAAAGTCGGTAAGGTTTTGCTGTGACATTTCATTTTTAGAGGTTCTCTAGTGAACACTCATTAAACATGTTTTAAAATACAAATTATTTCAGTCAGCTATGGTTTTCTTTACACAGCTGTAAATTGTTTTTTAATCTATTGTTTTGCTTTATCTCAAAAACTTGCACTAGATAAAAAAATATACAAGCCTGGACACAGAACACAGTATTGTTTAAGATTTAGATAAGGGTTTTTATATGGAAAGAACATTACCAAACGTATTTCTGTAAAAACAAAAATCAATGCTTCCCTTGAAGCAAAGCAGAAAACCCTGCCTATTACTTCTACCACACTCCCTTCTGTTCTTCAAAGTCATTCACCTTTCACTAGTAGTGAAATAATGTAAGATCTGTGCTGTAAACTTTGTAGTTTTGAGATGTGCACTGGGTGAATGCCAACAATCTGCATCGTCCTCTGTATCAAACATTGATTCATCCAGCTCAACTACTTCTTTTTAGGGCACTGGAAGGCAGGAAGGGAGATTAAAAATAATGGTGATAAGTGCCAAAGACATCTTGCACTTTTCTTCTAAGCTATTTCTGATCTGTGTGAATTCACTTGCTGCATGCGGACCTCATGGTCCATACCATGTAAATGTCAATGATCATGCCACAGGTCAGAACTGAATTAACCTTAAAAATGAAACACAAAACTGCAGTGACAAAGAGTTCCCTTCAAACCCACAGTCCTGTGATGAATCTAAAAAAGTAAGTATTTCCATTGATGACAGTTACCTTCAAAGACAAATAAGTACGTATGTTTTTCACTATTTCTGGCTGTATACATATTTAATTTGCAAGTATTTTAAAACTGTTGACTGCAATAGCTGTAGCACCTACAGTATTCAAGTATCATGAAAATTCACAGACTGGAAGCCAAATTAATTTTATACAGGTGTAAGAATTGAGCTTTAGTTTCTGAAATGTGAAGTTTTGGATGGGAATTTTAGAAGAAGCCTCCAATAAGTAAAAAAATTTAGACAATATATATATATATATTTACCAGATGACAAAACATAAAATTACTTTGAGCATGAGAGCAGATGACAAGAACAGAACTCTTCCTCCACAGGAGAAACACATGTATAATAAGGATAAAGTGTATTCTGTCTCCTAACATCTTTTAAATTGCTAAATACCTTGTAAAGTTCTCTGTTTTCATGACTGTTAATCTAAAACCATAAAATTAAAAATACTTAAAAATACAGAATCACAGAATAAGTCCCTGAGTTGGAAGGGACCCACAAGGATCACAGAGTCCGACTCCTGGCCCTGCACAGCACCACCCCCAAGAGTCACTCCATGTGCCTGAGAGCGCTGTCCAAACACTTGAATTCCATTGGGCTTGGAATTGTGACCACTGCCCTGGAGAGCCTGTCCCGGTGACCAACCACCCTCTGGGTGAAGAACTCTTTCCAGATATCCAACCTAAACCTCCCCTGATACAACTTCAGGCCATTCCCTCATGTCCTGTCACTGGTCAGCAGAGAAGAGATCAGTGCCTGTCCCTCTCTTCCCCTCACAAGACTGCACTGGGGGCTCCCCTCAGTCTCCTCTCCCCCAGGCTGAACAGACCAAGTGATCTCAGCTCTCCTCACACAGCTTCCCCCCAAGGCCCTGCACCATCTTTGTGGCTCTCCTTTTTATGCTTTCTAACAGTTTTGTATCTTTCTTACACTGTGGCACCCAGAACTTCCCCCAGCACTCGAGGTGAAGCCGCCCCAGTGCAGAGCAGAGCAGGACAATGCCCTCTCTTGCCCTGCTGGCCATGCTGTGCCTGATGCCCCCCAGGGCAGGGTTGGCCCTCCTGGTGCCAGGGCACTGCTGGCTCAGGTTCAACTGGCCATGGACCAGGAGCCCCAGGTGCCCTTCTGTGGCACAGCTCTCCAGCCTCTCCTTGCCCAGTCTCTACATCCAGGGTTGCTCCATCCCAGGAACAGAATCCAGCACTTTGCCTGTTGAACTTCATGTGGCTGGTGGTTACCCGGTCCTCTAATCTGTCGAGATCTCTCTACAGGGCCTCCCTGGGATACACCAGGCACAGCATGGCCAGCCAGGCAAGGGAGGGGATTGTCCCACTCTGCTCTGCATAGGCACAGCCTGCTCTTGAGGTTTCTGTGCAGTTTTGGGCACCACAACATAAGAAAGACATAAAGCTGTTAGAAAGTGTAAAAAGGAGAGCCACCAAAATGGTGAAGGGCCTTGAGGGGAAGCCATGTGAAGAGTGGCTGAGGTCACTTCATCTGGTGAAGACTGAAGGGAGACCTCACTGCAGTCTACAGTTTCCTCATGAAGATAAGAGGAGGGACAGGCACTGATCTCCTCTCTCTGGTGACCAGCGACAGGACCTTAGGGAATGGCCTGAAGCTGTGTCATGGAAGGTTTAGGCTGAATATTAGTTAAGGTTCTTCACCCAGAGGGTGGTTGGGAACTGAGACAGGCTCCCCAGGAAAATGTTCACAGCACTGAGCCTGACAGAGGTCAAGAAGTGTTTGGACAATGCTCTCAGGCACAGGGCATGACTCTTGGAGCTGCCCTGTGAAGGCTCAGGAGCTGAACTTTGATGATCCTTGTGTCACCCTTCCAACTCAGGATATTCTGTGATTCTTTCTATGCACCAATGGCAAACAGCATAATTCATCAACATTTTAGCAGTATTTAAGACTCTATCATATAGAGTTCAAGTCAAGAAAGCCACGGAGATAAATGTGCCCTTAAAAATCCAGTCAAGAGGCGCTCTGTGACTGAACAGCTTGGGAACACTGAAAGTGAGAAACCACTGCATTTGAAAACAAAGTGCCTTCAGTTCTACCAAATGTGCTGTTACACCGGATGTGTGTTAAATTTGTTTACGTGTTACTTTTTATAGCCAGTTCCAAACTGAGGCACTTAATCTATCCTTAGATAAGTAAAATGAATTAATTACTATCAAATCCTAGACACATTTATGCATTTTGTCACAACAGTAATTTACATGTCCTCCCTAAGAGAGAACAACTCTGAATATAAAAATACATTTGACTACATTGTCTGAAAGCTTAAAAGCTCCCCTAATTCAAATCATTCCTCATTTCTATAGCAGCTTGTTAAAACCAGAGTTTCCTTCTCTGCACTGAATACATTAGGGTTAGGTCCAATTCTTCCCTGCATCACAGCTATATGCATTGCCTTGCCTCTAGTACATTACAGACATCGAACTCCACAAGAGTTTCATGTTAAATCACTAGATCAACATGGACACACACACAGAGGATAAACAGAACAAGTTTACATCCTGTAACATGACTTCTATACAAAAAGCAAGAGGCAATTCACATAGACTCTAAAACCACAAGTCTTTCATGGAAGAAAATTCATTACCACTAAGGGTACTTTCCACCAGGATCGTGAAATTCATAATAGAGAGTCTTGATGGTTACATTCTAAGTATTTTACAAAATAAATTAAAACCAGGTTACCTTTAATTACAAAATAGCGAGTAATTCTTCTCTGCCTTCTTCTGAGCAGAAGCAAAATTAAACAGGTAAACTAAATGGCAAGATGAACTATACATCCTGTTAGATGGGAAACAGGCCTCAGGAGGGTTTGTCTCTCAACTAACTCTAAATTCATCAGTGTTTTCATAATTTATAGTCACAAGTGAGCTGTTTTGGGAAAAAAAGCTTTAAACAAAGTATTACCCTGCTGCACAGAAGCCTACCATGCTTGCAATATGTTGAACACATACCCAAGTGGATATGCAAAGGTAAACCCACTTCATACAAAGTGTCCTAACAAATCTCAAGTATCTGAAGATGACAAGTAGGCTACAATAAAATGACTATGTAACTGGAAATTACAAGCAGCATCCTTTTCTGACCAGTTATACTCACCATACTCACCTAGTGCTTTATGGCTTTTTTCACATAACTACTGTACAAATACTTTATGCTAGGACTGGATTTCTCTGTGTTGAATAATACCCCATAAGAACATCAGGTTCAACAACAAAAATAGACAGATCTGACAGCCATGCTCCCAGTTAATTGCATAGTCCATCTCCCATGATGGACTATGCAATTAAGAACTGGGCAGCATACTGACTGCATTCCAATTGTAACTAAGGCGTCAAATTTAAGACTTCCTGAAAAGATTAAAGACATTTTCATTAAAATATATTCTTCCTATCGTTCACTAGCATAGCAGCACAGTCAACAACACACATGCCAACTGTTTTAATTTCTATTTATAGAGTAAAGCACAGGCACTGGAGTGCATAAGAATTAAATTAAGAAAAGGGCTCAAACTGATACAATTTATTATCTACAAACCATTTTCTTCCAGGTATAATAATACAATTCCATTGAGCTCACAGTTACACATTCACAAGACTTCAGTCAGTCAGTTAGTGGGAAGACTTCGGAGTAGCTGCGCTGCAAGTACAATATTAGAGCTAAACAAAATAGAATTACTTGCAGCCTGAGAATTTCACAAAGCAGCCAATTAAATGCATAAATTAGTAAAACTGGGATTATGACAGAAAAGTTACATATAACAGAATAGTAAGATAATGAGATTGCTCTTAACTGAAGTATCAAAATTCAGACTACTTCTTGAACCAAGAGAGCACAGAACCTCCATCTACTTTCTCTGACATTGTTAGTAAAAAAAAAAAACCAAAACACAAACCAACCTAACATTCACCAGTGTCAATGTATCAGCACATTACAACTCCTCACACCCTAAAAAAACCCTGCCATCACAACCTTTCATCTTTCTTGGCACTGTGAGAAAACAGCATAAAGGTCATGAAAAACAAACTTCACTCACATTCTTACAGGTGTCTCCTCCACATTAAAGCTGAAGAGCAGCACAGAAAACCTTTTGGTGCTTTTGCAGAACAGAACACTTCAGTTCCCACACCTCTCAAGTCAACATTTTTCAGTAGTATACAGTCACTTCTATTTAAAAACAAAATAATACCTTGGCTTTACTGTTTATATACTAAAATTGAAAATCAGAAGAAACACAGGATAACTGAACTATGTAAGAAAGACAGAACTGAGTAAGATTCTGGGTTTTTTTTCTTTTTTTCTTTTTTTTAATATGCTGCTGCTGCAAAGAATTCAAAAGAAAAGATTCCTGAAGGCTCAGCTAAGTAGTTATACATTCAAATAAGCTTAAAAAGATTTGCCAATTATATGGTCAAAAGTAAGAAGCCACAGTCAAAATCTGTCTTTTTTATATCATAACCTATTTTCCAAATGTATTACGAAAAAATAATCTTCAATGTGAACTCGCAGTCATTCAACCAAGATTCAGCAAACTCTAAACCCACACACTTGATTTGTGATGTATTTTGGCTGCTAAGTCTGACTCTAAAAGAGTGATGTGCTACCTTATTATTTTTTAAAAGATTTCTCTTGGGATTGCACAGCAAAGCAATGAGTATGTAGCCTATCTTACACAGGAAGGAGAGATTTTTATCCTCAAAAACAGGAGGTTCGCCCACATGATCACCTGGGACAAACTTGGCCAGTGCAAGCAGGCTAGAAGGTTATAGGAGCCTGGGAATGTTTAACATCAAGAAAGTAATTACAGCCCAGCAAGATCAGAAGGAATTACACAGGAAATGTGAACAGTAACCCTTTCCTGCCAAAAAAAAAATCATGAAAAAGTGAGCTCTCAGCTGCCAGACTATCAGGCTGCACAAACCAATTGCAAAATGCAAGAATGGAAAAAACACTATATACTACTAGGCTATAAATTCCCAACGATGTGATAAAGCTACACCTCCATGAAAAGAACAAAACCCCTGGTCTTTCTTCTTGCCATTTATATGCAGTATAATTAAAGCCCAGAAGAAACACAAAAAAGTTGCAAACATCACACAAGAATGGTCAGTTGTCTCTTTTGGACTTTTCTTTTACATTTATGCTGATGAAAGAGTGTTCCCTCTAGAAGATGGTCAAATATCTTGTTCTTATTTAGTCAAGAAAATCTCTTTCCAAAATATGTAGGGCATTATTCAAGCAAGAATGCTAACTCTCTCAGTTACCTATTCTATAAAAATTAATCTCCCAAATTCTGAAATAAACCCCGTAACTCAGCAGAACGGGCTCAAAGTACTCCATGTATTTGCTGGTGAAACAATTTCTATTCTCTAGGGACATGGGGGAATTTGATCGACCTAAGTGTAGTTCAGTATAGTTAGAAAGCCTTCAAGTGTGATATTGGAAAGTTAACAGTGATCACACGTCTGTCCTTCACACAGAACTGGGATCCATTTTAGTGAGACGAGATTTTTTTCCTAAGCCACTCAATAGGGAAAACAGCATTCCTTCAAATCTACCAAGACCTAATGCTGTACATAACCCCAGGCAGATAAAGAGATGAGCAACAAAGCAACTAAGCACTACTGGTTTTATTAATTTATCGATTAAAATTACCATAAAGATATCCTCATTAAACAAAAATATGCTTTCCTAAAAAGAGTCCTAGTGTGTATCTGCTCTACTGAAAAATGAGATTAAAAGATACTTTCACATTTAAAAAAAGAATCAGTGAATTACCTTATTTAAGCAACATACTTCTTTAGCTGTTCTTAAAATTACAAATCAGAACAGTATCATGACAAACTGCACTGCCAAAACAAGTGTATCACTTTAGCTTTCCTTCCAACCTTGTGACTTTGGTGTTCCCCTCTACCTTCCTTTATTATCAAAGCCTTTCTTTTCTCATCTTTTCTGTTGGATTATGTTTTGTTTCCTTTTCATTGCCTTCACATCTAAGGTGGGTGGGATTTTGCCATCACTAAAGCCAGATGCACAATCAATTCCTGCACAGCTGAAGTCTACTCAGCTACCTGCTCAGTGGAATCCCTAAATAAATAAAATCAAGGGGCAAAAAAAGAAGAAAATACAAAAGCAACACATGAGAATTTCAACTAGGTCATGCAAATTTGGCAGAGACAGTTCAGTAAAGAAGCAACAAGGACAATAAGTAATTGCTGACATTACGGCCTGCACAAGTAACCAAAACTCCCATTCTTCAGGAGATAAAACAGAAACATGAAACAATTATATTTTCTATTATTTTACTGAGATGGAAGCTGAAAAGAGACAAGCACTGTGACCTCACTCTGGAGACAAAGGGAAAGTTCCATCTTCTCCTGCACTAAACCTAATCCCACTTCTAAGGGTTGGTGATTTGCAAAAATAAACTGAACTAGCTTTCCCAGTCAATATACATTCTTCAAAGATTAAAGTCACTTCTCCTAAATTTGTCTGTCTCCACAGCAGATTAAAGATTTAGCAGTACAATATTCATACAAGATGTTAGCCAAAATAACTGCAGTAGTGGATGAGCCACTAGTTTTTCAACAGCTATAAATGCAACGTGAATCTATCCACAGCAGATAACACTGTGTTCTGTTTGTTCATCAGTCAGAAAAAAATATTTCAATATTGTTGCAAGATATTATGTTTTCAAAGGACTTGTACATGAAGCAAAAATACTCCCAGTGATACTGTGTGGTTTTTTTCAGTTCAATGTGTTTAAAACCACAGCCTATTTTCAGCCAGGTGAGCTGACTGCAGTCTGTCAGAAGCCAGGAGCTGCCTACAAGGGCTATTACTGTGCGAATGCGTTGGTGGCAACAGCCATGGGAAGGGTTCCCTGCACCTCCCAAGTGTAGGCAGCACATCAGAAACTGAGCATTCCTCTCAACACATGAATTTGTAACTGACTCATCGGCTGCACCCTGAAGCAGCACTGTGGCTCACAACACAGGGCACTGCACAGTATTCCTTTGCAAATCAACATTTTCCACCTGGCCACATCTGCTCTTTGTGAAACCTCGGTAGAATCTGTATCTGAAAACTTGCAGGAGTTGAACCCAGCGATCCTTGTAAACCCTTCCAACTCAGGATATTCCATGATTCTAGTGTACCACTACAAGTAATGCTCTTTAATTGGGAGGTTACTGGCATTCAACTTATTTCTAGAAAGAAATGTAATCAACTTTAACGATTTTAAAGTAAAAAATGTCAGATTTTGGGCCTGTGAAACCACTTTGTAATGAAAAAGTGAATTCCAAATATACTAGTTTTGAAAATTACTTCAAATTACTTAAAATTATTCTTTTAAACACACTTATTTGTAATATGACTAGAAACAGAAATAGAATAGAAATGTAAAACTTCCTCTTTTGGGGACATCTACAATCAGCCAACCTAACATGAATTAATATTCTCACCCCGTACCTTCCTCACTGCAAGTATACACATTAAACATTTTATCCTTCCCAATCCAGAGCGGCTTTCTAAAGATAATTACCAAAAACTGAATTATCAGGTAACTACACCAGTGACACACAAGTCTTGGAGAGAGAGAGGCCAGTAAAAAAAACTTGAAACCATTCTCTGTAGATATCCTCCATCAGGCAAGCATGGCTATTCTCTCTCAAATATTACTAATATCTATGAATTCTTTAGGTTTATCTATTAATTTTGCAAGTATTAATAATTTTTTGTTATGGTATTTCTAGTGTTTCATGTTTGAAATAATACGAAGAGAATTCAAACAAATCATTTTCATTATTGAACACTTTAAAACATAATTCCACTTAGAGAAAAAAAGACTGACATGCCCAAGTTAATTACATCTCTCATCACTGAACTCCCTCAGGTTAAATAAGGCTCAGGATATTTAGCCTGTCCTATTCCCCTGATAGGATACATGCAATAGTCTACAGGTACAGTCCACTTTACAAATTATTTTTTTTACGTTTTGTTTTCTAGGAGAAAGATGCTTTACAAATTCTTAGATATTACCATCAATACATTATTCTTTTTCCTTGACTTGCATTTTTGATGATGGTCAAATCAAAACCCATTACTCCCCAGCTATGGGAATAACAGTTGTGGAATAATGGGTTTTAACTAACTGTATAACTAAGATCTTGTATTTTTGACTTTTTTGCTTTTCCAAAATGAACAGCTTCCTGGAACAGGAAGAGACTTACCCAGAACATACCAGTTGTATATCCAGAGCTTCCAACAATTTTATTAGCGTTACTATTAATCTGAGGAATTTTTATGCTTCTCAAAAGGTGATCGGCTAAATCTTTCAAAGGTATCTACATTTCTGTAAGTGTAGAATATTTTAAAATTGAAAAAGAAAAGCAAGTTTGGTTCACTTTAATCTTGAACATGAACAAAGCTTTCTTTCAAAATTGAACAGAAATTTCCCTTTCCAATAAACAGCAATATTTTATACCAAATATTTGAAGATTTTTAGATGCAAAAAACACCTTCAAAAAGGTTTCAAAACTTTTGCAGTCAATTAGATCAATTATACCTTAATAACACCCTAGACCAGCTCTCCTCAGAGAGCTACCCAGCTATACTCAACTATCTTCAAACCATGCTAGTACATTAATGTAGTCTTGACTCCGCATGAAATCATTAAAAGAGAAATAAAACAGGTAAAACTTTGATCTAGCCTAAACACTCTACAGTTTCATGCTTCTTTTGAAGCAAAATCTTATCGTGTAAAAGAAACCTTACAAATACCTAATTACTTAAATCCTCTAGAACACAGTCTCTAAATACAGAATCCACAACATAACCATTTTCCTAATTTTTTTTTTATGTGGCCACAAAGTCTTTCCCACACAAAGAAATTTGACAGCCAGGTGAAAACTAGCTGTAAGAAATTAACTTCAGGGCAAACATAAATGATGCTAATCAAACACACCACAACTGTTAGTTTCACCAGCTCACCTTAGGCAGTACATGCTCTAAACTGGTCAGAGGTGAAAGATCCTGCACTGGACTAGACTAACTCAGTGTCTGAAAAACCCTCCCAGCAGCTGTTGATCAAACCTGGCTTCCTTATCTTTTAGGAAATCCAAAAGGCTTCACTAAATCCTCCTGGAGCAGCTCTGACCACAAGTATCTCCAGGCCTGTCACTTTCAAGTCACTGAAATTAGCTGTCTAACCAAGAAACTCACATATTACAGCCAACAGGCAAGTTATTCCCGTGTTCTTTTAGCAGTGCACTGACAATTTTCTTCAGCAAAACACATGGGAAGGCTTGTTCTCAAACCTGAACAGCAGCACACTCTGCTCAGCACTTTGTAGAGAAGAACAGAGCACGTACATTATAAACCTTACACATATGATGCTTCTGTCAAGTGACCCCACTATACTAACTGCTTTGTAAAATAAAGTCAGACTTCATATCCCTACTAAATGCACAATAACATACATTCCTTTTATTTCAAATCCCATCTCCCCAGCAAATTTCAAGAGCTAAACAAGGGTTCAGCTTCAGCACCAGAAGAGAAGGCTCAAAGCAGGAGTCAACGGGGTTTACTAAAACACTAATACAAGATCACTGAGTACCACCTCAAGGAAAAGTAGATTTATTATTGTCCTCCCTTCCAGATCACTGTATAAATGTAACTTTTTCCTCACAGAAAAAAAAAATTCCTCCATAAATTATCAAGTACATCATTCTATACATACAACAGAGAACTGGCACAATTTTCAAATACAGCAACATGCAATCAAAATTATGTAAATATGATGTAAATTACATCATATTTATGTTTCTATAAACTATACTGTGGCAATATATACTCTTGCAGTGACAGTAGATGATGAATGAAAAACAAAGATGTGAGAAAAAAAGACAAACAAACAAGCAATCAGGCTGCTAACTAACAAACTACACCAGGTATTTTCAGAAATGGCCCTTAATAAGGTAAAATTTAAAGAAAGAAGAAGCCACCACTGACTTTCAGAGCATTATGTTAATCTGCAAAAGTGAAAAGAAATAATCCAAAGCAAGACATTTCCCCAGGATCCCACGTACATCTGGGACCCACCTGATAATGTAAAGAATGGCAACATGCAGTGGTGGCTTTTAAACGCATATTTTTCAAGTAGTCACAATCCAGAATAACAAAGTATACTTTTCAGATGTTCTAACCATAAATAATGTTTAAAGTTGACTGTTACTTTAGACTTATCATCCCTGGCAGAGTACCTCTCAGTTACTGAAGTTTTTCTGCCTTGACAGGGGAATTCCACTTCTAGGATTCATGCAGAGAAAATGTTTCAGTATAAATCGTGGCTATTCTAAGCCAGGAAAATGTCCCACGGATTGCTAAGTTACCATCCTTCAGGCAAGTTCCCTGTAATTAAGGTATCAATTATAATTTCACAGGCATGTTTTATTTTATAAATAAACTCTGTTTCCACAATTTGAGCTGTGGGAAAGAATGTCTGCGTCAGTGCATCAACCCTTGCAGCACAGCAAGTTTTGAACTGAATGCCAGCTCCAAATGCTATAATACGGATTCTAGCATGGAAAAAATAGGAGGAAGACTTCCCTCTCACCCCCAAATTCCCACAAGCCTTCTGAATTTTTTTATTCCTGTCATGGCACCTCCGTGACATCTGCTCTTTGCTGCTCTAGAGCCAAATACAACAAATTTAACTCAATCTGCTGCTAAACACACCAAAAGTAAAAACTGCAGCCTGCGCTAAACAGAGAGAAAAGGGCATTTAAGTGGGAATGAAAAAAAGCCGATTCTGCAGTCTTTTCCTGTTGAACACTGCTCCTGATGCTTTTATCACAGAGTTTTATGTTTGAGTTTGATAGAGACTGAAAGAAAACAGTTTCTAGGACTTGAACCATGCCAAAAGAAAAGACTGGCAAAGCGACAAGCATGCTCATTTAATTAAGATACCCCCACTGCTATTTTTATGACTTTTTACATACTTGCTGGGAGTTGGCAGGCTGACACAGAAGGCCAGCGTTAGCTCATTTCATCCTCCCAAAATATTCCATCACTCTAGGTACAGAACAAACTTGTGTACTGACTCAAATTAAATTACTGCAGGAACACCAGTTTAATGCACGAGCTCAGGCAATAGAAAAATCAAAGCTGAACAGAGCAGTGTCTCACGAGTAGCAAGTCACAAAATCAACTGGCCTACATAAATTCTTTCCAATTTCATGAGGAGCCTGATGTTAATCCCCAAAACCTCTTTTCCTATATCCATATCTATAAGAGAAACAAAGTAAATCAGTGCACCCTACCAAGAGAACTAGATTTACATAGTGGGTATCTTCCCTAGATGTAACCCAATACAGGGAGAGAGAGCAAACAAATTACAGATGCTGTAATTCTTTCTCCCATAAACAAACAAGGGATAGACTTAATTCCTTCACTCACACCATCAACACACGGTTTTTAGATGAGCTTTATTAAAACTCATGATGGAAAAAATAATTTTGCAAGTTACAAAAAGATGAGGGGTTATATTATTTTAGGAGAAAAGGTAACCTGAGCCTGTGTAAATATTCTTGAACTCTAACTTATCAAATTTCTATTCGAATTTTTTTAAATTAAAATCATCTCTAAACTGCAGAGCTCAGTCTCACCAGTTTATTAAGAAATAGAATCTTTCTCAAGTTTCCTTTCTCACTTTGTCACCCTAATTTCACAGACTGTCTCCTTACTCTTACAACATGAACCAAAAAAAACAAAAGCTTTTGAGTTACTTCTCAAACAATTAATCTGTGTACTTCTGTTATACTTCTTCATATCTACTGCCTTTCAAAGGCTATACAATCTCTTTTCTTTTTCTCCAATTTATCTTTATAAAAGCAAACTTCCACCCCCACAGATTCCTTTTTTAGACTCTTCCCTGATTCGTTCTTCTCTACATCCTTTTTAGAGGCATCCAGCCCCACATCCACTGTGATGACATGCTGTAAGATAGTGATTTTTACCATAGCATTTACTCCATCACACTTTGTTTAGATTGATTGCAAGTATGAACACAGGTATCAGAAGTAAAGAGAAGAAAAAAGATTTTCAATCCACAGTCCTCTACTTTGAGTATGTGGCATTACTAACATGCCAAGACATCATTTGGGGCCAGGTAGTCTTTGCTTTTTTGTCTTTCAGCATAATTTATTTTTTGTAACTCACCCATTACAGACTGCAAATCTTTGCCATTTGCCAATCAGAGTTCCCTCCCAGAAAGAAAATCACTGGTTTACAGGAGAACACAAACACACACTAAGCAAAGGTAACTGCCCAGGACTGTTTGCTTTTAGGTCTTCAATGAGGAACCAAGCGTGCTTTGGCACAAAAACAAGTCAATTTTTCAAAGGGTAGGTCTGCTGTATTTTTTACTAAGACTGTAGTAAAAAAGATAACTCATACTATGGAGAACAAGAATATTCTGCATTCTACTTATTCTACCAGAACTATGGAAAATATATAACATCTCTGAATTAACTTGCTAAATACCATAAAATATAATAGATATTATAATGGCCCTTACAAGGTACAATCCAGCCAAAACTACAAAAATTTTCCAAAACCACAGTGCATTACATTTATAAATTGAAGATTTGAAATCATAACGGCCTATCACTATTTTTCTCTGGAAGCTAAGAAAAACAAGAGAATCTGTAAGACTTTTTTTTCCTCAATGATGAACAATATTGTAAAGTTTCCTTAATATTGCTGTTTAGGGGAAAACATAATAGAGTGATTGACCTGACTCTCTGTTCTTAAACACTCTGCTAAAAGAACAAACTATTTGTGAAAATAACAAAAACCAGCTGAAGGCATTTGGGTGGTCTCCATTTGAGTCCTGTAATATAGAACAGTTCCTTTTTTCTAAATCCAATACTGATTTGTTTTCCTGCTTCAGTAAAGCCTCAAAATCTGTTGATGACAAAAGCAACACAACCCACTGAACATCCAAATTAATTTACTGGCAGGCTGCTAACTTCAAAGTTCCATGAACTTGATTCATCACACACAGAGTACTACACTTACATACTCAACAGGACTATGCAGGTTTCTACAGACTGATCCTTTTTAATTCCCTGACAAAATTTTGAGGGGTCGTATAGTCTTATCTTTAGGACACTGCATCTAATTAGCAGAGACCAATATTGGGTAGTTCAGCTTTACTGCCCTGCTTCCTAAAATCATGGATCTACCTTATTTCTTCAGCAGTTCTGTTTTGATTGAGCCAAAGAAGAGCAAAAACTGCCAGAACTTCATGTCTTGGTGTATGTAGCACTCTTTGACAGGACAGCCTGATATAAATCTGAGATCACACACCCTCACAATCAGCAGACTACAGTATCCCTTAGGAGGCCAACCAGTCATGGCCAAAAAAATCCACCAGAATTAAGTTCTATGACATTCAGCAGAAGACTGAAGTGTGCTCAAAGCTATAAAAATCAGTAACATTTTTGTAAAATCCCTATTTTCTACAGTTCATCTCAAATGACCACAAACATACATATAAGAGAAGTGAAGTGGCAAAGAAGCACAGGTATAACAACAATGACATTGGTCTAAGCTGTACTTTGTCACTATACACCATTTTGACAGTGTTGGCCCAAGAGAAAGATCCTTTGAAGAAGAGACAGTCCCTTGCAATTCTCCTTAATAGCTGAATAATGCACCAAAAATTAAAACAATGCACCTTTGAGGGGTTTTTTGATTTGGTTTCTGCTTTGGGGTCACGGAAAAAAATTAAATAATTCCTACAGACATTTCAGCATTCAGCTACCGGTAGCAAAAGGCTTCATGAAAAAGACTGAGTGTGGGAACACACCTCTGACTGCTCTGCCACTCACACCTGAACAGCAAAAATATTCCCTGGAACTGTAACTTACAACCAAGCTAATATCCCAAACCAACTTCAGTGACAGATCCTAGTAAGTCTCCCAGAAGTTATTCCTTTCCCCACAATTCCTTTACCCATCCAACAAATTTCCAAGCTGCTTATCCATCTCTTTAGCACCTGCAAATACCCAAGTGAGCCACAAGAATAGTCCTGTCTCCCCAGTGACATGCAGTGACTGGGGCTCTTCAGCAGAGCTGAGATAGTCCAGCTCTGAAGCTCACCACATGATCTCTTCTTGGCATTAACCATGACACTTTTACTAAACCCACAATCCTGGGTTTAGACTTTCTGAAAAACAATAAACTGCTAAGCCATCAAATGAAACATGATGCATACACAGAAATTAACATTCTATAGCAGCCTCTAAAAGTCACACTTCAAATAAAAAAAAGCATGTTTATGATTCAATACTCTGTAATTTTACTCTTTATATGATTCCATGAAAAAAAAAATCTCATTATTCTGCAAAAGTAAAAGTTTAACCCCAAATTAAGTGACCACAATGTATTACAATTCTGAATGGTGGACTGAGCTATTGATTACATTCTTTCCTTTTCATCTGTGAGACAATTCAAGGTGAACTAACAGCAAAGTAATAAATGTCTTCTGGTATGAGGACATCAGCCAGCCTCCTTTCAAGCAAAGCTTTCAGTACTGCAAAGCCTTCAAAAAGATGCAAGAAAAGAACCAAAGAGAAAAAGAAAAGTTCACAGTTTAGATGAGGAAAACATTCTTTCCTAAAATGGTAAAAGACTGAAGTGTCAAAGCAAAGATAGTCTTTCCTTAACTGATACCCTTTCACATCCTTGTTCAATACACAGTACAGTTCTACCACAGTGAGGTTTATGGTGTTTTGATTATGTTCTTGATACTAAGTGGAAGAGTTATCAGATTACAATGTATTGCTACACAAACCAGGCTAACTTTCCTACAACATTCAATTACACTATAAATACCAATGAAATCAGGCCTTTAAAAAAGTAATGCTTGAATACTACTGACACTAGGCTTAATCAGCCAATTAAGGACAAACCAATACCAGCAAATACGGTACTATAATACAATAAGTCAAAGACACAATTAGCAAATATCACACTTCATGATATTGAATAGAATGGTTTTGACCCAGTTGTTCTGTGGTTTCATGAGGTGACGAGACCAACAGTCATAGAGCAAATACAATACAAAGAACAACAGCATTCTCAAAATGCCATTTTAAGCTGGCAGTAAGAATCTTTTTTATTACATCAGCACAAGAAAGAATGAAATTTAAATAAAAACCCACAACTTTTTATTTCTGAAATTCAAAAAATAATAAAAAAATAAAGACCTCTGTCATATAATTTAATGGTGGTTACATTGTGAAGAAGTCTGTAATTCATTTAACTTTGACAAAAAACATGCAAATATACTAAATGAGAAAGGCTCAATTATTACTCAAGGAGCACTGTTTCTCTTATTTGCCAGTGTTAGTCTTGTAAAAATATATGGTTATGTTTTAAATTTGTTTTTAAAAAATCTTTTTAAGTAAAACATATTCTGGATCTCTGTAAGTGAATTAAAACACCAACATGAAGTATTAAGTCTTAGCAAATAAGGCCCATGTCTTGTCTTGACTGCAAATAAGGATGAGCATCAAAACATACTCTCCTGATGCTGAATCACTAATATCTTTTATGGAAACGATAAAAACAATTAGTTTCACTGGAGTACAAACCCAATGGAGTACACCCCTAATGACCTTAAAGAATTTTAAATGGGCAAATAAACAGCAACTCAAACACAGAGACAAAAACTGTCTTTATGTTCAGATGGATACAGAATCAAAATCTAGAAGACTCCATAAAGATTTTACTGTAATCTTTCAACATACCCACCTTATTCGTCCTGCTGCTGCTATAACCAATGAAACATTTCATCCATCTTAATTCCTATTTCAAGGAAACAAAAAACAAACAAAAACAGAAAGTTCCAATATCTCAGGAAATACATTTAGCAAAGGACAGAAAATCGTATTTAATAGAAGAGCTAAACATTTTAGGAAGCAGTGAATAAACAAGAATTCTAATAAAACATATTTACCCACAATACAACAGCATCTCCTCTGAGGTATAACATACATTAACAGGACTTTAGACTAGGGATTACAATAATAAATATCTGAATAAATATTGCTAAAATAACTGATGAAAGTTCATACATTTCTGATTTTTCCATGCACTTTTAAAACTCTGAAGTTTCTTTAATTGCAACTACAGCAATATTTCCAGTCAGCTTCCAATCCAAGTTCTACATTCAACACTTGGCTATTTCACTTTGACCTGACACTGTCTACCTCCTTAGGTGCAAATAAATACATAAAACCATCACCAGTTTCATACAGACATTTAAAACTTTAAACCACTTCTATAAATGTTTTACCTGTGCACATAAAAATGCTTGAAACAGTCCAAGTCACTGATGAAGAACACTCCTCCCACCTAGCACAACATAATCCTTGAACCTGTACATCAAAAACATATGTGTGACAATCACTACACATTTCTAAGGCTTCAGCGAGAAAGTCAGAAATATCTCATATATGCTCTCCCCGTCATTGCTAGTTCTGATATTCTCAGTCACAAATAAGATGCAGGAAACATAAGAAACCAGTATTTTCTTCATTAAATGCTCTGAAAAACACTTCAATTACAACTTCAGCTACCCCAATCTATTTCTTTAACAGCCTGCTCAAAAGCTAAATGCATTTGCATAGTGCTGGTTTTCCTCTGATCCTCCAGTTATCATTACCCAAGAATATCTTTAGAATTGAATACTAAGAACATTAAATCATTACAAAAAATATTTTAAATATATGACTTGTCATACACTTTATTTCTCCCTTTTCTTTTCTGTCTTTTGACAAACTCTAAGATGGAAAAAACGCAATTCTTCTAGCTACTGAAGCAGAAAAAAAATGCACTCATCCCTGATGTATTTTGCTTTACATAAAAGTAACTTTGAAAAAGATTAACTTAAACTATTACTAAAAATAACTAGCTACAATCAAGTTATTGAAAAAACAAACAAAAGAACAACAGCTCAGTATTTTGATTGCTGAATAGTTCTGCGGGGGAAAAAAAAACTGCAATAAACTACTGTGATCCAACGGAGCTGTGTGTTTACCCTATGTTATCCTCCTCTTTCCTTTTTATTAAGGAATAATAACAACACGAAAGACCACTTTTAATGGCATGTTACAGGTTCAAATAAATTAGTAAGAGAAAATGCAAGACTATAATTAGCTTAACTACACAGCATTTAAGGGCTAGGCTGTTGACTGAGACTTCAATACACATTAAAAAGCTTCAACAACAGTTACTTTGGAGAAGAAAGGAAGTGAGCACAAGACAGACCACATCAATTTTAATTTAGGTATAGAACTAGGTAAATCTTTTAACTGACTATGACTTTTGGGCAAAAAAAATTGAAACAAGCCAATCTTCCATCTTATTTTAAATCTGCAATGCTGCAGACATTTGCACAGTCTTTTGAAAACTCTTTTATGTGGCTTTAAAATGCTTCCCTCCTTGTATTATCTATGCCAGACACATATGATCACATGGAACCTGGAAAATGTTCCTGATATCATTATTAAAAGTTCAAATGGATTCATAAGCCGACAGGCCTCAGTAAGTTGCACACAAACAATAAACCCATTTACTGCATCCATTTCTGCTGCCGCAGGACAAAACGCCTTTGGCTCTCAGTTCCTTCCAAACCGTAAGGAGCCCGAGAGGGCTGCGCATCGTATTTGTACTTTTAAGGAAGCAGCAGCAAGGTTATGAAACATCGCTCAGGCCTCGGAGTGAAGAGCTGGGCTCACACTCTGACTCAGGCTGGCAGGGACCGCACAGGAGCCAAATGCTGCCACAGAACCTGGAGGCACTCACTGCTACCCCTCACAGAGGTCACGCTCTATGGCCACCACTGAAAAAAGCGTGCGCTGTACAAGCGACCAGTCACTTGTCGGAGCCGGTCACACGCGGCCTTTCTGCAGGTCTTTATTACAATCTCAGCATCGGCAACGGCAGTCACGCCCTCTCGCAGTTTCCGCACCCGCGGGGCTGATACCCCGGGCCGGGCTGTGACACCCCCGGCCCGGGGCTCGGGTGGCCGCGCTGGCTCGGGGCTCACACGGCGCCCCCGGCCGAGCGCCGCAGGCCCCGCACCGCCGCTCCCGGGCTCCGGCGGCGGGAACCGGGCGGGCCCCACACACACCTCGGCGGCCCGGGGGACGCTGCCGAGCCCTCCGCGCCGCCCGGCTCCTCGGCCGAGCCGCGGGACCAGCTGTGCCGTACCGGGGCGAACCAAGGGCCCCGAAGACGCAGAGCTCCGGCGAGAGACCCCTCGGGCTCACCGAGTGAGGGCCGGAGGAGGCAGCCCCCCCGCCGGGAGCCGCCACCCCTCCGCCTCTTGCTTCCCGGCCCCGCGCCGACAGCCGGCTCCGCAGGCGGGGAGAGAGCGGGACAGCCGCGCCCCGGCGCCGCCCGCCCCCAGCCCGGACCGCGGCCCCACCGCCGCGGGGGGAAGGAACTTACGAACACCCGCTGTGCCCGGGTCCCGCCTCCGCGGCGCGGGGCGGCGGCGTCACCCCCGCGGGAAGGCGCAGGGGCGGGGCCGCCGGCGGGCGGGCGCTGTCGGACGGAATGGGGCGGCGGGGCCGGGGCTTGTTCTGCGCCCGGGTTTCGGCGGCGCTGCTGCGGGGATGCGGGGCTGCGGCCTCGGGCAGCCCTGTGCCGACTGAGGCCTTCCCTCCCCGTCCCAGCCAGCCACTGCCGGGGGGGAAGCTGCGGTCCCAGCAGGTCCCCGAAAGTGGTTGTTGTCAGGCAGTGGGATGGGGGGTGTTGGGGGCCAAGTCAGAAAAAAAGGAATCTCTAAAAAGTACATGAATTGTGCTGGAAAATAAGCATAAGGGACTTGAAAGCACTGTGTCAGAGGGGGCGCAGGTGGCTGAACATGAGCTGACTTGAAGGCCAGTGGCATCCAGGCCTGTATCAGCAGTAGTGTGGCCAGCAAGATGAGGACAGTGATTGTGCTAGCATACTTGGCAGTGGTGAGGTCGTGTCTCAGTACTGGGCTTGGGGCCCTCATTTTAAAGCAAACATTGAGGTGCTGGAGTGTGTCCAGGGAAAGGCAGCGAAGCTGGTGAAGCATCTGAAGGACAAATCTGATGAGGAGCAGCTGAGGGAGCTGAGGGTGTTTCATCTGGAGAAAAGGAGGAACAGGGAGGACCTTATTGCTCTTCAGAGCTATCTTAAAGGAGGTCGGAGTGAGGTGGGGGCCAGTCTCACAAGTAACGTGATGGGATATAAGGAAGTAGCCTCAAAGTTGTCAGGGATGGTTTAGTTTGGATATGAACCAAATTATATTGAGGATCCTCACAGCCTCACACAGCATGTACAGGTAATGTGGCCCAGCTAGCATGGGTTTATTAAAGGCAGGTCCTGTTCCTCTGTGACAGGGTGACCCACTTAGTGGTTGAGGGAAAGGCTGTGGATGTGTCTACCTGGACATCAGTAAAGCCTTTGACATAATTTCTCACAGCATTCTGGAGAAACTACTGCTCATGGCTTGGACAGGTGTGCTCTTCATTGTGTAAAAAAAGCATTGAGATGGCCAAGCCTAGAGAGAGTTGGTGAATGGAGCTCCATCCAGCTGGTCACTGGTTACCAGTGGTGTTCCTCAGGGCTCAGTGTTGGGATCAGGCACATTTAATACTTTTATTCATGGTCTGATTGAGGAGACTAAGAACACCCTCAGTCTACGTACACAATTTGAGCAGAAGTGTTGATTCTACTGGACAGTTGGAAGGCTCTGCAGAGGGATCTGGGCAGGCTGGATCCACGGGGTGGGGCCAGTGGTACAAGTTCAAGAAAGCCAAATGCTGGACCCTCTACTTGGGTCACAATAATCTCTGCAGTCCTGCAAGCTGGGGAACTGGAAAAATGCCTGGTGGAAAAGGACCTGGGGGTATTGGTGGACAGCAGCTGAACCTGAGCCAGTGAGTGCCCAGGTGGGCATCAGTTTCTTCTGCCAAGTAAAAGGAACTAGAATGAGTCCCCAAATTGCACCACGGGAGGGTTAGATTTGATATTGGTAAGAATTTCTTCTGCAGAAGGGTTGTTAAATACCGGAACAGGCTGCCAGGGGCAGTGATGGAGTCACCATCCCTAGAGATATTTAAAAGATGTTTAAAAAGGTGTTTAAAAAATATTGGGCCTAGGGACATGGTATAGTGGTGGACTCCATGATTTTAAAGTCTTTTCCAATCTAAATGGTTCTATAATTCTGTGGTTCTCTGAAAGGAAAAATGAAAATGTGACAGAAATAGGATAATATGGGATTTAAAAGAAAGCTGAAAGGAGAAGTTATTTCGGCAGGAGAGAGGTGGGAAGGCACAGAAGAAAGAAGGGAAGTGTATAATGTGTAGGTGTGAAAAGAAAAGAGAAGCAACATTCAGAATTAAAAAAAAAAAAAAAAAAACCTGTATTCTTGACCTTCTTCTCACCACCTCTTCTGCTATGGAGATGTTACTTGTGGGGAAGAAAAGGACGTCTGTCTGGACCACTACAAAATTTATTGGACATTGAGGCCATGTCCTTTTCCAGTCTCATCCTCTGATGCAGGACTGTCTTCATCTTCACGAACTCCTCTTGCATGTGCCCTGCCAAGACACCCCCATCTCCCTTGAGCCTGCACTCAGCACAGCTTTCTGCCATAGCCCTTTAGTGGAAGAAGGGGTGACAGGGATACTCTAGCCACAGCTGGAACAAAGAATCTGTGGAAAAGCATTGACACAGCTTCTGGGAAGTGGGAGTAAGGGAAAGAAGGAACTGGTGTTAAGCTGAGAATTTAATTCTGGTGGTTTTTCCTATCATGTACTTAGCATCATGATGCTGCTGTGATAGTAAGTCCAAAAGCACCAAAAGTGGAAAAGAAATCGGTGTGGCAGAAGATAGGAGAAATATGGAATGTCTTCCAAATAGTCACATTTCTTTACACGTACCTAAGGCTGCAATTTGAACTGTGTAGCTATAGGCAGTATGCTAACAATTAGAAATAGATTTAAAATGTTTGTGCAGTGTTCTAAAAACCCGTTCCTGCAGCTCGCTGCAAAGTGGCAGCTAAGGAAGCAGATATCCTGAGTACCTGACAATTTTTTCTAGTCTAGCCATGCAATAAAAAGAAGTTAAAAGATTAGGCTCTTTTTGAATTCAAATTTCCTGAAATTAAATGTGAATTAGAATTAGTGATTCTGAACATAAGCACAGTTTTGTGAATGCAGTAACTGCCACTTGGCAAATGAAATTTGTGGTGATAACACAGGCGGACTGGCTCAAAGTCATTTCAGAACATTTATGGTATGATACTTTCCTTCGGTCATGTGTTCCACTTGGGAGTTCTGTATCTGAAATAATTGTTCTAGTGCTTCAGAATACTTCCTTTAAAAGTCATTGACAATTTCAACAGGAACTGAAGTTTAAAAATAAACATACTTATTCTTCACCTTTATGTACCACTAAAGCTGAAGTGGTTTGCAGTTACAGAGCTTATCAAATACAGTGAATTTGAAGTGAATCTTCCAAATTGTGTTAAAGAATTGTATTTCCTTTTGGATTTATATAAGTACTAGCTGTTGCTTACGCAGAAGTATTACTAAATCCATTGTATGTACTGCCTTTCTGAACCATAAATGTGGCATAATGAGCATACAATGGTTCTTACCACTTGGAGCGACACAAAATATACTTTCCAATGTGCACGTGTGTTTGTACCTTTACTGTTAGTTTTCATTTTAAAATAAAATGCTACAGTGGATATATCTGTTGCTGGTGAAAAGGAAAAGAGATCTGATGACAATATAAACGTAATGTATAAACTATTTTCAGTATTCACAGAAAATATCAGTCATTTCCATTAGAGAGTGTATAAATTTTCCTCAAGCCTTACTTTATTATATACTGTAGAAACTTAGTAGCAGTGATAATTAATGTCAATCTGGAATATCGAGTTTTAAAACAAGACTGGGGAAAATAATTCATTGTGACTAGTTGAGAAAATATTTTTTTGTTGTGTAGTACCTCAGCATCTGAGCTTATAATATTCAGTAGTACTGTTTCCTGAATATTTTTCAGAAAAGCGTGTCAGTGATTTCAATCTTATTTTACAGGCTTTTGAGAAGGAGTTTTTCTTAAAAGCTAAGTAGAGTGAGTTCCTGCTTAGAATTGAAAGTAAGCAAACCTTAGTAACCAATAAACAATACCATAAGAAAAACTGAAAGCTATGATATCTGATGAAGATAATACTTTCTCTTTTTACCATCTACAGTGGACAAAGAGCCACTGTTTTAAAGATTACACTGGTAATGATTTAGAAGTGTGGTAGTGTATTATCAGATAGAATAAACTGAAGAGTATACCTACATGATTAAGAATTTTATGATGTACAGTATTAATGTGCACTACTTAGAATTCAGGGTAATAAAAAATCCAAAGTTTCAATGCTCACATTGATTTTTTTTTTTTGTTTTATTTAGCAATGTCTTATATTTTCAGAATTAAATCAATAGCAGTGTTTGTACAGCAGTGCTTTTGCCATGTATCAGTGCAAGTGGAAATGCCAGACCCTGGTCATAAAGAGGTGAACCACTGTGTTCTGTGGTACTGTGAGCTGGAGCCTTTATGGGAACAGCAGCAGCAACAAACAACTGTAGTATTTCCCACCCTCCCATAATCTGTGAAATTTTAGAACATTAATCATTACCTTACTGTTCTCTCTTGCACTTCAGACTGCGTGGAGGATTTTACATCACCTGTAAAGAAAATCCTACCACATGCAGTAAGGTATTACTGCATAGTACTAGTTTGCTTTAGGCAGAGAATCATTGAGGTTGATGTTGGTTTAGGTAGTTAAGTTTGTAGTACTTCAGAACACTGTTATTTAAAGATGATGATATTACTTAAATCTACTGCACTATAGCACAGACTCAAAGAAGTTGGGAAACTTGGACAATACCAAACACAAGCTTTGAAAAACCTCTTAGTACCAGACTTCTCCTGCTTCCTACAGATTAGGCCTCCTGCTGACTATTTGTACTTTTTAAATGTATAAGAGATTTAGGCTTTAATGTCTGCACCTCAGTTCACCTACCTTTGAAACAGCAGTGGTAATTCTGACTTAAATATTGTGATGATACATTAATAAATATGAGCAAAACTCTTTGAAGTTGAGAAATATAATGAGATTTAAGTACATTCCTTTTTGTCATGATTAACCTGTCAGACATTTAAGTGCTGAAACACTGCTTTTGGAATAAAAAAAAATGAGAAATGTCAACTAAGATAATAAAGAAGCCAAGATCCAGATCAAATAAGCAGAACAAGCAACTAAAATAAATACAGGGGGAAAATCCAAGGGACAGAGCAGATCAAAATTTACAGCTCAGAAAAAAAGAGAAGAAAAAAGTCTGAAACAAATGCTGCTGGAATCATAAGGGTGGTTAATATGCTACTAAGAAACACCTTTGCATAAGATTGAAAGTGAATGCATATTAAGACAATGTGTCAGAGAAGTCTGGGCAGCAGTTTCTCTCCCACAGTCTCAAACAGATCAGTGGTGCCCTCTAAGTTCTTGTTTCTTCTCTAAGAAAAGCCTATGGCACTACCTCAGATATATGAGCTCAAGTACCTCTGGTGTTAGGGGATGCCCAAATGGAGATTTTCAGGTAATGGTTTTGATCTGCTCTTGAAACAGACTGGACAAGAAGACTGAGATTGGGCAGAGTCCCATAAGTGAAGGAAAAAGTCTTCAGTCTGCTGAAGTGGGAGAAGATAGACTTGCAGGAGTAGGTAGAAGGAGGAAGGACAAATTCATAGTCAGCAAGCAGAATAATCTTGCACACACAAACATGCCCTATTCCAAATCCTAGAATGGCTTAGAGATGCTTAATTTTAATATTTCCCCTTACAGTAATATGTATCTGCAGATTAAAAGCCAAAAGCATATATATTCATTTGCACAGAATGAATGGGAATCCATCACTGTTGGTGGTCAGTGCAGTAGTCAAAACAACAGCACTCTGTATGGTTAATCACCCACCTGGCCTGAAGGAGGAAGTAAATACACTGTAATCACTCATTTAGTCCACCTCTTATTCTGTTTTTTAAAAAAAAGTTGGACACACATAAGTAAGAACTGTATCATCATCAAGAGTATGAAAGCCAAAATTAGGATGTGATTTCTCAACCTCCTAAAATTCTTTCAATGTGGCTTTTGTGTTGTGAAGGCCAGAATTTATGTCCTTTATTATTGCTTTATGGAAGAGAGTAGGAACAAATTTTAAGTATTTATTATCCTTCTTTTGAGGTGACACTTTCAAAAGCTTCTAAGAAATTGTTAAGTAAGAAAAATCTCTCTTTGAACTGATTTTGTACCAGCTTAGGTTGACTGATTTTTCAGAGACAGCAATAGATTTCAGCAACATGAAAGGTTTGACTGGTGATGCCAAATAAAAATTATTTTTAAAAACCCACAAGCTGCTTGTTCTAAAGTTTTCATTTTGTGCCCAACAAGTTGATCTCTGTCCTTCAAGGTAGTAAAATACTGTGACAAGCCAAGAACACATAGTTCTTGTCTCTTTTTTTGTTGTTCTTAATGAGAAGCCAAGGAAACACATGGCTGAGAGGAAACCTGCAGGCTTGCAAGCAGGAAGAAGCAAACTCCCTTCTTTCAGTATCACGAAATGTTTTTTACTACTACTGTGGACTAAAAAGCCTCTACAAAGCCTCTATAAAAAACTATAACTTTGTGAAGGATTAAAAAAAATGCAGAACTTTTGAAAATGAAAAAAAAAAAGAGAAATACATACAAAAATAAAGTATTTATTTAAAAGGATGATAGAAAAAAAATGAAATTATACTTTAAAATGAGACGGAAATGAGCTTTTGCAGATAGAATAAAGAAGGTGAATGTAAACTGAAAAGGACAAGATTAAGTGGGCATGACAGAAATTAGTGATTCAGAAGTAGTGAAGATACTGTTTCATATTCATTTAGAAAGGAATTTCCATAAAGGTTGGACAACTTCGAAGTAACAAAAGGTTTATAGAAATAGCTGTTCCTAAAAAGCAGTCAAGGAAACATTTGAAAAATGTGCAGAGTTGTAAGTCCGTCAGCCAGCCCAGCTGCTATGCATCCTAGGGGATAAAAGGTATTTGCTGTGAAACTTCCTGTAGTGCTGTCAATGAAGCTTGAAAAGAGGGACAAATACTGGAAGACTGAAAAAAAAAAATCAAATATGACCTCTTTTTTTTTTCTCAATGAAAGCATAGAATGCCCTTTGTAACTGCAATCCATACTTGACCACTGTGTATCTTATTCTAGCAATGTTGTACAGCAAGAGTATGCATGTGTTCCAAAGACAAGGATTAAATTGCTTTTGCTTAGAATTTTGAGTTAGTTCATGAAGGTGTTATTCTGACAATGAAGAGATGCTTTGTAAAAATCAACTTTTGAATGAAGACTCAGTTCACAGAGAGACCATTCAAGGCAGTGAGTAGAACAGGAACCCTGCGCAGACAGCAATGCTTTTAACATCTGATGATCTGTGGCACAGATACACTGTTGGCTTGCTAGATGGTTTGTCACATGTTCTCATAAAAATCTTTATTTGTTTGTGTGTTTTGCAATATGTCTCTTATGTAATACAAGGAAGTGCCCCTCTGTTTCAGTTTCGTAATGCAGAAGACTTGCACATTGGGACTTTGTTTCTTGCAGATGATTGTGCCTGGGTACAGTTTGCACAGGACCTTCTGGGAGTGACACACGTGCAGCTGTGTCTAGCAGAACTGCAGCGCTGAGGGTGAGAAAATTGCTCTTGAATTAGAGGACAGACCATTGGTTTTATTGAAAATTGCAATCTGGATTTGTTTTAAACCATCCTATAGGTATCTGCAGAGTGTATGGGAATGGGGTGCGTGGGAGATTTCACTACAAAGAATTTTTGTCATTTTAATCTTAAGAAATTTAAAATAGTCCTTTAGTACCTCTTGAGGCAGTTCTTTCTGTTTTCTTTCTTTCATTTCAAAGAATTGATTTGAATACTTTATCTGTATGCCACTCAGTGAGCAAGAAAACTATATTCTCCTTTTCCAGTTAGGCGCTGAGGCAAGGAAGCCTTAATGTTTTTTGCAGGGCTTCTCAGAGAATCCAAGCCAGTCTGTTCTGCCCAGACTGACAATTAAGACAGAGGCTTCTGTTAGAGGCAAACCATATAGGAAAAGGATCCTGGTGTGAAAAAGTTCAGTGTCTCTGAGCTACTTGCAATCTTCTCTGGAAAGTTTTTTTTTTCCTTGTCTGCTCTTTATAATATATGTTTAAATTTGTGTTTGTTGTTGTTTTCTTATACCATTACTGGCAGTCTGTAATTTCTACATCCCTTGTCTTCAGTGTACTTCACTACACAAGAGTTATAAATACATCTAAATTTATTTGGTCGACTTCTGTGTTTATACAGTTCCCACTGGAGTGAGGTCACTGAACTAGAGAACTGACTCTCCAACTGGTTCTCAAACCCTTGTAGCATCTCACTGTCATTCTTGGCACGTCAAGCATGACCTCTTGTCCCACAGTGGCCAGGCATATTACCAAGAGGTTTTATCATAGTCACTTAATCCACATTTAATTAGTAATATTTTTTTCACAGCAGTGCATTTACATGGCAGTTTTATTTTTCATATCCATTAATAACTCTGTGGTGTACAGATAAAAGTGAAAAATCAAAGGTCCCTGTAAATGCTTACATTTCTGGAAAACTGTAACATGGGGGGAAAAAAAAATCCTGAAAACTATAGTCAGATTTTAGGTACACCTATTCCCCAACTGAATTAAAAATCATGGGAACCAGCTTCAGTCACTATGAAGTATCATGTGCTGAAACTTCATCACATTGACACATCACCAGCTAAGTATAGAGTAAACTTCTGGATGCAATCAAGTGACCCATGGCCTTGGCAAAGATCTAACTGGAAGTCTCACGGGGAAATAATTTCTGGCTGTCAATTTAAGACAAAGCCAAAGGAATTGAGCCCTTCAAGTGCTACAGTTAAAACCCAGAAATCCCACTTTGATTTGAATAGTCAGCTTCTCAGTTGCTAGCAGGTATGTGTGTAAGAGTTAGTGAGGCACAGATTTCCTGCTATTTTGCCCTTAATGTGGAAAAATCAATCACGCTCTCTAAGCGGCCGACTTCAGATAAAACATGCAGTGCTCAGTCCTTATGAAAAGGCTCTCTTTTTCCAAGACTTTGATAAGAAGAGGAAGTTAAACAGAATTTTAACCTTTTTTGTGAGTACTTTTGAAGTGACTGAGGATCTGATTTTCATTTGCATCAAGGCTTCTGCATTAAGCTTAAAGAGCCTTAAATGGGCATAAGCTGTAATTAGGACCAAGTCCCCTGTCTCTCCTAGCTTAAGGTATGTAACGATTCTGAATCTTTAATGTCTGTAGATGCAGCTCCAGGGGAGTACCTCTGATGTCCAGAGATTCATGTCTTGGGAATAGTGGCAGCCTGGCAACAGCCCAGAAATATGATTAAACAAAAGTCTGTCCTCTGAAACCCCTAGAAAATCAGTGTTTAAAAGCATTAAAAATTTATTATTATTCTTTATTCAGGATTCATATCACACATAAATATGAAACCAACTGTTATAATTTTCAGTCGGTCGTGAAGAAGTCTAATAATTTTCATCATTTCTTATCAGAGTATTTTACATAGATGATACATTTGCTTTTATTTTATTTTTCATATACCTTATTTGTATATAGGTATATTAAAAATGTGTTTGTGAATAAGGTCCACAAAGAAAAGCTGTAGCTGCTTTAAATTAGAGAATCCAGTTTGCATGTTTTCTTTATGATTACTGTGAGTGCATAATTTCAGAAGGTGTGGGAAATGATCTAATGTTCATATAGTGCCTTGTGTTCCTCAAAGGGCAAAACATGACAAGGCTATACAAGGGCAAAACCATAAATAGTATGTTCTTAAAAGTGTAGCATAAGGCAAGAAAATAAGTTGTTCCTGTAGTCTTAAAATTCCTGCACCTTGATTCCCTATATATTTGTCTACTTCCATCTCATTCAGGACCATCCTGATGTTCCCAGTCTTGCAAGGGACACCAGTATTTTGGCTAGCAATGCTTGGAGTTTACTGGGTCATCAGCCAGCTGCTGCCACCCAAAATATGGTTGCAGCTCATGTCCAGCTAATCCCCCCAAATGGCACAATTTTATCTGCATATTGCTGCAAAACCAGTAAGGATGTCATTTTCTTTGAGACTCTTCTTTCAGATTCCTCTTTCAGAAATCCTCTGTGGATTTCTCTGGTACTACCAGAGCACTGGCAGGCAGGAAAAAAACCAAAACACACCACACCACCAGATGAAAAGCAGTGTTGCAAATACCTCATTTCCGTGGGCAGCCAGGTTAAGAAAAGAAGCTTATAAAGCCTGTGACCATCCGGCTCTTGGCCATGAGCAGCCCAGCAGTGAGAGGAAGGAAAAGACCAATAATACTGAGCTGTGATTCTTCAGTGCAAATCCTGTGCCAAGACATCTGTGTCCTGAACAGAAAGAAATGGAGCCATTTTGGTAATTTGTCTCATGGGTTTAGGGTAAAATATGTCACAAGGATACAGGATATCCTAGGGAGTTCTTACCAATTATAGTACACACGGTAATGGCAACACAAATGAAGGTAGATTTGGTATACTCATTGAATCACTTAGCAGATGTAAGAGAGAAGAAAGGAGGTGTCTGATGTCAGGAACCTCGTGGTGTCTGATACAGAGGACAGCAAAGGAGTCTCCCACAGCTTCTTCCCCCTAGGCTGGTTCAAGAGTAGCAAGACATGTCTGTACAAAAAGTGAGGAGAGCACTTTTGTTTGGCACAAGAAATCTAGCTAGAATTTTCCAGCTTGTGAAATAAAACCAAAGAAAATTATTGGTCTAATAATGGCAAACATAAAACATAAAAAATAGTATCTATATTATTACATTTAATAAAAAATGTCATCTTGGTATATGAAATAAAGTTTTTAATAAAAATCCCAGGTATTCCCAGGGCCACAAATTGTGGAAGGTGGGAGAGTATTCCACAGAAGTACTGCAATATGCTTTTCTTGTAGTACTGTTCCCTGCATATTTGCTAGGAGGTAGGATATTAGAATAGGTGAATCTTTGGTCAGGAAAGCCTCTCATCAGTCTGTTTGTTCACACTTCAGTTACTGATGTTTAAAGTTGGATATTTCATACCGTACTCAAAGGAGTTATTCAGTAAAGTTCCCTCTGATGGCAATAGTAACATATGTCCTGCTGTTTATTTTCTTCATAAAAAGCAACAACTATATTTTAGTTCACAGGCATGCATTTTACATCATTTAAATTACATGAAATGGAGAGTTAGAGCACCATATCTAGAGATGAACTATAATGGGTTTATAGTTGCATATCTGAAATACTGGCTGAGTGTGAAGGAGTCATAGTTTGATTTACTCTTGGAAGGAAAAAAGATATGTTTTTCTATCACCAGGTTTTTCCCAAATGTCACATAAAATGTTTTTTTAAAGCATCACTAATTAATTGATAGTGAGACTCAGTACTTAAGCCTTTTAGATATAATTGCAGTCCTATACAGGTGAAATTGGTGGATCTGAGAAGAAATCAGAGGTTCTGATGTATATGTATGTCCGTTTAATATTTTTATGATTTATATCCTTTAGCTTGAAAACATAGTCCCGTTTATGTTGAAGTTAAAAAAAACCAACAACCTGGAAACAGAAGGCAAAAGCTGAACTTTAGTAACTGTCACTAATGATTCCAGATTGGATGCTCTCATGCATAGCCTACTAAGCCAAATGAAGGTGCATAATAAAAAATGTCACTGAATTGAGAACGTTAATTTTTCAGGATATGTTGAGTTGGTAGTTGTCTTTTTTATATATTTAGCTAGGAACACATACCAAAGCATGTTCTAAGTTATGTATAAATAACTACCCCTTTCTCCCATGCAGAGAGAGCATGTCTCACAATTTGCACTGGTAAAATTTAGGATGACAGAATATATACAGTTAAAAAAGCAGAATATGGAAGAAGGACTGTTTTGATTTTTAACATAAAAGCTTCTGTCTACAGAAGAGAGAAACAAAGCTTTTTAGGGGCAATCCTAATTGAAGCAGGCCAAATAATAAAGTGTACAGAATTAGAAGGCCTTTTTACAAAGCAATAGAGAGAAAAGATTCAAAAATAATTCAAAAAGTATCCAGGAATACTTTTGGGATTGGACACTTTTGATGTCCTTGGGGGACATCAGTGGGAAATTCCTGAGTATGTCTGCTTAGGATTATTGCATTGGATTAGTTTAGTCATTCACTGAAATTATGGTAATTAAAGAGGTTAAACAGAAGTGCACACATACCACCTGTTTTTTTGCCAATCAAGGTGCTTTTCTTATTAATCATACAGTCTCTATAGCTCTCTGTTTATACATTAATAAAACCTCCAATATTCCATGAGGCTATTCCATATTTGTTTTTCTAATGGTGAATCCCAGAATACCAGAAACTACAGAAATTTGGAAACTGGACTAAAAAGTAATAACTCCTGTGATTCCTGTGCTGGCATGTGCTGATTTTGCCAGCATCACCTGTGACCTGCTGACAGGCAGTAGGGGATGCTGCCCAGAGTGTCCATCAGAGGGTGCACACACTGGCAGGAGGGCAGCAGACTGGTTTGGCAGTGTCATTTCATCAGGTTTCTGAGGACATGGGAATATCGTTAACAGAGAAGAAAGACAAGGACTAAAAAGCAGTTTTTCTGGAACCACTGTCCATGATATGAGATGTGCTTGTAGACTGAGCCAACTAGCAGATCTCCTGGGATAGGTGGTGAAGCAAAACTCAGATGTCTGAGTCTCCTAGCAGATTATCAGAAAGGTGAAGGAAACTCCTGAAAAATATATGTCCTAAAAGTCACCTAAGTGTTGCAGCACCAGAGCAGCAGCATGAAAGTTGTCCCCAGTGCAGAAGAAATAGGTTGTCCCTGCTCTTTGGGGTGCTGGCTGCCCCCACTTACTGCCTGTTAGTGGTTAACCAGGCTGGGGCTGGCAGATCAGCTTCTGGGCTTGTTGCCATGGAAGATTGAGATGTTTCTTTGAGCAGTGCTGCTCTACCAGGTGTATACACAGGAGGAACTGGCATCTCTTCAGAAAGCAGAGGAGAGAGATTTGTGTCCACTGATTTTTGGGAGCAACTTTTCTGCTTCATTTGCTCTGACAGTGCCTTCTCAATGTTTGGGTTAGTGACTCCTAGATGGAACTAAATGTAGCACCTGGGAAGGGCAGGACTGACCCCTGCAGTAGTCCATGCACATGCATGGCAGGGCATTAATGATTACTGTGTAGCATCTCTGCCTAAATTTACCTCAGACAACAGTAGAGTTTGGAAGAAAAGAGTTCTCATGTAGTTGGCACAGACACTATTTCAAAATATAAAATGCCACCACCCATTTCAAGGGCTAAAAAAGGAGTAGCAAACTTGCTTGCTGATGTTCTCAGTGAGAAAAGTAACAAATGAAAAGGCAGAAAGTACCTTGATGAGGCTTTTGGAAGTAAAGCCTAAGGATGGCATGTAACTACACAGGCTGGCAGAGACAGTGGCAACAGAAGCTGCTCCTTAGTAGGCTGGACACTTCAGAGAAGTTCACTGTAATCTTCCTTTCTCCCTACATCTACTCGTGTTTTAAAATACTAATTCAACTTTAAAAACCTTTAGTTCCACTTCCTCCACTTAAATGAGTGAAAAAAGGCTCTTTATACACATTCTGATCCCATTCCCACATAAGTAAAACAAGATCAACTTGGTTGACTTTAATGGCATCAGTTGGGGCATAC
This sequence comes from Haemorhous mexicanus, assembly GCF_027477595.1. Classification (NCBI taxonomy): domain Eukaryota; kingdom Metazoa; phylum Chordata; class Aves; order Passeriformes; family Fringillidae; genus Haemorhous; species Haemorhous mexicanus. Next base: position 15,114,587 of record NC_082341.1, on the reverse strand, counting down.
TTTACTGAAACCCATCAACAATTAGATCACTTGGCTTAAGTCAAGTGCATGAATAAAAAAGGTATTTCTAGTGCTTTCTCTGCTGCCTTGTTTCATTTGGCTGTTACTGGAGTTAATCTTAGCCCTGAGTTCAAAAAGACCTGGATTTCACCCAGAGGTGTTCCATCAGCATAAATCTGGCCTAAACGATACCAGAATAAGCTCTACCAGCTGAGTGAACCATGCAAGCATCTTTCAACTGCAAGTTTGGGGCTTTCAGTGCACCTGCCTAGTACTCTGCTGAGGCTGAAAGGGAGCACATCTCACCAGTGATGGGAAAACAAGAGAAGAGAAACATATTTGCAATTCCAAAATAACTACATGGAAAAGCATTGCTTAGAAATAACTCACACACATCCTTGCATAAGTATCCTTTGTCTGTGAGCAGGGCTAACTTGTAGTGAACTCCTTGATGTGGGATTTTATTTTCAGACCACTGCAGACAGATTTTTTTTTCAAAGCAGCAACTGTACTATTTACTGCATGCCACAGCTGTTTTTAGAAAGAATTGCCACAAAACATAATTTAAAAAGAACTTTCATGTAAGACCCACAAACTTCTAAGTATCTTTACCAAATAGTACATATTTCTAACAAAAAGCTCTATTCTATTTTTCTAAAATAACAATATTATTATGTAATTCTTTATTTCAGTAGACATCAATGTTCTGTTCTTTTCCTGTATGTTAATGGGAAGGGAACAAGAGGTTGTTTTGATTCTAGACTATCCTGTCTTTATCTGTTATACTTCTCATGCAAAATAGATGCAGGCTACTGTTGGGTACTTGAGCAGCTTTCTGTGCACATTTTGAAACTGGTTTGCCCAGACAGCTGCATGTGAAACAGTGTGTGGGAAAATCAGGGCCCAAAACTCAACTGAAGACATATCTGGACTGAGAGCCCTACCACCTTTATGACATAAAGCAACATCATTCTGTTTTTAATGGAGCCTGTTTTCTGTAGATAAGGGTGTGGCCATAGGCCTTCTCAAACTGCTATTGCTGAGAAATTTCGTATGGAAACTAGAATGGGAAAAATAGTCTGATATCCAACTTCTTGTTTGATTATACTGAATATTAGTATCATCATGAAATGTGAATCTAAAAGGTGAAAACCAGCTGATTTCAAAAAAAAAAAAAACCAGCAAAAAACTATGTCCTTTGTTTCCTGCTCACAAGCATCTCTCTGTCCTGAATCCTGGGCTAGAAATCTCTTTTCATAGAAAGTTTTGCATAAGACATGCCTACCCAGTCTGGTAGCAAATCCACCTTGGTCTCTGCACATGAACAAAATACACTCTTCTTAGTCTTCATTATGACCATAAAGAAAAAAAAAATGCATTTAGACACTCAACATCCATTTTAACCCTCCTCTAACTGTAATCCCTGATTATTCAATACCCTCAGATATGTGCATGCAGCTTCTAATGGGTGAATTTATGCCAGTGCCATATTGAGCAGCGCTGCATTTCCCTGCTGAATAGCTATGCCAGTTTTCAGCTGTTGAAAGGACACAATTTGAGGTTGAGCATTCTCATTGTCTGTCTGTCTGGTGTGCCCAGAACTACAGTTTTTTTGTGTGCTTTTCGTGGTGAAGTATGGGCAGGCCACTGACTGCAAGAAAGTCCCCTAATTTTGTTCTTTAACGCTGTTGTGTCCAAAAAAGTGACAAAACACAGAGGACTGAAGCTAAATCAGATACCTCTGCCTTTAGTTAATCAAAGCTGTAGTGCAGATAGGTCTGGAAAAGGTTGGAAGGAACTCCAGCATCTTGTCTTCTTTTGTTTCATTTTTTTGCAGATGTGCATGCCAGCTTTTTTTCTTTTGAGATAAATGCAAGCAAATATATGTGCATATTATCTACAATGTTATTTTATATAACTCAGTATTTACCTGTTGTTTATATACTATATATAAGCACACAGAGAATTTTCTAGCAGAAAATTTAAGATGACAACTAAAAAGCTTCTTCTAGGAGAAACAGATATTTTCAAAGATGTGAAAGCACTATGTTGGGGAGCAAAGCTCTAAGCAATGTATGTCATTTTCTCACAGACCCCTTTCCTTTTGTACTCCCTCCTTTGCCTTTATTGATGTTAGTTTACCATAAAAAAAAACAGTGCTCTAGGGTAGCCCTCAGAGCCCCAGTTCCTACCAACCTCTTCCTTCCTTATTCTCAGTAGCAGAAGCTACTGCAAGGTTACTTTGTGATCAGGAAAAGAAGTTTATACAATGCCCCAACTCTGCAGCTTTCAACTGTTCCTCATTTTTCCAGATTAGTGCCTTAATTAAGTCCAAATGTTTTTCATTTTCTCCCTTATGGTCCCTTCTGTGAAACCTGATGCTGGCCATGGACACTGTCCTCTTGTGACCTTTTCTCTTCCTGTTCCTGCTGCTGGCTGGCTTTTAAATTGTGAGCAATTGTAGGAGGGTGATGGTTGCACACTTTTTTGTCTCTTCACACACACAGGGGGCTGTTCATTCTGTTGCTAAAGTCAAAACGAGTCAGGACTCCAACTTGCTTTTTCCCTTCTCTATGAGGCAGAAGAGAGTGAGAAGAAAACAGATTTTTAGCTGCTGGTTAAGGCAGTTCATACCATTCACTTGAGTCACTCTCAGTATAAAGTTTTAGTACAGTGCAACAGTAATTTATCACATTGCATAAAATGTAAAAATGAGGTTTCTTAAGTCCAGCCATTGATTTCAAGATGATTATTTTTCAGCAGCTATCTTGCAAGTTCAGCCTGCAATTTCACGTGCATTGTTTCAGCAAATCACATGGGTGCTTGTGAGGGCAGGAAGAGAGCTCCAAACATTCAACACAGAGGAGAGAGTTCAGCAGAATGGAAACACAGAAATTTTGACTGACTTGTTTAGAAATCTGCCTGTAACAATGAAGTACAAATTTTGCCAATACAGTATGTCAACAGAGCTGAACAGAAGATAACAGAGGAAAATTAAATTAGCTAAGAATCTGGCCCAAGTGATTAAGGAAAGAGAAACTAAAGAAAACAAAAAAGGGCTTGATCTTTTTCTCGTGGCGTGAGTAGCCCCAGTTACTGGAACTACACTGATGCAAAATTGGTTTATGCAGCAGAAAAATCAAATCATATGTCAATTGGAATTGCATGACTGATGGTAAACATAAAAATTAAGCATGAAAACCATGGTTAGAGACAAAATCATTGCAATGGGAAAAAGATGGCAGTAGCATCCTCAGCAGCATTTATGTGCAGGAAATAAATGTGAGAATTTCTAACACTTAAATTTTATCTTAAAACAAAGCAACCTCATATCTTGCTTCTCAAATAAAACTTTGTACCACTAATCTCATTTCTCTATGTAACATGCAATAAGATTTGTAGAAATCATGCAGATGTGTCCACAGAAAGTGCAAGGACCAGAAGATAAATGATGTACAGAAACAGTAATTGTTTATTTATTCCATGCAAGGTTTGTTCATTGCTCCCCTCAGGGAGACAGATGTGCAGACTGTATGTGCTGAGTGAAATGAGTACTCCTTCCTTTTTGACACCTTTAAAATTATTAGAATTAAATCTATACTTTGCTAAGTGAAATGTTTCAATTTAATCAAACTGTGCTGTCATGACCATACTTACATTAAGAGTTTAAGAGCCCTACTTTGCCCTCAGCTAATCCCTCACATATGAGGTTTGCATGGTTAAATTGTCTCCTGTGTAAGTAATCAAGTACATATGAACTTTGCTGCTAGGGAGATTGAGCACAAGTCAAAATCTCTAGGAATGAATTGCTAAGAACAGCAGAGTTAAGGAAGGGAGGGGAGCTGGCCTCAGTCTTCAGGTCCTCCTGATTCTCTCCCTTACCTTACAACCTACTCCAGTGCAAGTCTTAAAGATGAACAATATCTGCTTCTGTAACAAGAAAACACATTCAGTCTGTGGGCTCCTGCTGCCACTCTTTCACTCTTCTAATCATTCTCATTTTTGTGTTTTATAAAGTGAACACCCATCATCTTATATTAATGCTGGTCCACGGAATAAGATGCAAGACCTAAAGGACACCATCACTGTTTAAGTTTCCAAGTGTCTGGAATGTATGCCCAGCAGGAATAAAAAGGGCAATAAAGGAACTTGTAATTAAGAAGAGTTTTTTGTAGGATCACTGGAAAACGTTGCGATCAAAAATCAGGGAAAGCAAGTGGAAGAGTTCTAAGTTTTAGGGAGGTTAGAGGTATACTATATAGGACCACTATAAATTTTAACACTAGAAATTCCCAGAAAGAAGGTAGTAAAGAGCAAGATTTAGGCCTTTATGTGATGAACACACACATAAAGGGAGCATTTGAATAAATTCAATGTTGATTAATAAATGTAGGACAGTTCAATAAAAATTGAATAAATGCCTAGAAAGATAGTCAAGAGGTCATGTAGCCTACTGCTTTACCCACTAATAGGAACTATTTCTAAATGATTTCTGACAGTTTCCTCTCCTAAAAACCTCCATTGATGTAAAATCTGTGATGACCCTACTCACAAACAATATATACTAGCATTCTACTACTTTACCACTGAAAGTATTACTTAATGTTGAAATTAAATTTTTTCCTATAATCTAATTCTGTGGTTTAAAAAAAACCCACCAAACCTCTCAATTTCATGTGACTTTTTATCTATTTGAGAATAGTTTTCATTTTCCATCACAGCTCCTTTCCCCTGTTTTCTGTGTTGTTTATGCTGTGCAAGTGTTTCATTTTAATTCCTTTGGCCATATTTTGCAAATAATTTAACCAGTTTGTTCTCTTTTTACAGTATCTATAGTCTCTCTCTTGTGGAATAATACATACTTAGCAACATTTTTTGAGGAATTTACAGCTATCTTTGATGCCTATGCTCACTTAGCTACCTGCATCTATTAGTTTGTTGAAGCCCCCACACTTCTAGTCCATCATCTTCTTTTGCTCTTCTTCTCAATGCCTTTCCAAGAATCATATACCCTGTGACTCCAAGATTACTCTTACATATTAAATCTTTCACCTTCACATTCTCACATCATTCTTTACTGCTTAGCTTCAAATCTGGAAATTCCTACACTTTTTTGAACAAGAATTGCCAGTAATTCCAGGAACTCACTGAAAGCTGGCGTTCTGTTGCATTCTTTCACAAAGGAATACCTGGATTGTTAAAATCTCTCATTAATATTATATCCTGTCCTTTGGCTGTTTCTGCTTTTTGGACACAAAAAGCCTCAAGTCTTCCTTGTTTAATATTTCACAATCCTTGCAATGAAAGCCTTCATATTCTTTTCCCCCCCCACCCCCCACCCCCGAGATAGTAAATTCCTCCATATTCTGGATCTCCCAGCACACCTGTGTACCCTTGAATGCAGGGCAGTTTATCTAATCTCTCCTGTCCTTCCAAGCAAGCTAATGCTTCCTTTATTAATATTCCAGTCATGCCACCACCTCAGCACAAGTCATGAGTACATTGGTGAAGGCAGTACCCATTAATAAGATAAAAAAGTCATAGTGCCTTTAAGAAGATGCATTTGTTGGAAACCCCAAGGACTTAAAAAACTGAAAAAGAATTAGGGGAAGACTTCTGAGGAAAAAATAAACTCTCAGAAGAACAGGACAGAGCATGGAGAGTGCAGCATAATAACAGTTCACATCACTCACCTTGAGGCAGGATCTAAAATGAGACTGGATAAGTGCTCTGAGAGACCTAAGAAACCACGAGTGGCTGTGCTTATGGACACCACAACAGGGAACAACAGAAACATTCACTTATATAGAGAGAACCCGAAGAAAACGAAGTAAGTATGTTAAGAAAGGAATATCTTCCACTACCTACAAGGGGAGAAATCTTTGGAGACGTGGCTTGTGCCAAATACTTTCCTATGCTTGGTGCATCAGCAGGACTCTGGCAGGTGTCCTTAGGAAAACAGAGCACATGTTTGTGCACATTCTGCACCTCCTCTGGGAGACCCTGTTCCTGCAGATGGCTCTTTGGGTTGTGTTTGGCAGCCACAGTATTTCACAGGACAACACAGTGGGAAAAAATGGTAGTTTTAAAGGGTATTAAAGGGTATTAAAGTATTAGGTGATATTCTTACCTGGGGAAGACAGTAGAAAAGCAGGACTAGATACTCTAAGTAGCCAGAGGTTTACCAAAATACCAACAGTAAATACTGTTTAGCAGAAATAAGAGATATGGGGAAAAAATTAGGATGTGAGTAGGCCGCTATAAAGACATTTCTGATACATTTGCTTGAAGCGGCAAGAATGCTGCGGACTGCATTCCCCAGCTGTCCCTGCCAGGCTGGGAAGTGCTGACTGCTCAAATTGTCCATCTCCAAAGCAGCCCCCTGCTCCTATGGATAGAGGTGTCCTGTGGCTGTGGCCACAGTGCCTCGTAGCAGGCAGCCCAAGGTGGCTCACCGGGTCCTGTGGCAGCTTGGCTAGCACATGGATGTTTTAGGCAATGGCTTTGGCTAGAGCATAGCTGTGCTCTGGCACATGTGAAGCCAGGGACCAGTAACTTGGGTGAAATGGGTACAAACAGAAATGGTGTCACTGCAGTCACACAGAGAAGGAGGCTTCAGCCTGAAATCAGGAGTGAAAAGCAGCCATGTTCTGTAAAAAGCAGAGGTTGTTGGGCTGACCATAAACCATTGTCCCTAAGGACCTATTAAACTTCCTATAAGGATTTGAAACTCATTTTTGCAGCTATATTTTTACCTTTGATTTAAAATCAAATGCAAATCTGGGAAAGATTTACAGCTGCAAATATATTTTCTATACCACAAATAGTCAGAGCGCAAAAACTGGAATTAAATTTCCCCTAGGTCAGTCGGATAAAACAAAACAGTGCAGCCTTGGAAAAAATGATTGTCAGGAGCTCCAGTGGATATTAGGCAAAGCACCTCTATGAATTTCTGTACACTCTTCTCTAAATAATCACAGCTGGTCTTTGTTGGTGACAAAGTACTTGGTTAGGAAGGCCTCTGGTCTGGCAGTTACTTGTTCCTCTGAACTACTGGTGAGAACAGAAAGTGGGGAAATCCATGAGCAGTGGCCCATGTACAGCTTATCTTCTCACCCTGCTAAGATGGAGTTCTTGTTGTTTGGAAGTATTTTGTTTAAACGCACTGAGCAGTGATTCCAAAGGCACCATAAAAAATGTGCTTAAAAGGATATGTGAAAGTCAACCAAGGGACTGAAAAATCTAAGAGAAGGGCCAGGGATGTTTTATATTGGCCTTAAATAAACAGTGCCATTGTGGGAAGTTAAATATGGTAGCATCTGCCAAAAATACTACTCAAGGAAAAGAGCCTATGTTGGTAGCAAAAAAAATATCTCCCCCTCTCTCCTCTCCTGGCATGAAGCAGGCGTGGGTTTGTTTATGTTGGCTATATAAACTTCATTGCTCCAAGAGAATTATTCTCCATTCCTGAAATGGACTCATTTAAAGATATTAGAATAAAAAAAGGACAATCTCATGTAGTAACTCTGTTTCACTGTACCTGAGTTTTGTCTGTTATCAGACATTGTGCTTGAGTTGACACAGAGACTTGGAGGGGTGAGCAATGCAGAATTAGGACCCAATCAAGTCATATTTTTCAAGGGAGCCTCATATAGGCACAGACCCCAGGAGGGTATGCAATTTGAGTCTCAGAACATAGTACAAGCAAAACAAAAAGGTTTACAACCAACCTGAGAATATGAGACCTGGGGAGCACAATTTGTCCCCTAACTGAGTAAACACAGTAGCTGCATTTTACAGCTCCAAATTCAAGAGGTCATTCCTGCCTGAAAAATACCGGTGTGTGCTTAATATCCATTGAATACCTCTGTAATCTGATCCTCAGCTGGTCCAATAGGCAGGTCACAGAGGAAAAATATCTTCAAAACACAGAGATTTGCATGCAGAAGGATGACGCTCACGTGTCTAGAGAACCACAAAGGGCAGAAGAGGTACAAAGACTTTGCCTAATGCAACTGCAGCTGAACAATGACTGGGAATCTGCTTCTTACATAAAGCAAAATTGCACAAGCCACAATTTCTCCTCCCTGGGAGCACAGAGCAGTGGAGCTCACCTCCTGCCTGCAGCCCAGTTAGCCATTTTCTGCAAGGAGAGCATTACATTTAATCCAGCAGGGAGGTCCCCACTCAGGTCTCTTCCAAATGCTGCCTTTCAGCTTAATGTTTAATCATTCAAGCTGCCCTCATGCCTTTATGAATGCAATATGAAAGGGCTGGAAAAAGAACTGTTTGCCTCTAAGATTCATTGCCATCAGATAAAACTGTGATATTTATGTGGTGTATTACACTAAAGAAAATTACTCTACTGGGCATAGCTTGGTGCTGGCAGAAACTGTGAAAGAGACGTTAAATTTCTGGAACTGCTGGGAAAGACTGTGGAAATTTGTTATTTCAGTATCATGATGAGCAATATGTGCATTGAAATTCTATTCCATAAAATAATATATACTAACATTCAATCAATAAGACCTTTTGTTTCGTGGGTTTTTTCCCCCCAGGGATTTTATTCAGGTTATGCCTCAGAAACGAACAATGAGCATGTAAAATTTTAACTTTTACATTAAGTCGCTCAAGACCTGAGAAGACTGAGTGCATGTGAACAAAAATGAAAAGGATCTTCTATTCTCCACTTAATCATGCTGTTTACATTTTTCTATGGTTCTGACTTGGAGATACACAAAAAGTAAACAATATTTGTAGCATTAAAAAATCAGTTGCCATCCTTTATGCTTTGAAATGTAAGATGTGAAAATGCCACAGGCTGAGATTTTTATTCATGTAAACATGTATTTTTATGTTTCAAGTGTTTGTCAAGCCATAAGAGTGTAAAAAATTGATTTTGACAGTTAATTTCTAATCACCTCCTTTATCATCCATTGCAGTGCAGTAATAAATCCTACTTCACCTCTCCCTTGGACTCTTTATTCTGATCACTGCGTTTCCATGGCTGTTGTTTTCATACCTCAACCTCCTTTTCCAGGCTCTATCATGTGCTTCAGGATCCATCATCAGAGTTCCACTGTCTTGCAAAGCCCACAAACACCTAACATTTAGAAATATTACATTAACAAAGGGAAAGGAGTCTGTAATTGGATTTTTCTCAGTGTATTTAGTACATTTAGTGATGTTTATCCTTTTACCATCTCATCTTCTGGCTGGATTCATACAAGAAAATGGTTAGCAACTAATAACATAAGTTGATGAAACCTTTACAGGATCACTGTGTCCAGCAACAGCCCCCTGGGCTAAAAATGGCTTGGGAACAAGGGCAGCAAAGTTGTAATGAGAGGGAGTGGAAATTCTGCTTTGCATAAGGAGGCCAGAAGAACTTGACATATTTAGTGTAGCAAAACAAAAGCTGATACAGAATGTCATTGCTTTCTATAAATACACCAGGAGGTTAAACATCAAGGAAGGAAAAGATCTTTTGAAGATAAAGTACAGTGTTGGCACGAGAACAAATGGGCATAAACTGCCCGTGAATGCATTTGAACTGGAAGCTGAAAGACATTATGTAGCCAGTTGAGCAATCAGCGCTGGGGAGAGCAACTTCCAATGCAAGTTTGGGGGCACGAGAGGGTTTGTAAGATGGAGTGAGAACAGCTGAGGAAAGGCATTGTGTGATGTGGCCTGGGGCTAGCAGGGGACTGGGCTCCAAGACACAGGGGGTCCCTTCCAACCCTCTGTTCCTTTGTTTTAATTTTTCTCAAAGGTATTTGGAGATTCTGCATGGTGATGTCTCACAGCTGGTAAAGGATATGGCTCAGAGAAGAAAAAGAAATAAGCAGCATGTTTTAGCTCACCAGATGTATGTTATTACTTTATTCCCAATTCACAGGAAATGAACAATCACTTAGTACTGACAGGTACATACTGGAACTTACTATCTTTCTTTTAAACCTTAAAGTAATGTACTACAGAAGTTTAGCATTAACCTTAAAGCAGATTTCACATTTTTGCCAAGGTTACCGTGATATCTTGTAAAACCTATGGGGGAAAACAAAAGAAGAAGAAGAAAGCAGCAGGCAGAAATGATATAAATTGCTGCCAGAATGGCTGAAATGTAAGCAAGGTTAAAAAAAAAACCCTATCAGCCAAAGCTCTTCTGCTCACAGAGAAACCTCCATGAAAGGTCTCTTGGGAACTGCAGAAGGTTAGGTAGGTCTGATTTTCACTGGGGTGTAACCCAAATTACCTTCTTAATAGACAATTAGACAAGACAAAAGTAATGGTGAAAGCAGCAAGTGTCTCACTGAATCAAAGGACTACAGTTTGTTAACTGCATTAAGTGGAATGGGTTACAGCTATATAAGGGTAGGTCCTTTCAGGTCTAAGGCAAGGTCAGTGTTGTTTACCAGGATGATTCAGTTTGGCTTTTTACATAACTTCTTAGTGTTTGCCTCTGAAGAGGTGAAGGTTAGGTATGATAGCAACTAAAGAAAAACTCAGGCCAATACTTTCTAATGTTGCTAGAGAGTTCAGCATGCCTTTCCTTAAAAACAGATAAGGCTGGGCACTCAAAGGCAGGCAAATATCCAGCTCTATCAGCAGGCAGTTTGTCCAAAGGAGAAACCTGAATGGTACCTGAGAGCCAGCAGGCTGCTGCTCAGAGCGTCACTGTGCCTGCTTTCTGCTTTTCCACTCAGCAAGTCAATGCCAGAAGTGACATTGGAAAGTCTTGGTTTTCCCAGACACCACTTGAACTGGCAAGTCAGGATGATTTCTAAATAGCAAATGGAAACAGAGCCATTCAGATTGAAAGGGTCTTCTGCATATCACCTTGCCCAACCTGCTCTTCAAAGCATGATTAACCTGCCAAGCTGAGTTTTGAGTATCTCTAAGAACAGCTATCACAATCTCTCTGGGCAACCTGGCCATTGTTCAACTATTCTTACTGGGATTTTTTCTCTCATATGTACAACTGGAATTTTCTGCTCTTACATTTGTCTTACCTGTTATCTTCCTGCAGTTTCATAAAGAGTCAGTCCCATCCTTCTCTACAGCCATTCCCTAGGTAACTGAAAACAACAGCAAGATTTCTCCTGGTGCTTTTCATCCCCCAGACCCAGCAAAGCCAGTTCTCTCCACTTTATTTCCTTGAGCATCTTGCTGGCCTTCTTCTGGACTCCAGCATGGATCAGGGTTTCTCTTGTACCAGGGTTCCCCAACTGGACACATTATTTCATACAAGGCCTCATGATGGTCAGGGGGAGGAGAAGAGTCCCTTCCTTTGATCCCTTGGTTTTGCCCTTCATGTTACAGCCCAGTATGCAGAGGAACCTTTGTTCCCAGGGGGCACACTACTGACATGTTTAACCTGGTGTTCACCAGGACTGCCAGTTCCTTTCCTGGTGAGCCAGCTGCACCTGGTAATTCAGCCCAGGTGCAGTTTTTGTGCTTTCCTTTGTAGAACTGTGAGAGTTTTGTCATGGCCCATTTCTCCAGCCTGCTGATGACTCCTGAATGGCAGCTCTGCCCTCCAGAATACTGACCCCTCTCCCCAGTTTGATATTATCTGCAAATCTGCTGAGAGTGCATTATAGATTCTTGCCCAAGACACTAAGGAGTACATTAAACAGCATCAGCCCCACTGTTAAGTCCAGTAAACTACTCAGCTGGTTATCAGTTAAACTGAACCACTGGTTAATTTTCTTTGAGCCTGAAGATTCAGTCAGTTGATCACAGATCTTCAAATCTCACCATCTAGTCCACATCTCCCCAGTTTGGCTACAAGGATGCTACAGGAAATAATCCATGAAGTATTGCTTAAATCCAGAGAAATGCCATCCATTTTATTCCACTCATGTACAGAGCCTGACATCTTATCTCAGGAGGCAACCAGGCTAGCACAATTTGCCCTTAAACAATATAATTTGTTTTTTATTCTGAATTTCATATGTAAGTTCTGAAATTGACACCTTTTCCAACATCCTCCCTCCAAAACTATATCTCACATCCAGAATATCACTAATATGATTGGGTTTTGTTCTTGAGGCAGGATCAGCAGCCCAACACTTTCAAATCTCTGTCACCAAGACTCAGAAGCTGTCCTGAAAATCATCCAGATCTTTGCTCATTAATCTTTTCCAACATCTTTAAAAATAAGGCTAAGCAGAGGCCCCTGCCCTTCCTTTATTAATTCATTTTAGGTGAGCTAGAATTAAAAGATACAGATAGGAAAGTTAACTTCATTTTCACTTTCCGACTCTATATTTTTCCCCTGTGTGTACTTACATTTATTTCACTAGAATCTATAAAGTCTATTTTCCTCTTTTTATGTTGTGCTAGGAAGGATATAAATGGACTAGCACCCTTTTTTTTAAACTTATGCACATTCTCATTTTCCTTTCACTTTTTTTTTTTTTTTTGGGGGGGGAGGGGGGATGGATATTCACGTGACTTTGGCTAAACTGAAGCCTTGCAAGGAACTGTAAGGCTGAACTATCTGTAGGTAATTTTTAGTACCCTCAGAGGAATGCAGTTAACTTCAACTCATCTCCAGTCTGAGTTGGTGCTTTTTGAAGTAGGTCTTGGTGTGGTGAACAGGAAGACTATGAGGGGTTTATTATAGTTGGCTTCCTTTGCTGCATTAGCGTTTATATTTTCCCAGTAGAAATCCCCAAATTGAAAATATAGAGGTGTCAGCTAGCACCACTTTATTTAAGGTTGTGTCAACATTTCCTATAAACGTTGTTTTTCTAGGGTTTATAACTAGACTGTAAAAATGTGCTCAATGCAGAAACTTGGCATAGAGGAGTTCTGCCTGGGAGAGAATTTTCACAATTAAAAATTGAAAAGTCCACTCAGCTGGTTTTAACTAATATCCATGTAATTAAATAGAAATTAGTTGATTTAAAGATGCATTTTTATAACATAATTCAAAGCAACCTTTTATTTAAAAGAATAAATTCACTGAGGGATTATTTCATTAATGTTATCTTGTTGCACTCAGTAATATTGAAAAAGTCAAAATTACTAAGGTATTGCACACTAGGAAACAGTGACTACATCTGCAAGTGCTGGTTTGTATAAGCCTCTTTGCTACACATAAGGAAATATTTTTAATAGGTGGGGCTAATAGTGCATAATATGATGTTTGCACAATATTTCCTAATATAAAATCACATTTTGACACATTGTCAAGTTTTAACCATTTGGGATGATATTTTATATTCCAGGTGTATGCCTAAGGCAGAATTTTTTGAAAAAAAAATTGTTAAATCAGTTTAGCGGAATCTGGGAACAAGAACTGAGAAAATATTTTGTTTTGTTCATATTCCAAAAAAAAAATGATAACAAACTTTTTATCAAAAAGGCCTAGTTTCTCAGAGTTTTGTAGCAGTGACTCAAAAGACAGGAGTGGAGCAAAGTGGCCTTTTCTGTTGGGAAATGCCTGTTGCTGTTTTTATAGAAGTCTCTCATTTAGGTCCAGTTAGAAACTTTTGGAATAAAACCTACTTTGCCCATGCTAAGTAGAGACATTTTAATTTAGGAATTAATATCTCCATACCTCCCATCTTTAGGGCACACATGCAAGTTTCTCAGGGCTGCTGGAGTGGATGAAAGAAGATGCTGTTTGTCCATGGAGAGTGACTGCCCATGTTCTGTCCCCTCACAGCTCCTGCCTGGCACAAAGCTGGTATGTGCATCATCTTCACCCTGGGCTGAGTGTACTCCGTCCAAAGTCAAAGAAAGTGGATTTCTCTAATTTTGGTTGCTCAAAGTAAAAGTCAGGGATGGGATGAAAAATCCCCGCCAGCACTGAGGCACTGTAAACAAGGAATTCTTTGCAGCAGCTGGAAAGAAGGCAAAAACTTGACTAAAGGAAAACAACAAACAGATGGTGAAACCAAGAAGAAGCAACTGGTTAGGAGTGGAAATTCACTGACCAGAGAGGGAGGGGTGTGGCACTGGTGGGGGTCTGAACTCCTCAGGTAAGATAACTGAGGCTGAGAGCCAGGATCTGGGACTGTGGCAGAACTGGGCAAGAAAAAATTTTCTTCCTCAAGAAAATATGAGCTTGTATCTCCAGTGCTCAGGCTAGGCCAAAGTTTTAGACACACATCTGAATTTCAGAGGATGAATGGTGAACTTTGAGTATGAAGCCAAGCACTGCTCCAGACAGTAGCAAGTCCTGAATGGTGACTGGTAAATCCAAGAATTCATCATCTGGATGTTTTTCTCTTTTTCTAATACGTTAAAGACACTACAACTGCATTATGATAAACTGTCAGCGTCACTCTTTTACACATGCAGTTGATGTGACTGAAGTAAAGATGTCCAGTTATCCCTGGGGAAGAGCTGCTCCCCACAGCTGGGGAGAGGACAGCATGGACTTCTGAGTGGGATCAGCAGAGGAATGCTCGCAGGGCAGCCTCCTGTAAAGTTCAAGGCAATGCTGTGAACAGTCCTAGGGTTCTTGTTCCAGATGTAACCCAAAACTTGGTCTCCTAAAGGTCTTTCTTCTGAGCAAATAGCAGAACAACGGCAGAGTGAAAGATCTAAGAGAAACCTTCGTTGGTGTTGAACTCCCTGAGTAGGAAATATTATATATACCAATTAAACACAGCCTGGCTGTTTGAACTGCTGTGTTTTAGTAAGCAAGCAGTATATCACAGCAACACCTGAGGGTGCTGCTTTGATCACAGCCTGTCAGCATTTCCGCTGTGAACTTTGTTTATTAGAGGTAGGCTGCAAAAATCTCTCTCTGCTGAAATTCCAGTGCAAAGCCTGTCCCAGTCATTGGTTAGGAGAATCAGGAGGATAGAAGCTTACGGAATAATGTCATACTCCTAGGTGAGATTTTCTTTTTAAATCTGAGGCTTTTCTCCTTTTCTGGAAACTAAGTTTCCATGCCATCTACAAAGTGCATTAATCCTTACTGCATACTGAAGAAGAAAATCAAACATCTGAATTATTAAGAGAGGTTCTTGAATGGCTGAAAAACTTCTCATCAAATTTTTATCCATTCATTTTGTACAATTTTCAAGACACAAATGAAGCATTCCTCATTCCTGGCTGGACTCTTAGGTGGTTAAACCACTGAAATAAAAGACGGGGTGGGGGAGAGAAGAGAAAGGAAGTGTCACATCCTCCGCTGTGAATAGCTAACACGCTCACAGCTATGCTGAGCCGAATGCTCAAATCCTTCATCTGCCTGCTTTGGAGCAGGCGCCTGGGATCGGGTGTCTGTGCTGCGCGCTCTGATCAGCGGCTCTCACTGCCGGGTCTCTCCCAGGCTCCCCTGCTGAAGCCGCTCTGCTTTGTATGAGCTGATTAAATATTCAGAGGATGGGAATGAAAAGGGCTCTGCGGCTTGGGGTGGGAGTGCTCATCCAGGAGGCCGGCTCCCAGTCCCCGTGCCAATGAATATTTAATCGCTTTGTACAAAGTGGAAGAGTTTCAAAGGGAATCCCTGAAAATCTGTAGCTTGGCAGCTCGGGTATTTAACCGAGAAGAGTCTTGGGTCAGAGCCCCTTTTCAGTATTGTGCGGGAGAAGGGATTTAGAAGTAAAACCCTGAGAAATGCTTCGGCCGCCACAGTCTTCAGGACGCAGCTTCAGGGTCGTGGTGTGAGAGCTGGCTTCGGCAGTCAGCTCAGAGGCGGGAGCGCTGTCCTTCCCACCCCAATTAGCCATGTGTGCCCTGTGGGCTCCGAGCGCTGCCATCCTCCCCCAGGCTGCGTGCGAGGAGCGCAAGGCACCCGCACGGCCCGGGCTCTGCCGGGGGGCTGAACTTCTCCAGGGCCATACCGCTACCCCTGAGTCCCTCGGTGGCTTTTGCGCTGGGGCTGTCGCTCAGCAGTGTCGTGTTTCACCTCCCTGAACACATTCAGCGATTTCCTTGGACGGCGGCGAGGTTGTGTGCTTGCTGCAAGTGAGGCTCAGCTGAGAGGACAGGCTCTGAGCAGGTCCACCCTGATGGGGTTGGAATTGTACCGCCGGACAGCTTCTACTGCTGTGTTCTTGGTCTGTGGGTGCCCTTGGGAAAGAAGAGATTTCGAGAGCCCAGCATCTTTTACTGCTACAATATTCATGAGGAAAAAAAGGAAAGGTAGTCTGTTTTGTGATCACAGCAACCTTCACTACATATTTTTATAACTGCATAGGAACAAGTAACTATGTTATTATAAACTGGAGTCAATTTGTATCTACACCCGTTTGTAACTATAGGTACATGTATACATCAAATGACTTATACATGCCAGTGCATACATGCATCTCTGTCAATAAAATTCAGTGTTTGCACAGTCTGGAAGTGATCATGCCTGGCTATCAACAAAGCTGTCCTCCCCAGTGCCCTGCCAAACACTGCCATGGCTTATCGTATCACTTCAGCAATCAAACGACAAGTTCATTGTGCATGAAACCCCAGCCTGGATTCAGAGAAATATTTACAGATGTGCTTAACTTTTCATGAGTGAAATTCCACCCCTGTTTAGTAATACACTTGATTTCGGCAAGATCCAGCTGCTCCAGGGCTGACATCCCTGGCTGTGCTGGTCCTTCTCTGAAGCAGCCTGGGCACATCAGTATTACCTGCAGGTTATTGGGGTTTATAAGAACTTGATGAAAAGAGGACCATTTGTTTATCAGTTTTTGTGCTGTGGCAGAGAGAAGCAGCAAGGCCTGAATAAAAGACACCAGAGGGTCTCCCTCCATCCTGCTGCTGGAGCCCACACTGCCCTGCCCTTCCTGCAGCACTAACCCTTCGGGCTGGGCTCCCCGGGAAACTGAGGCAGGCGCTGCCCAGAGCTGCGGGTGGACTCCTGGGCTTCCCAGGCTGCACATGCTGAAGGGCCCGGCCCCTCTGCCCTCTCGCAGGGCTGCTGCTCCCCCCCGAAACGTGACCTGGGGAAGCATCCTCATCTGCCTTCATCCCTCCTCTGTCGGGTCACGCTCCCAGGATGAGAAACCGCCCCGGCTTTGGAGTGAAACCGGAGCCCGCCCGCCCGGCGAAAGTGACCAGATGTCGCGGTTTCACCGGCAGCAGTGGCCCCCGAGGGGAATCGCCCGGTCGCCAAAACGCCCCGCGGGGCTCTGCCAGCCCCCCCGCGCAGATGGCCAACCTGGAAATCCCACCCAGCGCTGCCGCGTGGGAGATGCCGATCGGCCAAATCTGCTGCTGTCAGCAAAAGACAAAACCTCTCCCGAGCCGTGCGGCTGGCGATAAAAGGGAGCGGGCACAGGAGCAGCCCCGCGGAGGCCCCTCGGGAACAATGGCAACCTCTTCGGGAGCCGGCGAGGCAAAGCTGGACAAAGCTGCCCCCAAACTCCAGCTGCTGCCTCAACACAAAACAGGGGGCTGCAAATTTGGTTTCTTTCATCTAAATCCTCTTAGGCGGTGCGAACGCGGAGAGCAGGCGAGCACCCTCGCGTGTCACGCTCCCTCCCTCTGCCATCAGTGCACGCAGCCTCGAGTGCCGGCCAAAATTTATTGTGGGTTTATTTGACTTTGTAGGAACGGGGCGCTTTCCGTGGTGGGAGAGAGCAGGGAAACAGGCAGCGAAGGGGCATGGAGAGTATTGACCAGAGAATTTGTGCCTCCCTTGCGCTGTTTTGCCTGGAAAAGGCTGAACTTTTCATGTTCTGAAAAGCCAGATGAACAGCACAAGTCATTAGTCACCCAGGTATTTACAGTGTTTTTCCTATTTCCTTTCTCCCATGGCCTCTGTGGTCAGCAGTATAAAATTCCTAGGCACTCCCACCTAAACACAAGTTTCCTGTTTATGCTCTCAGTGGCTTTTATGTTTAGCTGTTAAAACCCGTTGTCTAAAGTACCATAAAACAATATGAACAGAGACTGCAGGTGAGCAAGCAGGGGGGAAAAAAGCAAAGCCGTGAGCAGGCAGCGCTGAGGCTGGTCTGGCCAGGGGAGCGGGGCCGGGGAACAAAGGAACAAAGCCCCGCGGTAGCTCCGCTGCTGCTGCCGCCGCTGCTGCTGCCCGAGCGCCGCCGGGCGCGCCCGCGCTGCCTCCGCGCCGCCCGAGAGCTGCGCTGGCTGCGCTTCCTCACCTCAAATCATATGAAAACACCTGACTTGAAACTCAGGTGGGTCAATGGGTAGTAAAAGTCATTCAAGGTCTGCGTTATTGAATAACGTAGTGTTGTTTAATTTGAGTTATGACACTTCTTTTGAGTATTTTCATTACGGTAGCATTGCACTCCCGCTGCTCCTGTTTGGTCTGGCAGCATTTATTTCATGTAAGTTCCTCCTTTAATTTAAGTAACGTCTGCTTCATCCTGAAACCTAGGAGAAAAGTCGTCAGCAAGAGCAACGCTGAGATTCTCTGGAGCTGCAGGAAGGGAGAAGCTCTAGCTGACCATCAAACCCACCCCTGGAGCCACTGCGAATTCCTGCCCTGCCACAAGCTTTTCTACCCCTTGGTCAGACTGCACAAACATTTTAGTTATGCTGACATCAAGAACATCCAATTTAAGACACTGTGTTGTGACCACATGAGGTCATAATTTCTGAAGACACAAAATATGGTAGCAGTCACACCATAGGTTTAGGTAGCTCTTCCCAGAGCCTTTAGGTAACTTTATATCCATAGCAATATCACAAGGTAATATTATACATTAATCAACTCATTTTTATCAGCCTCTCAAATATGCCAACTGTTCAAAATAACATTATCATTGGCTTTTATTACAATTGAAATACAAATGAATAATTATAAAAATACAAAATAGACCTTAACCCACCATAAAATTTGTTGTTAAAACTAATATGATTTCTGTGAAAAACTTTTATACACAACAGTATGATTTAAGGGCCTTTGTCAATATTGTCTTTGATTTTTTTTTTTGTTGATTTGGTTTACGCAGACACTTACAGCTATTTAAACATAGTTTTGTGTATTTAATTATATCATACATGATGTAATTTTTTACTACAGACACCCTTGACATTTAATGTATTTCATCCAGGAATTAGCAAAGAATAATTAAGCTTTTACTACTATTACTGCTTTTCATGATCCTGTGTCTTCTAGAGCAAGATAGAGCAGGACTAGCAAAGTTTATGTTTCAGATACTAAGATATATTTGTTTTCAGGTTATACATCAGTAATTTCCTGGTTTCTGTATACAAAGGAAGGACTGGGATGGAGCAACATGTTACAGAATCTATGTGTTCCCTTACAGAGATTAGCAAGAGTGAATAATAGATCCACTGTTTTCAAAATCACAACATACACGGGGAGATGGTTTTATGTGCATATATAATACATATAAATACTTGTGATCTATATATTGCATAGGGTTTTGGTTTTTCACTTAGTGAGACTAAAAAGGGTCTAACATGTGTACAAAGGTTTCATATGCAGTATTTGTAGCATCATTTCAACAGCTCTGTTTGCACTGACAACTCTCTCATGAGCAATGTGTCACTTCACAAGTTTTTTTAAACACTCTTTTTGAATACAGGTGGTCTTATTTCCAGATATCATTACATTTTCTCTGTATGTTGCACAGTGGGGCAGTGGCCACTGTTTCTTTGTCTATGTTGAAGTTTGATTTTTTTATTATTTTTAGTCTAATTTTCAGGCTCTTCAGCAGCCACACCATGGGAACAGTGTGCTACCTGGAGCATGGCACAGACTGAACTTGTGTTTGACCACAGTGGGCTCCCAGAGGTGTTTTAAGTGTGTGTTTCACCTGAAAGACGTGGGGTTCATCTCTTCCAGATCCACTCCACAAACAGAAAGAAAGCACAGGAAGTAGGGACTGCTGGGAGATTGGCTTTGGAAGTTGGCTCCTGGCCCAAAATAAGATGCTGGTGTAAATGCACCAGTGTTCAGGTTTGGATCTTACTGTCATGGTTCCTTTATATCTTCTTCATTTCAGTCTGCAGACTTCAGAGCAGTGTGTTCCCAAATCTTGTCTTCTGACAACCCCTTTTCTGCCCTGTTCAAATGAGCCCCTTCCCTGCCTTCTTCCCTGAAGAAGGCATGCCCTTCTCCTGGTCCCCAGCTGATATCAATCTCTCCCACTGCAGAGAGGGAAAAATTTGCATATTTAAAATATTTGAAAGCCCCTCCCTGGCCTGGCTGTCGATGGAAAATTAACTTAGTTGCATACCAAGCTAATTTGTAGATGTGACAAAGCATTACAATAGGAGACACGTGGGGAAAAAAAAAACAAAAAGAGATAGAAAATCTTTGAAGAAGTCAACACAAAGGAAGTACTTTCATGTAGTCTTGATTCTGCAAATCACTTTGGTTTCATGCTCAACATCCCAGAGAGGCATCAGCACTTGGAGTGTGTGTAGGCAGAAGGTAGACAGGGAGATGACTCACTGGTGCAGGAACACAAGAGGGGAAGCCAGAGCATCGTCTGTGGGAACTTCTGAAGGGAAAAGAAAGTGTCTCTGCTGACAGAAGGTTACAAATCTTCATGCTTGCTGCAACGTGTGCATCCGACCACCAGCATCATTCTAAGAGCAGCCGAGGAAGCATGAAGAGAAAAAGCTGTCTTAAGAAAAGCAATCTGAAACCTGTATTTAATTATACAAGCAATAAAGCTTTTACCAGTGCTGAGGCAAAACCAGAGCTGGCAGAATGTGATCTTTGCCTTGCTGCTAGTTCTCAGGTGAAAGCAAGCAGAAGTTTCCAGCAGAGTACATTTTGTTTCCAGTACAGATTACGAGGCCTCTATGCAGCAGGTGAGGACCTTCTGGTGGTCGTTTTGTACCATACCAGTGACAATGGGCAAGTGTGAAATTCACTCCTCAGTCTCTTAGGAACTATGGCGTTCCCTTTCTCCCGTCACAGAAGTTCTAATGCCAGTAAAAATATCCAATAGGCATAACAAATCTGTTGTTCCTTTGTCAGGTCACTAACAGCTGTGTCCCTGAAAGCCAGGGAGCTTCCAGCAGACCTGAGGGAGTCTCCAAGCTGGAAGTGTAGGGGGTGGAGTTGGGGCAGAGGAGGAAGGAATGAGTGGGTTTCCTTCTTGTGTGCTCGGTCCAGATGGGGACCCTGTTCCTCATGGTGCCTGTGGTGGCTCTTGCAGGCAGGGCTGCGTCTGCCAAGCTACAGCTCCAGAGCTGAATTGCCCCAGGTGACTTGAGGCTGCCCTGCCAGTGTCCCACCTGGGCAATGGTGTCCCTGTTGTGGCCATGCTCCCCTCCTGTGCCACCTGCATTTCTAGAGCCAGTCTCTGCACTGCGAGGGGTTGTGCTGATCCCAGCAGGCAGGGGAGAGGGAGAGCAGCATCTTCTCTCTGGCCCATATTCCCTGCCAGGATAGAGGTCACCCCAAGAGAGGTTTCTGTGGGAGGGAGGAAAGAGGTGAGGGGCAAATCTTTAGGAGCAGCCCAGCTCATGCTGCAGCCAAGAGAGCCCTTGCAGCCATGGAAGGAAAGCCATTGCCCCCATACCCTGGCATATTTATAAAGAGAGCATTCTCCCACTTCCTCCTGATGCTGCATAAAATCCACAGAAATTCAAAAAGTTTCCTCTCTCTTCTGTGGCTCATCACAAAGCTGGTCCTCACAGCACCACAGCTAGAAATTCAACTTTAAAAGACAAGTGTTTTCTGTACCACTGACACTCAAAAATGGAATACCAGTATAGGTCTGGACACAAATCTGATCTTCCCTGGAAATACTTGGGTTGGGCCCATTTTAAACTGCAAAAAGTAAAATTGCTAAATACATGCTCCCTGACTCATGTAGACACGCTCCTCTTTCCTCCCTGAATTTCCCACATTTCTGATTAAGCAGGAAACCAGAAGTTCCACTCTTTGCTGTGATTATGGCTACTATATTTGCATTTTGGCCCAACTGATATTGTGGGTGGTCCAGCTCATACACAAAGCTTGACTTGTTGTACCCTTGAACTACAGCTGGATTGATCTTCTGTAATAAGACTTGAAGCCAGGTGGACACAGATATAGATCACAGGCCAAGATGAATTCAAGTTTGCAGAGAGTCACAAGGTTTTAGGCAGACATGGACCAGCTTCTGCTTCCAGGTGGGAGTCAGACTAAACTCTGGCTTTGTCTGGTTTTTTGGAAATCCCAAAAAAAAGCACAGTTTAGCAGTTTGAGAGAACTTTGGCTTCATTCTTACAAATTTAATAGCAAAAAAATCCCTGCAAATGAAAACTGTACAAAATAGCTTCAAGAACCCCTGAAGCTAGGACTGTTGAGATTAATTTACTGTCCCAGATTACTTCCCTGGTGTAAGTACACAGTAATTTCTGCTGGTCGGCTCCCTTGAAGTCAGTAGGAGTTTTGTAACACGTTCCATTGCTGCAGTCACTTTCCATTATCCATGGGTGGCTTGTCTGTTGGCAGATAAGCTGCATCCTGGGCCTGAGCCAGCTGAGCCAGCTCCATGCAGCTCAGCTGAGATGGAGCTCTGAGCTCAGCCCTGGCCCTGCACACCTCTGGGTGACCATGGAGCAGACACTGGAGCTGGCTGGTTTGATCTGCTGTGAAGGCAGGGAAGCTTTCAAGGGATTGAGAAAGGGAAAGGATGGGGACAGAAAGCAGTAACAGGCTTCAAACAAATAGTTAAAGTCCTTTAAAAAACAGTTAATGTGGAATGGACCCATTTAGAATTCACTCTTCATTATTGAGTGAGTTTTTCTAAGTGGAAGGAAAAGATCTGTCAGTGCTTCTAAACCCCAAGAATGGGGAAGGTATTGCAGAGTTATACCTCCCTGTGGAAAGCAGCCAGCCTCCTCCTGCCCAGGGGAGAATGCTGCCTGCTCTCACGCCCACAGGCAGCACTGCCCCCTCCAACCCCCACTGCTGGGTGCTGGCAGGCCAGACTCTGCTCCTGCGTGGCTGCCTAATTTACACACATGTAGTGACCTCAGGTCTGAGCTTCCACTGGCAGTTCAGGCAGAACCCCCAGAGTAAAGAATTGATCCAACAGGGATGAACCTTGCTTAAGGGAGCAATTCCTACTTAGTCTCTTTCTGATGGAGAGAGGAGAAAGAAGATGAAGTGCAAACCCCATTTATTTACCAAGTCTTTGTTGATTCTAAGCTGCTCTAGTATGTACAGCTCTGCCTTTATAGAGAACACCACATACACTATATATACACATTTATTTACACACAGCCACAGGTTGCATGGCAAGTTGTCTGTGGAATGGTGTCTTGGAGCTCTACCAAGTCGAGGAGGAATGCAGCTACACAGACTGAGGGGAGTTCAGAGAAGATGTTTTGTTAGCTCACCCGAGGGAAAGAGTGCTAACATGTACTTGGGATGCTGTGAGCAAGGAAGGTTAAAAAACAGTAAGCACAGAGAAGAGAGGCATTTAACCTATGGAAAACACATTAAATAGTCCATTTAATCATCAGTCTTTCTTTTCAAGCAACAAGACTGGTTTACGTGGAGGTCTCCACTCCTAGTCTCAAGTCCCCTTGTTTTCAGAGATTTTGTGTGGCAAGGGAGCAGTCTGTAGCAGCACAGCATGGACATATCTTCATGAGCAGCACAAACAGCCTTACCCAACAATAACAGTCCCCCAACAATAGCAACAGTCCCCCAACAATTCCCTCTGGAATTTTATATCACACAAGATTTCCCAAAGGTGGAAAACTGCTGTGAAAGATATCAACCCCTTTTAGCCAGTTTGGAAATGATGTGAATGCACAAAGTTCCCTGTGCTAGGACACCTTCTGTCATGCTGTATCCACTGAGCATGCAGAAGCTCTCAATTGTTCCCCACTGAATTCAGAGCTGAAATGCCAGATCTGCCCAGAGGTCCATTTTAGGGCCTGTTCTGGCTGTTTCTGTCTCTCAGCAATGGATAGCTGCTGACTCTGGCTTCTCCTCAAATGCAACAGTGTGGTAAGAGAGGAAGTCCATTCCAGTTGGGGCAAAACAGGAGAAAGTGCCCCTAGTAGAGGTCTGGAGTTGTCTTTGGGTCCTCCGGGTGCCACTGAAAGGAGCTCTCTCCCAGCACTCTGCAGTACCTGAGCTGTCACTCTAGAGCGTTGTGGGGCCAGAGGAAAGGTTGGGATGTGCCCAACACTCAGGCACACAGGTAGGCGTGAGCCTTGTGGGGCTCTCTTTGGTCAGGAGCTCAGGTTTCATTCCATAAGGGTACAAGAACTCCAGCAGCAATTCTGAAATTACCTGTGAGGAGCACATTTCTGCCCCAAAATACCCAAGAGAATACAGAGAAAGTGGCTTGGGGCCCTGTGGTGGTTTCACCAGCGGGACCTGGTGAAAAGCGCTGCTGAGCTTCTTTGCTCTACTGTTTTCTGTGCAGGGATGCAGGGACACCAAATTCCAAGCAAAAGGGTGAGACAGAAGTGTCCCCAAATCACAACAGCAAATATCATCCCCACAACAGTTCTCCAAATTCAGTGTCACACAACAGAATGCAATAAATCCTGAGTAACCTCACTTGGCTGAGAGTGCATGGCTGATGTCAGATTTTTTGAATGGAAAGACTTAAATCACCTCAAGATGAAAACTGCATTAAGGATGAGAGAACAGACAGAATCCCTGTCCTCTCCTCCTGAGCAGATTTCTCCTTGATATATGGCTCCCAAAGTATAAAGTGCAAGAAGTTGTCCAAGTAAAAATCAGCTCAAGGTGTGTGGGATGAGAGGTAAAAGAGTCTCAGGCACAGATACTGCTGGAGATTTGGCAAGGTCTCATATCAAGCAGAGTGAAAATTTCAGACATCAGCAGTTTGGTCTAAACCCACTGTTTTGCATGTGGGTTTTACAAACCCAAGCTTGTACAGCAGATGTCACAAAACGTCCCCAGACATATGTAAGAGACAATTCACAGGCAGCTCCCGCCTTCCTAAACGTTTTAGGGATTTAATCCATAATCCAAGAGCTTGATCTCAGGCATGTAAATGTTTGAATTAAATGCTTGATTTGGACCTGGCTCCTCATCCTGTCTTATTTCTGCTTGGGTTTGTTGGGAATACAAACCTTCAGAGTGTGGATGTGTCATCTAGTTTGTTTCTGCTGACTTTGGCATGTGAACATATCCTGCTCATAAAGACGACGGGGCTGATCCCTGCTGTGGCCTGCTGGATGTATCTCATAAGGGGCTACCTCCTGTTGAAGTAAATTGTTTTTATTCCTCAAACAGAAGCCAGGAGATTTCTACAATTAATGACCCACAATATTGGAATGCCTGAAATCACAAAGAAAACAGGTTGTCAGAGAACTACACATAGGGTCTGGGGAGTGGTGGCCTTCTCTAGTTATGCAGGACCCAGAAATTTGTACTGCAGGTAGGTTCATACTAACTGACAGAGACAAAATCTGCCAGAATCCACAAAAGGAAAATAAAATAAAATAAAATAAAATAAAATAAAATAAAATAAAATAAAATAAAATAAAATAAAATAAAATAAAATAAAATAAAACAAAATAAATAAGAAAACAAAACAAAACATCTGCTATTTTGTATGCATGGACCTGCTGCAATGTGCTGGATCTGCATAGGTGCCTTGCAGAATGATGTGCCCACTGGTAACTGGAGAAATGTTCTTTTGGCTATGGTAAATGACGTCCAAGCAGTCCTGCACAAACCCTGTGTACCCAGAAAGAGAAAATGCCATATTGAATACATTTATTAGTTTCATTTCTGCCTGTACTGTTACTGTTTTATCCCAACCATGTAGTTATTTCACATACTAACAGGGATCAGGTCACTTCAACCAAGGATATGTGGAGAAGTGGGAAA
Source organism: Haemorhous mexicanus (assembly GCF_027477595.1). Lineage (NCBI taxonomy): Eukaryota > Metazoa > Chordata > Aves > Passeriformes > Fringillidae > Haemorhous > Haemorhous mexicanus. The sequence continues at coordinate 15,088,849 of NC_082341.1, read as the reverse complement.
AGACTGAAGCTCCAGCCTGGTTAGGCACTGCTGATTCTCAAAATACTCATATTCACAGAGAGAACCTGCATGATCTTCTCCAGGAGTTCCCATGTGCTATTACCCAGCTGTTGAATGCTCCCCAAAACCCATGGAGGTGTGTGGAGGAGGAGCAGCTACACATAAAACCTACACAAGAAAGGCACAGAAAGTGGAGAAAACTGTTCTGCTGTAGTGTGACTTTGGGAGTCTGAAAGAGTGCTAGTGTAGCTACTGTAGCACATATCTACACCACAGCTCACTGTCCATTAAAAGCAAAATAACCACCCATCAAATCCACAGAGCAATGTATTCACATGTTCTCCTCTTTTAATTTTTTTTGCTGGATACAAAATGTACTTGGCTCCCAAGGGTAATGGCTTGGGGAAGAGGCAGAGGCTTAAACCCATGTACACGAAAGCCTGTTCATCACTCTGCTGTGTGGTGGCCTCATTACCCATTAGAGGAGCTTAAAGAAAGTCTGAATGAGTACAAAGGATCCAGATGAAATTTTACTTACCACATATTTAAATATTTATTTCTATAGCAACATGATTCACTTTTCATTCTTTGTAAAATTCCCCATGATGAACTCCGATCCACTACATGTTCCAAAAGCTGTTGCATCCTCTTTTTAATGAGTATCAGATTCATCCTTGTCATTTGGACCAGCTTATCAAGTTCAGGCTTCTGCAGCCCAACTCTTAGAAATATGTCTTACATTCATATGAAAATTACACTGCAATCAAATCCGCCAAAGGAACTGGGCCCAGTGGCCTGGTGCTATGTTTGGAACATGTGCTATTCAACCAAAAGCAGCCAAACAGAACCCTAATGGGATTTGTTTGATGTTTAGTGGGAAGGTATCTGCCAGACTCACCTGTTTCAATGTGTGCCCATACATTAAATGGCCCCATCATTTCCTAACCTGCCAGATCCCACCTCCTCTTTGTCCTCTTCTTTGATTTCTTTGGAGCGAAGGCGTCAGTCCTATGGACTGCAGTCCTGGAAGCACACAAACATCTGAAAACAAATAAGCCTTTCCTATCTGCCATTTTGCATCTAAATTCCCCTTCTGCATGAAGACCCACTGTGAGTACAGACATATGTTTTTAAAGAGACACAGTTTTGTCTTGCTGATCACAACGTAATTAGAAAGCTATTTGGCACGTAGAGGAACTTCTGTACTAATTTGGCACTACCCCATCCTCCTACTGGCAGCATTGGTTTTGCTCCCTGTTGGCGACTCTCCTAGATGTCTTACAGCTCCTGGAAACATCAGCCATGCCTATTCAGGGAATAAGCTGGCAGGATGCTGACACCTTGTGCAGTACATCCAGCAGCAGTGTGGCTGTGTGATGTTGGCTCATTATCAGGCTCCACCACTGGATCTTCTGAAGGGGTATGGCATTATAGAGGCAGGTGTATGGTTTGTATTATGAAAGCCAGCATGACATTTCCCATTAACTCAGCTTCAATTACAAGGTTTTATTTGAGTTATGCTTCAAAGTGGGGTCCTATGTCAATTCCTCATTAGTTTTTTTTTCCTGAAGAACTCAAAGGAGAAAGCAAGTGTTTCCCCCTTTGGTCTCACTTGCTTTAATAGGAAAGGACACATCCATCTGCTGAGTTATGACGCTTCAGGTTTCAGAGGTTTCAGATATCCTTGTTGATGATCCATGGGAATATGGGTCTCCCTAATCTCGTGCACTGTCTCCACCATTCTCGTCACTTTCATCAGTAATGAGAAAACACATACTGCTAGTTCCTGTGTGGCAATTCTGGAAGAAAAGAGCTCATAACCTTTACAAAAGATTTTTTTAATCGTGATTACTTATGCCAATGACTACTTTCTTCTTGCTGTTTGGATATTTTAGCTGTCCCACTAAATCAGGACTCCAGGCCCACCAAGCAAATGCACAGGAAAAACATTAAATCCAGTGTGGTGAAGCCTTTGCCTTACCTACTACAGGACTGAGCCGTCCTCCTTGGTGCTATTATCTTCATTCTCAACAGTCCTTTGAAATCCAGCCTCCCTTGTGGTTTCCAGGGTTATTTGAGCTTCTTTCAGAGGCTTTTCACTGCCTTTTTCAGAGTACCTTAGAAGAGGAAAATGTAAAGCTGCTTTCTCTTTCCTAGCCCTTCCCTGTTCCCTCAGTCTCTCCTTGGTGTCAGTGGCTGCTGGTGCCTCCTCGTGCCTATTGGAACACTCCATGCAGGTCTCATCAGCTCCAGAAGCCATTCTCAGTATTGCTGACACCTGCCACTCACATATCATGACTTTTCAAAAAAAGTGCAAATTTTGTTGGCTTTGTCTTCTTTTTGCTTTTTTGAAACTTTGGGAGTCAGAGTTTCAATTTTGTTTATACAGTATGAAAAAATTCACTCCCTTCTTTCAATGAAAACTTTGATTTTCACACAGTATTACTGCCAGTGAGAAAGGACGCAGCAAACAACTCTGGGATGAGGTTCATGATAAATGAGGAGGGTCATAGAGCACAGAATACCTGCTACTGCCCCTCTGGCTTCAATCCACTGTGCCAGGCCAGGGACAACATTTTGGTTCTTAGCATCATCTGCAGCAGCTGTAACTAGCGCAGTGCAAACATTGCTCTTATAAACGGCTGGTGCTTTTCTGATCCTGCAGAATACATTCAAAACTTTCTTCAGTGGATACTACAGGTTTACTCTACCTTACTTGTTCATGGTTCTCTTTGTCAGCTTCAAAAGTGTCATCTTGTAAATGCAAGCTTCCCCTTTTCCTTGTTTTCAGGGACAGGCAGAGCAAGAGCATCTGACTGGTAAAGATGTTGATCCCCTATGCTCATGAAAATGTGGGAGGAATTAGGTCCTTCCTGCAGATTTGACTGCATTCTCCAGAAACTAAGCTTTCATTTAAAAACCTAATGAAGTGTTTAGCCTTTCTGGTAGCAAAGATAACCATGCTTCAGTTTGCATTTTGCGGGGGTTATCTTGTGTCAAAGCCAGAGAAACTGCAACTGAACCAGAGTTAGGAGCTTCCTGTCTTTCTCTTAAATGGGAACTAGGTGTAAAGCAATGTGTCAGAGATGTTGGTGCACTGCAGACCTGGAGAGAGAAAAACTCTGCTGAAGAGAGGCTGTCTGAGGGGTTGATCCAAGTCTGGATGGGGGGGTCCCGTGGGATTCTGCCATCTCCTGCCTCCTCTCCGCTCTTTCTTGCTCACTGTCACTGCTCTCCTGCAGTTTCTTTCCCCAGCTCTTCCTTCCATGATTCCTTCATGAGTCCTGACTAGCACTGTTCCAGTTTTCCACGAGGGTTTATGCACCCAGGACACAGGTATGACAATAATTAACAATATGAGAGGCAAGATGGGCCATGATCCTTGTTGGAAACTGACAGAGGGGCAAGTTTTGGCAGAAGTACTTGGAAATATCCTGAAAAGGAGGAGCAAGGCCAATGCTGATGAGGAGTCTGTGTGCTCAAACACCCCTAATGTCAACCCAAACCTTCCCATTCCCTCAGCTTTTGGTACACTGCCAGAAGGACTGGCTGGCTCCTAGGCACAAGTGACCAACTTCATCATCCCCAGCCCTTCTTCTCACTTGGGAGCCATGAATTATTCACAGGTTGTTTTAGCAGGTTCAGATTGCACATGTGGCATCTGAAGCTGCACACAGTAATGAGGCTGATGAGCCACCCCTGTGAGTGCACAAGTGGCTACACCTGCAGCCACGTCTGCACACCAGGGTAGGTACATTCTCATTCTCTCCTTAATGCATCCCCTCCCTGCTGCATCTCAGGCACTTTTTTTTTTTTTTTGCTTCTGCTGCTTAGTATCTTCACTGAGCTGTTCACAATAATGCTCAGGTCTTCTCTCCAGAGATTACAGTTAATTCAGAAGCCATCAGTGTGTCAGAGTAGTTTAAATTATTTCTTTCAAATGCATTACCTTTTAGTTCAAGTTCATCTGCCATCATGTTAGGACAACCACTGGTGGTATTAGAGTTGTCTGGTGTTTCAAACAATCCTTTGCAGCTTTTCCTTTCTGATCAAGCTTTTATCAGCTGCATATTTTGACATTTCATTGTGCATCAAATTCTTAGTGTTATTAGGAAATGCAGTACTTAGCAAATCCACTGAAACTGTGATCATAGCCTTAAGACATCTGTCTTAAGACATAAAAAAATCTATAAAAAACTAATGGGTGCATTCCTTATCTCAAAGTCCGTATTTGTCTGCTGTCTGTTGTAAACAGATCCTCATAGAAATGAAGGAAATCAGTGTCATGTGTGTACAATATAGTCACCTGCACATGGACAGATAAAAACAGTCCTTATAGACATCCTTAGGGCGCTTCACTCTGAATATTTTTCAGCCCCAGGCTTTAGACACTTATTTCCACTGCCAGCTTGTCTCTTCAGCAGTTGTTAATCCAGGACAAGATTTTGCCTCACCTTTTTGTTACCAGACTTCTTTCATATTCTCACAGGCAGAATCCTATCAGAAGCTTTTCAACACTCTAAATAAATTATATCCCTCATCTTGCTTTAGTGTACTATTTTTTTTTTTAACTTGGAGAATTCTATGAGTTTAGGAGAAGAATAATTTTTTCTATGTATGTCATGCTAGTATGTTCTTAGCAAATTATATTCTTTTGCTTTATTAGTCAAATTATTGTCTCAATTTTCCACACACTGAAGTATTTGATTCAAAAATTATCCCTAGCTCCATTTTTAAATGTGGGCTCCATATTGAGCACTTCTGCTTGTGTTGGTGCCTCAGTTTCTGCTTTATGTGAGGGAAAATTGTCCAAGCTTTTAATCACAAGCTACCTTCAGATATTACAGTAACCTCAGCAGCTCTTGGAATTGACTGCAGCAGAGAAAGCAGCATACCTTGAAATGAGAGCTTTCCACTTTTTTTTTTTTTAAAGATTGTTTTCAGATAACTATCTTACTACAAATCTCCTCCAGAGTTTTAACAAATCTTGTTATAAGAATTCACTGGGTGTTATGCATAAACTGCTGTGACACAGTCATTTCCATGAATGACTTTATTGGGAATATTACTGCAAACTGAGGAAAACAAAAGCTCTGTGGGAACTTAAACTCTACCAGCTAGACTACTGTACTTAGCTATGAGGACTATTATTAACCCAGTTACAGAAACATTTACTTGAATAATGAATGAGCTATTACTGAATGCTGTAGGCTGTGAAATTTAAAAAGAAAAGCTCAAAGTGTTCACACAGAACAGTGGAGGACAAACAAGGAAAAAGGAAGAATTTTGTCAAATATTTAATTTTTCTTTTAGGTTAGTTTTGGAAAGGTATTGATTGACATCTGAGGATAGTGATCTTCCTCCCAAAGACTAAGATGAAAATGATTCCATATGTGAAACTGCACCTTTGAGACTGTAAAAGGTAAATTAGCCCTCAGACACAAAACTCCTTATTTTTTCTTCCCTGCAGAAATAGACCCTCTTCTCCCTCCCTCACTTAATCCACACAGCTCAAGGCAATTTTTTATCAAGCTGCCTGGAACACCACAGTTGGGCAGTGCCAAGGCACTTGCTGGGCAGACCTGACCCCCACCAGGCTTGAGCTCTGGCTTCCTAGAAGGGTGCCCCGCTGCACCACAGCATCCCAGGTGGCTCCAGAAAATGGCACAGAGGACACAGAGTCCCCACACTGGCTCTCAGTGTGAGGTGGCACCACTGTCCCTCTGGTCACACACCTCTCTGAGGCCTCAGCCCATTGGAGCTGCCATGCACGAAGCTGAGTCCCCTGTGTGCCACAGGGACTGGACATTTCTGCAGGGTCTGGTCCTTTCACAAGGGAAAAGAATTCACAGCTGGCTCTTCCAAGGCCCAGATAAAGGACAAAGTGAGTAGAAGATGAAGGAAGATTAAATGACACTTCCCCTTCTGGCTCCTTCCTTGCTTCCTTCTCCCTACCTTCTTGCCAAAAAAAAAAAAAAAAAAAAAAAAAAGAAATGAAGTGAAGCGAAACTATTTGAAACTATTTGAGTGCCTTCAGCTGAACTCAGAAATAGTTTCAGGACTTTCAAAACCACATTTCCGTGTAAATTTACTCTTCCTCCAAGAATTTCACCAGCTTTTCCCTCACTTCTGGTTTTATTTTCTGACTGGTTATGGTGTGTTGAGAGGCCAGCAATGAGTCCATTGTTAACACTGCTCAGCCTTCTGTTTATTTGAAATTACTTTCTTCCTCTGTAGGGCTGCCCTTGAACTGGCTTAAGATGTTTCAACCTCCTTGCAATCCCATTTGCACCCTGCCTGCCTTTACTTTTTTGACATGTCTCCAATCATGTTATTGATACACTTTTTAATTACCTGTTTTTCTAGAATAGTATTTTGATTTAACACAACTGTTAAAATTTTCCCAGGTGAAAATTAACCATTTACTGTTATTTGTTATTTTTTACTAGGCTGAATTCACACATGCTAGTTTTGTGCTGATCAGCTAGGAAAAAACTTTTCCAAACTTTAGGGGCATATGTTACTTATCCTTTCCCTGTCCACATGATAATAAAAATCCTGTGTATTTCCTCATAAATTCACTGAATCCCTTGAAGGCAAACTGTTGGCAAAACACTGAGAAAAAACTTCTATTTTTTTCAATCTTTAAAAATTATTATTTCTACAGCTACTTTTGCTGCAAACATTTCATCTTTACAATCATTTAATATTTCTTGTATTTTTTTATATGACGCTGTTTATATTTCTTTTTGTGAATGCATGGAGGAGGAATTTTCTGGAAGATACCTGGATGGCTCCAACCACCTGTTCAGTCTTTCTGCTTGGCCATCTGGCAGAAAGAGCTGCAGGGACCCAGCCTCAGCCCGTGTGTTCAGACTCAGGCAAACAGGGTGCTGCTCTTCTCACAGTGGGAACCACCCTGCCATGTCCTAGGGCCAGCTTCAGCTTCATACTTACCCTCTCAGAGCTCACTCCTGTGATGAAGCTGAGATGGGGATTCACCAACAGGAGATCAGATGAGATGTGCATGGAGAGCTGAGGAGCTGCACTGCACATCACTGGGAGCCACCTCATCACTTTGAAACCTCTGTTGGCTTTAATAGACATTTTTATTGGCTCTTCCTCCCAAGGTTTTTTTTTCCTCCTGTCTCCATTCATCTTGCCACCCATGAAAGAGTCCAGAGTTTGTACAGAGACACAAAAGCCATTTGAGTAAGACTAGATTAATTTCTACATTGCAGTCATTCCAAGAAACAACACACCTAATGCTATGTCTGAGAGTAAAGCATATTTGGACTGGTTTCATACTTTAATGAAAAGTATATTCCACTGAGTATCAACACCAAACCACATTACCTAGAGATATGTTAATAATAGTTTTGTCACTTACTGGAAGATTAAGATTTCTCAATTCTCACAGAAGCACAGCACTCTACATAAATTCCTCTTAAACCTCAACAGCAGTACTACAGAACTGATAATTTATTTATTTTTAAAATGTCAGCAGGGTATGACCACTGAGATGAAACATCTCATTTTCAAGAACATCTTCAGGGATGATGGCAAATTACAGGCACTCACGGCGACGCACGCGGCACTAAAGAATACAGGGTATGATCAAATATGACAGGTAGAGAACTGCTGGGTTTTTTTTATAAGCAGAACAATAAATTTGCCAAAAAGATAGATAAATTGTGATAGAATGTAATATTCTGTACTACAGTGTTCTAGTTCAATGGCTTTGAATAACTGAATAAGGAATTTTGTTTAATTTTTATTGCAGAAATTTAAACCCTCTCATCCTCACAACTCTCAGGCTGTGTTATCAAACATAGTTATCAAACATAGTCTGGTATTGCTCTAGACAGAGAAAACATAACCTAATAAACAGTAAAACAGTTTTATACAGCTAGATTTTTTTCATTTCTCCCTCCCTCCCTCCCTGAAAAACTATAATAGAATTTCTTGCTGCTATTTTATATAAGATACTGCTGTGGGGTTTATATTTTCTTTCTTATGTAAAGTTTTTTTTTTTTTTTCAAGAATTTTGTCATCTGTTCATCTTTGTAATTTTTTTTTTTTTAAATCTCAGACTTTCCACTGTGTCACAAAAATTATCTGGTGATCAAAACACCAGTGATACACATGAAGTTTCATTTTCTGAAATAAAACCACAGATGGCTTCATAAAAAAATCCACTTTCCATCAGAACAGCAGTGGCCTGGAAATTGCCCTATAAGTAAATATGCATCCAAAGATCACAGAAGATACAGAAATATTTTATGGGCTCAGTGTCAGATTTTCCTGCTTAAGTATATCATGCTGTACTTTTTAATTCCTTTTTGCAATACTGTTTCTGTCAAAAGATGCCTTAAAATAATCATAAGAAAGAAGTTCTCAGTGCTGCACAACTCCCAGATACAGACTCTATCACATGTTTTAGAGGCTTTAGGGTCAGACACTCCCCAGGGTTAGGTCAGGATGGCCCTGCTGACCGCAGTGACAGCTCATTTCAGGTGGGGTTTCAGCTTTCATGATTTCCATGAAGTCTCTGTAGTGTGCAGTGGGTTACAGATTTAAATGCTTGTAGTTTTGTTGATTACACAAAGGTTTCCAAAGAACCTGATGTTGAAACAAAGTGTGTTTCTCTACAGAACAGATGTTTCTCCGTGTTTAGACACCACAGTAACCACTGCATGGGAAAAAAACCTTTATCTTTCTGAAGTCTTACTTGCCTGAGAGTCTCTAAGCCTCATGCTCGGGGCCCGGGCATAGTGTCACTGACATGTTTTATGGAAAAAACTTTTCTTTAAGATTTTTTCTTCTCGAGTTGTTGAGAGGCTTCAGGAACAAACTGTAAACAATTCCTATCTGCTGCTGTGGAATGCACCAGGTGGATCTGTGATTGGTCTCATCTGGTTGTTTCTAATTAATAGCAAATCACAGTCCAACTGTCCGGACTGTCTCAGTCAGAGACAAACCTTTTTTATTCATTCCTTTTCTATTCTTAGCTAAGCCTTCTGATGAAATCCTTTCTTCTATTCTTTTAGTATAGTTTTTAACATAATATATATAATAAAATAATAAACCAAGCCTTCTGAACATGGAGTCAACTTACTCGTCTCATGCTAAGACCCCTGTGAACACCATCACAGGCATAGCCTGCCCTGCTTCCAGCACCTGCATTTTCCCTGAGCTCACACAGGGGTATCCTTTCTGTGGGTGTGCAGCACCCGGGCACACGAGCTGGGACCAGCAGCACAGGACCAGGGCTCACGGGTCAGCCCTCCCTGCACAGCACAGCACCTGAGAACACACACAAAGCTGTGCCAGCACCCTCAGACACAGCCAGCCATTCTTCAGAAGCTCCTGACTGCTCAGGTGTCTCTCCTTCAATGGGAACCTGTTTTTGTTTCTGATGTGGCCAGGGCTGCCCTGGCAGGTGCTGCTGCAGAGTGCCCGGTGCCAGCGGGCCCCAGCCCGGCCCCACTGCAGAGCTCAGTCGCCTCTGCCTCCTCTGTTTGCCACCCAGGCAGACCAAACCTCCTGGACTGTAGTCATCCCAGCACTCAGCTGTGGCATAAATGACTCAAATGCTGGAACAGAAACCCAGGAAAGGATAGGATTCACCACTCTACTGGGATATTTCATGCTGTTTTACTGGGGGAAATGTTTCTTCCATGTTTCCCAGGTCTCCCTTCAGTAGGGGAGTTTTGTAGTACTAAAAACTGCTTCTTTATCACCTCCACTCCCAATCCCAAAAAAGGAACAATGATTACTTCAGAATGTATTTATTATCCCTCCAGTGTTCTGCCTCTGCCATAGGTCTTGGGACATTCAGAGTAGCAGTAAGAAAGTCTCAGATTATTTTTACATCATTACCAATGGAACCAGTCCATTATTTTCCTCTTCATCCTGTGCTACATGGGTTGCACCTTGGCCATTTATGAGCTTTGGCTTGCAACCTCTGGAGTGCTGGTTCAGCATGAACTCCTGCTGTTTTCCCTGTTGGGAAGCTTGAGATGATCATCTGCAATAGTCCTCACAGACATTGTAGGTTAAAAACCTGTTTCATGAGTATTTTGTGTCTCATGCCCATCCCATAGCAAGGTGAACCTTGTTCCCAGTTCTCCTTTCTGTCATGCCTACACAGAGCACTGATGGCTGAGGAAGCCTTTGGCTTGAACCTTCATTTCAAAGCAGAGGACTGACTGGGATAGTGTGTGTGCACCTGGGAACACAGCAGGATCACAGTATGGGCTGTTTCCTCCAGCAGCCACCTGCAGCAATTGCCTCCTTCTCCAGCCATAGCCCACAATCCTCCATCTGCAGCTTGAAACCTCAGCAGAGAAATCTGGGTGCTCAGCAGAGCTGAGACACACACCAATATCTGCTCCAGCTGCATCCCAAGACATCCAGAAGTCCAGTGAGCTGGGGCTTAAGGCTGAGTCCTGAACATGCAGGTGATGAAAATACATTCAGGACAAACGTGTCAAAAGTTGGATCAGAAATCTATATCCCAAATAAGATAAAATGCAAGAAGACAGATTTCTACTCCAGACTAGGCTAGACAGAGAGACATAAGAAAGAGAATAAATCTGTACAAAAATTGGAAAGAGGACCAATATGAAAAAAAGAGAGGAGCAGAGGTATTCTTAGTACTGCCAAAGGAAAACTGAAAATAATCTTGCAAAGTTTGAGGCAAAAGAGCAAGAGCTCTTCAGCAGTGTAAAACATAAGGAAATAGAAGTGACACACTATGGATCCAGGCTTTGCCTCAGTTTCCCACAGGGGTGACGAGTTTAATCACGAGAGGAAAAGACAGATGATGGTAAAAAGAGCTGGAAATCACGGTGGAAACAAAACTCAAGGAGTTGAATGCACTTGGTTCAGAGAAAGGGTATGATCTCATCCCTGAGTTCTGAAAAATACTGGCACAAAAAATGGCAAGACGGTGCTTCAGAAGGAAAACAAAGTACTCAGATTAATTCTAGACTCATTAGTCTGTCTCAGCAGTGTTCATGGTTTAAAACAGATTCTGAAGAAAATCATAATTAAAGAAAACTGATAAAACGCAACAGGAGTGATTTTAAGGTAGCTTCTGCCAGACTGCCTTGGATAAAACATTAAATTTATCTAATAAAGAAAATATTCCATACAAAGTCTCTGGGCTTTGGTGGGATATTTTACTATAGGTCACATGGAAATCCTTTCTTTAAACTGGAAAAGCTGGGATCAGTTGGGAAAGTGAAAGGTGAGTAAGAAGCTGGCTTAGAGATAGGAGTGTGGAGGGAAAGGAGACAATGAGTAATCCTGCAAGAAATATGGAGCTGGAGGGAGGTTACTAGGAGAGACTCCAAAGTCTTAATATTTTGATAATGACCTTGTCAAAGCCATTAGAACTGTGCAGATGAATTAGCTGGTGACCTAATGTTAAGGAACATCATGAATGCAGAGGAATAGCAGAATACCATACAAAAGAAGAATTATATGGCCCTCGAGGCTCAAGTAAAGGGAAGGGATGAAATCCTACAGTACCAAAAATGAGGTCATGCTCTTGGGAACAAAAGATCTTCATGCAGAACCAGTCCTAGCTCCCAGCTGTGGAATTTGCTCAGTCACGCCAGCATAGTGCTGTCTCTCATTCATTGGAGTGATAAGGAGTCTCCAAAACATCTTTAAATTATGGAACAATATTGTATGGACAGAGCAAGAGGGGGTGACATTTTACACTCTGCTCCACCGTGAATGGGTGTCCCACCAGCACCATCTTCATAAAATCCTCCTGTGAATGACAGCCTGACACAGAGGTGTGTGTGGGACAACCACTGGAGCTCCCTGTGCTGGCCACTGGCTCCTGACCCCTGAGGCAGGGCAGCCTGTCCCATTCTCTGGCTGGGCACCAGGCAGCCTCGGGCACAGGGGACTCGAGGGTGTCCAGGCTGCAAGGTCTGTCTCATCATGAGTTTCTCGACAGTCCTGATCAGGAACAGGGGGTTTGGAGCAGGTTCAGAAACAGCAGATGGTCAGCCTCAAGGGACTGGTTTTGGAGGAGAGCACTCCCAAATCCCTCAGTAAGAAATAGCAGGAGCTATTTTTTTCCCCTAATGTGGACATGGCAACCTCCATTGCCTGGCACCTTTTTTTGGTCAGTTTTCATATGCCATGGAGGGCATGGGCACAGATGACTTTTGCAGAGCAGTTTCTCTAGAGGCTCTGTGAAGCCTCAAGGAGAAACACTAGCCAAAGAAATAAAGCAGAAGCCAACTCTAAATTTGTTCCCTTGCCATATTTCTCTGCCACCACAGACGTGAGTGCTTGAATTCAGGCCTAAGCATACATGCTTGCAAATTCACAAATGCATTTCCCTGAGCTAGAGGTACTTTGAATACACTGAATGGAGGCAGTTTGGATTAACTTGGCTATAGATCCAGCACACACACAGAATTTGGGTGTTCTCACACAATAGAGGAAGAGGAGCCTTCTTTTAGCTTGCTGAATAACTACTGAATAGTATTTTCAATGATCTTTACAGAGTGTCTGTAATTACTAAATCTGACTCTATAAGCAGTGGATAAAGATCTCTGAAGGTTTGAAATGGTAAATATTCTAAATATCAAGTTCTAGAAAGGTGTGTAGATGGCCAGTTCTGCATGTGAATAAGCTATTAAGGTATTTATAAAAAGCCAGAAAATAACCTACCCAAAAATCTCTCAGATCAGACAAATAAATTTAGTGGCTATTTTTCAGCTTTGAAGGAAAGACCTTCATAGGTCTATCTAATTTCCACATGTTAAGACCTTAAAATTACAGTCAAATATGACTTTGGAGTCAATACTGCTGCAATATAAGGACTTTTCTATAAAAAATGCACAAAAAGTTTGTCTGAAAAACAGGATGACATGGTATCAGCAAGGAGCTTGGTAAAGATCCCAAACACATCTATAATACATGGGCTGAAATCATGGTTTAAATTTATTGTTCAATTACAGCTTCAGGCTCTTGGAGTTCACTGCTGCCAAGAAATATATATGACATTAAATTATGGAATATTTTCTTAAATATTTTAATACATTTGAGTACTTGTAACATTTTATTTAAGCATATTATTCAGAGAACAGAAAACATTGCTCTTTCCTAATTAAAGGTGTGAGTCAGCAAGACCAATGAAATGCTTACTCCAGTGTTGGAGAAAACTCTGAAGAGGGAGAAAAATCCTATTAAAAAGTCCCCTATTATCCTGGAGGTGCCTGCCTGAGTGACATCTCAATGTATTTTTGCTGAGTTAAGCCTTACAAGGCCCATCCACTTATGGCACAAGATTTCATTTCACCATTAATTTATTTGATTTGTCAAGAGATTAATAGGCATGTGAGATGTTAGTTAAAATTTCAGAGCACCTTGTGAGGCTCTATCAGATAGAGGAAGGCTATTATTAGCAGGAGTGTAGATGCTATCTGAAGGGTGGAGGGTCACAAAATGTGAGGTGGGACGGGTCACCTTAGGTGGGAAGGGCAGAGCAGACACTGGGCAGGGCCTTCCCACTGCTCTGGCCATGATCCCAGCAGTAAACTATCAAGATGGAGCCAGATAAGAGATGGTACCCTAACTTCCAAAGAGGGTTCTGTCAGGGTTTGAGGTGTTTTGCTTCTTGTGACACCTGCAAGACACACTCAGCCTTGTAGCTCTGTAGAAGTATGAGGGTCAGCAGACTGGAAGTTTGATCTCTCACTTCTGGGGTTGGACCCACACCTGAAGAGATCAGCAGCTGGAGGCTTGGCCAGCTACCTCTGGACAAGGCAGGTCTGCTCCTTGGTGCACTCATGATCTGTCATCCAGAGCACTGGGATCCAGTTTTCTGTCACCTTTTTTGTTCTTTGGAAACCACAGCAGACAAAGAATGCATCCAGGCCTCACCCCTGCATGCTTTCAACAGGCTCTGCAGCTAAATGTGAGAGGGAGGGAGAGCCCTTGGTCCTGTAGCTCTGTGGAGCAGCAAAGGCATTGCAGAGGATTGCAAAAAGATTTTCACCTTTACTCTAGCTCTTCTAATTCCTGAATGGATCAATCATAAAAGAAGCTTTCGTGGCTTTCCAAATGGTTTCAAATGATTTGTGAGTATCCAACTTTCTCCACTGCATTCAAGAACCATTAAAGAAGCTGTCTCTGATCTGAGATTTGTTAAGTAGGAATGCAGTATTTAAACTGGGATTACCCTCTCAGCTGCAAATTTTTAATAAAATTTCTAAATGACAACATTACTGTCATTAGTAATGAAGGAGATACAATTACTGCTAAGTGAACATTCGATACATATTAATAGCATCTCATTCAAACATGCAAGAAAATTGCATTAGTTCCAGAATGTATCCTGCAGGGAACTATCTCTCACTGCCATGAGGCCAGATTCCCATTTTCTTCAAACCCATACAGTTAAAAGAATAATTCTGATAACTTCTGATAGGTTTGAGAAAAAAATATTTTCAACAGCCTTTCACAAATCAAGGGTCTGTTCCCTTGTGAGTGGGGGGAAAATCCACTAAGGAGTTTGGCCACTGTAATGCTCTTCTGCTCCACAGCCTCCCTGATGCTCCCTGTCTCACTGTGTTTGTGAACTGGGAATACTTCAAAACAGGAGATGAGGGTCAGAAACCCTTCAGGCAATGACAGCATCTGAAATGAGATTTCTCATTCCTGGAAGGTCCTACCACCACTAAAAACCTGGTAAAACCAGCTGTCAAGGGGCAACATGGCCACCTGGTTCTCAAGCACTGCACAGGTGGGTGCTGAGGCTCTGGAGGAGGCTCCCACCTCTGGGCCATGCCTAGGCAGACTGGTGGCATGGAACTCTGAGCCAGCTCTAATGGCATCTCTGCTCTTTCCTTTTGCCTTGGCTTAAGTATGTCCCTCAGAAGCCAAGAACTAACCCTTACATGCTCTCTCTAGGCTGCAAACAGGCTGGATTTAACTCCTGCATCCTGTTCCTAGTCCCAATCATCTTATTTTAAAGTATTGCCTAATTTGAATCAACTAAAATGGCTTTTTTTGGATGGCACCATAATGCACCACTGAGCCCCACAGCCTTTCACATCCACCAGTGTCTCATCTGTGTTGTAAGAACTGAACTCAGCTCCTCTACCTGCTCTCACAGATTATTCAAACCAGAGCTATGCTCCTTAGTTGCAGTTACCTGTCCCTGTTAGTGCAGTAAGTGCCTGCTTGGTGTTCGAGATCATCAGCCCCTGTGCACGAGCATGCACATCCTCTTGGCTTCGGGTAATAGACACTGTGAGGGTCACAAACACAGATGGTGATGCTCTTCTCCACTGCCATCCTTCCAGGAGACTTTCTGAAGTGAAGCATTGCTACTGTGCAGATCTCCTGGAACCAGCTGTCTGCTGAAGTTTGCTGTGTCTTCAAATATTTAATGAAATCCTTATAGAAGCTGTGGCAAAAATTAAAGCTGAGAGAAGAGTCTGGTAGGATTTGAAAAGCCCAATTCAGTGAGAGCCATGAGAGTCTCCTGAAGCAAAGCTCTCTGAAGTGGTACAGTCATTGCTCTGGATGAACATATGTTTGCCTTGTCCCTGTAGGAGTGAGCACATTCCCCACCAACACACAGTCTCGTTGTTCTAAAGAGGGATTTTCTGAACATCAGCAGCTTGTCCAAATGCTAATCCTGAAACTATGGAAGCAATTCTCTAAAGACTATTATTTTTCCAATACATATTAGAGTGTTATTCTGAACACTGCTTTTCTTTTCATTTATCCACAAAAAATGCAAGAGATTTTCCTATTTAGGGTGTTGAGTCTGCACCTTTGAATTTAGCAGGAATGTTAGCATTGAAATAATATAAATCCAGATTTTTTTTTTTAACCTGGTACATAAAATAGGACTTTTCCAACAGCCAGAACTTATAAACATCATGTATTTTCCCCTTTTTAAGGGGAGTGGTATAACAGTGTTGCCAGAAAAGAAATATTCCCTGTTCTCTTTCCATTCCTCTCTTATACACATGCATTTATAGCAAATGTCAAGAAAATTACAACATAAATTACCATAACTGAGAGTTTAGAAACTGCCCAGAACTATAAAAGTGTTGGACTGAAAACAGTCAGAAGGAACTTCTGACTTGCTGAGTGCTGACCATGAGTGCTACAGTGGAAGAATGGAGCATGGAGCTTGCAGAAAGAGACTGGCAGTCTCTCCAGGGAACTCTCACTCTGGGACTGAAAACATCCCAGATAAAACATATCCTCAAAGCCATTTGGACTGAAACATAGATCTCCTCCTCCTGGTACCAGATTTGTGAATTTCTATACATTGAGAGCAGCAGTGTTAGTGCTACCAGCCATCACACTTAGCCCTTCCCCTTCTAGACAATTCCATTGGTATAATGCCATATTTTCTATCTGAAGATCAGTTTTATCTCACAGTTAAAGCCTCCAGTGTAATGTTTGCAGAGGTCTGACAACCCAGGATCTACCTGGAATGTGTGACTGCAGGCAGAAGAGCCAATGGTAAATGCTGTGGGTAAGCAGGAGGATCCAGACATCAAGGCCCTCACTGTGAGCATGACAGCATTGCAACCTTCATGCATTGGTTCTCACCACATCCTGTGTCTCCTCTTTGCTCTATGTCTTGCTTCCATTACATCTCTGTTTCCATCTTCAAACACCAACATTGCATGGGCGGGGTGTGGTTTTAAACTGCCCTTGTATGCCCTTCATTTCATGCAGGGAATACCAACACATCTCTCCATTATGTATTTTCTCAAAACTTTTATCTAAGACCAACATATTTATGTTGCAGATAACAGATCTGAGTTTTTCAAAATCAGCATCAGCAGAATGTGTCAGAATAAGGCAGTGAATACCTTGGCATACCTGTATTCCTTTCCCCATATCTGCAGGAAAGGAGTGGATTCAGGACACTGTGGCTCTAAATTACAAGTGGCTTTCAGACCTTCTGTTTCACATGTAAAGCAATGACTCCCTTAATCCTGAGTATTTTCCTGTGGTCTCACAAATTATAATTATTTGGAAATTAGAGCAGCAGCATCAAATTTTTGATGGGAAATTTTTGTTCAGGATTTACTTGCTTCTAGAGGAATACATGTGTTCATGTGGTTGTTTCCCAAAGAACTCACAAAGCGGATGCTGCTTCACACCCCAAATGTTAAAAAACTAATAGTCTCTTCTAGAAGTGAATCTGCAGAGAGTAAAGTGACCCACGATGATTCACAATTTTCTGGGAATAAGCAACCCAAGACTGTGTCATCAGAATGGGAAAATACCATAAGCACAGCAGTTTTGCTAGCAGCCACCTGAGGTTAAATAACTTGCCTGAACATCATCCAGACATCCTGTCATAGATGTGAGGTCACCATGGCAAACGATAGATGATAATGTGCGAGTTCAAGGACATAGCTGAGTTTTATATGCTTTGTTTCTGGGTCAAAAATATTTCTGTCCTTTATTGATCTTGTTATTACCCCAACACAAAATAGGGAAATAGCCAATACAATGTATTTCCCAGAAGAAATGAGAAAAAAGTGAGGGGCTTTCATGTTCTTTCTTAACTGAGCAGTTCAAATACCTCTGCAGATTTTCCTTTGAATTTACTGATTTTTTCCTCTGAGCTTTTTGCAGGTGGAAATTTTCCTAGGAAAAAACAGGCTCCTAAAGAGAAGTAACCACACTGTTGCAACAGCTGAAACCTTGGAGCCCTCCACAAACATTTTCACAGGCTGAAGGAGCAGCCAGGCAATAGGCATTTTCAAATTGTTGCTATCTACCTTAAATCATCCAGAACAACCCTGTGTATTCCCAGTTCTTGGCCTGAGGTGCAGGTTTCTTGGGCCTCCTGGAACAGCTCCAAATCCTGACTGGGATGACGGTGCCAAGGCCTTAAGTGCTGCAGCCCTGCTTCTATCGCTGCGCGGAGCCAGGGAAGAAAAGCGATCTGGGTCCTGCCAAGCAGACCACAAACGACTGGCTGAGCCCATTGTTCCTTTGTTTCCCCTAAAACAGGGGTTCTCTTCTTGTCCTGGATGTGTTTTTTACTGGTGTGTGATGCTGACTTGTTCCCAAATGTGAAAGGAGCCCTGGGTGGGCTGGGAAACTGCGGGAGCCAGAGGCTTGTCTGCTGGAAGGGAAATCTCGCGCTTCCTTTCCCAGCCCTGATGGAGCTGGCGGCCATCTCCAGTAGCAGGTAGATCACCACCCTCCTGGGGGCACACCCCACATCCACAGTGTCCCAGGTTAGGCTAGTCCCAAGGTTCCAGCTGGTTAGTGACCCCAGTGCCAGCAGCAGAAAAGGCTCCCATGGGATGTACATCCCTCTTGACTCATGCCTCATCCTGCTTTGCACCACTCCTTGGAGTGCAACAATGGCTGGGCTGGAGGCAGCCAAAGAGAAGGAAAGCATCAGGGGCACTAAATCAGTGCATGTTAAAAGTTAATGCCATCAGTCAAAAGCCTCAGAGATGGAGCATTATCAATCTTTGAAAGTTATTATGCAGAAGCAAGCTGCTGAGTGCATAAATATTTTATAGATCTTAAACTATTGAACAGTTGTTGGAGCTGAGATTTAATCTCTTTCAACCTGACTTGACAAAATAACAAAAAAGGGGGTCAGAGTCAAAAAACAAGCATGAACTGATAAGATGAAACCTTGGAGTCTACCCAGAAAGTCCATTCTTCTCCCCAGTGGTAATTGTTGTAATTCACTGACTTCAATGAAATTACTTTTTACTTGCACCCAAAAAAAGCTGGAAAAAATATAGTGCAAAGCTCTTGATTAATCTTTGGAGGGTTTGCAGTGTTTGAACCTCATAATCTGTGCTGCAGGGTCATCTTCTGTGTGGTAAATATTCCTAGTGCCCTTCAACTGCAGATATAGACTTTATTTTGTCATAAAACCAAAGGAACAGACTTGGGAAACAGACACAGGAAAATATCCAGTTTTCCTGAAGGAGTGCTTTGTACTGACTGTAACTTTTGAGAAACTGTTTCTCAAAATTTACTGTGTAAATTTTGAGAAACATTGGGAAATTCCCCAGTGTGGTTTTCCAAGTGATAAGACAGAGCTTCTCCCAGCTGCACATAAAACCTCATGCATTTTCTCTCCTGCACAGACAAGGATGAACCCAATAAACTGCCAACTGGACTTTGCAGACCCTTTCCTTTTGTTTGCTTCCTGCAAACCCTTTACTTTTGTCTGTTTCCTGCATAGCATGGAAAGGACTTTGCTGATGGACTCTGGACAATTAGAATTTGCTGCCTGCCTCAGGAGCAGCTGCTGCAGCACTTCCACCTCCCACAGGTGGCCCACACCACCTGCCTGCAGGAGGATTCCTGCCCAAGGACTCATCACAACAGGAGCAGGGCCCTGGTACTCCCAGGGTACGTGGCAGGTGGAAAGTGGAGCTGCCTCCAGTGGAAAACCAGCATCCACTGCTTTCCATCAAGTGGGCACGGTTTGCCCTCCCTGGAAAAATCTCTCCTCCTTTCTGGGAAGGGAAGAACAAAGCCTGCCAGGCCCTGCCATCAGGACCTCTGACTCTTCTCTGCCATGACTGAACCCTCCACATGCTCATAGCACAGAAAACGGCCTGCCCTTAAGCACAGCCTGACAAAAGTCTTCTCTTTCTTTTTTCAATTTTGGGGTTTTTTTATTTGATTTGGTTGGCGGTTTTTTCCCCAAATCTTTGTGTGAGACACGATTGCACTTTATAAATTAGTTGCTTCACTTTATAAATTAGTTGACCTGCTCTGACCCTTGGGTAGAAAGGCAAAATTCTCTATTAATCTATTTTAAAAGAATCTCATTCAGGTTAAAGGAAGGCTGGTTTCTAGCTCCTCTTTCTACTGAATATTGCCACAGGTTTTCTAATGCGAAACACTGGAACAGATTTTTGAGGTAAAGGTTAAAAATATATTTTTTAGGAAAAGTGTCCCTTTCTGTTACTTTTAAGGCTTATCAGCCTTGGTCATACTGATGAGAGGTGCCCATGGAGCACTTGTACCAGCACTGACTGGAGAAACATTGGGCATGATTAGACTGTGTCTGTATGATAGCAGTGCAGCTTAGACCCCATTCAATTAAATTAGACTTCCCATTAAATTAAATTAGTCTCCTCTTTACTTCTTGGGCTCACCTGACACAGAGAAAATGAATTGCTGTAATTTACAAGCTGCTTTGGCTTGTACCATCTTTCAGCCACTTGACATGTAAGATGCAAACATTTAAATCCATGTAAAATAAAGTAAATTAAGGTGGATTGAAGGAAACACAGAAGTGTGCAAGATTTGGTGACTTGTGTGGGAATTTGTCCTACCAGTCTCAGTCTTGGCAAGGAGGGAAGCCTTAGTGGCTACAGCAGGATTCTCCATCCCTGCCCTCCACTGCAGACCTAATCCCATTGCCACTTCTGGGTTTCTTTGGATTCTCCAAGGAATGTGGAATGTTTTTTACGGATTCTACTTCCCTTCATCATCCTCCCTTACTCCTACCCCTGAGGAACATGGAACAACACTCCTTTTCTTACCTCCAAAGAAAAACTTGTAACATTTCAATCACTCATTAGCAATTTTTGGTGCTTGCTTCCCTCCTGTGTATCAGTGAAACTGGCTAAAAAAAGAGACTACCTCTTTCTGACTTTCTGCCTGCTCAATATAACTCTCCTTTTATGCAACAGCACAGCATATTATTAAGAAATATTTACTGCATTTAGGCAACAGTTTCCAAGAGCAGCTGATATAGAAACATTCTGTTAAACTTTAGGCTGGGTTTTATTTTTAATGTTACTTCTTCACAATGTAAATTCTGACTCTAGAAATTTTCTTCCCATGTTTAATCTGCCCCTGGGAAACACACTTGCAGCAGCTGCTCTTTTGAAGCTGGCACACCAGACCAAGCTCTGTCTTAGATAAAGACTGTTTCTCATGTCTCCATTCAGAATAGTCAACATTTAAAAGCTCAGCTAGATATCTTCCAGCTTCAGCAGTGCTGCTGAGAGTACAGTCAGCCTGTGCCTTCAGCTTGTGTACTTTCAGACTTCCAGGACTTTACAGAGCTTTAGGGGTTCAGTACTCTATCATACACCATTTGTGAATTTGCCTTCACCCAGGCAAGATAATTGCCTGGATTTTGCATTTTCTTGGATTTTTCCTCACATCCTTTTTTTTCTTCACTTTATTCTTGTCTCACAGACACCTGCTTGCTAACATCTACATGTTAGAGGGGAACATCTTATTTCCTCCATTCCACCTTGAGTGTATTCAGAAACTGTTCTACATGATGCTGAAGTTCTCAAAAGCCTCAGACTTGGGCTACAAAAAATACTACACTGCTGAAATTTACCTGTATCTGAGAATCCTGCTGAATAAAGCTGAATTAAGCTCACTATCAGTGGTGTTGGAGGGAGCTCAATCTTCTTCAGAACAAGTCCCTGTCTGTGTAGGGCACTCCTGGAAAGGTGCTACAGTTCTGCTCCAGTTAGCTGGAGGTACTGGTTACATCACAGGATCCTTTCTGTTATAAATCCTCTAAATCACTGATTTTTCATAAGAAAATATTAATAAGATACAAAAGGTACATCAGTATGCTAGCACAAGCTACAGGTGCTATGTTTCTTTGTATTGTGCTACACTCTTTCATTGTAAAAGAATAGTTTGATTTTATCCAACACAAGGTTAATTTACCTTTCCTGCACATAATGAAGGTTTCTTTTCCACATAAAGGTGGCATTCAGTAATATTGATTTCTTACAGTTAAATATACTGCCACATCAGTGTGTCATTATCAGCTTAGTGTGTCTTTATCAGTATGGGCCAACATTGTTGGTCCTAAATGCAGCAATATGAGTAAAAACAGCTTGAGTTTTCGAGGTGCAGAGTGTAAAATGCCTCTTCTGGTATTCACCTGGAGAGGAGATGTCCAGCAGAACAAGAACTAAGGAGGTTTTAAGACTCTCCAGACTGACAGCTGGGGGAGTTTCAAGACAGGTGGATGTAATAGATTACAGATGCCATGAGATGTTAGATGCTGTCTTAGGCTGTTTGCCTGGGGATCTGCAAGGTCTGCACTGCCTTGCTCATGCATGGTCCTGTAGATAACCAATAACCCTGGTACCTGCATTCACAGAGCAGAACCAGAGCCCCTCTGTGCCTCCTCTACAGAGGAAGATAACAACCACGGCTGGTGAGAGATGTCAGAGGCAGCAGAGGATGCCACAGGGATGATAAAAATGGGGGTCATGACAGCTGGACACCAAAGCCTTTGAGTGCATGGCAGGAGCTGTGAGGACACTCCTGGCTGTCCTGTGTGATGGGGTATGATCCCTATGCCCTCCCTGTCCCCAGCCCTGGACTCAGCCCAGCAGGAGTTATGCCATATAACATCGGCTCTTGTTGTGACATCAAAGAGAAATTGAAAAAAGTAAAATAGGTACACAGCCCAAAATATATTCTAGCCAGATTAAAATGGCCAGTGAAAGGTTTTGTGTTTGACCACACATATTCAGAAGTTTGAGTAATAATGTGCCAACCTCAGGCCAAGAAGTTGATAGGAGGGGAGAGGATTGCAGAGCATAAAATGAGCAATCATGCACAGGTGGACAATGCAAAGGATAAGCTCTCAGAGACTGCAAGTAATGAGAGAAAAATAGATGACCTCAGAATTAAATAATGAATTGAAGCACTGACATCTTGGAAATAAAGATCCACATAAATATGAGGTGGCAAATATGGAACAGTTTGCCTGATGTGTTAAGAAACAATTTACAAGTCTGATGAGTGGAGTTTTTTGTGTGCTGCTGCACATACTTTGGGCTCAGCCACTTCGAAAGTACCGAAGTCTTCCCTCAGAATTTTTTTCCTAACAAGACTTCAAAATATAGTCCAGTATATTTTTCACTCAGAGCTTTGGTATCATGATGTCATACACAGTTTAAGGAACTGAACCAAAGAAAGAAAGAAATTTAGTAATACATACTAATCCTGTTCTGTTTAGGACCTTGGCAAAAATACCATGGAATACGTGCTTTTCAAGGCTCCTGGCTTGGGCAAAGGAGCCCATGCATGTCATTCATGAAAGCTCTCAAAAAAGCTTCACTGTCACTGCAGCATGTGTTTTAAATGGTCTTTAGTCCCCAGTAATCTATTTTCTGGTTTCCTTCCAGGCCTCTTCATTGCTATCTCCACTTGCTGCAGAAATTGAGTACTTGTGTACGTGGGAGGTGTGGTGTAGCACGGATTTATCACACCAAACAGAGCACTCCTTATTGGAGGCACGCTGCTAATACCTCTGAAAGGCTACAGGGCCTGTTGGAAGGGACTTAAATCATCTGCTGGTATTTATTTCAGCTCAAAGTTATGCATGCAAAATAGTCATAAAAAAGGTGGCTCGATGAATCTTTTCTGCCCTGAACTTGCACTGCACCTTCCAGCTGACCTGCTCTGGCTCAGACATGTGGCACATGAGCTCTCCCTTCCCTGTCCTCCTCCTTCCTCCTCTTCTCAGGAGGGAAAGAACAACAACAGGAAGCTCTCAGCTGCAAACCAGCCGTCAGTACCCTCTGAGATATGGGATCCCCTGGCAGGGGCCCAGTGGCCCAGCAGTGCCTGGCTGGTCCCTGCCCTCTCCCTGGCTCAGACTTCCCGTGCAGGGACACCCACCCCAGTGCTGGGATCCTGCTGGCAGCCCCCAGCCAGGGCCCCAGGCAGCAGCATTGCTGCTGCCTTGGGATCCTTAGCTGAGCTCCAGGGGTTTGCTGTTCTCACCTCACACCACTGCCCAAAACAGTTGTTACATCTCAGCCCAGATGCTTCGTTTCAGAGGCAAATGCTGTGATTCCTGTATACATTTGCTTTCTCAGCTTGTCAAGCACTTAAGTGCCTTTCATCTTGAAGTATCCTAAATGATAATATGCACTTATATAGCTTAAGCTCCTCTAATGAATGAGGTTCTTCATAAACACTTGGTAATTAGGTCTCACAACAGCCCGATGAGCTGGGAACAACTCTTGGTGGTGGTGCAGAGGGATGAGCTGAGGCTGTGAGGAGACAGGCAGGGTTCAGGCTGTGAGTTCAACTCGAAGCTCAGTGGCCATGAGGCACTGGGAGCTGTGCCTGCACTGAGAACATTTGCCCCTATGTCCATGAGGAAAGAGCACAGAAACCAGACTTTTCCCCAGAAATTGCTTTCCATATGAATGAGAATAGTGAAAACTGAATGGCTTCTGTTCCCTCAGTGCCTGCCGACTGCCTTTGTCCAGAGCTTGTGGTGACCCAGCCAAGCCTCTCACCCCAGTGTTGATGCTGTTGGGGTTGGGACAGGGACACCTTGGCACTGCTGCCAGGTCCTGTGGGGCAAAGACACTGGACTTGGTCATCCCAGACTCCTGGGAAATTCCTGCCCGTTTTGGCTAGGGTGAGACAAGAGGTTTCTAGGCAAGAATCAATTGGCTTCAGACATGTTCTTGAAGGAAACAGAGAGAAATGTTCATATAGTCAAATGAGCATTTCCCATCAGAAAACATTTCCTCCAAAGGGAAAAAGAAAAGTGCTAAACAGGTCTGCCCACAGACTTCTCTTGCCCTGGCTCTTTTTTTTACCTTTCACAACATTGCTGTCATCTGTCACTGGCAGCTCTACTGTAGGAATTTCCTTTCTGTCTGGCCATTTCATAGCACTTTCAGCACAGAGACAATCAGGAATTGTGTGCATCACAATTCTAGCTTTCAGCTAAAGGAAAGCACCTCTTCTTGCAAGGTCTTTCATTGTATCTTCCACAGTAGCTCTTCCAAAGATGCAATGAAGTCTGCTTGCTTGAGCCAAAGAAATTGGCACTGCTCAGACACATGCAGCTGCTACTTTTCCTCTAGTGGGTTCTTATACAACTTCCAGATGCTGAGCTACCCTTTGTGTGTGATCTTCTATCTCTGCTGCTGCCACTTGTTTTTAACTAATCCATAGGATTCAGGTATCTTGCTGAGGTATCATACAGTAAGGTTGTTGCCCTCCTCCTGTGATGCCCATGAAGAACTCAGGGCTCAGAAGTTACCTACTCCAGCAGTACAGCAGCATGTTTTGCCTTGCCAATGCAGTAAAATCAAGACAGCAATGAAGCATTATTTTTCCAACTCTGTTGTGGGTTTGCTGGTGCTGCCCAGGTCTGTTTTTGGTGACCTGTCCTGCCTGCCCTCCTGCTCTGTGGGGGTGGTCTCCCCTTGCTATTTCATTGTTCTTTGCTGCATATTTCAATTCAGTTCAGACTTTTTTTCTCATGCCAGCTCCCCCCTCCATCTGCTTCCCTCTGTACTGAGGGTTTTCCTGCCCTCTCAGCCCTGCTCCCCATTTCTGTTCAGCTCAGCAAGACCTGGCCTGCCTCAGTCCCCAGCAGGAAGGGACACCAGCCCTGTCCCCTCGGCACACACCCAACAGCAAAGTCACACCAATGTTTTTCTTGCCTCCTTCCTCTCCCCTCCCTCTCTCTTTAGGCAAGATCTGTCTTTCCTTACACCAGAGAGTGTGAGCAGAGAGAAACCAGACTCAAGGCAAAGCTCCCATTAACTTCAGTGGGGGCAGGATTTCACCTCAAGTGTTTCATGTTCTGGGCACTGGACAACAACATGAAAGGACTCCACACTTGTAAAACCTGAGACGCCGCGGCCATTCCAGCCAAGTAAATGCAGATGCAATTCCTGCTGCCCCCTCCAAGCCCCTCTCCACGGCCACGCTTGCTCCTCCAGGACCTTTGAAGGTCGTTAATCTCTCCTCTTAGCTGTTTATTGTTGCCATGTTGGCAGCTATTACTGAGGGAGGAGTTAGCCCTGCTCAGCCTGAGCTGGGCTCTGACTGTTGCTGCTGCTGTCCAACAGTACCTAGAGCCTTGTTGTCTTTCAAGTGTGCCCCCCTTCAGCCCATCCTTCCCCATCTTGTTTGTGTTATTGCTACTGATGGAGCTTTTCAAGCCTTTTTGGCTGCTTCAGTCATTCAGGCTCCTCTGGATTCCTGGGACATCTATTTCCCCAGTGCTCCTGTGTCAAACAAGTGAATTCCTGAAATCTTGCTATGTCTGCCTTGCTCTCCTCTTGCCTTCTGGTGATCTGAGTTCAGTTTCACCTCCACTGTTGCCCTGAGTACCAGCTGGCACCCATGAGCACCCACATGTCTCAGCAGATTGCCTTGTGCCTTGTGGCTGGTCTGTCACTCAGGCACTGTCCCCATCCTAGCACTGACAGCCTGTCCCCATCCTAGCACTGACAGCTTACCCTGGGGTCTAGATTTTGCTCCTCATTGGTCTCTTGCTGAGCTGGTGTTCTGTCCCTGGGAGGATTGCTGCAAGAGCATGGTATTTCCAAGCAGACATCTCTTCTTGTCTGTGCAGGTTTTGCTCCTGGCTCTTTGCTGTCATTTCTGCCTTTCACTTGTTTTGTAGGTACCCAGGGGAAGAGGTCTTGTGCTCAGATTCCCGTGGTACTGAATTATTTGAATTTTGCTGCAGTGCATTACAACCTACTGTCTGAGAAATGTACCTTGCATTTCATGATTTCTGTTCTTGCTTGAATGCCTTCCACACAGCCCATTCTTTAGAAAGAGAAGTAACAATTTAACATGGCCATGTAGCTATTGCCTTTACAATGGAACAAATCAGTTCTGACTCTGTTTTGGGCCTGATATTTTCCTGACCTGATCACTCAATGGTCACGCTATTGAGTGTACACGTACATCAGCTGAGCATCCTGTTCTGGCTGCCAGAGATACTCACTGACGTGCCTGAGTGTTCATCTCCTGGTGCCAGCCTGCTGGGACTGCTGCTCTGCCTATTGCCATGGTCACAGATGGTCTCTTACCATGCAGCAACAGGGAGTTTCCTTGGACTTTTCCTTCTACAAGTGACCATGAGCTGCTCTGCTCTCTGCAGCACCTGGAGCTCTTCAGTACTTTGTTAGATGCCTGGACATTTCCAACATGGTTTCATCATGTGTTAAATACTATTTATTTTCCTCAGAGAAATGTAGCTTGGGAGTTGTTTTAAGGACAGTACCTTATTTTCCACTGTAGTACTAAAGAAAAACAAAACAAAACAAAGTCATGCAGTTGCTACATGACTAGTGTAATTACATATGTCATGAGGACCTTTCTGGGATACTAGCACTGATCAAAACCTCTAAGTTGAATTAATAGACCTAAAGAAAATAGAGGAGAGAAACTGTTCTCTTGGTCTTGCTCTACCCAACAGCATGCTGGGACTCTGTCACCAAATGCCCAGGGCTGCAGAAATTTGCTCTGCTTTGTTCACAGTCGTCCTTCTGTGGCAGCAGGCCGGAGCTCTGGCTGTCCCACAGAGACTGAGGCCCCCAAGGCCTCCCCATTCCTGTCCCTGGGCTTTTCAGAGGGAAACTAGCTGCTTGTCTGTCCAAATGGTCAGATTTCTTTTGTTTGGGGCTTGCTGATCAGTGTCCTTCAGAAGCCAGCAGACATCAGATGCAGAGGATTAGCATTGGGCTAATTTTGCCCTAATGTTCCCCTCCTGACTGTTGTACTGAGGCTGCAGAATGCACACACACCTTCCTACAGACTTCCTCTGTCACTCAGCTCTCTGCAATCCCCCAAGATGCTGGTGCTGCAGCACCTCTCTGGCTGGCCAGATGCCCAGGGGCATTTCTGCCAAGCTGTGTCAGCACTGATAGGCAGCTGAATGGCTCCTCCATCTCAGCCCATTGCTGCACCACAGGAAGTGCATCTATTCCTACACTATAGGTAGAATCATATTATTTACCCATCCTTTTCAATATTCAGTTCACCTGCCTTCAGTGGCAGATGCTGTGGTTACCTGGGAGTTTTCTCCCTGCCACAGGCAGCCCCAGTCTCTGTGCTGACACTGGAGGATGAACAAAGCCTGTTTCTGCAGACCTGCCTGTCCTTTATCACTGTCTTGCAGAAACAGATGATCTACAGCTTGGCACTCGTGGGTGCATTCTGTGGAGCAGGGCAGGGACACCATCTCCAGCTTCAGCCACATCTTGGACTCTCAGAGGCTGTGATCCCAGGAGGATTGTTTAGATACTGCCTAGAGTTGCACCCGTCCTCTCTTCTCCAGCAGAAGCTGTGGCTGATCCTAGTGACAGCAGCTCTGTCTTTAGCTGTCTCAACAGGCACCTTGATCACCTTACTGATCACAGAATGGGCTTGTGACCCAGCTCTTGGTGGCTTTTCTCCACCTGATCCAGCTGCTCTGCAGTGCTCCATTCCCCTGGTTGCGTGCACAACCAGAATAGGATTTTTCCAGGCAGTTCAGAAGAGGACTTTCTCTGGTGTCCCATATCTGTTCTGCCCTTGTGTCCATTTTTACCCTGGGGTAGTTTTGTGGCACTTGCTATGTTGAGGATTTAATTGTGATTTAGAACTGTTTCTTTCACTGATCATTCCAGCAAGGTGGAAGCACATATTTCACAAATGACCCTGTCATTAACCAGGGAATATTTGGTTGCCAAATTCATAGGTGATGCCAGATTTCTCATCTGCGTAGTATAAATCTCAATTTTCCTCTTGGGCAGTCTCATCTGCCTGGAACAGGCCATTTGTCTGACACTGTTATCCACTTGTTCTGTAGTTTGGATATTATTCCTTGCTGAAGTCTCATTCAGTCCTTGTAATTTCCTGCGTCTGTTGACAGCCAGAGCAAGAAAGTAAATAAAAAAGCTTTACCTCCATTTTTGTCTTTTCATGGCTATGGCCATGGCTCTGTAGAAGCATTCAGGTTTTTCCCCCACTTTCCTCCTACTCAGCATATCTCTCCTGACTCCCTGCCTTCTTCATCTACTCTTGGAGTCTATTTGTTAATCCTACAACCTACTAAGAGCACGTCTCTAGTGCTGGGGCCAAAGCTGGGAAAATAAAGGCAGTGATATACACAGTTGTTGCACCTGTGGCAAACACTGAGCCATGTGCACAGAGATTGACCTTTTGCTGCCTTCTCCAAAATATTCTGCCTTGCAGGCTGTTTTCCTCCCCCAGCTTCCAAGCAGGTTCATATATCCAATGTCTAGCTCAAGACCTCCTACCAGCATGACCTCCTACCTTGAAATCACTCATTTTATTAAAACATTCCTCCAAGGTAACCTGGGTCTGTTTCACAAACAGGGAACCACAAATTCCAGAATTTCAGCTCTTTACTCAGGGGGGAAAATAAAAATATAAAAATTAATTTTAAAAAAATCTCTATTTTGATGAAAGCAAGTGATAAGAAGGAAGGGAAGAAATTTTTATTCCTATGTGATAGAAGAAGAGAAAGCTTTGGATGTTCAGACAAAACAGCAGATTCAAAAGTCAGACATTTCTGATTTCTAATATAAAACAAGGATAACAACATTTCCTTGGGCAGAGGATAGGGGATGTTAGAGGGTGGAAGGTGTGGTAGGAAGGGGATGCTGGGACATCAAGAAATTTGGACTTTGTAAATATTTCATAGAGTAAAAGCTAGTTCCATTAGGTTCCACTGTTTACTTCATCTAGGCAACACAGGTGCTTGCAGATTCCACTCCAGATGTAATGCATGTCTTGTATTAGGGCAGAACCTGGCTGTTATTTTGAACTAACAGAGTTCTGTCTTCTGTAATGAGGAGAAACCACAACTGCTTAGAAGCAGAATTTGGAGAAGTAAATAAACAAGGAAGAAAGAAATTGTGAGCTCTAAGGGAGTTCTAAAGTCTCAGTGCACAAGAAGGCTGAATACCAAGTTTCTTTAATTTTTAGTATGCATTTTTCTATGTAGCAAAGAAAAAAAATTTACAAATTTAAAATAAAAATGATCAATAACAAAAAGAAAGAAATGTGCTTGAGACTGAAGGATTTGTGTCAACATCTGGACTTGGGGCTTGAAAACTAGGTGGCTGAGGTCATTCTACTTTATAAACCCAGCTTATGAACAGTATACACAGCCTATGAACAAGTGCAAAACCTGGAGTCACATAAACAGTGTATTTCATTCCTGAACATTGAAATAACAAAAAGGGCAGAGCCAAAGGGTTCCTCTCAGCATATACACTTTAAATATATGTGGAGGCCACATGTGACACAGAAATAGCAACATTGGGAATACAGAAAATGAGACTAAGCAATATTTACATTACCCTTTTTCTTTTTAATAGCGGTGAAGGGTTAAATTTGTTTAACAATAGGCTGTTGTGGTCAAGGATATGGGCTCCATCACCTTTCCAAAGCTCTCTGAACAATTAAAACTAATAAAATGTTTTCAGAGAAACAAATTGTTATTGTAATCTGAAGCCAATTCTCACAGTAAACCTATTTACTTGTTAAAGTAAGTAAGAACACCCTTGCTTTATGGTCAAAAGTGAAATATAAAATTAAATGGATTGTTCCTTCAAATCTTTGGCACCCTTCTCTCCCATGCACCTTCTTGTCCTGGCCAGGTCAGAGCTACCCAGCAGTGTACTGGGATTAATTGTGACAGCTGTGTTCCACCTATGACTCTATTAGCAAACCTGCTCTGATCTCAGCATGAAGATGCAGAGCTGTTCCTGCAGCCAGGTGTTGGCCTCACACTTTTTGGTTGAAATCAGCAACCACAGGAAGCTTAAGAGCAGCTCTACAAGCACCGAGTTCTTCACTGTCTCAAAACCCAAAGCCCATGCCTCTCAAATCCAGTGGTGTTCCTGAGACAGCCAGGTCTGAACACACCAGTGTAACACTCTGCAACAGCCAAAGGGACAAGCAGCCTGCAGAGCTCTCAGGAGAGAAACAGCAAGAGGACCAGAAATGAGAGTGCCACTGCCCCAGCCCTCGCAGCTCCCGCGCTGCACGGGGCTGGTTATCTCATTCCAGATAGGACGCGGCACAACCGCGGACAATAAAGGATGTATGATGCAGATCAGAGGTCTGGAAAAGCATTTGTAGAGGGAGCCTGCTGGGGCTAGGATTTTCAATTTCAGAAGTGAAATGATTCCTCTTTTATATGGCTGTAATGCAAATCTGTGAAATTATGAATGGTTTGTGGGGAATAAAAAAGGAAAATTAAATGCTATTTGTCACGACAGAATTAGAGACTGCCAAAGGACTTATCCAACAGTAAGTTTAAAACAATCAAACATCAGCCCTTTTTCTTACAGTCCTTAATTACTCTCTGAAATCTGTTGTCACAGGATATGGCTGAAATAATAGCTGAGTTGAAAAGAAAAATAGATTTGTCATTTGAAATTGAACACTACCATAACTGACATGTATATCTATGCGTGATGAGACCAATGCTTCAAACTGAACTACTTACTGCAAAATTCCTTACAACACTGTTATAAAATGGGAGAGTACTAGAAATCTGATTCTGTAGTTGCCCCTTTCTCCATGGAGCTCTAACATGGCATAAAACACACTTGGCACAGGAGTGGGGGCTGAAGGGGCTGGGTCTGATCCAATTTCCTAGTTCCTGTGTCCTTAGGAGAGTTATGGGCAGGTGGCCAGGCAATGTGAGCATCTTCATGGTGGAAATGTGAATGTACAAACTACAGTCTTTGGTAGCTTGGAGCTGTGGGGAAGGAGTGCAGAGGAAGCTCACACCAGCAGACCTGATTCCTGGGGACTGGGACTCTGTCCTTCATGGGGGATTTGCATTCAAACTCAGCTTAATTCACTAGTCTGAAGATGAAGGAGTGGTGATGATGGTATCCTTTTGGGAGATACTTATGACCTTCACCCAGCTGATGACACAAACTTTTTCAAAGAACATGCCAATGATTTGCATGAATCATAGCACAAAATGTTTAGGTTTGCTCCACCAAAAATTCCCGCAAGGCACTATTGATCTGTGATTGCCCTTAAAATAAAAACCTGACCACTTAGATTTAAAAGGTCTTTGTCAACCTTGGGAATAATAATTAGAAGCTCGTTTCCATTATCTGACTCGTGTTTGTTTAGTTGCATAAAATAACTTGGAAACAGTGCTGTCTTTCTGTCAGGTCAGACCAGAGCTCGGGTAGCAGCAGTTCTGTGACAAATAAACCTCTTGGGAATCATGGACCAGAAAGCAAATGAGAGATCATAAATAGGCAATGGATGAAAGTGTGTTACCAAATTGTGATAACTTTCAATCCTGGTAGTGACACCCAATGGACAGCCAATGTGTTTTGATGCTAGTCTGGGCTTGCAGATTTTGCAGAGAGGGCCAATCTCTGCAAGGTAAGTTAATCTAATTTACATACACCACTGCTAACTAGGGCCAAAGACAAAGCAGAAGAATGGAATGACTCAGAGAACTTTTAAGTAAAGAGAAAACCTTTCATACGTTGTAGACTTGGAGCAATCAAAGTCTGTTCTCTGCTGATGGCTGTGCTAATTTCATGTCATACACAAATTGGACCAGCACAGCTCAGAGGGCTTTGCTTTGAGTGTCTGGACAAAACCAAAGACTGATAATGTCACAAAAGCCACAAGGTTTTATCCTGATTACACTAGTTCTTTGGGCCAGGGCAGATGTCCTGGTTATGGGACAGGGAGGAAAAACTGGAGCCCTGCTGCAGTTTCTTGGTGGATGGGCAGAAAAACCTACTCTTGAGCATGCTCATTTCAGCTCCGTTGTACATGGCCGCTAAGTCCAGCAGGGGAAAAGCCTTGGGCAGAAAAATAAACACTGTGCAGCTCATTTTCTTCAAAATGTCAATCTGTTTTGTGATCTCATACATTCATAGAAAAATTTCTGCAGGTTTTTTTCATACAATTTTGTCACTTGAGACCAATATTTGCATTCTTGAATCTTGCCAGTCATTTCAAGAGTTTCAGCACTGAGAAAAATATCTTATCTCCATAACATCACAACAAAGGACTTACCTCTTCCAGTTTCAGACTCAGTCTAACAATTTATCAGGGCAAATTTTTCATAAGATCTCTGAATGATTTATCTTTCCTGTCATGAAAATATTTTCTTATTTACAGGTTCAACATTTCTGCTAATGTTGCATTTCAGACACTATCTGCATGGTGGATGCTTCCGCTACCTTTTTCCTTCATGCATGGAATTAGTGACAATAGGAACTAGCTGTTTGTGCTTTTTCAAAAAAGGTACTTGTACAGAAAAAGATGCCCTGTTTTTCCAGTGTAGCCATGAACATACTTGCTGAATGTGTGTTTCTGCTGTGCTCATAAAATGTATATGCCTTCCCTGGCCAGAAAAAAACCCTGATGGAAGAAACTCTTCAGAAGGAAGGAGGTATATTACTGAGTTCTGTAAATGTGCAATGTACAAATTTGGCTCAATTTTTAAAATTTGAATCATATTTTAATATTGCCTATTTTCTCCCATAATCCTTATTATGACAGCTTGCATATTTTAATATTAATATTTATTTCCTTCCCATTTCTTAATATTCCCCAGAGACAGCAAAACAGCTTGACTACCAGTAAACATGCATTTTACATTGGATCCCAAATATTTGATTGAATTGGTTGTTTCAGTGACTTAATCACCTAATTGCTGAGGTTTTATTTCTGTGATAGAAATTGTCAGTGAGTTTGGAAGATCAGTTTCATTGCTGGAGACTGGAAATAATCTCCTTCCAAACAACATAAATAGTTGAACAATTCAGGCAAAATATGCCCTGAATGTACATCCAATGCAAACTTTGGCTTCAGCAAGTTGGAACATCGTGTCTGTTTTTCTTTAAATTCATTTTTACAGAATACTAGGTGTCTACTTGAGTTGTATTTTAAGATTATAACATTATTAAAATTATACTTTTGTGTGCATGCTCAAAGCTGCATTTATGATTTTTTTTTTCTCCGAGCATAGTTTTATATTGCTTAGATTAAAGATAATGTTGCAAACTGCTCATTTTTAAACAGATGCAATCAATATCACAATCTTCCAACATCTGCAGTGCAGAAACAGAGAGAACCTGGAGCGCTGAGGCTTTCCAAAAGGAAATATCATGAGATGAAAGTGAATTAATATTTGGAAACTACATCTCATATATTTGTCTTAAAGATGGATTCTAGATAAAGTCTCATCAACCTTTCTATTTCTGTTTAAATAAAGCATGTTCTTTAATGGTTAATAACAGCATCACTCCAAATCTATGTATTAGTATATGCTGTGTGTTTCAGATGGTTTTTATAATTGCTGGTTGGTGAGTATATATCAAACCTGGCAAACTAGACTAGTGCTCACTCAGCTCCTCGGTTTGGATGGAAAGAGAGCCAAAACACGTTCTTGAAACTGAAGGAGAAAACCTGAGGTGTGGCACAGAGCAAGAGCAGAGAGTAGATGTGCTCCATAAAAAGGTCTTTTGCCTGCTCTCGCAGTAGTACTCACTTTTTAATGCACTAATGTCTTTGGAAGTGGTAATTTCATGGCAAATCCAAGGATGTAAACACCCAAGTTATGTTCCAGCACTAACAGCAGAAAAAAGCCTTGGTATACTGCCAGGAATTCTCTTGGAAACTTTGGGTGAGGACTTTGGGGAGGTAACTGCTGCTGAGGAGGAGGAGGAGGTTTGTGGCTGTGTGGCGAAGGCGCTGCTTTCCCCACTGCCCACCAACCTGGCCTTGGGGGCTGTAACATCAGACATTCCCAGCAAAGCCACAGGGAGGGCATGGCAAACTCAGCATCTGAACATGAGATCCTGACTTCAGCAGCTCCACTATTTATGGGGCTGTTTCTGTGTGATTGCTGGGAGATCAAAGGCTGGCCCAGGGGAAGGCAGCCTGGCTCCCTGCACGGCAGCGGGTGGTGTGGGGTGAGGTGCCTGGGCTCCTGCCCTGTGCAAGAAGAGAAGGGGAGACAACAGTCAGGTCCTGAGAATGAAGGCTCATGTAAAAGTGGAACAGACATTGCTACTCACCATCACAGCAGGTCTGGGGCTTGGCTATGTACCATGAAGAGCTGTCTGGGAGCTCGGCTGAGCTCTGCTGGCAGTGGGGGCAGTGGCAGTGCTACCTAGAGAAGTGCAATGCACAGCACTTCTGAAACTCCACTTTTGGAATTAAACTCACTGCAGCATTAACATTTCACAAAGCATTTCAGGCTTTGACAAAGTTTGACATAGGATTTTAGGGTGACCTTAAAAGGGTGAGGCTGGAGAGATGGGTCAGGCAGGTGGATACTTCTCAAGATCTGCTGTGCAGCCCACTCTGTTGCTAAAAATCTAAACAATTATAACTTAGATACAGCCAAACAGATATTGGATTGTTCTCACTTTTTGTGAAATAAATTCACTGCCAGACTGAGACATTGTATGCCAAGTTTCAAACTGGAGTGCATTTTATGGCTGAGTTATAAACCCCTGGAAGAAGGTTTGCAACGTAAATGCTGACACAGCCAGAGCTGTAACAGAGTGAACAGTATTGCAATGATATCTCATTTACCTCTAGCTAGGAGCATATAAGAAAAACTAAATAATGTATTCCTGCTGCTACAGATCATTTAATCAGTAAAACATTTCTCTGATTCTATTTGGTAGGTTAAAACTAAAAGGTTGTGCATCATTTAAGCAAGAATAACAGTAGTCTGTATATTCCTCTGCACCACAAGATTTACATATGTGCATGTGATAAAACACATATTTATTTTAAATTTGTTTAAAATTATTGTACATAAAAGGAAAATGTAGAAAGAACAGAAAAGCATAACAAAAAAGTAAGCAAAACTGCAGCAACTTATTGCAAATGACTGCAATGTGATTGAGGTATCCAAAGAGTACCTGGTGCTGCTTTTTTTCCAGATATGAATAATTTACAGCAGAAACCCCAGAAATGCTCTGCTGTAGCAAAACATCTGCTTAACTGAGCAGGAAAGACTTACATTGAGCTAGCAAGTTAAAACTGGGAGGACAGTCATTCTTAGGTTATCTGACAAGAGTGGTCTGGAAATTTTGGCTACTAGCTGCCAGTCTCTGCCACAAATGTAGCACATCTTTTGGGAATGTGCATGGTGCAGAATGTGCTTGATCAAGTTGTCTCTAGGTTGGTCCTATGCAAGAACCAATGCCTGTGCCTTGACATTCTGTACTGTGACCTCTCTGATGTCCATTACTGGGTGTGGGTTGGCAAGCTGCACTGCAGAATAAACCTTCTAATTCTGAGAAGTGGTTTTTCAGGCACCTCTGTCATTTCTGGATGAAATACATTCAGCCTTTTGGAGCAGACAAATAAGTCTAACCATGCAATGTACAATGTTTTCTCCTGTATTTTGTAAAACTGAAATGACTGAAATAATATTTCAGGAGAAGATTTTGCTCTCCTTGCTCCAGTGTGCTTTGGCAGTCCCCACGCAGTGAATAGTTTCTCCAACTTCAGAGGAATGCCTCTTGGATGAAGATAGGGCTCACAGTGAATTTAGCTGGCCTGCTGCTGCTGCAGGAATTCAGGAACACGCTCTTACACATTATACAGGGAAAATTACACAAATATCCAACGACAAGTATATATTGTTGACATGGTATCCAAGAAAAACTATTGTATACATGAAAGAATGCGTCTGTTTGGCACTAACTGAAATAAGAACAGTCAAGAATTTGTGATCTGGGCTCTTTTTAAGTCTTTACGTGATGAGACCGAGCACCAGTTTCTGAGCATTTTTGCAACACTTCCCTGTATTGGTCCTCTTCCCTGTCCCCTGGCCAACAGCTCTGCACAGTTTGCTTCAGCTGTTGAGCTCTGAGATTAGGGATACATACTACATTTTTCTGCTTAGGCACAGGGATCAAATTGAAAAACTCAGACTGATTTTCTTTTCTGTAATTTGTTTATTTCTCCACCTACAAAGCAAAGGCAGTCTCTGCTCCGTAATTTAATGTCCACCTCTTTTTCCACCAGGTTGGTTTGGTATTTCCTTTGCAAACCTCAATTGTTGGCATTAAAAACTTGGCCATTTTAACTCTACTGAACTAAAACTTGGCAAGCAGATTGTCAGCTAACATTTAATTTATTCTTCTAAAATATCTTGCTTTTTATGAGTAATCTATGACCAGTCTTTATCCGTGCAAATTCCCCTCACAAACACATAAACCAGAGACTGCAGAACCTAAACTCTGTACCAAAGCTGAGTTATCATTCTGTCTGTCTGCAGGCAGGCTTTCTTAATGCTTCTCCAGATCAGACCAAAGCCTCTCATCAGGAAAAGTAGACAGTCTTTACCAAGTCAGAAAGGAAGAGAAGCAAGAAGGTTAAAATCTCAGAGTAAATCAACAGAGTAAAAAACAGAGTAAATCTCTCCTGGTGCAAGATCTGGGCTGTGTCACCTCAGTGCTCTGGCAAGGTGTTTCCTGTTAGAAAAGGAGCCACAGTATAAAGGAGTTTCTACTTCCACTGATATACAGGAGACTGCACCAATTAATTGTTTTAAAAAGGTGGGGGTCAGTGTGTAGAGAGGCCCAGATGAAGCACCACAGAAGCTAAGCTCAGCCTAACCCAGAGCAGTAGCTTGCAGCCAGAGGAAGGAATAAGACAAAGAGGCCGTGTTGTAGGGCCAGGTGAGTTAGGGAGAGGGAAAAGCCCTTTTTACCAGTGCCTGTAAAGGCAAAAGTGTAACGTGTACCCAAGTGCACTTCCATGCTGATAGTCAGGAGTGAAGAAAGGTATCTCTGAGAGCTCCCTGTGAGCACAGGGAGGAGCAGGTTTCACAGAATTACTGAATATTCTGAGTTGGAATGTACCCACAAAGATCATTAAGCCCAACTCCTACGTGAATGGCCTGTTCAGGGATCAAACCCATGATCTTGGCATTATCAGCACCCTGCTCTTACCAATTGAGGTAATCTTAGTGATGAGAGACAGTTCTGACCTTTCCTGACCAGCAGCTGACATCCTTCAATGTGTGGTGTCTCCAAGTGTGGGGTGACAGTCACTCAGCCCTCTTCCTGAATGGGTAAATCACAGAGGTGTCCCAGCAGCATGGGGAGTTCATGTGGACAAACCCTCTTGTAGCCAGCCCTGCTGCCATGGTCAAGTGCAGCACATTGTTCAGAGCCAGCTGGTAATTAAAACCTGATCCCAGGGGAAAAAATATATATATAAAGCCAGGAAAAATAAAATAAGTGCTTATTTGTCAAAAAATCATAGGTAAAGTGGACCTGCTCAAAGTGGTATGTATAGCTTAGCATGATAATATTTAGATTTCTTCCTGAGAAAGCCATGAAAGGCAAGTGCAGGTCCCATGCACCCTGTCCCTGACCCCATCACCTCACCAAGGCTATGGAGTCAGTGGGAGCTGGATTCACTTTGGAAGAGCAAAGAGAACAGGGGAAAACCTTCTTGATCATGATCTTGACACAAGATTGCTGGGAAATGTAGCAGACACTACCTGATTCCTGGCAAATCACACAAACAGGTAATAGCAGTTTTTAAAGGAAGGCCTCTTCTATAATTGTCCCTTTTGAGGGGGAAGGAGGCAGTCAGAGCACTGTGGTTTAACTGCTGGGTAGCAGCTGCATTTTTGGTCTGCTAGCAATGAAAGCCTGCTTGGGTTCATGGTGCACCTTAAGCACTCCCTGATTGACATGGGAAAAAGTGTTCAAAGCCTAGGATGCCAGGATGGAGGGCATTATTTTTCTGAACTCAGTTGCAGGGTATTCTCTTGGGATAGGTGGCATACCATCTGACTCATCTGCTAGCAGGGTGTGCTGCTAAGTGACCACAAGTTAAATAAACTTGAATTCCTCAGTCATGACTGAGGGATAATGAGGAAAGTTCCCTTCAGCTCTGCAAGTAGCTTCTGCAGGTGTTGGACATCTGGAACTCCCTCAGCTCCCAAAATCTATTAACCATGGAGAAGAGAACAGACTGAGTAGATTATTGTGGGTTTGGATGAAACAAGAAATTAGATACATTTCTGATGAACAAATACTGCTTATAAGTGCTTGCTACAATCTCTTTTCCCATGCTAAATGGCTTCTCTCTAGAAGTTACCACAAAGTCTTTGAATTTCATGAAAATCATATAAGCAGAACAAGTTACCTGGTCAGAACAGTCCATATAAAACACTCAAATAAATTCTCAGGTATGTGAGACATTTATTTCTTCCTATGACATGAAAAGAGAATACATGTATAAAGCCACATAATTCCGTAAAGATAACTTGTGCTGAAATTCAACAAAGCACGTTATTTTTAGTAGTTGCAGATCATAAGTGGACATTTTACAGAGAAACCTACAAAAGCTAGTTGTGCTTTCTGGTAGTAATTACCTCCCACAAATATGACTCACTTCTGCAGTTTAAATGCAATGGTTTAGTGTCCCAAAATCAACAGTTTTATAAATAAATCTCTGAATCACGGACTGAATGCCTGAAGTGTTTAAATATTTCTTGCTGGCCTGGGAAGTAGTTTGCATTTAAGGTTTTTCTTCATAACAAATTCCCAGTGAGAAGGACTGACACTGAAAGGGACTGAATACAGACAAAGTAGAAAGGCTGCAGTGATACAGGCTGCTCCAGGGGTCTGGTGCAGGATAGCATCAACTAGGTTTTCTCTGCCTTTAGTATTTCTGCTAACAAGAAATGGGATTACCAAGGTAGATGTGAATAGGACCCAGGATAGAATCAAATTTTCCTGTTTCACAGCATCCTCTTCTATGGAAAGTGTATCAGGAGCTGAGATCACCTTGCTCCGTGCAGAGCTGGGGGAACTGTTTCAGGGACTCCAGATCACCTCCATAAGAAATGAAGAATGACCATAAAAGAAGAGGCCTCTCCTCAAAAAGCCAGCAAATTTTAAAAAAGAAAATAATTTCATTTTCCAAGATAATTGGATTTAATGTTGTGAAAACTACAGTTATAATAGCTAATAACTCTAGTTAACTTGTAGTTAGTTTTTTTGAAATGACAGGAGGTTTTTCGCTTGAATGCGCCCAGGTTCGCCTCCTGCCCAGCGCTTAGCACAGAAACGCTCCTGCGGGAGCGAGATCGCTGCCGCTGTGGCGCATCCACGGTCCCACCGGGAATGTGCTGCACGGTCGAGGGAGCAGAGCTGCATCAGGCATCCTCTGTCCCGCCTGCTGCTGCTGCTCAACATCAGCTTTCAGCTCTTTCTGGGTTCGCTTCCTGCCCTGCAGCTGTTCCCGCGGCCGCTCTGTCTGCCTGGAATTGGCAGGACACGGGGAAACACATCGGCTGCGCGGCCGCCAAGGGCCGGCCGCTGCCAGGGCGGCTCCCCCCGGGCCGGCTCCCCTCGCTCCGCTGCCCCGCCAAGGAGCGGCGGGCCCGAGGCTGGGAAGGAGCGGGGAAGGAGCGGGGAAGGAGCGGGGAAGGAGCGGGGAAGGAGCGGGGAAGGAGCGGGCGCGGCCGGAGCTGCCGCACGGGGCTCCCGCCGGGACCGCGCTGGCAGCGCCTCCGCCGGGAGCAGGGCACGGAGCTCTGGGAAGGGGCGGTAAAGGGAGAAAAAGACCAGTCCCACCTGTGGAGCTTTACCCAAAGGAAAATGAGCTCACTCTCTCTCTCTCTCTCTCTCTCTCTCAAAATAAATAAATAAATAAATAAATAAAATTTGTTGTGTCTTTTAGAGGATTCTTCTGGTTTCACTGCACATTAAACTCAGATTTCCCCAGTTAGACAAGAAAGAAAGAACAACCAACCAAACAGCCAACCAAAAAAACCCCAAACCCATCCCTTCTCTAGCTAACATAGCCATGCCAGCATGACTTGCTTGACTAGAGGTGACCTAAATAATACTAATCTGATCAGATAGAAAAGCAGAAATATTTATACATGTACACGTGTTGAAAAGCCAGCTAACTTGGAAAAAAAACCTATACAGAAGGCAAGAAATGCAGATCCACAGTTATAAATCTTCTATCTTTATTTAATTGCAATCTGTCAGCTAAAATCACTAGTGAATGCGGGATTTCTACTGGGAAGTAATGTATCATAAGTGACAGCACAGAACATGCAGTCCTTTTTATTTATATTTAATTAGAGAAAAAAAAATTACAGAGAAAAAGGAAAATGCAAGAGAACAGAAGGCTAAAGAAATAGGAGCTAAATAAAAGAAAGAGAGAAAGAAATGGGAATGTTTTAGATGGATCATCCGCTAGCAATTAATCAAAGATTTCTAAAAAGTTCAAGCCCAGAGTCTGCAGCCTTATCTTGGCTAAGGAGCCTCAATGTGATCTGTAAAACAGCCCACTTATGAGTAAATGCATTCACCTCTTGGCTGACTCATCCTCAGACATTTGCCTTTCTCCTTTATTTATATTTCAGCTGCTATAAAATCTCTAATGCTTCTTCAAACCCACCTTTGTGGAACACACTGATCACTGTTTCTGCTGCACAACCACCCAGAGATCTGCTGTACCAGCCCCAAAAGCAGCAAATACTCTACCTGTGAGTTTTAAAAATTTTTTTGGTAACAGGACAGTGAATTTATTTTCTCTGGCATCTTACCTCCAGCAACTGGAGAGTGATAACTTTGTCAGGCTCAGTTATGTTCATTTACATTTATTTTATCTGGAAGTTGATGTTCCTCTGATATTACGCAAGCAAAGATCAGAACAAAGCACATCATTACAATTATTGTGAGGATCCATTTTTGATGACTGTGCACAATATAATCTAATCAATTGCATAAACTCCCTGTGAGCTTCAGACTCTGTGTGTGTTGCCAGCCACTACAACAATTGCTTTCCACAAGCTGCCTGCCCTGGTGCAGTCAGCAGGCACACACTGCCTAAGACTTTCTGTACTGAGGCAGTTTTTTAAAGTGCAAGGACTCCTGATACTTCTGCTTAGAGTTTTACATAACTATTTAGCATAAAATACAAGTGCCTTGAAGAAGAGCAATAGATATGGTGGCACCATTAACAGCTTTTTTTTTTTTTCTTTTTTTTTTTTCCCCAGAAAAACATCAGGAAGGGGGACTGAGGTACTAGACATGAGCAGACACTTGAAAGTAGAAAGTGTGAGATCAAGAATTTCAACTAACAAGAAAAAAAACGGA
This sequence comes from Haemorhous mexicanus, assembly GCF_027477595.1. Taxonomy (NCBI): domain Eukaryota; kingdom Metazoa; phylum Chordata; class Aves; order Passeriformes; family Fringillidae; genus Haemorhous; species Haemorhous mexicanus. The sequence goes on along the minus strand of NC_082341.1, from coordinate 15,046,904 downwards.
AACAACAGAGGAGCAAGATAAGTATGTGCTTGCTGGCTGATCACAGGATTAGTGCAGCCGAGACAGGATTGTCCTGATAAATTACAAACATGATTATAGGATGCAAAACATGATCATAAGATACAGAAAGGCATTGGCAGCACATAGGAAGAATTCAGGCCCTTGTCCAAGGCATTGGACACCTCTGCAGACATCTTCTGAATAGCTGGGATGCTCACACAGAAAAGTCAAAGTCAAATTGGGATAGGTGCAGTGAGGCTATGAGGTTAAGCAGGTTTTTGTAAGAGTAAACTACCTTATGAGACTACAAAAACCCGTGGCCAGATAAAGCCAGAGAGGAGATATAATTGTTATCTTTAAATCTCTTTAAATTCATGTTATTGATGCTAAGCAAAAAAAAAAAAAAAAAAAAAAAAAAAAAAAAAAAAAGAAAAAAAAAACCACCACCCCAAAATAAAAAATAACCAGGCACAGATCTAAAAATACCACAGTAGTGAAACATATTTAGTGAAGAACTAGATAAGTTTGAAAACCCACACTTACTTTTCTGAACAACGCTCAAGAGCTATGCAGGCACAGCAGCCTTCCCAAGGCCAAGTCAGAGATCTGACTGGCCCAGTCAGCAGAGATGGACAGTAAGTAAGAAGAGTTGGCAGATTGCTGGTGTCTGCTGTGCTCAAACTACCTACCTATCCCTGCCTATTCCTACCCCTCGGTCACTTTGCAGAGTCTGAAGCCATGGGACACTTCAATAGACTGGAAATGCTGCCCGCTTACTGCTGAGTCTCTCTCCCAGAGGGAAGCAGGTTTCTTTCCAACAGCTTGGGAAAAGACTATTTATCCTTTCTTTCATCCTGAGTCTACAAGGTGGAAGTAAATGCGGCCTAAAATACAAACACCCCGAGGCTTAGCCCCTGAGGGAGCAGGGCTCACAGATAGCCTCCCCTGCTGCTCTTGCCGAGGATAGCTGCTCTGTCATCCCCTCTGAGAACAAGGGAGCCGCTAAAGGTCACATTTCTCCTGAGGGACAGCGAGTTCCTGCGCAGGTTGTGCCCCAGGCATGACCAGGCACAGCCCCCCCTGTCCTCGGCCGCTCTCTCCTCCCTGCTGGGAGGCCAGGCCTAACTGGGTTCCTATTTTTGCCCTTGCTACAGAACGCCTGAAAAGGAAGAAAATTTTTTTCACAGTGAAAAGATGTTTCAAAGAGAAGAAATGCTGCCTGAGCTCGGTGGCTCTTGTGGTGTGCTCCCTGTACGTGTTCAGACTCTCGCTGTAGAGGCTCCAAGGCTTTCCCCTGGTGTAGTTTCCTCTCAAACACTCTGTGCAGCCACTTCTCTTCTGCTTAAGATCACAGATGTGAAATGCTTCAAGTGGAGAGTGTGCTGTCCCATCTCTGGCTGCAGTGGCTGAGGGGACAGCTACATAAGCCATGGAGGCAGGACCCTGGCACATCATCCTGAGAACGCAGTTTGAAGCAATGAAGAAAATGGAATCTGATTAACTCATCTGCAGTGCAAAAAATGGACAGTGGTTGTCCTTCGTTTCTCTGTGACTTTGCAATGTGGATTGATCACAGTGCTCTGAACTCAGCAGATTTTCTCCCTGCAAGCAGTGGGAAACATTGGTGCTTTATTTACAAAGAATTGCTGGAAAGCCTGTTGCACACACGTATCAACAAATACTTGCTTGGATGGTTTTGATTTAATAAGGTTTTGAGAAGCATATGGAGAAAATTTCTGTTGTTGTGGGTTTGCCTTAGCAGTGAGCCAGGCAGAAGGAGTGAGTTCTGAGGAGTTACCACGTGTCCAGGTGAAGTGGCTGCAGGGATGTGTGTTTGTGTCTTTGCAAGCTCTGGGGCCTTTGGCTGGATTGTATCTTACTGAAGAATTCAGCCTGAATGTAGGCAGGGCTCTGAGTAGAACTTACATTTGCTAAAATGTTTTGCTCAAGGCCTTAACTTTTATAACATTTTTTATGATGTTTGCTCTTTGGAGCAATACCTACAATATGTTCATTTTCCTTTTACTCCAAGCTCCAGCAATCACCCTAGAATGGTGAAAATGGCATTACGTAACATAGCACATCTGGCCAGGAAAAGGACAGTTCAAATATTCTATATTTGGGTTGTGATCATTATTTTAATGCAGGTCTAGTGAGGGATTTGAAGACAGATAATGTCTCTAAAATTCTGAAAAATTTTACCTTGTCCTTTTATGGTATTTGTTTTAAGTGACCTTTCTTTATTTCCAGATCGTGGGAAAAGCCCTTCAGACTTGCCACAGAGGAGAAATATGGAACCCAAGCAAGGTGTGTCTAGAGTCTGCAGGGACCCAATATACCCTGCACAAGCTGTTAAACAAGTAGGAAATTGTATCCCTCAAACATCACAGCATTTTGGCTACATTTGAATTTCTGATTATTCACTCCCTTACAAATAGTTTCTAATTTTATGGTGTGCAGTAGCAAGTCTGAACACATAAAAATCAGGTCACTGTTATTCAGACATCCTTTATTTCAAAATAACCCAGTACCTAATGCAATTCACTTTAAATAGTACATCCTCAAATCATTGTTTTAGAAGCTTCCTTAAAATTTGTTAAGGGGCTTTTCTGCTTCCCTATTGAAATTTACAGCAGTCTGTTCAGCAAGGAAGAAACTAATCATGGTCCCAAATCTAAAAAATCTCTGCACACACAGACAAAATAATGTATACCTATAAAGTCTTTGCAGGAGCTGGATTCAGACCACCATAAAAGAGAAGTTATAAAATCTGACTGTGTCATCCAAAGCACAGAGCAAACAGAAACAAGTCAGACCATCTAGTAACTTATCTCAATTTAATCAAGTTGCAAGCACATGAAGTATTCATTTCTCAGCCAGCACTGTGATTTTCAGATGGGAGGGAAACCTTCAGGATTATTCCAAATAGTTCTCACAAGTTATTTAAAAGTACATATTCATTATTTATAGCTAAAGTACTTCTCTTGTTTCACTTACAATGAAACTCACATCTGAACTCTTTATTGGCTTAAAAAGCATTATTCAACCTGGTTAAAGACCTCACTTCCACAGTGTAGACTGAAAAATACAGTACAGTCATGACAGAGCAGGTAAATATGAAGGACAAATGCATAGATGCTAATGTGAAAGGCAACAGATCTCACTCACACTGGGAAACAAGGAGGAACTGAAAGAGAAAAGACTGGGAAGTAAGCAGAAGAGGAAAGGAGAAAGAGTAAGCACTAACAACCTGAGTCAACATTAACAAGAAAAGACTCCTTGAAGGGAAGAGGTCCCTTTCTCATGCCTTTTCTGTTTATTGATTCAAATGGAAGTGGATAGATACCACACTGTGGACCTGTTTTCTAATTAGCAAACAAACTGAAAGCTATAATTAAAACATCTGATTTAAAGAATGCATGAAGAGCAACCATACTGTTTTGACTATGACCTATTCAGTCTGCTTTGAGCTTTTTCGGAGTTCAATATCAGAGTGGAACATATGGAAAAAAGTAACACTAGCACAGTTTTTTCCTATAAGCAAAATAATAGGGCATGGAGTAGGTAGATATCACATAAGTGGTAGACAAAACCTTGATTTATATTCTAGAACTTGTAAACACCCTACACATTGCAATTTTTAGTTCCTGAAAATCAGTATTATATCTTAAGTCTGAAAAAAAAAAAAAAAAAAAAACCAAAAAACTTCCCAGATAATTTTAGGGTGCAGCAACACATCAAATTTACTCATCAAAAAGTCACAGTTCCCATTGTTTTTTCTTCCATGTCTTATATAAGAAGGATGCTTTCAGCACACTGTAAATCTGTTGCATATCCAATGTCATTAACCTTAACACAGTCTTCCCAAGGTTTTGAAGCTCTGCAGTGTCCCTGGTCACGCTCACAGCTTGCAGCAATCACGACTAGGTTGCAGACATACTCCCACCAGATTTTCTGGATCCAATGAAGCCACAAGAACATATGTGTTTGCACTGATCCCACGCTTAAGCTCACCACAGGAAAAGCTGCTCAGACTTGCTCTAAGCCTGCAGTTAAATGGAAGAAGACAGACAACTTCCAGGGCCTGACCCAATATCCACCAGTTTCTCCTGGAGACTTGGCAAAGGCAGCATTAGCCTGTCCATCGGGACCCTTGGCTTTTGGTGTGCAGCACACCCAGCTCTAGGAGCTGTTTCAAAACCAGGAGCTATGTGTCTTATTTAAAATCTGCTGGTTTGTGAACTTATCTCCAAATGCTCCCACAGGAAAACAGTGAAGTATCAAAACTCAATAGCTGAAACTATTGATACACTGAGTAACCTGTAAAGGAAAACAAACACATCTCTCTAATCACAGGAACAAATTATTGGTATTGCTTCTGTGAACATTATTAAGGCCATTTATTTACCAGTAGTAATGCAAGTTCTACAACTTTTTATTTCTTAGGATTTATTGGTGACAGCAAAAAAATAGTAGGGAGAGGATACAAGGACAATGGAGAAGAGAAGAGATTTTCACTTTGATGGTGCACTGAGGAAGTACCAGAGCCTCTGTGTGTGGTACATCAATAATCTCTCTAGTTGTTAGCAGTGAGCTGGATGGTAAAAAGAGACTTAACAGAGAATGGAGCTAAGACACAGGGCTGTATGCCCAATAATTTTCAGTGACCAAGATCCCAAAATTGTGTCACTTTTACACATCTTCAACATTTTTATTGTTATGGTTAAAAATGTCAGTATCCAAAGAGTATCTGATAATGCTTCCAGAGTAACACCTAGGAAGAAGTCAATGAGTCGGTGGTCCTTTTTTTGGTTTTACAGTGATGCTGAAAACAAAATTCATTTATAAAAAGGAGAATAAAATCTACACTCCAAAGTTTTGTAAATATCAGGGAATTTTACTGGTAAAACAGGGAAGAAAAATAACTATACATTTCACCAGCTAAACCCCACAAAAGTTAAAATTGCTGTATATATGTACATATTTCAGCTGCCTTTCAGCATTTTTACTGGTGGATCAATCAAGTGTTTCTTAGTGATCTAATTCTGCCCCTGCTTTGGAGCATGCTTGAGTAGATTAATATTTTTTTCTTTTTTTGGACATCCATGTACTAAATTTCTACAAATAGCTACAACTTCTAAACTCTGCACAGAAAGCAGAAAAGACATCCCAACAAGATGGTGAGTATTTTGCCAAATTTAAAATACAGAGCTTCTCTATATGGTCAGAATAATATATTTTTGCTTAATTGCTTGATAGATACTGATGAAAAATTTTTCTGAACTTGTGACTTGAAAAAGTCGGGCTGCAGGATTTAGCCAGCAAAGGAAGCTCCTGTCTAATCAGGCAAAATTTCAACCAACCAACAGCTGAAATTATAACCAACTAAAACCTGCCTCCTATAATGGAAATCCCAGGCATTAGTAATTGCAGGTCACCTGCAATTGTAGACCAGTTCTGCCTACAAGTAATTTTATTTTCATCCATAGAAATGAATGGAGTTTAGGAGAAAAAACTTAGGAAAAAATTTTTACCTATTAAATTCAAAATACAGGCTTCAATATTGCTCTGGTTTGGTCCAGCCAAGCAGGAACAGAATTCCCACCCCACTTGTTTGCTGTGGTTACACAGCCCTGTGTTATTTCCACTATCTCACACACAGAGCCAGAAGTACTTGGAAGATGAAAATACTTTTGCTTTCAAATATTTTCCTTTTAAAAGCAGAAAGCTAAGTGTAATTCTATGAATGCATTATTATTTTGGAAGCACTGCTGAAGTCAGGAAATTCCAAGTCAATGCTATATTGTATTCATTGTGCAGATGTACCACTTTCTGTTCCTCTTTTTCTTGTTAAATATAACCTGTTGTGGTGAATTTTTTATTATGGAATATGCAGTGGGACAGTTTCTGCAGTAGTGCTGGAATCTCCACCCAGGGGAGATTAGTTACATCTGAAAGTGGATGGGCAAAAATGAAGAGTAAAAAATGGCTGAAAGGAAGCCACTGTGTGCCAGAAAATGGAGCTCATAATCCATAGAACTTTCACTTTGAGAGATTCAAGACACTGCTCATTTTCAGATAATTATCTGGGATGTCTTCCTGATGTCCCACTAACCAGTAGCTTCATTATTTTTTTGTAATACTCTGTATCAAAAATTTGTTCTCAAAATTCTGGGAATGATTACTAATTCATATATTTGGTAATTCTCTTGTTCTTTATGCTTCTATATTTTGGAGCAGTTTATTCTAAACCACTTAGGAACATAAAGTAATAGATACAATTATCTATCTATAGATATAGATATATAATTAAAATGAGAAAACAAACAAAAAGCCACCAAAAAAAAAAATCAAACAAACCCCGAGAGTTCTCAAGCGACTTACACTGATTTACAGCCCCACCTGTCCTTCCCAGACATAGGTTACCCTCTTGCCGCAAGGCTCTGCCTAATCAAGGATCCTTAATTACCAGCTCATGCCGCAGGATGTCCTCCAACGCGATCCGGCTGCCTCGCTCTGCTAGCAGGGCGCCTGTGGTGCTTCTCCCGGGGGATGCACAGGGCTGTCCCGGGCAGGGGCACCCACCCAGCTACCTGGGCTCCTCCCGAGGCTGCTGGCTGCCAAGTGCACACCAGGAGAGTTTCCAGAAAGCTCTGGCTTATGGCTCTGCCAACCAGGCAGGAATGAAATACTAGAGAAGGCAGTTGTGTTGCTGTTGTGTTGCTTGCCATTTCGTGCCTCACTTTAAGCAGCACTTGGACAACAAAGTTCTTTTGCAGGACTTTCTCTCCAAAGCATGGTTTTACTTCTCCTCCTGTCACTTCTCTCAGCTTTTCCAGGTGTATTCCAGTGACACCCACTTCCAGCCATCCCGCTGCACAGCTGGCTCCTGACAAATTTGCCTACCATTCATTTTTGGGCAATGGATTTTTTTCAGCTGTGTCACTCCAAAGACGGACCACAACTACTTTTTCAGTTTTACTTCCTTGAAGGCAACTACAGGCTAATTACCCTCAACAAATTTCACTGAATCAAGCTTATAATTATATAAATTGTTACAAAATACTAAATACACTGAACCCAAACAATTTGGATGCCATGTACATCAATTCAATCGAGAAGAAATGGAGACCAAGCACCAGCTTGGTAGAGTAGAAGAGACAGAACACTGATGCTGACAAATCTTATAGAGGGGTCCACCACAAACAGTTCTGTAGGTACTTAGTACTGACTAGTTGATCACCCCCAAAATCCTGTGGATTAAATCAGTGGGATTGATGCTGGGTAGATTCTGCAATTGCAGTTCTTGGGTTCCATGAGTAATGGGGCTCTCCTTGTATTTTCCTTGGATATTCAAAAGAAGAGGCTATGAAAGCGTTCCAGCCCTCCTCTTTCTTTCCTTCTCTGACTTCCTAAGATTCTCAGCTGTAATTGGGACTCCCAAGTGAGAATATGTATTGACTTTATGCTGACTTGACTCAGCAGAATGTGATGAAGCATCATCTCAAACCTCCCTCTGTTCATCTCAAAGAGCCCTGATTTCCAGGGAAGAGCTTCCCCAGTCTCTCTAAGTGCCTTCTGTAGTTTCCCACTGCGGGAGCAGTTGGATAAGCAGTGCTGTCAGGTGAGGAGGGAAGATGCTCCTGGTAATGGATGCATTGCCAGCAAGCAGGGCTCTGGTCAGATGGACTCTGTTTAGAAAACACTTGGTTAGAGCCTGACAGAGCAGCACTGAAAATTCATAATGGAAAATGAAAACAAGGTGATTACCTTTAGCCTTGTGGAATGTGATCTAATTCCTGATGGGAGAGGCAAACAGAAAAACCTGACACTGCTCAATGTACAAAAATATCCTAACATATTTTAATCTTTGTGTTTTATTATTATATTTAACTGCGACATTATTAAATCACTACTCCTTCTTATTTTCTGCATAACCCTAAGCCAGTAATTTCTTAAACTCTTTGACTGTCCTTAGACAGGAAGGTTATACTCACTTAGCATCTAACAGAGGAATTTAGCTTTTATCTGATGCTGCTTTGCATCTTGCTTCAATCTGTTATGATTAAATATGGCAAGCTAAAATATTCTTTCTAATACTGGAATGATGTTTTTCTTTTAAAAGGATCCCAGATGGCCAGATAACAGAAGACAGGTCTGTTCACTGAAATTAATAGTAACTTAAAAATTGGAGATTACTAGTCCCTGATATCAAATGGCATCTTCTAAAGGGAAAAATTGAAAAATTACTGCTACATACTTACCCTGAAACTTGGTAATTCTTTTCCTTGTTAAATATAACCTGTTGTGGCATATTTTTTATTATGGAATGTGCAGTGGGAATGCGTATTCTCAGGCTAGGGATCAATGTCCTGATATTAATTGATGCCTGTATTTCCTTTTTGAGATCTTATCTTTAACTAGAATGTAGAAATGCTCTACAAAGCCTGCTGATGGATTGTGGTCCAAAGAGCAGGAGTCTTCCCATGCCTTCAGGAGGTAAGGGATCTCTGTAACGAAACAGCACGCTCACCTTCTATACACGATCTAGGAGAATACAGGGAGAGCCATATGGCACGGCCTAAAATTAGATATAACTTAACATAGTACCTAATTTCAAGGCCACAGAGCCTACATCTGTTGGAACTGGGTGTAGCATGAAATGTCAAATGCAGATTTAGATCCAAGTAGGACTGCAAAAGGGAAGTGTTTTTGACATTCTTTTAATTGATGAAGAAAAGAGCTTTCTGATGAATTTGTTAAGATTCTGAGGGGGAAGAGCAAAAGGTTTGGAGAAACCTGTATTTTTCCCCATCAGGAAAGTGGAATAAAAAGTATCTGGAACTTTTATGGTACCTACTCATCCACACTACTCCTCAAAAGAGATATGTCCCCTTAGCTGGTAGTTAACAGTATGGTAGAAGCTGTTGGAACAAGAAAAGACCAAATGAATCCTCGAACACTTTTCTTGGTTAAGGAATTTTCCATTTTAGCTGGTTTCTCAAAGCATTTGGGAAGACTACTCTGATGAATGAAATGCATCTGACATGATATATGACCTTCCATATATTGTATAAATCAAAATCACACATAAGCATCTGCCCAGGACTGCCTTCCATGGAAATTCCAAGATCATCTTCAGAGTGGGCCTTGCATAACCTGGATCATCAGGATTTGGAAACTATTTTGACCATGGAGGGAAGATACATTAACACACTGCCAAGCCACACACCTTCTCAAGCTGCAGGAAGAGATGGGATAATGTAGCTAACATATCATGGGATAAAATTAAAACTCTGTGACTGAAAAGAGAAGAATTAATATTTCCATTCTGTAATGTTGCCATCTATGCTGGTTATAGCTGGAGCAGCTGAAAAGAACATTGATTCTACAATTGGAAACGGTAGCCTCTTCAGACACTTCAAATAAATGGAAGAAAGGCTGGGTCTGCAGCTGCTGGTCCAGTGGAGCATTTTTAATTTGGACTACTGCTGTTTTCAGTTTGCTAATACATGGGGATTTGAACAGCAGCCTTGGCTGCAGTGGGAGTAATCTCCTGGGAAAGATGGGGCAGCCAGATGCGGGTATAACCAAGGGATCATGAATCTAGGCCAAGCCCATGCCTTTGTGACCTTCCTAATCTTTAAAAATAGCTTTATGCACGTGTTTATATATACAAACAGATAAATTGTAGTAACAGATAAGTACCATAAATGTTGCTAAAATTGTTTTGCATGTTTTTTAACATTCTGAAAGGTAAGAAAAGCTAATGAAGAAAGGTATCCTGAGCTCTGGTGTAGTAGGAAGTGACAGACAACACTGTGTAGCAAGCAAGTAAAAGAAAACACAGATGAATTTACATGAAATATTTCCATTTCATTTTAGCCATGGGCTTTGCTCTGGTACATTTGGTGATTCCTGGCTGGCTGGGTACTGTGTCTATATTTTCTTTTATGCATGAAGAACAGCCTGTTTGCTAAGTTTGGCATTTCAGACTAGGTAGTCAGAGCAATGGACAGGTCTGTCTGTTTGCTTTTTTTTTTTCTCTGATCTTGCCCAAGTCAACAGAAAGGGTTATCCATCACTGTTTTTCCAGAGGAAAAACAGGCTGGGAAAAAGGCACCAAAACAGTTTGCTTAGGATTCATACCAGCGTGCATCTGTTTAAGGAGAATGGAGACCCAAGCAATGCATATATCCTTAAAATGCAGTTACAGAGTCTGTAAAACAAATGTAGTGCATTACTGTTCAACAGAAAATGTGACTGTGATTTGACTCAGTTTAAGACTAGGCTGTAGTAAGAATGCCTTGAAATAGAGTCTGAATAATAGTTGCCCATAAGCTACCTGGCAAAGGGGAAATTAACAGGAGTTGCAAATATAATTTTTCAGACCTTCTGGAATAAACATTTAAACAAGAAACAATGTCAACATAAAAACATTACAGAACATATAAACACCATTTAGGAGCAGAGCACTATTTAGGAAGCAATCAGCAACTGAAGACAAAGCAGTCTAAGGTGAAGAGTGCAAGGTAGGTACAGTCCTGGATTCACGGTGAAGAGCACGACTGAAGTGAGGAGTTTATCCATTTTGCAAATTAACGTAACACCAAAATTTGCAACAAATTCCATGAAGTTTTTGACATTATTTAGAATAAATGGCATGGCACCAAAGTACTGTTATTAATACAATTAAGCTAATTTCTTCTGCCCTTCTCTGAAAGATGCTGCAATGATGAATCCGAATACATCTGGCTGCTGGAACAAACTCTGAACTTTAGAATTGTACATCTCTGCAGAATAAGGCCTACACAGTTATCCCCTCTATGTTAAGACTGCTCAGATGTTTTATAAACAATTGTGTGGATTTCAAATATTTATGGGGGGAAAAAAGAAATTTTTTTTTCATGTCATAACAAATACTTTTGTTTCCTTTGGTGTTGTGTAAGATATGATACATTATATGAAAATCCACAGAGGATTGCCTTGTCATGAAACAGTATCTAAAATATATTTGACAAAACAGACATCTGCTGCAGGTGAGACAACAAATTCTAGGACTTCTCACCCCACAAAACTGAGAGTGAAAATTAGAACAGAGGAATGAAGTAATTTCCAAAACCCCAAACACCTTATGACAGGAAAATATACCTCATTGATTAGACTGATGTCAGGACTAAGAGATGGGCTGGAATTCATCTCACTGTGCTTATGTGCCTATGAGATGTGCCAGGCTCTACTGACTAGATCCCCACTAACTACAAAGCTGTTGGAAGGAATAGCCCACAAGTAAAAACTATGTGAGGCAGCTGAGTGTCACACACGGTCACCTCCCATCATCACTAAACTGGAATTAGTCATCACCTGCAAGAACTCAACTGCCCAACTGAAGGCCTACCAACACTTACTGAAATAGGTCATGAGTCTTTGAAATAAAACAAAATTACCTAAAACAAATCAAACTTTTTTTTTTTTTTTTTTTGCAGCATATAGTGGTGCCTTGTGAGGGCTGACCTAGAACAGAGACCAGACAGAGTTAAAGAAAAAAGTAGGGATTTATTAAAGGGCCCCAATGGATACACCTTGGGCAGTACAAGAGCCCAGCCAGGGCTACACCCAAGATGAACCCAAAATGGTCACAAAAAGTGAAGGACTGGTCATAAAGTCTCTCACTTTTATAAGTTCTGGCCCATTAGCATATTGGAGTTAATTGTCCAATTATAGCTTTAGCTTATGAAGCCCCATCCTTCTTGTTTTCTCTCTTCGTTCCGCCTCTGTTTATGCTTTTGGACCTGAGAGTTGGATCAGTTGTCCTTGGTCCCCAGCTAGAGAATGAATTGTTTTGTCTACCTACTCGGTGAAGAGAGCTTACCAACCCTTAATATGAAGCTCAGAACTACACACTAAAGCAGCACACAGTCTGAAAAATATAAAAGTTGAGGCATCAATAGCTTTTTTGTATTTGCAAAACCATGGTCAGTCAAGATGCTGGAGACACCTACAAAGCTCTGAATTACTATTTTCAGCTTCTACATAATTCTAGGTAGAATTCTATTCTTACTCAGGATTTTTCAGGTAAATTCTCTGGGCATGTGAAGATCTGCTTCTGGTATTCCCTAATCTGCCTAATTCTTCACTCTACCTAATCACCTGCAGATCTTTAAACTTGGTTTTTCTCTACCTAACTGCTCTTCAGCAACCAATTTGGGCTTTTCAGAATAAGCCCAGCATGCACGAAACTTTGGGTATGATCAATCTTTAATATGAAATCCCAGTAGTCACCGAGTTCCTGCAGGATATTAAAAACCAAAGTTCAATTATATTCTCTTCTAATAAAAATCTGAACCATTGTCATTCAGCAATGATGGAAATTCACCTTCCTAAAGAAAATTCAGATAGTCTTCACGTGTACTGATGGATGTTTTTGGTTATAAAATACTTAAAATAATAATGGAACTAGAGAAATATTATAATCTAATGGCCATAACATTTATCTAAATGGTGCAGAGAGTGTTTTAAAGTTCTTCTCTTAAGATGACACAGGAGCTCTTGTCGTTTTTACAGTACTTAGTCATCAATAAGAGAAAATGAAAGCTCTTCATAATATCTAAAGCCCAGGGATTTAAGATACTACCCACCATAGACATCTCTGTTCAAATCTCCCCAGGAAGAACAGGGAACCTAATAAAGCAAATTTTCAAATCATTTAGTTCATAGAAACCTGTGGACCACCTGCTCTCCTTTAATAATTACTCTAATGCAGGCTTTTAAACTCGGGTGAAAAAAGACATTTTCTAGATGATCTCACATAAAATCTTTTTAGAATTTTTTTTCCACAACAGAAAAGAGAAAATCCTATTATTTTAATGAATCCATACTAGGCTTTCCTTTTTGATCGTGCAACCCAAAATTCTTGATATGCATAGCCTTATGTGAGAATCACAATCCCTTTCCAATTCTGCATCAACACATGATTATTCTTGCACTGAACTGCTGTTCCCTGCTCCAATAAACTCAACTCAGATATCATTACACCTGAATTTTACATAGCTCTGTAGTTCCAATAAGTTTGGTCTATGCATCTGAGTTTCAAACATATTGCATTTTAACACCATATGTTTGTAACTATCAGACAGACCTTGCCAACCCTGAGAATCAGACAAACTATGCTGAGTGCACCAAAGCTTCACTTCACATTTCAGAAATTAACCATTGCAATATCTGTTTCTCCTTATGGTGTTGGCTGATGATTTGTTGAGGTCTCTTAAGCAAAATGAGACTTTCAACTGTATTTATTTGTTTGTTTTGTTAGACACTTTTACTTTTTTTTTCCCTGTTTTTCTTTATGTTAATTCTGTATATTCAGAAGACACACTGCGAGCTCCAGAACAACAGCTTTCCTTTTATGTATTAACAAACATTCCCTGGAGAAATATTATGCACTTAAAGTGAGGAAAAACAAGAAACGAGCAATAACAAATGACTAACGCCTAACATTAGAATGTGTTTCAACTACTAAAAACCCCAGATATAAACGAGAAGACTATGAATGAAATAATTAGGAATCGGTTTTAAGTTGGGATTTAAAGAGCTGTACAGACATCATAATAACGGGAATAACCCCAAATGAGAGCCAAATGAACAACTGCACAAAACTGTGACACACCAAACAGCAAGAGGGCTGGGGAGCAGAACTTGATCAGAAATAAAGGAGAAGTTACAGAAGCAAACAAACATGATCCATATGTGAAAATATTCACAACACATTAGTGTTTAATTAGTAAAAAGGATAAGAACACTTAGCAGAGTCATCATAAACAAAGATGGATGGAAAACATGCTACTAATAAAAGCAGGCAATCTAACCTCACTACAAGTGTAAGTTGATCAGTCACAACTTCAGATGTAATTTTTTTAAAATAGTATTTTGAAGCAGCACTTTGCTACTGCATCTAGTGGTAGAAAATAAAGTGTTGAAGAAGACATTCTCATCTGAAGTTCCAGGTATTTTGAAAACAAACAAAAAAACCCCCACAACTGTTCACTATCCACCACTTATATCCAAATTTTCATTCCAATTCCATTTTGAATACTTGAGATTTGCCTTTTGGATGAAGAATGTGAAATGACCTTTTCAAGTTTTTTCTCAAATCATTTTTTGCTGTGTGAAGGCTCTGAAACAGAGATCACAATGAAAGCTAAAATTAGTATAAGAATGGAAGAGTAGGTCCTTGTTCTGTTCTAGTACATTCATTTTTTACAGCATACTAACCTGACATAGGTATCAGCACAGGTTAATTGCTTTCAAGAGAAAAACAATATGCAACAAGTAGGGCAAAGGGAGAGCAAGAGAAACAAAATGGGTTTGAAAGACTTTGTGACCTTCACAAACACTTTTTCTTAATAAGGAAGATGTTGGAAAAGTCAGTTGCATATGTGCAAGTCATTATAGCTATTTATGCTATGTACTTTTTGATGATTTATGGCAGAGTTACACCCTCACACTTACATCTTTCATGCAGGTCCAATCTCCTCAAGTTGTGCAAAGACATGACAATTTATTAGACCTCATAAGCTTCAAGCATAAATGTACAAGTAAATTCATGGTAAAGTATGAAAACAAAAAACAAAATTATGAGATGAGGAAAGCAAAAAAAAAGGTAATTTCCCATGATAAATATTTACAGTCTGCTCTAAATGAATGGGAAAATTTCAAGCAGCTTTACCATTTTTTGAGACTGTACAGCATCCCAGGGTATACCTTCAAAACTTAGATTCATTTGGAAGCATAAATAGAAATTGGAAGACCATCTGAAAGGGCACTACATTTCTATGTTGGTACCTCAACAATTAACATTTTATTCAAGATTAGTTCCTCAGCTGCAGCAAACTGTGTATTTCTGTGTCACTGCTCTCCCAACAAATCTTTCAACTACAATTCCTATAGAGGAGTAAAAGCGCATTTAACAAAAATTAAAAAGAAAGAAATCATTAACTGAAAAATAAATTTTAGGAACTGAGATTCCAAGAAATATGTGGAATTGAAAACAAAGCTTTACTAATGGAAATCAGGAAAAAAAAAAAGAAAATAAGAACTCCACAAATCAGAAATAAAACAAGAAACAATATACAAGAAACAATACTGAGTTGTTTTCCACTGTAATTCTCAATTCATTAAACTAAATAATCACCCTTAAATCTAGAAAAATCAAGATACAATGTGAAACTTCACTTTATAAGCATCAATAAGGAGTAGGAATACAAACAAAGGACTGATTGCTTTTACTTAATGATACATACTTAAGAGATCATAAATCATAACACAACACACAGGAACATTTTTAAAATGGGAAAAACTGTCTGTAAGAATCATTGCCTGGTTTTTGAACATCCATACAACATCATCATAGTGTGACTATGGAAATATTTTAATTCTTGTCTTTAGACAATGGAAATAAATTTCAAAAAAGGTGAAGTACAGCAGCTGTGCAATCTCATGTTTTAACTGCAATAACCTATTCAGGTGGCCTAAATTCCCCAACAAATTAGGTTACTAGAAATTATTATGGATGACCACTGTCTTAAAATTTCTCCTTTAAAGAGATATCTTCTCAAGACTGCCACATTTAGGAGGATGCAGAAATATACCTCTTCACTAAGATTTTGCAAATGAGCATCTTAATTAATTCTTGCATCCTTGACTGACAAGTCAGACTGAAAGCTGGGCACCATAATGGAAAACCAGATTTTCCATTCTTGAAGCACCAACCAGTTTAAATTACATGTACAACATGCTCACGTACTGCAGAACATGACAAAGATAATAGGAATTTTAACTAGTTGCTTTGCATCCAGGATTAGAAGGATGTATTAGGTAAAAATTCTTTTACAGTGGCTGTACCCTTAATTTAGCACAGTAAATAATGCGAACTTTGTATACAAAGATGTGAAGTGCCCAGCTGCTTGGATTAAATACAACAAAGTTTAAAAATCAAACCCCCAAAACCCAACCTGTCTACACATCTATTTACAAGTTGTGAATGAGACACTTTTCACAATGAATAGTGATTGATTGGAGTCATCAATAACTTGATGCAAAACATTAATCTTTTTTTTTTTTATTTTCTAGACCTCCTTGGTCTCAAAGATAACATATACCAAGGTTGCTTTGTTTTTCTCTTCTCATTTATCCAAACTATAGCAGTGTACAGCTACCAATGTTCCTGCCAGTTTTAGTTCTGCTCTTCAGAAACTAATGGGCAGCAGGAGTTGTCACCAGTTTCTTCCAGCTGCTTGGAAACCTCAGGAGATTCAAGTTCAAACAGACACTACGGCCCTTGGAAAATGAGCACAACAAACACCAGGAGACTGTTTCTCTTCTCATTCTCTTAGGAAACATAAATTGCTCCAAAGGAAGAGACAAGAATTTTTATCCAGAGGTGAAAAGTGACAAGACTCAATGAAAATAAGCTCTTCAAAGTTGCTTAAAGAGGGCCTGGAACTTTGTGTGGGCATGCAGGAGAATATTCTTACAAATCTACAAATATTTGTACAGATATTATTTATTATTTGCAACTACCTTCTAAGAAAATGACTAAATTTAAGGAAGTAAAAACTTTGCATGAAAAATCGTACATCATATTTTGGTTTGTCCTGAAATTCATCCACAGAATGATAAAAAGCATCTAACAATTCCAAAACACCTTAAGCACTCATTTGCAAACAGTGTCACAGCCACAAGTTATCTTCTGCACAGAAACTTTACAAGCAAGGATGTTGAACTAAAACCAAAACTCTGCCTTAAAATTTGTAATCCGCTCACTCAAAATTTGAGCTGACAACTTTCACTTTTATCTTATAGTTGGTTTCATGTTGCAGTTCTTAGCCCTTCTAATATTTGGGGTTCAGTACTCCCAGCTGATGCCAAATCTAATTTGGCTTTTGAAGAGCTCCTGTTAGTCCATCAAGCACTTGGTACTGTTTGATTTGCTTCTTTCATCACTCTTAGGTAGATCGCTGAGGTCAGCAGCCAACCATCACTGAGTAAAGACACATATGTAAAAACAATACACCTAAACTTAAGGCTTTTTTGAGAACTATCAAATGATTGGCACCTGCAACCACTGTTTTCATGTAAGTATCCAAAGCCAAGGCTTGGGGGTTTTTGAGGGTACAGTTGATTAGGAAAATATCTCTTTGGATTTTTACCTAAATCTGCGCCCATTTTAGCCCAATACTTCTTTTCTAAGCACTTCTGATTGTCCAGACTTTTGTGGGAGCTTCAGATGCAAGGTATGTCCATAAACTGGCAGCATTCAATAGTTCATTTCCTATAGAAGTGCTATGCTGCTTCCATGAAATGAGGTGACTTGCTACAGAATGTGAATATATAGCATGTGGAATAGGACAGTGTAGAACAGCTGAAGGCCTCAAGTTCTGTAGTGTATCAATTTCTTATTGAAAGTATCCCATTAAGAGAAATGCTTTCACTGAACTTTAATTTAATTACATTTAATTTCTTTAGATAAAAGAGTTCCCCAGAAGCATAGAACTATAAATTCTACAGAATCATGCCAAGATAAAGAAAAAAAAGAGAAATAAGGAAGCCTAGAAGCAAACTTACTAAATTATTTTATTGCCTGAAGTGAAAAGCAAGAGTAAATAAATAGCGCAAGTGTTTGATGGTTTAAATTTTTATATACATTAAATAAGTTTATTAAGTACAACAGAGGTTGCTTATTAATTATCCGTGAAAAACAGTTCTCTTCTTTTTATTCGTTAAGGCACAGAATTTTATACCTCTCCTCCTCTCTGTAAAACAGGGAAGTATGACCAAGGAAAGCCCGAGTGCGGCAGACTTCGCGCACGGTGGGAACGGCGTCACGGCGGTGCAGCTGTTGGTTCTCGCTGAGTCCTGGAAGAGCAGACGCCGGTCCCGGTGAGCCGCGGGCGCGCCCCCAGCGCTGCGCGCCCCGCCAGGTGCGAGCCCCGCGGGCCGGGAGCACGGCCCCGCGCCGGGACAGCCCCGCGGGCCGCGGGAGCCGGGCCGGGCCGCGCCGCCACGGCCCCGCCGCACCTGGGGGCGTCTGCTGGGGCCGCACCTGGCAGCGGGGCGGCCGCGGGGCCGGCCCCTCAGCGCGGCGCTGCGGGACTGCCCCGCGGGGATCCTCCTGCGCCGCCCCGGGGGCCGGCGACCACCGACACCCCCAGCCCGGCCCCGCCCCGCCCCACTAGAGTCCCCCCGCGCCGGCGGCAGCGCGGGGGTCGGGGGACCAGAGCCCCCCCGGGCGGCGCGGCCGCCCCCGGTACCTGCGGGCGCAACTTTTCCCTCGCCGCCGTTCAAATGCGCTGCCGTAAAGCGCCCGTCTCCCGTGGCAACAAGGTTCCGGGCGAGCACTAGGTGTAGGAAGGTGATGTAAAAGTAAAACCACCCAGTGTCGTAAACCAGGTCCGGGGGGGAGGGGAGGGAGTGAGGGGGGCGGGCGGGGGAGGAGGTGACTGGAGCATTTAGACACCAGCGAGCGGATCATGGCGGATGGCCCCAGGTGTAAGCGCAGGAAGCAGCCGAACCCGCGCCGCAACAACGGTCAGTCACCCGTGGGGCAGCGCCGCGGCCGCGCTGGAGCGGCGGCGGGGCCGGGGCGGGGGCCGGGCACAGCCGTCCCGAGCGCGCAGGGGGGAGGTCGGGCGGGCGCCAAAGTAATTCCCCCGCCGCGGCTCGCCGGGAGCGCGGCTCCCTCCGCACCGTTATATCCGCTACCTGCAGCCTCCCTCGCCGCCGCCTCCCTCCTCCGCCTAGCGGTGCCTCCGCACTCCGCCGCTGTCCGGGACCGTTACACGCTGCTTCCCCCTCAAGCCCCGCGACCGCCCCGCCGCCGGCAGCGGGCTCGGGGGCCCCCGGCCGCGCCGCCGCCCTCCGGCCCGGGCGGGGACGCCGAGCTCCGCGGGGAGCGGCGGGGGAGCGGCCGCCGCCCGCCCGGCCGCGGCAGCCCCAACTCCGAAACTTGTTACCTGCGCGCTACCCCGGGCGGAGCGGGGCCTCCCCCCGGCCCCGCGGGCGGGATCGCCCCGCCGCCCGCCCGGGAGCGCCTCTGCCGCCCGCCGGAGTTTCCTCCCCGCTCGCCCGGTAGCGGGCCGGCTCCTCGCCCCCGGCCGGCGCTCGCCTTTCTTGGGTCGGCGGTGGGGGACGCCGGCCGTCCCCGAGGGGACACACCCGGGAGCACATGCGGGGGAGGCACCGCCGCCGCAGCGGGCGGCGATTCGCGCGGGGGCAGCGCGGCCGCCCCGGGCCGGCGCCCCCGCTCCGCGCCCGCCCGCCCGCTCCGCGCCTCCCCGCCCCGCAGAGAGTTGGTGCCCGGCGGCGCCCCGCGGCCGCGCTGCCGCCCCGCCGGGCCGGTGGGGAAGGGAGGGCTGCGCCCGGGTGGCGGGGGCGGGCGGCGAAGTTTCTTCCCTTCCCTCTGGCTTCGGAGGTACCTGTTTGTATAATAATGGGTGGTAACGGTTTGGCCGGGGGCCCCCGCTCCGCTCTCCGTGCGTGTGTGACCAGCTGCTGCAGTCTATATAAGGAATTACATTTACATTTCAGGCTTAAGGGCTGCTGTGGGGTGGTGGTTTTTTCCCCTTTGGTACGTGTGTTACTTTAAGATGCAGTGGTAAGGTACACGGCGGGGGAAATAAAGGCTCGTAACACCCACTCTCTACTTATTTTATGGAAAATGGAGAAGTAGTTCGGTCCTCGTAGCACGACTCTTCGGAATAGGCAGTAGAGTAGGCGATTTTGTAACCCTCCTTGGCAATTTTAGGTTTTATGTGGCATTTCCTGTGCAGGGTCACAGATAGGAAGGCTTTGCCTGCGATCTGAGATGTTTTCATATGCAGTGAACGGTCTCCGAAATAGATCGGAGTCACGATCGGTGCTTCACCTCTCTAATCCTCCCTGTCCGGGGCATAACGTGGTGATAAATGACGGCCTTTCCAGGGGCTAACGGGTTGGTTTGATTGCGTTGAACTTAAAAGGGTTTTCTTATTTTTGTTGTGTGCGTTTTCTAGCAAGTATTCTTGCTTGCACGCTCATGTTATTAATTCCTTGTCCTAGTGTAAATATTTATATTTAGTTCGTGATTTGGCTGTGCTAAAGGTAAGTTTGGAAAGTGCTT
The DNA here is from genome assembly GCF_027477595.1 of Haemorhous mexicanus. Taxonomy (NCBI): domain Eukaryota; kingdom Metazoa; phylum Chordata; class Aves; order Passeriformes; family Fringillidae; genus Haemorhous; species Haemorhous mexicanus. The sequence continues at coordinate 15,026,749 of NC_082341.1, read as the reverse complement.
TTCTCTTTACCTTATTAAAAATGTGGATGATCAGAGAAAGGGGCTTTTCTTGTTGCTGACGACAACATGTGTGACATGTGAGTCTGAACCACCCAGCGTCTGTGCAGGAGCTGTAAACATGTTTACCTGAACAGGAAAGAAAATGGATTTTTCTCTTAAAGATCCAGTGATATGAATAACATACTCTTGAAGCATATCAACAGATGACTTGTGAGAGAAATTTTCTGAAAACCTGGCTTTTGAAATCGACGAGGAAAAAAAGATCCTTGATTGCTGCAGCAAATGGCAACTTGTGCAGGTAGAAAAAAAAGATGGTGTTTAGTTTTCTCCTGCATGCATGTCAGCCCCCTCCTGTCTGCTGCTTTCATTCTCAAGGGAGGGATTTATTTACCACGCTTGCTGTCAGTGTTTTTCCTTTGTGCTTAATATTAGAAAACCAGATTTAAGGCTGTTTAGCACAAATCGTTTTGTCTGCAGCGTGTATCACTTGCAGAAAACAAAAGGTGTATAAGATCTGGTATCATTCCAGGTATCTTTCATCTTCATCACTTTTGGACCTCATTCCTGCACCTACTTTATTATGTAAAGCCTCTGAGTCTTTATCAACTAGTTTTGTAATATAAAATGTAGTGTGTCTTGGTTTAGGCTAGTTTTGGTTCCTTTTATTGAGGAATTAAAACCAACTTAAGTCATTGTGCTTTGGAGCATCAGGATCGGTTAGATAATAGAATCTGGATAATAGAGATTTCTCAGCAGTGGGTTTATGTTTGACTTGCAAATATTTACTGAAGAAAATGCATAGAAAAATGTTAACCCTTTAACCTTTAAAATAAATAAGTATGAGGCTTTTTTTTTCCCCCCAAAGTCGCAGAATGCACTTGGTTCTTATAGGTGTCTTCTGTTAATGAGGAATGGGCATAGGGGAGATGCATAAGCTACTGGCTTCTTTCTAGTATAAAAAAGAAAAGCATTTTTATGTTGTTTCCTATTCATGTTCCCACAGAATATGAAATTATTACAGAGAGATTGCATTAGACATCCAGTATGCCAGTTAATAATACTGGGCTATGGCATTGAGTACTGTAAACTTTTCTTTTTATCTCTTGTTAAACTTAATACAGCTAATCTTATACTGTAAACTTTTGTTTTTTCTTTCTTTCCCCTGCTTTCTCTCTGTGTTTGGGAGCCATCCTGGTGCATTAACTCTAGCTGGAAAGACAGTCTTATCATCTTAGCTCTGGAGCTGGTTCCTTTTCTACCTTGTTTATTGGTCCCTACAGGAGGTCAGCAAAGAGCCGATTGGTGCTGCCATTAAGGCCTCCACTTAGAAGGAAATCTGGCACTTCCTACCTGAAGAAAACTACCCCATGTCATTGTCCTTAGTTCTGGCCAATACACAAACAACTTCTGCTACAGCAGAAGAGTTAACAAAGCGTTGAGATAATGTGATACAGCAGAAACACAGCGCTGGTTGGGAGTCTCTCATCCCATCTACTTTTTCCCTTCTCCCTCTTTTTTGATAGAAAAATGAAGAGGAGGCAAGAGCGGCATGGTTTGGGTATTTTTTGCCCGTCATCTGCATAGCCACACTCTTGTGAGACTCCTGAGTAGACTTCAAATAGATTCAATATCAGCCAAGGTTTTCTTATTCTGAGTTGGTTTGCAGTCAGGATTAGTTGCTTTCCTAGCTTCTCTCATGTATGTTATGGGGTTGTCTTAGTTCTTATTAAACAGCAAAACTAACAGTGACACATCTTGTTCTTCAGCAATGCTGTGAGATAAGTAAAATAAAATATTTAAAACTTTCCTTCCTAGAGTGTGAAAAGATATCAACGTTAAGTATAGATGTTCTGAAAATAATGCAAGTATGCCTTCAGGTATTCAGATGCATGTTTGATGGTGAAAAGAGGAATGTGTGAATCTGAGTAAATTCTGCATGCTGTCAGGTACATGTGAGGAGAAGATATAAGCCAGCCTTGGTCACAGTGAGTTTATTACTAAAAGGTTATGTCAATTGACTTGTTAGAGTGCAATTTCAGTTGCTTTACAGTTGGTTCTTCTCTCTTTTTATTTCTATTAGGTAACACTTTCATGTAAAGTTTTGCTACCAGGCTAAGAATTGTAAGAACACTGTAAGTCCCTCTGAATAAGGCAAAAGCATATTTCTTTTAGCTCCAAAGTGTTGGCTGCCAGCAGGACGTCAGGTGTTAGTGACACTTGGGATACAACATTGCTGGTTGTGCCTGTCTTCTCTTGCCCCCTTGCCTTTCTTTTTTTGCTATGTACCATGTTTTCACTCTAATGTTAATTTAAATTTGCAATTTGGGATTTGTAGAATGTAGCCTGAGTTAAAATTCCAGGCACAGTGAGCAGGTCTACGTGGACAACTGAATTAACTGTTTGAGACCAAGAAAACCTTCTCTCTTATAAACAAGTAGTACTACTGTTTTAGTGTTAGTTACTGAAATACAGTGTGAGTTCCTCTTAAAAAGGTCACTATTTCTTCATTTTTCTGTCAGCAGTCAGTGCTTGTTATTTTAACAGTTGTAAAGCAGGTTGTCTTATGGTAATTAATTACCTGAGGCAGTTGGGTGTTTTTAAAGTAATTTGTTTCCTGAAACAATTTGCCTTGCTTGTAGGGCTCTGTACATGTGCTGCTGAAAGTGTTAATGAAAAGTAGCAAGAAGATGAAACTTTCCTTTTGACATAGGCTTCCCACTCATAGAAGTCACTCAATGTTTTTAGTTAGAAGTCTGAGGATTTGACTTCTTTGAATTCAGTCCAAATTTTCTGTTGAATATTTTTAGTTACATCAGGTAGACTCAGTGGGGAGGGGTTTCTGTGGACTTTGGGCTTTATGACAGGTCCTGTTAATTTGTGTTATTGACTGTGGTTGGGCTCCTGCTCTCTGTAAGCAGCTCCTTTGTGGACAGAGCAGGAGGAAGGGGTTCTACAGCTGTTCCCTGCTTCCTTCCCCACTGAGACTCCGGTTGTGGTATTAGCCTGTAATTTTTTCTTATAGACGTTTTCCAGTGCTGGGGGGAGAGGCTGAAGCACTCTGAAGTCAAAATATCACTGTAATGCCTTTCCTGATGTGGAAACATCTGTTTTAATAGAGTTTAAAATGCCAGTGAGTGATGGCAGACACTTTTAACATGTGTGGGACTCTGTATTACTATGGTAAAGAAATAAAATTAAATTCTTTGAAACTTGGGTTGTAGGTTTTTTAACTAACTTTTGATAAACTGCTCTCTATTGCAGAGAAACTGCTGAAACTACATTATCTGGCCATATGCCTCTTAAGCATCCCTGCTTCTAAATTCAGTCATTATTGTTTACCAAAAATATAAGCTTATTGCTCAAGTCATTAGCTGTTTGTAGTCACTTCAAAAATGTTTAGCTAATTGATATTGCAAGCTGATTGGAGTAGGTGTCCTTTGTCAACTATAAACAGAACATTCAGAGTCTCTGGAAATCATAAGGATTCTACTCATGATAGGTTTCAAATACCCAAAACTAGAGGTTGAAACCCAAAAATTATTCTGTTTTTATGTAGGCTTTCGTACCGTATTTCAAAGTACGGTTCCATATTAACTTTCAGCTGATTAACATCAATATTCCTGAATTTTTGGTGGTCGTTACCTATATTTTTCAAGACAAGTCACACATAGGATCTTTTCTCTTTCAGGCAAGTATGCAGAACCCTGTCTTTCATTTGTGGTCTCAGAAACATTGGTGCTTCATTCTGGCAGCTATAATAGGCCTGTTATTTTTGAGAACTAAATTCTCAAGTGACTTACCCAAGGTCACACAGGAAGTCCATAGCAAGACTGACTCCCAATCCATTTTTAATCCTCAGGACTACTCTTGCATTTGGCTTGATCTAGAGCCTTAAAGGGAAAGAATAGTTTTGTCATTTGGTAGTTACTATTCCTTTCAGCTTAATTGTTTAAGTTCTTTCATATTTATTGGAATATTTTTGCTTCCACCAAACAAGTGGCAAGATGCAACATTCAATGTTGTCTTTAGCCATTTTTAGATGGTAATAAGATAGACTATGAAGACAGGAAACATCACCAGTGAAAATACCATGTAGTGATGTGCCAGAAAAGTAGAATGTTGTCTTCTGGTGTGTTTTGTATTTCCAAATCTTATGTTCAGTGATGCAAGGGTAGACAAAAATAAATCACATCAGGAAGGAATTAGTTAAAGTCTACACTGTTAAAATCAACACGCTTGCTGTGATGTGGAGGGTTTTAGGGGGACTGTGTTGGAGTTTAACATCTGGGCAGAAATTATTTCATCAGATGCTGGTTTTGTTGTGACAGTAATGACTAGAGAAGAGTCTCAGTGTATTACTGATATTTCTAATATTGGAAAATGGTAAGTGAATAAAAAAGCATAAGTCCTCCTCAAAACAAAACTTTACGAGGGGTGCTTAAATAAGTGCCATGTGTTTGTCCCAGTCTAGTCAACTGATAAGTTGACTAGATAGACTGGGACAAACACATGCAAGTGTAGGTTTTACCACCACAGCTGCTTGTCACAGGTGGAGCTGTGTGGGAAGCAGCTGTGAGTGCTGATGGGTGCTGCTCCTGCCTGGGCAGTGTGAGGCAAAGGTGGGTAATGAAGAGTGTTCTCATATCTTCATTTGTGAAGATGTGTGGTTAGCTCCACTCATGAGACACTGCAATACGTCAGTCAGGACAGAGATTCTTTCCTGCTGAGGGAAATGCTGTTTGAAGTCTTTAGTAGTTAAAAAAAAATGTGGACAAATGCCCAAGGAAAGGTTGGAGAGCAGAGGGGTGTATGCATGCGTGCTGCATGGGTGAGGCAAAGCATGTATGAAGGAGGAAGAGTGGAGTAGCAGAGGTGTAGTCTGTTTATCACTGAAGGGCTGATACCTGATTTCTGATGCACCTTGCTGGCCTTCCAGGGAGGAATGTATTTGGCTGCTGCATGAGAAGATCACAGTGGTAAATAGCTTTGGCCTCAGTTGGCTGGGTGATGCCTTGAAATACTGGAATTGTTGTTGAGCTGTGTAGGGGGTTTCATGAGTCTCTTGTTTTGTAATACTTTCTATTTCCATGTTATGTTGGCAAGTTTTTTTCAACCTTTATAAGCCATTGCCTCTAATACTCTGAGTTGATTTTTTAGCTAATTATTATGTGCTCATATATTTCTCAGTCTTGGTTTGCTTTTCTGGTTCTCCAGTTCCTCGCATCTTATTTTATTGCTGTTGGAAAGAATAATAAAAGTTTGATATTTTAAAAAACTGTTCACAGTTGCAACTTTCTAATCTTTGTGACCATTTCTTTCAAGGAAAGAGCAGAGTTGCTTTCATTTTTCCTATTGAGCTACAGTTTTTTATTTAATAATCTATTTATTTCTTTTTTGTGTAGATAGGTAGTATTCCTGAGTGATAGTCAAGAAGAATGGGAATCACAGTCAAGAGCAGTGAGACTTGATGGATAAAATACTGACTCCAGTTAAATGCAGCATAACTTTATAAATCTATTTCAGTACTCCTGAGAAAGAATACTACTTCCATCACACAGAGTGTAAGCACCTTTCAGGTAGTAAAAATGTATGTACCGAATCTTCCTGTATCTTGGCCTATACATCCAATTCCTTGTGTGAGTACCTAGCAGCTTACATTCATGTGTTAGCAGAGTAGGTGATGGTAGAGTAGAAAGAAGAAACTTGTTAAATTTTTATCTGTGTGTGGAGCAGCAGGGCAGGATTCACGTGTTTCAGTTGGGTAATGCTGACCATATAAACCATGTTTCTTTAGACCTGTGCATTTGTTCCCCAAAAGGACAATAGAGAAGAAAGGAGCCTTTTTTACTTTGCCTCACTCTGATTGTCTCAGATGCCATTATTGTAATGTAATAAATTTTATTTTAACATGCCTTTTCAGAGCAACAGAAGTTAACTAAAAATATGCTTTCTCATTTTTGAGAAGTCAGTACTGTTTGAAAGCAGCCTGTTTCAGTTCTCTCCTTTTCAGCTGTCATTCCCAGCTGTCACAATCTCTGTGATGTGAGGACTTTACCCATGTTGTTTCAAAGCAGTTTGGTTAACAGCTGCTGTCACCCAAAGGTTAAAACCTGAAAATGGGCATCCTTTATTAGTTTCCTTACAAATATTTGCTTTCTGTTTGGTAGCATCTTTCTTGTTGCTCTCCCTTCAATGTGTTCCATTGATCCTATTTTTGGAGAACTGTGGAAAGCAAATGATCATGTCTAATGATGAATGTATTCTTAATTATAAGTGAAAAAGAGAGCAAAAAAAATTCTTTGCTGTGATGACTTTGCTTCCTGTTCAGTTAGGATCTGTGAATATGAGTAGAAGTTGTTCTTCAGTGAAAGGACATGTAAAATTAGTTCTTTAAACACCAAGAACTCTCAATGGTATGGGAGTGTATCGGAAGCAGGAGAAACAACTGTTCCTTTACTAACTGCCTAGTATTCTGTACTTCTTCTGATGCAGATATCCTCTTTTTCTGCAACTCCCCAGTTCTTTACCTTCTCACAGGTCAGGAACACTGGAGGAGCTGGCAAGATCATTGGAGATAAATTAGTTATTAACCTTGCCATTCACCATGATTCTGAGAGTGATTTTCATGGACAGCACTAGAAGGGGTTAAGAGTCTGAAGTGGTAGAGAGTATTTTTACCTATGAACTACTGTGCCTGTCCTTGTTAGGATCAAATGCTAGTTGGGCCAGTGATGCTAGAGAGCACCTTCAGTTATTGTGATATAAAATGTTTTCATTATTTCAGCAAATATCCTTTTCCCAATTCTCTTTGATAGGCAGCTGACAGACAGTGAGGGCAATTTTCTGTTCTATTTTGTAAGCATCCATCCACAGATGTGTATATAGAAGAAAGCAAAATGATATTACAAAACATCACAAATGTGGCATGATTTGAAAAAAGCCTGGGGAAATCTATTCCATCTGAAAAAGGACAAACTAAAGAACAGAAAAATCAGGCCTTAACTACAAGACTTAAGCTGATTTTTGTTGAACTGGTAGGTCCCTAAAGAAGCAGGTTGGGCTTTTTATTTGTTTGTTTTCCTAACACCTTCCTTCTCATGTAAGCTAACATAATTTTTATTAATGCCTAGAAGGATCAGGGAGATGAGTTGTCCCTTTTTCTAAGATGCACTTGTCTTTAAACAGTTTTTCTTAATGCCTTGAGGTATTTTTGCCTTGTGCTTCCAGGTGTGTATCAGATTTTCCTTCTTCACACCTTCTAGTCCATTTTGTCATTTCTCTTAAGTTCCTGTAAGCTATCCACAATGTCATGTTAAGTCTTAGACGGGAAAAAGAGATACTGTTCAGAATCTGTAACTTGTTTAATCTTCCATCCTTTTTTTGTTCATGTCTTTCCAAAGCCTTTCCTTTTCTTCATAGTATTCCTGGCACAGCTATTTGGTTAAGTCAAGCAAAATAGAACCAGTCACACACTACTGGATTCATTCTTATGCTATTGTTCACAGGAAAGACCTAGGTACAGTTTGCCTGGTAAAGAGCATGAGGTGGTGAATAAGGGCTTTGAAGCAGATTTGGAGCTGTAATGACTGGCTTCCTTCCCTGCTGCTGTCCCTTCCCCTTCCTTGCTAAGCATTTTCATTTGAAATACTAAGGTGTGGTCATCGGGCATATCTGTTCTCAACTTCCAGTAATTTTTTGCTCACTGCTGAGCTGCACCATAATTACATATGCAAATGTAGTATTTTTTTCCCCCTTCTTACCTTGTACATGTGGGAGAGGAAGATAAGGTTGCAGAGTACTGTCGGGGATGTGCTGCTGTTGAGGAGATGCTGCAGATGGCTGCAAGAGACAAGTACTCGACCTGCAGGACAAGGCTCAGCAGGGGATTTCAGAACTTCCATGTCTGAAAGGCAACAAGAAAACAGTATTCTTGCCAACTTTAAACTTTAGATAGGAGCAGATTGTAGGATGGCTTGTTATAACAACCTATTTTGATACATCCTAGCTACTGAGTGCTGAAACTAAATTTGCATTTCCTGTACAGATTTGTTTTGTAGATACATACATACATATATATATATATATATCTCTGTAGTTATATCCAATAATTTAATTTATTAGACTGGTCTGAATTCTCCCAGTAGTAACACAAGATTAGACTTCTGTTCGTGAGTGTTGTAATGATAGTAAAACCACAGAGACTAATTCTATGGAACAACCTATTCTGCCAACTTCTGCCCTTCATGGTAAGGCTTACCTTGTACATTTTCCAGATTTGGAATTGACAGATGTACTGTATTCCTAGAACACTAAGTATGATTTTGAGCAAATATTGGAAGATAGAATTGGTTCTATAGTGCAATCAAAAGACTGGGAGACTTTCTGCACAATAGTGAAATAATACCTTAGAAATGAGAAGCAGAATTTAATTGGTAGTTGTGGCATAGGAAAAGAGAAATGGTTCCAGTGACACATCACACAGTATAACGTGCCACAGTTCTCTCTGTTTCACCACGTGATTAATCACGCCTGCATAGTTCATGTGGTAGTTACATGATGATGAGCCTGGCTTTTACCTCAGCATGTGAGTGAATAAAACTAGTGGCAGACTTTGTTTCTGTGAACTAAGCCAGTTCACAAAAGGAGAATTTTAGCTTTCCAACTGTAAAGGATACAAATAGACTTAGTTGAATAAAAATTATGACACACAGCAGAGGTTTATGGTCCTGACAGAAATTCTTACAAGATGTTTAATGCAAATCTGTGGATCTGATGCTTCAAAAATGTTTTTGGCAGTATTGCTTGTGACAGAGCTAAGATGCTTTCTTTCAGAAGTGAAATAAAATAAGGTAAATATAGGCATTCCAGCAAATATAGGCATTTTCTTTTTTTTAGCATGAAGTTGCAAGCCTTCTCCATTTATTTATGTCATGTGCCTGGAAAAAAAGTAATTAAAAAGCTCCTTGTTATGCACTACTGTATGGAAATAATTTATTGCATTTGCTTTTTCATACGTATGGTGTTGCAATAATTTGGCATGTAGAAAATACATACAACTCTTTAGGAAAGAGTGAGTTCTTTTCAGAGCCAGAAAGAAAACAGAAGTGCTGAAATCTAAAGCTTGTCAAATGTCTTGTTCTAATAGTTTACAGTTGCCTATATTTAACGCTCTTCCTGACTTTTGACATTTTTTTAAGCGTTTTGAAGGTCTTGTATAGCAAATTTTCAGAATAAAAATGTTTGACTTTTCAAAGGTTCCAAGGTGCTCGCTTACTGAGTAGTCTTCCAGGTTGTGCCTTAAAGCATCTTAATAGGCATCCTAATAAAGCTTTTTATCCCTTAAATATTTCCCCAACCTATCTACCTTTAAAGAATATGTGTGTCTTCCTTCAACCACAGTTTTAAGTAGGACTGTCAATCCAATGTGTGTCTTGTTCATTCTTGGTCTACTGTTGGAACACTTTGTAGCTGAAGTGTGTGTGCGCATGTGCAGCTGCATGAGCTGTTTTCCTGCCTTTTCCTTTTGTCTGTCAAGCTTCTGGCTGATAGCAGATTAGCCATCTGAATGTGGGCAGCAAAGAGTAATGGGCTGTACAGAATGCCTGGGGCTTCTTGCATACAATAAAATGACTCCATTATAGAGCAAAAAAATGACAAGCCTGCCATGGAGGATGTCTGTACTGGAGATGGAGAGAGTAGCCTTTGGTTTATGATCATGTTATTGGGTATAAAATAAACTTAATTTTTTTCAACTGTCAGAAGTATTTCTAGGTGCTTTACAGAGCAGTGCAGACAGTTCTTCTAGCAGGAAAATACTTATGAGCTAAATTGGTGATGTACTACTTGCTATTCCTGATTGCTGTATATGTGTGGGGGAAGGAAGGGAGTAACAGCATGATAGCTCAGTTTCATTTTCATCATGCAGGTGTGTGTGGTTTTTTCCTTTCTTTTAAATTTTGTTATCTCTGGTGTTTGGCTTAGTTACAGGATTACATAATCTGCCCTGCAGAAGTGTGTTAGGTTTATTAAGTCTTTTGGAAGATGTGCTAATACAGATTTGAAGGAAATTGGGCCAGGAGCATGGCTGAGACACAGGGAGTCCAGATGCTGGAGGAGGACATGAAATATAAAGCTGTAGAGAGTTGGCTCAAGTAGACAAATGAGACTGTGTGCGGAAGCATAGTAGCAGGAAAACTAACGAGGAATCTTACCCAGTTTTTTTTGACAGCTATACTTACCCATTGTAAGAACCCAGTGTTTAAAAAGCCCTCTCAATTGTTTACGGTTTACTGTGTCAGTAAGCAGTAGTGGCTGCTTGTGCACTTGTAACTTCCAGTTACAGCTTTCAAGATTTTTTGTTTGTTTGTTTTTATGGCATTCAAGCTCTAAAAGGTGCTGTCCCCCATTTAAAAAAAAAAACCAAAAAACCAGGTGCAGTATGTTAATTTATGCTAAATGGAAGATCTTCCTGGTTTGCATCTGCTCAGGAAATTAAGACAGCTTCTGATGTATATGAGCTTCCAAACTACCTGGCAAGTCAGGATAAAAACAGTTTGGTATGTAGAATATGGATGTATTGTTAAAGCATGGAAAACTTGTCTTTAAGTATTTAATTAAACAACCCTCTTAACTGACATTTGGTGTAGTTTGTCTTGCTTGTTGTGGTCTGTTCTATATGTTGCTGTGGTTACAACTGAAATGGACTCTGGAAATCTATGCTTTAGCAGCAAAATGTATGAATTGCAACTTTTAATAAATAAAATGGGAATACCGTTTGAACAAGATTTATTTTTCTCATTCTGTTAGCTGCTGCCAGGTCTCCTTGTGACTGTTCTGGATGTGGATATTGTTTGTTGTAAGGATTGTGTCCTTCAAAGATCTTGTTTTAGCTACATGTTACGCACCAAGTCCCTTGGATTCATTTTCCTTAAGCAAAAACCCTTCCTCAAAATTTCTGCTCCCTTCCTCTCCTCCAATAAAATCTGCTGCCTATCGCCTCCTCCCCCCTCTCCCAAGGAAAAAGGAAGTAACTGGAACTGATAATACCATAGAGCTCCACAAATGCTGTTCCCTTGACAGCAGTATTAATTCTCTTTACATACATTTTTATTTTGCATTCAGAATTGTTTCTATAATATGATCTTTTTATGGTGCTGAAGACTGTAGCTACTTAGCAAGGAAGCTGGTGATAAAACTCAAGCTTAATTAACTATCTCTAACAGTGGGTAGTCTGTTACTGGTGACAAATAAAATACATTCCAGACTAGTTTAAGAGAGATCTGTGGGGTTTTTCTTGTCTCCTCTTTCTTTGCCCCATGTGATTGCTGTGGTTTACAGTAGGAAGCCTCTAGTTTCTGCAGTCACAGATGGAAAGGGAGGTCTATTCACTGGTATGTGATGTAAAGACATCTGAGTAAGAATAAGAAAGTGAACTCTCTTAGTGGGGAAGGAGTTAGCTACATATTTTACAAATCTTTCAACATCTGTGACTTAATTGGCACTCCTGAAAGCAGTGTGTTGCACATTATTGCAGCTTAGGAAAGTTGCATTTATGAATATGAATAAAAAGATTTAGACCTGTTCTTGTCTTTTATAGGGTTTTTATAGTTACATATTGGACTGAGAAGGGTATTGCCTTCGACTGATCTGGCTGGCATAGCTACAGTATTGTGACCTGGCTGGTTTTCAGGACAGATAAGGGAAATTGCAGAAGAGCAGAGTGGCAGAACAGGTGAAAGATCATCTTCACATAGGCAGAAGAAAATGTGGAAAATGGGTGTTTCATTATCTTAAAAGTATTTAGGTACAGAAAAAGTATTCTTTTGGTGGACAGTTTTGCTTGTGTTTTTCTGTATTTTTTAAGGTGTAATTGTGGCACAGCTGACTCAAACACCGTATTATGAGGAAAGTTTGCAGATATGAAAGGATCTGTGCTAATATATTCCAAACATCCATAAAAGAAGTCTTGTAATGGGGCATATACCATTGGGGGATGGGGGTGTGTGGAACCCAGTGTCCTTGCTTCCTAGAGTTGAATGATTGATCTTCATTAGTGGCAAGTGATATGGCAGGTCAGACTGTCTGACCTAACAGTACACTGTTTCTAAACATCCCTTTCAGACAAATTCACTAAAACCAGGAATTTTTGAAAACTTTCTGGGTCCTGCTAGTTAGTACCTGTTAGTTTGGAAGTCAGCATTTGGTTAACTAGTATGCTTGAAGTTCGCTATTTAAAAATACACTAGTGAAATATAGTCCTAGTACTAAGAAGCAGGATTAACTCTCAGTCCTTGGGTTGATACTTAAGATCTCTTGGTAATTTTTTATTGGTAAATACTAGTACAGCAGGATTGGAGTCCTGAGTTTAGGATGTGATAATTAAGAGGGCCTGCTGCAGAGCTATGAAATGGCATGGGGCAGAAACTTGTAAGTCCATGTTTTTCAGGTTTAAAAGGTAACCGGTTCAGAATGTTCATTGCTAGATTTAACTCAAACTGCAACATATTCTAAAACTATGCAAACAGGTTGTCTTTTGCTGATTGGAGTGAGGAAGATGTGGAAAGACTTTAGTGTCTAGTGTACAAGCTCTGAATTTACAGGCCTTGTGTAAACTTGGATCCAAAGTGCAGTGCTTCTCACAAAATGAGATGCTTAGAAAATACAGGCCTGGAAGGTGCCTTCTTGTATCCTTCACTTTGTGTCTTCCCCCCCTTCCTGTTGTGGGTCCTAGTGGCCAGCCCTTACCTTAAGCTTTGACAAACACAGTGCTATGAAGATGTGGAAGCTCACAGGTTCACAGTGATTTGCTCTTGCTCCCTATTTGAGCCCAGGACCATGCAGTTTACCTGTCTTTTTTCTGTTGGTTTTGGTTGTGTTTTTTTTTTTTTTTGGTAGAACAGATTTGTTTCTGCAGTAGACAAGTTAGGATATGTGAAATACTGTTTGTTGCCATCTTTTCTATGTGTTGTAGGCCCTGTGTGAATCCTGATGACTCCAGCAAATATGAAGAAGAGTTTTTTAGATGTACTGTATAGACAGATATTATAAAGCCTCATGTTTTTCTCCTTATTCTGGAATTGAGTAGAAGTTAAATGTAGAGTAGAAGTTAAATGAGTCAGTGCAATGTTCTTGCTCCTGGATGAAGCAGTGAATTCTGTCATGCTTATCTAGCTGTCCAAAAGCATCAAGATTTTAAGATGTGCAGAACTACAGTGTATTTTCACCTCCGTTCCTCCTTCTCTTCCAAGCAAGACTGTTTTAGAGATGGGGGAAAAATGCTACCAAAAAAAGCCAAATCTATGTTTTTCAGCTTAAATAAGGCTTATGATTATCTCTGCTGTAATAATAGGTGGTTTAGGTTTCTTGGAGCAAATCATGCAGTTCTGGAAAACCTATGTGATTATTACAGATTACTTCAGTGGACAGTCTCTGACACAGTTGGGAACTCTTTAATTTGGTAAACTTGCAGAGACTGAAATGCAATCCTCAGCTGATCAGCCTGTAGCATATGAGAACAAGGAGTGTCAAGTTCTGTTTTGGAGGAAATAAGTATTCAAAATCATTCAGGTTCATTCACATGTGCTTGTCCTTAGATTTCCTTTTGATGTTGACTCACAATGGAGTTCTGGAAAACCATGCAGCCAAAAAAAAAAAAAAATTATATTACTGCCTTGGGTGTTATTGATGAAACTAAGCAATACCTCTGATTCTATTTCTTTTTGTTTTGCTTTTTAAGGTTTTGTTAACTGAATCTTATTTCTCTGTACCTCTCAAATTCCCAAAGTATCTGGTAGCCATCACAGCCGTCTACAAAACTCAGAATATTCTGAAACTAGTAAGTAACTGCATCAACATGACAAATCTGTTTGATTACACAGCATGATAGAATAGGAGGGATTTCTGTACCATCTTGAACTCAACCTGCCAGGCATTAGGAAAGCAATGTGCTTTGTTCACAGCAGGGGACAGAAGGGATTTGGAGAGAAGTGAGGCCTGCATTTTCTTGTGATGCTTGTGTTGTCATCCTCACGTGAGAAAGAGTAAGGGTTCTTTAGTCATCTCTCCTGTCTCAAACCCTCTAGAAGTGTTATTTTTGTTGCTTTTCTCCATTTCTGCAAGCAGGACACTCATGGAAAGCCTACGTGTAGGTTTCCATTTAGGCTTGGGGGCTCTGGAACAAAGTATTCAGTCTTTGAGATCATGTCAATCTTCTACTTTTAATGGAATCTTAGTTATTCATGTGGGAAAGGTGCAGATGAAGTCATACTGAGCATCTGCAGGATTCAGGGGGCCTATTTCCTTAGCCAAAAAGAACAAGCATATTTTGTGCTTCCTTGAGAGGTATTTTTTCTCCATTTGTCAAAAGAATAAAGACTGTCTCCTGTCCAAAGGTTATTTAAATTGATGCCCTAGTGTTTGAGATGAGAGCATGTAATGCAACTAATTCCTGTCAGTTAATGGTGTGTGTCCCACTAAACACAGGCCTCTTGCTGCTGCCTTGAGAAGCAGTCAGTGGGGTGGTCCTGTGTCTGCTGTTACCTGGGTGTATGCCTTTGGTGGAAACCGTGAGGAATAGAGGCTACTTTTTGGCAGATGTACTGACAGTGCTCTGGCATAGGAGCTAGAGGTGGTAGTAGTAGGAGATGTTGGTGCCTTACTCTTCAGCTTGGGGGAGTCTGGGTTGCTGACAAAGTGACAGAAATGTGTCTGATTGCCAGCTATGGTGAGCCAGCATCCTTATGGAAAACCACCTCCTGTAATAAAGTGAGGTTTGAGATTCTCTTTAGTTGTCTACTGGTGGCAAAATGGTGTATTATTTGTAAGACATGAAGAAATAGAGTTGTTCCTAGGAAAGCACTGCCTCAGAAATGCCGCTTTTAGGGTGTAGACCCCTTTGTCGGCAGTAAAAACATATAACAACTTGCTTGCTGAACTGTGACCTGTTTTGGAGTGACAGTCTTGCAGCTTGCTGAATCGACAGCTGGGCTTGCCACTGTGCTGCCCGGAGCTGAGAGTGAGCTTCACAAAGGCTTTGGAAGAATACATTTGTTTTCGTTCCCTGTTGTTATTTCTCAGCAGGTTTTCAGTTGCAGGCTCCCCCACTTTTAGTAGCCCTGAAGCTTCCCAGCCCGCTACTGTTTCAAGTTAGTTTCTTGTGTGCATTCTTTAAATATCCTGAATGGCATCTGGAAGACTCAAATAATATTTGAGAAACTAAGAAAATCAATGATAAGTTATTTGATAAACCTTTTTGAGCTCTCTAGTGTAGCTTAGTGATTTAAATGTGACTATATTTCCAGTTTGAACTAATTAACTTCTAGTTAGGTAGAAAAAACTGTGGGTTTTGCTTTTTTATGTAAAGAGAGAAGTATATAAATGGTTTGGTCAGACCTTCTTTCTAATAATAATTCAATATTCTGCAGATGAGTTATGTGAGTTGACATGAATCTGGCTAAAAAGGAGAATGATCCATTTTTCCAGATGAGGTAGTGCCAATTGTGAGGATTAAATGTTCATGCAAAAATTATATTATCTCTGAGCTAAATTTTGCTGAACATGCTATGATATATTTGACTGGCATAAACTGTATGTCAGTGTTTGTGGTGATGGGGGTTTAAACTAGTTCATTTCAAATCCTAGCAAGCAGCAGCTGAAACACTGCTGAATGACCTTTGACATAGGGACCCATGAATGCCCCAAGTATGATTTCACTTTCACCACGTTCTTTGTGAATCTGAATGCTTGTCAAATCAGATGTGTGTTTAGACCTTTTCACTGAATATGCTTGGAGGGAAAGAACAAAGCCTGGGGTCAACTTGGCATAATCCCTGCGTTTATCTTTATTCTATTATAGCGGCTTGTGGGGGATGGAGTTACTATTTTCTGTGAGGTGAAAGTGCAAGTAGAGTGTAGGTAGGCTATCTGTCTTTCCTTCCAGACTTTCCCAGCAGCCTGACTGGTCTCCCATGATTTACTTGCGTTAATGTATGGCTGACTAGGCAGATTGCTGGTTGAGCCATGTGCTTTGCTCGTTTTTTCTACCCATCACTATGCTGTAGCTGCTGCACCTACCCACTGGTGTAAACAAGCACCTCTGGCGTGTCCTGGGTAGCACATGCAGGAATGGCTCTGTGCTACAAAGTGCTGTGTTCTCCCCACTGGACATGGGAGAGGAAGTAACATGGGTTTTCACATTGCAACTACTTTTGCTTCAGTACAAATAATTATTTTTTTATTTTAAGAGATAAACAGCTTCATATGGTACCATATGCATTTTTTGCTTTTGCAGGCTATTAGTCACACTCAAGTAAGGAGTGACTAAGTCTGTTATTAGCCATTCAAATTGGGAAAGCCTTTGTCTCTAAGGGAAGAACCGGAGAGTTCCACGAAATGATTGCTATAGACTTTTTGCAGTATTTTTAGATTTTACTCCTCTGGTAGATTCACTTCACAATACAGGATTGTTTCTGTGTGGAGCTGGAGTGGTCTGAATCTGTAAACGGGCTATTGTGTGGTAAAGTACAAGTGGGTGGAGGAACTACATGACAAAAGGCCTAGTTACCTTTACAGTTTGTTCGCTGTACCTCATACACTTTGTTTCAGAAGAAAAGCACTATTCAGCGACTGGAGGATAAGGAGGGAGCCTTTCACACAAGGCTTATGGGAAATTTCTCTCTGACTTGGGGGTTTTCAGCTTGTGTACCCTGCACCTTCTGAGGCTTTCCCTGAAACAACTTAATGTGTCTGAGCCCTGTGCACCTCATGGTGTGAGCACTTCCACGTCTGGTGCATTGCCCTGTGTTTTCCACCTTAACACATGCACTTGTTTGGTTTTTTTTTTCTGTTGGATTTTTAATTAAATTTTGAAACATTTCTTTTTAAGGAAAGAGTGTGTTCCCTGGTTTTTTTAAAGGCTTCCAAACTAGGAAATAACTTGCTCTCATTAACTTCAGGGATTTAAAGCACATTAAACATCAAGGAGATCTGTCTTTTTCTATATATATAACTAAACCTGTTAAGAGTAATTGTGAAAGCCTGAGTGTACTACTTTAGTTTTTAAATGAAACTTTGAAGCTCAATGTCCTCAGCAGTTCCCTTCTTCTGTGTTTTTTCTTTGTTTACTTTCTCTTTTCATAGCTTAGAGGATAAGTAATTAAAAGCCTGTTCATTCTGCTTGAAAACAAATATGCTTCATTCAGCACCCAATTTTCAGATTTAAATCACTTTTGCACAAAGAATTGCTCTTGAGCTGGATGTTTTGGGGGTTTGGATTTTTTTGAAAGGAGAATTCTGTTACTTCAGTCCATCTTCAAAGAGGGGATGCTCTGGGGAGAGCAGGACACTGCTTTTCTTGTCTGGCACAGGCAAGCAGGGGATGGCTGAAGACAAGCAGCTGCCTCACACTCTCTCTGGACATGAACACCCAGAGCTGGCTTCTGCTTTCCTCCCAGGAGCAGTGGAAGGTGTACTCAGCCCCACAGGTCACAGCCCTGCACATGAGTTAGAGCTAAAAGACTTCAGCCCAGTAAAATAATTTTGAAAAGTAGTTGAGGCCTGGACCTATACCTGTGTTAGCTATGTGGGTTATGGAGGCAGTAGCCACTGGCAGGAAGGCAGAAGAGGTATTTAATCATCTCTTGCTGCTTTAAGGAATATGTTTTGTGCCTTTGTTTGACACTACCAACATAATTTTGCTCAGAATCTCAGGCTGAGCAGCATGGTGTTTTTTTTTGCTTGGGTCCTGACCTGTGTACCCTCTCCCTATCACAACCTGCCTTGGTTTGGATGTTGCACTTACATACCTGAGTGTCACTTGCCTGCATTTAGCATGTAGTGTTCTTTGTGGCAGGCTTAGTTCAATTGTGTAATATTAATGATGGCAAGAACTTGCATTTTAAAACCCCTTACTGTTGCAGGCTGTAAACTAGTAAGTTACAAAATATGCCACAATGCTTACTGTTTCTCAGTATAAGAAAACTCTGAACAGTTGCATCGTAGTTGAGTGAAATTGATATGTGTTTTTCAGAGCTGTTATGAGCTCTCATCTACTAGTCTTGGGTACTTGTAAATAATACCAGAAAATCCTTTGCTTGTATTAATCAGAATGAAAAGGCAGGAGTCAAATGTTCACTTTTGCAGTTTCAAGTGTTTTAATTGGTAAATCAAACCTTCTGTTCTTAAAATGCTACTTATGTGTTATGTACTAACAGCTTTTCTTTTATTTCTGCCTCCCTCCTATTCTCTCAGGCTATGAAACTACGTGCTGTCTAAGAGTTGCTATTTTCTTTATGTTCTCTGTTTCCAGGCTCTTTTAAACTTGAAATGTTAAGGGAGGTTTTCTAGTAATTAATGCTCCCACAGCATTAATTCTCCATTGGTTTCCAAGCCTGGTATGTTCTCTTGGGCTTCTTTTGGGTCTAGTGGTGTGAGGGTGGGATTTGGAGAAGCATCTCTACCAGCTGTGAAGTGAAAAGGCTGAACTGGAGAAGCAGTGCTGGAGGAAACAAACCTGCTGTTTTGTACCTAGTTGCAAAGCTGATCTGATTTCACAGTTGATCTCAAATGCAGTTTAGTTCAAAGAGGCAGCTATAGACTTCAATAATACCAACAGCTGACAATTCAGGAATTGTTGGATTTTACATTTCTCTTGTTGGATTTTACATTTCTCTTACTGTCCCAAGTGCAAGTGCCTGGGGGAATAAATGAACTCTAATGTGCCTTAAAGGCTAGTTTGAATAGTTGAGACCATAAAGGCACAAAGAGATGTGCATTCAAAGCCACAGTTCCTAGCAGAATCGCTGACCAGAAGCCTGCCATGTGAGGGTCCTTCAGCTCATCTACCCCTGCAACTTGCTGTGCTGCTGCAGAGTCTTCGTGCTAATTTGGGAAGTCTTCCTTCTGAGGCCTGGAGCCCATTGGCATAAAGCAGTCCTTCAAACTGGACTGAAATCTATGTTATACCTTCCTGCTCTAGTCTTGTGCTCTCAAACAATGTAATGTGTTGAACATGTGAATGGCCTTACCTCAAAATGGAAACTGATGGGTTTGTCCCCAGATTTCTCTCTGTCTGGGAACAGTTGAGTTGAGTCCTCTTGAATGTCTGGCTACTTTCAGCCCCAAGTCTTTTGTTTTAGTGTTGGGCTTTAGCTAACTACTATCACTTGGTTACATTTTGGAATGCTTCATTCCAAAAGGAAAATTAAAAGTTACCTCACCTGTTCATTTAAAAATGGCTCTGGTCCTATTTAAGCAGCAACTACTAAAGACTGAAAAAAACCAACAGCTCCACACTGCTAGTACTGTGGAATTGTTTTCCAGAATTTTTATTTGTTGGTTGGTGTGATTTATTTCTTGAAGCTAGTCCTGTCCTAGTAGGTAAGAGGATGCAGGACAATCTAAATAATTACCGATTTAGTTCCTAGGGCAAAATAACAGAGAGGCTGCTACTTGTGATTACTTGACAAATTATTAGATGGAGGAAATAATATCCTGTCAAGTAAAGGTTTAGGGGAAGTCTGGTGGTCATGTTGAAAAAGTAAAAGAGAGGAAAGAACAGCTTTTGTCAGACTTCAAGACAGCAGAATAATGCAGAATCACTGTCATGTTATTTACAGCAGTATTTTGCTCCAGTCTTCCCATGACTGCTGCTTGAATCTGTGCTTCAATATCTTGATTTCTTGACTGAAAATCATTCCTGGTCAAAGTGGCAGGCAAGCCCAAAGGAGAAAAAGAATTAATGAATCGTAGATAGAGTTTTCACTCACACTCTACCCTGGAGAATCCTGTTCACAAGAAAGCCGGGTGTACAGAACACCTCAGTAGGCCAACTCTTGGCATCTCAAGGGTTAAGAATGTAGCCTGTGCTTTAGCTGCTTTCACTCTTCTGTCCTTTCCTCTGACTGTGATACTGAGGAACTGAGAGAGAGAGGGATGTTAGCCTGCATAATTGTCAAACAAGTGGTCCCAGTGTTATTCTATGGGCAACCAATTGATGCAATCTGTGGCTCTGTCAACAAGTGGATCTGTTATCTCACAATTGGGAGAGATTAAGAACAAGTGGTCAATTTAGGGCAATTCAGGGAAGTGGTGCTTTGTTGTCTTATTGCAGTGTCTGAGCATGCCCTAACTCAAAATCTAGCTTCTCTGTTGTAGGAGTTTTCTGGTGTGGGATTTTTTGGGGGGTTTTGTTTCATTTAGAATACATTCTTTTCTTTCACTCGACCTTTATTTATTTAATTTTCTAGTTTGGAAGTCCAGTGCTATGTACGTACATGTGGCAACTGGGAAAAATGTGCCACAACTCTAATTAAAAGATACATCCATGTAAGCCCTTCCCTACTCGCACAGTTCATGAATGAGGGATGGTTTCCCTCAGCAGTTGTATGCTGGAAGTCATTCAGATGTGTTGCTATTTTTAAAGACAACTTTTGTAGGGCAGAACCTCTGCCTCCTTGTGTATATCTACAAACTATTTTCTTTTCATGCAGACTGAAACTTGTATGGAATGTAGTCAGGCTTCAACTCATTCTGTTAGCAGCTTTCTTATTGACTTCTCTTTACCTCTACATCCTTCTTCAGAAAAGGTTTGTTTAAAGGACTGTTGTCCCAGGGGTTGCTTACAGCATGTGTACGTCTGGCCTAGCAGCATGCCTATGTACTCTGGCTGTATAAGTTGTAGGGTTGGCTCACAGTCTTGGGCACCTAAATTTAGATGCCAGGGTGTGTGAGCTCATTGCCTGTGCTCCCATTATAGTCTGCAGAGACCTAGCCAGTGGACCTGAAGAACTGTTCAGCTGACTGAACATGGTATCTGCTTTAGGATGAGCAGAATATACCATTGATTTTAGTGGGAACTTGAGCAGCTAGTTGGTACAAAAATGCCTGAATCTAGGTTTTATATCTGTGAGCTGTGTCTCACCTTAATGCTCTTTTTACCTCTACCAGTCAAAAAACTGTTTTATGCTCTTTCACTGTTAAAACTCCCTTAGTGAGTTCTCTCCTTTATTACTTTCTTTTGAAAATAATAATAGTGGTTGAAATTTTTGAGCACTAAAAGCTACATCTTGAAGATGTTAGCTGTCTAGAGCTTTCTCTAGCAATCTAGTTTTCAGTTCTCTGGGACTCGTGGACTGGTATGTTCAGCTGGGAAGCAGGCTGCCTGCCCTGCTCCATGTACCTCCCTTCAGAACACCTTGGTATCAACCCATCTCACTCAAGTTAGGTTTCTTGTGTCTCCTGCTGGGAAAGGAATGAGTTTCTTGCAATCTATATGCTATCTCAGTGTTGTGAGGAAACAGTAATGAGGCTCTGGTGTTTTCTCTTGTTGAGTTGCATGTGCTGTCATAGATGGTCACAACTAGCTTTTAACTTAAGTAAACAATAGAAATTAACATTTTAAGTAGTGCTTTTGTACTGAAATGGTGATCATAAATGAGACTTAGGCATTGGAGTGGGGAGGTTTAATAATTGTAAAAGCTGCTTTGAAGCTTTGAATTGAGATGTGTCTCTGAAGGACTATTTTTTAAATTTTTTTTTAATAGCAGTGAAGTTTTCAGGGCCTTGAGTTCAATGTGATTAGAGTAATTGCTAGTTGTTTTAGATCAAGGAAGAATCTATTGTGTAGCTGAGCAGCTTAGACACAAAAATATCTTGTTTTACACCCTTCTTCCTGTATAGTAGTAGCTGCTTTCTTGAAGGTTTCTCCATAGCCAGAGTGCACATCTTGGATTTTGCTATGTCCTCAGTATTCAGAGTGCTCACTAATCACAGGATGCATTCAGTACTGCAAGAGTGAAGTGGCTGGAGGGAGAGCAGCACAGACAAGAACTGAAGAATGGTGCTTAAACAAATCGATACTTTTAGTTAAATCTCCCATACTGTACAAAGTTATAGCTGAAATTGTTCCATCTTTTAGTGTTCATGCTTTACAGTGTTGTTTTACAGTCATTTTGACTTCATTTATAGAAATGAATAGATTTATGTTAGAAAAGGAGTTTGCACTGTTGTAATAAACTAGGGGAGTGGTGCAAGGCAGAGTAGGCATCCTGTAGGAATTCAGCTTGTAACTGGGTCTTCTAAAATCTCAGATTCTGAGATGAAGTGATAGGATTGTTTGAACCATCCCTACAGGTGTAGATTTCTTAAGAGAAGATCTATAGGGTTGGTATCTCAAACTTCATGCTGATTTTTTTCTACAGGGTCTTGTTTTGCAAATAGAAATTGAGGCAGCCTGAAAAGTATCTTTTCTTCTCTCCCATAACTGTATCAATGTAGTATCCATCTGCTTTGAAACATAACTTTGTATCTGGGGTTTTGTTGTGTCATAGCTTTTACTTAAGAGTTAAAAATTCCTATTTAAAATTACAGAGGAGATAAGTCTATATGCATAACTATATTAAAAGTTTTGCATTATTTTTTCCAAATTTCCATTGAAAATAAATAATTTAATTTCATGGACTAAGCAATATTTTAATCTATTTCTGTAGACATCAAAAATCTCTTGAAGTTGTACAAGAAGCTCTATGGAAAGGCACCACAATCCTTCAATGATCTGGAAATGTGATATTTGGGTGAAAATGATCTATGCAGTGTTTTCTTCTGATCCTTTAATGTTAGTGTGAATTTTAAGAAGTCTTTAGGAAATACTTAAAAAACCCCAAAACCATATTAAATTAATATATTTTTAGGTGTTCCAAATACCCTTTTGAAGAATTCAAATCCATGTGTTTGATAGTTAAACTTATGAAAAGTTATATGAAGGAAACTGGTGATCTGAAAATAATTTGTCGTATATGTAGCAGTAAGTGAGATTATCTACTCAGAAGGAATGTTCACATGTTAACTTTTCATATTGACCTTTTGGGGATTTCAATTTTGAATAGCTTCAGGTAGAATGTAATTACAGCAAACACTAGAAAGTCTTTCAGGCTGTAGTTGCTCACTGCTGCTAATGTGTGCATACCTTTGAAAGGGTGGTCCTGGAAGATGCTGAAGTTTGTAGTTGCCAGCTGATTGTGAGTTTCCAGGACTCTGAAATGTCTCCCTGTTGACAGGAAAATGCTGAGGAGGTGGTGTTACAATTGTCACTAGAGAAGACCAAAGCTAGAGTATCATGCCTGCTTCTTGTACCAGCTCTTCAAAATTGCTGCCAGCATGATATACAGGAAAGACTGTGTGTGTGTTCATAATAAAAAACAAACCAAAGTCAAACAAATATAAAAATACCCAACCAAAGCTACCACCACCACAAACAAAAAACAACCCCCAAAAACCAGAACACCAAACTTACATTAAAATTCTAGCAAAACAGTTAATGCTGAGAATAAACAAGCCTACTTAGATGTTACCTGGAAGAAGAGTAGGAAATGTTTTGGTAAGTCACAGAGGAAAGAAGCTCAGAGGAAGATGTGAAAGCTGAAGTTGGGCAGTTCTAGCAGGTAAAGGTAGATGCCTGTTGCTTCTCACCAGTTACTTCTAGCATAGCTTCGTTTACTTCTAGCATAGCTTCGTCTACGTGTCAGATCTTAAATACAGTTAAATTTGAGGAATTTACCAAACATTAGTTTGTGATGATCATAAATGATTTTTTTTTAATGGGGTTAATAAGCCTTTTAAAATAGTAGTTTCTGCGTTAACCAGGAATCATGGACTTCTTGAGCTGGTGGCTGAAACTTGTGTTCTGTGCTGCTCAAGGTGGCAGACTAGATCATCATGCTGGTATTTGTTTTTAACCCAGGGATGGGGGGGCATACACACAATTCTTTGCATGTTTGGAATTGATTATAGGCTAGATGCAAAATTTCAGTATTTGTGTTCTGAGAAATGTTCCCAAATACTCATTGCTTAAGAAAAGTTGGGAAGAATTTCCTCTGATGCAGTTTGGTTAAGATTACATGCATTCAACACATCTCTAAGGTTGGAGAATATTTACAGCCTTTTTCACAAATATTCTTTTATGTGATAATTTGACTGTATGTCTTCTACACTTGGTTTAAAATTAATATGCCTGCATCCCTCACTCCTGGCAAAAGTACATTGCAGTGAAAGGGCTGGTAGGCAGCACTGGTGTCTGTGAGAGCTTTTTGCAGATAACACTCTTCTGGGTTATTTGCCCCAACAGGTAAATTGTAAAGTTAATTAATAGCTAATTCTTACACCACCTCCACTATTGAGGTTTGTGTGTAATCTAAACAGTTGAAGAAGGATGTTCTTGGGGTTATAACACAAGAACAGCAGGTAAAACTCACTTTCAGGTAGAACTGTAGGTTATTTGCACTACTTATATTTTCAAATATCAGACTTCTGAGTTCTTGAATGATGCACCTGGCCATACTTTGGGGGCTGGATGATGTTGTGTTCTCTTTATTGGTCACATGTGCAGCAGCTGCTGACAATAAGCTGGAGATGCTCTTGGTCTACACCTGATAGCCCAGATTTCTTTCAACTAGATTGTTGTATTGGGAAGAAACATACTTACACTCTACAATGTATTGGCTGCCGTTGGCTTCTAAAAGCTCAGCAAGGAGTGAATGTGCTGTTAACATCCTTCTGTTACGAGATGTATTTTATTGTTTACCCCTCAAGATATTTGAGCATTTTTTAAAGTCAGCTTTAAACTTGGGATGCCGTTGACTGGAGTGGAAGGGGAAAACATGCATTGCTGAAACTGTCAATGATCATTTCTGCTCATTATTGAATGGAGTCACTGACAAAAGTGACTGTTTTGATTCTTGCTCTTGTGCTGATGCACCTTAAATCTCTGACATTACCATTGGAAAGGCTTTGATTGCATTTTTTACAGCACCGTGTATATGTAGTAATTTTGATTTATCTTCCAGAAGGGAAGAAAAGTAGTTGTGGTGTTTCAAGTAAGGAGACAGAAGCTCTGCTGGTCATCAGCATAACTGCAACTCTAATTGC
The DNA here is from genome assembly GCF_027477595.1 of Haemorhous mexicanus. Lineage (NCBI taxonomy): Eukaryota > Metazoa > Chordata > Aves > Passeriformes > Fringillidae > Haemorhous > Haemorhous mexicanus. The sequence continues at coordinate 15,001,831 of NC_082341.1, read as the reverse complement.
CAGTTACATTGCAAAGCAATGATGATGATGTGAAATAGTCATCTTTTTCCCATTCTTCTCCTGGATGCACTCTTCTGTTGCTAGTGCATCATAAGCCAGTAAATAATGGTTCTAACCTACAGTGCTGCAGTTCCAATGTTTGCTTTTTCCCTGAGTTGGTTTTCTGCTGAATGTGTGTGCTCTTTGATTATCTATCCTGTGCTTCAGCATATCCAGGGTGCTTGGCCTTCTGAAAGCACAGCCCAACATCAGCCTTAATTGCACAGCTGGCAAAGGGCACTGGTATTGGCCAGGATCAGTTTTGAAAGGCTGGCAGCCCCAGGAGCCTGTCTGCTTTCTGTCTTGTGCAGGAGATGTCTGGAGGACTCTGCTTGATGAACTCCAGGAGATTGCACCCCATGGGTCAACCAGCTTTATTGGATAGGAGCAAGAAATGTTCAATAACTTTGCTTGATAGCATCATCCTGTAAATTAAACAACAAGGGGGTTTTGGGTGGAAGAATTACCCGGGGAGGAGTATCCATATGCAGTGCAATTCTGTTCGATGTTGAATGTAGCTCTTTGCAGAAGTCAGTGAAAAGTTACAATGTCAATCAACCTCTACAAATTACTTTGCTGCAAGCAACATCGTTACTATGGTTCATAAAAATCTGGTTCTTTCCAATTGTAGTGATTGGAACAGATTTTCTTAGTCTAGTCTAGCACAAGCAACATGCATCATAGACTTTCCACAACTGCCTCTTGCTCAACTTGGAATCTCTGTAGGAACTGTATGCTACTTTAATGTTTTAATATTTTCACTTTGGGGAAAGTGGTGTTCTCAGCTAAAAAAAAATATTCTTTCAACAGTATAAACCAAAAATATTTTCAGATGCTGGGTATTGTAGGGATTTTAATGCATTTGTTCTGTTCCAAGTGTAAGGACATATGTGGCATGAAATTTTTTTTGGGTTTTGTAAGTTAGTTGGTGTTATTTCTTCTTCTGAAGGATGGGATTGTTCTGGTGTATTCTAAGTGCAGTAGCATGTATAGTTGAACTGAAGCAAGGCCAGCAGTCTCTATTGGTATAATTACAGCACTGAGATGTTGGTCATGTACAGGGGCAAAAATTCGTGATCTATGCTAGAAAAACTCAACTCAAGTTTTAGAACAGGCTGCATCTGTTTCATCCCAAACATTCTTCTGAGTCAACTTATGAGTTCTTTGTGTTTTCATCTTTTGTTTTCTTCTAGTTTTTGCTTTTAGTTCTTGTAGTTTTTTCCTGCTCTGCTTTTTCACAGTTTTTTATTTATATTACAAAGATAATAAAAGATGGATGCTTTTTGGGTTTGAAAGGTCCACCCTTTCTTCTTGTGGACCTGTGTGAGGTTTTTCCCATTTCTTTCCCCTTCTCCCTGCCTACTTAAAACTCCTCCCTGTTGCTCCAGTCCCCAACCTAGTGTCCAAGTTTATCTCTAGCAGTGTCTGAAACCAGTTTCTGGTGAAATAGGAATAAAGCTTCTGGTAACCATGCAAGTGTAGAAGATCTGTGTAAATTGCTAAATGTGATGTCTATAACAATTACACAACCATGAAACTCAGTCTTGGTTTTCTTTTAGGTTGGTGCTCTGAAGTTAAACTTATGTTTTTGATGAGGTCAGTAATGACCTAGAACAGTCCTGTAATGATCTTGTAGAGTTGTGTAGTATTTGTGTGAAGGACTAGGAACAGGGACATTTGTATTAAGTATTTTTTTTTTGTAATGGGTATTCTTTCAACTAATTGAGGACCATCTCATTAGTTTTTAACAGGTCATAAAAATGTTTCTTTTAATGTAAGAAGCAAACCTGTTGCTTACAACTTCAACATTTCAGTAGGTTTTTTTGCTACCAAGTAGCAGCAGCAAGTTCCTCCTGCTGTGCCTTCAAGATAAAAGTTTAAATAAAAGTCTGGTTGACCGAAAATCGTCTCTTGTCCTTTGACTGAATTAACTGCTAACAACATTATCATACCTGCCAGTGATTTCCTTTGAGGTATATCAACCAACTTTTGGTAAAGAAAGAGTCCTGCTATAGTGTCTGCTGGAATCTGGACAGCTGATCACCATTTTCCAGTGGTTGTTTTGAATCACCAAAACAGCACTTACATGATAATGGACCATTTCAAACCTGTATGGTTTGCACTTACTTTAGTAGAGCTGTTAAGTCAAGTGAAGCAGCTGTAAATAAGTCCAGCAATTTTTTAGGTGGGTTCGAAGAGTTCCCTAAGGTTTAACTTCTGAAAGTGACCCATAAGGCATTTCTTTTAAATGCTTAGCAATGTTTTTGATACCATGAACTGTAACAGATTTTCAGTGTAAAATGCAGGCAGCTGTCAGGCATGGTTTGGAAAGTTACAGTTTGTTAAGAGAAAAAAAAAGAGATGAGTTTTATTTGCATGAGACTTTGCTTTCCTAAAACAGTTAGCACTACCATAGATCCAGACCTCTGTGTCACCAGTGTGAGAAGCATGGAAGAAATGCAGTTTTTGTCCTAATGTATAGGAGTTTGGGAAAAGTCCCAGGAAGAGTCTTTCTATTTGGAGCTTTGAGCCTCAAAACCCAATCCCCTCCTCCCCTTCCCCCCAATTTTAAATGTGGTTAGAATAGATGAAACAAACCACAAAGCAAACTAATGCAAAGATGTCTGTTTTGCAATTTATTTCAAAGTAAGATGTGTGGCATTTAGCTGGTTCTAAGAGCTGTTCTGAGTCCATTGTTTTGAGGTTTCAGAATCTAGGTATTCACATTTAGAAAGAAATTTCACTGGTATTAGTTTCACTGTTTCTGGTTCCAGGTCCCATGTACTATTGTTAAATTAATAAATAGCACAACCAATAAAATATATTAGGTATGGCTAGAGGCATTGTTAACAGCTTAGCTTCCACTGCTCCCATAGAGGTGAGATGAGAATGAAGAGGTCAACTTGTGTTTTGAAGATGAGAACACAATTTTGCTGCTGTACTTTTACCTATCCAAATCTGCAAGTTGTTAGGTTATTGAGTTAGCACCTATTTGGGGATTGTCAAGCAGCTTGCTGTTAAATTCTGTTTAAAATGACCAGACTTCTTGAAATGCTGCAATAAGAACTGCAGAAACATTTTGTGCCACCTTCATCCCTTCCTTCCAGCCTAACCATAGAGTGAGACAGTCAATATCAGTAATTGTCTTCTATGATGCTGTCATGAAAAACCTCAGTAGAGGTCCACCAGAGTTCCAATTGCAATCCTGAGAAACTAATCTGGTTATGTTTTGGCACTTCTGTGGTTTTTGTATGGATGCTTGTTCAGCATCACAAGAAGCACCGAAGGACTGTTTTTCAGACAATACAAATGTGGACATGGGTGGCCTCCTTGATGTTTTCAGCTCTTCCTCCAACTTGCTCCACTTTAATGAATGCTAGAGGGGACAGGCAGAGAGCAGACTGAGCAGACCACAGGTAAGTGAAGGTATGTGTGCTTTAGCTGTTGAGGTCCTAACTTTTTGAGCTGTAGGAACGATACTTAGGCTTATCTTGAGTGGGCATTCCTGTGGTTGATTTTTCTATTGTAAGTGGGCATTCCTGTGGTTGGTTCTTCTATTGTGTTCTAAATGCTTTTAGTGGTATACTTAACAATTCAGACAACCTTTCTGCACAGAAATGTCTTCAGAAGCCAAATTTTGTAATTTACTAATATTATTGAAGCTCTTAGCTTCCCATTAGAAAAAAGGGTATGCAATTCCAAGCATAGCATATCCCAGTGCAAGAGTATTTTCTACAGATAACTACTTGGCCTTGTGTCAGGAGAGGAACATCTCTTTGGGGGCATCTCAGAACTAACTTGCAGCAAGGTCAGAAAGGTGGTAGGCACTGTGGTTTATTGTTATTACCCAGCTAGTGCTATGTAGTCATTTGGGATCAGGATGGAGCTGGTCGACTAAGTTAACCATCCTGAATCTGTTGCTGCATGCTGATACATCTCATTGTACTGCAGTTCTTTTTCCTTATGCTCTGTGCCTCAAAGAGGGGTGTTCTGAAGGTTCACAAAACAGAAGGGTTTATGCTGTTTCTCAGGCATTAGGCTGCCATTGTATTTGGACAAAACCCTTTGAAATGCAGCCACCTGTTCGAAGTTGCTTTGTGAAACCAGTTATTCCATGTTTCCCCAAGTAGATATCGAAGCAGGTATCTACAGCATATTCTTATTCTTAACTACATATTGTTATGGTTTTAGTTACTGTTTCTGTAAGTCATCTATGAATGAGGAAATCCACCTTGTTAATGCCTCTAAATTTGATCATTCTCATAGTGTGCAACTCCTGTGCATTTCAAGTTCTGAAACTTAATGGCCTGTTCCCTGGTATGAAAGCATCCACTTTTTTTAGACTTTTCTCAACCATCATTAAATGTACTGAGAGGTAATTTATTATTTTTCTTCAAAGATGTCTGGCCAAGATGTGGGAAAGTTCTTATCCTGATACTGAAGCATACCTTGTAAATTACCTGTTCATTGACCTGTGTGAAACAACATGATTCCCATGGAAAAGCTTTTAGCATGTTCTCTTATGATTGTCATACCTGCTCTGTTAATATAAATCTTTAATTTTCTTTGTTTTGAATAAGAGATGTCTGCTGCTATATGCAATTGACTCACTTTAAAGGCTCTGTTTAGAAGGGAAAGAATTTGGCTCAGTAAAAAGATTTAATTGTGAAGCACAGAAAACTTGTCTGTGAAGCTGGGAAATGAAGTTGCCGTTCCAGCCATCCATCGATACCTCATCCCAAAACACTACTGCACTTCAGAGGAAGTAGGAACCAAAGGTGGGACAGTAGCGTATTGGAAATTCATCCTGACTGCACTGGTTTCAGAGATGTTGGCAAGAGGCATAGCCAGGTGCCTTGACTCATATAGCTATGCCAGTAAAACTTCCCTGAGTCACTTAGAAGTTTATATTGACAAACTCTGATTTTCCTGTAATGCACTTGGAGACATTCAGATAAGCTGGTAAATGTTGTTAGATCTGTCCTTTTCTGAGGCAGACAGTGCAGATCATCACTTGGCTGCTTGTATCGAACTGGCAAAGCCCTTCAATTACAGATCTCATGCTGCAGAGTGGAATGGGATTCTTGAGGCCCATGGAATGTGGGCTTCCTCACCCATGAATCTGAAGGATGGTGTAGCATGACCTCCCTTCTGTGCTGGTGCATGGTGGCTCCAGTGGTTGTCTAACACAAGAACTGAAGGCTTAACCTCTTGTGATTTTGGAGAACCAGGCTTTTCTCCTCAAGGCCGATGAACTGTTAATTCCTTATCAATTTAACTTCTGCTGTGTCATGCCCTTTATTTTAACAGGCGTGACTCACTCTGTGGGCACCAGTGTGTAATGCTGAGTTCAAGTAAAAGCCTTCCCTCGGTCATGGCCGTGCTTCGGCGTCGGGCTCTGCCTGCGAGCGGCGTTGGGTTACTCACGAGAGGAAGGGCGTGGAGGAAATGTGATACAGCTTGACAAATGGCCTGTAACCCTTTTAGCCTGAACCTGCCAGAACATACACACATAGTCAAGGCCATATGCTGCCTAAAGATTATTTTATATATGAAAAGAGAAGAGCAGCTGGCAGACATAGCTAATACAGGGGAGTTCATGGAGTTGAGATGTCCCAGGCCTGAAGCTTCAGGCCTCTGGGAACCAGCCTAGTTGCAGGAGAGATGGCGTATCTTAAAGCTGTGTGTTAGTTCAGGGGGGAAAAATCAGTTCTAAATGTTGGGGTTTTTATAAAAGGAGCATAAGACAAACGGGAAAAAAGTAGCAGAAATTGTACTTCAAGTACAGGTGGTTGGTGCAGTGCTTTTTTTGTGGAAATAGTACAAAAGCAGAATGTAGAGACCCATAACATGTTTGAAGATACAATATAAAGCCTCAGTGTAAAAGAGCAACCTTGAGCAAGAATGAAAAACTTTGGAATAAGATCTTTTCTACTTGGCCCACCTTGGCTTTGTATTTTTCTCTTGTAAACCTCACAGTTTAGCACTTAAGTACTATCTTTTTTTTTTTTTTTGCTAATAGTAAACCATTCTCAAGACAATCAGATCCATGTTCTTAAGTCTCTTGTACGGACCTCCCACCTCTGTGATGCATTGAAGAAATAATACTAAGCATTATGACTACATCAAAACTCAAAAGTAAGGTGTTCATATAACTGTCAGTGAATACTGCCTTGATAGGCTGTAGGCTTTATTGAAGTCTCAGTGTTCCTATGACAGCCTCATTTGCCATCATTCTGGTCAAAGAGCAGCAAAGGAGGTGACATTATTAGGGGGTGACCAGAAAAGCAATGGAAGAAGGAACCACATTCTCAAAAATATTTATTGTGTGTATTTTACAACCATTTCCCCTGTTCTTACATGGGCTGAAGATGTTTCTGAGTAACAACTGGTTTTTTGTTAGTTCATCCCTTGTTCCCACTGGGCCTTCTCCTCAACTGCTTATTTACTTCTGTCTCATACTGTGAATGAAGAAGAAAAGTAGAAAAAAATTTACAGTTTGGAGTAGTCGGTCAGGAATGGCCTTGGGTTGTCTTCCAGAGCAGGGAGATCTGCTGCAGTGAAAGGAGTGCACAGGGAAAGAGGCATGAAAGGAGCTATGGCAGACTCTGTCCTGTGGGATAAGGGATGAGGCACGCTAGTTTCATTTTAATTTAATGTGAAATGTGGGGGAGGGCTGAGGATGGGGATTGTAAGTCTGTATTACGTAAAGGTATAGGATTCTGGAACTTAGCTTTGTGTGAAGGAAGCATTATGTAACAAAATAAAGTATTAATACGAGATTTTTAGCAAGGAGACGAATTTAAGATTTAACACTTGTCATAGTCAGCTATATTAAAGCCACTGGATTTGTATGATTCAGAAATCTAAGAACTGTCTGTTATATTCAATGGAGTCTCTCCCTGTGTGCCTTCAGTGCTCCCGTCTCTTCATCTTCCATTTATTTGCTTTCCCTCTATTGGGGAAGAGAAATTTTAGATTACCTTTATGGATTTGAGACTGGCTTAATGCACGTAACTTGGCAGTAACTTTTTGTAATTGTTAACTGTTGATGATGGCTTTCTCCTCCTACTGAAAATACATTTTATGGTTGGGCAAGTTGTGGAAAAATTCACTTAAGTTTTCTAACTGTGATTTTTAATGCTCCATTTGCTAGGGGTGGGGCAGCCAAAGGGGGTAAATCAGTTTGGCTGTGAGTTCCGTGTTTTGCTAACAAAGGTCAATGCTTACATTTTCACTTCAGAAGTGCTTGGAACTTGTTTTTGCTAGACCTCTGGAAGAAGCAGTTTGTTAGGCTTCATTGCCTATTGAATAGGAGTTTAGTGAATGGTTAAATTACTTTGCATGTGAACTATGACTCTTTTATGACCTGTTTAAAACTAATTAACACACCATGCTTACTTGAAGCAACTTGTGAGTTTTGACTTTGAACAACAAAAAACCAAGCTTGAGCAACTGCTGAACTTCAGTTAGACTTCAGTCCATTTGAAAGATTTCTCCTGAATCAGAAGTATAAAACTATCTCACTTTAATTTTCTCTTATTGTATGCATGCGTTTTCTTTCAGCTACAACCAGTCGCAGTAAAATACTTCATTATATTCTACCGTGGGAGGGATGGCAATAGCAGCACATGTGGAAGTTTGACCTTTAAAGGTCCCTTCCAACCCAAACTGTTCCATAATTCTGAGTTTCAGGTCAGAAGCCTATAAAATGCCTGACACACCATCTCTGCCAAAAAAAAAAAAAAAATCCCAAATCAAACAACATGCACCAAGACATGCACCAAGAATACACACCAAAAGAAAACCAAACCCAAACCAACCATGTCATTAAACAGAACTTAGATCAAGAGCAGAGGTATAAAGTATTTTCAATAATGCTGCTGGTTGAGGTAGGCAGTTCTTTTTCTGGGAGATTTTCACCACAAATGGTGGTATAGAGAAATGTACTTTGTAGCAAGAAGTAAACAAATTATTACTACCAAACTTGAAATCACAGTTGGTAGCATTTAGTTTTGTTTGCTTTGGTGTTTTTGTTTAAATTTTTTTTAAACTTGTATGTTGTCTTTTTGTTTGTTATACTGATCAGTTTTACAAGTCATGCATAACATTTCAGGAGCAGTATGTACCTTCAGTTTCTTTACCTAAAAATGTTGTTCTTTCCTTTTAGGCAATCCTTTGCCTAAAGAATGCCTGCAAATTACTTTCAGTATCAATGGCAGGGATGTCTTGTATCTTCTTTCCCCTGTCTCAGTGGCTGTTTAGAACATACAGTTTAAACTAGATCTGCTTCTGAGGCTTTCTCAAGCTATCTGTGTATATTAAACACTGGAGAGGCAGCTCTGATCACTAGCAGTGTGTAAGCCTGAGCTGCCCTGTATTAGAACATGGATTGGTGGCATACACTGCCAAGAAATCCCATTTCCAGTAGCTGGGTGGCAAAGAGTGAAGCCATTACAGTTAAAAAACAAGGAACCTGAGGGGATGGAGAAAACACTGGGTTTTGTCTTGATGTTTGCTTTTAAATATTCTTCAGACAAGAAGTGCAAGTCTGGAAAAAATTGATATTGGTTTTTTTTTCCCTCCCAAGTCCTGAGATGTAATTCCAGCTTCATTAACATCAGGCACCTGGGATCACTCTTCTGTTGCTTTATTACAAAAAAGGTCCACCTATGCTTATGCCATTATACATCTATGTGAAATTTTGTGGGGATTAGGGGATGTAAAAGTTAAGTGTGAATATAGGTTCGAGATCAAAATGTAATTGTACTGTTAAGTGAATGCTGAAGGGTCACAGTTTGTGCTTCATAGTCCTGAAAAGGTAAGCAAAAACTTCTTGGAGTAGGGCACCAATATGTACATCTTCAGATTTAAGAGCCCTCAAGTGGCTAAGTATAACTTTCATTTATGCAGATGAAAACAGTGAAGACTAATATTGTTTTATAGAGGTGGTACTAAATACATTTGTATGATCTCCTTTACATTTATGTCTGTTTAGGCTTTATCCTATTTAATGCACTGTTGTATTGCAAAAGAGAAAGGTGGCAGTAGAGTTTTTGTTGTGGGCATCTCCCTCCTCCCCAAACCCTTAGTATTTGTTTTTGTTTGGTTTAGGGTTTGCTGATAAAGCGCAGCACTTACCAAAAGCCCATTAGATAATTGCTTCTTAAAACAGTGATTTGCATGTATTGTTTTCTTAATGTTTTGACAGTCATGCTGAATATTCACGGTAAGACTACTGCCACTGCTAGCCAAACACTGAGTTACTGCTGGGGTAGCTACTTGCTGAAGCATGAGGTAAATTTCCCTCTCATCCTCCCTAAGCAAAAAAAAAAAAAAAAATTGCTTGGAATTTCTTGCAATCTTCTGTTGATTCCTCTGTCTTCCAGTCTATTCTGGAAAATGGCTTTACATTTTCTTTGCTGTGGTTTTGCTTGTGAGTGTGGATTTGGGGACTTCTTTTGGAAACTTCTGGGTACTGGAGACCAACAGCAGAGACAGCTGGCTGATTGCTCCTATGGTTATTAGCAGGCAGATGGAGCAAAAAGCATGTCAGTCTTCTTGGCACTATTTCAGCTACACTTGCCCTCTGCACAAAGGACTTTTGTATTTTCTGTTATACTGAGGATCCTTGTATAGCAAAACAAATCATGATGGGAAAATTAAGTATATGGGATATTTGTACCCCTTGTGACTCTTCACTGTTGTAATCCTCCCGTGTTCAGCTTGTGATAAACTTCGTGTTGAAGCCTTTGTTTTCTCCTAGGAAATAGTGCAAGGCCTCAGCTTGTGTCTAAGAGTAAACTACACAGGATCTAGAATCCTGGAAATCCAGACTGTGGCTTCTTCATGTGACATTACTGGGGAGTAATGTCCTTTTTATATCATTGTGAACCAAACTGCAAGGGATGCTGGACAAAACTGTTTGTGGGACTGTTTTAATATTACTAGGGGGAAGTAATTTCTACTATTTAGCCAGGTATTTTGGCTGCCCCAAAAGAATAGAAGGAAGCTTACAAAGTGTAAGGTTTTTTCCATTGCCTTTAGTGTGTTTGAAACTCTTGAGGACTGATATCCTCACATTAAAAAGGTAAAATTAAGATTGCATCATATCTTGAGGGGGGTGAGATTTTTCCTTTAATTAATGGTCTTTAGCGTAGGTTTCTATCACTTAAGACCTAGAAACTGACACCAATTTACAAGAACTATAGAGTGTTTTTTGACTATAATAAAGAAAAAAGTCCCAGAGTATTTCTGACTTTTATGTAAAAAAATGAGATTTGTGAGGGTGTTTGGTATACTTCTTTGGCCACCACTGTTCTCTCCATTTTCTGTTAAAAACTTTTAGTGGGATCAATGACTACTCACTCCTTGCTGAAAGCTTTTTTACTTTAGAATAGTGATGCCCCTGAAGGACATAGGATGTGCTCAGAAGCACTTTTACATATGTTGGCTTGTTAAACAATTTCTTAAAGAAATGTCCTTCTTTAAAGTTTCACAGCTGGTCATGGATAGGCAATTTAGGAACAATTAACCTTTTGCTTTTTTCATGCTAACTGCATCTTCATCTCACTGAATATGTCTAAAATCCCATTGAAGCTTAGGAACTTTTGTCTGGTTGACAGAGAACAGTATCTTTGGACAATGGAAGGTTTTTGGTGGTTTTTAGTTGGTTTTTTTTTTTGGGGGGGTTTTTTTTGCTGTTGGTTGAGGTTTTGTTTGTGTATATCTACTTTTCTGTTTCTCTGCAGAATTTAACTGATAGAAATTTATGTTCTTTACTTATATATTGCATTTGGGATTCTGGATCTGTACTTTCTAGGACAAGTTAGAAAACTAGAACAGAGGTTTTTCTTTCACCTGTTTTCTGCACAATGTGAGGTAGCCTGTGCACGTATGTTGAACAGTTACACTAATGTATTAAGGATGGGAATTCTCTGTATGTGTATGTGTTGAATGGGCTTTGCTGGGGAATTAAAGGCATGCAGGTGCATTGCTTCTGTCAGAACTTCTGCATGGCTGTGGAAGGTGTAAAACATTTTAAGTGGAATAGCTGAGTCTTTGGATTAGAGATGTTTTCAATAAATAATTATAATACACTTTCTGCTTATGTCTTTCATTGCACGAGATGTAAAATCTGTAGCATGTAGAGTGATTCAATACTTGTAATGCAGCTTTGAACCTTTCTAGATGAGTTGGTTTCAGATGAACTAAAGAGCTTCATCTTCTATGGCAGTATAAATGAGACTTTATATTTTTTTCCCAGGGTTCTTGGTGGTGATCCTCACATACTACTGTGTCCATCAAGTGCTTTGGGGACTGAGTAATTGTAGGCTGAGAGGGTTTTGTGTTGTGTGGTTATATGAAAGTAGTCACTATGTCTCAGGAAATCCTTGATTAAGTTACATTGTTATTACATTGAATGAAGTAGAAGTTGTGTTTTTGGTGTTGAAAAATGTTAATTCATGGTGTATCTAATATTGAACAATCAAAACTGATATGCTGAAGAATGACTCCTATCAGTTTCATGAAAGCATGGTCAAAGCATGAGGAGGATTGGGGGGGTTTTTTCTTGTATAATCCTGTCTCAGAGTACGGAAGGATATGTGGTATTGAAAAATAAGCCTTTTTTTGTGTGAGCATAACCAGCCTAGCTTTACGTGCCTGGATGTGGTTGAAGAAATGAATGTGTGTCTTATATTGCACTTCTCTTCAAGAAGCTTCACCTGGTGCAGGAGTTGAGCTCAACAAAGCTAGTTGTGAGAAAACATGGCTTTTTCTACCCAACCACCAGTATTTCTACACTGAATCTCACTACTGTTTTGTTAGTCATTTTTCTACCTTTCTTTTTCTTTCTGCACTAATGTGCAAATATGGGTAAGGAACTTGCTGATAAAGTGAAACAGGTGACTGCTTTTAACCTTGCTGGAACTGTCTTCTTTGCAGGATTTGGAGGTTTGGCATGTGTCCTTGTAATAAACAATGATTGTTTTCTCACAAATTACATGCTTGCTCTTCCTTGCTACCCTGAAAGATGAGTAATGAGGAAGAGTTCATCCACCTTATGGAGGAAGAGTAGATCTCATCTTCCTTTTTTTTCCTACTGTCTTTGACTCCTGTGCTGTAATCAGCTTCAAATGGAGTAGTTGTGTTCTGTTCTTGGTGCTGCCTAGTTCTGGTAATCAGTCTCATTCTTCTGAATCAATAATAGGCACTGGCTTTAAGATTGCTTGATGGTGAATGAAGGGCATGTGTTTAGTCTTGGTTTGTTTGTGTTGTTTGGGGTTTCATTTTTGTGGGTATTTGTTTGTTTGTGGGTTTGATTTTTTTTTAATTTCAGTAATGCTTTATGCAGAGCATCTCCCATTCACTGTGACTTTGAATATAACTCTCACTTAGGACCAGTTTAGGTCATTTGAAGCCCCTTAATAATGTCAGCAACATGCAACCCCTTACAGCAGATGGCTTTTAGGCGTTAGGTTACTATGGCAAATTCTGTACAATAATGAAAAACTGCTTTCTGTATTTATCAAGAACATACCCATCTGATGTTTAGGATATTACCTGCTGCTTTTCATACATTTTTTACCATTTTTATATAGTCTTTAAAGAACTTATTAGGTTAATGTGGAATCACTTGCTTGTTTTGTTAGTAATCAAGGACAGTCACAGCTTCTTGCAGTGTGGTACATGACTGAGGAAGTTCCATGTGTCTCTTAAAGGCCAACTTTAAAGATTTTCCCTAGAATTAGATGGAGAGCTCTTCAAAGGCTTGATCCTAAGGGGTTTCATCTGTTTTTAGAGTCTCTTCACATTGAAGTTATTGCCATAATAATTAACTCACTATCTTGGATATATTGCTTGTTCCATGGGAAAGTTAATATGGACTTCTTAAGTAGTATGGGCCAAATGATGTAATTTCAAGAGTCTTTGAAATTGTCAGAAACTTCTTAGCAGAATTTAGCACCTGATGTCTTTTTAAATTTCCGAACCAGAAATTAGGAACTTGGGTTTAGTGAACTGTGTTTTGTAGGCTACCCTGATTGCTTCTCAGGGTATGGATATCATTGAAAGTTTAGAGAAAAGCTGTAGGACATGTAAGAATTAAATCTACTTGAGGCAACATATGCAAAATATATTCCCAGACAGTAGAGAAAATACTAACTCCATACTGTAATTGTACTGTTAAGTTCAATTCAACATGCTATAAAGTGATGTGGAAATTAAACTTTTTTTTGGTTTTTTTAAGGGTTATGATGAACTGGAGCTGTTGAGAACAATCCCTCAAGCAGAGCTGTTGTGAAAATTGATTATAATTATTTTAGGCTTTTACCAAGGCTATTCTGTGTTTATTTTGTCTACTTAAAAGCCCTCTAAAGTACTTGAACCAGGTTATTTACCAAATTAAACAATTAGAATTTGAATGATAGCTTTACTAGTATTAAATCCAACTGTGATACTAGAGGTTCCTGACATAACAAGAACATAAATTGTCAGAATATATTCCTCAACTCCATGAGAGCAATTTCAGAAGAGAAGTCAAAACAACTCATCATTTCAGTAAATCTTGAGTTGGAGTGGGTTCCTCTGGGTTTTACAGATGTTTTGTGGTCTACTGCATAACTCAGTAATGCTGTTCATGGTGAGCAACTGTAGACTGGGAACACAACTAGAAGTGGTGTTATTTGTAACTGAGGATGCTTCTAAATTAATCCACATTAGTAAAATAATAATTTACAAAGGTACTTGTTACAGTATTTCCTGAACAAAGTAAATTTGAAAGGCAGCTTTTGTCAGTATAATTAAGGCTTCTTTGGCATTAATATATATAATTAATACCTGTCAGGACTTAAAAACTAGACCTTGTTAGTGAGACCTCATTCAGAAATTCTCTGGCTATAGTAGCATGAAAATAGTCACATGCAGAAATGTGTGAACCTCTTTCTGTGTCTGTTTGTGTTAATAACCTCTTCTCACACTGTTCAGGATGACACATAGTGACAGCATACCAAAACAGACAAATTATTGGAATAATAATGATGAATAACCTTAGATGCTTGTTCAGTGAAATCTGTTAGCTATAAAGCTTTTAGTAAGTGTAAAGGTCATGGAAAGTTAGGCAGTGAAGTTGTTCAGAAACTTCAAAGAAATACTCAGATTATCCAAGTTCTTCAAGCTGTAATAGTTTGTGTTTGTCAAGCTTTCAAGTACCATCTTAAGGCACTTCAGTACATGGAAGAAAAATGCTTCTGCAGGAGACTGTGTAGTCTCACAGCAGGACTGTGTCCCCTTGATGTACTGCTACCACCCATGCCTCAGAGACTCCCCAGTTTCTGCTTGTCCTTAAGGCTTCAGCTCATGAATGAAGTTAATGCTAACAGTTCTCAAGGATGGTTTCAAACTGTAATTTATTTTTTTTTTTCTACCAGCTGGTATTCTGCTCACTGAACTCACAGTCGTGCTTGGGAATTTGCTTTTGCACTCTGGCATGTAAAGCAGCCAAAGCAGTAGTTTCTACAACATAAGGGATTGTCTTATTGACTCAAGAAGCAGAAAGAGTAAGTGATTATCCACCTAGGGTGGGAGTGGGGCTGGGAAGCAGGACAAATTAGACACGTTCCCTATTCTGAGAGGGTAAGGAGATTGCTGAACTAATTACGCTAGTCTGTTAATTACATTAGTCCATGTCCTAATGCTTTAGAGAATCTTTGTGTTCTGGGAAGATAGGTTTCCTACTGAAGTTAACATAATTTCCCCTGTGGTGGGTCTCCTGTGGAGTCTCAGGTCCTGCCAGCAAATCTGCTCTGGCATGGGCTTCTCTCTCCACAGGTCCTACTAGGAGTCTGCTCCACCATGGGCTTCTCACTGGGTCTGTCTTCCTTGGGCATCCACCTGCTCTGGTGCAGGGTCTTCCATGGGGCTGTAGGTGGGTATTTGCTCCATTGTGGACCTGCAGGGGCACAGCCACTTCACCATGGTCTTCACCATGGTTTGCAGGGGAACCACGTGCTCTGGCACGTGGAGCACCTCCTCCCCCTCCTTCTCTACTGATCTTGGTGTCTGCAGAGTTGTTTCTCTTGCATATTCACTCTTCTCTCCACTGTTTTAATTCCAAGCAGTTTCCCCCTTCTTAAATGTTTTATTCCAGAGGTGCTGCTGCAAGGGCTCAGCCTGGAGCTGGTTGGCATTGGCTCTGTTGGACATAGGGGAAGCTTCTGGCATCTTTTTCTAGAAGCCACCCCTGTAGCCCCCCCCACTACCAAGACCTTGCAATGCAAACCTGACACACACCTGTATCTTGTGGCATTCCTTAAGGAAAGTTTGAAGAGAGGATGAACCTGACTTTAAGCAATATTGTCAAGATTGTCATTCTGTTGAGGAAAAAGCTTCCCAGCAAAACTAATGCTGCCTCCAATTAGTTTGGCTTGTCCTTCCAGTGGTCCAAGAGCATTAATTTGCTGAAAGTGTTTTGTTTATATAGTGACCCTACAAACTTGTTGACAAGTGGTGTGTGTTTACACCACATTGAAAGTGAGAGAGGTTTCAAATGTGAGGTATGACAGTGTAGTGGTGTTGGGACACTGTTAGGGTTGTGTGGAGACAGCCTTGATCTGTTAACTGTGTTGTCCTGGGCTCTCAGCTGAGAGGTGTGGTAACTAATATGATTGTGTGTAAATGCCAGCAAGGGTCCTTACAGAGTTTAATTAGCACAGAAGAGCATGTGTTTTGCAGGATGAAATAATTAACTGGTTTTGGACTGGATAGCTCTGTTTTAAATAGTGATGATTGGTGACTCCTAATTTAGATGAGATGCAGGAATGAGAAGGCAGAACGAAGGTTAGCACTTAAATTTAGATGCTGAAATTCAGACTGATATTTGGCCTTTCTATTTTCCCCCTTTTTTTAAACTGCAGCATTCTATTTGTCTCTCTTCAATGTTGAAATATATTTATCTCAATTTTTGTGTTAGTTTTGTGATGATGTTTTGGTGATTTTGGAGATTAGAAAAGGAGAGCATTTCTGTAAAAATATTTTTGTATCAGTTAATATTTGTCAAATGCCATCTGTGAGACTTCTGTTACTATGCATTGGCATTAGTGATTAACCTGCTGTGCCCTCCTCTGTATTTAACTGAGTTGTGTTGTTCATGGGGAAGTTGGAGATTAACAGAACAAAATGTGATTATTCCAATATCTAATCAATTCAGGATATGATTTTGATCTTCAAGTGATGATATTTATTCTCAGCTGGTGACTAAACTTCTGAATTTGTTGAATTGCTGAATATATATTTTATAAGTGTTGGTTTCAGTGATCTTTGCAGGTCCCTTTCAATGTGGGATTCCCCACGATTATTTGGAAAGCTGTTCATGTTTGGGAGGCAGGTGGATGTATTTTAGTACAGGCTTATATATGTATTGCTAGTTGTCTTTTATCATCTACCTGGGCATCTTCTTGGTTTAGGTAACCTACGCTTGTATCTCTAATTTGGGTGTTTTCATTTATCCTCCTGAAGGGTTCTACTCTTAAGTGTCTTCTTGCAGTCATTTAAAGTTAAGAGTATCGTGATGAGAACAATATCTCCTGTAGCCTGCTGTAGGAAATTTATCTCTTAAAAAGGCAGTTGTCCATGCAGAGGGAAGTGTAGAAGCATATATATGTATGCTTCATCTCATAGCAGTTGCAAACAGTTCCTGAAGAAAGTATCACGAGCTACAACTTAACTGTTACAAGGAAAAACTTAAAAAGAAATGCAGAACTGGTATTTCCGTATCCTTCCTGAGCACTTGTACTTATTGCACACTAGTAAGTGCTGTTGCACTTCTCTTACTTGACTGGAGAACAAGTTGAAATTATTCAAAATTATTTGTAAAAAAGCATGATTAACTCCCAGTGTAATAGGAAAACATAAACAGTTGCAGTTTGACCAAGCCTTAAATTCTACATGATTTGTTTTCAATGGAGAAGATGGATGGGTGATAAAACGCAGCATGGAGTAGATACTCAAGCTTTGCAAATGTTTCATATTAGTATGATAGTTTGCAGTCCCATACCTTGTGAAGGTACTCCTGTGGTAAGATTGAAGGATGTTGGTTTTGGTGGGAGCTTTTGTTCTTAGAAGAGTGAAGTATTTTTCCCTCTTTATTCTTCAGCTGTCTCTATAGTAATTACCCACCCATATGTTGTGCTTCTTTCAGCTGAATTATTGCTCACTTGCAATGTTTCCAGATACTGTCTGCTTACAATTTAGCAGCTGTAAAAAACAAAACAGATTTAGAAGAACATGTAAAAGGTTCCATTTAAAGAAGAAAAAGGTGCTTGCAATTAAATAGTTTTAAAGAAATTGAGAGAAAGCTAGTTTTCCTTGTAGGCAACTTTCTATGCTTCATTTTAAGGGTGCAAGTAGATAATACATTGTACTAGTCCAATGTAGGTTTAAGTGTTGAATGTTTTTCTCTTCAGTCTACTGCTAGTACCCATAGTGTGTAAAATGTAAAGCTACTGGGCCAGATTAAAGCATTGTATTCTGACTTCCATAAACATCTCCCTCCTTATGAAACACAGTTGAACACTGTGGCTGAATAGTGCTTTGGATTACTGATGTAAGTCTGCACTATGTCACTGTCATTTTGATACTGTGAGGGTTTTTAAAACATCTTTTCAGTATGCATTGCATTTCTCAGTGTAAACTACCATCCCTTGTACTAGCTCCCTGTTTTTTTGCTTTCATCTTCCTTGACAGTGTGTAGAACAGCAGCAGGAAGAAGGAATGGAAGCTGGACAAATTTCACTTGCTGAAGAAGTTATAGAATGTCCTTGCAAGCTATTGAGAGGGGCCCTGCTCTTGCAAGATGTGTGCAAGTGTTGGTGCTAATGGAAATTGCTGCATCCATTCCTGCCCTGCACAACCTGGGCAGGGTTTTGCAGCTCATGGGTTTTGCTATGTAATCTGCCTGTTGCTGTGGGACTTCTGCAGGAGAAGGTTAATGCATTTCTGCTTGTGGAATTTTTTTTATAATTGGTTGTCACTGGTTGGGAATGGATTGAATGTACAGTTGAACACCTGTTGCTCTAGATGATCTCAGACTGCCACCAACACAGTGGGTTTTTACACATTTCCAGTTGAACTTGTGAACACTTGTAGCAAACCACTCATTCTTCTATGGAGCAGGCTTGGATGCAGTTATTGTGTTCATGTTTGGTATGTGGAAATATTTTATGTGTGCAATCTTTCGGAAAGTTAAGTATATTCTAAATTCATTGCTAGGAGAGAGGCAAAAGTTTACATTGTGTATCTGTGGTTTTAATGATTCATAGTTGAAAATAAATAGTAATAAATGAGAATATTTGGCTTAAGTTTTGTGTGCTAATGAAAGAGACTCTGCAATGCTTGTGTTACACTGATGTTAAAAAGTGAGAAAATAAAGTTGTTCCATGTCCAGCACGATGATGGCATTAATTCCTACTACTCTACTGTGCAGAGCAACAATAACCCCTGCCAATCTCCTCTGTATGGGAGGGACAAAAGGGTGGGGAAGAATGTCAGACTGTTAACATAGTTTTCTATTCCCATTTCAAATATTTATTAAGCCTGTTAACAAATACAAAATAAGCCAGAGCTCTTGTCAAAGAGAGGGCTTGACTCCTTTTGTTGCCCTTGTGCCGTTATGTAATGCAAAGTTACACCAGGAGTGGGTCAGAAAGATAACTTCATGTTCTGTGGTCCTAATGGCTCTTCATAATTCATGTTAAACACTTGAAACCAAAAGGTAAACTGAACAGGCTATATTTAAAACCATAATTCCACAAGGTTTTTTCATGTTCACATTGCTGTTGAGGACTTTCCCTTCTTCCCACCTCTGACATCATAAATTAATATTTTTCTGCATTTCTAAAAGGCTTGGAACCAAAGTAATTTCAGATGAAAATTTGAGATGATTGGCTAGGGAAAATAATCCAAAAGAAGACAAGGATTTTTGTTAGATGAAACAAGTTCTGAACTTTCTTCCTTCCTTTTCCTTCCATTTGTGGTATTTGTGCTACATCTTTCCACTCCAAATCAGTGTTTCTGTTCTAGGGACAGCATGTCAGTGGCTGCAGTGCCCCAGTCCATGAGCTCCATGGACCTTCTCCTATGTTACATTAAGTCATGAAGCTTTCTTTAAACATTCAGTGGGCTCTGACTGCATAGACAATAAACAGTTAGTTCATAAATGTCTGAGGAGGAGTGATAGAGCTATTGTAGCACAGGTTCTGTTTTGGAGAATGTGTGTAACTTCTAAATGATGGGCTCACACTTTCTCTTTTGTCCCCTAGTTTTCTACTGCTACACTGAAGAGGTAAAAAAGCCCAGATGAGCATTCAGTTTTGGTGCATGGATAGAGTGATATTACTGAACAGAAGAAGCTTTTAAATGTATGAAGCTTATGTTCAAATGTAATAAACAGAATTGCCAGAAGGCTGCATATGTCAATTAGCTAGAGCATGTGAGGGAACAGCATGGGACAGAACTGTGAGCAAGCAGTGTAAATACCTTTCTTCCTTTTCTGGTTGAGAATGCTCTGGTTTTGGTTGGATTGGCTTCTCAGACATCACAAACTTGTCAGAGTCAGAAGAGATCTTTTTGCTCCCAACTGTCAGTGAAAACTTTTTTTTAAAATTACTTCTTGTATCTTGTTTTTGGTTGCTTCATCTGTAATGTCTCATGAGGGAATACCAGTTTTCACTAGACACTACTTCATAATACACAGGCTGAAAAGGAGCAGTACAATATTCTTTTTCTGCCCTTTTCTTTCAGGACATAACTTCCTTGTGAGGAAGTTTATGTATACTGTGTGTGGGGTTTTAAGATATGAGTTACCAGATCTCTGAGTCTTGTGAGCATCTTGTTTGCATAAATTGAAAACAAGATATTTGTAGTGTCTCCCTACAGCTGTCCTCTGTCTGTGCCTGTAGGAAGCAAAATAAACTGAAAAATCTATATTTAAAACCCAACAACTGAACTGATACATGCAGAATTCATTCTCCCTGCCATTAGCCTTTGAGGCAGACTGCTGTAAAAGCATGTCTCTTGTGAGGTGTGTTAGGAAATAGAGAACTTGTGAATTGCTGTTTGTACTGAGGCAGGCTGCACTATTTAGGTTTTGTTATGTAATTAGTTGGTCAAACACATTTAACCATAAACATCAGCGTGTTCTGTGACCTACATACTTCCCCAACATGGACACTCGTGCAGGGGCTATAGCAAGTTAAATAAGACATTATTTAAGAAAGGTCAGGTAGAAGAAGGGACTTGACATACTTTGTAGGTAAAGAATGCTAGCTTTTCCAAAATCCTGTTATGCACTTAAGAAGATGCAGGTATAATTTCCTACTCTTTCCCCTCCCTTCTGTGCCCTTTCTGAAAGCATTCTTAACCTCTGGTTGTAAAAGGCAGTCCTACTATTATTATTTTAAATCTTTATAAAATGGTTTTATAAAATGTCCAGTTACTGATTTTGATACTCTGACATATCTGTGTTCCACCTATGCAAGCTGAAAGGGAAAACCCCCAGCCCCTGAAAAAGGATCATGCTTTCTCCTCCTCTTCCTCCTTTGAATTAATTTAGATGAAACCCAGGAACTAAAAACTTAGATTCTAACCCCACTGTTTTCATTTCCTTCACGCTTTCATATTAGAGATGGAAAGTAGTTTTGCAAAGCTATGTCCAAGAAGACTTCCAGCTTCTTGGATAGGAACCAACATCGCTCAAGAAACCACTATCAAATATAATAGGTGTCTGTGGCAGTAGGTAAAGAGGCATTACTAAATATGTGTCTGTATTTAAATAGTTAAATGGAGGTATCAAAACATGCACTATAATGAATAGTAAAGAACAGTACAATACAGCTGAGGCATACACTGCATTAATTTTCTGATTACATGACTGTATGTAATTATTATAACTAGTAAATGAAAGTGAAATGTAAATGGGGAGGAAGAATACATAGTAAAGTCATATTTAAGTTTTAAAAAAGTTAAATTTAAAACAACTGACTTGTTACTCTGAACTTGGAGACAAAAACTTCATGTAGATGTTTGAAACATCTTTGAGTAAGAACCTCTGCATGAGCAAAGGTTTAGTGCCAAACTAGTTAGGATAGTTTATATTAAAAAAAGAAAGGTACTAGAGAATGATCATGCTATCTTACTCAGAAGGAATTATTCAAAATTCTTATTTATTGCCTATCTGTGAGTGAGAGGAGTTCTTCTGGCTTCTTGTCAACAGAAAAATTTTAACTTTTGTCTTACATCTCCATTGTCTCCTGGTTACTTGACCCGTGAAAGAGAGTGAAGTTGTCATAAGCTGTCTATAGTGTTTACTCCTGTCTGTGAAAATTCATTTTGGTTTCTTGTCAATTTTATAATCGTGCTGAATTCTAGACTTGAGACCATCATAAATTTACAACATACTTTCAGTTTTCTGTTCTGACCTACAGGCTCTAATAACCCTCTTGTGTTCATGAGTAGGTACAAACTTGTAGATTTTTGGGTCTGGATTTTTTGTTGTTTGGTTTTTGAGGGCGTGTGTAATAAATAGTTTCACCCTTTCTTAGTTCCATATCAAATGTCCCATGGCCTACATTCAAAACCTCAGAGCTGGGATCTTGCTATTACTTGTGCAGGAAGACCACAGGATGATTTTGGGTGGAACTTGTGTCAAGACCTTGGATGTGGCCAAAGGTTGTCTGCTGTCTTCTTGGTGTGGTACTGCTTTGGTGTGTCAGAACAGGGCACCCACTGCTCTGTGCTGTGCAGCTGCTTTATCCCTGCTAATGCCTGGCAATTTCTACTGAACCAGCTTTGGCAGCCTCTGTTTCTAGTAGTAGCTGTTGTGTTTGAAAAAGGCATGCTAAACTTAGGTTAAAGCATTTGTCAAAAATGGAAAAAAAAAAAAAATGTATCCTGGTAGAAAAAGATCCATTAGTGGTGAGTTTCTTCTACAGCAATGCAATTAAAGACATACAACAGAATAGGTGTACTTTGGTTGACTTTCAACCATCTTTTTTTAACAATGTTTTTGACCTCTAAAGCTACTCTCTAATTTTCTTGACTGGAGACCATCTATAATTTCTATTGAAACTGATATGCTGATGTAATTACCAGTGTTTATCGTTGAGTGAATTGGCTTGCTTATTCAGTGACTTAGCTTAAAATCTAATGGAATTTGCTTTTAATAAGTAAGAAATTTAGAAATACTCTTAAGTGAAAATATGCATTTCAGAAGTGGGAGGGAAAATAGCAGTGTACCTTGGTGCTACCAAGGCAGCTTGGAAAATCTCATAGAATAATGTTTTCATGACTTGTTTACCAGGCAATTGAGAGAGTATTTTTCCTTAATCTGGAAATTATATTGGAGTTTTCTGCATGGTAAACATTTCTTGCTGCTAAAATGGATTGATGAATAGTAGTTCTGATAAGGATTATGGGGTTTAATGAATACATTATAGTTCATCATATTTCTACATTCAAATAGCTGCTGAAAATCTTTACCTGAGACTTTAGCATTCAAGCCTTGATTCAGGATATTTGAAAATGTAAAATTCAGAGTTTCTTCAGCTTCAAGATATCCAGTCAAAATATTTGTATATTTATTACCTTTGATGTATAATGAATGTCACAGCTTGGCTGTGAATGTCTTTAATTTTATTGTCAATTTTGCTTAAGATTGCTTTGATTTGAGTAGGGTTGTTTTGGTTTCACTTTCAGGATGCGAGTAATCCTTTTACATTTTGCCTCATGGCATGAAGGAACCAAAGGAAATTATTAAATGCATGTGAATAATAAAGACTGAAAACAGAATTCTGTAAAAATTACAGTAGATAATAAATGTTTTAAATTACTCTTTAAACTTCTTTGTAAGAAGGGCTGGGGTGCAATTTAGTTAGTTTAATCTCAGTGAGCACTACTGAGATGCATAAAAGTGATTCTTGTTCTATAGCTTATGGCTCTTGCTAAGATTTTTAGTTCAATAAAGCTGTTTGTAGAGAGCTTCATATATACATAGAGACTTGTGTGTCATCTCTGTTAGGTGACATGACCTTGTACTCTTTTGACAGTACAGCCTGGCACTTGCAGGATTCAGGTTAAACATGTTTGCAATGTATTGATCTTGAAATCTCTTAGTTATGTATCTGATGATACAAGTGTTGATGGTATAAGGAACCAAAAATTCAGTTTCAGTCATTGTTATTTCCCATCAGTCAATACTGACCTGGACACCATTGAATGGAGATGGACATTCCCACAGATATGTCTAATATGAAATTCTAGTTGCATATGTCAGTAGGAGAAATGATTTTAAAATAACAAAGAAAATGCATCATTAATACATCTGACTCATTTCGTACATCTTCTGTACTTTTATTAAAGAACAAACTTAATTGTCTATTAAATGCCCAAACTTAACCCAAATGAATTTGTTTTCAGAAGGAGTGTTTCATTTGATTGTAAACATTGTTGAGTTCTCACAAACCAAAGTATCTTATAGCACAGTATGCAATGGGAAAAATTACAATGTATTTAATTAGGTACTTATAGTGGAGAATGCAGCACATAAGTGAGCTGCAGAACTGCAAAAATAAAAGCTGTGATTGCTGAAGGGGGGTGATAGAGCTTTCACTTTAAGCTGCTGTTGTGCTGTGGCATTAATATGCAAATAAATGCACATATACACAATCACATCGTCCCCAGCTGAACTGTGTTGTCCCCTCAAGGTCACAATAAAATCATTGCCCACAGTGATTGTATTCACAGATAATATGATGTGAAGGATCTGGAGGTGCCTTTTAAATTACGCTGCAATACTGGCAGATTCCAGAAAGACCAAAGAAATGCTTGGTCCTCCTTGTAGAGAAGGTGATAAGTTTGTGCAAGAAGTTGCCAGTATTCCAGTACACAGTATGACACTTTCATTAGACAGCAGAAATATCACAGACAGAATGTTGGAGGGCTTGCAAGGGAAAGTGTTCTTGACTTGTCCTAGATGATGGACTGAACCCAAATGAAGATACTGGAAATAGTGTTATTGAGGGATTACTCTAACAGCAGTCAGGCTAGACTTCATTCCTCCAGGAATGTTTCAATTGTGCAAAACAAGTCCTTTGTAGGGAGCCTTTTGTTGAGGGCCCCTCCTGGCCCCCAACTTGGATGTCCATAAGAATGTTCCTTAAACTAAAAAGAAATGGAAAGGGGCAACCCAGAGTGGTGTGATTTTTCTTGAAGCCTTGAAATCACCACATAACCTGCAGGTAGCTGACTTGTGTGAAAGATCAAGAGACTTTGTGTGATTAGATTAAATGGAAGTACAGAAAGAGGAAGATAACCTTCCTCATAAAGTTCAAATGGTGCCCAGCATTGAGAATAGGAAGTACATTAGGTTCTAGTAGGCTTAATCCAGAAATACTAGAGAGGGCCAAACCAAGAGTCTGGGGAACAATTTACAAGGTGCCTGAAAACTATTAAAGCCTGTTTTTTCAAGCATCTGAAACAAGAAGCTTTCTGTAATACTAGAAACTGATTAATGTATGGAAGTGGCACTTGAAGGAAATAAGGTCATGGAACAAAAAAGCGATGCCTTTAGGTAAGTGTGTTCACAGCACAGGAGGTGGGACAAGTTCACTTCAGTCCAGTTCTGCTCTCTTGCAAAAGGAAACTGCCTTGATTCTGGTGGTTGAGTTTGGAGGTGGGGGGAGTGAGCAGCCCCTTAGGTAACATGTAGTCTTCCTTATGGATGACTTGAGAAGGAAATCACTGGGCAATCTGTGGCATTCAATGAGGTTATTGCTGAGGACCGTGTCAGTATCAGGGCAGTTGGGAAGGAGGGTACAGCTCAGGGATGAGTCCAGAGTACCAGACATGAAGGTTTCACACTCCTGATTTCTCTAAAAGAGTCACAGGACAGGTGGGAAGAAGAGTATGCAGTTGACATGGTTAGCCAAGACCCTTGTGAAAAGTTCTTAAATTCTTTAGACAGAGAAATTAATTAAAAATTGAGGGTACTAGATAAAGGGAGTGGTGATAAAATACGATACTCACACAAATGCAGAAAAATTCTGCTGTTCAGTAAATTATCTGAAAAAGGGTGTGTAGGGCAAAAAAAGGTAACTTTGCAAATGATATGAAGTTTTTCAGGGTCATGGAAATGAGGGTGACATGGAATTGCAGAGAGATTTCGTGCTAGAATAGCAAAAGGGAGGAATGAAATACAGTTTTTAATACTGAAGCAGAGTACTTGTCCTATGATAAAGGACAAGTAGCTGGTCTGTGATTCCTAATACATGCATCAAAAGAACAGATGGTTTTCTCATCTTTCAGGGAGACTGAAATCTTAACATGATACATAAAATTTTTCAACAGAAATTCATGCAATAAAAGGAATTGTGCTGTAGCAGCTAGAACAAGAAAATAGATATCAAACATAGCAATTGATACTAAAATAGATATTAAACCTAGTATTTAAACTATGGGGATTTTTCTTCTTACAAATTAGGCTGTGTTTTAAGCAAGAAATTTATGAGAAATATAATCACTGGTCAAAAGAGGTGGAATGACAACATGAACATTGGAAATGGCTAATAGAGTATAGATACAGGTAAAGTAGAAAGCAGAATTGAAAAACAGTTGGGCTTAGACAAAATTGCCATTTCAGTTAAGCTGTTTTTTACTCCGTATTTTGAAACTAAATAATAATGTGTTTTAACAGCTGATTGTGAGATCAAGTATGTAAAATCCATTTTTTAAAAGTACAAAATCAACTGATGTAAATTGTGTAGCTGTTCCCCATGTTAAGGAAAACTTCATAAATGTAGAAAGAATTGGAGAGAGGGAACTGGAGTGAAACATGGCGTATATTCTGGTAGCAATGCTTCTGACTTCTCTTAGAGTTTTGATTTTTAATTAAAGCATTTATTTGAGGCAAATGGCCCTGGATACTGCAGTTGGGATTGGTTTCTATCTCCAAGGAAATCAATAGCATAACACACCATTAAACTAAACCAAAACTGCAATACGGGCACACTGAAAAGGTTTTTGCAGTTCATTATATATCATATTTACCAAATTATATAAAGAGAAAATATCAACAACATTTCATCTAGTCTGTTGCCAACATAATTTAAAATGAATATGATACAAAAACCAGTGCAGAACAGGAAAGAACAATAAAAGGAAAAATTACAATCTAAGGGGCAAGTGTAATGCAAGGAGGAAGAAAAATCCTGCAATATAGTAGATTTACATAGTTGCTGCTACCACAGAATTACTTCTCTTGTAAGAAGAACCAAAAGAGCAGATTAATTCACTTTCAAGTCAAATTTTCCCACTGAGACTACATATAACATTAAAAATGGGAACAGTGGATTTTTAGCAACTCTCCATCTGAACCAGAGTGCAGCAAACTCCAGTGAGTCCATCTAGTTGCTGTAAATTTTTTCTTTTACAAGACAAGACATACCATTCTTCAATATTCCCTCTTCATGAGAAGACTTCTTTTAAATTATATTCTCTGTTCGGTCTTCAACTGCAGGAATGGAATTTTTTCTTTCAAATGAAACACACCCACTCTAAATACGCAATCTGTGTTGGATTCCAGTCTTCCTCTGGGTTTCTTTTTTATCTTAGTTCAAAACTTTAAGACCAAGCTTTTCCATTGAGCTCAAGAGGATGCATGTGCACGTAAAAATGGAGAAAATATGTCAGCACTTCTGTTAATTTATATTCTCTAGAAGTGATGGGCAGGTTTTGAAGTTTATTTTGGACAAAGGGCTACTATGTTTTGCAGAGCAATTCATCCTTAGTCATGCCATTGATATGCATATAAAGTGAGTCACCATCACCTGTTCTTTATTCCCAGTGTAGAAGAGTTCCCTGTGTTACATTGATTTCTTCTTGGCTTTTGGCAGATCTCTGGATATTCTGACTGAGAAACAAATGCTTATGTCTGACCAGAAAAGGATTGTTTTTAAAAACTGATGGTTTTTTCCTGGTAATTTTACTTGTTAAACTTTAGCAGAAAAAGAAGGTTTTAATGCTTTAAGTGGGCTGTGAACATAATTTACCACTTTGAGTTTAATTAATTGTTGATATCCGAATCTTGTCAAATGTAATTTGCTTTGAAAGAAGCATGACAGCAAATGGAGTACCTGGAGACTGTAGTCTAGGATTTGGAAGCCTTTTTCTATTAAAAAAAGAAATAAAGAACCCTTGAAGCAAGACCCTTTAAATTCCTATCCTTCTTGATTTATGTACTCTTTTGTCCTAAACAGTTTTAACTTTTATTGCTTTAAGTGAAAACTCAGAGGTTAAAAAATGGCAAGCTATATAGTTAATTTGGATCTCACTGCTTTTCCAGTCTGCTCTGTCTTTTCTCTCCAAATGCAGATTCTTCACTGAATATATGTGCATGTATGTGTATGGGTAATTGCTTTTAGGTTCCTGATAACTTGCATTTTTTCCATGTAACTCAGGTTTCAGTGTAGATGTGTGATATATATTTAATGGAAAATTAGTCACAGCAGTTTTCCACCTAACTGTTCTATGTATTGCTTTGAATCTTGCAGTATAATGTTCAACAGTATTCAGAAATAAAAATTATTTCTAAATAGGTATTTGTAATACTTCACAACTGTCTCTTTTCACAGTGCTGCTTTGAGGTGCAATTGTAAAGGGAAGGTTTTCCATCAGTTTTGGGTGACTTTTTACATTCTTAAATACTTCAATGCTTAAACCTGCTTAACTTGTGCAATACCAAGAATAGCTC
Source organism: Haemorhous mexicanus (assembly GCF_027477595.1). Taxonomy (NCBI): domain Eukaryota; kingdom Metazoa; phylum Chordata; class Aves; order Passeriformes; family Fringillidae; genus Haemorhous; species Haemorhous mexicanus. Next base: position 14,973,993 of record NC_082341.1, on the reverse strand, counting down.
CTGCTAGCGTAGCTGCAGCTGATTATTTAGTAGCTGTTTGCTTTAGAAGAAAATTCAAGTGGATATCTGAAAAAAATTGAGAAAGTAGCATAATTAATGAGGTTTAAATAAACTTGGTCTGAATTACCTGCTTGGTGACAACAGAGAATCTGTAGCCAAGACAAGAATAGCATATGGTTTTATCAGCAAGAGAGTGTCTTGCTGCAATTCTGGTATCATTCAGAACTTTGGAAGCTCTGCAGTAAATGAACCAAAGATGCAGCAGTCACTGATAGTTCCTCATTCTTTCCCAGTGGAGATGTGTCCTCTACACTGAAGGGTAATGCAGTTTTGTTGGGAAGGGCCACATAAATAATGGTTTCATATGACTTTATTTTCATGTGAGGTGGGAAAGTGGAATTTAACAGCCTGAGCTGATACCTTTGCACTTTCATTCTGTTAGCCTCAGTTGATCAGCAAGTTGTGAATTCTTGAATTCCCCATGAAGTCATGTAGCCTGGGCTGTTGCTGCTGGTTCCACTGACTACTGTGGAATAGGAGGAGGCATGTTTTGCTAGCAACTGTATAACCTTTGCCAATAGAGAAGACAGATAACAGTTAGGAGTTAGGCATTCCACTTGAAAAAGTTCTGAAAAGCATAGAAGCTTCTCCTTTTTCTACAGCTCTGAGCACGATTTTTTTTTTCCTCAACTTGCTTCGATACTCCATACCCTTCCCTGCTTCATCTTTGGATGTTTGTCTCAGTCTTGTTCATGATACCCAACTGCATTAGTCAGAGTTCCTGTGTCAGTCACACTCTCCTCGTTCAGTCTGTACATATATATTCATGGAAGCTTACCTGGTTCCCTTCTCTTTTTTCTGACTACCATTCTTTATTTCCTTCCTTAGACCTCTTTCTAATTTTACTCCTTTTTGCTCTGTTCCATCTTCTTGTGCCCCCATCTCACCAGTGTCTATCAGAAGAAATGGAAAAGAGCTACTAGAATGTGTCTTCTTCCCCCTGCCTTTCAGCACCTGTGATGCTGTCTCTGTGTCCCCCTCCTTTGCATTCCCAGTTTCTGAGCTCTGTGATAGTCCCTGCTTGTGCCTTTCTCTCTGTTCCTAGTTTTCCCACTCTCTCAACATCCTCATTCTCCCTCTTCACCCAATTGCTTGTTAGTCCTTCACCTGCCATTTTTCTTACTGTCTCTTGTCAATTGCCTGTGTTCCATGATTAGGTTTTCCATTGACCCTCCCTCCAGTTCCCACTGTTTTTGCCAAGTAGGCTCAAATCCTCCCTTGCCAGTTTCCTGCAGCTTCCCACTCACCGCATCTGCTACAATCTCCTTTTTTCCTTTTCCTCACTTCGTTCATGCCCTTTGCATTCTAATCACATTTTCCTTTCTATGTTGCCTAGGTGTCAGCACAGAGTAGTTGAAAGCTTAGGAGAAACTTTCTGGCTTCTGGATTGTATTTTCAGTGCTTACCTAATCAAAGAGCTAAAACTGTGGGGAAAATTCATTTTTGAAAAGACCGACTTTATCCTTGAAGTCATGGTTGTCAAAGAAAGACTGTAAAACTTTCTTGGTGAAATTCCTAAACTTTTTCCAGTGCTGCTGTGGCAGTATTCTTCCAGATAATGTCAGTGCACAAAAGATACTCAGTTCTTGGGGCTGTGTCTATATTCTGTATAAAACAGTTTGGGTGCTGTAACTTGGAAACTTTTACTCTGGGGAAAATGGAGCATAGAGACCTCTGACAATACTGAGGGTGTCCACAGTTTTTAGACAGCTTAGCTGAAAAAGTTGAAAAGACCTATTGAGACTTGCTATATGGTGTTGTGGATCTCAACTTTTTTTATTGTCATTAGTATTTACAAATTTCTTATTCCCACAGTACCTTGAAGATGTATTTTAGGCCAGTTCTAGGGGATGAAAACAGTAAAGTGCAAATTCCTATCCTGTAAATTCCACATTGTTGAACATAGCAGGCTCCTTCTACTAAATATGCAGGTGCCACCATGCTCAAAGATTGAGGCTTCAGTGTGTGTGCACATGTATTTTGCTCAGGTTTTAAAATATTTTCTGTATCCAGGTTTCTTGAAATGATTTTAGCTACTTTATGACAGATGAGCTCCATGTGGAGTATTTGCCTCAATTTAGACAATATGTGAAAACTCTAACAAAATTGGCTAATGTTACTTTTTATAAGAAAGTGAAAACAAAGTGTTCTAATAGCAACTTGAATGTTGAGTAATCTTCAGATTTTATTCTCGCATGCATAATTTTAAACAGCTCTTGTGGTATAACAATAAATGTTGCTGGTTCCTCACTGCACTGTTAGAAGAAGGAGCCTTAACCACGATGACAAGGTAATTAAAGCCCCTCTTCTGCCTCTTGATCACAGCTGTCCCTTTGCCCTCCCACCCTTATCAGTGTGCAGTTCCACCCGAGCCAAACTAGTAAAGTCTGGTCAAGAGTGCAGATTTTTATTGTCTTTTAAAATAGAAATTATGCATCAAAACTGTTGCCTTGTTTTCTGCAACTTAGTCATCAAATCTGATTATAAGGACTGTGTGTCCTGAATCAGACTAAGGATCTGGCTGTGGAGTGTCCTTCACTGGTTCTCTGTATAGTTTTTTAGGTCCCTCTGGGAGGGAGGGTGTGTTCATGCCTTCTACTTCCAGAAGGCTCCACAGAGATTCCCATTTGATGGAGGCTTTTCTGCATGAAGCATTCTGGAGTGGACTTTCCTTTTTCATGTTTGAGCACTCCAAGGTGACCAATAGCTCTTCACCTCCATATCAAGAGGTCTTTTCCAACACTATTCTGAGCTGCCAGTCTTTCACCAAAACCACCTTAGAACCCAAAAGCTTCTCAACACAACTGGATCCCTCTTGGCCATTCAGAAAGTGAGGAGAAGCCTTGTTGAAGTGCTGCAGTGCAATCCCCATCCTGCACACAGGCCTGAAGACCCCTTACCATGCCATGTGCTAGAGAGCCCCTGAACTGGATGTGAGTAGCCTTGGTGGATCCCATGCTCCTTGTCTATCCCACCTGCTGCAGAAGTTGAGTGCTGCAATTTTCCATCTTACACAAGTCTTCCTAAACTCACATTTCTGGGCAGAGCACAACTGGGTATCATCCACCATCTCCTTGGACACCTTCAAGGATCAGTGAGTGTTGGCAGTGCTGCTCTGCTTGGCATCTCCTCATAATTCATCTTCCAGCCTCCAAACCCTGACTATTATTTGATTTGCTGTTCATCTCTGACAGATGAGCTCTTTGGTTTTGCAGCATAAACGGAGAAAAATGGAAAAGATAGTAACTGCAGATGTTAAGGGAACATTGTGTAAAAAGGAGAACAGCAAACTGTCTACATTGAGCAGTGTGGCTCAGTGGCTCCAGTAACTTCCCAAATCAAAATGTCTATGTACAATAAAAGTCAAACAAGATTTTATATCTATGCTCTGTGGAATGTGTTCTATATGATGTATTATGCCCCATTTTTTTGCTCTACAAAGTTTTCTCATCATCCCTCTGTAATCACTCCTTTTTATTTCACCCTGCTTTTTATAAAATTGTTGGGTTTTGCTTACAGGGAGAAATTCTGCAGTGACAAATCAATAGTAATAACATCTATTTTGCATAGTAGTAAATTATCTGAAATGCTGCTTACTTTGTTTTTAATGGCTAACAACTGGTGTTTCTACCTGAACTGTCACACACTTCATAATTGTTTTGTTTAGTGTGTTAAAATAGGCAGTGATTTTTATATGCTTGCAGTTTGAGCTGTGTCAACATGAAATAACTATTATGAAATACACTGGAAACATTCTCAATGATTTAAGCACTGAATATGTGGATGATTGCAAAGATTTTCATTTTCTGTATTAATGCTACTGTATGAAAGTTGATTTCCATGTTTAACTTTTTATTTTAGGAACTTCATTAGCATAGTTTTGGGTTTTACCAACAGCCCATAGCAGTAGTTGAAAGGTATTTGTTGTGGTTATTTCTATATGCCTTTATTGGAATTACACTTGCTTTTACCCAAGTTTCACTGTGTGTAAAACTAGTTTAGCATTTCACTGGGCTGATTTTTAGGTTCATCCTCTTAAATTCAGGATGTTTATATGTATATATGTATTTTTTCATGATTATGTCTTTTTAAATATTTAATTTCTGAAAGTAAAGCTGTCATCCTTTGACACATAGGGGAAAAACCCCAACCCATTAAGGTGCCATTACATAAATAATACTTTGTAACTTCTGCCTTTGATGTGTTAGAATTGTTCCATTTTTGAGTTTCTCTGCCTCTTTATTAAAGCTGTACAACATACATGATTTATGGTTTGGTTTTTTTTCTCTGTCCTTTTGGTTGCAATTTCAATGAATCTGGGCAAAAAACCTCAGCTTTTCCTGATGGTGGTAAGAGGATTTTTGGCACGGTACATGAGCTGGAATTGGATGTTACAAGTGGAGCAACAAACAATCTTGAGGAAGTAGATTATTTGATTTTTCCTATTTATGAGTTTCATGCTGTTTTAAATTAGGTACACCTGTAAAACGGAAAAGGAATGTATTTTAGTGCACTTCCTAGAGAAAATACAGAGCATTTTTAATTAGTGTGATGACTAGTCAACTTAATCTGTTCTGTTCTGCTTGGAAATTTTGCTAATTTTTGTTTTTCTTGACACCACTTATTTCTTCCTTTCTGTTTGTGCCTCTTTGACCTGTAAGAATCAATAGTCTCTTTCCCCAGCATTTCAGTGTTTACTTCTACATTATGGCACTGAAAACATGACCCCTTGAGATCCTTCCTGCCTAGCATAAGCTGATATGGCACAGATTGCTTAGGGAAGAAGAGTTAGAAGGATCCTGTTTGGGTTTGTGTTTTCTTGGTGTTTTTTTTTTTTTTTTCTTTTCTTGGAACAGCTTCAGCTTGTGAAAGTTGTCAGAGTTGCAGTTTTACTTTGCCAAGTGGCACTTTGATTTAGATGTAAGTCTGGAAAACAGCAGGAAGCTGTGGTTAAAAATAGCTGTAAGTATTTCCTTATCTTCTAAAGTATTAATTGACAAAAATCTATACTGCCCTCATCTGTTCTTTTCCTTTCAATTCTTGAACATCTGCTTTACCAGATTTTCCTTATAACAGCAATTCCAGACTCTCAGATTTAACCTTAGAACTGACATCTGACTAATTATTTAAAATATGTATTAAATGTATGCTGCATCTGGGTAGCATGTTACCTTGTAAAAGCAAGATTTTGTTTCCTTTTTTGTTTTGTTTTTGTTTTTTGGTTGTTGCTTATTGCTTTGTGAAAACTTAAGTCTTCATGCTGGAGTTTGTGCTGTTTCTTCCTTAGGATTCATGTCTCTTATGAAAAATTCCTTTTTGCTGTGGAGTAACTTTGCAAAGTTTATGAAGTGAAATTTGAACAAATCATTTGTCTTAAGTTCTGAACACAGTGTTCTGTAAGGTTTCATTATGACTTTTTATTTGTTTTTTACTGAGAAAAGGTATCTATGTGTTGCTAAAGAATGAGAATTCTGTGCATTTAGGGTAAGGAAAGAAGGTTTTGATATGGCTAGTAATGTACCCTTAAGGCTACTCTGCTTGGGATTCAGGGTTCTCAAGTGCAGGTTGTACATGTGTACTCTTGTTGAGATTTAGCTCTCATTAGAGGTCTGGTAAGTAAGGTGTGTTCCATCTTAAATATTTAAATGATGCAATTTCTTTTACTACTAATCATAATAGCTCTTAGAATTTCAGGAGTCCTCAAAATGATCATATTTAGGTGTCTCTCAAACTGAATCCATAGCTAAAAACCACTTTGTTCAACAGGATTTTGCTACTGAACCTCAGACATGAGTGTGGGTCTCTTCAGCATGATTTCATTAACTGCTTATAATCTTGAAATATCATCTAAAAAGAAAAATGATAAAACAACAAAGGTTTTAAAAACTGTGGAGAAACTGCCTGCAAAACCTGAATTAGCCCATTCATGTGTGCACTTGAGAAAAGGCTTGGTGTATTATTTTGTAGTTGAATATTAAACTCTGTGTGCCTGTCGTGTTACTTTGATATTTTGTTAACCTCTTTGAATTCTGTGGGTTAAAGTAAAGGAACTGTAAAGACATGACCTGGAAACAAGCTGATGGGGAAGAGAAGGCTCTGAGGAAAGCATCAAGGAGCAGGTTGCAGCTCCTTGCCAGGGCTGATATTGACTGAGGTTATTGGGAAAAGAGGAGTCTAAATGTTTCCAGAGGCTTTTAAGGTACCAGAGATTACTGTACAGGTAAAGCTTTGTCTTCAAGCTTTTGCTTTCATTCTCATCTGTCTCCAGGACTTAATGAATAGTATCTTTCAAAGATATTGATGCAAGGTTATTTCAGGTCTCTGACTGGAAACTCTTGAGAGACAAAATAAATTTGCCAACATTACTTGCAGTGTTGAGAAGGAGAGGTGCAAGTCTGTGATCCTGTTTGATGCTGAGTTATTGCAGTTGTTATGCAGACCAACCAGGATCCAAAAGATGAGCCAGGTCTCCAGCTGCAGGAAAGAGTTTATGTAAAATGTGAAGCATGGCCACTGCATACCTGGAACAGTAGTGGTTACAATGGTCTGTAATGTACAGCTTTCTATCACATCTGTTTCTCTTCAGTGGCCAATGAACAGAGCTTGCCCTGGCTGTGTAGCTGCCACTGAGGTCACTTTTGTAGAACACTTGGTGTTCACAGGAGCAGCTGCACTCTGTTAAAATTCTCATCTGCACATGTATGTGGCTGTCAAAATGATAAATACTTTTAAAAACTTGAACTGCTAAATTATGAAACACAAATTATTGGTTTGTGTTGTTAGCTTCTTTATTTAATTTTTAAATCTGGTCTTACTCTATCAAGTGAAGCCTGGTCTTCCTATTGTCAGAGTGATGTTGTGAAGTTCTTTAAGTAATTGATGCAAAGAATCATACGATCATGAAATCCATTGATCTGGAAGGAACCTATCAGGATCACTGAGTTCAACTCTTGGCCCTACAAGGACACCCCAGGAATCTCACCATGTCCCTGAGAGCATTGACCAAACTCTTCTTGAGTTCTGTCAGGCTGGTGCTGTGGCCACTTCCCTGGGGAGCCTGTTCCAGTGCCCAACCACCCTCTGGGTGAAAAACCTTTTCCTGATATCCAGCCTAAATGTCTCCCACCACAGCTTCCTGCTGCTCCCTCAAGTCCTGTGACTGGTCACAAGAGGGAAGAGATTGGTGCTGGCCCCTCCATTTCCCCTCATGAAGACATTGAAGATCAAGCAAAGTGTCCCCTCAGTGTCCTCTTCTCCAGGCTGAACAAACCAAGTGACCTCATCCGCTCCTCTGGCTTCCCCTCCAGACCCATTTCTGTCCTCGAGGGATTTCTTTGAACACTCCCTAACAGCTCAATGTCTTTTTTATGTTGTGGCCCCCAGAACTGCATGTAATGTCCAAGGTGAGGCTTCCCCAGTGCAGAGCAGAGCAGAACAATGCCCTCCCTTGCCCTGCTGGCCATGCTGTGCCTGATGCCCCCCAGGACAGGGTTGGCCCTCCTGGTGCCAGGGCACTGCTGGCCCAGGTTCAAGTGGCCATGGACCAGGACCCCCAGGTCTCTTTCCATGGCTCAGCTCTCCAGCCTCTCATTGCCCAGTCTGTCCACACATCCAGGTTTGCTCCATCCCAGATGCAGAATGCAGCACTTTCCCTTGTTGATCTTCAAATACTTGGTGATTGCCCAGACTTCTAATTTGCCCTGGTTTCTCTGCAAGGCCCCTCTGCCCTTGGAGGTGACAGCTCCTCCCAGTTTAGTGTCATTGGCAAACTTACTTAGTATTCCTTTGAGTCATTAATGAAGCTGTTGGAGGGAACTGGTCTGAGGATGCTTCCCTGTGGAACCCCACTAATGACACCAGCCTGGTGTCACCTCATTCACTGTAACTCTTTGTGCCTGACCCAGGGTCCACTTGCTCACCCATCGTGTAACAGGGCTGTGCCGCTGTCAGCTGGACGCGTTGTCCATGAGGAGATTGTGAGTGAGTATCAGAAGCTTTGCTGAAATCCAGAAAGGTTACATCTGCTGGCTCTCCTAGATCAGTTCAGTGGGTTACCCTGTCACAGAAGGAAATCAGGTTCAACAAGCAGGACTTACCCCTCATGAGGCCATGCTGGCTGTGGCCATTGACTGTATTGTCCTTCAGGTGTTTTTCAATGCTTCCTTTCCATGACTCTAACAGGCCTGTAGTTTCTGGGGTCCTCCTTCTTGCCCTTCATCAAAACTGGGACAATATTCCACCAGCTTCCATCCAGCTGGGACCTCTCTGGATTCTTGAGACTGCTTGGAAATCATCCAGAGAGGTTTTGCAAACATCAGCCAGCTCTTTGAGGATTCTCAGATGAATCCCATCAGGCCCCCTAGATTTGTAGTGATCTAACTGTAGCAGAAGATCCCCCACAATTTCAGGGTCAGCTGGGAGTTGAGCATTCTCATAGTGATGCATTTCCAAATTAAATCTGCCTACCTGCTTAGTGAAGCAGCATTGCCTATCTTGTATGTGGAATGAGACAAAAATCCCATGAAAAAACTGCAAGTGGTTATGTGAGTGAAAAATGTAGTGTAGAGTCATAGGGCCTCAACTTGAATTTGCAGGAGCCATTATTTTCCCCTCAGCTGTGCAGTCATCTTCCTTGTTTAACTTCTGATTATGTCTTTCATGTGATCTATGCTGAGTGATTTTGATGTGCTGAGTCTGCTCTTATCTCTTCTACAATGTTCAATGCTTTCCAGATTAATTTCCCCAGCTGGGTATTAGTCCAAATGTTGATGTATCACATGCCATGCAGAGGGTATCTGCCACTGGCTTTCAGCATTCAGTTTGTACATCCTAAAAATTTCTTGAGGATGATACAGATGACTGTATTATGAATTCAAGTTTGTTAATACTTTTTCCTAGATACTCTTTTCAGAATTCTTGAAAATTACTTAGTGATCTGTAAAATAAAAACGAATGCTTTTACTCCTTCAAATTGTCATGTTAATATCCTAAATACCCCAGAAATTGTACACTTGTAGCAATACATTTTTATTGGAAATAGTATTTTAGTTTGTCCTGCAGAAAAATTTTAAAAATCAACTTCTGAAGATGACAACTAAGGCAGGGAAATTAAGCACTGACCTAAAGAAAAATTATTCAAGATAGATTCAGAGTCTTAAAAAGACCAAACCCAAACCTTAGACCTGCTTTAGGTTGTTTTCCTTTCATGTGCATGATTTTCTGCTTTACATCTCAAAGCTAGCAGTTATGCCTGGTCACATGACCTTTAAAATTGGGGAATTTAACACAGTATCAAAATTTGAATAAATGTTTCTAGATTTGACAGTCTTTTCTTCACACCGTAAAAGCTCTTTAATATAAATATTTTTTGGTTTTTCTTTAAGCTGCCAACTATTTTTAGCTTCTAAAATTTCAGACCTCTTTATATCCTTCCTGGGGTACAGCTTGCTCAGCTAATGACTACAGCATAGCAACTGGTTACAGGAATTTGCTCTTACTAAGTGTCTAGGATGTTTGACATTGTTATAATAAACCAGAAAATGTTCAAGTAGCTTTCTACATGAGAAGGAAAACAGAAAAATTATGTTTTCCCATTTTGAAAACAGAATATTAGTGATGTTGAGAATCCAGGAGCACTTCTGTCCAGACCCATTGGAGCTGGCATGCAGTTTCTTCTTTTTGCTTATGTGGAGTTCTCTCTTCATTCCAAAAACAAGGACCAATGTATTTGTAGCTGTTATGTTGACTCCACAAAGGCTGTTGAACATTTTTTTTAAAATGTATTAGATTATGAAGGTAATTTTAAATGTAATTAAAAGCTTAAAAATTGGACAGCATACCAGTGAGCAAAACAGCATGCATTTTGTTGGATGAATAGTGGAACACTTGAGAAGCTGCTTGCATGTTAATACTCATCTTGCTCCCATTTTATATCTTGGAGAAGATATTCAGTTAGCCAGAGGTCTGGAAAAAGCAGAAGTAAAGAACATTTTACTTTCTTCATCCTAGCATACTGCCTGTTATCAGGGGAGTTTTTCCAGCTGCTTGTTCACCCATAGATTTTATTTTCTTCTGCTTTGAAGGAGAGTTGCATGCCTCAGGCTTTAAGGATTTTTTTATTCTCATAGCAAAATCTAGGAACAAATAACTGTAAAGGTTTGAGGGGGAAAGTTCTTTACTGTCATGGGTGGGATGCTGACACCTATGGAAGAGGGCAAGGGAACTGGCAAAGTAGTGCCACAGCAAACCCCCTCTGTTCTTGCCCTGCAGTGAATATCCACCTGTCACTGCAGCAACCCCCAAAATTTGGTGCTTTGCAGTGTGATCAGTTGGACAATCAAACAGTTTTCCTCTTAATCGTTTAATGCACCATTGTTTTTCGAGTATGTTTTGTGATGCTTTATAGTTTAGCTGTAAGACACTAAACATGAAAAGTAGGAGAGACTATTGCATTTATTCCTGCATCTGTTAGGGTTTGCTGCCATAGTCAGTGTGCTGAGAGAGGGTGGACCATTTTTTTTTCTTTTTCCCTTTACTGTTTACTTCATTAGGTCCAATTCAATTCTCTTATCAGTGAAATCCTCAACTGGTAACAATTCTAGATATTAGGTCTGGCACTTGTATCTTTTTTGTTGGAATCTAATAATATGGTCAAAACATGATTTTTTCCCAAAAATGTTAATGTGAGATACTGTCACATCAAGAGCCACAGTCTCTTTCAGTCTACTCTTAAAGAATATTTCAGAGGAAGGCAGTCAACAAGCTAAGTATCAGGCTTTAAATATTGAAGTGTATTTTTTATATCCTACCCCCACTTGATTTCAGATTATTGTTTTAAGGATGTTACATGCAGATGTGGTGGTGATGCTTTAGAGAACCTAGAAATGAAACAACACACTTTCTAGATAATATTAGTGTAGGAGATAATGTGAAGGCTGGTCTTTATTGGAGGCCTCCAGGGGCAGATATGGAAAATGTCCACAAAACACCAACCCCCTCCACCACAGGGTGAATACAGTTTTATAAGTTTAGCAAATTAGCATAACTGACAAAAATCACCAATTAGAGACATTAGTGGTGAGGTAATTCCCCCTGGTTCAACACTCTCAGAATCAAATAGGAAGCAAACTTTGTTTATAAAAATGTGTCTTGAAGAGCTGGTTTCAACCTTGGTTGCCAGGGTGAACCGAGATGGGATAAGGGCCTTTAGCCCCCCAGGGCTTGGAGCTCTGGGATATATTTTGTCTTTCTGCCTGTGGAAAAGGTAAAGTACTGGGATGACAAATACAATAATAGGCTACAAATATATGTGTAAAGAATACAGAGAATATGTGAAAGACAAAAGGCAAAAATCAGTTTGACATCAGTGGGACAAGTGCTGTTAGTATATACAATAACAAAATGCCTCTCACAACATTGGAACAGAAGGTGTAAGGTTTCTGTAACAGAAGGAAAAATTTCTTCACAGAAGGGGGATTAGACATTGAAACAGGCTGCCCAGGGAGGTGGTGGAGTCACTGTCCCTGGAGGTGCATAAGAAAAGACTGGACATGGCACTTGACACAGTGGTGTCCAGTCAAAGCTTTGAGTCCATGACCCCAGAGGGTTTTTCCAACCCTTATTCTGTGATTCTGTAATTAATATCTTTAAAGCTCATTAATGTATTTTCTATTGTAGCTACGAATGGTGAAAATCAGAAGACATATATGCTGCATTTTTGAAGTTATGCACAGCTCAAAATATCTAGTCACTCTTCTGTTCTACTTAAAGCAAAAAGATGCTTCTGACAAAATGTTGAATTTTCTTATTTTAGTCATGCATATGCTAATATTTACCCCTTCTCTTTCTCCTTTGCTCATTGCAGAAAATTTTGTCAGTGTTGAAATGAATTCTCAGTTGGTGAATGCCCAGCTGCTCCTAAAAAGTGCTATAAAAACTGTATTTTTATCTGTTTAAGTGACAGACACAATTTACTTTTGGGTTTGAAATTGCCATTACACTTAAAGAGAGTGTTGTGGAGAGATTTGTTTTCCTAACTACTGAAAATGAAAATATTTCTTCTGGTCTCTTACCTGTGGTTCCAAAATTGTAATCATCATGTGCTGTCATGATTTGATGTCTAAATTTATGGGCATATGCATGCACATGTGTTGTGTGTTCACTAGGCAGGCTACACAGCAAGAAGAGGGTGTGCAGGGCACAACATTTAGCCACTCCTGCAGAGAGGCTCTGAATCATGGAGTTGGTGCTGGTTTGTGATGGTAATGCTATTGAGATACTCTCCAAAGTTAGATTAAATAAGAAAGATGTCATGAGGTTGAGGAGAGTGATTCTGCCCCTCAGCTTTGTTCTGGTGAGATCCTACCTGTGTTTGTGGGGTGTGTCCAGCTGTGTCTGTGCAGTGCTGTGTCCAGCACAGGAAGATAACTGACCTGTCCGAGTGAGTCCAGAGGAGGCCACCAAGATGATGGGAGGGCTGGAGTGGGTCTGCTACAAGAAAAGGGTGGGAGAATTGGGATTTTTCAGCCTGGAAAAGAGAAGGCTTTGGGGTGACCTAAGAGTGGCTTTCCAGTACCTGAAGGGAGCCTTCGAGAAAATTGGAGATTTTTTACAAGGGTGTGTAAGGACAGGACAGGGGGTATGGCTTCAAACAGAGAGAGTAGGTTTAGATTAGGTGTTGGGAAGCAATTCTTCACTGATGAGGCACTGAACAGGTTGCCCAGAGAAGCTGTGGGTGCCTTATCCCTGGAATTGTTCAAGGCTAGGTTGGATGAGGCTTTGAGGAACCTGGTCTAGTATAAGATGTCCCTGCCCATTCCAAGGGGTTGGAACTAGATGGTCTATGATTTGGTTATAGAGGATATTACATCACTGGAAATAATCTAATTGGCACAGCATGAAGAGGGCTGTTGATCTGTTAACTGCTCCAGTCACTGATTCTGGAGGAAGAATTTATTTCGTGGCGTTTCTTTTCAGTCTATTGTTAGAATCTTTCTGAAGTTAAGTTAGAAAATAATTGTTTTAAGAGCTGAAGCTAACGTGTAAGCAATTTTAAATAAAAATTTTAATTTCAGATGGAACCATGCAAAAGTAACTTTTCACTTCTTCTTTTTTGATCTCTAAGGTAAATTCATAGTTTCAAGTTTAAAGTTGACTTTGTGTTATGAAAATTTTTTTCTCACCTTCCAACCTGTCTCTTTGTCATTTGTTTAAATATGACTCTTTCAACTTGCTTTTAGAGAACAATTTGAATAAGGTTTGTCTGTACACAGATTTAAGTTAACTAGCGCAGGGGAGGAGGACTTGCCATGTAAGTACTTCCTGAAAAAATCCTGTACAGGAAGTGAAAGGATATTCTTCAGAACAATTATTAGTCTAAGTAGGCAAGGCTACCATATGTGCACAGAACAAACTCTAGGCTGCTAACTAATACACATAAATACACACTTGCAGATGTGGATTCCAGACTTTTTTCATCTCAGCCTGTCTTGACACTGCCATCTCCACCTGTCCTGGGATTTCTTGAGTCATTCACTTAAGGGGGAGATTTCCCTCCTTCCCACTCTCACTTCTCATGTGTCAGCAGAAGCCCAGGAGCTCCGGGAAGCTGGAGCCCCAGGCTCTGACCTTTTGTAAAGCTGGCAGAGATCTGGGGAACTTTGTGTTCTGTCTCAGCACCCCTCACCTCCCTTGTGATGTGTGAAAACCTCTTTTACCAGTTGGGAAGAGAAAATTGAGACTCATTGCCACTTACCTTTTAAATGTATGCTTTTACTTGTCTTTAGTCAAATATGAGCACCTTTATGTTTCAGAATAGTTATTAAAAAGCAGAGATGAAAAAAGTTGTTTTTCTCTGAAGCACACTTTTCTAAGTTCTGAAAATAAAAGCAGTTTATCTTTATGACTTGCAAACCTAACATGGACGAACCTGTGAAATTCTATTCAGATGAAGTAACTTCAAATGTAGTTGCTATTTAAAAGTTGTAATCATCTTTACTGTCTGAAATGTTTTACTAGGTTTAATAAACAGGAATATTTTTTTGATAAATTAGTTGAAATAGGTATAGAAATCATCCTTTGATGTATTTTCATCTTAGGCTAATTCCTTACAGAAGACAATTTAAATACGGACCTGGAAAAGGGAAAACATAACCTGATTTTGGAAAACAGAAAAAAAGAAAGACCTCAGTGCCCAGCACTGAGTCCGTGGAGGAGATGCTCCTGGAGACTATGCTAAGGCGTATGGAAAATAAGGAAATTATTAGTGACAGCCAGTATGGCTTCACTATGGACAAATCAGGTCTGACAAATTTGGTGGGCTTGTATGACAGGGTTATGGCAATGGTGGATAAAGGAAGAGCAGCTCTGTCATCTACCTGGACTTGTGGGAAGAATTTAACACTGTCCCACAAGACATGCTTGTCACTAAACTGGAGAGACACGGATCTGATGGATGCAACAGTGAGTGGATAAGAAATTGGCTGATTAGTCTCACTCAAAGAGCTGTGGCCAAGGGCTCGATGTCCAAACAGAGAGCAGTGGTGAGTGACTTTCCAGGGGTCACCACTGGGACTGGCACTGTGTGACATCTTTGTCAGCAGAGTGGACAGTGAGAAGAGCTGCACCCTCAGCAAGACACTGAGCTCTGTGCTGTAGAGTTCCTTCCACTGCAGGGCTGGGATACTGTCCAGGGGGACCTTGACAGGCCTGAGAGGTGGGCCCAGGAAAACCTCACAAAGTTCAGCAAGACCAAGCACGAGGTCCAGCACCTGGGTTGGAACTAAATGATCTGTAAGGCCTCTTCCAATCCAAACCATTCTGTGTTTTTATGATTCTCTATACATAACTTATAGAGTTGGAAAAAACTGCCCTGTCAAATTCCTTCTCAGCAGACCTACCACCTGCACCAATGTGTAGCTAATTCAGGATGACTTCAGAAAGCAAAATGAACCTTTCCCATGGATATTTTCTGAAAACTGGCTCATCTTTTCATATTATTGGCAAGAACCACGTTAAGACATTCTGTCAGTGATCCTTTTTTCATTGTTCTAATTCCTTTGCTCAGCAGGGTAAAGTACACATTGTCTTGAAAATTCCCTGCTGTAAGCTGAGAGAAGAGGTACTCCCTGTGGCAGGACAGCTGAACGTAGGCTGCTGTGTCCACAATACAGCCAGTTGTGTAGGATGGCTTCAGAGTAGCCCAGGTTAGCCTGGGGATTGGAGAGCAGAATTCAGAACTGAAGATTAGGTGCCCCTTTTCTTTTTGTTGTACCTAGTGGCAAGCTAAATAAATACATAATTTATTTACCCTGATTCATTTCTCTTGGGATTTGGTAAAATGTTCATTGTACCTGGTGCATCATCTGCCAGAAGCATGCAGACCAGACACAAAACCAAAGGAAGCAATGTATTCTAAATTCAAAAGGAATTTGAGCACTTAGTTACATGCAGAGTAGGGAACACTGGAATCAAGCAAAGTAAGCTTTAGGAAACAAAACTTGTGATCAAGATGGTATTTTTGAGCTTGGGAAGGATCCCTTTCCTTTGCAGTATGTATTTCTCTTAGAGCACATTGGCAGCTTTTGCTGTATGCAGGTGTTCCTGCAATCACTGGTGCAAAATGCAGTGAGAAAACACCAGGGGCTTCCTGAAGAGAAGCTTTGCACAGCAGTGGCCAGTGATCAAGAAAACACTTTACATGAGTGGGAAAAACTAAACTGTGATCATGGGTCCATGCAAGTCTGAGATCTTGCAGATCTTAACCTAGACCAAAGACTTTCCTTCATTAAAATTTCCAGACATCTGTCTTCTGCTCTTACTGTAGTCTGTGTTTTTAGATAAAAGTTTTGCAGTTTGATTAGGTGTAATGAGGTTTTAAAACTGATATTTTCATGACCTTCTCAAATTGAGGAAAATTACTTTATAAACTGTTATGATCAATGTCATAATTTCTAAATAAAAAATTTCTTTTAAAATAGTTTTTCAATGTTACAACAGCAGCAAAGCAGCATAAGAAAAATTATGTCCTCTATTACATTCATGTTAGGATGCTCAAATCTTCTTTAATTTTTCAATATGTTTTAGACCTTTTGCTTCTCCCACTGTTACTTTCTAGCAGTTCTTGACTGGATTAGGGACCCAGGCACGAAAATGTAGTGGCAGAAATGCAGGACAAAATTAAGCTCCCTACACTGACAATCTTTTTTTTTGAAAGAAATAGGACTGAACACTCCCTTGACACTGGTTTCATCTCTTTTAGGCTGTAAATTGGTCTGAAGAGGGTTTGGAGTGGCAGAGCTTGACTTACAAGAGAGCTCTCTGCCAAGTATGATGCCCATAGCAGAAGGGTGAAGCCATTTGGAAGCTTTAGGAGCTCCAAGCTGAAATTTCTGCCTTTTTTCTTCTTATTCCTTAAGCTTATTTTTAGTTACATATACTATTTGTATTCCACTTTGCTTGCACTACTGCTCTGGGTGAGTTTGACACAGGTAATCTGTATGTCTACAGCAGCATGCCTGCACTAATGAGCCAGTCTCAATAGCAGGATGGGTTTGCCTGGGCCTGGCACAAGCTGGCTCAGTGAGGGTTTTGGTTTGTCACTGCCTTCTGCCAAGTCAAGTTGGAACCTGATGGAGCTCACTTCTACTTGGTATGCAAAGATAGGCTCTTCTCTGCAGTATGCAGCAGGCCTTAGTTCTCTGCAGGGCTGGTTCAGTGACGGTAATACTGTCAGCCTTGTGGAGTAGCTCCCAATGTGTTATACCTGGCCATGTTTGTTGTCCCCTCTCATACTTTCTGCATGTGTCACTCACTATTTCTGCACATTTGAGAAGTTCAGGCATCTCTTCCTAAGAATATAAATTAGAATGTTGGAGGAGACCAGGAGTAAAACTGAAAGCCAAATAGATTTTGTAAAAGGGAAATTATCCCAGTTTTCTGATACGCATTGTCTTCTACTACTCCTGGGAGAAGGTTCAAGTACACCTTACTGCTGGAAGCGCCTGTTTTCTTTCAGGTTATGGCCAGGTATCTTCTCCCAGGTATTTTCTTCCTTAGGTACCTTGTCATAGTCACCTGTGCTTATGAGTTGTCAGCATTTTAGATGCTGAGATCGGGGCTAGTCCTGCCGCATTCATTCCACCTACTCTTGGAGAGAAGTGAGCACTCCTGCAGGGCAGCCCATCTCTCCTGAAGCAGGTGGCTGTCAGGGGACACTAAGCATACATTAAAAGTACTAAATATATTCTATTAAAAAAAAAAAAGTGTGAAATTCTTCATTTGTGTAGTCATCAAAGAAGAAACTAAAACAGCAAAACATAATTTCAGATGTTGTTTACTACTCATTCCTCTGATGCCATATCCAGTGGGCCATGAGTATTATAAGGGTGTAATTGATAACATACTGTATCTCAATCCAGATATTGCATCATGACTGGGATGCATGTACCTTTCCTCAAACTGTTTAATTCAATGTAATTTGAATTATCTATTAAAATGTGTAACAAATGAGTAAGCAAGTAGGATCAGACATGAGAAATTAAGCAGGGTTATTCACAGGCAGGTCATAAGACAAGACTTTTTTTTTAAGTTTTGCATTTTTTAGGGTAATTCAGTATAAATTAATTCAGTGTATAAATTAATTCATAAAATTAAAAATAATTTTACTGTAGTATGATGAAAGTAGGGCTGTGCTTTTGGTCATGTTCCTAATGAAGTGAACTTATGCTCATGTGCAGATTCTTGTTTGTGTGTGCCCCAAGACCTTCTTTGGAATGTTATCTTAAAACTTGATTTCATTAGCTGATATTTCATCCCATGTGGGCTGCCCACCTGCTAGTTTTTAAAGTTTTTATTGTGTAGGTGTTGGTTTTCATTCTCATTTACAGCTCATATAAGTGTAGCTGTCGTGCTGCCTTCATCTGTGTATGTGTATCATATTCTTCTCTATTTGTTGTGTCATGGTCCTAACATACTGAGTAATGTTGTGCTATCATGTGAGAGTTGGGTTTATTTTTAACTCATTTGGTTCATAATTGAGTTGTGTTTTTTCTGTTACGTTCCTTTTTCCATTCCTGCTTCTGTTCTCAGCCCAGAGAACAAACACAGCAAGGACTGAGGTTCCCCTTGCTGGATTACAGTAAAATAGTTTTTCCTATAGTTGTTGACTGTCAAGTAGATTGTAGTGATTTCTAAGGATTTTAGGCACTTCATAAATAATTGTAGTTATTTATATTTGTGTGTGTGTGTGTGTGTGTGTGTGTGTGTGTGTGTGTGTAAACACATCTGTATATAGTCTTGATACAGATATTTTATAGAACTCAAACTGTATTTTTTCTGGTTTACTCTTTGTAGAAGTCACATCTGATACTAACAAATACAAATAACAGTTAAAGGGTTTTTGTGGTTTGTGTCTTTACTGCTTTTCATTAGTTTTGGGGCTCAGCTTGCTTTGCTGGCTCAGCTTTTGTACTTTATGGTGGACTTGATTTTTTTGATGTTGAGAATATGTGGCATCATAATTGGTGCCCAAAGGTCATGGGATTTTTCCAGTTTCACTTTTATGATCCTTTCCTACTTGCTTGTGGAATGCCAACTGGGCATTCCAATGCTGTGGGATTGCAACTTTCTTGATCTCTGATGATAGTGCTGAATATCTTGTCCTAAAACAAGATTAAGGGTTCAGACCTTAAAGGTTCAGACCTGTCACCTCTCGAGTTCATTGTGCTTTGTGAATCCAAACTCTGCCCTTCTCACTGTGGTGGGAAATGTATCACAATTCTTTCTTTTGTTTATCAGAACTCAGTATTCTTCCATGGCTTCTGCAAGGTTGTGAGGCAGCTGAAAGCAAATTATCATGAGGCTCACACCAACCACTGAAACTACTCTTACCACAAGACTTCTCCCAATTACCAGGTTATAAGCTTAGTTGCATATTGGATGAGAAAAAAGGATTCTGATTTATTGACAGTAGTCCGATGAAGGTTTGCTCTCTAATATTATAGGAAACACTTGAAATCCTTCCTCCCAAAATGCTTATACAGGTAAGAAATCATGTATAGTTGACTCTTTGTTTCTTCCAGAAAATTCTGCTTGTGAACATACTGTAAACAGCAAGTAAGAGGCTTTGTTATTAGCAAAAGTTGTTAGCATGAAAGTACAGATGAACTGTCTTATACAGAATAATTAGAAAAATCAGGGCTGGCTTAGCAATATAGTACATATAAGATAGTGCATCTTTTTGAAGGAAAATATTTAGTTTCTATTCAGGCATAGCTCAATTTCCTTGACACAGGTTAAAAAATCCTTACAGCTATCTGGAACATTGGCCTAGCTCTTATAAACAAATTATGGAATTTAAGGTAGATGGAGGACATACACCTAAGAAAACAGAAGTTTGCAAGCTTTGGAGAATGAACCAAACTTTGGTGACATTAAGGCTGAGAGGGTGTGTTTCTTTGTGTAAGCTATTTCCTTTTCTAACTATTCATTAAGGGCTGTTGTGAGTGAGATGACAGTGAACCAGATGAAAAAGCAACATACCTAATGTGGAAATGAACATATTCTAAGATGCCTGTTGACATTAGAACCTTTTCTACTTCTTTATTGTCTGGGAATTGAAATAACACAGCTTGCTCCTTGCTTTTATGTAGATTTTGCTGTAGTCAGCTGCAATTTTATCACTTCACTGTGTAAGCTACTATAATATGCTTTATTTAAAACATGGAAATTCAGTTAGAAGGTGTAGCTGTGTAGAATACCAGTACTGTCTGACTGAGAAGAGTGGATCCTTTACACTGTTTTCTAGGGTGTTTGTGGATGTAGGTAAATGTTTTGATAGCTGTGAAGTTCTTAATTGAATTCTGAAGTTAATTCAGTTCTTAATTGAATTGAACTTCTGAATATCCTTTATACAGGAGGTCACTCTTGCTTTATGGTGAGACCATGAAACACGAAGAAGATGCAGCAAGGTGGTAGGTTAGGTGTGATGCTGTGGGGATACAGCTTCTGGGCATGGCCAGCTCCAAGTGCAGGTACAAAGAACAATGCCTCCTGTGTCTGTCCAGGTACATGAATACTTAAATATGACATTTTAATATTAAGGTATGCTTCTAGGTTGGAGAAAGATTTTGGTGTTTTTGCTGCTTCGGGGAAATACTAGCCTTTTTAGATTCAGGTACAAAGCAGCCTGTGAACTATAGAAAACACCTTTGAGCTAAATCTGATAAATAAGTGAGGCTGAAATTGTAACTGGGTTAAATACCTCAGAAAGGTTTGGGGAGTGGGGAGTACTGGGGTTCCCTACTCATGGAGCTCATTTTCCGAAATGAGCCACAGTGAAGCAGGTAAGGACTATGGCTCTGTGGGTGGCTATGGCACAATGTATCAGCAGGCCTTGAAAATCACAGGCAAGTCTCTGTGTGTGAAGAGAACAGCAAAGATGGAGCGGGGCCTGGAGGGGAAGCTGTGTGAGGAGCAGATGAGGTCACTTGCGCTGTTCAGCCTGGAGAAGACAGAGAGGACACCTCACTTCAGTGTGCAGCTTCTGCATAGGGGAAGAGGAAGGACAGACGCTGATCTTATCTCTGGTGACCAGTGGCAGGACCTGGGGGAATGGCCTGAAGCTGTGTCAAGTGAGATTTTTTTAGTTTTGATATTAGGAAAAGATTCTTAACCCAGAGAGTGGTTGGGCACTGGAACAGGCTCCCCACATCTGGTGCTGTGACCACTGCCTGCCAGAGTTCCTGAAGTGTTTGACCAATGCTCTTGGTCTCATGGTGGCATTCCTGGGGATGTCCTGTGCAGGGTCAGGAGCTGGACTTTTGTGGTCCTTTTGGGTGCCTTCCATCTCAGGATATTCTATGATTCTGTGAGTATCAAGTTAGAAAAAACAAAGCTTGTAATAGGAAGAAGTGCTCCAAAACTTCTCACAGTAACAACAAAGTGTGGCAGTAAAATGAGAACTATTTGGGGTATTTTTTCCTACTAATTTTTCGTTTTCTGGTAGTGCTAAATTAACTTCTTTAAATTGTGGTCCACTTAATTACTATAGTGCTGCTGAGAAAAAAAAAACCCTGTAATTTTTATCATTTTTTGTCTGAGCTAATTGATAAAGAATTTATTTTAGTGTTGTCATATTTGTCATTTTATCAAGTAATCTTGAATCTCAGAAAATATGGGGAACAGAAAAAAAGTAGAACTTCTACTTGTGTAGATCTTTTCTTGCTTTTCTTTGTGCATTAATTTCTAATTATAAAATCTCAGGAAAAACAGAGAACGGTCTCATATGATCAGGGTCCTGCCTAAGTTGTTTCTTTGTGCTGTTCTTCTGGGAAAACAGAGAGAAGCTGTTTCATATTCGTATGCAATGTTTACATAATACACTTACCCATGCAGCTCCGTGTATTGTATTAACTTGATTTGTATTACTTTATATTTGTAAATAATGCTGTTGAGGCTGGATTTTGTGAGCAAGTCTTAATAGTTTCATTTCTTTCAGATCTGTTTGCAAACTACCACATAATTGGCCTGGTTTATTGATCTCACAGAGATTACGTGTCTGACACTGCACCAGTTAATAAAAGGTTTTGTTGGCTTTCTTTAAACTGAGTATTTGAGAGCACACAGCCCTGTTATGCTGTAGAATTTAAATTGCTTATGTACTGGAATATTTACTACCCTCTTTGTTGTTTCATTTCAGAATGACCTTATTTAAAAATGTATGAGGCTATTTATAATCGACTCTGTGGCAGTGATTAAAGAGGTGTGAATAATAGCTTATTGGAAGTTGACAGCTCCTTGTTTGCTAAACTGCTGTTGGAACGTTTATGCTGCTCAGTTGTACCTCATTTTTCTGAGGGGAAGCTGCATTTTGACAAGTGCATAGGACAGGTATATGTGGCTGACATTTTTATTATTTAAAGAAAACATTTTGGGTTTATTTCTTTAACTGCACAAAGTTAATTAATTGCCTACTCTGTGCCTAATGATCTGTCTATAGTGTGTTAGTAAAATAAGAGTGAACAAATGCATTTTTACTTGCAAAAATCAGATGTTGTTCTTTCTGCATAGAAAGTGTAGCTCCAAATGTGTTTGATCAGGCAGCCAGGCATCTGTCTTTCTGATGAGGGTAAGACTGGTCTCTGATGTTTTTGATTTGTGATTAGGATTCGAAATATCTCTAAATTCAGGAAGACTACCAGGTAATTTTTTTCATTGCTATTCAAAAATAAGAACAAAGGAAAAAAGGACCATGACTTATTTATTTGCTAGTCACGTTGAAGTAATTCAGTTTTTTGTAACAGCATACATAGATACTAATGAGCTTGTAGATAAGACTGATAATCAGATAATACTGAGTGTTTATCCATACAGCTGATAACACAAATAACTTTCTGCCTTTTGCTCTGCCATCACTAGTATCTCATTTGACCTAGTGGAGTCATTTTAGAGGTGAACAGTAATTACAGCCCCTCTTCTCTTTAGTGTCTTGGCTTATGGGAATAAGTAGTTTCTTGTAGTTCTGCACACCCCATGGTGAAAGTATAAAACATAAAACTTTTTAGCTTATTTTAGAGAGGGTATGTCAGAATACTGCAGGGACTTCCATGTGCATTGTGAGTTTCTTGCAACCAAAAGTTGGTAGTAAATTTTCTCCTTTACAGCACTGCCTTTTAGGACTGACCTGACCATAACATCAGAATTGTTTATTCAAAGTGTTTAATAAATGGTGAAGAAATTCATCGTTTCACGTTGGGTTATTACTAAGAACATGTTACTGATCCTACTGCACTATCACGTCTAATGGTACAAGTCACAGTAGAATTACAGAAAGAATGTACCATTTTTGTAGATCCTTCAAGAATTCTTAATAGAATAATTGGTACTATCGAAATGCTGCCTTACAGGTTACCTCTGCATAAGCATTGGTTCATAATTTCACAGGTTTTACTCCAGAAGGCACCAAAATGAGATAGTGCATAATTAGTGTGCAGAGTGCACTGAGGTAATGGACTACTGTAAGATCTAGATATTATTTAATGAAATATATTGTGAAATTAATCTTCATTGCATCTGTTCTTAAGAACTAGATTAGGGCTTTTTACAGAGAAGGGATGTTGTTTCTTAGGTGTGTTCAGATTATGACAATATGTTGTTTTCAGCTCTTCTGGTTCACTCAGCTTCCTCAAAACTCTGCTTCAGGTGGCCAAAAATTAATGTCAAGTTCCACTTAGGAGTTAGCTGGTTTGTAGTGTTGAGTGTTTCCATTGTGGGTAGTCAGTCAAAATGCTTGGGAATTCTCCTGGAGAAAGGAATTTAAATGTCATATGGCTTGAGTTTTCCTCAAGTATCTTGATAGAGTATGTGTCAAGAGTATGTAGCTTTGCAAAACAAGCAGAACTTAATATAAAAAAATCATTTGGGATATCAAAGTTCTAGAACTCTGTGTGGTTTTCTAAGTGCCTGAAATATTTGTCTTGCAATTATGTTGTTTATGTATGCCTTATTCTCAAAGCAATGGCCCTAAGATTGTACTTTTTCATCCAAAAGCAAATTACCTGAATTTGCTGTTGAGATAAGCATCATAGGATTGGCTTTATACTTTAATATATACTATAAGTAGTGTCGTATTTTTTTTATTTCCTCAGGATTCCTAACTTTTCTGATCTCCTCTTGTATGTTTAACATCACTTTTGGGTTACTTAAAAATGCAGTGCTGCTGTCCTTTCATTATAGCGAGCATATTGCAAAACGACTATTTATCTGAAATTCTTAAATTTATCTGAAATTTTTGTTTTAAATTCTACATCATCCTGGCCACTCTGATAGTCTTGTGTCTCAGAAGTCACTGTCATTGTTCAAAATTTCTAGTCACATGGAGTTTAAATAAATTTTGTGTTAAGAAAGTTTGGTTCCTTTGTGGTTTTTAATGTCTTTAAGTAGATCTGAGTGGTATTGCAACATTGCAATGTTGGAGAAGGAACCTGGAATGAAGCCAGTGTGGGGAATGGTCACATGTGTTTCTGCGCACTGTGTAGTAAATGAAGAGTTTAATTACCTGCTCTACTCTCTTGGTTTTTTCCCTTTCCTTGTGTGGCCTTGATTTTGTTAATCAACAGACCTTGTAAAAGAGCCGGATGATGGATTGTTCCAGCACCTCTACAGCTGCTGCTTTCCAGGGCACGGCCATTACCTGCACTGGTCAAGCCTGTGGCTTCCTATTAGACTACAGTGTTTGCTAATTGATCTAAATTTAGCTGGTAAAACAAAGCTGATTTCCACTCTTACCCTAAAGGGTTTTTAAAGTCATGTTGTACTTAAATTGTAATGTGAAGCCTCGTGGGTCTGTTCTAAATTCTTTGCTCTTTCTCTCTCTCTGGTTTCCTTGTCCTCCAGAAAGAACCAATATGTCATTTATGTCAGCTGGCAAAAAGATGGGTGTTCTGAAGGCAAGGGTAAACTTACTGACTCATATTTTCAGAGAGAAATATTTATTTCACCTCATGTCTCATGTTTGGCTTAAAAAATAAAATTGTAGGATGAGATTTCATAGGTGTCTCTCAGTTTTTACCAGTCCACAACAGATCTCTCAAGTTTCTACACAGTGTCTTTAACCACAAAGGTTTGTCCTAAGAATTCTCTTTCTTAACATTCATGGAATTCAGAAAAGTTGTAGATTTAACTTGGGATCCCTAGAGCAGTATGGATGTATTTGGCTATTACTGGTATATGCAGTATTATTTTCAGCTATTTCATTAGACTTTTTACCAGGCAGTTCTTCATAGTGGCCATAACACCTCTGAGTGTTGTACTTTGTGGTAAAGGAAAGTTGGGGCACGGAGTCTTTCCCATACAATCCTCAACAAAATGGAAATGTGCCTTTCCCAGAAGTGCTATTTCTGTCAGGCAGCCTTGCAGAGTTGTGGGTTTTTTCTTTTTAAACATGTCATCTCATCTTACCTCCTTCATTGTGGCCATTTGCTTTTCATGAGTGAATTGATTTCTTAGTCAGTGATGGCTTCTCAGTGGCCTTCTGCTCACTGACTGTGCTTGTGTTCTAATCCTCAGTCCATTTCCCTGCACCCTCCTTTCTCTGATGGCATCACAGCTTCAGAAAAACTAAATTCCCCTGAAAAATAGTATTGATGTAGCCCCTTCTGCAATTCCAATTACTCTAGGAGATCACGTTTATTTTAGTTACACTTGTACCCATAAAAATGTTTCAACTGCTTTTAGGACGAACAGAAGATTAGATAGATCTTCATAAAGAGTGTGGGTATGTTCTTGAAAAAATCATCAGAGTTTGGAAAATATGTTTCTCTTTTTAGAAGATCCAAAAGTCAGATCTGATCACATTTCAATTCTTCAAATTCTATGTTTTCTTGTTCTACTTCCCTTAGGAAATAAGAGGTTGTAAGACTTGAGATGTTTAATGTCTGAGTTATTAACAGCCAACTCTTCATTATTAAGATTCACAAATGGAGTAAGTTAAAATATGTTAAATTTTTTTAGCAGTATTTTTATTGCTGCTATTCCTTTTCATAGCATATCAGTGAATTGCAGTTGCACCGTTCTGATAGAGCAAATAAGATTCTTAAAAACTAAAATCTGCTCTAGAAATACTGTCTATAAAACTAAACTGTTACATATACTAAAGTAGCTACAGGAACACTATGCCTTTGCTGTCTTCAGTAGATCTCTGGCCTGTAATTTTAACCAGATAGTTCTTTAAAAATCTCTCAGATGCTGTCTGGGAAGCAATAAAAAAATTTCACAAGGTATTCAGAAGTTTTTCTCCCTTTTTAGAATTTTCGTCTCTTCGTAGGAGACGGAAAACAGTAAGCTTGAAAATCATTTGCCTTCTAAACAAAGGAATTTTGTAACAAACCTTGCATTGAGGTTTGTTAGGCTCCAGCTGTTTCTGTAGTAACCTTTACAAAGAAAAGTCTGACTTGCAGTGCCAGATGTTTCTTGCTGCCTTCCTCAGTACTCATCTGAAATCAGACATGTCTAAGTTGCTTTCCAATTGTCTTTTCAATTTGTTGACAAAAAGTTGGCAAAATTAAATTTAAGAATGCCACTAATGCATGTCAAGTCATTTACCTGAATAAATATGGGAGTGAATAGGGTCTTTTTTTGGAAACTAGTCTCCCTGCTTAAGCTACCCAGTAACTGATCCTTTGCTGGATTGTTCTTTATTGCTGTTTGTTTACCTTACATATAAATTTCAATGTTGCATGAAACAGATAAGCTCTTTTAAATTAAAGTCTCAAAATGTTTGACTTCATCCTTATGTAGAAAGGGGGAATATGGAGGTGTTGGACTTAATTGAGTACAGTTATTCATCACCATTAATAAGTCTTGGAACACACCTGTTGTACAGTAAGTTCCAATATCATATTTAAAATCTTAGTTTTCTTTTTTAATATATATTTTTAATCCTCTTTATTTGCTTTATTTTTTAAGTATTTTTTGGTTAGGAAACTTTTACCAGCTTTACTGTGCCATGTGTTGATCCTGTGCAAACATGCATGCGTGCTTTCCTAGAAATTCAGTGTATCATGTAGTTGCATACTGTTAAAAGTTGCATACTGTAGTTGCATACTGTAATTATGAATGGTTAAGAAAGATTTTAGCATAAGCTTATTAGCTACTGTTCATTCAGCTCACTTTACATTTGTGTTAACACTAACTGAAGAATGTCAAAAGGAATGTCTTTTCTGCGTTCCAGTGTTTTGTGCCAACACTTAATTTGCCCCTCCAAATAATAATAACAGATAATTTTATATAAATATAAATAATAATTATCTGCAGTCTCTTTTTTTTTTTAAGATAGCAACAAATGAGTGAAAGATTAGAAATATTTTTGCCTGTGGGTTTTGGGGGTTTATTTGGTGACTGGAAAATGCAAAATAGTGTAAGGAATAATTCACTTTAGAGTTAATGAAGAAACAAATGTGAGGCTGAGTGAAGCAAAGCAGCTGAAGGAGTTTCTCCAGAGATGCAGCAGAGGACAACACAATGGCTTTTTCTGGATCTCAGTCACATTACAGAACCAATTACTTCAGTTCTGTTCAGTAAGGAAAGCTATTTCTTTCCTGATTCTAAAAATGCTTTCTTGACCATTGCTTCTTTAAGGTAGAGAAATACTTTAAATTAGATAAAAATTAAATAAGAATGTTAGAAATCCTGGCAGTTGTGTCAGTTACAGCTGTTTCTCCCTGTACTGGGTTTGCTTGTGAATTTGACATCTCTCTTGAGAGAAGCAGATTATTTTCTGAAATCATTGAGAAATATACAAATTTTCAGGAGTTGATAGAAATGTCCATTGCTGGTAGGATTCATAAATGCAGGAATTAACTATAATCAGAGGAATATAAGGCTTAAAGGCAAGGGTAGCATCAACAAAGAACCCTGATGCTCTGGAAGGAAAGAGTAAGAGCCCTCCCTGGGGGTGCCAGCAGCCTCTAGGATTGCAGGAAGGGCAGACAATGGCCTTCCTCCCCTGCTCCCCTGCTCTACCAGTCAGAGAGACTGTTCTAGTGTTCAGCCACTCTCTGGTGAAAAATGTTTTCCTGGTATCCAGCCCAGACCTTCCCCAACACAGTTCCACACCGTTCCCTCATGTTCTATCACTGGTCACAAGAGTGAAGAGATCAGTGCCTGTCCCTTGGCTTCCACTTGGGAGGATGTTAAAGACCACACTGAGGTCTCCCCTCAGTCTCTCCTCCAGGCTGAACAGACCAAGTGACCTCAGCCACTCCTCATATGGATTCCCCTCCAGACCCTTCTCCATCCTTGGAGGCTCTCCTTGGACACCCTCTTGCAGCCTAATGTCTTTTTGATATTGTGCCACCCAAAACTGCACGTAAGATCCAAGGGGAGGCAGTTCCAGAGCAGAGCAGAGCAGGACAATGCCCTCCCTTGCCCTGCTGACCATGCTGTGCCTGATGCCCCCCAGGACAGGGTTGGCTCTCCTGGTGCCAGGGCACTGCTGGCCCAGGTTCAACTGGCCATGGACCAGGACCTCCAGGTCCCTCTCCATGGCTCAGCTCTCCAGCCTCTCATTGCCCAGCTTAGTCTGCCACCAAACTTCAGACAGAGATAATATCGTGTCATCATGTTATGTCTGCTCTGAAGTTCTTGGCTTTGCAGGGTATTTTCTTATTCCTTAAGACTGTTTTGATAGATAGAGTATCATTCTTCAAGGCTAGCAGTACTGTTTTCTCAGGATGTTATTTCACATTTTAAGGGAAACAGTCTGAAACAGTTTGCTAGAACATTTAATAATTTGCTTGTTCACCTAAGTAACTTAAATTGAAAACGGAATGAGAGTTTTATTTTAAATTTAGGCTAGTGCCTACTTTATGATTTCTTTGTGTTAGAGTACAAATATTAATGTGTTTCAGAAAGAGGCTCTTGCATGTGTTTCTCTTCATTCTTGCAGCACTTTCTCGATTCTGATTTGAATCTTCATATCTCTGATGGGGAGCAGCTGTAGTGTCAGTATCAGCATGGCTGTGTAAATCCTGAAGGTTTATTGTGTTCTCATACCTTCTTTGGGAACCAGACTTCTCTTGAATCATGTGCTAACAGTGACTGTGAAATATTGCAATAGATAGACAGTGGTTATTCTTCAACATAGGAGCCAAAGAACTGGTTTGTCCAGTTTTTGGTCAAAACATCTGAGTTTAAGTGCTTTTTCAGGGAGATTCAGTAGCTATATGTGAACAATTTGTGTACAGGAATGGAATAGTGTAAATCCAGATTACAGTTTTAAAAAGTTAACCCCAGCTTTGGAAGCATCTATCATAAATTATTTGATCTTCAGAGAAAAATAACATCTTGCTAATGTGTGCTGTGGAATACATTCATAGTCTTTTGAAGTATTTTCAAGAGGTTAGTATGGCAAAATATGTTTATTTCCTCAATATAATATTGGAAATACCAATTAAGTTTCATTCTGATTTGTATAAATATAAAAGTTCTCATTTAAATGTGTGAAATCCACTGACATAAACCTTACCATTACTATTTTAGCAATGTATATAGTCCTCATAGAATGCATCTTTTGAAAATTGAATTATTCCTTAAGCTTTAGGCTTCCATTTAAACAGGATAAATGAGGCCTTTCATAATCTCATGTAGCCACCTGTTTCAAGAGAACACCAGGGGTTGTCTGTCCTTGAAATCCAGTAAAATGTTATAAATCCATTGCGTGGTTTTTGGCCATCTCTCTTTTCATGCTCCTTCACTGCAGTAGATCCCTGAGAATGATAGCTGTTCATTATCTTGCAAAGGGAACAAACCACACTTAGAATTTAGATGGTTATTTATTTCCCACTTCACACAAATAAATTATATAAATGGTCAGTGATTACATATTTTAAAAGAATTGAAAATCAGTAATGTGAAAAATCTGTATTGTAAAAGGAGTATTGCAGAAATATAGTAGACAATTAAAAATTGGAGGGACTTGGAACTTGTCATACCACTCCCAGACAGCAATTTTCTGCTGCCAATGTTTTGCTTGATTAGCTGTGAATATAAATGCAAAAATTATGTGCAAATCATGTATGAATATGCATAATAAATTCGTGTTAGTCAAGGTACAAAGGTATGTGTAGCAAACCAGATCATCTAAATTACATGCTAAGACTGTATTCATCTATATTTTGATATTCCAGCATCTCTTTGTTATCTTTATTTTCAAAAAAAAAGGGAATTAGGAATATTTGCTATAACACTCTGTCATGATAATAACATATAATCACTACAAATTAGTTATCCTGAATCCAAAATCAGGACATACATTTTGAAAGCTGAAACATTAAACACCATTAAAGATTCTATATGTGGACTAGGAGTGAAGCCAAAATATAACTTATGAACTTAATAGACAAATAGAAAAAAGTCCCTTCACTGTGTCATAAGTAGGGAACAGCCAGAGGAGTCACTTGAATACTGGAGTGTTTGAACTTACAGTCAGAATAAATAGATGACCATTGTGCATTTGACAAACCACCTCTCTCTCAAGGGGCATATCTAAGAAATTACTTGGAGATTAGGAAAAAAATGTTGTGAAATATGAAATGAAAATTAATTTTTACTCTAAATAAATGTATTTTGTTAATTTATTAATTTAGATTTATGTATGCAACATGTCTTCAAAATTGCATCATTTATTACTCTATCAATTTAGGAATGAGTAAAGAATTATATCAGAGCTTCACAAGGCATGTGATTAATTTCAGAGGTATGTGTGCCAAATATAAAATTTTCATAATGCTGAAGACTTTTAGTGGCATCTTATGATAGTCATAAAATTTTTGTAACAAGAAAAAATTTCTGTCAAAGGCTATTCTTGTGTATAAAATGTGCCATTGGAGTATCATCCTTCTTCTTGTATTTAAGAGGATCTCAAAACTTTAAAGCCAAACTGGTATTCCTGTATTGTAGTGTTTTTATTATCCCTGAAATAAATATTTACTGTCTATAAACCTAGGTAATGGTGTTATATAAAATAGCCAGTATTATGAAATATATACATTTATATGAACATGTCAGCTGTGTATTCCTGAAGGATTAACCTGACCTAATGGTATCTGAGTATGAGGGATTGAGCAGCATCATGAAGTGGGTTTGGTTATAGTGATAGCTTCTACTAACCCAGCATTTTATGTAGAATGCTGTGGCTGTAGAAAACGTGGCTGCCAAGTTTTTCAGCATGGATTAAGGTAATTATCAAACTGTAATTCAGATGAAGTCTTTAATGAGGATAAATCTAAAGCAACTGTGTTAGAGTTGTGTTCAATTTATGCTGCAGTTGTGACCAGAAATAGGATATTACACTTGTTCAGCAAGTTGGTCAGTATGAGGGAACTTGTATGTAATTTTGGTGTGTGTGGTTTATGCCTGTATGTATCTCACATTTAGTGCCTCCATCTTACTGCAATCAAATAAGCTCCTCCCACCACATTTCCCAAATGATTGGAACCCATTGGTACCTAGTGCCTGTTAATGATGAGACAATTTTCTGTGGCACATCTTTGGTTGGTGGCACCATTTTTCTGCGTGCAATGTTAAATTTCTACTGTAATAATAAATCATCTTTTTAAAAACCTGACTCTGAAAAAGTAATCAATTGTCTTATCTTCTGAATGCATCTCTTAGCTAATTTTTTTCAATATCTGAGAAGTTTTATAAAGAAAAAAATGTCAACTGTTTGGAGTTGAGAGTATTTTGAACATGGAGCGGCGTGGTACAGTCACCAGTGAAGAGGTAATTTTTGAAGAGTTAAAGAGGCTATGTAATACATGGACATACTTCTTGCTCTCAGCCTTTCATCAGTTTAATTCACTGTTTCCATTTGCTCAGTAAGTGGAGGTACTAAAAGATGAAGGTTTCTCAGATACTTCTCCATCTTACGCTTGTTTTTTATGATCAGGGTGCTCAGTTTTCTTGGAGGCAGTAAACCCCTGCAGCCTTCAGAGTGTGAAATGGGTGTGCAGATTAATTTTTCCAGTCTTCTGAGGAAAATGATAAACAGTGCAACTAATACTGGTGACAGAAATCCAAACTTACCAGCAGTCACATAGGACATGAGGGAAAGCTTTCTACTGTTTTTGTCTTTGATTTAATCAGACAATGACTAAAACATGGCCACCTACCCAGAATTGGTCCCTGCAGTATATTTTTGAAAATTCGGATTTTTTTTTTAATCATTAATATCAAGATTTTCTATTTAATCCTGTTCAACTTTATGGAAAAATTGTATGTTCTTTAGAAAGCGAAAAATGGGCAGAGTGTAGATTTATCAAAAGTTCATGCCTGTGTATTGCATAGCTACTCCCACTTTCTGCTTGATATTTATTTTGTCCAAATGCAGTCACAAATATAAATAGTTTTAAATACTTCAGTGTTGCATAGGAGAAGTTTTGTCACATATTGTTGAGTGAGCACTTTATATTGAGTGAATACTGGGCATTTTCTGTGGCTCCCTGAGGGACAGCATGTGAAATGGAGGAGCCCTGAGAGAGAAAAGTTACAATGGTACACGGCTTCTTCCCTTCTGAATGTTTAAAGCTGCAGTGAAATCATAAAAATTAAAAAAAAATGCATGGAGGGGATATGTTTCATTTTTCACTGCTTCATAAATACTTCACTGTTTTTATAGATACTTCCTTAAAGTATTAAATTTCCTATGAGTTTTTGTAAAGCTTCCTGACAGCAGCAGGTGACACGGAATTACACAGAGTTAAGTTCTCATTTGTAGAAACCTTGGCTTGTACAGTGGTGATAACAGGCAAAGGGTACAGTTAATTTTCTCATACACCTTTGACTGTCTTGTTTTTGAAGGTTAATTTCTTTCTTATGGGACCATTTATAGTATTTTCAAACCTCTCAGCACCTTGTAGTAAATACAATTTTTCAAATTATGCTGCCACTAAGAATTTTTGTATTTGCACGTAGCATTTACATCAATCCAGAGACTATAAAGAGAGAAAATTTGGGCAATAGTTAGCTTTTTCATTAGAAAAATGACCATCATTTGCAAATCCAATAGAGTCCCTTTGCAAGTCCCTTTGTGCCACTGAAAGACTGAAAGGCTTCATTTTGCAAAGCTATAAAGCTTGCATTTTTAACACAGAAAAGCTGCAGAGTAATGAAGAGTCTCAAAGCAACATGGTGAAAATTATATTTAAGTTACTTCACTGTAGGAGCCCTAATAAGAAAAATATTTTAAAAGCGTATTATTTTTGTATTATGATATAGGTATTCATTTCCAAAGCTAACTTTAGGCTGTCAAACCTGAAAATATGTATGTAAGTATGTATCTGTGTGTATACATAAGTAAACATATGTAAACAAATGTTTGCTGTATTAAGGATTATTTTTGGACCAAGGCTAAACACCTGAAATGCTTGTCTGTGTGTGCTCTTTGCTTCTCATCTCTGCACTTGTGTCAGTTCGACATCCAGCTGAGTTCTCATTTGAGCACTGGAGTTGATTGTTGGAGTTTCCTGCCCTTGGAAGATCTATACATTTGTAACAAGTAACACTCAGACCTCAGTGGTGCCAAAACTTCCACCATGTCTGTCCCGCTGGGAAGCTTTGAGCTTGTCCTGCCTTTCCAAATAGTACACGACCAAACTGTCCTGTTCCAATGTCATTTTGCAGGTAGGACTAAGTTACCTGAAAGTGACATGATGATAAGAACAAAGACAGCCAACAGAAAGCTTTCTCACTGAGACTGGAATATTTGCCACATTTGCTCCAAGTATCACTTATGTCATCTCGGAGTGTAGTGCCAGAGCTGTAGCCATTACCCTTGTTCTGGGGAATTGGTCCTGACTTAGATCATCAGAATTTACTCCAGACTTTGCCATCAACATTGAGGGTTGGGGGTTTTTTTAGTGTCAAATTCTGATGGATTTTAAAACCCTAATTTAAAATTGACAAGCAGAAAAATTCTGTTTACACCATTGATTTTAATGTGTGTTGGGTAAGCCAAGCCAAATATCCAGTGTCCCTCTTGGTAAAGTATTTAGAACACATTTTTTCTGAAGTCTGCTTGCAAAGCATTTATTTTAAACTCAAAGCTTCTTTGAGTTGACCTGAAGAGCAAATAATCCAGTGCATGTGTATTGAGGTGATTTATATACCTTAGTGCTTATTAAGATTCTTGAATTTTGTGGGTTTTAATGTGTTGGAATATTCAGTCAAAGTGTGTCAAGCTGCATTTGACTAGAATTCAGTTAAGAGGTGTAAAACTATTTTGAAAGAGTTTTTTATTAGTTAAACAAAATTATCAGAAATGTGCTTGGTGCATACAAATATTTGGACTTATATTTTTCCAACTCTTCATATATTTATATAAACATGTGTGGGAGATGTAAGTTTGATCGCTTCAGGCAGAGGAAGGACTGAATCCAGTTTCCCCATTCTTGTGTGAGCACACTCATGTGTGTGTATGTCTACACAAATATAAATCAACACAAGTCAAACTTTTATATATAAAAGCTAGTTCTGCTCTCCACAGTCATAGCACATATACTGTTCTTAAAAGCAGAATGACTTTTCTGAAAATTTCAAGTATGTTCTTAAATTAAATTTTAAATGGATTGTTTCAGAAACTAATCTCTGGCATGTTTTTTGTTCCTGAACAATTTAATTGAGGGTATAATACAGTTTCTTCATTCTTTGCATGTAATGAGATCTCATTGTGTATTTTTACTGAATTCAACAGGCTACCTAATGGAATGTTTTTTGCTGCCTCCACTCTCCCCTGTAATGCTGCTGGCCATGCCAGTGCTGCTGGAAATCACCCTGCTGCCTGATGGAGGCAGTGACATGAGTGTGAAGCAGCAAATAATTTCACTGAGAGCTGCTTATACTTCTTTGGGAAACAATGACAGTGTTTGGCCAGTAGTATGGCAGGTAAAATTCTAGATGGATAAAAGTGAAGCAGTGTATGTTGAAGAAGGGTCCTGTGATGGCTTCTGACCTGATTGTTACCATTCAGGAATAGCACTTCTGGGTTTACAGATAATAAACCTTTAATAATGCCAGCTTAATTGCTCGTGGAAGTCAAGAGAAGTCCTAGAAATATGGTTGTGTTGTTAGAAAAGGGATAGAGAAGAAAGCAGTGTGTTGTAGTGCTGCCATTCTAATCCAAGATGAATGCTGAGTGCAGTTCTAGATTGTCACCTCTCCTCCTGCTAACACAGTGATGCAGTAGAACAGAAGATCCAGAGAGGTGCAGCAAAAATGATCAGTGGAAAAACTTTTGTATGGGTAACAAGTGAGCAAAGACCCTTCATGTTGTAGGGGAGGACAGTGCTGTGATGTGTATAAAATCATGGACAGCACGGAGCACACAAGGAGGGCACACAATGGACACCCACTGCATGTAGTGCAGAGCAGGTTCAAAATCAACAGAAGAAACTTATTCTGCCCACAATACAGAGCTGTGAAAATGCTTGCCTCAGACTAATGTGGATGCCAAAATTTTCATGAATTCAAGAAGCAGACAAATTCTCAGAAAATTTAGCTCTTAGGTACAAAGACTGCACAAGTCATTAGGAATTCCAGAAGCCAGAAAACTCCAAGCAGAGAATTTTAGTGAAAGCATGAGCATATGCCTTCTTTTTTCTTAAGCTCTTTCTCATGTTTCTGCTTCAGATTGTAGCATGGTTCTGTATATATTATTGCATGTCAAGTGTATGTATTAAACTGAGAGGAAAAATATGAAAATAGCATAGAGGTCTATGCAGCTTCTCAGTGGAGAGTTGAAAGTATGGCATTTCATTCAGGAGTCGTAACAAAATTAATAGTGTACCCTAAAATCTAAGTATAAAATACTGAATGCTAAATGACTAGGTTTCAGACTTCACAACATATTTTGCTTAAATATTGCACTAGATCTAAGTAATATATAGGAGCAGCTTTTCAGGTGGGCTGACAAAGAGTAAATGGTTTTTAAGAGATGATTGTAGGCTGTCAGAGCAGAAATCCATGAACTGGGAATGAACTTCAGAGAGCACAGGAGTTGTTCCAGTTTGTAGAATCAAACCTTTCTTTCTAGGAGAATTCATGCATGAGCATTCACAGCTTTTTTTTTGCAAGAGCTTTTAGAAATAGGATTTCTAAAAGATCAGAATCTCTCACACCTGTTCTACATCCCCTGCCAGTTCAGTGTTGAGATGCTGAGCTCACACAACTCAGATGTGTTGGTTACGTGTTCAACATCTTAAAAAATTCAACGGTGTTTGCGTTAACTCACAAATTCCCGAAAGTTGTGGGGGGTTTTTTGTTCAGTGGAAGTCAGTAGGATTTTTGGGATAAGTATGGAGAGGGGTACAAAAGACAGCTAGTAAGGATGCTGGACCAGATCCTGCATAAAAGACAGTGACCATTGTCAAGTATTGAGCAAAAGGTTTTAGCAGGTTCAAAGCAGCCTTCCAGATCCTGGTATTACATGACAGGCATTGCCTTAGTTCTGTGGAATTCTCTCCTCTTTTTAGAGCAGTTCTGTCCTCTTGCCACCTGATCTCAAATCGTTCTGATGCATATTCCACCACATATGTTTTTATCTTGTTGAGTGACATCAACCTGATTGTGTCATTCCTTGTGCTGGGAATGTCATCTGTAATGTCATCTAGTGATTCTGAGGGCAGGTTTGGATGGGGGAGTAGTGAGCAGGTAATTGGTGACAGCTTTTTAAGAAGCTTTTCTTCTGGTGGCAGTAATAATAATTGTATTTTTGGGGACTCACCCATTATGTTATGGAAACAATGAATCCTATAGTCTTTCATCACCACAGTCTTGGTGTTCACCTTGAATTTCCTGGTTTTACTGATTTTAAATCAGCAGCTAGCAATTTTTTCCTTTCAAATATCATGTTTGATTTAATTAGACATATGTATCATAGTTACCCACCTGTATTCAACCAGCAAAATAATATATATCTCTGTTTTAGCTCTTTAATCACTACTTCCATCTGAGCACATTTCTTTTTTAATTAGAATTGTGCAACATCATACATCTGCTTTGCATTTAGGACTGTAAAAATCCAGAAAGTGAAGCTCATTTGCTGTAGTTTATTTTGCAGTCATTTGTTCTTAAAGCAAGGAAAATTTCAACTACAGCAAGTGATTTGTTCTCTAAGAGCCAGGATACTGTATCAAGAAAGTGATCAAGAGGAGAAAAAGTAATTATGGTTCATAAAATGTATTTTTAATTACCATTTCATAATTATTTGAGATATTATATAGTAATGTTATAAAAATTTGTTTTATTGAATAAATACTTAGTCTTCAGTGTAATTTATGTTTCTTGAGGCTTTCTATTAGTCTATGAAAGTAAAGCTGAAATTAATAATTAAACTTTAATAATGTAAAATTTTGCTAAGGTGTCATACTGTACATTGAACAGAATAGGCCCATGTGTGTGTCATTCATCATACCTGCTTGTCTGTGACCTGTCTTCAGCTGGTTACAGCCACGGCTCATGGTCTGTGGCTTTTACAGTTATCTTGATAAGACACCCCTCAGTGGTCTGCTGCTTGTCCCCTGCAGCTGATGGCCATCCCTGGAGCTGTGGTGGCCGAGGGTGACGTAACCTCTCTAATTGTCCTTGCTTTTCACAGAGCAATGTCTCATCATGGAGACGCTGACTGCTGTTGGTGCCAGATTTCTGTGATCTAGGCTGAATTATTTTATTTAGCTAGTCACTACTTTTAAATGACATTAGCTAAAAGTAAATTGTACTGAAGTCTGAAATACTTGTAGCTCCTTCACTGGGAAGCCGTAACTGTTCCAGGCAAGGTTTTATGTGTGTTTTATTTTCTGCATGGAATATTTTACCAAATTAGGAGCCTCTTGAAGTCATCATTTATGTATAGTCAATTTAATTTCTTTCAGAGATTGTAAGCAGTTGTCTCTACGTATTGCTTTTGTATTGAGTATACTTCAATCTTTATCCAGAAAGGTTTAATGAAATTTATTCCTCCCAACTTCAGCAGCTGCTGTGGCGCCAGGCATTGGACAAGGCTTGTGAGCTTGTTGTCCTCTTCTTTCAGTGGTCACTATTCTGAGGAAACATCAAGGACAAGAGGAGAAAACACACAAAATTATGTACAGATAGGGAAGGTTTAAATTGGCTGTAGGACTGAACTGAAGAAAGGAGAGGGGGAGGATGATTACCCCTGGAATTGAATGCCAGATGCCATAGTTCCTATGAAACATGGAGCCAAAATCTGTCGGAGCAAATGGAGGCAGCAGCTTCCTACTGCCAGCCATTCATCTTGTAGGGTGCCAGGAGCAAATCTGCATTGCTAAAGCTAAGATTTGCAGCCATGAAGGTAGCAGTATGGTATCATGTAATGGGATTTTGATTTTAATTTTAATTAGCTAAAAATACAGTAAATTACAGGGTTTGATTGTTTTTTTAACCGTCATTTCCATTAAAGAGTGTTAATACATTCTTTGAAATCAAACACTTGACTTTGAAAGCTGAGCATTCAAAAAAAGTTGGGAAATGTTGAAATGAAGATTGTTCAAACTGTTTTAATTTGTCTCTTGCGTGTATGCATAACGATAAGATCTTTAATTATATGATCACATAATTTTTTCACAGGAGGAATGCTGCCCAGAGAATAAATCAGGGGTGTTTATTAAAGGAAGCTGTTGCCTCCAGAACCCTTGCCTTAATTGCTGGAAAGCAGAGTAATTTAAGTAGAGGGCTACAGGAATCAAAAGCATTCTCTCCAGGGCATTCGAAAGCTCCGCAGAAAGACTAGATTTTACTTTCTCATTTTGAAAGAGGTTTTATGTGATTCTGGAAGGTCACTTATTTGGAAGTGGTCTCTATGTTTCTGGTTGCTGTGGCACATGGGTCAAGGTACCTGGGCTCTGGGCACAGCTGCATTTGGAATGAGCACAAGTGTGCTTTGAATGTGTAAAACACTGTATGAATGCAAAGTCTTCTGAAAAGTACAGCCTGAAGTGCCCTGCACTGACGTGGCAATGCCAGGATTGCCAGAAGACTTTTCTGGGTTTTAAGCAGCCAGGCTCTAATCTGCAAAATGGAGATAGCATCATCCTACTACAGTTCAGTTAATTATATGTTTTGAAGCATTCCTTCTGAATACCATGTAAAGGAATAATATCGAATATAAAATATATAATCATATAATTGTGCAATAAATAGCTACAATATATTGCATATAAGCAAATGCCATACATTATAATATATAATATGGAATCCCATTCTGGCTAGCATCCCATAAGGGGAACTTTGGGTGCACTGCTGGCTGAAGGGAATAAGGACTATGAGCAATCACATTGCAATCTAAACAAGTGAGGCAGAAGGTACAAATACTCAGCTCACTCCATAAAACTGAGCATTCCCTTTGTATTTGCTATCACTGCACTAGATGATGCAAGGATTTTACAGAAGGAAAGCAGCATGTAATCATTTTGTTAAAATTATGTGTAGGTATATGAGTGCTCCTGTCATTTTAAGTGCTTGGCTTTCTGCTGTGTTTGGTGGTGGGTTGCCTGGCCACCCCAAATGTGCTGAGACCTTTTAGATGCAGCTTTGGCAGTTTTGTTTTCCCCAAAGCATTTTGGGGAGAGGAAAGAACAAATGTTAGAACCAGATTTCTTGTTTGCTTTATTGTCTGGCCTTTTTAACATGATTTTTAACAAAAGAAACTGAAATCCTGAAGATCAGTTCCTTGCTTTTTATAAGGAAGGAGGAGTTTTAGCTTTTCCAAAGTTGGCACTTGAGTATAGTGAGGATGTAGGGAAATGTTTCATGGTGAAGAGAGCCCTAATGAATATATCATATCTGTAATGTATTTAATGAGGAAAGAAGAAACATTTTTTCTCCATTAGTCTAATTCTTGAAGACAAACTGTTTGATTATGGTTTTGTTTTCCATAAAACCTCTCTAGGTCTAATATAAGGAATACCACTTAATTTCCCAAACTAAACAGGAAATTTATTTTTAAAAAATAAAGTATTCATTATCTACATCTGAACTTATCCCTATAAATTTTGATCCCCACTCTTAGTTATCTCTTTTATGTGTGGCAAATGTAAATACGTTGCTATTTTATATTAATAATACTCTGCATTTAAGCCTCAGAGTAAAACCCAATCAAGAGAAAAGGCTAAAATCATTTTCCACTTCCTCTTGTTTTATGTCTGTTCTCACACTTTTTTAAAGTTGCATTTACCATTTCTCAGGAGAATAATTTCATAAATCTTGTCTGCTTTGGTGAGGGAATTTGTCTCCTGTATTGGTAAGTCTTCTATATCACACAGTATTATAGCATCACTTACAGTAGCTATTTTACTTTGCAAAATCAGTTAGAGGATATTAAGTGAATATCAATTTATCAATTGAAATGGACCAGATACTAGTTTTTAGGCAATTTGCCTAAATTTGCTGTTTTAGAAGATATCAATACTATGAGTAGTGGGGAGTTATTATATTTTTCAAATAGCACTATGTAAAATATGGAAACATTGAATGATTGTTTAAAATTGAAAAGGATCTTTTGTCATTCTCATGCATGTTTTAGATGAGACATTTTTCTCCTGAACTGGAAGGAAATGAGATAGTAGCCTATCTGTTCATAATTTTACTCACTTTTCCTGGTTACATGTATTTTTAAATGACTAAAATCTCTACTTAAAAAAAAAAAAAAAAAAAAAAAAGAAGAGCTAACTTTGGAAGAGCAGGAGTCTGGTTTGCTATTTATCTACTTTATTAGGCAGTATTTCACATGAAAGAATCAGTCTGGCTTCTTGTGAACTAGCAGTGACAGGATGCAGGTATCATAAAGTACCATGATTATGTTCCTCCCAGGTATAATTCTGATAACCACTGAAGGAGTGCTGCAGCCAAGTC
Source organism: Haemorhous mexicanus (assembly GCF_027477595.1). Lineage (NCBI taxonomy): Eukaryota > Metazoa > Chordata > Aves > Passeriformes > Fringillidae > Haemorhous > Haemorhous mexicanus. The sequence continues at coordinate 14,933,514 of NC_082341.1, read as the reverse complement.
TTGTTGGTTTATCCATCTATAAATGTATTTTCTTTCTTAGACTGTATTTTGAAGCATTTTAGTAAGAAGTTCAAGCTTGGCAGTGAAGAAATAATACCAACATAGATCTGTTTCATAGTTTAACTTCAGTGTGAGTAACAAGACATTGAAACAGATTGTGGAAGTAATTTTTTCTTAATACAGTTTACTTACAGTTCCTTACATTTTAAGCTGAAATGACTGTAACTGATCTCTTGTGGATACAAATGAAGGCTGTTATAATAATAATCTGCTCACATATGCCAGAAACATATATATTGTCATGTAATCCTTTGTCCAAAGACTTGCAATATGTTCTCCAGGCTAAGAAAGTAGAGTTATTACCTTTTCATGGTAACTGGGCAAATGTTACGTGAGATTCCCTATCTAAGTGATCTCTGTGATTTTTCCTTTCACATTCATCCTGCTGAGTCTTTAATGGGTGTAACTACAAGAGCTTTTAGCTTGGATCAGGAGCACTTAAGCCATTCTGAATTCAATCTCATTATTGTTCCCACTTGTTTCCCCATGATTCCCACAGCTGGAGTGTGAGGTGCTATTGGTTACAGGAGGAGGCAGTGGGAAGCTGAGCTGGGGGAGCACACAGTGTGTGCTCCATGGGACCCCAAGAGCAGCTGGGCTGCCTTCTCTAAAGAGTGCTCAGCCTGGGGCCACGGGGTTTTCAGTTCCTTAATAATCATAAATGAGACATTTGGCAATGCTGGCATCCACATTGGAGTGATCCAGCTGGAATTCTGTTGCTGCACTGTGGCTCCAACTCTGGAGTTGCCTGCTGCCTTCTCTTGTGCAGCCTTATATTGGGTGTGCACAGTGAGAGGTGGTGGGAGCCCAGGAGCTATCGGGTGCTCCTTGTGTGCCAGCATTACAGCCAAGCTGCTCACAAGGCAGTGCCACCCCCATGGGGCAAGAAGCAATAATAATGTGACCCCATGCTGTCAGTTAAGAGTATGTTGATCAGTGTTTGGTTTTTGTCTCTCCACAGTCACCAATTATAACAATGTGGTAGAAGCAAACTCAGACTCAGATGATGAAGATAAATTGCATATAGTGGAAGAGGAAAGTGTAACGGATGCAGCAGACTGTGATGCTAGTGTGCCAGAAGATGACTTGCCAACGGACCATATAGTGTTACCAGAAAACAGTGAAAGAGAAGCGAGTACAAACACTTGTTGGGAAGATGAAGGTATGTTCATTTCTACTGATGATACTATGTAAAGAAAGATTTCTAAAATGAAGATTCAGTAGAACTTTTTTTGGTCCCTTTATTACTGAAATAACATGTAAGATTCAGAATCAAAAAAGAGGTTTTATAACATATTTATTATACCATACTTAATGTTCTTCATTTATTATTTGAAGCAGATTCAGAGGTGCATTAATTCTGTTGGCATTGTTTAGCAGGAGCTTCCAGACTGTAGATGCAGCATTCCAAAGCCTGATTAAAGACTAGTTACTTGATCTTGGTTTTTTCAAGTCTTTGCCTGGCAGGTCTCTGCCAGAGCTCCTTGTAAGGTTCAGGATTGGCTCAGCTTGGGGAGTAAGCAGGAAACAGACTACATGAAAAAACCAATCAGATGTTAATTTCTCGCTTTCTCCTTGTAAAACACGAGCAGAAAAAATAATTCTTAGATTACTAGTTTTAGAATTGGCTATGTAAGTCATAATGAATCATTACTTTGAAAATACTGGAAAGAGGTAAGTGTTGCACATATTATGCATCAGGTTTAGAAGCTGAAAATTTTAAACAGACAGGAAATGGGCCTTTTTTTACTGTGGAATCAGATACTGAGTTTCATAATATCACACAGCATGCTTACTTTTGAGCCAAATTGGGATAAATGCATAAATTAGTGGAATTTACTGTGGAATTTGGCCTTAATGCCCTGAAAGATACCAAATGTTTTTCAGCAAATCTGAACTCCAGCCACAATTCCTAGCATCCACCTTTTAACAGTGGTGGTTTAATACACGGTGCATGACCTCACATCTAAATAAACGGAAAGCAGTCATATGGCCCCTAACTGCAGTCCAGCTGAGAGAGAGCAGCTGAGAGTTCAAAGAATAGCATCAGCTCAGCCTGTTTTTACATAGCTGCTACTGCCAAGGTATGCTGTGCTGGGAAATGAGTATTTTGGAGCTGAATTATTAGGTAGGTAATTTTCTTAGTTCTCCTGTAATATCTTTGCTCTCCTGCAGGCTTCAGAAATTGGGGTTACATTAAAGTGGGCTCTGGGTAGGCTTGAACCCTTCAAGCACAGGTGCAGGAAATCTGAATAGGGGAGGGAAGAAGAGCACTGGCTTCCAGACATTTGAGATCAAGATCTCTTGGATTGGGTGTTTTCTGGAGGTGTACCCACCACACAGCATCTCGGGCAGCGTTCTGGGGTTTTTCAGGGCTCTAGACATGTGATGCTGTCTTTTTTGACTCTTTATGTCAAACACACCATTTTTAACCTTTAAAAATTTGTTTCCTAAAATTCTAACTTCTCTTTAATTTTAAATTCTACTGTGGTTGTAGATTTGCAATGTTAGCAATGTTTCTCTGCTTTGGAGTTTGCTAATGAAGACAGAATTTCATTGCTAGCCAAACAGAAGATTAATCAATTGCCATACAAGCTTGCTCAACAACCACAAATTTGCCCTGTAAAAATTATGTATTCTTAAGGCTCTTTTGTAGCAGTCTGGAAGGGTTTTTTAAATTTGATCATAGGGGTTTTTAAAATAAATAATTGAAATTTCAGGCAATTGCTATATGAGAAAAGTGAGGCTACATTAGGTTTTATAGAGCTTTGATTTGCTAGGGTAGAATACTGTTTACTCTTTTGATAGCTTTCTTAGAAGGAAAGGTATGAGCTGAAAATCACATCATCAGTCTTGGCTGCATGTTAGAAATATGAAGAGAGAGGTACTGAATACACGATTTCTCACATATAGGGGAATATTCTGGGGTTGATGGTGTGCCACTATCTTCAGGACTGATGATTATCTTTAGAAAAATATACTCTACAGGAGTTTCAGTAAGTTGTGTTTCATCAGTAAAGTAGTCCTCGGTAGTTCTGGGTTTAGCTGAACTTGACAGAATGACTTTTTTGCATATTTATTCTGTTCACGAATTGCCCAGAATAGAAACAACACGCATAACATTTCTGTATCAGATTAGTTTCCTTCCGTTTCCAGTCATTCTAACTGAATTTCTAAAAGACCCTAGGAACAGGTGTTTTAAATATAAGGTGTGTTTCTCAGGAGGTTTAACTGAAACAGTCCTATGGGTTTAAAAAAGTGAACCACATGTATCCTGTACGTGTCGTTGACAGTGTGCCAGCATTCATGTGTGCAATGATTCTCTAATATGATTTTCCTTTGCTTTAGTTAGAAGTAAAAACTATGCTACAATTAAAAGAAAAAAAAAGGCAGGAGTCAAACTTATTGTATTAATGTTCTTAAAAGAGCATTATTATGTACTAATAAGTATTTAGCAAATCTGGAGGTCTCAGGACTGGAACTAAGATATCTTTGAAAAGAGTATAAATGTGTTTTATGTTTATGCGCTTTCTGGAATTCAAAAATTCCTCTAAGTCATCAAATTTTAGGTTGAGCCTATATGCTCAAAAGTGTGTGCTGGCAGTTGGAGGCATGTTTTTGATCAAAAAGCAAATAACCAGTCAATACTGCAAGCTGTAAATAGTGCTTGCTACATGAATATCAGAAAATTAGCTCTGAAGAATTTAAATTAGAAACTCTCTTGATGGGCTTTGGAATTTATTTCCTTCTCTGCAGATAAAGACTGCAGTGGAAATTTCAGTGAAGTTTGTCTTTCTGCCTACAGCCAAAATTTCCACTTTGCTAGTGGTTTCAGTTTGATCAGTTATCTTTGCCATGCAGAAATCTTTACTGTCAGCCAATGTCAGTAGTTGTCAGGCATGTTTGCTGCTAGTTAACACTGTTCCCTGTCATTTGAAAATCATCAGCATTTAACCCTGGGAAGCCCCACTGTGGCTCTGAGCAGTAGCTCATAAGCAGTGATGAGATGTAGAAGCCCAAGAACTTGTTTTACAGCTATCTGGTATGTCCAGCTGCAATACCAGGATGGATATTTATGACCCAGATGCTATTTGTGGAGACCTCTATTTAAGCTGTCATTTAGCAGGTAGCTTGAATTTCCTCTGGAACTCAGAGCTGTGACTTCTGCTTGGTGGAACTGTGTCTTAAGGTCTGTTCCCCCATCATCACATCCCACATCACATCCCATTCTGTTGTTTCCCAGCTGTGTGATAAGTGGGCTTCTGAGGGCACAATTGCAATGTTGTCTTTATCTGTGGACCATACATAGCTATAAAGATGTATATCTACTTAATATTTTTCCAATTATTAATTATTCCTACAGCATTTCCCTGTGGAAAAGGGTTTCTCCCTGTCTTATATCCTACTTTTAGCTATTGCGAAGAGACAGTACCAAACAGAGGTTAGGATTATTAGAATTGAGAGGGAGTTTAACTTCACTAGATTAATCTATAATTCCATAAATTCCTTGACATTCTCTTGGGAAACATAACTTTTATTTGTACCGAAGCCAGTGGAATTTACTGGAGACCTTGTAATTTAAATTTCCAGAGTAATAACTTACTGATTGGTATTTCCCCCTTCATGTAGATCCTATTTTTTAATGGAGAAAAATCACAACCATCAAAAACCCTCCTTAAAGGAAAACAGTGGGTTTGTATTATGTTTAATTTTAAGAAATTAAATTTTGGGTTTAAATGTGCTTTGTCCAGTCATTCATCTTACAAATTCTGAACCAAGTCTGGTACCATGAGCCAAAATTTGAGGGGTTTTTAAGATGTCAGTTGAAATTAAGGTAAGATTTAAGAGTTGCAGTTTTCTTTTAAACACATTTCTTGTTTAAAGTAAGAAACTTGTTTAAATTGCCACTATTTTGCAGATACCTTGGGTCTGTGGGCTTTGGTCAAAGTAGGCAGAATTAAGAAGCTTTTCCTTTGAGGAAGCTGGTATTATTTTAGAACTTAAAAGTTCTCCTAGGGTTTATCATCTTCCTTCCATAAAGGAGAAATTGGCTTCTTCTGTAATTAAAAAGCTGGAATGTTCTGGGCTTTTGACTCGCCAACCTAAAGGATTTTTGCTGCACTGAAGTAAAGTGAAGTAAGGGAAATAGAAGTATAAGTAATGGAAGTGTAAGAGTTGCCATTTCAGGTCAGAGCAGCTGTGCTCTAACCTTCTATATCACCTAGAAGGCTTTTTCTAGAGTGTAGGTCTGAAGTATCCAAGGTTTCCATTGTGAAACTATGAAATAACACTTCAGTTTCACATCTATTGCCATAGCACAGTACTGCTAAAGAGCAAAGCAAGCAACATAGCTCTGCTGTGTACTCGTGCCATGAGCCAGGTACCGACAGAAATGTACAGAAGTGTCAGCAGTGCCTTTTCCTGTGGGAGCTTCCCAGTCCGTGCTAACCAATGAACCGAAATGAAGAACAACTTGGCCGTTTGTTGATTTGTACCAGCAACCTGGTGGTGCAAATTAGAGTTAAAACTTCCATTCTGCATCCTTGAGGGCTGCAGCTCAGCAGAGCTGGCAGAGCTGGAGCAGCAGGTTGGCTCCACAGCGCTGGTTCTGCAGACTCATACCGAGTATTGGAATCGATACGTGAAGCATATCTGCAGTGCACCGTTGTTCTGAAGGGGGAGCACGTGTTTAAAATCCTTTTTTTTTGTTTAATTTTTTAAGGCAATCACAGCCTTAAGTGGTTTCCAGATAATTTGCAAGAAAGAGAACACATTAGGTTGCTGTTTGCAGGCATTACCAGCAAATTATCAATCATTTCTGAAAACCGCTAATTGGAGAAAATAACATAACTGCATTTGTTTTATGATGCTCTGATTTCTGGAAATAATATTCCAGTGTATCAGATGGCTGCGTTTGTAGATGGGGTCACTTAAGTAGCTGACTCTCTATTTGCTGGTGAAACACACTGTCCATGGCTTTACCTCTCTTCACATAATGGTCAGTGTTTAGTATTGCTTCCTTTTTAGGTTTGGTTTTCTTAAGTATGAAATGTCTTTGTGGTTCAGCTGATCACACACTGCTGAAATAATGTGCCATCCATATTTTTGAAAGAACATTGTGTTTAAATGCACTTCTGAACAATACAGAAATGGAAAGCACTGATGAAGAAATAACTCAAGTATATTAGGTTGTTGGAGTTCATGTGGCTTTTGTTGTTGTTTTGTGGGGTTTTCTTTAAATATTCATTCTTTTTGTAAAATGTGCTATTTCAGCTGGAAAAGAAAGAAAGGAAATCCTGGGGCCTGAAGCTCAGACAGATGAAATTGGATGTACAGGTATTTCTTTGTTAATCTGAGTCCCTTATTTATAAAGTGCTATTGAATTTTAGTTAGGTATCCTTCCAAAAGCTTTGAAATTCTCCCACCTCTGTTTATAAAAGTGCTTTGCTTTTCTGTGCTAGAGATCTTAAACTGTAAAAGCTATTTTAACTGAGGAAGAAAGTCTGGGCATCTTTTCATGTCCAGGGTCCAGAGGTGTAGGTGACCAGTGACACAGAGCAGCCCTCCCTCCAAAGGACTGACCATACAGCTCCGGCAGCACCACGGCTCCAAAGGGCAGGACAAGGAATAGCAATGACCTTACATGTAGGGTGAACAGGTAGTGTTTTAAACTATGAAGAAATATACTAAAATAGACTTAAGCTAATACTGTATTTTATTATCCACTCCTCTGTTGGGACTGATTACATAGAAAGCAAAATACAATGTGTACTTCAGTTTCAGACTCAAGTAAAAACAGATGGTTTGTTTTTTTTCCATTTCTCTGCCTGACAGAAGATTAATATACATCCCATCCAACTTCTTAAAGGTTTCTGCGGGGTTTATTTAATGCCCTTACTAGATAGGTAGATAATATCAGAGTAAGTCCTATTTGAAAGCAAACCCACATCTAAACACATTGGTATGTTTTAAACTCTAGTTTCACCCATTCTTTTCAGTTCCTATAAAGTCAGTTCTTGCTACGTCAGTATGGAGAGCTGCATTATTCATTGCATTACAGTCTACATGTGAGAGACTGCCTCATGTCATAAAAAGATTGTGTCAAATTGTAAATTGAGTATGTGACTTCACACTGAGAGATAAATCATAAAACTTCTCTTTCCTATTAAAAATATACCTCACATTAATAGTGGAGAACATCTGTAATGATTTAGGGTGCTGCAGGCAGAGCTTTCAAAGAATGTTCCACCATGGTAAAAATAAGCTCTATGAACAGTGTATTTAGGCTAATACTTGGGATCAAATATTTATCATACAAGCATTAAGTAAGATATTTAATTTATTATTTGCTAATTTTGCAATACAGTTGTTCATTGGGTTTTTCTCTCAAGTTTTTAAGTGGGAAATGTTGAAGGTTGTTAAATAGATCTGAAGCTTTTTTGGTAGCCATTTCCAATACCACAGAACAAGCCAGTCAGAGTTCAAGTTTGCTGCATTTATCTGGCCAGGTTTTTACTGAGTTTAGTATCTTCTGAGTTTGTGCTAATGAACAGCTATAAATAACATGAAAAATTGTGTCTTGAAGGCAACAAATGTACTTTTGCAAACACAGGAGCCAAGATGGTAAACAGACCTTCCAACTACAAGGCCTAAATAATTACTAATGTTGTATTTAAGATTTTTAGGGACGTTGAGAAGAACAGCTAAATCTGAAATAATAAAATGCACTGAGTTTGGCAAACTGTGTTTAGTCAAGTTTTTAAATATCATTATGCTACCAGTTCTTCCAAAACATGGCATAATCTGGCATTTTAAAGGACTTGACCTGTGCTAGTATCTGTAAAGAGTTTTTAAATACTTGGCTAGAGGGAGATTTGGCAATGTGAATTACTGAATCTCATTTATGTTCTTTTTGAACTTAATTTTGTATCTTGTGTCTTGTTTTTCACACTTAGTAAAAGAAGATGAATGTGATTCTGATGCAGAGAATGAGCAAAACCATGACCCTAATGTCGAAGAATTCCTCCAACAAGAAGATACAGCTGTTATCTACCCTGAAGCACCTGAGGAGGACCAGAGGCAAGGCACGCCAGAAGCTAGTGGTCAGGATGAAAATGGTAAATATGTCATCAGTTCAGTTCTTATGGAATCAGTTGTACTCACTCCTTGACCCAAAACTCTGCTGAGCTTAAGAAGACACCAGTGCATATACGTGCAACTATGGAAGAAAAAAAATCTTAGTTAAATAATTATAAGAGGATAGGATCATCATGCAAAAAACATTGCCACTCCATTTTGCAAACAAGACATGCACTGGGATTCACTTGTATGAGTACCTAAATGATAAGCTAGTCATTGAAAAGTTCATGCCTTCATAAATCCATTCAACATTCTTATATGAAAGAACAGAATAAACATTTATTAAATAAAATAGAAGTAAAGCAAAATAGTACAATTTTGTATAAGAATAACTTAAGGAAAGTTATAACATATTTCTTTTTTTGTATTTCTAAACGAAGTTCCCAATAGGACTATTAGATAGAATTTCTTTTATGGGGTAGCCAGTCTACGACAGGCTTTTGGGTTTTTTTGCCTGAAAGGACAGCAGCAGAGAAAAAAGAAGCATTGGTCATACAAAAATGTTTGTGTGAAAAAAATCATGACCTTTTGTTATTTTTAAGTAGATATCGGTTTTTTTCCTCTGAAGAAGTTTCATGCTTAAGGTGTTCTGTGTGAGACGAGAGGTTACACTTTGTTCATTTCTTTGTCATGAAATATTTGAAGACAAATGCTGTTGAGATTGATTTTGCAATCTATGTGTTTTCTCAAGTGTTCAGCTTAGATAGCTTGTGTCAGTTGGAGTATTTATGATTTTTCAAGAAAAGGTAACAGCCTACATAAATGGTTAGGAGTTGTGTTCTAGTTGTTTTAAGAAATGATTATAACTGAGCAGATAGATGTAAAGATAACCTTTTTGTTCTTCTCCTCCAGAGATTTTATGCTCTTACAAATTTTACTTTAAAAAGTGCATTCATTAATTTAAGATTTTAATATGTGGTTGCAGTGGCACATATTGTCAAGTTAGTTTTACAGACTTGTCATATGATTTCCATGTAATCATTAAAAATACATATTTATTTGTTTAATCATTTAAATTGGACCTATAACTCCAAGTAACTTCACTGAGAAGTATTGTGAAGATCACAATGCTGAATAATAGTGTTTAGTGTTTTAATCAATTTGGAACAGAAAATGCCAAAAATACAGTGACATTTGGTAAAGATGCATGCTTCCAAACTGGGAAAGTAGACAAGAGAAGCAACAGAATCAGAGTTTTTTGTGATTTTGGGAAACAGTTTTCGTTTCTCCATTTCCTCCAATGGAAATAGAATTTAAGTTAAGGTGCTTCCGACATTTCCACTGAGTTGTATTTGTGCTGAAATGGAGTATCCTTTATGTCAGATGAGTTGAATTCTAGATGGTAAAAAGAGAATTGAAAGGAAGTATGCTTGGTCTACACTTGTGGGGATGGCTTTCTTTTTGGACAATTTGGCTAAATCAGGAAAAGCAAAAATGGATAGTACAACAAAACAATCCCTGTGAATAGGGATTATTTTGATTGTTACTGTAACAAGTGTACAAGAACATACATGACAGAAAAAGTGGTGATTATTAGTAATAAGGGAAAGTGGTCTGATTGCTTTTCACTGTTGCAAGATCAGTGGCACATTCAGTAAAAATTAAGTTAGTAAATTCCACGCAAACAGAATGAATTGCTACTTCATAGAGCATATTACCAGTCTGTGGTGATAACTGCTGGAAGAGGTCATGGAGGTAAATAATTCAGAAGTACTTTCTAAAGTTCTGGTTCATTTAATGAGCATTAATAATTCTTACAGTTCTGAAACTTAAAATGACAGCGTGTACAAATGTGCCCTTTGTGCGTCAGAGCATAAAATGTTAATCAGTGAAGACCTTCCACCTTTCTCCTGCTCAGCACAGTGCATAGGTGCATCATTGCAACACTTGCTTCCTGTTTGACTTGAAGCAAGGAAGAGTAGCATGGTCATTGGAGGATATCGCATCTATAAATTGATGTTTTGATCAAATACAGCAAACCCTTCATTTATTTGAACATACCTTTATTGATAAATTTATAAAGTATTTTATTCAGTCCTTTAAAAATTAATTTTTCAAGGATAGAATGAGTTACTGTGTGGAGGGCTAAACATATGCTGGTAAGAAGGAATGGAGCTAAAACTTCCTAAATGGTGACTTCTTCAAATAGACACGTGAAATTAATATTTATCTTCAATCTGGTTTCACTTTTCCCTGTACTAATACAGAAGTACTTAATAAAAGCCAGCAAAATAGATTCCATAGATCACATTAGACTCATATGTATGGCCACACATTTGATCTCTCTACTTTCTGTCCTGCAGACAGTATATCCTACTAACACATACATATCTGTGAATCATAGAACGGTTGGTGTTGGACAGGACTTTTAAAGGTCCTCTAGGTCCAACCCCACTGAAATAAGCTGGGACATTCAACTTTATCATGTTACTCAGAACCCTGTCCAGGATGGTCTTGAATATTTCCAGAAATGGGACATTTGCCACCCCTCTAGGCAATCTGCTGATGTATTTTACCACCCTTATCATGAAAACTTTCTTCTTTATACCTAGTCTCCATCTACTGTCTTTTGGTTTAAAACCATTCCTCCTTGTCCTATCAGCATATTGTGCTGACTCTCTCCAAGGTACATTGGGGCAACAGTACCATAATGTGGGAAGTTGCATAATACCTGTGGAAAAAATGTAAATTATCACGAGTCCTTCTCTGAAACAAATGGAGCTTCCAGCAGCCTCATGTTCTCTTACACTAATCAGTGCAAATGTAAAGCTTGTCTGTTGCAGGTAGTAAGTTTGAAACTTGTTTATTTAAGCGTGGTGCATTGTGTGCCCTGCGTAGGAACACCTGACGCCTTTTCCCAGCTGCTCACGTGCCCGTACTGCGACCGAGGGTACAAGCGTTTCACCTCTCTGAAGGAACACATCAAATACCGCCATGAAAAGAACGAAGATAACTTCAGCTGCTCCTTGTGCAGTTACACGTTTGCGTACAGAACGCAGCTCGACCGCCACATGACATCACACAAATCAGGAAGAGACCCAGTAAGTGGCATTTGAGTTATGGTTCTTGTCCTCTGCAGCAATGCTGTGGTTTGTTATGTGGGCAGAAATGTGCAGAGCGGGTGAACTGGTCACAGCAGATCATCTGTGTGCTGATGGTCCAGGCCCAGAGAACACACTCAAGCTTGCTGCTCAAGTCAGGCTTTTTCTGTAGCTGTCAAAGGTTGAGATCTCAATTCCTGTTTTCATTCATCTAGGCAGTAGGGTTGTATTCAGAAGTGCTTTATTACATTTATAGGTAATTTGTTGGGTTTTTCTGTTCATTGGCTACCATTGCATAAAAATTATTACTTAAATCTAATTTCAAGTCTTTAATGAACATTTCCTTCTTTTTTTCATAAGTCCTGTTTAAATAATTCACAGTTTACATTTTTGCCCTTAAGAAACAAACCATTGTGTTGCTTGAACTGTGAGGTACAGTTTTTAAATGCAGTTTATGCTGTAAGACAATATACAAATAATTAGTGTTTAAAATATGGTGTTAAATTTGTGAAATATGGTGTTAAGTACTAAATGAAGCAGCAGAAAAGACTAAAGATGTTATGAGCTTGTTTTCTCTGGTTCGTGGGCTGACCTGAGGGCATGGGTCCCTGGAATGTCTTCCATGAGTTAACCATCTGATCATAACCATCAGAAGATCCTGAGTCTCTGTTCTCCCCTCCCTCTTTTTCTTTTCTTTTTTTTATCCCCACAATGTCCCATCATCCATCCCCAGCACATGCTTATCAGAGTCACTCTGAGGCTCAGGAACCAACTGAAACAGTCAGGAATTATCCAGAGGAAAAAACATGCAGATTTTCCACCACCAAGTTAAAGAGTCTGGGAGATGTTTCCTTCAGAAGACAGATTAGAAAGATTCATACCCTCCAGAAATGAAGACAAATATAACAGAAAAATGCAAAACCGAATGTAAAAGTAAAGGTACTTCCAACATTTCTGGTAGCACCAGCCCAACAAGCTGTAGCCCAGAGTAAAGGAAGATGCTTTACTTAAGGGAACCAGAGTAAAGGAGATGCTTTTTTGCACATTGGCTGTTAACCTCTATCCTACAAAGTATCACCAAGTCCAACAATCTAACAGGGTTAAAAATTTATTATACATTTTCGTACACAAGTATTCTCATTCACAGGTCAATTAAATTGGTACAAAAAGTATCAGCCATCCTGCTGCAAGGATTTTATTGTCTCACAAGCTTTGGAATAACCTCACCAGCATACTCTGGTGTGGCAGTTCTTTTTTACTTAAATATGCTTCCCATGAGAAATTAATTTCTGTTTCGCTTCCTTTTTGGCTTGGCTTGCACTTTAAAAGTTACTTTCATCTTAGGTACATGTTATATTTCTAGCTATAAAATCTATGAATGCTATTTATATAATGCTTTTCTTGTGGGCTACCACATTTGTTTTCAGTCTTTTCAGTTACAAGCCTAAAACCATAAGAATAAAGTAGTTGGGAGAGATAGAAGCCATACTTGCATGCAGTTTGAATGAAAAAATAAAAAATACCAAGTGAGTAAACACTCAGAAGAATTGCTAAAAAGGGTAGCTTAAACTGTATTCCCACAAAAATGTTTTAATGGATTTATACTTTTGAAAGCACAATTGTATTTGTTTAATGTTGTTTCTATGGAGTATCTGGATCTCAGTATTACACCCGTGAAAGTGTGTTCTTTTCTCTCAAGCCATAGCCAGAATTAAAACTACAATGGTTTAGATACTTGGTAGATGTGAAATACCTGTTTGTTTATGTTATTATTGCAAAGTTGTCATGTCTTCAAAATTGGCTGCATATACATGATTACATCATTTGAGTAATGGAAAATTTTGTCTTTAGTAAAGTATAGACCTCCTGGCTGTGGATCTTAAACAGCTGCATGTTTAAAACTTGATGTCTTATTCTTAAAGAACTTCACCTGACCATAGGTTATTTGGATAACTTTGTTAGCTGGAAATGTCCATCAATTGACAATCTTGTCATTGTTCTGTACAAAGAAGCAAGGGCCAAAGATAAAATCTAGCTTAGTGAAGGCTGTGGAAGGGGTACTGCACACTGAGCCTCCTTCTGAGCTGGGGGAGGTATACAAAACTTCTGCTCCTGCTCCAGAAGAGAGCTGAGAGCCATCCTGCACCTTCTTCTTCTTCTTTCCTGCCTCCTCCCCGTGCTCCTCACAGCACCCTTGGTTGTTTCTACACCACTAACAGTTGGTAGGAGGTGATGCTGTATGTGTCATCTGCCTTCACATGTGAAGCACCAAAAGGGATGTTGAAGTGTGAAAAAGTACGTCTTAGATTTGTTTTAATGTTTTTTCTCATCAATTTATGAAGCACCTGTAGGTAGTTTTTCAGAATTTCACAGTGTCGTGCACACTGCTGAGAAATAGCAGTTCTTGGAAACCATGGTCAAATCATCTGTGAAAACCCCTGATATACCTGTAATTTCTGTCTTCCAAATTACTTTGGAGGATTCTCATTAATTAGTTTTGTTTTCTGGTGTGAGAGGGGTGGGCTTCAGTCCTAAGCACAGTAAACATTTGGTTCAGGGATGTGTTAGTGGCTAGTTACAGACATTAATGCTGGTGTTTCTTCTTTCAGTACTTGAAGGAGTGCAGAGGAATATTCTTTGAATGTTGCAGTTAATTCTTTAATGAGCAGAAAACAACAATTATGTACAGTGTATTAGAAATGTATCACATATCTCAGGCACAAACTAATGTGGCTTTAACAGTGCTGAGATGGGGAAAATCATTTGAATCTGAGAAAATGAATGTGAAGGTATTACAAGTGGTACTTTGGAGAAGTGTTATGATTTCTCAGTTACATTTAAACAAGGTCCTTCAAAGTAATTCTGAACAGTATTACGAGAGACAGCAAGAAAACTGAACAGAGAGTTACAAATATAAGAAGCTAAGGCAAAATAGATTTGGAAACACTACCTAGCAGAAAGCTTAAAGCACCTTACAGCTATGACCAGGAAAACAGGAAAACTCATTAAAATTTTGATACGTGGAGTGTGGATTTCTGTGCCTTAGAAATAAAACATTAGATTTTAAAGACTGGAGCAGAAACATTTCTGACAGATTGAATACATGCACTGACACTTAGTATGAATATTTATGTAGTCCAGGACCTGCAGTAACTGCATATATCCTGAGTTCTGTTAGCTTGTATAATTCAAGACAAATGGTAGTAACTGATTCTCAGCAGGCTTAAGTAAATCCTGACGAGGTCCTCTAGACTCATTGCAATTGGATCATTTAAAGTGAAATGCAGTGAGTCAGCCACAGTCTTCTAGAACATCATCTTCAAGGGGCTTAGTTAAACAGAGCTGAAAAGCCACATGAACTAGCAAAAGACAGCTGACAAACCTGCTGGGTTTGTCCAAACCTGGGAATGAGGGTCAGGTGCTAATCGGGATAAATGGGTGGAGACCTCACTGCAGAGCCCAGGGGGAGGCAGGAAGCTGCTCACCCTGAGCAGGGTGTGAGCAGTATCTGCTGAGAGGTAAAATCTGCAGCTTAACCAACTGCTTCTCCCAGGGGAACTGCTGAATTAGAGTATGTGGAAGTAATTTAGATGATCTTATTTCAATTTGTCCTCTGTTAAAGGGGGACAGGGAATAGAACAGGAAGGGTTGATAATTTGGACAGCATATCTCATAGCAGAGAGTTCAGACTTTCATCCAGTAATCTGCACAGCCACAGGTTCTTCAGATCTGCAGGCATGTCTCACAGCAGGGTCACCATCCTGTGTTTTATCCATCCCTGCTTCTCTAGCACAGTTCTCAGCCCCCAGCTGTCGTGTCTGTGCTCAGGAAGAGCCCTAGCACCCGGTGAGCATCTGCTCCCAGTGCTGCCAAGCACAGCAGGCCAGGGCCAGGGGTTCCCCCCATGCTTTCACACCAGAGGCAGATCCACACCTGCTGTTGGTGGTGGGCAGCCTATTTGTCCCTGGAGTCCATGAACAGCTCTGTTCCTGAGTTTATGAAAGTGCTTGCCCCAGTTACCAAAATATCTGCAGTGAATCCCGATAATGGTAGAGTGTCTTTTTGCCAAATGAGCTCTATTTAAAAAGGAGCTGCTGGGTTTTTCTAATAAACAAGTTTTTTGAACAGAAAAATTCCTAGTTCCTCTGTTTTATGTTGGTAATTAAGCTGTTTCAACTTTAAAAGAGCATGTAATTTTTGTCCTTAAAAATACACATTCATAGATTTTTACAGTTTGTGGTAAAATTACAAATCTTGAACGTATATGTCACGTATATACTACATATATTTACATATCTGTCTTCGCTTTTGCATTTTTTTAAACTAGTATAGCAATAAAGACAAAAACAATTTATGACTTAAGAATAAATGCTCTCACAAGGCAAAATCTAACAAAAATAATCACAGAGCTTCAGTGCAAATGGTGAAGAGGTTTGGCGTTTTGTACTTGGGAAACCCCTCCATATTTTTATTTGTTTTGGTTTGGTTTCTCACATTTATTTTGCAAATTAATTGTGACCAAGAGTACCTTTATTGTCACTAAGCTACCTTCTCTTGAGCAGTCCTGTGGCATCATTATATAGAGGGATCCAAGGCCAACAGTAAGCCCTGGAAGCATGTAAATGGAAAAATCAAGTCAACCGATTAAAGTTTAAACAGGTTTCTATAGACTTTAATGTTTTTCTATCCTGCATGAAATATTCTGTGGGTAATGGGCTTGGGGATTTTCCCTAATGGTTTTGCTTTCACAAGTAGAACTAGCATTCATCCTGGAACTTCTTACTAACATGTCAGTGTAAGCTTCACCTGAATTAGGAGAAGGAGCAACTATATTTTGAGTTTGTTTTGTTTCTTTCTCTTTACTGTATCAGATTTATTCAGAAGAAATGTGTGCCTCAGTTTTTACCTGATTTGTAATTTGTTTCCTTTTTCCATATCACCTTCAATCTCTTAGAATTATGGTTGATTCTTTTTGGGTTTGTACGGCTTTTTCTATGTTGCAATGTGAAAATAGAAGGTGTTTCTGCAAGATGCTCTCCTGTACAATAATTAAGACTTCTTTCTTACAGAGACATGTGACGCAGTCCAGCAGTAATCGAAAATTCAAGTGCACTGAATGTGGAAAAGCTTTTAAATATAAACATCACCTAAAGGAGCACCTACGAATCCACAGTGGTAAATAAATCAAGCATTGAATTGAGTACTAATGTTGCCATTTCTGCCCTTTATAACTTTGATGTAATAGCAGTCTTGTAAGTCTAAATGCTAGTTTTAGTTTTAAAATACTAGTGTTTTCCATATATTTTTCCCTCTGGAATACTGCAAGCACTGACTGCAGCCTTCAGCTCTGTGCAGGGAATATGTAGAAAAACTCAAGAGGATTTACAGTTGCAGCTTAATCTCTTACAATTAAGGAAAACTTGACTTGTCACAGAAGAAATGGGGCCATCTTTCTGGTCCTTTGCACTTGTCTGTTTTTCTTCAATGTTTGCAGATCATTCAGTGTGTTACAAGCCTTGCTAGAGAATTTTAATTGATAATAATCAGGACATAAGAATTGAGTGTTCCTCCTGCGGCTGTAATTGGCATCATTCAAGATTAGTCAAACTAAAGTAGACTCAGGACACAATTTATTGGATAAGTTACAAGAAATCTTATATAAGAAGTTAGAAGTTAGTGGTGGTACTACTTTAATGAAGTTCAATGAAATCTGTAATTGTCAAATAGAGAAATACTGGAACACGTGATTGTGTGGGCTCCATCCTGTATCTAGTGGATCACAAACTTATTAAAGGAGCCTTGGCTCAGAGCTATACTCTTACTGTTCAATTCACTAGATAAGATTTTTTTCCCCCCTAGAACTCTTTGAGAGGTCATTATGATGTATTTGTTCTGGTAATTATTGTTTGATGAAGTTATGCTGTAACCTGGTTAACTGTTGCATATGCCTTTTCTCTTTTCTTTTTTATTTTTCTTCTGTTTAGGAGAGAAGCCATATGAGTGCCCAAACTGCAAGAAACGTTTTTCCCATTCTGGTTCATACAGTTCACACATAAGCAGTAAGAAGTGTATTGGTTTGATGCCCGTGAATGGTCGAGCCCGGTCAGGGCTCAAGATGTCTCAGTGCTCCTCCCCTTCCCTTTCTGCATCACCAGGTAGCCCAGCAAGACCACAGATACGACAAAAGATAGAAAATAAACCCTTGCAAGAGCAGCTTCCTCTTAACCAAATTAAAACTGAACCTGTGGATTATGAATTCAAGCCCATAGTGGTTGCTTCAGGAATTAATTGTTCAACCCCTTTGCAAAATGGGGTTTTTAGTGGTGGTAGCCCGTTGCAGGCAACCAGTTCTCCTCAGGGTGTGGTGCAAGCTGTTGTTCTACCAACAGTAGGTCTGGTGTCTCCCATAAGCATCAATTTAAGTGACATTCAAAATGTACTAAAAGTGGCAGTGGATGGTAACGTAATAAGGCAAGTACTGGAAAACAATCATGCTAATCTTGCATCCAAAGAACAAGAAACAATCAACAATGCATCTATACAACAAGCTGGCCATTCCCTCATTTCAGCTATCAGTCTTCCTTTGGTTGACCAAGATGGGACAACCAAAATTATCATCAACTACAGCTTGGAGCAGCCAAGTCAACTTCAGGTTGTTCCACAAAATCTAAAAAAAGAAAACTCTGTTCCTGCAAATAGTTGCAAAAATGAGAAATTACCACAAGATCTCACAGTGAAGTCTGAGAAAGATAAGAACTTTGAAGGAGAGACCAACGATAGCACTTGTCTTCTTTGTGATGACTGTCCAGGAGATCTTAATGCACTTCAAGAATTAAAGCACTATGAAACAAAAAGCCCTCCTCAGCTTCCCCAGTCCAGTGGAGCAGAAGCTGAGAAACCCGAGTCCCCTGTCCCATCAGAAACCGGGGAGAACAACTTGTCTCCTGGTCAGCCACCTTTAAAGAACCTTCTGTCGCTCCTAAAAGCGTATTATGCATTAAATGCACAACCAAGTGCAGAAGAGCTTTCAAAAATAGCAGATTCTGTAAACCTACCACTGGATGTGGTAAAAAAGTGGTTTGAAAAAATGCAAGCTGGACAGATTTCTGTGCAGTCTTCTGGACCATCTTCTCCTGAACAAGTTAAATTAAGCAGCCCTGCAGACAACGATGATCAAGCAGCAACTTCAAATGTGAGCGAACCCCAGAACAGCACAAATAACTCACAAAATCCTGTCAGTACAACGAAAT
Source organism: Haemorhous mexicanus (assembly GCF_027477595.1). NCBI lineage: Eukaryota > Metazoa > Chordata > Aves > Passeriformes > Fringillidae > Haemorhous > Haemorhous mexicanus. Next base: position 14,915,024 of record NC_082341.1, on the reverse strand, counting down.
CTCAGACTTTACCAGGGGCTTCAGCTCTGAATGGTTCACACAGTAGCACGCCATCTGCATCACCACTAAACCTTTCTTCATCAAGAAATTCACAGGGTTACACGTACACGGCAGAGGGTGTACAGGAAGAGCCGCAAATAGAACCTCTTGACCTTTCGCTACCAAAGCAACATGGAGAACTGTTGGAAAGATCTACCATAACTAGTGTTTACCAGAACAGTGTTTATTCTGTCCAAGAAGAACCTTTGAACTTAACTTGTGCAAAAAAAGAACCACAAAAGGACAACAGTGTTACAGACTCTGATCCTATTGTAAATGTAATCCCACCAAGTGCCAATCCCATAAATATTGCTATACCTACAGTCACTGCCCAGTTACCTACAATTGTTGCCATTGCTGACCAGAACAGTGTTCCCTGCTTGAGAGCTCTCGCTGCCAATAAGCAAACCATTTTGATTCCACAGGTGGCTTATACATACTCTACTACAGTTAGTCCTGCAGTTCATGAGACACCACCAAAACAGACCCAAGCCAATGGAAATCAGGTACTTCGGTCCCCATATTCCTACATGATGTACGTATGATGTATTCCATCTGTATCTCTGCTGAACTAACAGAAAGCTATCAAGGTGAACTAAATAAAAATATAAATACAAGCTATCAGGCTTATTTGACTTGATTGTAAATAGGTAATAGATATTACTGTTGTGCCCTCTGCAAAGCTAGTTAGCTCAGGCAGCTTGAGTCCAGACCAATGGAAACTGTTGTGCGTGGACAACTCAGTTATTCACCGTATTTAATCTTCCAGGGCATTAGTGCTCACTATTTTAAAGACTATCTAATGCTCCTGATCAAAAAGCAAAATAAAAACATGGCTTTTGTCTTTTGCTGGCTCTGCATCTCCTCTTTCCCCATAATCAGAAAATAAGCTCTTTGGAACTTCTGGTTACTCCTTTCGTGCTGCTCTGCTTCCTTGGTTTGCAGAGTAGCTGTATTCATCCTACACCGTAATGTCACTTTAAACAAAATGCAGATATATTCTCAATTGAAAGTCAGGGAGATATTTATCTTCATCTGCCATTCCTGTATCCCGGCTTGTTCCTCCCTGGATACATCCAGATGGGATCTAATTGGTGTCAATCCTCCTGGGAATCACCTGTGAACATTACGGTAGGGACAGGGCAGAACAGGAAAATGGCTGAATGTTTCTACTTAAAGTGTTTCTACTTAGAAATTGGTGGTCTAGCATTTTATTCAGGCTTCTGTATTGCCAGAGACTGAGGAGCCTTGAAGAGTTACAAGGCTGCTTAAAAAGTTAAAAGTTTGAGGGTAACATGTACATGCTGCTGATGTCAGTAGAAAATACTGTGCTTTTACAGGGAAGCTGTAGCACTTAAAATGCATAGAAAAGCACAACAGTTATATTTTTGAAAATATTTACTAATGACAGTACTTGAAGTCCCCTAAATTTTGGGTTAAATAGTATTTGTGGTAGTTTCATGAGGAAGAGGGTAGTCAAATATGCAAATTTGAATGGTAATTTAAATAGCTTTTTTGTGAAAACTTCAGCAAAAACAGTCTTTTAACTTCATAAAATCTGTGAGGCAGAAAAAGGTAGGTGACCAGCATTAGCTGAAAAATGCAGTTAGGTGGCTCTTCCCACTTACTGAAGTGCTTTACAGGTCTGACATATTGCTTTTATTTTATGGGCCCTAAAATATGGAGTGCCAGCATACCTTAGACCTGGCCAACAGTCATATTTGGATGTGATTAAAACCAGTCCCAGTGAGGAAATCTGCATCTGGATAGTGGCAGGGACTGCAAAGCAGAACAATGCAGTAAAGGATTTTTTTGACTGTAGAAGTCTAAACAATTTTGTTTGGCTATTTATGGAATTGAATGGGAATAGCAGCTTCAGTTTGTGTGGGTGACTTCTTTTATTGGAGTTAACTTATTTTTGTAATTTTTCTGAAGGATGAAAGGCAAGACACTAGCTCAGAAGGAATATCCAATTTAGAAGATCAAAACGATTCTGATTCAACACCCCCAAAGAAAAAAATGAGAAAGACAGAAAATGGGATGTATGCATGTGATTTATGTGACAAAATATTCCAGAAGAGCAGCTCGTTATTGAGACATAAGTATGAACACACAGGTATGTACTAGGAAAAGACTTTTCTGATTGTTATTTCTTTAGTAACGTGTAACTGATAATCTCAACTGGAACCCAGTTCTCAGGCAATGTAGGGAAGTGTAGCAGTCCTTACTGCCTGTACTAAGCTTTCTTTAGAAACCCCTGGTTCTGTATGTTTGTTTGACAGAACAGCAATTCTGTCTTTGTTTAAATTTGTTAGACCTAAACCCTACATAGAAAAAGGGGAGTTTTAGCATCTGGCTTGTGCATAATCATCTGTGAGCTGCAGCCTGTAAATGAGGATATATTACTTCTAATTTACCTTGCCTGGTTATAAATTTTGAAAAAATTAAAAATAAAAGCTGGGGGAAAAAAAAGGATTGTGTTTGTATTTGATACTGTGCATGAAAAGCAGCATGCCTGTCTGGCATGAAGGATTTTCCAATTGAGCCACATTTATAATGCCCTGAAGTTAACAGCTTCAGCTATTCATTAGACATAGAATCTAACTGCTAATGAACGCCCTTTTGGCTTTGATTTTTATTTTTAATTTCTCATTGTTGTTCCTTTTGGCTCCAGTTCTGGTATCTTTAGGATTTTTTTAATACCTCTTGCTCTCTTTTTTCTCCTGTGATGTCTTAAAGTAAGAATTCTTTTTTTTTATTGATTAGGTGCCAAATATATATTGGGTTTTGTATTATAGATTCCTTTCTTGCTGGCTCTGTTATCTTCTCTTTCCCCACATCCATAAAATAAACTCTTTAGAACTTCTGGCTTCTCCCTTCATGCTGCTCTACTTTCTTGGTTCACAGAGTAGCTTAATTATTATATTAATTATATTTCTGCATATTAACATTTTAGTGTTATCTCACATATAAAATTAAAAGCATAACAAATTCTTTTTTGTCTTGATCAATTTTCTCAAATTGTATTCATTAAGGGTATCTTATTTCATACCTATCCTGTCCTGAGGCTCTTTTAACTCCTCCTTTTCCTAGCAGAAATGTTCTTCCCTTACCAGTTTTAACTTCAATGTAGCATTCAAAATCATAGAATCATTTAGGTTGGAAAAGACCTTTAAAATCATTGACTCCAGCCATTAACCCAGCACTGCCAAGTCCACTGGTCTGTCCCAGATGTGCCACATCTGCTTGTCTCTTAAATACCTCCAGGGATGGTGACTCAACCACTTCCCTGGGCAGCCAGTGCTTCACAACCCTTTTGGTGAAGAAACTTTTCCTAATTTCCAATCTAAACCTCCCCTGGCACAACTTAAGGCCATTTCCTCTTTTCCTATCACTTGTTTCTTGGGAAGAGAGACCAACATCTGCTTTGTTGCTTTGGCACGAGATGACATGGATGTGCTGGTAATCTGGATGTAGTGTGATCAGAAACCTGATGTCTTATTGTCTTTGTCTTTTATGTTTGAGCTAAGACTGTAAAGTCATTTTGTGTAACAACTTTAAATGTTAAAATCAAAATAACTCTGCTAGGCTCCTGATACATTTATAAGAAACTCTAAAAACAAGACAGTAGCTGGAAAACAGCAGAAACACACTGAGTGAAACAGATATTTTTCATGTCAATGCATGCGTAGTCAGCAAGTTTTGTACATAAAGCATTCAGCCTAGATTTTAGAATGATTTTCCTTTTACCTGTATCATGGAAGGACCAACTTAAAAGCTTAGCTAATTTTAAATTGCCATCAATACAGAAAAGATAAAATGGTTTCAATTGAAAATAATTTATGCAAGAAAAATGTCTCATTTTCTAATTTATATTTGCCCTTTTTTGTGCTAAAAGTTATATATGAGAATCTCTTTATGAGATGATGAGTTTTCCTAAAAAACTTAGAAATTACTGTAATGGTTGTGACAATGTACCCTTGCACCTTTGTCCTTTGGGCTCAGGAGAGAAACTGAGGCTGATAATGCATGGAGTAGAACATCTTGTTATATAAAATTTAATCAATGCTAATTTGTTCACCAACAGCATTTTACAATGAAAACAGCAGTGTACACTTTTAAAACTTCAGCTACAAGATGCCCAATTGTCTGTGCTTTATTTTACAGGTAAAAGACCTCACGAGTGTGGAATCTGTACGAAAGCATTTAAACACAAACACCATTTGATCGAACACATGCGACTGCATTCGGGGGAAAAGCCCTACCAATGTGACAAGTGTGGAAAGAGGTTTTCACACTCGGGCTCTTACTCTCAGCACATGAACCATCGCTACTCCTACTGCAAAAGGGAGCCGGAGGAGCGCGACAGCGCCGAGCCCGAGGAGCTGGGCCCCGAGGCGCTGAGCAGCGAGCACGTGGTGGTCAGGGCGTCCCCCTCGCAGATCGACTCGGATGAGAGGGAGAGCCTAACCAGGGAAGAGGAGGAATACAGTGAAAAAGAGGAAGAGGAGGAGGAAGAAAAAGACATAGAGGGACTTCAGGAAGAAAAAGAATGTAGGGAACTACAAGAAGTAGGGGATGCAGTAGGGGATGCAGTAGGGGATGCAGTAGCGGATGCAGTAGGGGATGCAGAAGAAGTAGCAGCAGTAGAAGAGGAAGAAGGGAAAACTGAAGGTGACAAGAACGATGAAGCTATAAATCAAGCAAGCAATGCAGAACCAGAAGTTATACAAAATAATGGGCAGGTGTCAGAAGAAAATAACGAATAAAGCTTACGTGCTAGGTTTTTTCTATAAGGAAAAAAATTGGTAATGAAGTTCCTTCTATATTATACATGCTTTTCATGGAAACGCAGTAGCCTGCATACTGTGATTTCTGTTCACTACTGTGTAAAAAAATATATATATAAAAAAAAATGAAAAGGAAAAAAAAAAAAGAAATCCAGGTGTGCCTGAACCTCAAACTTAGTAATTTTTCACACAGTTTTCAAAGTTAGGAACAAGTTTATAACATGAAGCAGATTAGAAAAATACAGTGACTCTGGAAGCAAAGATTTAACAGGTTGTAGGAAACCTGCTTATTAGACAAGCATCTGGCATTGTTTGTTTTATCAGTATTAATTTTCATTCTTAAGTTGATTAATTTTTAAACTGTACAATTGGGAGAGATTTATATGAATTTTTTTTTTTTATGGTAAAACATTTCCTAAATCCGCTTCAGTATTTTCTTATGTTTTACAATGTGAGAACTTCTGCACTACAAAATTCCCTTTTGCAGAGACGTGTAATGCAGTTGCAAACAGTGCTTGGCTACCTTTGTAAATTCAACCTAGAAGGTAGCAGTTTATGACATTAGATGTTGTAGTAGAGCATATTATAATTTAAAGTGTATTGTTAGCCTTAAGGAAGAAGATGATAGAAGAACTGAAGTTTCTTACTCATGTGGTTAAAAATGTAGTTGAGAAGATTGTCGTTGAGTTCTGATTGCAGGGACTAACAGTGTTAATACTGGTAAGGACAGGAAAGTTGTCAAAAACAGTGTTTGTAATTGTGTTTTGAGTATGTAGTAACAATATGAAGGATATGATATGAAGCTTTGTATCTCCTTTGGCCTTATGCAAGACCTATGTGCTGTAAGTGCCATTTATCAGTATTACGAAGGCTCTAAGCAGCCTTTATCCAATGTGTGGCCTACAATAACTAGCATTTGTTGATTTGTATCAAACTTCTAAACTATTCATGGGGAAAAAACACTCAGCCATCAGAGAAGTAAGAACACTGGTATATTTCATTATTTAATTATTTGGTGGTATTTTGGGTTAATACCTGACTTGCAGAATTTCTCTACAATAATTACAAGGGAAATTTTCTAATCTGCTTTATTGCTTTATTGGTTTACTTTAATTTCAGACACATACATGACATGTTATCTGGCTCATAAGTATTTTCAAATGTTAGTTATTATGGACCCCATTTATTAACAATGTTAGCTGATTTTTACCTATCAGTATTATTTTATTTCTTTTAGTTTATAGATCTGTGCAACATTTTGTACTGTATGTCTTCAAACCTGGCAGTATTAATACCCTTCTTACTGACATATGTACCTTTTTAGTTTTAGAAAACTTTTATATTTATGTGTCTTATTTTTATATTTCTTTATTTATTACACAGTGTAGTGTATAATACTGTAGTTTGTATTAATACAATAATATATTTTAGTATGAAAATTTGGAAAGTTGATAAGATTTAAAGTAGAGATGCAATCGGTTCTCTTGCATTGAGATTTGATTTAACAGTGTTATGTTAACATTTATACTTGCCTTGGACTGTAGAACAGAAGAATTAAAATGGGAATGTATTAATTTTACAATTGCAATCAATTCATTTTACCTTTACCCAGTTTTTAATATAAAGCTCTTAAATTTTGAAATTCACTGTGTGACTAATAGCATGATGCTCTGCAGTTTTATTAAGAGATTAGTCTAACCATAAAACTCTCATTTCCTTAGTAAGCCAAATTAGAATAATCTTATAAAACAGTGTTGGGAACAATGTTTAACATTTTTGTGCCAATTTGTTCCTGTATTCATGTATGTATGTTACAAATCTGAAACTTCATTTTTAAGTTCCTTGTTACATCATGGTCATTTTCTAGTTTTTTACCAGACTCCCCATCTCACAATAAAATGCGTCAACAAGTCTGACTTAGTGTCATTATTCTGGTGATGGAGGAAGTGCATTTAAATTATTTCCATGAGAAGTTACTGAGACACAGCCCCTGCTTCAGTGACAGTCCTGGGTTTCAGGGGTGCCTAAGGAGCATGGAAGTGAAAGAAGGGTTTGAACTGTGTGCAGGCACAGGGATTGCTACATTAGTTCATTGATTTTCCAGTGTCAGGAGAACAACTGAGTTTTCAAAATTAACCACGTGGGTTGTTCTTTTGGGTCATTTTATTTTGCTGTACCTATCTAATATACTGTTCAATGCTATTTTTCAATAAGACTGCTTTCAAATGAAATAAGTCTACAACTGTTTCCTTGACTTAGCAATAAGTTGGTTGTCTATGGAAAGGCTGATGTATCTATTGCTGTTGAACTTCACAAAGATACAATGCCAACATTGCAGATACATAATTTCAGCAAAGTAAGTATAAAGGCTTGAAAATCTTAATATATATGCATGGTTACAGTCTTTTGCTGTTTAAGCGAAGTTTAGAGACTGTTCTTTAAGCAAACTTCTGTTCTTTAATGATCCCTAAAATGGAATTTCAGTTGTTAATCTGGGGGGGCAGGAGGTTCATGAACATCATTTAAGTTACTTTATATTCACATACCTAAGTTTTGGGTATTTCTCAATCTTATTATCTCAACATTAATACATACAGAGGATTTCTGCCATATAGTAATCATTTAACTTCCTGTGCATCTTGCTGGACAGTATATGAATACTGCACTTTTAAGTAAACTTCTACCTTCATAGTATCATTGAGCTAAATATGTGAAAGTTGTTTTGAAAAAACAACCATTTATGTTCCATTAATAATATTTTCTTGTAATCATTATCATAACAAAATTAATCAGATGGTTCAGAATTTCTCCCATGTAGAACTGTGTCTGCTGTCTTTTAGGTAATGAAACACACTTTCTTGAAACTATTTTAAGATTTTCATGTTTTTCATATTCCAAGTTGTTTGTGGTAATAAACCCAGTGAGACATTTGTTGAAATGGGAAAATTTTGTTGTCTTAAGTAGCAGAACAGAGAATTTTGGTAAACCTCAAGTTTCTCATGTAAGTGACAGCTGAATGTAGAAGGTCAATAATTTGGATAGAAAGTAAAGTCCAAGCAACTTTTACTCAGGAAATGTCATTGTTTTGGGGAAGAAAATTTATATTCATTACTCACACTATGTTATTAACATTTTTATCTTCAAAATGGATTGGTGCATTGAATTTTTATCTGTTAAGCTCAGCAATGTCTTTGGTGTTTGTGACTTTGTAATATCATCTGTTATCTGTTTGAAAAACACAGAAACTGTGGTGTGTCTTCATTTAGTTGAGCAAAGTCATGTGGAAGCCAGAGGTGCTTAGAGGATGCAGAAGCTATTCCCAGCCCCAGCAGTGAGATTCCAGCAGTGAGGAAGCTCTGTGTATGTGGAGTTGCTGGGGCAGCTGTGATCAAGTCCAAGCCCCAGGGGAGCAGCAGCAGCCCAGCTGCGGCCATGTGGGTTTTGTGATTTTGTGACCTCTCCCTAAAGTAATGGCAAAGCAGTTTCAAGGACAGTAAGTTTCCCACATGAAAAAAAAAAAAAAAAGGGGGGGTGGGGAAAGCAAAAGCATAAAGCCTTTGGTTCTGTCTTTAGAGATAAATGAAAGTTGGGGAAAGCAGTGAACATGAGATGTGTAGTTTTAATGAAACTCCACTGTGCTATGACCTGGTCTTCAGTCACAAGACGAAAAGTCCATCAGCTGCCCTGTGTGCCCAAGCTGAAGTCTGTGCCTGCTTCTTCCTCAGGCTCACCATGCATCCCTTATCTTGGCTCAGCACTCAGGGAGCAGGCTGGCAGAAAGAAAAGTGTCCTTGGAATTCAGCATGGCACAGCCCTTTTCTGCCTGGGACACTGGTTTTGTTTCTGCTACTGACCTGTCTCCAGAATGTAATGAACCACCACCTCAAAATCAGTTGTAGTTGCAAAATTGTGACAGTTGTATGTCCTCTTTTATCAAATAATATGAGCAAAGGGAAAATGTTACAGAATAGCTATGGGAACATTGTTGCAGAAGTAAATTCTAAGTTTTGGCCCTGGAACGGGAAATACCCTTAGGAGGTCCTGAGCTAATAGGAAAAGAAAGAGGGACTTAAGGCTACAGAGAAAACTTCAAGGAGAGAAAGCAGAGAATACATTGAAGATACATTGAGGAAGAGAAACTGTTCCTTCTCTTTCAGTAATACTCACATGGCATCCCAGTAGTGATTTTGGTGGCATTCCCAAATTCTCCATAGCCACATTGCTGTCTAGTTGCTGTTTTTCTGGAGCAGCCTATCCATGGGTGTAATCAATAGCACAGCAATATTCAGCAATGCTGTATGATGAGCTTGAAAGTTTTTTTAACATATTGTGTTGAATTCCAAATAGATTAATGGATGCTAGAAAAAGAAATTAAAAAGTTTTGTTACTTTGGCTAATCTCGGAGTTGCAGTGTGTTTCAGTATATACCTTAAGTGTTAAGTGGAATAATGCACTATGGCAGATCAACCCAGAACATAACATATTTACCCTAAAAGGCACTGTTGTTCAGACTTAGTAAAAATTGCTTCAACTGCCAACAAGTGTTGTACTCACGCTCTTGAGTGAAATTATTCTAATGCAATTATTGCTGGTAAACCCAAAGTCTATACAAGCAGCACTTTACTCATGTTTGTGCTGGCAGAGTGTACCTGAGATGGTGGTGGCCACCAGACTGAGTGACAATTTGAAAGCAAAGCTATTTCCAAGATGGAAAATATGACATTACTAAAAGCTCAGTTTTTGCCACATTAAAATGCTACACTGGGGCTTTTATCATTAAAGCAATGAAAGATCAGGATGTGACATTCCAAACCAACATAGAAGTCTGTAACAGAGAAATGAAAATGCATCTTAGAGTGCAGAAGACCATTAGAGGTGAAGGTAATGGTGTGAGGATGAGAAAAGTCCATTTTGGTCCTGGAGGCTATAGTGAAGATAGGTGGTGGAGGAGGAGAGAGAAAAGAGCTTAATCTGCACTGTGCTGAGCACTTCTTCAAAGTGGGCTCTTTCTAATTTATTTACTGCCAAGGTGTGAGTCTGCACAAAATTCTCTGCTTGGATAGAGGTTTTGATGTGTGTTTTGCAGTTCACAGTCTGGTGCTTAAAAAGGTACTTTTAAAATCTTTCCTTGGCAGAATAGCTTGTTTAATTGTTACTACAATAATCTAGATTTCATCTGGGAAATTCAATATTAGAGTATCTTTCAAGTCTGTGCTTTGTCTTTATTGTTCATATTTTTCTTGCACAGTTGTTATACTGATATTTGCACAATCTGATTATCACCAAAAAAAAAAAAAAAAAAAGAAAGAAAAAAAAGAAAACACAAAAGAATATGATGACCAAATTAAGTCTCAAAAGTGACCAAAAATTTACTACTTTTGTTTTATCCCTCTGCTCTTTCATGGCCTCTGGTTACTAATCTGTCACACATTCCTCTTATTTGTGTATATCATGCCTATCATACACATTGTATATATGTTGTCTCTAGGGGGATCAATATATTGTCATATATTCACTGCTTCACAAAAAGTAATCTGCTTTAAAAAAAATAATTAAAAAATAAACCAATAGTTTGGACTAAACATGAAATGTGCTGATGAAAGGAGCACTTTTGAGGCGGAGTTTGTCCTGGTGGCTTGCCAAATGTGAAAGTCTTGTAGTATTAACCTACAATTAGGTAAAGTTCTCTAAGGCCTTACCTCTACACTGGCAGATCCCCCAGAAGATCTTTTAAAATTATGAGAATGGTTCCAAGTAATCTTTAGAATACATATTTGAGAATGCCATTGTGGTCTTTCCTTTTGTTATCTAGTGAGCCTCATGTCCTCTGATTCTGCCTTTAGATTTTGACATTTCTGTATTGCAAGATTTACATTCTGTGTTAATTCAGGAATGAAGGGGATAAATTATTAAATGCAAAAAAAAAAAAAAAAACCAAAAAAATAAGCCTGAAACACTGAAATATGCCTACACTACCTTTGTGTTGCTCCTGCTGAGCTGTTCTTCTCCTTGGAAATCCTGCTCACTTGTGGCTTTGGGCCCAAAGAAAGACCAGCCTTACAGCACGTAAGATGACTGGGTCCTATTCCCATCTCTTACCCTTCAACAGCTCTCTCTTTAGCCAAATCCTGCATGAATATAATCAGATCTCTTGAATTCTGGGAAACTTTCTACATTTTTAATGGTAGGTAAGCTATTGCAAAGATAGAGAGAGAGCATTTTGCTCTTTCAGTGTGCAAAAATAAAGTCTGCTCAACCAAATTGTTTAAGAAATAAGTTAATTGGAAAATCATGTGAAATCCTGAAACAAAACAAGAGCTCCCAACAGGTTTGCAAGTTCCTGTACTCAAAAAGGGTACTTGGAATCCTACTCCCTTCTCAAACCAAATGAATCCAATGATGGGACAACATTTCTGTGGACAGTAGTTCTCAACTTCTTTTGCCCTGGCTGAGCATAATGCTCTCACTGGTCCTCTCCAAGCCAGGAGCTGAGCTGAGACTTGTACAGACTCTGAGTCCTTGTGATCTGAAAAGGCACAACTCCTCTGTTGGAGTGAGGGGGAGGAAGGTTTGACCCTTCTGGGAGTTGGAGTGGGTTGTCCTGCCAGCAGCACTTCTTTGTGAGCTGCTGCCCTGCTGTCCAGGCAGTGTTTGCAGTGGCCACAGTTAAAGGGTGACCAGGGCAAATGATCTCAGCTCTGGTTGCAGAGATAAGAGGGGCTTCTTCCATCAAGGCAAGCTGGCTAAGCTGACCTCAAGTCAGCTTTTCTTCCCCAGTTTAGACAGCTCCAAGGAATGCCTCAGGCACCAGCCAGCAGCCATGCTTTGGAGGAGCTGCTGGCTTACATTGCTCAAGCCCAGAGGAAAGCTGCCCCTCAGCCTGTAAATTACAAATTCTTGAGAGCAATGACTCGTGTTCCCCAAAACATGGTATTGTCTTTAAAATCTTCCTTTTATCTTTTTAATCTGGCTTCTTATTGACATTCTAGTTTCCCAGACAATCTGTTGTGTCCTGAAGCTTAGGGAGAGGCACTCTATAAACCAAGAAACAAGCAATTCTACCATTTACATTTATGATGAGTGTTATCACCATTTCTGTATCTTTTCCAACTGTGATTATGAGGTGAGTTTTCCTGTCTTAGGAGAAATAAAAACCATATTATATGAAATAATTGATGAATGGTAACGTAACTTGAACAGGGTTATTCAGACAAAGTTGGGAACAGAACTGAGGACTCTAACATGGGAAAGCCTTCTGTCTTACTTTGGCATGCAGTTTGTTCTGAAGGACAGTGCCAATAGATTGTTTCTGTGATTTTCAGCAGCCCAGGGGAGCTCAGCCATTAGCAGCTACACCACTTGAAAAACTTATCCTCTTACTCTGTGGTCAGAGGCCAACCATCTCAGACTTTGTACACAATTAAAGTGTCATATGTGGGGTCAGCAGATGCCATAAAAAAAAAGGGCTGGTGGGACTTCAGGCTAGGTGTTTGGTTGCCACCAGCAATTTGCTTCCAGAAATGTTCCCAGAAACCAGTGGTGTTTGGGCCTTGTTGCTCCCTGCACAGGCTGATTGGTGCTGTACATGAAGTGGTGAGGATCTGTCAGTCTGGAAGGAGCTCAGGTTCTGCCAGTGGCTCTTACAGAGGGGTAAGAATTAAAGTTTTGCTGATTCTTTATAGCTCCTGCTGGCCCAATACATCATCTTGTTCCTTGTAGGTTTTGGTGAAGATCACCTGATAGGGACATGTGTTTTGGTTCCCCAGAAGAGGCTCTGCCTGCAATCCTCAGGGGAGAGGAGTGGAGAGGAAAAAACACCTCAGTGCAGCAAATTGCATGTATGTTTAAAAATACAGATTGTTCCATCCTTCTTTACAGAAATTGCTCATCTCATGATTACTTAGGTCAGTAAAACCATTGTCGTATCTGCTTTTTCACTCTTGCTACTAAATTGTTCTGATTTTTCAGCATTAAGGAGAAACTTAATTTCTACTTTACTGCAGCTTCTTATTTAGTCTAGTTTGCTTCACCATTTACATTACTGCATTGCTGACTCTCTGATAGTGGAAATACATTTAATTCACTGAAATCTGAATCTGTTCAGCTCACTGCATAAAAAACTAATTGAAAAGAGCTGGAAAATTTGATGTAAAAAATGATGCACGTATTTTGTCACAAGAACCATCCATGGGTCAAAGACCGTTTGTGTTCCTTGTTTTTTAAACTGTATTTCAAAATTGCTGTTCAATTCCATCTTCTGCTCCTCTGCTACCCAGTTCTGTCAGCTTTGCCCCACAGACAAAATGCACCCAACAATGGTGCATCCCTTGTTGCTGCTGTGGGTAAATATGGTTCTCATGCTGTGGCCGTGTTCCAGTGACTCTGCTGGAAGAGCCAGCACTTGAAAACACTAGAACAGGAGGCAGCCTGACTTCATTGTTGCAGTAGATCTGCCTCAAACAGACCATTGCACCATGGTCTAATCATAGACTTCCTTCTAAGCACAAATTTCAAATTCCTCTGGGATGTCTCATGCTTAATACCCTTGTATTTCACAAATTAGCCTTTCCTGTAATCCACTACCTGAGCTCTCTCCTGTAGCTTCTGAAATGCATTTTGCCCATCTTTCCGCTCAGATTTGTAGACACATTGTTTCCTGACGTGGAGTTTTCTGAGTGCATGTTGACATGCAATTCTCCTTGTGGAAAGCAGTCTTTGCTCCCCCAAAAGGTGCATGCTACCATCAGTGTCATGCAGCTCATGGAGATGCTCTGCTGAATGACCAGCTGTGACAAGGAGTGGAAGAATGCTGCTGTATAATCTCTGAGGTGCTCTAAATTTAGGATAATTGTATATTTCTCAGCCAAAAAAAAAAAAAAAAGGCAGAAATTAATTAAATAACCTTGTGAAATACCCTTGCTTTAAATTCCCTTGAATACCCTTGCTATAAATATCTTGTAACCACCTACCATGGTTTTTGGCCTTGATCTCCTAAGCAGTGGTATTTGTGAGCTTGTGCTGCTTGTCCCCTTCTCCCATCTTACATTTTGACCTGATGATTATGCCTGGCCAATTTTGGCAGGGAAGGTGATGTGTCAAAGATGTGAAATCTTTGCGTGACTTCTGAAACTTGGCTTCCTAGGGCAGAGGACCAAACAAATGTCCTTGCTAGGCAAAGGCAGCTATTACTGCATCCCTTACAGTGCAGTTATGATCTTCACCCAGCATGTGCCACTGCTTGTCCAGCCAAGAGAGATAGGAAAGGTGAGAGTGAGTTTCATTCATTCAGTCACCCTCTTGTTTATGCTGTTATTTGAAAGGACAAAAGATAAAAGAAAGAAACACAAAAGTGCAAGTATGAATGTCTAATTAGTGATTTACTATTGCACTGCCTTCAAACAGGAGACTTGAATTATGGTGCTAACTACAATGTCTGGCCATTATCCATATGGGACACTGCCAACAGGATTGATACCTTCATCTCCATCACAGGCTAAGAATCATGTTTGTTTGCTCATTGTCCAGCCAAACAAATACAGGATTCTGTCATGCAAAGTGGAACTAACCCAACAATGGAGTCTTTCTCTTCCAGGAGGGCCAGAATGGAGTATGCTGCCTTGAAACCTCCTTGTTTCAATGGAAAATGTGTGAGCAAGTTTCATATGTCCTTCATGAGTGCTGTAACGTGGACATAATCATGAATTATCTTGTTACTCCCACACCGGTGTGCAGTTCCATCCAAAGGTTTTAGGTGGTTTAAGCCTTTCTTGCCATTCTCCCCAAGCAATACAGGTGAAGGAAGAGGTGGTCTGTGAGCTCTAATGGATTAATCAGCATGCTGATGCTGGTGCACTTCTGGGAATGCCAGAAGCAGATGTTTAAACCTCCTGAGAACAGAATTTCCAAATTTCAAGTCTGCAATTCAGCAACCAATGCAGTCAGTATTAGTAAATGTTGCTGCTGCTGCTGCTGCTGCTGCTGCTGCTGCTGCTGCTGCTGCTGGAAGGGAGAATCCAGCACCCTCTCATCCTCTGCCCTTTCCCAGTACAGCCCCATCAGGACTGATCCTTAACAAGTTGACAAGTAACCAGCCATTTTTCCTGGATTATTTTTCAGCTGAATCAGTTCCCCAAGTAACACCAAAGCAAGAGAAAGGAATGTTGGGGGGTGGGTTTTCTCCTTTTAGACTGGTGCAAAGCAGGCACTGAGCCTGTTCTGAAATGTTCTTCACTTTAACTTAAAGCTGGTTTTCCAAAAAGAAACGACCTGTTCAGTTTATTAGTCCAAGACACATATCCCAGTATCAGTGTTGAGATACAATTTAGGAGAGGTCCTCTCATTGTAGTCAGCAGCAGTAACAGCTCATAGTTAAACCCAGACTACTGGGTTTGCTCTGCTGCTAGTCCTGCACTGACATTGGTTACTCTGAAATGTAAGCAAGCAGTGTCATGTAAATGAACTCCTTTGTTCCCTGTATGTGTGACTTCCAACTACTGCTAAAAACTTAATTTATTTTGTGATGCAAGCACGTCGTTTTTGTTTTGAGCTAAGAACCTCTTCCTGTGCTGTTTGACTTAAAATAATTCTTCCCCACTCTCCCACTGCTATGTCTGTGCTTTGCTTGCTGCTGCTTTTGCACAAACTACAAAGTAGTCCCTGGATTACCGGTATTCTACATTTCTGGGTTTGCTTTATTCATCACAGGGTTTCTGTATGCTCTGATAGGTAAGAGTGAAGAGTGAAGCCAAGAACAATGCTGCTGAAGACTGGACTGAAGGCCAAAAACTGAAGTCAATTACAAAGGTGAGTAGGAGCCCAGTAAGAGTGGGCTGCTGGCACCATGTCTCAGCAAATGCAAAAGTGGGCTGCTGAGTTATTGTCAGAGCTAGAAAATGTCCTTTGCCCTATTGTGTCAACCCCTCTTTTTTGCTTTCAGACTGCTACAAGAGCAGAGGGCACAATTAGCTCCATTTGTCATTTAGCAAATTCAAAATCTGAGTGGGTTGGATTTTCCCTTGCTTATAAATGAGGCCCTGGCAGCAGGATGTCATCACACTGGGACTGGAAGCTAGACACAAGAAAAGACTTGAGGGCCTGACCCTGGAATAAAGTCCAGGCATCTCTGTTGGGAAGCTACAGAGTGCAAAAGGAAAATTCGGTGCCTGGCATTGCCTTGGCTCAGGGATGCACTCAGGTCCTTCTGTCCATGCATGCTCCAAAACATGAATTTCTCCCTGAGAATCTGTGCTGGACAGCTGGACAGGGTTCACTGCACTCCTTCAAGCCCCTCTCCTGCCCATGTGCAAAAAGTTAAATTATTCACGTGAGAAGGAACCCAACAGGACCTGTGAAAAAGGAGAAGGTGGAGAGAGGGCACGAGTGGTACAAACAAGCATAGGCAGCAGAGGGAGCCTGTCTCTGATCCTGTGGGAAGAGCAGCCCCTTGGCAGAGGAGATGCCCCTGTGCTGTTGCTGTGTCCCAAGGACCAGTCCATGGTGGCACCATGGTGGTGTAGGAGATGAGAAGCACCAGCCACTCACCACATCCTTGCTGAGCGCTCTCACTGCTGCACAAGGAGCAGGTGAGGTGCCTCTTCCACCCAAGCTTTGGAAGAATACACTGAGATGACCTCAGGCCTGCAGATCAGGATCATTAGGAGGTTTTGGGATCTCTCTAAAACAAGATGTCCCTCACCTGGGCAGGAAGGATGTGGTGACCCACTGGCACTGAGGTGGCCCTGATCACCTGGGCGCAAGGACCTCTGGGTGCCTGCTGGAGGGGTTGAGGCATCTCATTAGACCTGGCTTCTGCTGTCTGCATCATGTCAGCAAACATCCAGCATAGACTGGATGTTTCCATCAGCTGTGACAGCAAAAAAGAAATGCATCCATGTCCATTGCCTTGCTGATTTGCATCCAGTCTTCATATGAAATCTTTCCAGCTAAAAGTATGGCTCTGCAGTGTTTTCAGATGTGACCCCACAAAAGTTTTTTTATAGCTACCAGCAGATGGTCAGCAAAACTTCCAAAAAATACCCGAAGACCAACCTTGTTTCCCCTCCCACTGGGTGAGCAGTGTGCTGCCCTACTAAACAAAAATCAACAATTTTTGTGGGCATCTGAGTGGGTTTTGGTCCCTTTCTGTCATAGCCAACAGGCAGAGCTGCCAAGGGAACCAGCCAGGTGCCTGCTTTTTCCCCTGTGCAGGAGCACATGAGGTGGACGGCAAAAGTCCCGGATCACAAACATCACATTCAGGATGGAAACAATTGGACCATTTTTACAGCAGGAAAAAAAATCTTTGTCTTTGGTCTGGTTTTTCTATCTTTAGGGGAAAGGTAACTCTAAGTCATTATTCACAGGCATGCTGGGGGATCTAATTTCAGGAATGCTCAGCTGGTGAAGCGTGGGGGCTCTAGGAGAGCAAAGCTGCTGCCCTGTGGATGGGGCTGGAATGTTGCCTGTGACATGGAGGTTGCCTGGTGCTCAGTTCCAGATGCCCCATGCAATGGGGGCTGTCCTGTACTTACTGCTCTGATCCCAAGCCTCACCAGAAGGGAAGACAGACCATGGCTTTCCTACACATTTGCTGCAACACATTAAATCCTACCTGTGTCATGTGGCTCTCCCATGGCTGTAGCCCCCCCAGGGCTTTGGGCTTGAAGACACTGCACAAAAGAAGGAAGAAGGACATCTCTGGGCCTGCTTGGTGTTTAAAGTCTGACAGCCCTGCTTGACTCTGCCCCAGTAAGGTCTGCTTCAAGCTGCTTACCATTTTTTGCAAAAGTTCTATATTTTGTGTGGAGACTTGCATCTTAGATTTGTTACCTTGTCAACAAGTTAACTGTTCGTCAACAGTTTGTCAACTGTTTTTTATTTGTCTGGTTTTAAAGAAAAAAGTACGGGAGAGAGGATAAGCATCTTGTCCTGTGAGAAGATGGGTAATGAAAGTGTTGGTGGAACACTCTCATTATTATGTGTATTGTGTGAGAAGAGGCAAATAATGCTTTTCTTTCAGAGGTAGGGTTGACATGGTTCTTTTTTCCACTGGATTAGGCAGGTAGCAGGTTTGTTAAGGTCAAATCTCTCCTTTCTCTTGGGATGGTACTAAGGCAGAGACCACCTGGACAGAAAAGGAGCATGGCAAACCCTGCTAAAAATAGGGGCAGGCCAACCAGGCAGAGAGATGGGAGACAGGGGCATCTGCAGCCCAGGCTGGGGCTCCTGGGGCCTGGTGGACAGGGTGTCCAGCTGCTCTGATTAACCCCGTGGTCCCTGCCCATGGTCATCCTCCAGCTCATGCTGGAAACTGAGGCTGTCCACATGCAGGATAGGAAGGGTATTTTCTGCCTTTTGCTTTGTGTTTATTAATGCAATTAACTCAGTATTTACAAAGCTTACTTGAATTCCAAATGTTATGAGACAAAACACCATGAGGAATGAGTTCAATATGTATTCCACATGCTTGTTACCACAGGTGAGAAGGGTTCATGTGCATGTAATCTGCAGACCTAAAAGGCTTTTGTTCTTCATAACCGACCTTGTCTGAGACACAATGAGCTAAGGAAAACATTACAGCCAGATACAAGTGGATGCAGTCATACTTGAACATTGTTTAATCCTGTTGTGCAATACCTCACAGTAAAACCACCAGTCATAAAGCAGCAGAATTATTTATCTTCATTTCAAGGAAGAAAATCTTCCTTGGAATGAATTTGGTGTTTAGCTTTTTTTTTTTTTCCCTGGTGTTTCCCAGTGAACTAGTGCTGGACAACTTGTTCTTGAGACAGGGAACTCTGTCTGGACATGATGGAGGATGCTTACAACTGTCCCAGCAAATAGCTGTCAGGCTTGGTGTGGCTGTTTCCTCAGCTCATTCAGGAAGAATTATTCTTACTCCTTTTAGCCTCACAGCCTTTTAATTTTTGGTGGTGGTAATCATGATTCCAAGCTGTGAAAACCTTTCCCACTCGTAGTAGCATGCTCTCTGGAAGAGCTGCCAGTAAAACCTCTGTGTGTTGGGCAGGCAGGTCACAGGATTATCTTGGTGACCTGTGGCAATGCCACCACTCCTCACCTTCAGTGCTGGGTGTTGTTTCATTCATCAAAGCAGTGTTTCCCTCACTCTGTTTCCAAGAGGAAGCAAAAATACAACAATAAAGATATTTTAGCCTTATAACTACAAAGACCCAAATGAGAATAAACTGTCCAGAATCTTGCACAAGAAATGGACACAAAGGGTACCTGAAAATCTGGAAGTTGCCCACATTGCTTTAGAGATCACTGCCAGCAGCCTACATCTGTGCGCCATACGAGCAAGTGAGAAAGTGTCTTTGAGAAGGGTGTAATGTTGGTCCTGTGTCAATAATGGATCTAGTCCAAGGTACTGAAGCATCTGCTCTATATTTCAGGGGTTTTTTTCTTACACTTGTAAGGATATTTGAGAAGGTGAGTAGCCACACCAAAAGACTGCATTTGAAAGAAAAGCTAAGACGTGGTCACCACCAGCCAAAATGCTCACTGTGCTAGGAGGTAATTTGGACTCTCCTTCAGGCTACATGTCAGCATTGGAATCACCAAAATGATCACCATATGTAGGTCTGTAAAGCTCCAAAATCAGCTGTGTGGTGAGCAGCTCTGGGATGGTTACTCTGGGTAGTTAACTGCCAGTGCAGGGGAATTTAATTATTATTGGCTCCCAGTGTGACTCCTATATGCTGTTAATTCATTACCTGCAGCTTAATTGCCAGCAGAGTGGAGCAAGTCTCTTCCTTGTCTCAGGGAGTATTTGTCAGTGGAGGTTTGTCAGTGGAGCCCAAACAGAGAGGCCCACAGGCCATTCTAGATGTGAGGTAAGTGCACGTGGGAAGGGGGGTTTGGAAAGCAACAATTTAATCCATATCCTGTACACTCACTCACAGAAAACATGGACTTCCACTGTATGTGACCTGGAAGGGAATGAATCACAGCCACAGTTCATCCTTTTCTCTTCTGCAGCTTCTCAGTGACCCAACAAGGGGAATTTTCTTTTTCTACATTTACAACATAATTTGCTATGCCTTGGGAGGGGTGAGATGCTCGTTTGTGTTGGGATGTTCTCCCCAGCAGTACCAGCGGAAGGCAATTACGATGCTGGTGATATGCTCTCCTTCCCTGAAGAATTAATGAATTCCATCCTCCTATTGTTGCAGAGTTTCCCCAGGACCTGTAGCAGGGCAGCATCCTCCACGCTCTGCAAAGGGTTTGCTTCCTGGTAACAGAGCAATCCATTAGCTCTTGTAGCTGTTGTTCTTGAACTGAAAGCTCTGTGCTCTAAAGCCCAGCAGGAAGAGATAATTAGCACTAAATTGTGTATTCTGGGCAAAATCCATCCACTTCTGCCAAGATTTCACAAGGCCTCAAATAGAGTGGAAATACGTGTGGGGTGGATGCTTTTTGCATAAATGTGGAAGGAAGTGTGCATGATTGCCCTCTTGGTCAGTGCAGCCCAGAAACAGGATCTGGGGTCGATGGGGTCCGTGCCAGCTCCACACCCTGGGTGAGCTGTGGGTTTGGTGATGACAGCTCCAGCAGGGGACGGGGGCAGTGCCTGCAGGGACAAGTGGCTGCAGTGACATGCAGGGAATTAGCCCCCATCCCAGCCATTCCCCTTGTTCTTCTGCCTTCCTTGGCCTTCTTTTGTGTGGCCTGCTGCCAGCCCTACTGGGCACTACCTTGTTCTTGGTCCATCAACAAGGTGGGCTTGTGGATGCTCCAGGCTTCAGTCTGGGAGTCTCTGTTGTAGGACAGACAGAAACCCCAGACCCTGCCCAGCACTGTCACTGCAGCATGATGTAATTCTGTATCCATGCACTGGGTGCCCCTGTTATATGTGCTTTAATGAACACTCCACTGCTCCAATTCTTCTTCCTCTGCTTCACAGCAAGCACAGCTCAGGTGCTTGGTCACAGGCTTTTGGCCATTTCCCCCTAGGAAGTGCTACCTGGGTCCAGCTGCTTGTCCAGGAAGATGTAGGTTTTCTGTAGGTCCTGTGTCATACCTGGCAGCCCTGGCAGGTGCACACTGAAGATGCCCATGTTGGAAATGCCTCCAACACTGTGTGTCCAGGCTGTGTCTCCAAGGGCCAGCAGTCACTCCTGACACTGATGCTGTGACCAAGAACCATAGCGTCCCAGAGCTCTTCTCAGCTTCATTGCAGCACTTCAGGGCTAAATCATGCAATATCCCAGACAACTGGGTATGTTCAAAAGGAGTTGGTTGTGATGAATGCTGCCCAAATAACTGGATCCTGAGGGGAGCCTTGCAGGACTTTGATGTGAGAAGGCTCTGGCTCAGGCAGATAAAATGTCTGTAAATGCTCTGACAAATGGTCTAAATTTGCCCAGTCCTGCTGTACCAAACCTTACCAAACAAAAGCAGAGGGTGGAAGACATCACATTTCACCTCACCAGTTAATAATGGGTAGAAAGAGGTCGGGTTTCTGCTAGACAGCTAAGTTTTAAGTTTTCCTCATCTTTCCATTTCCACATAGAAAATGCCCAATT
This sequence comes from Haemorhous mexicanus, assembly GCF_027477595.1. NCBI lineage: Eukaryota > Metazoa > Chordata > Aves > Passeriformes > Fringillidae > Haemorhous > Haemorhous mexicanus. Next base: position 14,893,651 of record NC_082341.1, on the reverse strand, counting down.
CATCAGCCTTTTGTCTTGGATTGCATCGTCTAAACTTTTGGGCTTTCATATGAGAGTCTTTGGGCCTTGACCATCCCTTTTCCTTAACACATGATGCTGTGAACTGGACACAAAACCACATAGAGAATGCACGGGTGCCAATTAGAGCACAATAATTTCTTCTATGTTTTACATGAAACACACTCACAGGTGTGTATGTCCCAGGATGGCACTTGCCTTCTCTTTTGTAGTGGGCAGACAACACCAAACATTCAAACAGCTGCTGGATCTCTGAAAACTGTGGGTCCTTTTCTGCAGTCTGCACTGCCTGTCAGGCCACTCTTCATGCAGCTGCAGGTTGGGCTTGTTTGTTGGTAGCTTTTGCATTCGACATTTCCCTCTTAAGTGTTTTTTACTGACATCTATTTGATTTCTGACCATACCTCAGGGGTTTTCAGAATCAATTTGGACTCAAACCTTGTCTTCCTGTGGGAAATGGTATAAGATGACTTGTGGACAAGATGATCATTTATCTTAGTTTGGGTACCAAAAGAGTAGTGAATCTTGGCTACACGGACTTATGCTTGACAGGCTGGAGAATTAGTTTACTCAAAAGGTTTTAACACTTCAGATAAATTACTATTGGTTTCCCTTCTTTATTAGATGTCATAATGATATGGATATTTAGATTAAAAATCTAGAGATTGTTCACTGCATTGTGAGTAGCTTCCCTGTCCCTGGCTACAACCAGTACTGTAGAACTGCTTTTACTCTGCCCCTGCAAGGACTGGCTGTGATGTGGCCTGGCAGCTCAGTTCTGTGCTAGGTTTTCCATCCAGGCTGCTGGGGCAGTGTGGGAGGGGAGAACACTGCCAAGGCACAGTGGGATCTGTAGGAGCACCCAGTGCTGAGCAGTTCACGTCTCATTGTGCCCCAAATGCTCAAAACAACAAAGGGTAAGTTTGGCCTGGTGTGCAGTCTCACACAGCTTAGCAGATCTTGCACTGCCAGGTGAGCACAGGCTGGTTCACCCCACAGCCTCAAGGCTGAGCCCCCCAGGCCAGGCCTGGGCAGGGGTCACTCTGCCATTTGGATACTCCATCATGCATTAAGCAACAGCAAAGAACTTTCTGGCATTCAGCTGTCAAATGTATCATCATTAGATCAGAGTGTGCTGTGAGGTTTCTTGTTTTCATGGGTGATGCATGATGTTAAATGCCAGCTATGGCTTTCATAATAGCTTTGGACCACTGCCTTTGCCTAGTCTGTGCCAGATTTGTGACAAACCTTGTTTGAACGTTATTTAATCCTCCCAATATGACAATGAAATATTGACTTTAAAAAAAAACCAAAAAAACAACCCAAACAGCATACAGTCCATTTTCCAACTAGTTTTACATCTTTCTTGATATTAAATCTAGACTTTTTCCCACTAGCTTTCATGCAAGTATGTTTTCAGGAAGTGTGTTTTCATTTTCATTGAGGAAAATTAATTAAACCAAGACGACATACAAACACAAGTATCCAGCAAAAGGTTATTCCTCCAATCCCAGCAGGGCTATTTGTGTAACATTCCTGCAAAGTTAGACATTGAATTTATTATGGAACTAGGATTTTTGGTTTTCTTTTCTATTGAAAGCAAAAAAAAAAAAAAAAAAAAAAAAAAAAAAAATTAAGTTATAGGAGACTTTGCTTCGGAAAAGCAGTAACAAAGAAGCAAAGAAGCTTGGCACCAGACGTGTCAGGTGCTGTAAGCCCAGGGAGTGCTGTTAGTTCAAAGAACCTGAGTGTTACAAAATAGGTGGTAACACTGTAACACTCTTCCAGTGAGGTAAGAGCCGGCACAGATCTTCAGAGCTATTACTGCAGCAACGGTGATTTCAAAGGTGCTGACTGGACTTGCAAAAGGTTATCAAGGCTTTCTGTGGAGCATCAGATATGGGACTACTGTTGAAAGTGTATGGACTAAAAACCTCACATGCCTTTAAACATATAATGCCAAGTGCATCTCTCAATATCACTAAATAGATTTCTTTCCAGTTACTGATTACTTATGGTGCTGGGTGGCTCTGGGTGCCTCAGAAATGCGCTAAATTTTTACAAAGATTTTTTGTTAATTCCTATACCTGTATGCAACTTCCCTTCCCCCTCCATTTCCTAAAATAATTCCTGTGGGATTAACAGCACTCACATGTTGGATTTGCAGCACCTGCTCTCAGATGGACTGTGAATGTGTTCCACAAGGTAAGCAATTCTGCTGCAGAAAGAAAAGATGAGAAAAGAGGCTTAACTGGGTCCTTCATGGCTTCTAGAATCATCTCAGTCTTTGGACAACAATCCACAAATGAAGCAGGTGCTATTGGTATGAAAAGTAAGACCTTCCACCGGTGACAAGATTTATCATCATTCATACGACAAATCCTCATGAAGGAATGTATGAATAAGGAAGATGGCAGGTCACTTTAACAGCCCATCTGTGTCCTGGTTTCTGTGAGAAAAAGGTGCTGGTCTCTGCCTGGATCCCTGGGACATGTTGCTGGATAGGCTGAGCTGTCTTCACGGGGGAGCCTGCCGGGGAGGAGCAGGTGATGATGTAGCTGTGGGCAGCAGCAGCTTCAGCATGTCAACAAATCTGCCCTCAAAGCTCAGAGTGATCTGGAGAGATCCACCCTCACATACACTACTGGTTATTTGTGCAGCAGAGGTGTCTCTCATTCCTTCCTGTACCTGAGCTCCCAGGAAATAACCCTGGCTCCTGGGTTCTGGCTGAGAAACTCCCCTCTCTGTCTCTTCCATCCCCCTCCCTCCACCAGCTTCTTCCAGCCATGATGGCGTTTGGAGCTCTTGGAAGGAGCAGTGATTTGTTTAACTCTCATAACCTTTTCTGCCTGAAAATTAAAAAAGAAGGGAAAAATTAATGTTTTGAGTAAACATGTGAAACTGTTTTGAACCCCAGAGCTAAGCTGTGTCTCAAAATTAATTATATTTCTCTATAAAGAAATGCAGTAGGTCAAAGGACATGCTGAAGTAATACATTATGGGGAAGCTGACAGGAGAACAGTAAGTTTGGGCTTAAGTGAAAAATTTTTTGCTTTGCTGGCTCTTGGTATGGAGCCAATAACAACAGAGCAGGAGCTGTCTCGAAATGACCATGGAGAGCAGGTGTCCTGCAGACAGAGTTAGAACTATTGAAAATAACACTTTGAGTTAACAGCACTTCTGTTCAATGTCTAATAATAATAATGGTAATAATAATGATAATAATAATAATACTTGCCCTTTGTGGGATGCATGAGCAATGAAATACTGTTTTATTAGCAATCACTTTGCCTCCCTGGAAAGAATCATATGGGACCCCCTCCACACCACATGGAAACAAGGGAGTGTCTTTTGTTTCAATCCAAGTTTTGGGGTTTACAATATGCAGTCTGTTGAAGAGTCAGGAGCTCAGAGCCATCAGAATTAAGAGATTTTCCTCTCTCCAGAGAGCCACACAGGCAGCTGCTACCTACCAGCCCCCCTGACAGCAGCTCTTTTTGTTCCCCATTTTACACACTGTTTCACTGCAGCAAGTTGAGAAGCAGAACTACATTCCCAGAACCAGGAGTTGTGTCCCCCTTTTCTAAGGGAACAGGGACTGCTGTTATGACCCCCAGTCTGTGCTACCTGCTCCACAAATCCAGGAAAAATGTTTTATTCCGCTCAAAACCCTTTCACTCTCCTACCAGTCAGTGAAGACCTTTTCATTAAGTAAAAGCCCTGTGTACAGATCCTGAAGGGAGATGGGCACCTGGAGTCCTCTTGAAGCCAACAGGAGTTGCTTGCAAGGGCTAAGGACCTCTCAGGATTTGACTGTGAGGGCTTAACAATCCACCCTCTGACATGCTTTTTATTTCCCCCCAGTGTCTATTATTTTAGACCCTGTACTTGCTACAGCATGTGTTTCTCCTCCAGAGTCATGGCATACAGAACTGCTTTGATTCCTGATACAAGTTCAGCTGGCTGCTCACACCACACTGCTAAGGATGAATTAGAAATGGTTTCTCTGAGCTGCAGGCACGGCTGAGCGCACCCAGCTCACCCCCAGCCCACCCTAGGCAGGCAAAAGTAGTGAGATGAAAGACAGCACTAAAAACTGCAGGGTCAAGGGAAAGCTTTCAACTTAGATTAGGCTTTGGTGGCTTTTTGCAACAGTCAAACCAAAAACATGAAGTCCTTGTACTGGTAACAGTGAGATTTGTACCTGTATTTATGCCAGGGACTGTAACACTACACCAGGCAAGCTTTCTCCCTAAGTACATAACCTCCTTGTTGGGTAGAGGCAGGGAAAAAAATTACCTTATTTCATGTAAGCGAAGTTTAGACATTCCTCTGAAATGTTGAACACCAAATGTTGCTAGGGAAGAGCCCCTGGGCTGGGTTGTTGTTCATGAATGGTGTGGCAAACCATTATTTCTGAAGAAGAAAAGGGCTCACATAAGCAGGTGTTCTGTATTTAATGGAGGTTATGTAGTATCAAGTGACTGGAGGGAAAAGATGGATTGATACCTTGGTGGTTTGTGTTATGGAAGGTTGATAAATGTTATTGATATGGCAATTTTTCTCTGAAGACTAGATTATTAAATAAGTCTGGTGCTAATTGCATGACAGAATTGTATTAGTCATAACAAGATCCTCTGCAACATTTTTTAAGTGCTCTTCCAGATGAGATTACAAATACGCAGAGGAAAACACAAAAAGTTATTCAATTTCATGTCACCTCTGTTTTTTTGACTGGAGAGAGAAGCACTATAATAGAAACTTATGAAGACACATAATTTTTGCTAAGAAATGAATTGAAATGATCTGCTAATGTGGGGGTAAGGGGGATAGCATGGTAGGAGAGATGTGGTCAGTGTCAGAAATATAAAGGTAAGAGGGAATGCTACATAGGATAAATAATAAGCCCAGAGAGACATATTGGAAGAATGATTACATCAAAGGCAGCCGAGTCCAAGTGTGTGTCACTGCTGAGGGCAGGGCAGGGCAGGACGCAGGTGGGGTGCTCCAGTTTCCCAGGCAATAGATTCATCTGTGACAACATCACTGAAATCTGCCAAGACCAGAGCATTGTTGGAACTTAAAAGTCACAAGCTTCTCCAATTCTTCTAATCTAATATGCCTTTGAGCATAAGATGCAAGAGGGAGGGGGGAAATGGGAGGAGTCTTTTGAGTGGCAGGTTCACAGGCAGACAGAAAAGCCCGAGCTGGAGGGAGCAGGAAAGGTTTCTAAAAAGGTGACAAAAATTCCTGAAAAATAAAACCAGTTAGGACCAAGAAGAGAGATGAACTACTGCCTCTCAGGGTGAATTGAAAAATCAGATCAGGGCATGTTAACACACAAAATGTGTGATGGAGTGAGGGACAGTGTGGGGAAAGGAAAAGAAAACCTGGCGCGAGGAAGAACAGGCAGGGATCGAGGATAAGCTCCTTTCCCTTGTTTCTTGACAGTATCCTGCCACCTTAGTGGGTGTGGGGTCTGAGTCAAAGAGCAACAGCAGGATTCAGTGTGTGTGTGTGTCAGGTATGGGGTGATGCTGGGCAGGTGCAGTGGACAGTCAGAGCACAGCATCACCAAGAGGTGACACTGCAGGTGATGCTGCCACTGCCAAACCCCACACAGCCCATGGAGGATGTTGGGGGAAAGGGATGGTTGGTGGCTGGTGAGGAATATGAGAAGCCAGAGGCAAAGAGCACAGCTGGAGAGAGGGGGAGAGAGGCTCTCAGGAGGGAAAGCCTTTTCTGCTAGGGCAATTGTCCATGGGGAGGGCAATGGAGGGGTTCTTCACAGGTCAGGCTAAGCAGCTTCTTTCCATCTGCTCATAGAGGAGCAATATCCAAATCTCTATTTTGCTTTGGGTCCTCTTGAGTGTAATGCTGCTTCAGGCAGCAGGTTTCTCTGAAGCAGATGCAAATACAGGGAGGCTGTGGTGGAACTGTACTCAGTTGTGGGAGGTCATCAGGAGACACAAGATGGAAGACCCAGCAGGAGCTGGGCAGAGTTAATGGGCAGGGGGGAAGCAGCTCAGATGCAGAAAGTGCCATTTCCGTGGGGGCACAAAAATTTGGGTAGAAGATGAGGAAAAGGGGAGAGACTGTGGGAAAGACACCTCTTGCTCTGTGGTAGGTCACAGACAGCAAGAGAGATTTGTAGGGCATAGAAAAGAATATACAGACCATGAAGGAAAACTGGTAAAAAAAAGGAACCAGGCTGGTGCCAGGAGGCCAGCAGGGAGAGGGACTAGGAAGAGGGACAAGGCTGGGGAGGCCTTTGATCAAGAGCTTTAGGCTGAAAGTTTGGGCTGAAGGAGGTGTGAAATCCAGGCAGATGTTGTGCCCTGATGTTCTGCCTGTACTAATGTGTTCACTGGCTGGGCAGGAAAAGGCTGCCTGCAGCCAGCATTGTGCCACCGGCTCTCACTCTTTGTTCTGCTATTAAAGCTTTTACAAGTTACCTGCAGGCACAGAGCAGTACCTGCTTCTTCTTGAGCCACTTACTGAACACCAAAGGAGAGTGGCTTTTATTCCACCCCTTTTTGTCATCAGCCATAATAGCTGCAATACCAGAATAGCCTTAAATGGGTGTTTTGGTAATATTTGAAATGGCAGATGACACCTAAATACGTGTTTTGTATAGAACAACCTTTTTTGTTAGCAGTTTGTGCAGTGAGGATTGGTGAGCAAGTTTCATTTCTGCTTTCTACCTCTTGAAAACTTATGCATTTTAGACTCAGGCCTCTGGCAGGCTGTGTAGGAAGAGCACTGCTCTCAGATGTCTATAGGCAGCTCTTAGGAAAATTAAATTGTGCCCCTTTTGTGTGACAACTGCCCCATAATTTAAAAGTAAAATCCCGTGTAACATGTTTTAACTCATCATAGGAAAAAAACCCAACAGGAGACATAGTCCTGAATTTTCAGTTAAATCTCTTTTCCAATAAAAAAATAACCTGCAGCTTTCAGGGACAGATTAAGACTTGGCTGAAGTTGTACACTTCTGCACAGTTCGAAGGTGGCTGGATAAATTCCCCCGGAGTGTCCCTCCACCTTCCATCCATCACAGTCACCTGACTGAGCGGAGGGAGGAAGAGCTGGGGGTGGCAGGCTGTGGGGAGAGCTGCTGAGAAACTCGCAGCAAACCAAAAGCGATGGCTGGGGAGCCAGAGGGGACAGAGCAGCTCCTTCGCGCAGGGCTAAGCGTTTCTTTTTGCTGGAGAAACAGGAAATGCCTCAGCTTCTGCAGTGGGACTGGGTTCCCTGGAGTGCTTCCAGCCCCGTCCCCTCGCTGGTTCCTCTTTCATGGCCGATGCTCTTCCTCACGGACCTGCTTCTGCTGTGCAGCCCGGGGACCTGGCTGCTGGCCCCGGCCGCTCTGCTGGCCCTGCACCGCCGCTTCCAAGAGAGGGAGTGGCAGAACCAGGGCCCGGAGGCAGAGCCAGAAATAGGGAAGGCGGTATCTGAGTCCCGTGTCCCAGTTTAGCCTGTCCCGGTCACATGCCGTCTGCTCCCTGACAGCCCCGCACTAATGTTACAGACATCAGCACAGCCTGCTCCAGCTCTGCCTTCCAGTCACACGTGGAGTCATGAGCTGGAAAAAAAGCAAATACAAGCTAAAACTGCAACATCTTGGGGCAAAGATGAAGAAACAGGAAAAAAAAAAAAAAGCCAACACCTGATGGGGATGGCTGTAATGCTCTGCATCATCTTATATAAAAGCTCTTTCTCAGCTGTCCCAGTTTGAAAGTGTGGGTGAGGGTTTAGTCATGTTCAAACTGGCATCTCCGAGGCTGCTGTTGTTCATCACATGGCTAAAATGAGGTTCAGTGATAATGGGAAGGGTACTGGCATTGATTGGGGTCCAGGTAATCGTAGAAGAAAAGAGAAAATATTGTTGTCAGAAACAGCAGAGGCACAGGCAAAAACTATAATGAACATATCAAAATGGATGTTTGTGTTTCAGTACATTTTACTGATGCAAATATGTTCTGCAGCACCATTTCTTGCTTCTTTCCTTCTAGGGTGGCTGCATTTTGGTCAGCATGCTCTAAGCCCAGGGCTGGTGCCAGACATGTCAGGGCACTGACTCTACTCGGACAGTGAAGCTGAGGCCGGACACCAGGGACCTGCTGCCTTCCAGTTCTCAGGCTGGGGTTACACAGCACCAGGGCAGGCTGACCCCACCAGGCTTCCCAGCATCCCAGTCCTTTGGGACTCACCCTGCACATGCCCTAGCCATGGGCCATGCCTCCAGGATTCCCAGAGGGAAGCTCTGGTGCACAGCCAGGACAGCCATCACATGCTCGTGGGACCATCGGTGGCAGGACAGGACGCAGAAGTCAGCTCACAGTGAGTCTTGCCAGCCCGGGGCAGACACCTGAGGCACAACTCACTGCCAGCTGATCTTGTCTCTCCCTCCTTCCCTGTACAATGTGGAAGTGGCACAGGGCTCCCCAAGGTGTTTGGTCATGAGGACGAGGCAGCTCTTTTGCACTGGGTATTTCTGGTTAAGGGAGCAGCAAGTAGAACCCACAGTGGGCTGCCCTCCTGAAGTTAAGAAAAGTCAAAAACCCCAAAAGGAAGTGAAACCACCCTTTCTTAGAACATGGAAATGCTGAGGAGGTGCTTCATGCTCCAGCAGCCAGAGAGGTTTGAAGGGCAGCAGAAATCCCCCGATGTGTCAGCAGTAGGTGAGGGAGAAGTGGCAGCACTGCAGACATCAGACAGGCAGCTGAGGCAGTGAGGAAGAGCTGCTTAGTCCCTGCTGCCACCAAGGAAGGGACAAGAGACAGGGAGTGTTTCCCAAGACATGGAGAAGGGCCCAGAGAGGGGAGACAGGAACCCATTGCCAGTCTCAAACACCTGAAGAGGAGTGGAGTGTGATGTGTAAGAAGGGCACCATAACTACCCTAAGACAGGTCAGGACCAGGCTTCTCTCAGGAATCTCTGCAACAATTTTTCCCCACTTCTGCTGTAATCCTGCAATTCTGCTGTTCTGCTTGTAATCTCCTCACAAAAGGGATTCTAAGTAAAGCTATAGGGTGTGTCCACAATGAAAAGTTTTCAATACAGGTCTCTTAATCAATCTTTCCTGAAAATTGTATAAGAGAGTGAAACATTTTGAAGTGAAGAGGCACCTAAAACATAAAACATAACAAAGGTTTTAGGTGTAGTGACCAAATTAGGATTGCAAGGACATGGGCCTGAGATCCTAAGGCAAACTAACATGCAATATATCTTTTTTTAAAAAAAAAAGCAAAGGTAAGAAAGGCAAAGAAAGGGGCCCCTGGAAGGAATACTTTTTGCATTAAGAGATTATAAGTAATAACAACCAGCTGGAGAATGAAAGATCTCAAATTTATGTAGAGATTGTCGAGCTACTCAGACTCAGTATGCCAAGAAGATAAACCTCTCTCTTCCAGGTCAAGTTACTGCCAGGTAAATTATGTCTAAGCTCTATTTGTAAGAAGCAACAGTGACCTCACATGGCTTTCTAAATTATTCCAGCAGATTTTGATCCCAGATCTTGTTATTACCTTGATGAAATAATCTAAATTCAAATCAGGCAGCCAGGTCTGAATGCCAGGGCACTTCTGTTCTCCTGGAAATGAAACTTCTTTACATGATGGGAAAGTTGGTGACATGGGGTGGGAGATGGGAAATACTGTTCAGCCCTTGAAGGATCCTGACGGACCATGGACAGGGATGGATCCAATTATCACATACCGATTTTGCATCCAATATTTTCAATACCAGTTATCTCCTTGCAGCTGACTTGAGATAGTGAAGGAGTGATACCCCAGCTTTCATGTTTCCCTACTGACAATTTTTGGGGAGAATTTTTGGGCAGCAGTGTCTATTTGAGAAAAAAAATTATTTTCACATCTCTTTTGATACAACAGGCATTTTATTTCTAAGACATCAGTAACTGTTCAGCACAGGCACCAAATAGAGGAGCTCGTGTAGAAACTCCCTCTCTGTTCTCCATGGCCCTGGAGAACAGGGCCTGGGCCAGGATTCTTACAAGTGGGAAGGAGCACTGTTGTCTTGGTTTGGATAAGACAGGTGCCTGCTAAAGAAGGCAGGAGCTTCCCCTGAAATGGAGAATGCAAACCCTCCCCACCCCTCCAAATTGCTATGAATTTTAAATTAAGGGGCTCTCAGGCAACAAAAAAATACGGGAGCAGGAAATAACAGTTCTTTAATAGGGAAGGGGGCAAAAAACATAAAATGATAAAATAAAAAACAATGCAGTACACTAAAATGACAGAGTCAGAACTCAACCTGACACCCTGTTGGTCAGGGTGCTGGCAGCAGTCCAATTGGAAAAGTGGCTGCAGTCCTCCTGAGGTGTCAGGTGTGGTTCTGTTGGAGCAGGGGGTCCTGTAGAAAAAGGGTGATTCTTCCTCCGCAGATCCGTGGAAGTAGAAGCAGCTACTGTTCCTCTGGTGAATCCAGTGGAGAAGCTGTGCTGGTGTGTCAGAATCTCCTGATTATATCTGGATAGCAATGCTCGGCTCCTCCCTCTGGGCAGAGCATCTCACAATGGGATGTTACAGTTCTTATCAGCCATGCAGTGACATTCAATAGCCTCTTATCACGGGATGCCCCCTGCTGAGGGAGGAGTGATTGTGATCTCTCAGGGAGAGAGATAAGGGGAAATTGCCCACTTAACACCTAGACAACTGCCATACAGATGGTAATAGAATACATCCTGCCTTGCAATCCAGAACAACTGTCCCACAGGCTGACCCACAGCAAAGTCAGTAGCATTTTTCTGTGGGACATGCAAGGCAAAATTTCCTACTAATGTCATATAGCAGTATTAGAGCTCTGGGGGCAGAGGCTTGCTGAGCACCCAAGGCCAAGGTGTATCAGTGCAGGTTCCCCTGCCTGTGCTCCCAGATCAAGAAAGAAGAATTTTAACATTTGCAAAGTAGTTGGCTCTCCAGTATAATCAGAGCTCACAGAGTAGGTTATTCTGATCAACTGCACTGATGGTGACAATGTGGACATTACTTAAACTTCCAGCCAGGAAGCTCCTGATCATAGAGTGCTTCCATTCAGTACCAGTCTGATTACAGCCATCTCCTGGTTAGCAGTGAACCTTGCTCCAGCTTTGCTTTGGTCCTGGAGCTACAGATTCAGGGTGTGTCTGTGCATGGGACACTGCCAAATCAGCCCACGTCACATGTTTGACACGAGCTCCGGGCAGTCTGCAGCTAAGTGGGGAATAAAACCTCAGGAAGGATTTGTAGATGTTCAGGTCTGTTCATAGCCCTTTGGCAGAGTCTGAACACACACTGGAGCCACAAATCCACTCGGAGCAGGGTGCCTGCTGGAGAAACTGCCTGCCAAATAGCTGCTCACATGGTAGTAAGAGTGCATAGGGTTTAGTTTATAAGAGACCTGTGCATGGCTGCCTGTGGGGGAAGAGGAGAGGGCCTGAGGTCACCCTTTTTTCAGAAAGGAAGATGCTGAAGAAAGTCGGTGCTGTGTGTGCAGCTTTCCACCACCTCTGAAAAGCATTCCTGAAAGCTGACACTGCCAGTAATTTTTTGTTTTGTTCCAAGGTGCTCATACTTCAGATGGCGACATCTTGACATTCACATCCATTATGTGAACGGATTGCGGAAATAACTCAGCTCTTACTCTCCCTGTGATATTAATCCCCAGCTGCTGGCTGCAGCACAGAGCTGCCTTGGACTGCAGGCACCCCAACAGCCCACTAGCTCCCCAGCCCCTGCCGTGCTTGGCCGCAAAGAAGGCAGAGGAGCATTTCCTAAATCAGCCTTTCCCTGCTTCAAAATCTGAATCCAAGTTGGCACATTAGAGCTTTCTTCCTTGCTGTGCAGCCACAGGTGCTTGGGGTGAAATATAAGGCCTTTAACATGAGCATTGTGATAATATAATTTCCCATCATGGGAACCAGACGGGCTTCATTAAACAACCGCTCAAAATTGTACAAATGAGAAAGGAGCCTGCAAATTAGGATACACAGCTCTTGTTCACATGGCAAAACATCATTAGCTTTGAGGTGGGAGACTCTGTTACCTTTTACACCCTGTTGACTTTTAATGCTGGTGTTTTTAATACACATGCTGCAAGCTGGTTTGGAAAATACAAACTGTGGTAATTGCTCCAAAGTTCAGTTCATCATTCCTGAGAACAGATGTCAGTGGGGAAGGAACCTGCTGAAGGAGAGGGGGAGGAGTGATATAAAGGGCTGAGGAGTAGAAAGCAGAATAATTTGCGTGACTGAAATAGGTTACCCATCTGGACACAGAGACAGGGCAGACACTGCTCAGGGCTCTGCCATGGTGTCTGGTATTTGCTTTTACCACTGGGTGCTTGCACATTCTACATAATTTAGGAGAAAACATAAACCTACATCAGATGAGGGATATATCAAAGCCTGAAAAATAAATGGTCCCTTTGCTTAAGTGTTGCCTCAGCTTAAACCTTGCCTAGCCCCAAAAAGCAAAGGTGTTGCATTTTCTTTCTGTCTGTCTTTCTTTGAGATTTGAAGGAAAAAAGAAGGGAGGAAGGCTTGAAGTGGAAAAACAAAACCAAACAAAAAAAAGCCTCCATGGACCTGTACGTGTGAATGCTGCCGAGGAGAGCAAAGACGCGCTGACAAAACAAGCCAGGAATGCTGAGGCCCGAGTTCTGAAACACATACGGTTTATGTTGTTCTTACCACAAACCAAAAATATGTTCCCATTTGAAATGGTTGAATCCACAGCTGTTTTAAAATCCCTTGGTACTTCTGAGACAAATGATCCAAGTCAGACTGTGCTAACAGGGTCAGTTTTAGAGCCAGGCAAGAGCTGTGACTGATGCAGAATCACTGCAGCTCCATCCTTTTCCACATCAATCATAGCTCAATGAAAATCCTGTGGGGCTGTCGGGCTCTCTTACAATATTGTTTACATTACAAGATGATGTAAAGCTCCTCCAGCAAAACTGCACTGCTGGATTATGATCTTCACTAACAGCAAAAGAGCTTAAGCTGCAGCTGCAGGACAGCACAGAGAGATGCAGGCACATACCCCCAAATTTACATCTACAAAAGCAGTCATTAATGTTTCATAAAATACACCCATTGATTCATCTCTGCAGGCAAATTCTCTCCCTTTAAACCCATGATTATAAAGCACCTTGGGGCGAGTCTACATCCTAGATGGTCTCTAAAGTAACCAGCTTGTATTGTCATAAAAGCTGAAACGGCTTTAATCCATTTCCTCACAATAGCAGTTTTAATTCACTCCAAGAGGGCTGGCTGTCAAGAAAATAGTATTTTTCTCAGATTCACACCTGAGGTCAAAACCTTGCCCTCTGTGCCAGAGCTAATAAATCACATTTCTTTTTTCCTGTTCCTTTTGAACAGTGAGGACAGTCTTTTGCAGAAAGACAAAAAAGGGTCTTTGCAGGAGCGTGTGCAGCATCGTGGGGGAGGGATGTGGAAAAAGTCCCAGCAGCATCCCATAATCATGTACTGGGGAAGGCAGGCTTGCAGCTGTGCCTGGCCTTGAAAAGAAAGATTCAGCACCTGTTTACTCTTGACTGAAAGGTCTCAAGTTATGGCTGTAATGCTCTAATACACCCCATTAAATATTTGCATATTAAACATACAGAAAATAAAACCCTTTTGAAGTGACAGAGAGTGAATAGCATTGCAGCCTCTCCCACTCTTCATTGGTCCCTCTAATTGGTCCCTCTCATCCTGACACTTGATTGCTGTGGAGGCAGGGTGGGTTTTAAGGCAGAAATTCCCCAGGCATTCCAGTGGTGCACAGCAGTAGCTGCTCACAGACAAAGCCCTGGCAGTTGCCATCACAGGATCTGGTAGCTGGCAGGCTTTCCTTCCGCCAAAGAGAGGAGACTAGACTGTGTCTCCTGCACTGTCAACAGGAGCAATCACGGCAGGTCATGACCCTTCTTCAGCCCATCAACATCCCTTTCCCAAACCAAAGAGAAGTCTGACATCCAGAAATATTTCTTTCTACCTGCAGACTCTGCCTGAATCCCCTAAGTCTCTGTGGAAGATTATCCTAACAACCACAGCTCCAGCTGTAACTAAAGCCAGATAAAAAGACCTCCTCTGGGCTGCTCAACAAAATGCCAAGGTGCCCACAGAGCCTTCTGCCCTCAGCCACCAACAGCTGCATACCATGATGGTTTGGGACCACCCTGCCCACCCACAAATGCTGTACTGATGCCAGCAGATGGAATCGGGTCTCACTGCACTTCCCAGCTCAGTGTTTGAGCACTTGGACAGCCTGCTGGGGAGCAGCTGTGGGGCTGGGGAGCAGTCATGGGACTGGGGAGAATTGGGAGCACTCATACCAAAGTTCCAGAGGCTGGTCCATCCCCTGGCTGCTCCCTGGGATGAACACTCTGCTTCCTGGCACCGCAGTGCCCGGGCCTGGGGACAGCAGGAGATGTGACCACACCAGCCATTTTGCCATGCACATTTGGCAGACTCAGCTGAAGTCAGACTTGCATGTGGTTTCAGAGGTAGTCAATGTCTGGTTTGATATTCTGTTGACATGGTTTGTTTTCAGTTGTGGTTTTAAGCACCAGTCTCACAAGTGCTCCCGCCTGTACAGAGTGTTTTTCATTTGAGTGGCAGCAGGGGCCCCCCCAGCTCACAAGCGGGGTTTGGACCAGCAGCAGGAGAACATTTAAGAAATGGCATCTCTGCCTGGGGTATGAACGCTTGTTTGGGGCTTTCCAGCTCTACAGCCTGCATGTGCACCAGAACCCTGGCTTGCAGGGTGCAGAAGAAGAGATTACCAACTCCTGGTGTCCTGGCCATGTCTGGTATCCTTGCCAAAGGTCCCAGGACAGCCTGGTTGCACTGGAGCAGCAGATACCAGCCACCTCACTCTTTCAGAGACAACCCTGCAGCAGCCAGTCCTCATCTCTGCACCCCTGAGCTCCCTCACAGAGCAGTGAGATGACCACCCAGGCACAGCTGGCCCATGGCCTGGGGGCAGAGGCAGGTGCAGGAGAAAGCCCCTTTCCATAGCCTGCATCTTTGCAGTCAATGCTGCAAGTGTGCTCTGCATCATCAGAGGAAGATGCCTCATGCTGAGAAAGGATGCCTGATGCTGCCCAGTCTCTAGGGGTGTTCCTTCCACTGCCACACACTGGAAATGCTCTGCTCCTGGCACAAAGAAGCTTTATTCTTAAGGCAGAGACTTTTATTGTGCCAAAGGAACTTGTCCAGCACAATGGCCCCCTTTGTACTGCTGCTTCACCCATGAGCCATATGCAGTCCCAAGGCAAGGCCTGAATGCTGCGGAAGGCATTACAGGGTCTCTCTGCACAGAGAAACATTCAGCTCAAACAGTGTTATTTTTGTCTTACTTTTGGTGACTGCCAGGGGAGACTCAGATGAAGACAATGGTAGGGAAAGTGTGCATGAGCCCTGCAGACACTTTGTCTTTTCACTTATGAACAAGTAGAGAGGGAAAGAAGCTCACTGAGTTCCTGATGTGCCTAATTGCCCAGCAGCAGCAGCAGCGAGTGAATTGGCAGTGTCTGCATCACCCGCACCGGCTGGTTCCTCGCCTCACCATATGTCTGCTCAGACACTCACGACTCCCCTGAACAAGACACATGGCAGCTTGGGCACTCCATAAGGGCTGTGCATGCTGTTCTAGAGGAGTAATCAAAAACAATTCCAAATGTTCAATGTTTCTGGCCTTGGCAGAGACTAGAACTGGGCTGTTATGGCGCCATTCTATTCTGTAGTTTATTATAGGCATTACAGATGTTGGGAATGTAACCCTGCCCTCTTACCAGTCACATTTTTTAACAAATTATTGAATTAAATTACCAACTAGGTTGGCATTTCCTATTGTTCTTTACTGACTGGATTGTTTTTCAGTCACAAAACATATTTAATCACAAGTTAGCCTGTAAGAAATGCCCTCTCTGTCAGGTGCTACTGGTAAATGACCTTGAGCTAGAATGGTCACAGGCTCTGAGAGGTCTGGAAGTTTCAGCTAGTCCTGCTGCTCACCTACAGGGTGGGTTTCTGGAGCACCACAGCCTTGCCTTCCAGCTGGCTCCTGCCTCCATCGCACCAACAGAAGACAGTACTGCCGGGTATAGCAGCAGTTGCCCCTCCACAAAACCAACATTTTTTAGAATGACATTCAACACTACTCTGAGCTCCTAACTCATTGCACTGAAGTACCTCTTCACCAGGATATGCACAAGCAGCACAGCAGTCTCAGTTTCTTGGTTCTTGCTTCTGGGGGAAGGAGAATGCCTGCAAAATCCTTGTCCCTATCATACTGTTATCTCATCGGCATTAGATGATTCCATGTGATGGAGGGTGTTTTGGCCTGACATAGTCCTAACAGTGGCAGGAGTTAAAAAAAGTCTTGCTGTGAGTATTGCATGCAGGTCTCTCTCATTTAGCTTCCAGCAGCAAAAAGTGGGCAAGTACATTTCTCTAAATCTGCTGCCCTGTTGCAGGTTCGATCAGGCAAAAATCTTGATTTCCTTCTTGCAGCAATGAAACTAAAAACTTTACCAGCAAACAAGACCACAGATAGACTCAGAAATTCATTACCCACTGGAGTACACTTTTCCTTCTCAGCCAGCTTTACACCCCATGGCAGTCAGATACATGGGCTCCTTTTTTGAATTACCTTCAGTGGGTGAACACTCTGTAGAGGCAGGGGGAGAGCTCTACCAGCTCTAAAGGCACTGGCAAGAGCTTGGATCTGGCCATGAAGTCACCCAGCCCAGGGCACACCCGAGGGAGACGGGGTGTGCGGAGCAGTGTCAGACTCCCAGGCCATGCTCCTCTCCTCCGGCAGCTGTGTGCAGATACACAGACGGAAATGTTTTCCAAGCAGGCACTTTGCAAACCCTCACCCAGGGGGCAGGCAGCACAAACCCTCAAACAAACAGCTGCCAGCTGAGGAAAAGTGAGCAGCGTGGCTGTTGTCATAGCTTTGGGCCCACCACTACCGCTGTGCCTGGCACCTCGGCCTCCCTCACCTCTAATCCCTCGCCGCCATCGGCCTCAGTGCAAGGCCAGCCTTGGCCGGGCTGCGTTTTTTTTAATCTTTTCAGGCTGCCAAAACCCAAGCTGTCAAATACAAGTTAACAGACCGAAAGCACAGATGTCTGTTCTTGACTGAGTTGCCCATGCAGACTGGACGTGCTCAGAGCAGCTTTTAAGGTCAAAGCACTGGTCCCTTTCCCCAGGCCTGGCTCCTCAGCCCGTCTTTGTGAGCTTTGCTTTTCATGCACCTTGGTTTGACAAAGCACTGTCTTACACATACGTGGCTACAGTTTATCAGGGACAAAAGCAAGGACCTCATGACACATACACTTTGTGTGATACAGTGCACTGGGGATCAAAGATTTCTCATCTACAGTGCTCGAGAGTGGCCTGAGGCAGGGGGATTCGAAGTGTGCAGGGAGTTTGTCTAAATGCCCTTCTTACTCACCTGGAAACACAGATGCTCTTCTTGCTCACAGGCCTGAAGAGACTTGACCTGCACAAAGACACGGAATATTTGTGTTATTTGTGTGTTGCCCATGAAGAACACAGCACTGGGGACCCCTAGGGTTTGCTGAGAGCCTATATTTGGCACCCAGGGCTGGGTACTGAGCACCCTCCTCATCAGCAGGCCTTGGATCTTCTCCAGAAGGCAATCATACCTGGGCTGAGATCATCACTCAGCCTCCGTGTCACTGAAACTTCAGTTTCTCTCCTGACTCTAAAACCACATACTCAATGAGCAGATCAGATCTGTCATTGGACCAGTGTGGGAGAATCCTGTTAATTTTTTCCTGATGAATGTAGAAGCTTGCCCTTCACCTTCCCTGCTGGCTTACCTATTCCATTCACTTGCCACAGATTCTGTTCAGGACAGTAAAGCCTTTGAAAGGGGGTGTCAAAACTGAGATAGGCTTGTGCACGGGCTGCCACAGTGGGTCCTGGGCAGGGTGACCTGATAAAGCCTTAATACAGGATAAACTGCAACAATAAAAGCAGAACCTAATTGTTGGAATCAAATAATTCTTGCCAAGGCCACCCAAGCTGGTGACTTCAGGGGCTTTTGAGCTGTAAGTGAAAGGCAGTTTTTGTGTGTCAAACTGCCAGAGTGAAATCTGATTTCTGAAACACTCACCCACAAAATTATCCCTGAGAAGCCACAGCTCATTTTCAACAGTGTCAGGGATACTCAGAACTGCATAAATTTTAAAGTAAGGTCTCTCCTAAAGAAATGATCAATAAAGTGAAGCAAAAATAAAATTTATCCAGTCATTCCCTGCAGTACTGTATTAAGTTATTTTGTTCTCTGTTACTCTGGTCTTGGCTACATTGAGATAAGGTAGTAAGTCTGAGTTAGGTATTTGGGATGCATTTCCAGACAGGTGCCTTGTTTTTTATATTGTTTTTTTTTCTTTTGTCTGAAGCATAAAGAATGGGCCACTGCCACAGGCAGGGTACCAGGCTTGACAGACCAGTGGTCTGATCAAGTCTGGCATATCCTTTGTTCTTCTGTTCCAATTTAATGCCTGCTGGGAGTGAATTCCAATCATGAGGGGATGTTTTTGCCAATGAATATTTACCAACATCCTGGCTACCCCGGGAGTACAGTTAAAAAATTAACTCCCAGAGAAGTGAACACATACTAGAATAAACACAGATAAGCCATGAGCTTTTTCCTTTAACACTGAAGGGAGCAACATTTGGTTCAATTCCCATGTACATTTTGAGCTAAAATAACACAAAGGCACATACTCCACATGTCATGGTTACTAGACCTGGATTTTTAGGCCATTTATAAGCATGTCAATCATGTTTAAAGAATATATTATTTTAACAACCCATTCATCCTTACAGTCCAGGAGACAAATAGGCAGGCTGTAATCTGATTTCCTTAACTGCAGAGAAAGTAACTCATTAAAGACACAGGGTTTGTGCAGATAACCCCAAAAATTCAAATCCCTGATTAGTCCAGGAACTCCTCCATCATGTTAAATCCCTGGATATGTCTGTACCACTCATCTTTACCAAATGCTGTCCCATTTGTGGTTTGAGGATCAGTTGGTGCTTAGCTGTGAGAACTGTTTGATGATGCAATGTTTGTTCTACCTCTCTTCTAATTGCTAAGCTCCATTAAAACAGGCAAGAAGTCAATTATACTCTTCACTGGTGTCACATGGAAGAGCAGGCAATTGCAGCAGCTATGAGAATTGTTGAAGAAGATGAGGTGGGTTCTGAGACAATATGAAGTGCTGGAGGATGTTGTCACTGGGTGATCTCTGCTCCAACCAGTTGATGAGTTTCAACCACCACGCTGCATTTTTTCATCTCTTGAAACAGCATCAAAAGTAGGTAAATGTGAACTCTTCCTGGCCCCGAACACCTCAAGTGAAGCCTGTGACAACAGAGAGCACCTAAGGTCTTCTTCCCTACATGAAATTCACAAGGAACACACCTGCAGAGGAGCTTTGCAGCACAGCTCTGCTAACACAGTGGCTAGAGAGACCTCCAGAAGTACAGAGCTGCCCTGGCTTGCATGGTGTTCAACAAAGTAGTGCTGGCAGCCTCAACATTCAGCCTGTCCATCTGCTTAAAATTACAAGATTTTACAATAGGCCACAACAAAGATAGGAGAGTTTTAAGATTCTAACATGGCATTTCTCTGTAAGAAGAAGGGTTTGAAAGTTGGTGGGGAGTTTTGTATATATGTTAGTTTGTTTTATGCTAAAAAACATCCTGTAAACCCTTGTTGCAGAGCCTATGGCTTCAGGAAAAAAGAAATCAAAGCCTCCCCATGAAAGCTCTGGTGCTGGCGGCACAAATGCTCTGTTCTGCTCTGTGATGTTGACCTGGTGTCCTGCACACAAACCCCCAGTCTCTAGAGAGGAGAGGGTTTCACCTTCCCACTTTCATGTGCAAAATGATGACAGGGTCAGGATTTTCTCAGATGGAAGGTGTTTTGGGCAGAGAGGGATCTAGTGTTGCCAGTTTCACCTTGACTCACAGCACTTTGGAGCTCTAATAAAACCCAGGCTCTCGGAGGAGTGTGCCTGCTCCCACGTGTGCCTTTGCTGGCACTGACCTTCTCCCTGCCCATGCAAGGCCTCACCACAGGTATGGAAAGAGGAGCAGCTCTGAGGACCTTCTTCTTCCTCCTCATCTTGCCTTATTTGGGCCTCACATGCTAGACTAGTGAATATCTGCATCTCATCAGTGAGAGCAAATAGGCAGCACAAGGGAGCTGTTAGTGAGCAGCCTGACATAGGAATGCACATTTGTACCTCCTCTAGTCCTGGATAATTTGGGGTGATGAGATCTGGCTGCACTAGAAGGAGTGAAACAGAACTCCAATATTTATACAGGTCACCATATAACCACAAGAAAAGTAGGACAGACAATTTTGGATTAACCTGTAATGTTAAGTACTTAATCAACAACTTAAATATTCTTCAAATTCCCAGTTTGACTGACAGCATTTGAATAGCTTTCTGCAAATTAAGTGGGCTTAAATTTAAGCACATTAGGGCTCTCTAGTTAGTATTGACAGTCATAACCAGGGCTTCAGCTATTGCATATTTATGCTACAACACAGATAGGGTGTTCAGTCTAGATTTTGAGGATTTAGGAATTTTTAGAGTTCCAAAAATAAATGTAATGGAATGAAATATCAGAAATATGACATCTGCTCTAGTGCATGATTTGCAAGAGACTGTAGGTCTGTTCCTTTGAGAACATTATCATTGCCAGAAAATACTAAGTCCTAAAAAAAGTGTCAACTATAATTTGCAAATACTAAGCCACATTCCTCAGTCATTCCTTTCCAGGGCAGCCTGTCTACTCTGTATCCGTTCAGGATGCTTCTCTCTTTTTAGTGCCAGAGAGTCTCAGAGTATTAAATGTACATATCTTCATCATCCTTGCAGGGCAGCAAAGTGCTGTCACCAGCCTTTAAAAGATGGGGAACATGAGTCTTTGGCTTGCCCACAGTCTCTGAGGTAAAGCAAGGAATAGAAAGACTGTTTTCAAAATCCTGGTTTCCCTTTCATCTTTCCTACTGGGTGGCTTGGCTGTTCAGGCAGCAGCTTTTAATGTGTGGGTCTGCTGGTGAGAAGTGCAGATTAAAGCAGTGGTTCCCCTTCTGCCACAGCAGTCTGGCTTCATGCTACTGGCTAAAAAGACAAAGTGTATAGGCTTGCCAGAGCAGGCAACCTCTCTATTTTTACACAGTGCTCTGCAAATAATAGGCAATTTGCAAACAATGAATATTTTATACCAGTTTTTCCAAACTTTGCCTGTCATTTCCTCAGGTGCCCTGACTGTAACTACTATTTTATCTTTTCCAAAGTGATGAAATCAGAAGTCCTGTTTACATGGATACAGCTTTTTGGAACATCTTCCACATCTTTAAGACCAAGGCTCATAACTACTAGCAGAAAGGAGCTGCACAAGGGCTCTATAGGGCTTGTGAAGGCTGGTTTTTGTGCCTCTTAGTTCCAACTTGCCAGGAGATATAGTTCTGACTTAGACATTTACATGATTAAATGCTGCCTCCACAATGGTTTTCGAAGTTTATTTTTTGGCATGGATTAAACAGAACCTGAATTATAAACTGTTACCTAGTCTTTCCATCTTCCCCTAACCCTGAAATTGCGTAAATATTGGACATTTGCTATATCTCAAAGCCTAAACCTTGCCATATGGGACATGCAGACCAATAGATTCTGAAAAGAGATGTATTAATAATGATTTTTGTTTAATCTGGCAGCCAGAACTGTTACAAAAGAGTGAATTCCCAAATACTTTCCTCAGGCAAGAGATAAAGGTGGGGTTTTTTTGTTTTTTTTCTGAATTACTTGCCCTTACCATTATGATTACCATAAATTAAGGTTAAATAAAAATATGAAATGTTGACTTTTTAAATTAATAATTAAGGAGTTTCAAAGTTTTCTTCCTGTTTTGGGGCAGCCTGTTAGGGTCCAGCCCAGGTGGTTCATGGTTCACACTCACTAACAGATTTGATTGTCCTGCAAATTTCTGGACCATCCAGCTTGGCAGAGGCAGCTGCTGCAGTCTGGGCTGAACAACACTGCTCAGACATAGGCTCTACTTATTGAACCACTTGTATGGCAGTAGCTCTTTTCTCCTGTAGCAGTTCCTTGGAAGTCTAGCAGGGCAAGTTGCCTTTTAGGCCAAAGGTAGGTGTTAAAAAAAGCAACACATTTTATCATATTATTATATGGAAACAATTATACAGCAATCTTTAAAACATAAAGTCATGTCATCAATCTCTGTATTCAGTGTGTCACTGAGAAAATGGAAGACTTCAGGTACAGGCCTATCAGACACTTTGAATAAATAACATTTTCTGTATTCAGAAGTACCCAGTACACACTCTGCCAGCATCTCTGAAAATGCAAATGTTGTCCTTTTTTTCCATTTATATATATTTAAAATTAAAATAAGATGGTACTTTGTTCATTATGCAAAAAAACCAAACTGGAGATATCTCTTTGGGAAAAAAAAAAAGCCAGGAGGCTTCAGGGGTGGCCTGCTTGGGTGGCAGACTTGGCTCAAATGAGGGGCAGAGGCAGAGCACATCCCTTATCCCAGTCATGCTTGCTCAGAGCAAAGAGTTCTGTGAGATCTGCCTTGGAGGGGACAGCTTTGGAAGAGAAAAAGAACATTTACTAGCGTAGCTGCCATTAGCAGGAAACCAGGTGTAGACTGTGTGAATATTTTAAATCTAATTTAATTTGGTGCTGGGATTAGGTGTGTGCTATTTATAAGCAAGCAATGCCAAGTGGTTCCTCAGGTCTTGCAGCAGGTGGGAGCCTATTTATTGTGGAGTCAGGGAGCGCTGTGCACGCTGCAGGGTGAAGCTGGAGCTCTCTGTGGCTGGCACTGCCAAAGCCCAGCACGCAGAGAGGAGATTTACATTTTCTAAGCACCCGAGGGGTGATTAACAGGCAGAGCATGTGCATCCCCCGGCTTTGTAATCGCATCCCTGAGAAACCGAGCAACCTTTTGTGCTCAGTAACATTTGCATGAGGTGAGGACAAGTGGTTTGTTCTGGCTTTAGGGCTCTCCCTGGTACGGGAGTGGTTTGGTATCTTCCTCTGGACACAAAGAGCCATTCCCAGCCATCCTGGCAGAGGGCTGTGGCCAGGAGCTGTGCAGCACCAGCGGTGCTGGTGAGCAGAGGCCAGGCTCCGTGTGTTCTGCACAGTTTGCTTCACTATCTAGATACCAAATTTTATTGGACACATGGTCCTAAAAGAGTTTCCAGAGCAGTAAAACATTGTCAGAGATAGGAACAGGGCATTTAACCCATTAGATCTGGACCAGCTGCAACTTTTTCAGTGGGGGACACAGTTGATCCCAGAAAAAAACCTCAAAATCTGGATAAAAAGTGCTATAGGGAAAAGCTGAAATTAGGGGAAACTGCCAGCTCAGTTAGTGATTCTTATTTCCCATGTCCCTTTGTTGGGGCATGGAAAAAAATTCATAGTGCATTCTGATGGCAAAGAAATTGATAAAAAATATATAATGCCATTTTGTCTCCTGCTTACTGTACTAATATTACATTATTGCAAAAATAAATCCTTCAGATGGAGCAGGCACATTCCCTAGACATTCAGTCACAGCAGCCCTACACTTCTGTCTCCCTGAAACATGACAGGCACCCAGAAAGGCTGTCTGCTAGCGGCAGGAAGTTTGTCCTGGCTGTCCCAGCACTGCCAGGTGCTGTGAGTACCCACTGCTGACTCACAGGAGATCTGTGCATGGCTGCTGCTGTGTTGTGCAGAGAAGACCTCAAGCACTGCTAGTCTGGGGTTTGGATGCACACTGTCCCACTAACTGCTTCTTTCTTCTATTCCCTGCAGTTTGCAGGCGGTACTGAAATGAGGGGAGGTGGATAATTCATATGCTGGAGGGCAGAGTTGCTGTGCTTCAGGGCTTTACTGCAGAACCTGGAGAATCAACTGAGAAGAATCTCATTAAACTCAAAAAAGACAAACACAGAGTCCTGTACCTGGGATGAGACAACCCCCCACAGCAGGACAGGGTGGGGTTAAGCAAACAGGCAGCGGTTTGGCAGAAAAGGATCTGGGAGTCCTTGTGGACCAAATGTGGGACATGAGGCAGCAGTGTGCCCTTGCAGCAAAGGCAGCCAGCTCCATGCTGAGCTGGGGGAGCATGAAGCAGAGGCAGCAGGTAGGGAGATATGAGAGTGTATCTGGAGCACTCTGCACTTTTGGGCTCCACAGTGCATCAACAAACAGGATTGAGTCCAGAGGAGGCCACAGAGATGGTGAGGGGGTTGGAGCAGGTGATGTGTGGGTGGAGGCTGAGAACTGGGTTTTTTCAGCATGGAGAAGGGAAAGCTTCAGGAAGGGGTCCACAAAAGGGCAGATGGAGTCAGACTCCTCAGTGGTACACAGTGATGGGCAGCGGACCAGCTGGAATATGGTAAATTCAAATCAGACAGTGGGAAAACCTGATTCATCAGCAGGGCAGAGGGAGACCCTGCAACAACTTTCCCAGGGAGGTTGTAGAGTCTCCATCCTTGCAGATGTGAAAAGCCCAGCCCATCAAAACCCTGAGCAGTGTGCTGCAGTTGACCCCCTTCTGAGCAGCAGGGTGACAAGATGGTCTTCAGAGATCCCTTCCAACCTAAATTACTCTGTGCTTCTAAGGCACTACCCAGGCTAACTGCTGAGTTGGTCTCATCAACCACGTGCTCCAGAGCACAGTTCCAAGTTAGGTTCTTTGAACTGACCACTAAGAAGCCTTTTACTCTTTATTGAGACCTTAGAGAGATTATATGGGTAAATAAGTGTGCAATATTGGTTGTGTGAATTATCTGTAAGCCTGATGGCACAAATACAGGTGTGAATGCTTAATTCTACTGAAATTGCTACTTGATCCTCCTTTTTCTGGAAATCACAACCTGATTTCTGAATCTTTTTGTTTCTTAAAAAATTATTATATACTTATTTTTTCAGCTTTCCAAAAACCTCAGATAAATTCTATTAGTATTGCAAAGCACTTAAGCACATGCCCAGCTTAATGATTACAGACATTATTGGTTAGACCAAAGTACTTGTATCACAACCCATCTTCAGACAAAAGTCTGAAGTGTGAAATACTGTATTTTTCACTGGGATTTTCTGTTTACTGCTTGTTTTCACTCCCCCAGTCATTTGCTGTTTGCAGAACTACACGATGAGATGACAGAACAGTGCTGGTTTCAAAACTGCAGAAAAAACCTAACAAATTCTGGCATGAATAGCAGTTTAGGATTTGCTAACATTCTTTTACCAAACCATCTCAATATCTTTTCCTAGGTATTTTTATTATTTGCCATGAGTCTACTAATGCATCAGTGCATAAGCTATCTGCAGGTCAGTCCACACTGCTAATTTAGCTGGAGATTAACCCAGGAGCTTTCTTATCCTATGTTAATTTATATTTGAGCCCCCAAACCTGGGTATTGAGTGACCTCCCACTCTGATCTAGAGCCTTCTCTAACCCCAGAGTCACTGGCCAATGAACTTCTTAAGAAAGACTCAATTTTTCCCTTAAGCACCATTTAATTGAGAGTAGTTTTCCTTCCTGCTGGAGAGAATAGTCAAAGTTTAGAACTTCCGAGTACCTGAAGCTACTATGCGCTTATAAAACCTCAGGCAAGATCCTATGACTGCTTGTATATGATTTTATGGCATGAATTGTAAAACAAATACATTTTAAAGCCTTATCCTTGCACTGCCCTGCATGAGAGTGTTTAAATCTGTCATGACAGTGTCCTCAAGCTGTGCTTTTCAGTACATACTTGCAAGCTCAGATCACAAAACCACACAAATCCCTTTTCTTCTTGGTCTGAAATAAATAGAGGCTATCAGGTTGTACCCAAAAAAATAGAATCCAGGCTCCTTCTGGATTATTGGTATATGCAGACACTCATAGCTGTAGTGAGATGATGGAACTGAAAGAGGTGGAGTATCTCCAAAAGCAACCTATGTATCTGGTTATGTCCTAGCTCTGATTGTCTTGAAAAGCAAAAAAATACCTCCGTTTTCCATTGGCTTTCAAACAGCAATGATTGCTTTTGAGCATTGAGGTACCTCATGTGCTTAGGAGGTTCTTAGTGCTTTCATTAGACCAGAATGAAATTAGAAAATTAATAACCAGAAAGATCTGTTAGATCTTTCTACCATTTCCCACCAATAAAAGTGACAGAATGGAGTAAAATAACAGCAGCACATTGCGCCTCTTTATTTTAGATAGGATTGATTGTAGCAAGGAAAGTTTCTGGTTAAGGTTATCCAACAGGAAAGTGCTGGATGTACAGGAAGTGGAAGGACTTGTCAACTCTTCAGAGACACTTTCTTTGTAAAGGTGAACTCTTTACCAGGGTATTTGACACACGCAGAGAAGAAGGTGTTAATCTGTTCACATCCAAGGCACAGTCTGCAGGCTGCTGGTAATTGCTGCCCCATAAATGTGCCTGTCATGCCTCCTTAGTCTTTAAATATCCAAACTCAAAATAGATGTCTGTGCAACATGTTGAGCCCAGCACTATTGTTTTGTGAGGCAGTATTATTCATTTAGCTTCAGCCAGCTGCTCTCTATATTCAGCCTGGAGGAACAGACTGGAATTTGTAACCAGACAGTCAGGCTGGGAAGCTATAACTTATTCCCTGGGCTGATAAACCAGTGCATCGAAAGTACAGTAAACAAACGCCCACTGGAAACCCATTCCAGGGCTGTGTCCCCTCCTTTCCCCTGCCACAAATAGCAGTGATCACAAGGGAACCTGCCTCCATAAACAAATACCCTAGACCTTAATTCTAGTATCAGCTGCATGACATAGTGTTGCTGGTATGTTAAACACGGCACATAACAGCAGGACACACTATTAGGTCACACATGGCAATATAAAACACTAGGTAAGGTCGATGCCTTCTGCTGGGTGGGGACCCGGAGCAGGTCGGTTGTTTGTAACTACATTGCCCTCTACTGACAGATGCCCAAGGAGGTTGAGACCCTAATTCTGCTGAACTTCACTCGGGGAGAGGCTGTCCTGTTGCACGTGGTGAGGCAAAAGCAGGAGGTGGTGTCATGGCCCAGCCTGGCAGGAGATACCAGCATTCATCACCTTTGGTGGAGACACCATTTATTCTAGTCTCAAAGACGGGTACTTGGCTATGAATTGATGTTCTCCACTGAGAGAGTCTCCTTCTTTTCCTTTTTTGAAAACAAATAAGCAATTGTCTGAACTGTTTTCTCTGCATTCTTCAACCTTTTGTGGACATTGGAAGCAACCATGTGCATAATCCAGCTGCAGGCAAGCAACCATTGTGAGTAGGAGTGCCTCCAGCCCTTCTGCAGCACGCTGCAGCTGTGTGGAGCCTCAGCACAAGCACATCCTCTGGCAGCTGTTACTGCTGCTTGAGGAACAGGAATCTTCACAGGGCTCCACATGGATAAACTGGGAGGTCTGTTTCCATGTGCTCCTACAAGAAATAATAAAGCAATGGGTGACTTCTCCTCAGCCTCCAACAGCTCCCAGTCAATGGCTGTGACTCTGTGCTTGCCTGTGGGAGTTGCCAAGGCTGTCAGAGCACTGGACTAAGCAGTCACAGCCTTGACTTCATCTGTACATCACAGACTCTCAGCTGGATTGTGTCTGGCCTCCAGCAGAAGCTGTGCTGTCTGCTGCTTGTAGCAGGCTCTCACTCCCCATATGTCTTTGAACCACCTCCAGAAACATGTGGGCTGCAGAGGAGATGGCACTCGTCTGTGAAGCTGCAGTTTGAAAGGCTGAGAGCTGGCACAGCAGATTAAAAAGCCTGTGAACTCCTCTTCTGGGACAATTGTGTGTTTCACTCAGGTACTTCATGTTCTCTGGCCTTTATTTACTTGAGGCAGCACAAAAGTTTTTAAGAAGGCAAATGCAATTCTACAGCTATGATAGCAAGGAGAGTTACATTGTATCTTCTCAATCGGCAATTTGTACAATCAAGACTCATTTATATATGTTCCTTAATGTAGGGAGAAATCTTAGATGCCAAGTATTTTCCCAAGGGAAATTTCCACTAGTGCCATAAAAATTCAAATGGTAGAAACTTCATGTCAGTGCTATGCAATTTTTCCTATCTCTAAAGATACTGCTTCATACCAAGAGAAACCAATAGAAGAAACATATTATCTGCATGGGAAAACTTGCACATGCCTGAAAAGAATGTGGAATGTATGTGTGTTTGTGTGTGTGTGTCCCTCTCTACAACAGGATTCATATGATTAAAATCAGCACTTTTACTTCAGGCATGAATTATTTTCATTCAGTCGCTGGTGGATTTGAAATGTTTTCAAATATCCCTTGAAAACAAGTGGGAACATCTGCAAAGCCGACAGACTGTGGTGTGTGTGTGTGTGAACTCACCCTGTGGTGAGTTCAGAGGAAGGAAACCAGCCATTGATCAGCTCACCATCAGGTGTCATCTCCATGGCTGGAAATGCTGGCAAGGAGGGAAGCTGGACACGGGAAGGAACTGAGCAGCAAACAGGCCATGAGTGAAGCCCAGGAATAAAGAGTGCAAAAACAATGAAGCTTAGGTAATGGGAGAACTCCTGCCATGTAGGAAGAGGAACAGGCTGCAACTCATTCCAGCCCAATCACTCCAGGACAAGCATCATCTGAGGGCACACATAGGATGCTATTTATAGCTGTTAGTTGAAGTTCTTATTTATTGTTGTGTTTTTGCAGAAGGAAACCCACTAGTACAGGAAAGATGCTTCTCCAAGTCTCAAGTGTTTCCTGCAAATTTTATATATGTGCTTTAGCCCAGCTTTATTTATGTTCACATTCTTTGTGTTAAAAAGTGTATGGATTAATGGTGCACTGCTGATAAATATTTATTTATACCAGTGTGATGCCCTCCCAAGGATCCCTGCAAAGGTGGTGTGGGGGATCCTTGGGCTGATGAGTGTGTGCATCTCCTGCCAGGTCTTCCATTATCTCCTCCCTCAAGGGCACAAAAGGCTGAAACATGAAACGCCCCAGGCTCATCTTTACAAGATAAATAAATAAGTAGCAGGCAGAGGGCTCAGTGGGCTCTGGGCTGCTGGAGGCCTGGAGGAGGAGGTGGCAGGTGAGTGAGAGGTCATGGTGAAGGTCAGCTCTGGCTTTCCCCTGAGGAGTTTGTATAGCTCAGTTTTTCCCCAGTAAATGCTCCAGGGTGACAAATGCTTTAGTCCAGAGTGTGCCTGAGGAGAGCAGCCCAGCAGCTCTGCTTCCCCTGGGGCTGCTTCCCCTCTGCCACCACTGCCTTGCTGGGAGCACTGGTGTGGGGGAAAGCCCCAGGCACCACCCCTTTAGCCCAGTAAAATGCCTTTCAGGTCTGCCTGTCTCCTGTCTCCAGGAGCCTGGGAAGGCTAACAGTGCATCCCTAAATTGCCAGCTCTGCAACAATGGCAGGCTTGCATAGCCCCCAGAGATTTTTCCTCTGCCCTTTCTGTCATTACCCCCAGCTGGTAATGCTCATGCAGAAAGAGGAGTGTTTGTGGGGCAGATCCATTTACACTATTGCTTCTCATGGAATGAGACATGAGACTGGGTGGTGGTTCCCACCTCTCCTCCTGTGCCAGCTGGCTCCCTACGGGAGCATTTCTGTCCTCCCTGACTGCTACAGCTCTCAGGGCCCTTATCTGGAGGGCTGGAGATCTGTCCAGCAAGGAGCTGGGGTTTCATGGATAACATTGTCCTGATTTGGTAAGAGGGAAGCAGTGAGAGAGTGCTCAGCTGTAGGAATTGTCCTCCCCATTTGCATGCCTGTGTAGGCCCATTTCACTGCCAGTCCTACTGTAACCATCCAGCTCTCCTTTACTGGGGATCTCTGTTTAACCCTTTCCTGAAACATCAGCATCATTTCTGTCCTTCCACACAGATCTCAGTTATTGACTGAAGGTGTCAGGAGTGCCTGTTAGCATCAATGAGGAAATACCATTCAGTTCCTTGCTAAACAAACATTTAATACATTGTTAAAAACCCCACAGTAAGTACTATTTAGAATACCAGTGCTTTAGTTTTAAACAAAAGCCATTCAAGCAGTAAATCCATTGGCTTTTCTCATACAAAATTTCCCCTTTGTTACCACTACACATACTTGTAGTGAAAGGTCACATCACAGCACTTGCACTTCTGTACTTCAGTATGCACAAAGAAACACAGTCCTCTCCAAACGTCTTTCAGGGATAATTTTCCTGTCTTAGTATAACTGCAATTTACAGTCTAGACCTGAATTTCTTAGAGCTGGAAAAGAGGAGTATCATCTTATTTGTTACCTAAACACTTCAAAAGCCCTTCAGCAAGCAACCTGCGTATCTTCACAGCCAACAATATTTTCCTGTTATGACTTGACCAGCATCTTCAGCTGCAGTGACACTCCCCTGGAGTTCTGCTTTTGCACATACATTAACACAAACTCATTTGGCCAGTTAGTGCACACAACTAAATTTAATTTCTAAATTTACAACCTCTCTCCAGGCTGAGACCCCTGTCTGTCTCAGCAGAGCTGTAGTCAATGAAGAGGAGATGCATTCACCTGGTAAGTTTTTTGAGCTGGGTGAACTTTGTTTGAAGTCAGAAATCAGAGATTTTCTTTGCTTGGGCCCTTCTGGCTGAATTGTCCTGGACACCATATAATCAAATAAAAAATGCATCTTTGTTTTCATATGATTCCTCTCCTTTGCTTTTGCATTTCCCATCACAACTGAGGCATAAAGAGGGTGGATTGTTCCTCCAGTTATAGCATTGCAGAATGATGTAATTTAGAAGTAACCTTGGGAGATCTCACTCCATTCACAGCAGACAACCCCCAACTTAGTAGCTAGGTGGAATTTTCCAGTTTCCAAATTGTGTTCATTGCCTTTTGCTGTGCACATCTTTTAAGAGTCTGGCTCCTTCTTTCTTCCCTGCACCCCAGTAGCTGTAGACAGCAGCAAGAGCCCTGACAGCCATCCCTCTCCAGGCTGGGCAGGCCCCTCTCAGCCTCTCCTCGTCCACATGCACCAGCCTCCAAAAATCTTGGTGGCCTCTACTGGGCACAGTTCAGTATCTCAAGGTCTGTCTTGTTCTGGACAGTCCAAAAGTGGACATGGTACTCCCAGCGTACATAATTCTGAATAAAGGTTAATCA
The DNA here is from genome assembly GCF_027477595.1 of Haemorhous mexicanus. Taxonomy (NCBI): domain Eukaryota; kingdom Metazoa; phylum Chordata; class Aves; order Passeriformes; family Fringillidae; genus Haemorhous; species Haemorhous mexicanus. The sequence goes on along the minus strand of NC_082341.1, from coordinate 14,862,409 downwards.
CAGCTTTCCTCAAAACACGAAAAATTGCCTCAAACTGTGCGAGCAAAAGCAGCCTGTGTTTCTGGGAATGAGGACATCATAAACAAGAATTTTCAAATCAAAACAACCTCTTCTTTTCCTTTATTCAGCTGAGGCTTTAAGCTGAGCATCTGGGAGTTTCTCTTTAGTAGGAGAAACCTGCATGGAAGCCACCTTTTCATGCCCACTGTCTCCTTCTAACAATACAGAAGTGGATTCATTACAAAGGGCAGAGGAAATCAGTTGTTCTTAACTTTCATTTCTGTACTTTATTTGTCCACAAAACCCAAAGTAAGACTCTTTTTTAATGTCTTGGCAGCAAGGAAGAGGAAGCATTTAGCCCAGATTCTGTATTATGTGCACATTATTTTATAAAACTTGCATTAATAACGTCATTATAATAAAGTGCAAAGAAGAAATTTGATCTGCTGTGCATTCCCTGCAGGGAATGCATTTCTTTCTCTGCTGAGTGAACCTCTCAGCATCTCACAAACATATGGTATCTTAGGTGTAAGTGATGCTCACCTGCTTTATTGTCTTTAGCGGGAAAGAACTAAATATGTAACAGATGCTCAAGTACCTTAAAATGAATGTATTGTGCAAACAGAATTGTCATCACAGCCCTTGCAGTCACATTTTTCACCCGTTGTATGTTTGTTTATCTGTAGTTTGTTTTGACAATGTGTAAAGTGTTTTTCTAAAAGATTGGAAAACTCCCAGTTGCAGAGCTGAGGTACTGTCTTATGTCTCCATAGGTGGCACCTCCATATCTAGATCATTTAATATCTGTTTAAAACTCCAGTAAATGTATTCCACTCCCCCCACACCCTTTTAAATTTTTTTTAAATTGTGCTAAATTTGTGCATGGTAATAGACAGTTTGGCAGAAAAAGAGGTGTTTCATCTTCAGACAGCAGAAGACAGTCCTTTTTTGTTTTGCTTGGAACGGATCCAAATATGAACTCATACCTGAATTTGAATTCCTTGCATTTCAGATGTTTTCAGATCAGACTTCAGGTTTAGACTATCACAAAACACAAACCAAAATATACATTCTGGCTACTGACTCAGGGTTTTTTTCTTTCTTTTCTCCCCATCATTTATACCAAGTAGAGTTTGGAAGAGAATTTTTCCTGCCCTCAGGTTCCTCTTTGCTGAACTAAATGTGTGTCATGTCAGCAAGTGAGCCAGGTCCTCAGCCCAGGGCCTTCAGCAGGTCTTGCATGCAATCAATTTTTCTGGTTTTATTAAATGTCTAATCTTCATAACAGAAGAAGAGGAAGATTTGCCCTGGCCTTTAGGGCCATGGCTTTTATACTTCTGTCTGTTAGGTGATTTATATTACAACCCTTTTGGCACTAACAAGCAAGAAGTTGGCACTTGGGTCCTCCTGGGCACCACTTCCCAAGGTCTCCAGCACTGCTGGGATGTGAGAACAGCAGCCATCCTTCCCTCTCCTCTCCTTCTCTGTTTCTTGGCTGCCTCATGTCCATGGCTGTCAGCCATGCTGCACACAATGTATGACTACTACAGAGTTTACCTGCCCCAGAGCTTTTCTTGCGGAACCCCAGAGACAGGAGGTTTGTTTTCTGTCCACAGGTATAAAGCTGCGATGGAAATGGTGGGTCCATGGACACTCGGCTTGGTTTGGGGTTGTGCTTGTCACACTGTTGAATTTGAGGACAAGGATGCAAACAACCACATGGCAAACCTGTGGCTAAGTGATGAGCTCTTGGGAGATTCCATGCTGCCAAGAGTTCTGGGATCTGCCTGGTGGGCTGTGGAGCTGCTCCACAGCTCACATGCCAGGCAAGATCTCTGTCCAGATGCCCAGTACAAACTGAGTGAAGGCAGTAAAGACTTGCTGATATTCAAGCGGGTTTAGCCTTTATTGTCTCCATAGAATGTTTGAAAGCCTCTCTCCCCAGTGCAGCCAAGTCAGAAGGATCAGCTTTTCTCCATTTGAGTCATTTCATGGTGGTTAAATGGATGGGAGAAGCTCGCACTCAATGCAATCTGCCTCAGAGCTGCTGTACCTGACTTGCTGAGTGAGTTTTCTGTCTCTTTGATCCACTCAGGCTCCAGCTCTCCAGCCTTGTCCTGTATTGTGAGGCAAAAGAAGTGGCTTCTGCTATGGGGACTGGAGATCCACCTTGCCCTCAGCCCAGACCCTTACAGCAAGAGCACCTGAGGCTTGCAGGGGCATGCCTGAAGCTACCACAGCCAGAGAGAGCTGTACCTCTGCCTCCTACTTCATCAGGCAATGTGCCATTGCAGGATTTATAAGAGGCTGCAGACAGCTCTGCCTGAGGGATATAGGCTCTGTAGCACCAAGGGGGTCAAACTCAGCTAGAGATAAGCCACTGCTCTTGCTGTAGGACATCTCTGGTTGCTGGGTACATGGGCCAGTGCACAAGACAGATCAGAATGTTTCCTAATTGCTGTGCAAGGTTATTTCTTACTCTGCAGCTTGGTTTTTATCACTCCTTGTGTGACGAAAACTCGGAGGGGCTTGACTCCCTGCAGTCATACAATGTGCAGAGAGCTTTGGGACATAATTCAGGGCCATGACTCCAGTTGGCAGATAAGGTCTTAAAAACCTTTTTTGTGCATCTTGCCCTGAGAGATGTGTACCAAGAGTGTGGTATTAGTAGAGGGTCACTTCTCATGCTCACAGACCCCTGACCCATGGCTGGCTGGCACTCTGCACCAGCACATGCTGGGCTCATTTTTAAGCTCTGCAGCAATTCTTTGAGAGTTGCTCAAAGGCTTCAATCTGACTCTGGGACGTGACTCTCAGGCACTGTGCAGCTGTTGGCTGACTTGCCTCCTCTTGTATGCTGTGGTTGGGGCACTTAGATCTCAGCAGAAGAGGAGGTGCCCGAGCCCCTTCCTGTCCAGCTCACAGGGGAAATGGCACCTCAGCTCCTCCAGGCACCCACCAGCTCAGTCAGCCCCCGGAAACGGTACAAATGCAGCTCTGCACCTGCAGGAGCACTGAGGCAGCACTCACATGCAGTGTCTTGGCTGGGAGGGGGAAAGGCTTTCTAACATTAGCACACTCACAGTCCAATTTCCTTCTCTTTAGCTGCTCCAGGAATTGCTTTACCCTCAGTAGGACTGCCTGGAAAGCCAAAGTGAGCAGAGCCTGACCTTTGACATAAAAAAGGTGTTGTTTCTTCATCCCAGGCTTTTTTCTGCTCTACCGCGTTCATTTGTGTGTCACCTAATTCCTGGTACCCAACCATGGCAACCTCATTTTAAAAAGTAACAGCTCCCAGGATCAGTCCCTGCTGCCCCTGTCATGAGTGACAAGGTGTCTGGAGGGCTCAGAGGTGCAGGTCTTGGGACTGCACAAGCACAGTTTTCAGGGATAAAGTGAGAATTGTGTCCCTGAAGACCCCTGCTTCACACCTCCCTGTAGTCAGGCAGGCCTGGGTGTCTGGTGAGATCCTCTAAACCCTGGGAAAAGAGCCTAAGTTTTAATTTGATGTGAGACAAGCAAATCACAACTTAGATAAAGGAAGTTTCTCTGTTTAAGCAAAAAGGACTCTGTTTTGTTAATTTATTTATTCTTCTTTCATAGTGTACTAATACCTAGAAGCAACACAATTACTGTCCAAATCCTTATGCCTTGAAATGCTTTCAGAATGAGATACTACAGAAAGTCTTGTATTGGTAAGAGAATATTTTTAGAAGCCAGAAAAATCTTTGGAAAGTAAGTGAGGATAATTCTGTGTGTTTGTTTACTTCACAAAGGACATATCTAAGAAAAACTATTGGTATGTCATAACCCTTACAAAACTGTTATGATATACCAATGTCATGGGTAGTTAAGCTTCAGCAAATTTCTTTCAGTTCTGCAACTTGTAGGCATGCACTAAGTGGCAAAAATTCCCACCTGTCTTGGCACCTGTTGCTCAACTATTCCAAGTGGCATCTCTCATGGATTTTTTGTTTACAGCTTCATTAAAGGCAAGGCACTCTGAACCCCACTTGGTTTTGAAGAACGTGTGACATCTTGCTGCAGTGACATCTCCAGCAACAGAGATGTTCACTTGTTCACTTTAAAATCAGAACTATAGAAAATTGACAATATTTGCAAGGCACATTATGCTCTGGCTGAATACAATTTCAATAGGCATTTATAAACTCAAGTAACAATGACCTAAGTTAATTTGACCCTCATTCTCATCTACAATATCCTGCATTTTTCCAAATGTTGGTTTTTATGGCTATTGTTTAAACTAAGGCCAATATTGATCAACACAGGTTTGAATACCAGCCAAAATAGCACTAAATAAAATTCTTTGCTAATTCTGAGCATCTGCACCTTGTAGGTTCTTTATAAAGTTGGCCTGCTGTCCTGAGAACAATTCCATGAACAAGGAGTGGGTCTGCTCTTAGCACCAGGGAGAGTTTGGTAGCAGGGCTTGGCCAGTGCAGTGTGCAGCACCCTCTCGTGGGAGCTGGCCCTGCTCCTCCTCCCCCTTCACTCCCAGTGATGCAATCATCCTTTTCATTGCAAACCTGGAGGCTGATTCTTCAACGATAGCATGTCTGGTTTCCAAAATCCATTATGGTGCACCTGCAGATGTCAGTATAGCCTAAAAAATATATACTTTAAAAAAGGGGCTCCTAATTAGTGGAGGTTAATCCATTCATGCAAAGCTCATGACTCGCTCAAGACTTTGGGCTTCTGTGAAGGAAAAGGTTCCTACAGTAAGTGTCCAAATGCTTCAGTCCACAAAATCAAGACAACTGAAAGGAGACAAAAGGAGCAGAGGCTGGAGAAAGGGGCTTGCACAGCACAGGTAGGAATGGGTTGGGCTTTCTAGTCTGTGCAGCAGAGGCTGTGGCTCTGGAAAGCACAGGCTTGGCTTTGCTCAGAGGTGAAGCAGCTGTCCATCTAGAATTTCTCTTTAGGCCATACTTCTAAAGGGAACACAGGCTGAAATAGTGTTTCAGGACACATTATTTGCTTTTAGAACCTATGCCCATCTGTTTCAGCCTGGGCTGTTAGCCCAATGGAACATTTGCAGATAATATATGGGCATTGTGCATCATCTTTGTGTATTTGCAGGAGGTTAAAAGCATGCCTTTGGGTGAGAAGCTGGAGCCTTTTTATTTCATGTGATTTCTGGTTTGGAGAAAAAGGCAATTACAGAGGTCAGATTCCTACTACATTCTGAATTTTTTGGAATAATAAAGAAGATGGGACAGTTATTCTTAATTTGTCACTCATGAAGTTAATCCTCTGTGCTCAAGGGCACTGCCTGCCTTGTGAGCTGATGTCTGTGTATCACAAGTTCAATCCCAGCAGGGGCTATTGCTTGAGGGTTGGACTTGGTGGTCCCCTCCAACTGAGAATATTCTGTGATTCTGTGAACACAGCAGCCTTTCTGCTGCCAGGGAGGGTAGAGCTCTTTGCAGGAGATCGTGGAGGCACTTGCTGCCTTTCTCCTGCAGGCTCTGAGGTGGGAGGAGCTGAGTTAGCTCTGTAATTCAAAGCTGTAGGTATTTACATCATGATTTTGCAGCCTATGCGAGGTAACCTGCCTTGGAACTGAGCAGCAGATGAATGCCAAATAGCTTTCCTGTAAGGGACTTCACACTAAGCCTTTTAGGAGCCTGGCTTATGGCAAATACCGTGGGGATAGAACAGAGCAGCAAACAGCCTGTGCAAAGAGCTGGCACAACTCAAGCCTGCTGCCTCTGGAGATCACTCAGAGGAAAAGCAGCAGACCTGGCTGAGCCCCTGCCTGAGCAAGGAAGTGCCTGTATGTACACAGGTCACTTTTCCTCTACTCCCCAAAATCAAGGGGGATTTTTTGTTAGGGTTCTTTTCTTTTCTTGTTGTTGAAAGGTTGGAGGGTTATAAAAACCAGTGTCAGCTAGTGGCTCAATGCTGCCAGCAGCCTGCACACCTTTGAGCCTATGGAAATCAGTGCAGGGGTGTCTGGTAAATGTTTGCCTCCTACATTAACTCCATCCTGTGCTAATCATCTTGTTTTAGCTAAATAGGACCATGAAAACATGTGACTAACCAAATATGTCCCATATATAGGGCTTTGTGTCACAGGCCCTGGACTGAGTTCACCTGAGGATTTTTCCAGGACATTGCAAATAGTTGGTCAGGGTCTAAAATTATTCCAGGAGATCTCTAGGCAGGTGCAGACACAGAACAAATGGACCCACATAAACCCAGAAGAAGAGTCCAGGATGAGAGAACATGGATGTGACTTCTCAGCCAGGGGTGTGCCATGGTGCTGCCCATGGTGAGGTGCCCCAACAGAGGCGTGCCCAGGGAGGAGCGATGCTCCCAGGTGTGGGGGCTGTGCTGGCAGCCTGCACTGCACCACCCTCTGCCCCAGCCTAGTGGAGCTCCAAGCCTGTTTGTTGGCTAGTTTACCCCCTCCATCCGTATGTTTTAATCCAATAAGCCAGTGCATGAAGGAGCCAAGTACAGAAGAGGAATGGAACAAAAGCTGTTCATTCTACCTACAACAGTCACACCAAGCAGTTAAAAGCTGACAGCACAACAGTAAACAATCAATTTCTTTGGTTCTGAGAGTTTGCCCTAAGCTGAACAGAGTTAACAGAAGTCTTCCAAGACTGGGTTTGTCTTCTGCTTTGGTCATCACCTATTTATAGGATAGAGAGAAAAACTTTGCAGTTCCTCCTGCTAACCTCTCTCCCCTGATGTGAGAGGATACCAGTCCTTGCTACCCTCAAACTGAGTTGAAAAATAAAGAAATGACTGGAGAAATAAGAATCTGACTATGGCTTGTCTTGCTTGTCTTGATCTAATTCAGATCTCCTGAGTTTGTAAAAAAATAATATCGAGGTATACACCAGACTCAGGATGCAGCTCAGGCCTTAGGTCTAAGTAGAAAAGCAACCCCTTTTCTCTCTCCTAGGACACATTGCATCACCAGTCAAAATGCTTTTGGCAAATGTTTCTGAGGTTGTGACAGAGTGAGGACCCACGACATCTTTGTTCCTGGGGCTGGGGCAGCAGAGGATGTCAGGGGAGGCTGAACCACCAGCTGCATGATGCTCTAAAAGTGCCATTTCCTCTCCCTGAGCCCCAGCAAAGCAGCCAGGACTGCACCTGCAACAGAAGCAACAGCTTTTCAGGAGCCATCTCAAATTTATCCCTTAGGATAAGCTGTGTCTGAGTTGCCCAGTGACCTATGGGTGGTGGACAGTTGTAAATGTTGGGAGGAGGAATGTGTTGGATCTGTCTATACTGAAAGTGCTCCTGATTCATTTTTACCTGTTATTGTCTGTGTTTGGAATCTTCCTTGATGCCCTCAGTAAACTTCAGTTAAGTGACCCTGAAATAACCTTTTTTTCCCCTGCCAATTGACATAATTTAATGAACAGCAGTGGTGCTTAAAGATCAAGTTTTGCTGGAAATGCAACAAATTAAAGGCAAAATGGTGCTAAGTTCTGTGGCCTTGTGTTCCTAGGAAGCCTGTGCAATGCTGAGCTGCCTCACCCCATCTGCTCTCTGGTGGCTCAGGTCCTGCCTGAACCTCTGTCAGCTTTAGATTCTACAGCTCTTGTAGGCAAAACCTTCAACCAGCAGTATTGCAGCAAGCAAGAGTGAGAGTCCCGGCGGAGCATTTGCCGGCATGGGAAAAACGCGCCAAAGAGAATGTTCTTACTGCAGTGCTTCTCTCCTATTAGGTTTTCAAATAACAGATGTTTCCCTCTGACATTTCACAAAAACTTCTCTGTGAGGTTTTCATTGCTTTCCAGACACTTTCCAGTTAAAAGAAACTTATAAAATTGCCTACTGTTTAACACCTGTTTAACATCAAGGCGAGTGGAAACTCATGGCGCCTGTGCTAGCGCAAAAGGACCACTTTCTAAACGTGTCACTTCCAGTTTCAGCTCCTGCTGTGCTGTGAACCAGGACATGGTGGTATCTTTGATCTCAGAAGGATGTGGGGAGCACAGGGATGTGTGCAATATGGAGACTTTCAGGAGCACTAGTTTACTGTAGTGAGTACTCCAGCTGTGCCCACATGCACCTGTAGCAACAGTCAGTCAGGAGTCCTGGAGAAATTTCATAGCAGGAAACTATGGAATAACTTTACTAGGCCTTGTCACTCAAAACATGTTTATGTCTTGAATATAGCAGCTTAAATACCATGAGTGAAGTGGCCTCTTATTTCTTTAGTGATACACAGCATGTTGACTTGAAGGTTTTTGGCACAGCAATCCTGCGAGTTTGTGGGTTATGCTGCAGGGAACAGAAAAGCATCATGTTTTCAACAAAGTACAGTACTGGCATAAGAGCAGGATGATACTGTAATTGCTGCAGTCTGCTTTGTGCTCCACTTGTGCTTATTGACCTTTCCCAGCTCCCTTTGGCTTCTATCTTTTTCCTTCTTTTTAATCAGCTCTTGCTCATCATGATCTCCTTCTATTGCTGCATCATAAGTACAAATTTCTAAGGCAAAACCTCTCAAAGCCTTTCTTTAAAAACCTGTGCCTGGAGAGAATTCTTTTGCACCATGATAGTTTCAAAAGGTACCAAAATGTAGGAGAAGACAAAATTGTTCTTTGAACATCCCTTTTCTTTGGACACATTCATTTTCTTTTGAAGTCGTTGAATCCGCAACCCTATCACACACATTCTCGCTCTTGCCCAATGCAATATTCCTTCCCAAGTGTGGGTTTTGTGTATGTGTAGTAGGCAGTTTGTGGTGTCAAATCATAGTCAGTGTAAATTATCAGGGTTTTTGTATTGCCCTTAAACTGATACTTAACTGTCTTTCTTTTGTAAATCAGCTAACAAGTGGTAGGATGCTCTGTGGGGGTCTCTTTAGTGAGGCATTCTTCAGACTCCTCCGAAACACCTGGAAGGGACAGCAAGCGACTAACAAAAGTCCCATGGCTCTCTGTATAAAATTTTTGGTGCTGGGGTTTTTGCAAATTCACCCCATGCCTAAATATGTCAGGAGACCGAAAACACAGCCTTAAAATCCAACCAGGCTTTGCTGAGCTTTAAAGTGAGCTCCAGTCTGCAAGCACCAGTGACGTCTTGCCCAGCTGGGAGCTGAAAACTTGATCTGCTGCATACCCGCTCCCAAGGATCTTGGAGAGTTCTCTGACAACCTGCCACATCTAGACATAGTAAGGTGAGCTAAGGATAACTTAGGGTAAACTTCATTTTTCTCTTCCCTTATTTGGACTTACAGCACAGTCTTAACTTTTTAAATGGCTTTCTTTGTCTTGGCAGATTGCTGTGAACTGCACCATGCCGGGATGACATTTTAATATTAATCTCAGTGAAAGACCAATTTAGGGTTTCATGTGTTTTCTGAGATGTTCCCAACATCTGTTATCAATTTGGGCATGAACGTTTGTTTTTGCTTTGTCAATGGGTACGGCCACTATTCCAGCTGTCAATAAAATCTTGTTAGGAAGGGAGGAGGCTGGAGACTCATTGACTGCCGGCCACCAAAGAAGCAGTGGCAGAGTGAGTTTTATTCCCTTCTGCTCCTGCTTCTTCACAAGACCCTAAGGCCTAAGTGCTCAAAACGTTTTAGGTAGTGCAAGGCTTCCTCTGAAAGCGAGGAAACACTTTTTCACTGTGAAGGTGATTGAACACTGGCACGGTGCCCAGGGGTGTGGTGCAGTCTCCATCGCTGGAGATATTTAAAAGCCATCTGGGCATGGTTCTAGGCAGCCTCCTCTAGGTGTCCCTGGCTGACCTCCAGAAGTCCCCTCCAGCCTTATCTCTACAGTGATATTGTGGTTCTGACTGCTCCCATCAGGCAAACTTCCAGAGAGCCTATAGCCGTGCATGACAGTAATGGTGGCACAGACTGCCCATTTGTACCACAAGGCTCCTGTAGTTCTTCTGTGGCTCCTCAGCAAACTGCTGCTGCAGTTACAGCCCTGGCAGGAAAACTCATGATGGCCACTGACAGGGCTGGCATTTCCAGAGCAGCTCGAGTTACATGTGCCAGACCAGGGTCAGACACAGGGCGCACGCTCAGGAATGTCCCTCTGGGTCCGTGTGTTTTGGTGCAGCCTGTAATTTTTTGTTCCTTTCTAATTTTTGTAACATGAAGAAGCAAACATGGAAAATCTTGTTTCAAAGCCCAGTTTGTTGTAAAAGATCAGGAATGTCAAGGCTGTGTAGCTGTAGTTGTTTGGAGAGCTGTTAACAGCCTGGAGGAATCTATGCGGGGTTAGAGGTTTGCTTGCCTCTTTTTTAAAGCTTTTCCTTCTGCTCACAGCTGAATTAAATAAAGAAAAATAGGAAAGGAGCTTTATTAACAAGAAGCACTATAGGGTATTTTTTTTCCTTTGTGGATTTTCTATAAGCAACTGTTTGTCAATTGTATGACATTTCCTCCTGTGGCTCATTCCTTCACCTGGCCCAGATGGCTCCCTCTGGCCACCTCACACCTGGAGACTGTGGCTCCACCATCCTCCTTCCACTGGCTCTGCTCAGTGTGCATGTGCCTGACAGTTCAGGTAGTGGCTTTGGCAGAGATTTGTACCTTCTGACCCCTTGTTGCCTGCCAGTTTCTGCAGCAGCCATGGTCTCAGTGAGCTCTAAGAACAGTGCAGTGTCCTTCCCCCCCAGGAGAGCTGTGGCTGCACTCACTGCCCATCCAATCCTCCATCCTCCCACCACCAGTACATGAGTTGCAGGGTGGAGAGTCTGGGGATTTTTACCAAGTTCTCTTATCTGCTGAAAAATTCCCTGAGTTGATCCCTCATCCTGCTTTGGAGATATATTTGTTTCTTGGTGTAGATATTTTTGTCTTGTTTTAATTTTTTTTATTGCCTTGTTATTTTTACTACTTGCTTCACTTTTACAAAGGCTTTTGCTGAGCCTGGTTTCCAGAGGGGGGAAACTCCTGCAGATGCTGTCTTTCATCCTTCTCAGCATTCTGCATCCTGAGCTTTAGCCTGATAGATTTTCTCCTTTCTACCCTGAGTCCTGGCATTGTAATATTATAGACAATCCATGACAGAACCCAGCCAAGATGAGCTTATGCACAAGCTTTTTCTGTAAAGACATCATCTTGCTCTTTTAAGCAACTCTGAACTAGTGTGTAAATCTTGGCAAGTGTGGAGTAACAAATAATTAAACAATTCTTTTGACAAACAATAAAGACATACCTTTGACATTTTTGGCTTTATGAACATGTTCTAAAAGATTTATTTTGCATACTTTAAATACAGCAAATATTCATTTCTCCAATGGCTCTGTTACAGTGGGAATCTTCATCTTGTTTGTCTGCACAGCTTCGAGTAAGGTCATTGAGCCAAGCAATTAATAAAAGGAGCCTCTAAAATTAAGGTTTCTGAAATAACTTTGGTCCTTTGCCCCTCAGTGTTTGTGCCCCACAAGGGGAGGTGTAGAAAGCTCTTCTGGCATCTCATGGCCCCTCAGTGGGCACATGTTCAGTGCAAAGATATTTTAGCTGGCAACCTCCAGCTGGAATTTATTGCCCATGTGCTGTCTGAAAGTTTTCACAGACTCAAAAATTGGCCAAATTTGGTCAAGCTGCATGGAAATGACAAAATCTCATCATTAATATGAGACCTCTCAGCCAGTTTCTGAATTTCTGCCTTGAACAATAGATGTGCTAATGCTCCCCACTGAAGGCCTGTCACCTCAGGGTCTTTCCCTGAGCTCCTTCTGAGGTTTCTCTGAGCAGGTTTTGTGACAGTGCCTCTCAAACATTACAAACCAAAGTAGAAATCCCACACAGCAAATCTTGTAAACTTTTCTGCTCTTGATGGGTTTATAATCCACCAGAAAATGGTCCTGTATTAAAGAATTTTGGACTGCTTACAGTATTCATAATTATAAATGCTGACATGGCTTGGGAAAGAGATGGAGGGAGTTGAGTCATACCTGCTGAATTATTGGAGATATAAAAAGCAAGGTGAGGAAAAAGAAGGAAGGAGATAGAGAAAAGAAAGAATTATTAAAAGGATCTAGAGGTAAAGGCAAGTTGCAGCCTTTACAATGTAGGAGAAAACCCCGAAATTGTGCCAGTGGTTGAGCTGGGATGAGACGCCCCAAAGCATTTTGCCTAATCATGTCCTGCTTCCAGGTCATGGAAACTCACAGCTAGTGCCAGGTACTGTGAACTTAAAGCAGCATTTACTTCCTCTGGTGCAAAGCTTTTTTTAAAGTCCTGTGTGTAAGCAGAAGCTGCTTTCAACCACCTTCTAACCAGAGAGCTGCTCTTTGGTCCAAGCTGGATTCCTCCTCAGTGAGAGTGAGTTGGGTTGCAGAGGAGATGCTCTGTGGGTGAGAATTGAACACACTCCATAAGCATGGTCTGTGCCTCTGGCACGCTCCTTTTTCTTCCTTGCTCACTTGGTTTATCATATCCAACAGCACAACAGGTCTCATTTCCTCTTCTTCCCCTCCCTGCAAGCTGCTATTGCTTCAGTGAGTCATCAAATGTAGGGACTGGTGGAAGATGGTGATGTGGTGCTGACTGGAGCAGAGGGAGACACACAAACAAAATATTTTCTGTCTGAAAGAGTCTGATCAGCACTAGTGAAGCCAGTGCCTGTCCCTGTCCCACACAGAAAACTCTGCTTGGCTCTGTGCAGGTGTCACCAGAGACCTCTGTTAGGGATTAAGAAGAGGACCAAGAGCTCATGGCAGCTGCAGGAAGAGGCTGCATGAGCCTCAAGTGATCCTTTGGGGATGTGATGCAGCATCTGACTGAGATGCTTCCCTGTGTGAACCACTTCATGGTACTGATCTGTGCTGACTCACAGAGCTGAGGCTGTACCTTATTTCAAGCTGCTCTGCACTCTTAGGCTGACTTTCAAATATCTTTCCTTCAAAGATGAAAGATGCTAAGAAGTAGGTCCTATAGCTGCCTCTATCTTACATGTTAATCCAATAACATGTAAAATGATAGACAGCAGCTCTAAGAAATGTCATACAAAGTGTTCATTTTTAAAAAACCAAAAACCAGTCCAACTTTCAAAATTAAACTAATATAACTCACAGCGCTTCTGTCCCCAGTACCAGAAGGTTTAACTTTGGGGGACATTTAGGAACAAGCAGTGTTTAAAAACAAAGAGGTTAGAGGTACAAAATGTAGATCCAGACTGCATGGCCACCCGGGCCTGGGGCCCTGGCTTGGGAGGGATGGAAATCTGAGAAACAGGCAGCTGCACAGACCTCATGAGCATGAAGAGGTTTTTCTTACTTTCTGACTGCTGGAGCCTATAAAGTACACAAGAATTTTTAAATAGTGCTTTGGAGTCAACACACCATTTTCTTAGTTAACCAGTTGGTATGAGTGGTGGTTGTTTATGACCATAATGAATCTACACTTCAAGACAGGAGGACTGCATGTGAAGTTTAATTAGGATTTGCAGAGGACTTTCTGCTCTCACCCATCCCCAAGCTGCTGGTACAACATTGGAGGGACGTTGAGGCCTCACTGCTGAGCACAGATGGCGGAGGTGCAGAGGGTAGCACCTGTCTGGGAGCAGCATCAACAGCAACAACACACTCAAAATCCTCCCAGTGGGGCTGTAGATGTGTTAAAATCAGTACCAAGGCTGTGAACAAGGTAGCCAGTCCAACACAAACCTTTTGGCACCAGACAAGGGCAACTTCTAAAAGAGAAGATATTGTCTGCACGCTGCTTTTATGCACTTATATATACATCATCATGTGCCAAAAGGAGAAGGGAAGAATTTTGAAAGCATTCTCTCCTTTCTGTGTTTGCTCTGGGAATAGATAAATATTTCACATTAACTGTGTTCGTCTGCCAATTTTTGTCGTGAGAGCGCTATCTCCGAATTGTAGAGCCTGTGAATTATGGTGGTAAACGCTGTATTGCTTTGACCTTTTGAAATGTCTCCAGCATGACTGGCTGCCTGTCCTCCCCTTCCCCCAGAGGTCAGGCAGGTTGTAAATATAGGCGAAATGGAATAGCCAGATAATCAAATTGAACCCATTTCACTGCAGTGCGGTGCAATCACAGCACAGCGAAATTCCATCAGCGTCGGGGCTGCATTTCCAGTGCCACGGAAATCGCTCTGTAACTGTCCACACAACCCGAGGAGCAGGGCTTGTCATCTGCCACAGTCTGGGCTCTGCATTTTTAAGCCTCCTTTAGCAAAGGAAAAAAGAAATCCCAAAGCCACATAAAAAAGGGTAAGGAATAGGCTGACATTTAAAAAACACATCATCTGAAAAGAATTACCTTGACATATAGGATGATTGATAAGTTATATTTGCCTTGTTGGTTGGTTGCTTTTTTCCTTTTCTTTTAAAGACTCTAAAATGCTTCCTCTGCTCCAGAGCAGATAACAGAATTGCTTGCTGCATCACCTGAGAATGCCTTCTTCAAAGAATAAGTACTTTAGTCATTATATTAGCATTGAAGTACAGCACAAAAGTAGTGATACAAAGAGCACCATAACTGTGGTTATTCATGAGGATGGAATTTAGGACCAATGTCCCTTGACCAAGCCAGACAAAAACCTGGAAGTTGAAATCCATATAGATGTATTTTCGGTAGTAGGAGCCAAGCACAGAGCTGTGCTTCTGTTTCTTGCAAGCCCAGAGATGTTAGCAGTGGGGTAGCAGGGCATAATTGATGTTTACTTACAATCAGCATCTTTCTGTGCCAGCAATCATGGCAGACTGAAACTAAGCAGGGGAACCAGAAACCCTGCTGCTTTCAGCTGTCTGGAACAATAATTACACAGTGCCACGGCACCTCTGGGAGTCTGGCACCATTTATCCTCCCGACTCTCGGCGTTGGTTACCTGCCACAGAGCAATCCCCAAAGCAACCAATCCTCAACATCATTTTCATACAAAAGGTGGAGAGAATGATAATGGCTATGCTATTGCTCTGCCTTCAGAAACCCGGGCTGATGGCTTAATTGAGGTTAAAATAAGCTCCAATCAGAGAGGTAAAAACTTAACAGGGCTACTTAATCTTATATAAATACAAGAGAGATACAAGTGCATGAGGAGAGAATAATAACTTACTCTGGTGAGGTTTCTATGGAGAATAATCATTAGCCAAGCAGTGAACAGATTGGACTGGGAACAGGCTATTTAGCATTCATGCCCTGGTGGTAAAGGCTTTGAGCTGGAGCCTAATTTGAATTTTAGGGTTGGGTTTAAAAAGAATAGAAAAGAAAAGAAAAAACCCACCCTGTCTGGAGCAAACAGCATCAACCTAATTTTTGCCCTAGACTGTGCCAAAGAAATTCGACTGACTTTTACTCTGTCACCTAAGTGCAGATTGCCTAATACAAGAGAGAAGTAATTGCAGGGCACGAAGGCTTTCAGTTGTCTCGGGAGCAGGGATTTGCCCTGCCCAGGGCAGTGTCCTCAGCCCTGTTTGTACCTCCTCTCTCTCCCCACACTCTTTGTAAGGCTGAGCAGGCAGCCCAGCCTGCTGCCCTTCAGCAGCAGTACTGGGAATGCTACCAGAAAAACAAATTTAAAAAAGAGTTTGATTTTTGCTTTACATTTTCATTCTCAGAAATATTTCCCTTTTTAGAACTTGAAATTAAAATATTTACTCTTTTGCAAATCACTGGAAAGGTTTGGCAAAACTCAGATGTTTTTGTTTTTTAGGCTTGCTGATTGCTGCTTATCTGTTTTGTTAAGTTAAATTAGATGTTAGATTTCAGAAGTATTTGCAAACACTTCTTTCATGCAATGGCCCTTCAAATAGGAGCTATAATTTTGATCCTTTTCTGCTCTGTTTTTTTGTTGTTGTTTTTTTTTTTTACCAGCTGCTTGCAAGAGTGGTTTCTGTTACAGTTATTTCCTTTTAAACATACTCTGAAAAAATGCAATAACTAGCTGGAGATGTGCAGATCCTGCCAAAGTACAGTTTCTGGGCTCTTTTTTCCTCAGTATGTATCCCAGGGATAAAGTGATGTCTTTCCCAACCAGCAGCTCAGCTGACACAGTCCCATACCAGCTGCAGCTGGGCCTGGCCTCTGGATCTGTAGCTGGGGACAGATGAAGTTAGAAGCATGTATGATACTGCTGGATGTATTTCAGAGTTTATTTATTTTAGTCTAACTTGAGATCCAGCCTCTCCTGTTACTTTTTACTTAGTATTTAGTAAAGCATATCTTGTTATTATACAATTTCAAAAACATGTTGCGTGCACTGTGACAGAATCTGTGGTTTGCTAGGGACTTCTGTGTACTTACTAGCTTTGCTTGTACCTCCCCATTTTCCTGATTTAGCTGGAAGTCCTTCAGTTTATGCCCATCAAGAGATAAAAATAAACCGTAGGCTGCAGCTCAGTGTAGTTGGATGCTCCATTACTGTTGCAAAGTACAAGAGTCCTCAGGAAAGCAATGAAAAATTACCCCTCTCCAGGCAGTGAAAAATGTCAGGAGTCTCATGGTCTCTGAGGCCTTAGCAGAGAATAATTATGCTCTGAACAGATTGCTCTGTGCCAGAGACCTCACAGTCCTCCTAAAGGGACGGCTGTGAGACCCCCTTGAAAGGGAGATCAGAGCCCTCACATGGCACTTTTTGGGAGAAAGCAGGAAATGATAAAACACCATATTCCCAGACTGGCTGCCTTTATTGAGGTGAGTGGTCCTGTGCCTTCCAGGACTGCTTACAACCAGGAAAATACAAGATAAATATGATCCAGCAGATAATTGGGTGTGTATTTTTAACAAACTGGGCTGTGACCTTCATTCTACTGGTAGCCAATGACTGGAGAGTAAAACAAACAGAAAAGGAGTCTGAGGTTTCAGGCAAGGAGAGAACTTGGCCTGGAAATTTTCCTGGAATACCCAATTCTCCCTGTGCTTGTAAGCATTGCCTGTCCTCTCCAGGGCACTCTCCAGTCAGAGGATCCAGCCCACCTTGGCCCAGGCTGTGCCTCCTGCTCGTGCCCATCATGGTAAGGGACAGCCCAGAACTTTGCCCTGGCTGTTGTGCTTGGAGCTGGGGCCCTCCTGCCCTCGGGGAGCTGCATGCAGTGTCTGACTCCAGAAGCAGGATGAGAAGAGGGAGTTTTTTTGCAGCCTGGTAGCATTCATAAGTGTGCTCTGCAGAGGAGACGTAATGAGGATGATGACCAGGACCAAGGATGACCAATGTGATGAGGTCAAGGCAATTCCAAAGCAATTTGTGCTTAATGGGTAACAGGGGCCAGAATTTGTAAGATATTTCACCTCCCTAGGAAAGGGTCTGACAGAGCCAAGTTCATTATCCTGGGGAAAGGTGACAGTGCTGTTCTGCCAGATTGAACAGGAGCAGGGTTAAGGCTGCAAAAAGAGGACCAGAGTCCTCCTAATTGTGTCTTCCCTCTCTTTTCAGTGCTTAAATTATAAAATGTGCTTGTGCAAGACTGTGAGATGCTGGGCAGCTTGGTGGGGAGCAGAGCTTTGGGGGAGGGCAACAACTTTGCCCAGGGTTTGTTTGCAGGGCAGGTGGGAGGGGGCCCAGATGGTGGGATCAAAGGAGCAGTAACTCACTCACTTTGCACCATCTGCTCTGCCCTGGGTTATAATTTCCAGCTCTTTCAACTTCACCCAGGATTTGGTGACTTGTTTGGGGATCACTTTGTGTGAACAAAAAGGGAAATGGAGGCCCTGCTTTGCAGACCTTGGGTTTCTCTCAGGAAGAGGATTGGCCATGTCTTCCACACAGCAATGCACTGTGGGGAAATCATTACTAGACCCCAAACTACCACTGAATGGCTTTACAGGGTTTGAATTAAAGGCTTTTCATGGGTTCCTGCAAATGACAGGAAGTTCAGATTGTCACCCTCTTCCTGGAGTTGCAGGTGTAGTGTTGATGACCAGCTCACATAAAATAGTAATAAATAACACCTCTGTTTGTTCTTTTAATTTGCCAGCCAAATCTGCTAGACTAAGCCGAATGTGCTAATACCTTGTTTTTATTTTAATCTTGGTTCTGAATGTTCAGAGCCTTAATTTTCTGTACATAATTACAAGATGTTGAGACCCGTTACAAGGTTAAATATTTCATTGTCACAACAAGTTTTGTCTTCAAAATAATAATCAAGCTAGATGTGTTTGGTGTTTCTGTGTCCAAAACCTCTTCTAGGTAGCTAACAGCACGGTCCTTCGATGCTGACTTTCATGCCATGAGCAGAAAGGTAATTCCAGCTTTTCCTGGTCTGTCCAGGGCCCAGCTGGTGGGGCAGCTCTTGCCCGGATGACCTGACTCATGGAAGCTACAGAGCAGGGCAGGACAGCATGGCAGCTGTCATGGTCACCACTGTGGGACACAGAGGGGAGGGTACTGCCAAGAGGAGGGAAGGGGAACCCCAGGGCTTTCCCCGTTTTGTGGCCCTGGCCCCATCCAGGATATTTGTGAGGCTTTACGTGGTGTTCTAGGGAGACAACAGCAGGGTGTGCAGGGCTGCTGCTTTGGTGACAGCTCCTGAAAGCCATTCTTCTTCTTCTTCCCGGTCCAAAGCCTGGTTTTGGGGGTCAGTGCAGTCCCTTTGCAATGTCCTGGTTTGCCAGTGCTGCTCCAGGCTCCCTGCACACAGCCCAGCCCATGGAGCAGCACTTTCTGCCAGTGCTCTGGTCCCTGGCACTTCAGAAAAGCTTTGGTTCACAAGGATAACAAGAGTTACCTACCTGAGTGTTGACATCACCTAAACTTGTTGTTCTGGAAAGGAGTCAGAGTAAACAGCTCCTCTGCCCAGACCCAGTGCAGCTGCCCATGATGGTTTTCACTTTCCTCCCTGAAAATTAATGCCAGTTCTCCTTGCCAACACTTCTGAGTAGATTTGTACATTTTGGAGAACTTTGATCTATCAGCTGTTACTGTGAGTTTTTGCTCCTCCCAAGGACATGTCCCTGCAGATGTTAAGCAGAGTGATTTGCACACCAGCCGGACTGTGAGTGCTGCCATGGGTGATGAGACAGGTTTGCTCAACTAGGCAGTGCTCATTTAGGACAAAAATGGGAAGGAAGCCTTTGGCCAGAAGAAGTGCTTTCATTTGCTAGAGACCATGAATGGCCAAGTGGGAACAAAGAAGCCCATGGCTAAACAGGAGGCTACTGCCAATTCCATTCACAGATTCTCCAAAATCCGGGAGGACTGCTGCAATGATGATGTCTGGCCTGCAATTTGCCAAGACCCTTAGATCACAACCAAGCAAATGAGAAAGGCAGCAGGAAGGAAGGAAAGGCTCTAGTCCCCAGGTTCTACCTTGTACAACATGGGCAGCACTTCTGTCACCTGAGACTGATGCTGGCAGAGTGAGATTTGCTGTGCCACCAACAGCAGCACTCAGCTTGGTTGTGCTGCATCCTGCCCTCATGTGCTCAGGCTTTCTTTTAATCTCAGGGATGCAAAGAAAGCCCAGAACACATTAGGACAACCACCTGGGGAGTTAGTTATGATTTTTAAAAGCTAATGATGCTGCCCACTGTTCAATGTTTATAATAAACTGTCTTCTCCCCCCTCTTAACTAAATTGTGTATATACAGGGTAAGAAGCTGCCCAAGGGCTCTGAGCACCTGGCTTGCTGCACAGAGCTGCTGTACTCCATAAATAGGAAAGGTGGACAGAAAGTTATTAATTTTCATACATTTGAATGGGACAGGCTGGGAAGCACGGGCAAAAAAAAGCAACAAGAATGATCCTGGCCTACAGCTGCAGTGTTTTAATGCAAACCTGAAGACAGTGCTGTCCTCTTGGCAGCTGGCTGGCAGCTCAGCCTGCACAAGCGATGCAGATGGGGATTCAAAGGTTGCATGGAAACACATTGCTTTCCTCCAGCCCAGTGCCAAATGCAATACCTGATTGCTCAGCTTACAGACATTTCTGCAGTACCAGAGGAGAGGCACTCTGCAACACGGAGCAGCACACAGCCTGCTGTAACTATCACCTGGAAAGGAACATTTCTCTAATTCTCTAGCCCATGGCTTTCTGCTGATGGCTGCTTTGTGATGAAGTGCCTATGGCTGAGTGGCTTGTACCTCAGCCCTGCCAGGGAAGCAGCTCTCTGGGCAGAGCACAGCACATTCCAGGGCTCCACACTCTTGTACAAATAAGGAAGCAAAAGGTCCGAGCTGGATCAGAGCAGGACTAGTGCATCAGTGAGAACAGCACTTCAGCTCTGAAACAGCTTTGTCATAGCAGGAAATACAGTGGCACCCTTCAACCTGCCAGAGGAGGGGCATTACCTTTCGCACAGCCGTGTCTCAGTTTTTCCTCACAGAAGAAAGCTGTGAAGTTGAGCTCACTCGTGTGTGTTGGCAGGGGCCTGGCAAGGCCAGCACCCACAGAAGATGCACTCAGTCACTCTGTGCCAGGGAGAACATCCCTGCAGCAGCAGGAGAGCTTGGGGACAGCACTGTGCAGGTCAAGCCCCTGCAGCCCAAGCACCACCCAGCCCAGGCTGATTGGAGAGGTTTTCTTGTAAAGAGGAGATTTTTCAGTTCTGTTTTGAGGTTAGTTGCTTCCTTTACTGGAACAATTGGACACTTGCATGCAGGAAGCCACCAAGCCACTACCAGCTCAGCACCACCCACTTCATAAAGGCAGAGAGCACTGGCACATCAGTGGCCAGGAAACACTGCCAGTGGTTTGATTCCAGTCATTTGGCTGCAGCACTTGATGAACTAGACAGGCTGACCAATGTTTAACATGTATTTTCCAATGCCTGATATAAGAAATGACAGCTTTTAATTACAGTACTTAATTTTTTAGAGGACAGCTGTTTCTTTCACATTATGAATTAACAAGCTATTCTGGGCAGATTTGTACTGTGCAAACAGATCTAAACTAGTTGTGAAGATAGCTTAGCTCAGAGCTTTATTTTTTTTGCATACTCCCACTTTTGAGCTTCATGCATTTGTTTCTTCTGATGTGCTGAGGCTGTAGCAGACAGGATCACCAGTGTTTCTCAGGATCTGCTGCCACAAGGGTTGGATCTTGGATGGGGCTCTCAGTGCCACCAGAACAACATTGCCAAACTGAGAACAAGTTTATTTTCCTATTGCACACCTGCTGGTTGAAGGGACATAGTTCTTGACTCCCATTAGCACTCAGATGCTTGTGTCCAGGGAAGTTAGACACAAGTGCATCCCTGAGGAGCTGACACAGAGAAGCCACTCCAGAAAAGATGGAGAAAGGCAGGTACTGCTGCTTTGCAATGTTATTTAACTGCACCTGTTTGCAGAGCAAATGACACTTTAAAAACATAGCTGGGCCTTCATCTGTATTTTAAGACATGCAAAGGAAGAAAAAGAGAAAATAAAAAGCAGCTCCAGCCCACACTTGGCAGCTTGGCTCTCTCCCAGGTCCCTGGCCTGGATTCCTCCAGTTCTGGGTGAGTGTTTCTTTGCTATCTTGTTTGTCCATCACACCTGCTTTGTCTGTTCCCTTCAGTGTTCTGCATTTACTTATTCCCACACTCAGGATCTCCCTCCCCTTCCCCAGCCCACTATATATTAGTACAATAAGCTGTAAAATGAGATTTATGAAAAATAAAACTGACACTGTACCGGCTTGTTCCACTTTGCGTTCTAAGTTTGCTCAACACAGATTTCTTTTATTTTTTTTAAAGTAGCAGCTGAAACAAGAATCTGCTTGGGGAAGTTGTAGGAAACTAATATTAGAGCTGCCATTTAATTCTCAAGGCAATAAAATGGACCGAGAGGCCAAGTCGCCTCTGAATGTCTTTCATGTTGGTTTGTTACACAGTGTGAGCTTGTTTTACAAGTGCTCTGTTTACAAGAATGCTGGGGGAGCTGGAGAGGGGGGGAATGTTCATTTAAGCCCCACATTCACATAGGGCTACTTTTGTAAAGGACTGATCCAGTCCTACCAGCTGCTTGCCCACAAAACTTCCCAATTGTGGAGGCTAATTAAGATTCTTCAGAGGAGCTCTCCTCTCCCCAGAGGCTGCAGCAGCCTCATCAGACATGCTGTCCCTCCCCCTGGGCCCGGCAGAATGCCCCACTGTGCCTGGCTTACGTTATGCCTTATGAATTAACCAATTGATTCTGAAAACATCACTACTTTAGGGCTAAATAAAGCTATTCCCTTCAAGGGGAAAAGAGGCAGGGCTCAGCCTAGGAATAAACTGATACTGTGTTACCTATAAACTCCCTTCTCTCTCGTGCTGCAAGGCGAGGATTCGCTCGCCAGGATACAGAGAGTGGAGTACAAAGGGAATTTATCATGGATTTCTGTGAAAATAGGGAGGCTTTCCTGAGCCTGGACAGTAAGCATGACCTATCCACCTGCAAGTAAATAAAGCCTCCTGCATGCAACTCCGACTTAAAAAAATTAGTCTACACAAAATGACTGTGCATACTTGCCCTGCCTTTTCTGTGCCCACTTCTCTCTCCAGCTTCAAAGTGAAGAAACCTGTAACCAGTACAGATCAAGCATGGCTGAAAGTTGCTTGGTACTACTGCTGTGTAGCTGAACACAGCTCTAGTGCTGGAACAAAAATTTCAGCTGGCACCAATACATAATATTGGACCTCCAGTTTCCTTTGAGTGGTCATGGCCCCAAAAAATTTATATCCAGGCTTTAAACTGATTTTAAACCAGAACGAAATCTGACATAGAGCCTGAACTGAGGAATATAAAAAATTAACTATGTTTCATCTGATACACATAGCTTTCCCCTGGTGTCTTTGTGCAGATCCCTCGTTTTGATTACTTAAAAGAAAGCTAACTGCAGGAACAAGACAAGATCTTTCAAGCACTGAAGAAACCTAATGTGGTGACATACATAGTTTCATGCTGGCCACAACAAATGTACCATCAGCTTGGACTTCTTCCTCTTCCTGAATGTTTCAAGTGTTTGCCTACACCTCCTTCAATTAAAAAGAATCCTCTTCCCTCCCCAAACTAAAAATTAGAATATTAATACAACTTCACTGCACAAAACCATATCAGATAACTAGATTTTGTAATAACAAAATGCTTTATTTTTGGGGAATACAAGGAAAAGTGTGACATCCTCAAAATCAATTGCTTTAAAAAGGCATTCTTCCTTTCAAAAAGGGAACACTCACAACAAAAGGTGACCGGTGAACAAGCCCTCTCATGTAGCAGCAGGAATTCTTCCTTTACAGCCAAAGGCAGGGTTTCAATAATGTACAGCCACAGATTCCAACTCAGTCAATATTTTCTAGAAGGTTAGGGCACAGGCTCAGCTCGGTGTGACAGCCCAGAGGGAGGCTGACAACACACCTCTGAGACAGGGCTTTCACAGTTCTCACCCAGGTCGCTTTGCAACAAACCACAAGACTTCACCATTACCACAAGAAGACACTGAGAAAGCCACAAGGTTACTAATCTCCTTGCTCATCTCTAAAAACTTTTCATGCAAGCCCTATGCTCGTGAAATTCTCGTACCATCAGTCTGGTTACAGCTCAGTGTGTCACCACACGTCCCCTGTGCTGCCAGCCAGGGCTGTGTGTGACAGGGACACAGCAGAGCCGAGGCTACTGACACAATCCCCTCCTCAACGTAACTGTTTCCTGTACAGCGGGCTCCAAGCTGGGATGTGTTTTAAAGACTGCAAATTTATATCCATAAATTACTTCTGCCCTCTCTGAACCTTATGTTAGAATTCAAGTTGTTAAAGAAGGGGACTGGGAAGTTCCTAAAATTGTCAGGTTATAAAGCAGGCATTGATATTTCAGTCCAGTATGACAGCTCTTTGTCACAAGTGGTATCCATCCATGCTAAGGGGTAAGATACATTGGTCTTGTTCAAAGGGGGCTCGTGTTGTCTGAAGTGGGTATGGTAAACTCTAAAAGAACTACTGGTTTTCTTTATTCAGGTTAGACATAACAAATATGTCAGATACAGCAGTTAGTCTAGAAAAATACATTTAAAAAAATCTTCAGCAAACCATGCTCCCTGTAACAAAATCTTTCAAAACCAATTTTACAAATTATTCTACATTAATGTAAAAAGAAAATCTTAAATTTAGCATAGTGGATTCCATCAAACATCTATCTATCAAAACATGACTTTCACTATCTGCAGATGTTAGAATTCATAATACATTTTTCTAATGTATCCTGTACATATTAAATAATCTAAAAGGCTCTTCTTGTAGTGCATTAACAATTTAGCAAGCACACTCAGTATTTCTCCAGTACCATTTGCATTACAGTTATTTGCCCGCAAATGTAATTAACATCTAAAAGTGCACACAGTTAGATCTCCCTCCCTCCCCATAACCTGTTTCCCTGCTGAAACCCAGACATCCACTGGAAACATTATGCTACTGTAGCCAATCTACCCATGATTAGAAATGTGTGACTAAAGTGTTCTTCAACTATACAGGAACCGACTTATATACAGGAATCAAAAGGACAGCCTGTATTTACATCAAGAATGAACTTCCACTACCACAGCATTATACCAAGAACTCAATACAGTGTTACAGTCGGTATTTACTTAGGACTTCAGCTTTAGATCAGTATAACACAAAACTTAGCTCAGGACATACCCTGAAAAATGAACATGTTTATTAAATATTACTTCTATTATGCCCCACGACAAATAACCATTGCTGGATATTCTTACAAGTTCAGTGTTTGAAATAGTGTAATAGTGTGCTGCTCTATGAAGCAGCAAAGAACTTCCAGAGAGGCTGCTGGAGAAAAAAAAGGAGGAAAGAAAGAAGTAAAAAAAATCCAAACAAACAAACAACAAAACAAAACAAAAAAGCCCCACAAAAAAAAAAAAAAGACAGAACAAAAAAAAAAAAAAACCACAAAAAAACAAAGCGAAACAGGAGAAAAAGAAGGCAGAGGGCAGCAGACATCAAGGGAAGAATTAGATCTGAATAACTAAACCAAACTGTTAGTGCAAGTCTAGGACAGTCAGGCATGCAGAAACCCCTTGGAAAAGTGTCATACAGATCTAGGTAGGTTGTAATAAACAAGCTTAAGATGTAACTTCACCGAATTTTTCCATACTGGGAAAAATGGTAGGACTTTTCCCCATCATATGGAAGAATTTTGAGATTAAATTCCAGATTATCCAGTCTGAGATTATTAGTTTTACTCTCCAAGAAATCCAGTGTATGAACCTATATTAAATTTTTCCAATGATACTTTAAAAAGGCAAACTATAAACTTTTCAATTCATTTTTTATATTGAACTTTTCAAAGAAATCTGAAGTGTTGTCTTTAATTCGCATTAAAGTGGTCAAACATTTCTCCTGTTTCTTCCCTCCCCAAAAGTGCAAAAAACAAGTTGCTGCTTGGTCCACAAACATAAAACATCATATACAACAAGAAGTTTTCCTTCTGATGGAGTACTGCTGCCAACCCATCGCTTCCAGTTTCTTCTCCAAGAAAAATGTCAGCGTCCAAAGATGGAATTCAATTCCAGTAGAATTAACTCCACAATCTGATTCTGGTATACTGTGTGGACTGCTATGTTACCAGTCTCTTTCTCTGGTTTTAATAAGGTTGGACCAAAAACTATTGCTATACTTTGATAGGTCATTCGGTTCTTTTCTCCATTTTCTACAACTCTGAAAGAGAAAAAAATACACAAGAAGAGATTTATCAGTTGGGGCAATAGGATGACAGAAAAAGACACATCCCAAAGCAAATGGCTAGTCAGAGTATTTATTTAATGAGCAGTCCGGCTATTAAGACATACAGCTGCTGTAATTCCCCTCTCTGTGAAAAAAGTTTTGTTTTGAAATGTCATTCCTGGTCCTCTCACAGTCCCTCTAAAGCACTTGGCAGCAAACACCACAACTATGCAACATACTGTCTCAAGTCTGGTGCTCAGCAAGCTCATATCCAAACAGACTGATACCGCTTTTATCAAGTCCAATATAAAAAAAATGCAGTAAGAACAGTCACTTGGTACTTTAAATTGGATTCTTTATCTTCAAGGAAAGATCAGCAACACAAAGTCTTTCCTTCTATCTGTCACTTACCTTTTCAGGTGTCTAAAGAGTACCTGCATCGTGTCCTGATTTGGTTTTGGCAACTGTTTGATTAAATCTTTAACAGCAGGGACACGCTGCCTTGGTTCTTGCTCTGCAAAAGGGTGAGGTTGAGAAACAAAAGTTCAGTATTTTTGTTCAAAACTTGAGCATAAAATGAAGGAGGCCGGGAAGGAAAGCCGCGGTTTGCAGTGCTAATCCGAGATAGGACACTGCCACCTCCCGGCCGCCCCGGCAGCACGGACAGGCAATTCCCGACAAGTCACCCCGTTCACAACCAAAAAACATCCTTCTGATGTCCAAAATAATCTTTAGAATTGTACAGGACTTATCCAAACACCATATGCAAGTGCTCCAGACTTACTAATTGCATTGACAAAGTCATTGAAGTGGTTGTAAGTGAACAGTGGCTCTGGCAACTCTCTGAAGAACATTTTTAGAGCTCCTGTAATGACATGTATATCTTCCCATTTACTGTCATTCAAGTCCAGCTTCTCATCTGAGAGAGAAAAATAAATAATTAATGAAAATAGTTCAACTATAAAGGCTCTTTTTATTTTTTTCTTTTTTTTTTTTAATTAACCCAACTATTTTTCTGTACTTATTGCTTTCAAAATAGTGAAGACTTGCTCCACTTCAGCACATTCCATATCCCAATCTGGGTACAGTGCTGCAGCAGCAGATGGAGATGGCTAAATTCTGCCTACTGCACTACATACAGTTCCTCTACTCCTAGGGCATTTTCCAGAAGGGAACAAGAGCTGCTGCCACAATACAAAATTTACTGTCAATCAGGAAATGAGAGGTCAGATTCTGGATGGGCTATGCTAAGATACTGCCAGAAGAAAGGGTTTTATACACAAAGTACAGTAAAGAGGAGCTAAGCCCTCCCCCCACTAAAAGGCAGTAGCAAATCTAACTAAAAAACCCATAAACTTACAATTTTAATGCTAGTGAAAGCTTAACATGCTTGCTGGTGTTCCATAAGGTAGTGAGTTATTTTGTTTGAAACAATCCCCCTTCCTCAAATTCTATTACCATCTTTTTTTAGAATTCTGTTCTAGCAATGCCTCTATCATCCACACAAAACTAAACCTCCAGAATATCAGGTTTTTCAAGTAATGTATGTTACACAGTCAGTACTGTAATTCTGAAGTAACTTTACTTTGAGGATGACAGTCATTCCTCATGATATACTACAGTTATAGAGAAATCTTTTTCCTTAGCTTTCTATGGACTTCAACAATCTGAAAATATATGCCAGTGCAATATAACTGGAGGAAGCTTACCATGATTGACTGCAAATCTCAGCTTCTGTATCACTGCAAGATTGCCACTAACTCTGTATAAACCATCAATATCTAATCCTGAAACAAAGGGATAAATCCATTTTAATAACTTACATATGTATAGGTCTACTCAGCAAAATTAAAAGCAAAGGAAACCTACCTTGTAACAAAGAAATAAAAAGTTAAACTATCTTGTTTTGATGGACAGGGCATATAAACAGAAGGGGTTTAATTTGCTGACACAAGTTTGGCAGCATCGAGCTCAAAGTAATCTCTAGAACTTCCTATTCAAGTAGTAATGAGGCAACAGCTCCAAGTTTCCCCAGTGAGATCAGATGTCTTGTTTAAGATGCTCTTGGTGGGTGGGCAGGGAATACATGGGAGTCCAACATGCAATAACCAGGTATTTTGTGGCTAAAAATGTTCGATTTTTAATGTATGTTAAGAAAAATCCAATCAAGTCATGCATAGAGAGCATCTCAAAGTTGTCAAGTGACCAGGTTTACAAGGAGAAGGAATGATGCACATGCACACTCAGAGCTACCCAACAGCCTACAGAACTAAAATGGGCAGCCCTTGCCTCACAGGATTGCACACTTGACCAGAAAACAAGAAAATTGTGTCTCTGTGGTTGCTACTGCAGTTACTCAGCAGTGATTAGGAGGTAAAGAATTTATCTGAAAAGCCACTTGGATGCAGCAGGTGAGTCAGTGCCACTGAGAGGGTGAGTGTTGCCAGAATACCTGCAAGTCCCTGTAGCTCCTCAGGGAGTTGTCTGATGCAACAGAGCACAGTTACCAGCACCATCTGACATATCCCTTTTCCCCATAATCCACTAGTCATTCCTTTACAGAAAGAACTGATCTGAAGTGTATTGGTAGAAGGAAGAGTTGGAGAGGTAGGAAAAAAAAGCTGTTCATTTCTGTCAGCTTCCCCTCAGGTATTTAAAAAAGGAAAACTTCACTATCTTCACTGCAGTCCTGCCTTTAAAATAAAAAAATAAAAAACAAACAAAAAAAAAAGGAACAAAGCAAGATAACCCCTTTCTCACAAACTTCAGATCACAAATGGAAGAAAGCCTGCAGCCACAAGCAAGGTGGCAGCTTGTCAAACTGGAGTAATGCAATGGAAGCAGTTTTTCTCCCCTCCCAGGCCATAAGATAGAGCATTGACAAAGAGGACTACAGGCTAAATGAAGATCCCATGGAAGATGCCTTAGAATTCACATGTACTCCCCTGTAACACTTACCCTGATACTCAAGGGAATGTTCTCAGATTAACGGACTGGTAAATATCTGAATGATGATTATGGAGATTCCATAATCCCCTCTCAGTCATCTTTTCCAAGAGATAAGGCAAAGGCAACAGCAAGAAACAGGCAAGAAAACCCACAGAGACTACAGCCAAGTCAGGAGTCACAACCAATAAATTTTTAACAAAAATGTGAAGATGTGCTTTACAGCAGAAAACCCAGAACGTTACATGTAGCTTTCAAACATAGTGTTCTCAGTTGTTAGGTAGGGAATACATATTTTCAATCAAAGCAAACAAAAACTGAGTCAATATGTGGACACTGATAATCTCCAGAATTGCATAAAATATAGCAATTTGTGTAACTGGCTGAAGGGCATCAAACAGGCTGGTCTTCTGGCAGTGCATACACAGAGCAGGAACAGAACTTTTAGGAAAAAGTTCATTTCAAGGAAGTTTTAACCAAAGTGATTGTTAGCATGCTTAAACCTTCCAAAAATGAACAGCTGCATTTCAATAGTCTCAATTTTAATCCCAAAAAAAAAAAAAACCAAACTTGATGAGCTGAGCTCTTCTACTACTTCTTGTACTCCTTCTTCCTTTGGAGCCTTGCTGCCAGGGGGCTGTCCTGCCTTTTCCTCAGCTTGAAATATACTGAAGCAGATTTGTTTCTCAGATACAAGATTTCCTCCCCTCTCCCCACTTTGGATCCCACCTACGTCCTCACTCTTGAAAACCCAATGCTAACTGCAGATACAAGTCTCAGATTGGCTTCCCCAAAGAAACCAACAGCATTTTAAGATTAAAACGTTCAACATTAAGAGTGGTGAGCTAGAGAGATTTGTAAACAAAAAATTCAACCATACCATGTTCTTCAACATGCTCAATGCACAGCTTCACGAACTTTGGCACCGTGCTGTTTTCTCTTTGACACAAGCTGGTGAGATTTGAACCAAAAACTTGATCTGGAACCAAGTAAAGAGACTGATTTACAGTGGAACAGGACACGAGTGACAGAACTAGTTCAGGTTACAACAAACCTCTACAAAGGGCAAAGTCTACTGGATACAAATGTCGCGGCATTGGAGAGGAAACAGGAAAGTTTTGAAAAGAGTTCTCAGCAGCTCCCAGCGAGAAAAGCTCCCAGTAAGAAGAGCATCAGCAGCTACACAAACGTGAGCCTCCAGGAAAGGAAGTTTTGCTACTGAAATCCTTTTAATCCATCATAGGATACTTTATGAGTAATTTTGTCAATAATGTTATAAGAAAAGTAATGGATTCAAATGTGTCCTGTTACACTCCATTCCTGTCCCAAGATCAACATGCATTTATTGCAATCTTTGTTAAAAATTCAAAGAGATAATGAACTTTAACCGGTGTGAAAGCTTTTGGCATTGCTTGGAAAAAAACCCAGCAAAATGTCATCTTTCCTTGCACCCACTGTTTAACACAGCATTATATATTAATTTACTTTAATGTAGAGTCTTCTGACATTTTTAAGTTCTGACACAAAATTGTAAATGACAGACTTTTACCTCAGAGCTCTGAATGGATGCAAGTCTGACCATGAATAGGCAACCTGGCTGCAAGGTGAGAATCTAAATACAGATATTTATGGGCAATGGTAAATCTGAATCTTATTTTCAAAACTGCACAATCCAGGGGGAGTATTTTCCATCATAAAGTGGAGCAAAAATGGAAATCAGCTTGGACAGAGAGGAGAATCTTGCAATGTCTCAGTGAATTTTAGCAGCATGTAAATTCTTCTTGCTCAGATTGTTATCACCAAAACCTTTGATAGATCCATTTCTGTGGCTTTCATCAAAGATGCCCAAATAACAGATGGCCTCTTCTGTTCAGATGCATGAAAGTGACATGGGGTCTTGAGACAGAGAAGCAAAGATTCCACTCTTAAAGGGAAGGAGTGTTTGTTGGTTTGTTTACTGTGTTAAATTAGGTACATAAGTGGCCATCTTCCCAGAATCTGGTGTATCTTACTTCAGAGCTTCTGCAAAAGAGAGACTGCTCTTGCATTTGCATCATGCACAGCACCTAGCCCATTTTTCAGGTTCAATAATTTCAGCAGATTAACAACTCTTGCATCTTGACTAGTGCTTTGGGAAACCCAAACAGCACACAAACCAATTTTACAATAGGAAAATGGGCATTTAATGGCATTATTAGCTGGACATAAGGCCAAGTGGTCCACACCACCTCAGTGCTGTGGCAGCTACTCACGCAGCGAGCTTTAGAAGCAGAATCAGTAGCAAAGGATTGAAAAAGCCCACGCAGCAGAAAGCCAGGCTAGCATGCAGCTGTGGCAGGTAAAGCAATGCAGATTAGGTAGCAGAAGAAAATAGTAGCATGTAACAAAGTAATTTGCTACAACTGTCTTCGACTTTAATAATTTGAACAGATACAGGAATAGTATTTTTTCTTCACATGTTAAAAATAATGTCTGTTCTTTTGATTTTCCATGTAACAAAACTTTAACACAGTTCCTTCTCCACTTAGTGCATGCTGTTTCAAGTGGATTTTTTCTTCCAGAACATTTCACTAGTTTTTCTGCTCATACTGGATTTGCCAAGCTTTCCATTTACTAAGCTTGTTCTGCAGCAGCCACAAAAGTACACTGGGTTTTTAAATGAAGACTTCTGTATTCTTCATTCATACAGTAAATGTAAAGCTGGACAGTGCCCATCCAGCTTTTAAAACTTACACCATGCTTTTAAATAAAAACCAAACTCCTGATTCCTTAATGCCTTTATTAAAAATCCAATCATTAGCACGCACATGTACAAGTTAAACTTGGCTTAGTGTTCACTGTTGCCAATGTCAGAACTTCTGTCACTGAGCCATGACATGAATACTAAGTTGTAAAGCAGAGCAAAATGTCAAAGTCTGGGAATAATGCTCCCTTATTCCAAACAAAATTTCCATCATTTACAAGTAAATTATATTTGCAAATACACAAATATATCAAATGCCACATGCAACAGAAGCACACCTGTTAAAGTATGCGGTGAGGCAAATCACAGTAGGAACTGGTCTGGTATTTGCCTACCCATATGCTATTTTGACCCTAGTAGAACATCACCTACAAGTCCTGCTAAAGCATACAAATAAATAAATAAATGAAGTTTTACAATGAGTACCAAGTCAATAATTTACACAAACACATTAACTTAAACCTGTGCAAACACCATTCTCTCAAATTGTGACAAAAAGAAATCTTTCATAACTTTGATTCAAGAGTATCTGTAACACTCTTCATGAAACAATTAAAATAATGTATACATTCAAAAAGGTTATGGGAAAAAGATGTTTAAGTTAAGACTCCTGTAACCTCATCCTGGTTTTCCTAAATATTTAATTTCTTATGATATGGCACATGATTGTCTGGTTCCACTTGGACTAAAACACCCTTGGGTGAGCACACACACTCAGCTTTGTACCCAAAGGGCTGTTCCTTCCCCTGTTTGCACAAATGAGGGTCAGATATCTGGATTTCCAGCTCAGAAGGGTGGAATGCAGTGCTTCTTAGCTAGAGAGTCCAAGTCCAAAGGGGCTCCTGGGCCCCCAGTTTTCACTGCAGTTCGGCCAGCACTGAGCCGAAGGAGAGGGCATCCTCCGAGCAGTTAATGGCTAGTGACAGCACTCAGAAGTACAGCAATCACCAGTTCCACTATACATCCAAGACTTTTGTTAAACCAACCATACACATGTATTTGACTCTGAAACTAGACCATTTTAACCCCATTTTACACAGGAACTACTAAATTCAGCTTTTCAAATTATGTCCTTTGTTAAAAAGGTTCATTTACCCTTAATGTAGCCTTTTTCACGGACAGCTTGTAACGTAGGGCGCCGTGTAAGAAACTTCTTGAGCTTCGTTTTGGTCTTTTTCTGATCTGTGGAGTCTATATTGCTGGGTGCTTTCACTGCTGAAAACATAAACACATTTGGCATTACTACCCACAGAACCAACACTGCATTTATCAGCCAAGGAACCAACATTAAGAGAAAAAAACAATTATGCTCCAAAACACACAAAAAACCTACTCAAATTTGCAACTCATCTCTAATTTTTTCCTTAATGCTCTGGAACTCCTTGTAAATAGCATCCATTTCTCAAACTACCAAGAGACAACCCTGTCACTAAACACTTGCAAAACCAACTAAACAGTAGCTTACGTATGGAATTGATGCGGAAATTTTAAAATGCAGCTATGCATTTTTATGCAAAACCAGTCCTGCTTCCTGTTAGCTTCACTACCTTGAAAGAAATAAATACTTTTTTGAAAAATTCATATAGAGTCTGGAAGGAAACGAAAGAAAACAGTTTGCCTGGTAAGTCTGATACTATTTCTGTGCATTTGACAACACCTTGAAAATAATTAATTTCACCACTGCTTATTTTCCCCTGTTTTAAATGTGTCATACAACAGGAGCTAAAGACATTTCACACTTCTTTTCTTCTTTCCTTTTTAAAGTATGATTAATAAAACATGGAAGAAAATTTACCAAGTGGCATCAAGATGTAGAATGAACTATATTTGTTTCCAAACTCCAGAAGTTTCATTTTCAGCTGTTCTTTTGAATTCTTCCCTATTTACACAAAATACTGAAGATGCAGAAAGTGAAAACTGCCATTGCTAGAATAAATTAATGGAAAATTTTCAACTCACAACGAAGTTTCTTTGAGTCTTTATTTTCTTTCTCTTTCTCTTTGTCTTGTTTTTCCACTCCAGGGGAATCTGGTACTTCATCATCTAATGCTTCATCAGACTCTATTACCTGTTGGATTTAAGAAGATATGCAGTGCTCAGTTTGCCAGTTCAGAAATACAGCATTAACACATATTTCCTGCAGACGGTTCTACAATACACAGTTTTCCCCCTGTAATGACATTCAGTTTTTCTTTCCTGAACTCTAGATGTTAAACATTTTCAGAGACAACTCTCATTGGCAGAGTGAGTAACTTTGAGAAACACTATTTATTCGTAAGACCCAATAAAGAAAATGTTGCTGGATGTTGAACAAAGTACAGCCAATCTTTCATGATAACACTCCATTACATCAACCAATAAACAACAGAAATGATTTTTGGTTGGGCTTATTTTCCAAATCCAATAGACAAACATCAGCTATTTAATGGTCTGCCACAGAAATGCCTGACTGATGGAGTAGAAAAAACCTTCTAGAGCATTTACCCAATTTTCTTTCTCTATAAGTAAAATTTTCTTAATAGAACATAGAACTATCAGTTGGAAAATCTCACTACTGGCAAAACAAAAACTGAATTCACTCTGAAAAATAAGTGTACCAGTGCCTAAAATTCTTTCCCAGTGTTCCTGCTATCTCAGCATATTCTCATTAAACATTGTCAAGAGAAAACACAGATCATGTTGAAGTGTGGAGGCAGATACCAGAGTCTGCTGATCTTACATGCAGCCCAGGCTACGTGTATGACTGCAGACATACCAGGAAATGGGGAAAGAAACTTCCTCAGCTTTGGTACAACATATTCCCTTCCCAAACTGTGAATGTCTTACTTCACTTCAACTGAAGTGAACTGGACTGCTATGCAGTTGCCAAAATCTGACTGCAGAGTGCCTTCTTTTACAAGGAAAGAAAATATAAAAATGAGGTAGGGTTGTGCACTCCAGAGCACTGAGCAGCAGCATGACTTCCTGGACTAAGCTGTACTTTAACCTGTAGGGCAATGTTACCTTTAAACACCTTCATTCCTGTTCCTTTTCAAAAGCTTTGGATAGTCTTTTTACATATCACAGATCAATATATTCAACTGCCCAAATAATGTCCCCATTAAGGATCCTCTGCCACTCTTCAAGAGGCCTCAAAGCTTTTTAGGATTAGCATATTTCAAAACTATTAAATGCTTTGGAAAAAAGTCATCTGGGATCTAGTTTGTATTATGCAACAAGTAATAACGTGGAAATTTCTGTGTTTAAAAAGAACAGCCACATCCTTTGCAGGTAGCTGTTCTTCTTGTACAGGATATTGCCATAACAGCAGCCTGAGGGAGCAAAGAGAACAGAATCTGATCTGCCTTTTCTTTTGAGGAAGATCTTGTCATGCTAGCAATAGTACCTTGGTCACGGGAAAGAGATCACAGCTACTATTACCATAAACTTTCCAAAATTAAAAGTTGGTTTTAGATCTGATGGATTTTTGTACCCAATGCTTCAGTGCTTCAAATTATCAGGTAGTCTAATGCACTTTCTTGACTTATGCCTTGTAGTCTTGGGTCTCTTGGCTACCAGCTCCCAGCAGTATACATCACCATTTCCTCCAGAATGCTGATAAACTCTCCTTATTCCACCATTCCTCAGCCTAACATATAATACCTCACACCTCAGCATATCTCAGCCTTTCCATCTTCACTCTTTTTTAAGCAGGGAAGAAGTGGCCTCAGTTGTGTTACACAGGGCAGACAGGAGAAGGGCTCACTGGTGACTGGATGACTCTGCCTTGCCTGGTTATTAAGGGCCATGACATTCCCATACCAGGGACAGAGCAGATTAGGAACCTAAACTATGAGTGTTCAGAAAGAAACTCAACCATTCATTCTAGCCTGCTGTGTTTTGGTGGAAAACATCCATATGTGAAAAGCACTAACAGAACTAAGAGAAATGAAAGCCAGTGACTGGCATTGAAAGCAACAAAACTGGAGCTAATGGACAGCAGCCAAACCTGGAACTATTAAAAAGTAAGAATACACATGAAGTAAACTTGATAGAGAGCAATATTTTCTCCAAGATCTCCTCCAACTTCTGAATTAAAAAACTGTTAATCCTATTTGGCAATATCAAAAGCAAATGCTTGAGCACTTCTCTGATAATTAAATACTTGGCATTATGCTGTCAGATAAGAAGAGATAATACAGTATTTTGCCAGGACTTTCAATCTGCACTTCAGTGCAGCCATAAAAAGTGAAAAGCAGTATCAAATGTTCATAAATGTACGTCATTAAGTTATCCCTTGGCCATCCTGCCCCTTTCATTCCCTCTCTATCAGAACCTTTCAGGTCACTGAGACAGAACAAGTATTTGGCCAGGGAAGTAAGTTCATTTCTGAGATGGATGTCAGCCCACAACTCCTGCATCTTAAGCCAGTGGACCATCCTTCTCCCTTTGCCACTATCATCACCACCAGGAACTGCCATATCCTCAAACTCCTGCCTGCTCTCAAGAAAATCAGTAAATGAAGATGCACATGAAACTTTGGAAGTTGCTATATCAATTAGTTTACTAAATTACCGTGAAAATGGAAGCTTCATGATATAAATACATACCTGATTATTGATGGTGTAGTTAAGAACTTTATACCATTCATTAATAAAGCTGTCATTATCTGATTGAATTAAGAGCTCAGTACCTTGGCGGGTTTTTAGCTTTAAAGAAATAAAAACAGATATCATCAGAACTGATAAACACGCTACAGTTCAGAAGTAAAATCGCTTAAATCAAATTAAACTTCTCACTGGCAAAATTGTTAGCTAATACACAGACACTCAAGAACATTCAGCAGTGACAACAGTCATTAACAGTCCGCTTAAAATTGCAAAGCATATCCCATACAGACATATTAAAAATGGACATTTCTTGCAGGTACTAACAGCTACATTTAAGCAGGTAGATATGGATAAAACTCAGTTTTATGAGCTTTTGATTTTAAGCTTAAAGAAAAATTCATGCATCAGTAATTGAAGTGCATATAATTCTGCATTTAAATAAAATAATTTACCTCAATAACATTCTTTTTGCTGGACTTGTCCTTCGAGGCCCAGTCAATCAAAGCCCCTTTGAGATCCACTGTAAATTCTGGCTTAGACTGATTAACACCAAACTTCTGGAAAAAATTACCAACAGTAAGAAAATTAAACCTGAGGAAATTCTTTACAGTCTTGCAATCTTTTAAATATAACATGGATTATTTACAGTCTATACAACTTAGACCAGATGAAGTACTTTGCCACCAATCAACAGGCATGACACCAGGAAAACAAAAAACCTTCCACAGAAGAACCTTTAAGCATGTCTGTTACAAGCTGCTCAGCTTAAAGCCCTCAAAATTCTGCAAATTTAAATGCCAATCAGACTCCAGCAGAGATTTTTTTTCCTATCACAAATGGCAGAAGTCCATACAACATTTGATTGTAGCTTGATTTAAGCCAAGATAGTCCCAAGCTTTAAACAAAACCAGCTAATAAGTAACTGAACAAAACACCCCCAAACATTCTGCCACTTAATCAGTGGTTGTATATAAAACCAAAAATCAAACCAGAAACAGTAGGCTTGCTGGACAGGAATCACATCCCTCCACACTGAAAGAGCACTCTCAGTTTGTACATTTCTCTATTTATAATTTTTAAAAAACATTTACCCCCCAACACTTTTATATATGTATGTCCTACCAAGTAAACAGAACTCACTGTCTGTCTGCTAAAGAGCAAATAACCCACAAGTAACCCCTTCAAACAATTTGGAGGAAAACCTCAGGGAGCTATTCTTACCTCCTACCTTCACATTTATATTAGGTATCAGAATTGTTTAAATTAAAGTACTTTTACTATGATTTCAACATACACCACATCACTTTGAAATGTAATTCCTCAAGGAAACCAGTTCAGTGGCCCACACAAACAAAAAGCTCCAATTGCAAGTGACACAAGTAAAATATGGAACAGGGAAAGCTGGAAGTCCCTCAGTTATAGCACAGAAATTTCATGCTGTAGTTCCAGGGAAAGCTTGTAACATCTGCTCCCCCTGAAAGGTTCTTATTTCTTCAGGAAGCCTTTGATGTGTGAGTGCTGCTCCTGTGACAGCTCTGGGGGACCTAAGCCCCAGGACAAGCTCCTTGCTGCAAACACAAGTTTCCAGCCTGTACAAGAACAGCCATACCCAAGGGGAGAAAAGATGGTTCAGAAAACAGGACTAATCTGCTGCTTCTGATGAAACTCCCAGCATGGATGTTAATTAATGCTAATTGTGTTTCAGAAAGGCTGCTTACCACTGGAGAATCTCCACGTCTAGAGTCCTAAGGGCAATGAAGTGTAGAATGGAAAGCAGCATCATAACTTCTTTATTTTACCCATGAAATATCAGAATAGGGCTGTACTTCTAATTTATCCAATGCCAGCACTGGGGAAAAAAAATCCACACCACCTTCCACTTTCTAACTTAATTCTCAGATACTTCCTCCAAGAACATGTCTTATTGATTACAGCAGAGCTTTTGAGAGAAGCCCAGCTCAGCAGCAGAGTCCAAAGGAACAATCTCTGGGCCATTTTGGCTCTGGCAGCAGCAGCCTGTTCAAGAGAAAGTCACATAGCTGCAGCACACTCATCCAAAGTGTCCCAGACACACTTCCTGGCAGTCTAGATCAATCTTGCTGTGTGTTGGAAAAAAAATTAAATCAATTTATAGAGTTTGGCACTGGAGAGAACAGGAAACTAGTGCCAAAGTCCTCTACAGGATTGGGGCAGGGGGGTCATTAGTTAAAACCATGGCCCACATGATGCTGAGAATCACAGGACAGGACTTGCTACAGGTGACATCAGCACATAACAAGTAAAAAATGTTACCTATCAATGCTGTTTTGACCAAAAGAAAAGCCCTCCACCACATTAGCTTGCTGAATCCACACCTGACAGATTACAGCACTACCTCCAGCTTTACACTGTACCCATCTTTTTGGCCTGACTCCCCTCAGCATTTCAGAGATTCACAGAAGAAAGCAAAAACTAAAGTCAAAAGGGAAAAAAAAAAGACGACTTTTACCACTCCTTCACTCAAATGTTGGCCAAACTGCTATGTGAGAGCCAAGGATGGGAAAACCCAGGCAAATAATCCAGCTACCCTGCAAAGCTCTTCTTAAACACCAACACATTACACACTTGTCACAGCCTTTTTATTCAAGGACATTTTAAGTTTACTATGCAGGCTCTCCTTTGAGCTTTCCTGTCAAGGTTCTTTTCTGCTCCCAGATCTAGGAAAATGAGATGCCAGCAGCCATTTCCCTCCTTAAAGCTTTCAGGAGCAAGTGCTGCACAGGGCTGCTCACACAACCTGCACACAAAGGTTGCTGAAGGCAACTGAACCCTCCTGAAGCCAGCAGGTTCTGCTGACAGAGCTCAAAAAAAAGCCTTTCCTTTTGCATCTGCTGCCACACAGATATTAAGTCTGCTTTCACTAAACAGTGCTACCTAGTCAGCACCAGTCAAGAGAAATCCAGCTCTTACTGAGCAAACACCTTACTCTTACTGGATTCCTCTTTTGAGCTGTCTGGGAATTTTGGGAAGGGCAGCAGTGTAAAAGAGGGAGAGGTCTGTAAGTGGTGCTGCCAGTTGCCCTAGATATGAAGCTGTCCTACTGTCACTTCTGACAGCTTTTTTTTAGACAAAAAACATAGTCATGGGATGTGCTTATGCTGGTTGTATGGGAGAGGTAACTTTTTGGAAAGAATAAGGTGTTTTCTTGGCTTTAGATAGAGCAGCTGCTGTGCAGCTAAAGGACAGCCTTGAAGATTGACATCAATAAATAGAAGGCCTTTTTAATCTTTTCAGGATTTTCTCCAAGTCCTGGAAGCTTGCACAGGGTCAAACCACACAGTCTGTACTGTGATACATTCTAGCATTCTTTGGAAACAGAACTGGAAGTTATTTATGGGAAGACTTTGGATGTACACCTGACATTCTTGTAATTCTGTTTCTAATTAGAGTTGGGTAGGATGCTCTAATTCCAAGTCCACCTCATCCACAGGTGGACTGTGGAAGAAAGCTGTGGAGCTCCTTTTTGGCTGACAGGGGAGTTTCAAAACTACAGCTTAAGCTGAAAATATTTTAAAAAAAGAGAAAAAAATTCTTTATTGTCACAGCAAAATGAATGATTGTTTTTAAACAAGACTGATAGGACCATTTGCACTCCAAAAAGTTTTCACAAAAGTATCTGAGCTCCTGCATAATCAGCAGTGCAATACTGATGAACTGTAGTAATGTACACATAACATCCTTGGCTAAAACCACAGTTGTGTAACACCAACAAGAGTTTGCTCAGATGAATCTTGAAGAGCATCTGTTTCCTTGATGTTTGGGAAGTTTACAGGCTTGGTTTGCCACCCCTGTACTTGTCACTGAGGACACGTCCCTCTTACAGAAAGCTGACAGATGAATCATTCTAAGCAGTTGTCATTTCCTTTGCTTTATGAAGCCCTGTCACTTTGACAATAATGCATCTCATTCATACCAAAAATTGAATGAAAAATACTTTAAAAAACATCCAGATCTTATAAGAAGTAGCCTTTTAAAAGGCTACCAAACTGTTCACAAGTTATCTGTTCCAGGCTTCCACATACAGAGCAATTAATTTCACAAACAAGAAGAAGACAGTTGAATAATTTTAAACACAAGGTTAATAAATGAATCTTTGATAGGCAGCTCTTCTGTGCCTGGCATTTTCAAAACATAACTACAGATGCTTAAATTACATATAAAAACCCTACAAATTTACACCAGTTTTCTGTATGTGGAATATTGCCAGAACATCCTTGTGCTCTTTTCCTTTCACCTCTTTGTGCATAACATTTACATTTTTGGGTATTCCAGTTGCAGCTAAAATTATCAAACAACAAGTACACCATTGTATCAAAGGTATCATAGGCACCATAAAAAGAATCCAAATTAGTTGTGTTAGAATAAATCAGTCAAAATATCTGTTAAACTCAGAAGATCATGCTGCTTATTAGTCAAGGCACTAGTGGTTCAGATAGTAGGCAAATTTGGGATTATCATTCTAGCACCAATGAACCAGATACACTTTCTACTTTGTTCCAGTGGAACAATTACAGGATCATTGCAATAAACTTGTGTTAATTTGCACCTTGGATGACTTTCAAAAACAGCAAACAAGATACATGTGCTGTTATATGAAGTGTCAAAACGAAATCTTGGAAAAATTCAAGCTTACTTTCAGGATTAGTGGCAAATAGCCTTACAGTGACAAGAGGCATGCAACAAGAACACATACAGTGATAGCTGAAACTTGGGCAGAGTTTACATAGGTGACAGCAGGTCGATGACTGAGAGCATTTTTCCAAGAAGAAAGCAGCGAGAGCAAGAGCTCAGGAATTGAGCCCCCTTGGCAAAATGACTTGATGAGAAAAAGGAAGAAAAGTGATGAAGTCAAAAAACAATGCACAAAAAAAAGAAGATATGGTTATATCAATCACTAGATGAATGCTAAATATTCTCATAAGGTGAAGAAGAAATGTAATTCTTATCATATGTCAAAATCATAGACTTGACTTCACCTTATTAAAATATGGACACAGAACAAAGTTTGAGCGGTGAGGTGGAATTTTGAATACCTTAAAAACAAAAATTGCCTACAGAGACCAAGAAGAGTGTGTGCTGAACACTCAATTACATATCTAAAAAGTCAGCTATGATTTTGCAGGTGTAAAACATTAGGTCCTTGAGAGAGATTCTATTTTAATATTTCCAGCTTCTTTTTATTCTCTTTGTACTGTTGATATTTATTTTGCTGACCCTTCTCTAGTGCTTTACAGTACACACAATTGATAGTGTCTCAGAAATATTCTGACTTCGGGACTTCTGCTCCACTTAAATTATCAAAAGAATTTACATATTTTTATTTTTAAATTTATTTGTTAAGATTCTTATTTATTTTTAAATTAGTCTATCTGGCATAACATGACTTACACTAGTGCCCATAAATCATGCAACTCTGCTTATAGCTTATCTTTAATGGATAATTAATTTGGGCACACATCATTTATAACATTATCATAT
Organism: Haemorhous mexicanus; assembly: GCF_027477595.1. NCBI lineage: Eukaryota > Metazoa > Chordata > Aves > Passeriformes > Fringillidae > Haemorhous > Haemorhous mexicanus. The sequence goes on along the minus strand of NC_082341.1, from coordinate 14,821,060 downwards.
ATTCATGAACAGTTTAGCATTGTGTGTTTTAATGATATCAACATACAGCTGGAAAAGACAGTTCTTTTGATTTACAGCCACACCTGAATTAAGAGTATTAGTAGCTGTAACTGAGATTTTGGAACTTCACTAGTTACGTAGGCAGAACTTTTACTCTGCAATATTCCCATTAATATCTGTAAAACTAAAACACTTTTTGGATCTTTGGTTGCAAAAGTCAATCACAGAAGTCACCAAAATCCACTTCCTGCCTTACAGTGGAATTGACCTTCTTTCATGCCTTTAATCTTTACTGTTTTTCTTTGCTCCATTTGCATGATCATCTTGCCCAACTTTACCTTTTTCATTCTCTTCTACTCCAAATTTTATTTATCCATCCTCATCTATTTTCTTCCAACCACCCCTTCTACAGAAGGAGGGAAAAATATATTTAGAGGTCTGAAAAAACCTCAGTACTATAGAAAGGAATTGTCAATTCCAATTCATTATCCATAATGAAGCACAGCAGGAGAAAGTGAGGCAAGTAGAAAGACCAGTAAAGCACAGCAAGACAGCACAGAGCTGTAAGAGGCAATTTTGCTGGAATTCACATGACAATACATGGAAATAATGAACATTGGCTCTGGCCTGTCTTTACTAATTATAGGAGATCCACACAGTTTAATGTCAGACCTCCTAAAAAGGCTATGAAAGTCATAGATAAAGAGCCATTTCTATACCTATTAATGCAGGAATGCAGCTGGATAAATACAGCAAATTTAAAGAAAGTCCTATTACACTAGAGGTGATTTAAAAAATTGAATAATCATCATCTTCAGTGTGATGTTTCTCTTTTGGTCTTCATCAGACAACAAAATAAGTACAAGTACTTGTCATGCAGTATGAAGACCAAGAAGAAAATATGGAATCCAGCAAGACAAAGACTAAATCATAAGACATCAATACTGCATTGCTCAAATAGGCCAAGGCAAGAAGCCATGTGTCAGACTATTTTCTTCATTATATGTATCACATTCAAAATTACCTGGAGTTTACAAAAAAAATATCCAAGAATGGTAAAACACACAAACTGTTTAGACAAACATATTAGTAAAGAACACAAAAGTATTTGGCCTGGAGAAATAACTTCAAGCCTAAGGAGCACCTGAATGTCAAAAATACACACATACAACTGGTTTTCTTCTTACTCTACATCATAATTACATTATGGTTACACAAAACTATTTTCTTGCCAACTTCTACACAGGTATTTTTTTCTGTATTGGGTGTGTATATATATATAGGTATTTAGGCCCTGCAAATAAGAGGGCTTTATTTTATTGTGCTTTACATGACTAACACTTCAATGAGGGTGGGGGTTGTTCCTGGGCTTACCCAGCCAGTTCCACTTCCTTGAGTTTTAGTGAACAGCAGTGATGACCCTTGTAATACTGCCCATGATGACATCCAATTCTTTCTGTAAATAATTGTAAACAAACAGAAAATAAATTGCCTCTGAAAGCAGATATTTAAACTGTCGATCATTGTTGCTCAGCTGACCTGTAAGTTAATATAGTTAAGCACATATATAGTCATTAGTGGCATCAGTAAGTCTTAATTGCTATCATATTTGTAGAAGGAAACATATGTTAACAATCCCAGCCTGACCATCAAAGTCTAAATCAAACAAAGCTAATTAGCAGTAGAAGCAGTACACCAGGAGAAACACCATGCAATTATAATTTCAAAGGGGCTAATCTGGAATGCTCAGCTCACTGTGTACTTAACAGAACATGCCAAACTACTGCATAATTCTGAAATTCGTTGATCTGAGATGCAACTGTCCCATGTTTATGTAATAAGCTCATTTATATTGGCAAAAAAGTATTTCCTACACATCTGAAAAACTAAGAGAAAGAACAAGTTGTTTCAGTTGTCTGACTATTTGATTTTATGCCAGCAGACCTGTCCTCCTGAGGTTATTTTAAAAAAAAATCTTGACAAGCCCTGAATATCTATTTCCATTGCCCAACATGAATTATTACTTAACAGCTCTGAAAGTGACAGGATGGCCACGATGCATCTTTCTGTTCAGCAGTGCAACAATCCAGATCAATGATTCCAGCAGATGCAACGTAAATGATGACAGCACGTTGCACCACCAGCAGCTCACACACACTACTGTCTGCCCAGCCCTGGCAAACTCTTAGAAGAACTCTGAGGAACCAGACTGGAGGTCAGATGTGCTGCTCAGCCAGACTGGACTAGGTCAGGGTGGGTCTACAGTAACAGCTGGGTGTTGGCTCTTTAATCCTCAGAACAAGCATGCTTTGTGTATCACAGCTCTGGGAAACACTGAACTAGATACAACACACTACAGATCTAAAAGATTAAATTAACCAAAAAAACAATAAAAAGGGAAAAAAAGGCAAGAAGCAAATCTAAATTAACTCTGAGGATGTTTCACACCTCTGCAGTATTTGCCATTGATTCAAAACACCAGAAATGTAGTTAGACAGCATCACCTGATTACACATTATGATTTATAGTGCAAATTGCTGCCTGGGACACAGAGGAAAGTTAAAAATGAGGTCAATCACCTACAGGAAGCTGACATTGGGCAATACACTTCACCAAAGCTTTCAAAAGCACAGTGAAGGGAGAGTTAGGGAGCACATGGATGTACGCTCCTTTGACATTAAAGCACAGCAAGTGAAAGTCTGAAAACTCCTCTTACACTGATTTTATCCAAGGAACAAGACACACCATAACCTATACAGATTTGTTCTTCAGTAAATCAAACAATCAACCCCATTTTAGAAAGCTGTCTCTCATCACTGCACCTTCAGGAAATGGCAGGCCTGTGTGAAGCCCTGATCCATGAGCCTCTGGCTCTCTGCAGTCCATTGGCTTTAGCTCACTGGGACAAACATATGGGGTAAGGTTAAGCTGTGTCATACAGGAAAACCTCTAAGGCAAATTCACACAAAAAGTAAGAAGTTGCAAACCCCAGTATGCTGTCCTAATACAAAAGACCCTTGATAAACCCTAAGCACATGCACTTTTCAAGTCCAAGACTTACCGAACTTTCTTCCCATTTTCTGTGATTTTTGTCACATTTAATAACCCGTACTTTTCTTGACCCTGTAAGATAAGAGTAAGACATAAGAAATAGAAAAGAAAGCCTGCTTCTATTAACATCACATCACAGAATTCAATTCCCCAAATAATCCATTTCTGGCAGTGAGCCACCATGTCATAACTTCAAGAAACTGTCTTTAAGCATATTTAAATATTCAGAGATCAGCAAAATCAAAATTCCTCTGGGAAAGTACTTATTACCACTCAGATGGTAAAAAGCCTTCCCTCATCAAGACCAAGGTTCTTTGGACAAGCCAAATTAAATAATTTGTGATAGTAGACAGTGAAAATTATGAATGTAAAATTTATAATGATTTGCATAATAGTAATACAATAATAGCACAGTAGTTCTTTACTAAAAAAGGAGGTGGCTGACAAAAAAAACCAGCCTAAGTTCCCATATAAATTCTTCCTATTAATTTTAATATAATTTCTTATTTTAAATAAAACATGGTTGAAGCACATAAAAATTAACATATTCATGTTAAAAACAGAAGAGTGAAGCATTTCTTTGATGTCCTCTTTTTTTCCTATCCCCATGGAAAATAGTAGAATTTTAAACTACTTAGTTATGTCTTGTTGATGAAAACCATCTATATTAGCATGCCTACCAAAAAAAATTTGAACACCAGTCAGCGATTGGTGGGAGAGGAACACTGCTGAACAAGAAGGCTGTTTGCAAGTTTCAAAGATTTTAAGTGAGTATTTCTAGTCTCTGTGTGAAAATAATAAAATGAAGGAATGTTCAAAAAGCATTCTGGGATAAAAAGATTCACTTAAACCATCACCTTAAATTGAGGCATGAAAATCTACCTTTTTTTTCTGACACCCCAGCCTTGTCCAACCAGCCAGTGGTGCTAAAAGAATGCTAAATTATTTTATCATCAATTCCTTTTCAGTAACAGCTTCTAACAGTTCCCAATGTATGCAATAAGCTATTAGTTGAAACAATCAACTAGGGAATGGATCCAAATTAGTTTTATCATTAAAAAAAATGACCTCAATTCTAGATCCAATGAAAATAGAAGATAAATCCTCTTCAGAATTTTCCTCTAAATCTCAAATTTAAATAGACCATAACTGCACAATACAATTTTGAAGATTTTTTTTTTTTTCTGGGATACCATGGGCAACACTCATGGACTTCAAAAATTTCACCTGCATGTTTCAAGCCCAGCATGTAAAATACAGAAAAGGCACATTATCAAGGACAAAAGTGTTTAGCTGGTGGATCAGATGTTACTTCAGTCCATTGGTAACTGCTGCTCTTACTCAGTTTAATATCTTCACTGGGCTGAAATGCTTTTTCAAGCCAGTGACAGAAGCATTATTTTTCAAAACTGGTATTTTCAAGAGAAGAAGTGAGCCCCTTCCCTCATCCACTCTCCAAAAGGCCAAACAAATGAATTATCCCATTCTTTGGATTACTCTGTTTGAGATCCATGTGGAGCTGGGACCAGCAGTCCCAAGTATTACACCCTTTTAACCAACCTTTGGCTTTTAACCAGCAGAACAGCCTGTTGCCAGCTTTCACAGTGATTGAGTAACCAGTGCTCACTTCCCAAAATAAATCATGGTTTTAGTCAATTACTCGCAGTGGAACCAGTGGGGATGTTTCAGAGAATTACTCAGAGCAAGGATCATACTGCCCTACTTAGCAGCAACACTAGGGGGTACTAACAGGAAAATTAATGGAATCAGGAAAAAGAAGAGGAAAACAGGTTAAGGATCAAAATTCTCAAAAATTTATCAGCTTTCTTTGGAATACTTGAATCCCAGGGAACAGCTAAAGAAAACAGAGGTGTTTTTTTCTATTACCTAAATCAGGAGTGAGCTCTTCTGCAAAACACAGTTTCAAAAATTCAAGATCTGAGCCATTTTTAAGAAATTAGATCACATGCACCAATAACTGCTTTTGTGTAAGGTTATCAGCTATGCTTGCTTAATAAACAATGTTTATTTTATTGTGAAAAACTGTTTGAAGTGTTGTGAGAATGGATTATCATGACTAAGCCAGAGAACTACTCCCCTGCATGCAGAGTAAGAAAGAAACAGGAGAAGTTGTGCCCTTAATGCCCTGAGCTACCTATCAAGGGGCTGGTAAAACTGACCAAGTTACTTTTTTCAATGCTACTGTAGTACAGTTCCAAAATTTAAAAAAAAAAATTAGGAAAATGAAGTTTTTTATTGATTTCCCATTGTTTAAAAAGGAACGATCACATTTAAAATATAAACTGAAATTAAAAATAGCTGTTTAGCAGGCTAAGGTTTTTCTCCCAGAAGTTATTCTGCTAAACCAAAAGGACACAGTCTATTTATGCTAGGTCACCTATATCTCTTTAAGAAGACTGAAACACAAACCAAAATTAGAGACATCAACTATTACTAACAGGGAGGGATTCTGTCACGAGGGGAAATTTTCTGTTTTTACTGTTAGCACTTTCTAGATGCTATGTAAGAAGATGTGACTGTTGGAGGAAGCAAAGCAAGTTCTACATAATTAGGCACAATTTGGCCACAGTGAATTTTTGACTTAATCTACTATCACTAAGTTGCATTAAAACCAAGGACATTCACATTTTTTTTCCCGAAAGCAGAGCTGGATGTAATGCATTCCTTTTTAAATGCAAAGTCTTCAAACAGTTTTATCCCATTGTTTTTTCCAAGAACAAGAAGGCTTGCCCTCAATTCTCTAATCATGAATAGCTCCGTTTCTACAATATCCATTTATTTATTTAAACATTTTGCATACTGACTGTGGCTTGATGCTTTGGTGAAGAAGGAGATGATTCATTTTCAGGAAAACTGGCCTTAGAAGCAGTTGATGATTCCTATAAAATTCAAATAGTCAATGTCAAAAGATATTGTTATCACCTTTTATACAAATATTTTCTTTTTTTTCACCTAAAGATACTTTCTCTTTCTTTGTACACACTCATAGGTTAGAAAAGTACTTTTTTTAGGCATTCATAATATTTTCAGTTATATTCTAAACTTACTTACTAAACAGTGTTCTTATAAGGTTTACAGACAACAGTCAAACTGGGTTATTAGTACATAACTATCTGAAAAAAAGATGTTAATACATGCTGCATCAGCTTCAAGCAAAGCCTTATCAAGAGGTAATTTTTTTGTACGACATTGCTATCAAATTATGATATATATTTAAAATAATGGCTGATTACAAGACACCATATACAAAGATTGAGATTTTAAAGAATACAATATGTTTCTGTGTGGTTAGTAAATACAAGATTAGCATAAAAAATTATATAAATAGAAAAACACATACCAACTTTATTAATTTTTGTGACTCATGATCATTAATCTCCTTATAATCAAACACTGAAAATATCTAGAGTTTGGGGGTTTTGTTTTGAAGTGTTAACTACAGACCAAAATAAAATACTTAATCTCTGAAAACTAGAAAAATTGCCCATCTGGTGCAACAAAAAAAAAAGGGCATGTCTGTTTTCTCTGAAGTAATGATTGCCTTGCACAAACACACTGCTTGAAAATCTGGTAAAGAATTTCCAATGGAAGAAAAACATCACTTGTTCTCTGTTACTGTTAACACATTTCTCCCCCTCTCTCTTTTTAAGTCCCTTGATAGCTCTCCTAAATCCAGTTTGCTTTTGGAGCATTACATAGGACTCTGCACACTTGTGCTTCAAAATTCACTTGCAAATCTACCTAGAGAAATGGCCCACTAGTTCTTTTAGTAGCTAATAACAGAGAACTTTAGCACTCCTAAGTAGAACGGCCTAAATGTTCCATATTTTCAGATGTCTGCAAAGGAAAAAAAAAAGTTCAAATTAAGAAAATCAGTTGTCTCCCCCAGGAATGTCTTTTTTCCTATGCTTATCAATTTTTTTAGCTGATGGCTATATCCAGATATGTGCCACAGGCAAACTGTTAACCAGTATGTTTGGTATCATCAAATTCTCATGAGCCCTGGCAACCCATACTTTCACTCTGACACATTTCAAGTACTCTTCTGACTGCCCTATTTTCATACAGTTGAGTTCCATTGTTTTTCCAGGAAAAAAAAACAAAATAAGGAAAAATCAGAAAACAGCTTCCTTAGGAGACAGCTAAAAAGAAAGCCTGGGGGTCATGTGGCCACCCAGACAAATACCAGTTGCTTTCCTTTCTTTCTATTTCATTCTGAATTTGAGGTAGCTTTCATACAGCAACTCTGCAACAAGAAATCCAGTATTTGTGGTAATGAAACATTCCCTTTCCACATACTAATTTAAAGCAGAATATATTAACAGTGTGCCTGCTAGTGGTAATAAAACAGCTGCATTAATGAACTAAAAATGATTTGTCTTTCCATAAAACATTAGTTTATTGCTCCACTACATGTTTTAAATTTTCTCTAAGCCTTAATGCTGTGCTGCATATAAGCTATTTTCTTCTCACCAGTAAAAAACACATGCTGCCTACATGTTTGGAGTCTGCTAAAGGAGCTTTAGGCTGCTGACTTAAGACTTCACAGCTCAAATAGAGTTTCTTTTGGTTATTACCCATAACATTTGTGCATTTTCATGCTTGCTTCACTAGGTTTAAGTTCTCGATATGTGAACACTGAGCCTTGAAGAAATGTAAACAGCTCTACTTATTCAATGTTTTACAAAAGCTTCTTCATTCAGTGCAGCACTACATAAAGTTCTTTCCAAAACAGCAGTACATCTTATGCCAAAAAATTAAAACTCTTCCTTAAAAGCGAAGCCAGAAGTTCAAGCTATCTCCAACAAAATCGTTCATACCTGCGAAGCATAAACTGCACACGAGGCTAGAAGTGTCCACTCAGCTTTGATTTATCAGGGCTCCATCTAGGCTGTGTCTCATGGAGTGCCACAACACACTGAGTACAGAAGGATGCATGAGGCAGAGGAGGAGGAGGAGGGAGGGGAAAGGAGCAGCAGCGGGATCTCAGAACCGCTGGAGCTGAATTAATGCCCAGAGGTGCAAAGTCTCCAGCCAAGCACGGCCCACTGCCTCCTCAGCACCACACGTGATACATCCCAAGTGACAACTCAAAAGCTCAAGATCAAATCCAATAAATCCTGCTCTGAAGAGCTAAGTCAGCTCATGGAAAGCAAGTCCCTTAAAATGGATACAACAGGTCGAGCAAGTAAGGTTTTGGGCAGCAGATCCATTATCATTACAACTACTGTGTTTTGTCCATTTAAGTTTGGTTTTGACATCTGTGATTACACAAGGCCACTAATAGGCTTTTCCTTACATTTTCAAATCTGCAGTAATATTTTTCCTCTAAATTTAAGGAAAAGGGAGCTTACAATGCCATTTCTTGGTATTTCATTCTGAGAAGTTTGTGTAAGATCTCAGCACTACCAAGGTATTTTATTTTCCAGGTATCTTGGGATGGACTGCAGTTACAGAAATCAGCATGTCACCACTGTACATCACCCATTTCAGTTCCTCCCTGCTCAGATCACATCAGCTCTCCTGACCCATGGGCAGAATGGCCCAGCACAAGAAGAAATGGCAAGGAAAAAGGTCAAAGCAGAGGCAGAGCAAGGGAAAGGCCCTGTCTCCTTGCTGGCCTAAACAGCACCTCTTACTGTACAGGCCAAAAAAGACTACCAAGAACACGCCTAAGAATGGGCAGAAAACAGCTTTTGTTGTTACTAGCCCACAGCATTTTTCAGGCTAAACACCAGCTCAGCTGTGGAGGGGATCAAAGCCCAAGTGTTTCAGCACTTTCAGTACTCTCCTCTGCCCTTCAGTAACAAAACTACAACCCTGTTGTAACCATGCACAGCTTTTCCCCTGAACTAACACTAGTTAAAATACTTCAAGGACAATAAAAGGGCTACTATTCACAAAGTAACAGTAGTGAAGTTATTGAACAGCCCTTGTTTTTGCTGCATGTTATACACAATGGTACAAGAGACTGAAAGACAAATGAAACTTCAGAAAATCAGACATAGTAACTTCTGGTACATTAAATGTGCCACACATCAGAAACAAGTGGCATTTCAGCACGCTGATAACTTGCTCCTACCTTGTCGTTGGTGTCCAGCACAATTGTGCTGTGCCTCCATTTTGTTAAAACTATTGGTTCCTGTAGCCTCCTGTCCAGACTCCTACTCTTTATTATGTCTCTCTGCTGCTGTGGTGAAGCATTATACTAAAAAAAAGAAAAATAAAATTGTAAGTAGAATCTAATTCATGCAAACAAGACCTGGACATACCACTCATATGCCTAAATAGTGCAAACTTTCAAACTCCTGATGTCACCACCCAAGGGTGTGAAAACAGCCTTGGTTTTATTTTGCATTTAGTCTTCAGAATTCTCCTTTCTCCTATAGTTCTCTCTGAAGCAGTAGCTAAGACTGGCATGTTGGGATAATACTCTCAGTTGGCAGAAAGATGTTTGATTTCTTCTGCAGCATATGTTGCTGATCTTGCAACCCAACAGGGCATTGAGAACCACCAAGGAATTACAGGAAAGACAAGATTTAAACATTCACTCTTCATATTGCATTGACAGTACTACAGCACCTGACCAGCTCTTGTGTAACAAAAAGAAAACCTGTGATCCTAACAATATTTAGATTGTTATAATTGCCTGGTATGACTCTGACCCAAAGATTTGGGATGCCTAGGATGAGGAGACATGAGGGTGAGGATTTGCTTTTACAGAATAAACATATCAAATTTTACACAGAATAAACACATCAAATTGCTTATAATTTGCTGATTTGGAATGTACTTACCACGTACAAATGTACACATTCCATAAGCATGGAAGTTAATATTTAGAAGGAAATAATTTTAACACTTAGCAGAACTGTAACAAACCAAGAAGAAACCATATTTGTCACAGGTTTTCTAGTAACTCAAGAGCATGCAAACTTGCTGACAAAATGTGAGGGTCATGAGAAGGACAAAGCATTTAACTAGATCTCACAATTGCAGCATATTTTTCATTAATAGTGTTGCCATTTTACATCATCCCAATACATTATAAAAAATTCTAAAAATATTTCAGACAGTGTTACACTGAAAACACAAACAAGAAAAGACAACATCAATGTATGGGAGCTTTAAGTGATTTATTAAAATCTCATTCTTTTAATCAGTATCAAAAGAGTGAAATTTGCACATGGAAAGAAACTTAAGGCAGCATTTGTGGAGTGACGTAAAGCACTAGAATGCACTAGGTAGGAAATAACAAAGAAAAGTGAAGTGTCACTGAGAAGGCTAAAGCAACAATCTCTGCAAGGACAATGAGTTCTACTGATTCCTGCTATAAGCTTAGAGCCTCACTTGTTCAAAGACAAAACAACCTATACCTGCACATACCAGCAAAGCGTGGCAAAGTTTAACCTAAACAACATAAACACTAAATCTAACCAAAATTGCATAATACAGTTATATTTATTGTCCAAATAAAGAACCAGCATTACTACTGCTATAGCACTCACAATGCTTGAGAGCTTTGTAGTTTACTAAGAACAGAGTGAATGCTCCAATAAGCCAACAGATGCTTAAAAGCCAAATAACTTTAGCATTTTGTTACATCATTTTAATATGCACAAAACTAGTAAAACACTCCCAAGCGAACGGATGTTGCAGTATTGAGAATAAAATCTGGTAGTTCATGTACAGACAGAAACAGATCAGCTGTCACTGCAGAAAGTCTCTTCTGAGCCTGCCTTTGTACTGGCTTCAGCACATTTCCACTCACATGACAACTGCTTTGGTGAGGTTTAACCAGCTCTCAGTTTGTCTCCTTGTTAAATCAAGAGCTGAGCTGTGATAGATGCTGAAAGGACCCTAGTGCTGGCTTGCTTTCTTGTGAAGGAAATATCCACTCTGCCAGAGCTCCTGCAACCCAAACCACAGCAGCACACTGAGCAATGTGCAGCAAAACTGCCTGCCAGCAAAATTAAAATCTAAACAACTTCCAGTGAAACTATGTCTAAATCACAAAGGAGGCAACAAACAGCATTCCTTGCAGCAGCTCTAACCCATTTAGGTGGGCAGTTCCAACACATTTCTTGCTACGAAACAGAACTGTTTATTTCAGAAATAGATTTACACTTTACTGACACTGGTATAACATTATTTATGGGAAGCTTCCATGCACTTTCCATTTGAGAAATTCAAGGAATTGAATAAACAAATAAGTATTTTGAAGTAATTTATCTTGAATTTAAGTACATTTTAAAAGTTAGGATACAGGCACAGGTGATCTGTATTTAAACAGTGCCTTTGATACTATCACAAGCCACAGGAGTTAACTTCTCTAACAAACAAACCCACCTGGAAGGGGAAAGGAACTGTAACATGAAATTCAAGTTTTACTAAAGATATTTAACAAGAAAGCAAAGCAACAGTATATGGAGTTCATCAACAAACACTGCTAACAACTCAGGAACACTGAGCTCTATGAATTTTAGCAGATTAAAAAATTTGCATTGGTGATACAAACAGCATGAGTAAACTGACAAGTCTTTAAAGGGAATATTTGACATTTTTGCCCCATTTTCTCACAATAGAAACTTCAAGTAAATCTTTTTTTCTCAACATCTATGAGGTTTTTTGTTTGTTTCATTCATTATAAGTAGTAAAACACACTGTGGGGAAGGGTGATGTGGAAATAAAAAGTTTTGCGTTTCAGGGCTCAAGACAAGTCTTCACTTTTAAAATACATGAATTGGTCTGTGATGTCCAAAGGGAATCAGAGGGAGACAGAGGCACCACTTCCTACTCCACATTGTCCAGCAGAACTCACCACCCTGGACCAGGCAGCGTGCACTGGCCAGGGAGACGTGGCCAGAGCAGGAAGGCTTGCCCTTGGGAGACACCATCCTGCTACCCTTTGCTCTGTCCCACCCAACCTCAGCTCAAAAAGCCTTGCAGCACAGCTTCAGGTCGGTTCCCTGATGCTCTACAGGACTCCTACATGACAGGAGCTGCTCTCTCTCCTCCTGCAATTGCAGTATTCACCATTGTTTATCAGAAACTAGGCTGGGCTTGCCTTCCCTCAAACAAAATCTTGGTTTCACATAACCATAAGCAAGCTTTCTATGCCTAAGACTTGGTGTGATCCTGAAGACTGAGATCAGGCAAGGCTGTCCTCTGCAATAAAACTGACCCATTCAAGATTACACATTGCCTGGTGGGACAACCCCTGCTACACCATGTGCCTTACCAGCATCTTCTTAGGGTGCAGTGTTTGTTTCCTAACACTAAAGCTTTTCAAAATGTAGACCACAACTCCACATTTACACACTGCTGCTCATTGGAAATCCTCCACAAACTCAGATTTGCCCCATTACAATAACCCCTCTGGCACATCACCCCATCTTGCTCCCCATTTCATTGGGAGCATCTCTTATCACACAGGGGGCACATGAGCAAATCCTTCATTCTCTGACTGCAAACACCAAGCAAAACTGGTTTTTTTTGAAACAGTTCTTGCTGTAGTTCAAAGACACCAGTGGTGTAAATTTAGGTCACAGAGTATTCTTTTTCTTGCTGAATTTGTTCAATACCTTCTCCAGCTACTTAAAGGCTTTCTTTGCCTCAGTATAAAATTTTCTAACTTTCTCAACTGGCTGAGTGATTTCTATTTAATTTTAAGCTGATATATGGCATGGCTCAAGGCTCTGTCCTAGCCTAATTGTGGCTGAAACAAATGTAACACCTCCAAGTTATTTGTAGCAGTTGTCCCCATTCTTACAGAGATGGCACGGATCTGTCAGTTTTAAGAAACAGAAAACGATTCTTCTTGGTCTGCCTTAGCAACATCTTCAGCCAGACAAAGGAAGTGGGTGGGCTAAGGGAGAAAAGACTGGGAAGCAAGCAATACTGAAAGCTGGTAAAGACCTGAAGTGAAGCATTTTAGACAACCTTACTGCAATCAAATTCAAAACAGCAGCATTTAAAAATATTGTGCTACCCTAGTAACCTTTAGCACCTCATATATGTTATTTGTTATAGTTGTCCCAAAAGACTGTCTGAAATAGAACCTTCCTTAAATTAAAAACTACTCAGAACAAAACTACTTTCTAGTGCTCCTACTGTCCTTGGCTTTGAATAATCCTTTTTGTTGTTGTGGTAGAGGTAACACCTATGTTACCTCTTTTGCTTTTCTTATCAACTATATCAGTAACACATTTTTCTTAAACCTCCATAAATAAATAGGACTATTTTTGCCCTCTTAAGGAATTTCATTCCCATCCTTTCTCTAGAGAACGAAGATCTCTCTGCCAGAGAAATGTCAGGGTGGCAGTAGCTGGAGGCCTCAGGCACACAGAAGGAACAGAACCCAGGCAGAATGAGACCACTGGGACAAGCAGGTCGAGCTCAAATGTACCAGTGACTGAAGATACCTCTGGATAACCCACTTTGTTCACTTTGCTGTCTTGGACATCCACTGCTCCAACTTTTAATCCTCAGGGTCACCAAGACTGCTCATCTTTGATGAGCTGCCCCAAGTCCTTGCTGATTGCACAGGTCCTGCTGTGTGCCCAAGCAAAGGCTGGGGGAGGTGGGAGCCACTAAGCCCCGGGACAAATGAGGAAGATCAGACCAGGATTTGTGAGTAGAAATACAGATATTAAAGAGAAAGGGAAAAAAAACCTGACTGCCTTCTCATCCTTAACTCGGGTTTGTTTTTTCAACAACTTGTGTTGGTAAAAACCACCTGGATCTTCACACCAACTGAGGCTGTCTCAACTTTCACTAGCCAATCCCAAATTTAAGCACAAGAATGTCACTACTGCTAATGAAACTGCCTAGTTCATTGACTTGCAGTAGACTCAAATGCCAGCACACAGGGTAAACTTCAAATCCAGCAGCACAGCTCAGAACAAGACAAATTTACCATAAGACAACCAAGTTTAAATTACATTTTCTTATATTTATTTTTCTTTACCATTTAATTGCATTATATGTTTCTGACATTACCTGCCCCCTGTTTTATTGTAATTTTTTCAGCTGTCATGCTCTGACAGTTTTCAGGTCTCCATCAGGAAAACCAACACCAAGTACCAGAACTGAGGCCCCTGAGCTCACCCCCCATGCTGGCAGTGCACAGAGTGAATTCACACACTGCTGGTCCATTAGCACGGCCAAAAATGAAACTCCTCCAGCTACTCCTTCCTCTCCTACTCCTTGTGGATACAGCAAGGAGAGCTTATGCTGCAGGAATTTGTGAGAAGAACACAGACAATTTCAATATCACAGTCTGTAAATATTAACACTAAAACTGAGTTCACTCCAGAGGCTTACAGTAGACACATTTCTCTTCCAAAGGCTACTCTTGGATCAGTGAGCTTGCCCAGAGGAAGGCCAAACATCATGCTCTTATGTCAGGTGTTGGCCTAAGAATGCATTTTGAAAATCTGAGAGATTTTTAATCTCTATTTTTTATGAGATTATCCCCTATAACACTCATTTGAGCTATTCATTTTGATATTTATTCAATTTCCCACGTTGGGTTTGGGGTTTTTTTGGTGGGTTTTTTGTTGTTGTTGTTGTTGTTGTTGTTTTTTTTGGTCACTTAGGTTAACTTTTCTTGAAACTTCCGAAATTCGGGAGTTCTTACTCCTGAGATGAGTTTCATTCCCCTCACCCTTACTAGAGATTTCTCATTTGCTTAAGTCACAAAACTCCTATTAGAAAACTAGGTTTCTGGAATAGGGTTGTAGCCTTTCTTAAACTGAATTTAGACAGTATTCTTTCACTAAACAGGAAATGAACATATTTTATTAAGTAACTTTTAATTTCTTGTTCATTGGGGTTTTTTGTTGCTTGATTGTTTTGGTTGTTTTTGGTTTTGGTTTTTAAATAATTGGCAAGAACCAAAAACTGAATACAGCAGAATACTGCAGATGAGAAATCTCAGTCCTCTGCAGGATCTAGTAGAAACTATGATTAAAATATTATTATCCATTTTAAAGATTAATTCAGTATGTTCTTCTCTTCCAGTGCAGAAAGCTGGGTCACACTCATCATGAGCCTTAATAGACTTTTCAGCAGTTGTCAAAGCTACTGCATCTGAAACATCATTTTTAGCCAGAGGCATCCAGCTATTCCTAGATGTTATTTAAATCCACATGACTGGAGGGCTTTCTGTGAGACTGTCTAAAGTAATTTGTTTTGTAACTGTCCTCCCTTCACAAAATATACCCTCACAATTTTTAACACACGTACAAGAACAGAGTGTTATTCCCAAGCAGGTGCACATTTATAGTTAATTCTATTACTCTGAAGATTTTTAATGTCACAGTATTAGCTCAGCTAAGGTGCTATTTCCAGAAATCTCTGAACCATTCTTAGTTCTAATGAAATCCAGACTATTAAGAACCATCTAACAAAAGATTCTATTCTTTTTCTGGTTTATAGTATTACATGACCATGCTATTATATCACTTTATTTCACAAGATTTGGAAGGCAATATTTGTGCTAAATACACTGAGGATAAAAAAAAAACAAAATGGAAAAAAACCCACCAAACTGAGCAAGAGTAGGGTTGTTCCTAGTAACTTATTTTTCATTTAAGCAAGTTACAATGCTGAGATCTTTCTATGGTTTTCTCTCATTGCTCAAGGGAACTTTCAACATAGATTCTTTTTCTTCAAAGCAGTTTTGTGGTCTGAGTGTTCTTTAATTCATTTGTTTTAAGTACTTTATAACCAGCTTCAGCAAGGTCTTTGACAGACTAATCTTCAGTCATGCTTAATTACTCACAAGCATAACGCCTTCAAATATATAGTTACATAAACTAGCCTAATCTTTTGTTGAAATATTTAATCTGTTCCACAGAATTTAAAGCTAAAAGCCAAGGATTCTGAATCTAAGAGTCAATTGCTCATTTTGTTCTGTTAACCTCATGTTTGCTGCCAGTCAAGATTTACTAGTTTCAAGAAGGAATTAAAAAGTACATTCCACCCAAATGAATCATAAGAAATAATTTTCAAGGAAAATTTCTAATATTATCTGGTCACTTTCAGATCACAAATTACAAACCAAAGGCTATGTTTCATTTTGGAAGTGGCTACTAATACAACAGAATTCAGATTTTGTTTAGAATCACTAGAATAACATGCATTATTAAACAAATACTAGAACCCACTCCCTTATGCCTCCTAATGTAACTCAGGTGATGGTTCTGGATTACCTTTGTGACTTATTCTAATTGGATTAAAGGCAATTTGCTATTTAATTCAAATCCTAACTCAATCTATTTTTGTCAAACACAATTTCCTCCAAGTCAAAACTTTCTGCACAGCACAAGTCATAGAATGAAGTACTCATGACATTATTCCCCAAAATTATTTCAATTTTACATACAGAAGTAACAATTGCTTCTGGTAAAACCTGGTCTATCAGATTGTAAGACTTCTAATAAATCC
The DNA here is from genome assembly GCF_027477595.1 of Haemorhous mexicanus. NCBI lineage: Eukaryota > Metazoa > Chordata > Aves > Passeriformes > Fringillidae > Haemorhous > Haemorhous mexicanus. Next base: position 14,804,536 of record NC_082341.1, on the reverse strand, counting down.
AGTAACTAATCAAAAGCTAAACAGCTTTTAAAACCAATAGGTACAGATGGTATTGTTACATTGAGACATGTTACAAAATTTACCTAACACATCAGACTGACATAGGAGAATTCTCAAAGCTAACTCAACTCTTCAGTGATTCAGATGCACATTCTTCTGCTGACACAACAAAACAGCTTAGAATATAACTTCATTCCTAATTTTCATGTAAATATTTTCTCACAAGTATTATGAAAGCACTACCTATTAAGGTTGCTCCTTTCTAAGTGGAAGTGACTCAAGACTCTGGTTTTTGTACTGATAAAACAATAATGGAGAAACGTGCTTTTTCACATATTTATGCACACAGTTTTGTGTGAAACAATTTTTTTAATGGCCACAGCTTTTTATGTAGTATTGAACAATGGCAGGGAAGACATACATAACAACATCCATATGACAAACGCCCAGTTTTTTAAAGTGAATGAGAATTAAATAGCATTAGATACATCCTCAGACTACCAAGTGTCCCCAGATCTGTCACTTCCCTACAAATTTCTATTTTCACTACAAAATTAATAATTACCAGAACACAATTCCGGTGAAACTGTGCCATCCTCAAAAATACAAAAAAAAAAAACTCTGCTGAAACTTTTGTATTTCCACACTTGTTTGTATAAGTACTTTGGAGGGTTCTAAAAATAGACTACAGTTTCTCAGTGAAGATTTCTCCTTTTTCCTATACAGGTTTTCTTCATCACAGCAAAATCACAGATACTGTTTTGCAGCCCTGCATAAAATTTTTGCTCAATTCAGCAAAGACACCAGATCTCCTTTGACATTTGAATAAACTACATCCATCCACTTTTCATGTCCTTGAGTACATTTTTTTTCTCTTCATAATCAGAAATTCCACAAAAATGCAATAAATAACAAAGAGCAGTATCTGAGTCCTCTGGTGGTTAATACCTCACATTAGAGGCCTGATAGAACACATATTCAGGAAGAGGGGAAAGCCCCAAGTTGCTGAAGTTTCTTTTTTAGGTCACTCACCTTAGGTAACTCCCACTCTGATCTGGAACCATCAGCACTGTAGTAGTATGGTCTACCTTGTTCATCTGCATGTTTTATCCACTGCAGAAAGAAATGTGATGATAGAAAATATAATCAGAGTGACAGTCACAACAGTAAATCTCTGAGACCTGAGATTTAAAGTTAATTTTTAATTAAGTGCCATCCACTTCAGCCGTGTCTAATGCACAACCTCCATTAACCAACTAAGGTTAGACTGCAGTAAGAGCAACAGTTTTCAGCATCCTGATTTTTTTCTTCTGTAACTCCTCAGAAAACAGCCCAGCAATATAACACAAGAGATTGTGATAAATAGATTTTTTTTTAAGATGCCATATCTCATTCTTATCAACATTATGTTGTCAGTTTAGGGAGGCACAATTTTTCCATCAGATTTGCACCAGGATCTCATATATAAAATTACAAAAAAAACAGCTCAACCAGCAACTGCTGATAATATGAGAGATTTATGCATTCACTGAACAACTTTTTAAAAACATCAATGGAAATGTGAGATGCAGTCCCTAGAGAAATCATGAAGAAGACACTAAATTCCTGTAACCTCTACAAGCACCTCCCACAATCAAAGACGTAAACCCATGACAACTGGGACTGGTCATGCAGAAAGAAAATAATTGTAATGAGAAAAATTCAACAAGATGATTGCAGAAAAACACAGAAACACTCACAGCAAGGCTCTTGGCTCAAGCAGGTTTCACAAGATTGCCTTTCTATAACTGTTTGTGGTAGGAAAGGCTGGTTTTTATCAATCCCAGAGCAATTAAAAAAGAAGGCTGCATATTTGCTAAATCATAGGACTGTGCTTTACAGTTGTTTGTCAGAAACTGATTAAAGAGAATAAAATTCTAAAACTGACAAAAACATCTAACTACTTAGAAAATTCTTGCAAATAAAACTTGCCTAATTCAACTCAAGAACAGGTGCTATAATATCATAGAGTACTGACTCAGTGCACTTCAGAAGTTAAAAAAACTCAAAATGCAACTTCAGTGAACAACTGGAAAAATGGACTGCTTTACAAATATAAAAAAATACTGTAATTTATCCTAGAGTGGGAGAAATTTTTGTGCCATGCCCAGAATCACAGTAAGTTGTCAGTAGCAATTAGATAGTAAAAACAGGGCATAAATCTGCTGATATGGCTGTAGTTTAATTAAGAAGTTTGTCTACATCTGAAAGCAGTAGTGAAAAAATCTCTAATAAAGGAAATTATGAAAGCAATAAAGCAGCATTATATTCAGTTTAAAAACACCTTAACTAGAAGGTCTATGTAGACAAGAGCAGCTCTTAAAAGACAGTAAGAAAAACTTTTTGGTATGAATTCTGTTCCTGAAGTATAACCAAGAGGAAGGGGGCGGGCAAGGACCAAAAAACAATTATACATGGTATGTTCATTAAATATAACCTAACACACTACTGGAAATAAAACTTCTTCTAAATAACAAAAACATCCATAAGAAAAAAAAGTCAGTTCACTTGCTAAAGCTAAATGCATACTTAAAAAAACCAAAAGGAGCTAGTGCTGAGGTATGCTCTTCACTTTTGGAAATGCAGGTTTCATTTCTAGAAGTGAATTAGTGGAAAAGATTTAGAACACATGATGAGAAGAAGGAAAAAGTACCTTTTCATTAGTATAGTCATTGGTATATAAGGTTTGACCATGTTCATCCAACTCTTCTGACCAACCCTTTGGAGGAGAACCATACTGACTATCTGACTGGCTGTAACAAGAACTGTGGTCGTTTTCTTCTGATGAAAGATGCTACAAGTAGTCAGAAACATACAAGGCAGTTTTGAGAATGAAAGCGCTTTAAAATCTGAAAGATCAAAGATTATTTGACTAGAAAGAGAATAGTAATGAAAACAGGGAGTTCACATTTTTATATCTTATGAGAGAACGAGATGCATTTTTACAGTGCAGACAATTCAAAGTATTTTCAGAACTAGCTTTTTACTGATAATTTTATTTTAATTTCCACTATATCAGATTTCACTACTCAAATTTAAACTCCAGGGGTTTTGTCTATCCAAATTTTATTCCTACAAATTTACATTACTGATGAAGAGAGTCAGCTTTAGTAATCTGCATTGCCTTAAAAAAAACCTTGGAGCCCTGCACCCTCAGTTTTCTACCACCATCCCATCTACCACCATCCCTAATTTCATACCTAAATCCTTCTCCTTTTCTCAAATACATCTGGAAACACAGAAGTGATTAAGGACAACTTGAAACTCCAGTTTCACCTTCTTAGATGGCAGCATTTTACAGTATTTGTCCACTGCATCTTAAAATATTATGAATTTCCACCCTCCTCCTTCCAACTCTGATGCACACGACAAAGAGCATTGCAAAAGCAAGCCCTTCCACAAGGCACAGCTAGTTGAGGTGAAAAATTGTTTCCTGAAGGAAGAAGTCAATTATTATCCTAGGAACAAGTCTGAAGTGTAACGCAGAGAAAAGGTTTCACACACACATCAAACAATTTCTGTTCCCCCATAAACCTTGTTCATCCCCCTGCTAATACTGTAGTCTTATTCTAAGCATCCACTCCATGCATCAAAAAAAACCCCTCCCTTCTTTCATCTCCCACAACATCCCTATGCTGTGGTCTCCTGAGGAATTCTATGTAGATTTCCTTTCACAGTATCTTGGATCCTCAGCTAGCAGGAGGCAAAATATTTAAGACACCCTGCTACTTAGAAACTAATAAAATACTATGGTTCAATAACATTGGCATAAGGGTTTTGAGAAAAATTGTAAGGCAGGAGAGAGACACAATTTCAATTTTAAATAGGAAAAAACCTCTCCCCAAAAAAATCAAGTCTTACAAAAAATACTCAATTATCAGAAACTCCCCAGTTTTTAAAAGTTAGTGGGTTTAAAGACTTTATGTTTAGTGACATATCCAAATGATTTCTGTGTAGGTTTTTGGTGTTACTTTTCTGAGTACCTTACCACTTGTGTGACACACAGTCCTTTAACTGACATGACCCAGTTTACCAAGCACAGGAAAACCCACAGGAAATTTTTAGACCATTAATTAAGGAACATGAAAAAATGCAAACATCCTCTACAGCTTACAAAATGTGAGCATATAAACTATGGATTAACCAATGCTACCTCTCTTGCACATGGGGCAATGTGAAATTCTCATCTGCCAATTCCTAACCACTGTGGGGAGGGGAGGAGAGCAAAGGGAGCAGGGTGGGGGGAGTCTTCAATCCCATTTTTACACTTGCAGAATTAAGACTGAAGAGTTGCCAAGGGTGCTATTGGCCCCATTTGAACTACTGTTTCATAGGATAACTATATTTGTATACATGTACTTAAGTTTACATGGCTTTAATAGTTAAATATTAATTGCATTGATATATGGTAAATCAATGTGGAAGACTTTGGACATTGTTATTATTACTATCTAGAGGGATTATGACCTAATAATATAATACCCTGGTATTTGCCTTTTCCAAGCAGCTCCTGATACTGAAGAAACACCCTACACAGATAAAACTAAATAGAGGACCTAAAAATGAAAATTCTCCTAGAAAAACCACTGCTGTATAGTAGGAATGTTAATATGCCTATCTGCATAGCACCCATATAGTAATAGTTTAGATGCTGCAAGGCTTAACTCATATCCTGTACATTTGCAGACCTAAACTCCAACAAAATTCCTGAGTAATTACAAATTTTACCAAGCCAAGACATTCCTTGTCCCTCAGCTGTCAGGAACAGCTGCTAAAGCTGCATGAACACAGTTTACAGAACACTGGCTAAACCACGTTCCTCAGCTTTCAATTTCACTTTCAACACTTTTTCAGCATTAACTGCCTGTATGTTTTTTTTCATATTGCCCCTGCTTTATCTCAAGTCTCATCCCCAGTTACACTATCCCACATTAAATAAACCCATCTTAAGCAGACAGGTGCCCAGCCTTGCACCTTATAAGAACTTTGCTGTGACATTAAGGAGGATTACAGAAAAGGTCCCCCACAGCATTGCTTCTATTGTCATTCTTGGTTTTTTCTGTTTACATAGAAAGTTCCTGGGGGCAGAGACCAGTTCATCACCAAGCACTTACTAGGAACAGCTACCTGTGCCCCTTCTATCACTTCACCTTTCTAGCTTTCAACGTTACTACTACTTGTGAAAGTGAAAATAATCAGGAAGAATACTAATTAGGGAAGCTACCATCCCTTTATTACCATTTGTTTATATTAAAACAAAAACCATGAAGTGAAATCACATTCTGGACACGATTTAAAATCTAGTTTTGAAATTCAATTAAAACCCATCGCTTTTCTACAGCTGTTGGGTAATTTGTGGATGTTTACTTCACATTATGATCTCCTATCCAGGTATTAAAGGTTTGTCTTCTCTGATATTGTGACATCTCGTTCCTTTTACAGTTCAACTTAATTAAATCACTTCACCAGACAAATTCCTCCTAGCTACTGTTAAGCACTCCTTCCTCAGATACACCAACAAATCACTGCCTCTAATACATTTTATCTGTAATTCCAAAATCTTATACACTTTCTTACAGGCCCTGTCCATAGGACTTCACTGCTTCCCCATATCCCATCCATGTAACATGTAACATCCATTTAACTGTCATGACCTACAACTGTTTTCTTTGTGCCATGTCTGTGACCAGCTGCCTAGGCAAATAAGGTACAATTCTGCCTCTTTTCAACTATCCAGTAAAATCTGATTTCCTAATCACAAAGTTCAAAGGCCAACTATAAACTATGTCATGTTTCATATATTACTCATATATTAGAATATCTGATCTCTCCGTTATTATTTTTACATCCCCTTACATTTTGCTACCTAATACAACAAAAGCTCCTCTGAGGACAAATCAGTAGAAACTAGCTTTTAATCCTTCTGCATGTACTTTTTTATTATTAAAAGAGCATAACTCAGGCTAGCATAAAAGCCAACTTATAATTATTAAGACATATTAGCTCTAACTTTTCCTAATCAGACAAAATTTGAGATGTCCTACATTTTCCTGCAGCTCAGGCTTGGATCTCAATTTTAACTTTACATTGGATTAAATATCCAGAGGTTCCAAAAAGGAACATGAACAGTGGAGTGTGAAGCATGTTCCCAAATGCAGAACAGAAAAGAAACAAAACAAAAGAGGGGTGGGGGGAAAGACAGCTTCAAAATCAAAACATGACTGCGGGTAAATGGATTGACATGACCATGCAGTGTGTATCTCTCCTGCCATATTCTGATAACCCACTCAAGACACAAATTACCTAAGAAGCTTATGCTACTGGAAATACAGACTTAGTGTCTAGTTAAAAATCAAAATATGTATCTCCACTGGTCTCACAAAGACTGAAAACTTGATAGACATAACTGTCTGATGGCCAACTTGTGATACCTGAAGCATCACAAATAAACAGAAGAACTGAGAAGAAAGAACTTATGGGCAATTTTTAAAATGCAAATTAAAAATCAAGCATTCCAAAGATGCAACCATGTGGTGAAGTGATGGTACAGATGTATGAGCAGGAGTCAGAGGGATTGCTTGCATATGGGGAATAAGAAAGAACTCTTGCAATCCTTCCGTGAAAAGAAGGAAGAACTACAACAATGAAAAATTATTACTAGGAGATGGAACTGCAACAATGAGAAAGCCACTACCAGGACAAGGAGAATCACTACTCAAAAAAGCAATCTGCTTACCCAGACTAAAACCAGTCTTATCCAGCAAAAGGACAGTCAGTGACAAATTAAGAGACCATCACCAGAGATACCAAAGGGACAGGCATAAACATTCCATCTGTTTGCCTGTTGCTGCCATTCGCCTGAGGCAAGAAAATTTGGCTATTTAAATGCTTGTGGATGTCACAGTTGCTGCAAAGGCCAGTGCTAAAGGGAATGTAAGGTTTCCATTTCCCTTTCTCACCTGTTCCTGTTACTGCCTTTCCAGAGGTAGACTTCTGTGACAGGCTTCCAGCAATCACAAATTTTTGAGCAGTCCACAACTCAATTTTAAAACTAAACTCTCATTTTATAGTTTAGATATATATAGGATATATAGAGACACTATATATAGCTGTCTCAGGAGAAAATCCACCAAAACTATATATATGAAAAGGGAATATAGAAGTGAAATATGTAGAAGATTTTTTGATAAATATTTGCTTTCTCTTTCCATCAGGAAACTGGTTAACCTCAGTACTGTCTGGACACAAGAACACTATTTTAAGCATATCTAAATAGCAATATCCATCTCAACTATTCCTTTGCTTTATCTGAACCACTGCAGTTCAGATAAACACCCTTCACGATCAGACTTTCCCTAGCAACTGGCTGCACAGAATAAATTGGCACCTCAAATATTAGTCCAAATCATCTTTTAACATAAATAACTTCACAGTAAGCTTCAACTATCTCAAGCAAGGTCAGCAGCAAAGTTTTACCAAGAGGCTTTGCAAAAGCAGAACTTTTACATGATGAAAAAAAATCCATTGATATACCTAAAGAATATGTTCACGATCTGAATGTAATCTAGTCAAAAGTAGCAGTGTCTGCTATGGGGCTGTTTTTACACTAGCATTTTTACAAGTTGCTACTCTTCCACACAGATCATGTACACATTCCTGTACACAAAAGCAACTCAAGAGTGAAACTGCTGACTACTTCATACCAAGACACATAACCAAAAAGACAAAGGAAGACACTCCTTGACGCCTCAAAACCAAGAGATACCAAATTCCACAACAAAAGACCATTCATATGCATTACAATCTCATTGCTTTTGATCTCAGAAGGAACTACCTCATGATCTGCATGGCTCTGGGAATCCCCTTTATTAATGCTTGCATCTCGGGCCCACCGCGGAGGTTTCCAGGTTCGCTCCTGTGATCCTCTGTTGTAGTAATAACAGCGTCCTGTCGTATCTTTATGGGTTTCCCATTCCCCATTTATTTGGACTGGAGCACTTGTAGGTAGAGGTGGAAGTGCAGATTGAGATATTTTCAGTTCTTGTAAGTTAGCATAAACTGGTGAATCAGGCCTCCCTTGGCTTGGTGGAGTAGTTGGCTATTGAGAGAAGAAATGCACTGTTAACGAGCAAATGAATTTTTGAATGCTCCCTTACAAATCAGAATGCAGTAGTAAAACAAACCAACAAACTCCTTCTTTTGTTGTTAAGTACAAAAGCACAAAGGACAGCCATAAAATGCTGGGGTGTAAGAACATTAGATTCTTAATTCTAAGGTAGATACACAAGCCATATTTATTTAATACTGAACCAATTTTTCAGCATTCTTCCTGATGACAGCTGATAATTATGTCTTACAGTGGATTAGAAATACACTGGAATTGTCATCAAAAAATTATATCCTTGCCATGCCTTGCTGAAAAACTTCTGCTTTACAGTTCATGTATTGCCCAGAAACTGTAAGTAATGTGATCTTGTCGAAGACAATACATAGCATTTCTGAGATGCCACTTGTTAGGCAAAGATTGTTCCCCATTCTTTCCACCTCACCGTTGATACAGTGATGGTGAATGTAAAGCAGCACTTTGGCATTCTCAGCAAGGTCTAAATGGGCAGCTCAGTCAGAAAATGAGCACAATGTTGTGACTAAGAAATTGACTAAGAAATTCTGAAAAACACCTGGACAGTTCACCTGTATGCCTTTTCAAACATGCTTATTTGAAAATATTTGAGGCAACATCACCAAGTATTTCAATTACCCCTCTCTTCTTGTAGAAATTAAGTGGATATTCTTATCCACCTGCTTTTGTTCACATGCACACACAAAAGTAGAACAACAAATACCTACAAAACACTAATGACAATTGCTCATTAATAAATAGTTTGCTAATGTGACAGACAGCAGAAATTATGGTTTGAAGACCAAAGAACTTAATGAAACCACAAGTACTTCCAAATGAACCCCTACAGTGTTTAGGAGAGAAATAAAGCCTCAGATGTTCAATTTTTAAAGCCTAATACAAATACGCCATGCAGTGTAAGAGCAGGCGTTTTCACAAGAACTGTGATTATGAGATTGTGAAAGCAGCTAGTTATTAAACCAAATTAAAGAGTTTCCTAGTAATGCACTGCCATTTTTGTATTTTGGGGCACAATATTAGGTACTCTAAAGGAAAAACTATACGATTTATACCACCCCCTTGGTTTTAATTGAGCAGCTTTGCTGTAGGCAAGTCCTTGTGCCTCCTGTTGCTACTGCATTGCATAAAAGATCTTTTATAATGGACTTTCAAACATTAAAATCATAAGATGCTAATCTAGGCCACATCTAATCATAAATTATCAGGGTTTGCTCAGGCAAGACAGCATATCATACCACACAATCAGATATAAACTGATTGCACCATAGGTAGAACCAAATATGGGCAATATCCACAACCAAAGGGGGAAACAGCTAGAGAGGAACTTAATGAGATTATAACGGGCATGGACTTGTTTTGCGTGCCTTTAAAAGAGACAACACAGCTTACCAGATATAGTGAGTACAGTACATCTAAGGCAAACTACAAGTGCTGAAAACAAAAAAAATTGCAGCACTGGTAAAATCTGAAAGCCAAAACCAATCTGTATCCTCCTATACCTAATTCAAAGGAAAAAAATCTGCTACAAAACTTGATAAGCAGTAAAAGGGTATTGTTCTACTACCCAAGTCACACATGCTGACTTTTTTTTTTACTTTGTTTTATTTGTTTTGGGTTTTTTTGTGAGGAGAGTAGAACAGCTGCCTTTGGTAGAGAGTTGATCTTGAGAGCCCTAAAAGCTACTGTGAATGAAGACCATCCTACTGTCTTCAGGGATGATGAACCAATTCCCTGGGATGTTAGGGCAGCAATCTTGATGCCTCCTCATTCAAGAGCACAATTTCTGCCTTGGTGTCCAAGAGCCTGCAGAGCTGCACCTCCCACGTAAACCATTCTGCCATTAAACCACAGGGTTTGTCATTGAAATGACACCACAGAATGCACAAACCTCCAGCTCCTTCCTCTCTTTTAAGGAAGTGGCAAAAGTGGCACCACCAAGCACCCTGGCTGCTGCCAAGGCAGGGCTGGTGGCTTGAACAACCCTCACCTCCTCCTAAAATCCCTCTTTAACACAAAGCAACAAGGCAGCTCCTCTGTCTGGCCCACATTTAACAACTACTATTTTGTTTTAATTAAGACAGCTAAGTGCCATCACTAAAAGAACAGTTGTGTGTATCAATAAAAATGTTTTCCAAATAGCCTGAAACACAGAATGCTTGGTATATTTTTGCATTGGAATATTTTCTCAAGCAATAGGAATATGGCTCAGAGGCTTCACACAGAGGTTTTCAACCATTCCAGCATTATAACCAGCACAACTCCAGATGAAACTGCGGGATGTGGATGTGCTCAGCCAATACTGGGAGCTCCCAGCCAAAGTACTGCCACCTAACTCAGGCAGCATACAAGCTATGTTTAAAACAGTAACACGATATGAAAGTGTAAATGAGGGATTTTCTTCTGAATGCTTAGTGCTTCCAAACTCAAGATAACCAATTTCTGGTTTTCAAGGAGAAGACAGAACTTTTCTCCTGAGCAACAAACAAGACACCTAGCTGTCCTGGCCAGCCAGCCCTCCAGCTACTTTCATTCCCTGCTGTTTTCTCTTCTGACAGATTTTTCAGAGAGAACTGCAAGATTTTTGAAAAATATCTGGAAATTACTGCTTTCAGTGAAGCATTAAGAAAAAGCAAAGCCACCAATCTGACTATAACACGCAGCTTAGCTCATAAGTACGTCTTTGAGGGATATGACTGTGTTATCAGGTTCTATTTTTAATAACCTTGCAGCACACAAGGAAACTTCCTCATACCCTGAGCCATGCGATGAGGTATGTTGTTTTGTCTGGGATTTTGCTCAGTTCAACAGCACTCAACCTTACCAAGGCTAATTTTGTCAGTATCTTATTTATTGATAAGAAAAGCAGCTTTTAGCTAGTTCAAAGTTTCCTGAAATTAGCATCAGTGTAGGTTCTATGTCAGCATTGGCAGGAAGGTCAATCCCCCCTCAGGCTGGGGAGTCCCACACAGGCGGGTCACAGTGCACAGCCCTGTAGGGCTGCCAGGCACTGCACCACCTCCCCCTCTCCTTCCAAATGATCATTTTGTGAATTCCCAACTGAGTTCTGAAAAAAACTTGAATAATTTTAAGCCAAAAAGCAGATCAATTTAACTTTCATTTATCAAAATCATTACTCTCTGATAATATATTAAAAAGAAGAGACAAAGCATTACCTAGACCAAAACAGTTCCTGATCACTTCCACGGGTGTATGCCCAAAACCAGAGACAGTTAAGGGAGATTTAAATAAATGCTAAACATAAAACAGGACTTCCAGTGAGAACTTCCCTCCCTGAGGCCTTTTTTTTTGCACTATCAAACTCTGACTGCTCATAAACATGGAATTAAATCTTCCCAAAGAGACTCTTTGTCTTCTCACTACCAGAATTGCAAGAACATGTCCTTCAACGTGCCCATGCACGCCTGCACTAAACGCCTTATACTCCAAACATTTCAACATTCATTTGCTATTTGATATGGATTTCAGACTTGTTCATGTTGCTTTCTTCTGCTAAGAACAGTGAAGGACTCTTGCTGGAAAATTGATGTAGGAAAATTAGCAAGCAGAAATACTTCTGTGACACTACAACATGAATGAAAATTGTACAGCCCATTAAGCACGCTGGCAACTTCAAGAACATAAGGGCCTCTCCCAGAGCCCAGTAATGCTCTGTATAATACTGTAAAAATCTGCCACGTTTAACCTCAGTCTCTCCAAAGTGTCTGCTCACACTTGATCTTCGCTAATTGATATGGAAGAGAGTTTCATGCAAGCACAACCAAGTTTCCAGGATCAACACGGAACATTCTTCAAACAGAGACTGCACACACAGCATTTTCAGAAGGCAGTTTTTGTACTGGCACAGTAGGAAGCAGATATGGGCCTTTAAAAAAACACAACCTGTTAATCATTCATGAATGAACAGTCAACATTTTTAACAAAGGCCACAGATATGCTATCAGGCCTCTGGAAACCTGAACTCAGTGCAGTGGAAAGCAAATGTACACATTTCAGTAATGAAAAGTACCTTGTGAAGTGGCAGAGTATGCCAGCAACAAAAAGCCAGAAAACAAAGTTCACTTGCAACTGATAATTACCTTTTTCCTATTATAGAACTTAAATTCAAGACAAAAACTAGTAGAACATAACAACTGCTTAAAGAATGACTGCAATGCTAGCCTGCAAAACACGACCTACCACACATCAAATTGCTTTCACTGTGGTGCCTCTGTTTGCAGCTTCTTTTAATGCTATGAACCTGAATGTAAAAGCTTTCATTTTTCAGTAGCAGCATTCAGACCTGATAAAAATGAAGAACCTTTAAAAAAAAAAAAAAAAAAAAAAAAAAAAAGGGAAAGGCAAATCTCAATACTCCTTATGAAGTTACAAACAACAAATCATCCATACTCATGCAAAAAAGGAGCATTATATCGAAGGAAATTAAGGGAATACTGTTGCTGCAGCAGCAAGCTGAAGAAAGGAGAGCAGGCAAATCCCACAGCATCCTGAGACTGGGAATGAAGCATCCCAGTTCCCTCAACAACTGAGCTTCTTGCCAAGGAATTCCCACTGTCCTTTTAGGAAGGCCTGGGACTTCAATACCAGCTTTATTCAAACAGGAATGATACAAAAGAAATCTCAAAAACTCTACAGTTTCATGTTCATAAAGTGACAGCTTCAACTGGAATAATTAGCTCATCTTTTCCTTCCTCTTTCTGCTTTTGGTTTATACTTTTACAATCATGTTCTGGACACTGTTTTCTTTCTAACAGATACAGGCATATTTACAATTTATACACAAAAACAGGGGAGATTTTTCAGTGAGTCCTCTACTACCTCAGAGGTGAACAGAGCAAGCTAATTTAACAAGCCAAATTTAAATGGGAACTGAATTTTTTACACTCTAACCTTCTCCAGCATAGGCTGAATAGTTCACACAGTAAGTCTAAGGAACATACAATGAGAGTAAATATTATTAGCCTGTTAACAGCTGATTATAAATTTCAGGCAAACTATAGTAATGCAAATATTATTTAAGTGCATTGAAGTCCTTCTGTTAAGTTGATTTGCCATTATAAATTGGTAACAAAAAAAGACATTGCAAAGCAATACAGAAACAAAAACATCCCATACAAATCATTCAATAATATATCTGCCTAATAAAGGCCATTCAACAGTTAAAAGTGTCCCATTTAAAAATATAGCAGATAGATTCAAAGTAATTTTTTAATGGCTAGTCAGTAACTTCCTATTAGACTGGAAACAGTAAAATTAAGCATGATTCGCCTTTGCTAATTTTATCTTTCAGGAAATTTTGTATTTTACTTACACTGAACTACAGGCTGAGATATTACTTCTTTCTATTACTGGAGATAGTTGCATAGAATTAATTTTATTCTATATACTTCTATTAATATTTTGCTTAATGAAACCAGATTATGAAACAGTCTTAGGACATCAGGGTTGCTAGAATGTGCTTGTGTTATTTCGGCCATGTAAATGCCCTTCTGTTTTAGCTCTTGCATAATACAAAAAAAAAATTCCTATAGTTGATGAAAATATAAGTCTTTATCTAGTCCTACTGTAATCTATCAATATCTAGGTGCATAGCAAAAAGCCCCTCAAACTAATTACATTTCCTTCCCTTTGTAGCCCAAAAGAAGTAACTTAAATTATTTCCATACTCATCAAGATAATGATTTATTTAATTGTATTGCAAAATCCTGCAGTACAAAAAGCTAAAGGTGGCTCCTTCTGCCACTCTGACAAGCACTCAGGGACAGGAAAGGAAACTGGCTGCAGCAGCAGGACACAGCCTGTGACAGGAGGGAGCACTTGGCTGGGTCACTCAGTACCAGAGACCACTCCCAGATCATCCATCACAAGTGACTTATCAAAGAAAATTGATGGAAAACCATTTTTTTCCCTGCACACTCTGCAAACTTCCCATTCACATCCCTGCAGTTGCTCACTGCATGAGCAAACTATGACATATGCACGTAGGAAGTTGACAGCAATAAAAGAATGTATACTGAAGGACAGCAACAGTGATGTCAAATATTTTAAAAAACGGAAATAAGATCTTACAATTGGATCCTTTGTCAAACATGCACAAAGATGACAGTGTTTACCGTACTTGTACTTTGCCACTTGCACAATCTAGCTTCTCCCTTCCATAAAAAAGCTTTTGTCCAAGGATATAGACAAAGCTGCTTTTCCTATAGCAGAAAATTTCAATACCATATGAAACACTTTACGTCATACATGCTTACACAGCAAGCTTACCCCAGTTAGGAAAGAGGAGCCAAATTTGACAATGTTCAAAAGTCAGACAGTAAATTTCCTTTAGTCCTTTTCCCCCTGTTCACCAGATCAAATGCTGATACTTTCAACACACATAATAAAGTTATCTGCAACCTAATTCAAAAATTTAGCCCACATCTTGAACAACTTGGATATGCCATACAGAAGGAGATTTACACATTTCTTTTTCCTCCACTTTTAGGGAAGTTAATTTCTAGTTGTTTCCGCATTTTAGCTAAATTGCTGTCAGTTCTTGAGCTCTGTGAAGCCTGCAGTACATGTCTGAATGCAGATTTGTGAATGATAAAGCTGTTGGGAATCATTTGTGATCTCTCTCAAGGATATATTCTATAAAAACTAAAATAGTACACTAAGAAAGCACAAGAGAAGCTTAGCTTGACTTCTCCAGTGAAAAATTATTGGTACTAAGCCAATAGGTACTGCTTTTCAGATGGCAAGTATCACAAGAACACAACAAGCACTTCAGTAGTTTTAGAACTGTTACAGCAGAATAATCTCTTGAAGTTTCAGAAGTAGTGGAGACTCCTCACTTATCAAAGCATTTACTGTTTTAACTGGTTTAATGTATAGCTGTACATCTCATTTGCCTCAGAGAGGTGAAAGTATTCTTAAAGGCAGATTATTAAGACCTTCATGGAACACTTCAATCCATTACACTTGTATCCATTCCAGAAACACAGCATGTCTAAGAAGTTCACTCCTATGAAATATTATTGTGGGCATAGTGTAGAATGGTATGATTTGAACTCATAATAGCCTAAAGGTCATGGAAAAGTTTCCATTACTGTCACTTCAAACTGAATAGCAATTTTTTCTACACTTTACATTTTCAAAAGTACAAATCCCATAGCCTTTAAGTGTACTTTTGAGCATCCAGTGCTTACACAGAGCAGTATAAAGCCAGGAACCCATGAAACTGCAGACGGGAAAGTAAACACCACCTCTGATAAAATTCCCAAGTTACTGAAGTTGTACCGAGCAAGCTCAAAAACCTAAAAGATAGCTTGAGAACCACTTGAATGAACAGAATGAAGTCTAAATACTACCACACACAAGTCACCAAAACCCCATCATTCAGTAGAGCAAAAACGGTAATATTCGTCTATTAGAAAGAGAAGGAAAAGCCCAGAACAATTAAGAAACTCTATATGTGTATTATAATGGTTCACTTCACAATAGATTGTTGGGGATTCTTAAAAAAATAGGGAAAACAACAATTTGCAAGAGACAGTTCTAAAACAGAACAGTCATCAAATATGTGTTCTGTTAGAAAGGGTACTTCATTCCAAACACTTGACAAGAAAATGCAGAACTCCCACTCAGTTTACAGCTGCTGTCCTTTTACTCTGCTGCAAAAGCAGATTTCACTTGTGTGAAACTGCTTCACCAAATGTTGCTTGTGGCAGCAAATCCAGCAAGCATTTGTTATGGTAGTATTTCTTTGTTAAGTGTCAGAATAATTTCAAAATTCTTCTTCAGCTTATGTACTGCAACACTTAGAAGTTTTTAATATCATGTGCAGCTGCAGAATATCACCAGTATTCAAACATATGAGCTAAGCTGATGTATGAGCACACTTACTGGGATACTGGAAATATCTTATGGGATTAATTAAGGTGGCAAACCCCAGTGAAGAACACAGTTAACTGGCCTAGGAAGCAAAGTATCAAATCAGATACTAGAATGGCATCTGTTGGTTTACCTCACTAATATATTAACAGTAATACATTCTATTGGGTAACTGGTATGCTCCACTTTTTACCCTGTCACCCTCCACATCTGCCTCTCCAAGCATTCCCTGAGTTTATCACCTGCAATTATCATTCACAAGCAACTACACCTCTCATGTGCCCCAAAACTCCAGAATGCAATTTCCTTGATTACAATGCCCACTCAGGAATAAACTTCAGAAACAGCTGAGGTAGCTGTAACTATTCACATTGACTTCCACAAACATTGCATTAAAATCTTGGGAAACTAGTTTCAACAGTCTCAATTTATACACAAGAACACCTGAAAAAGCATGTTCTAGAGATCATGACTGGCTAAACAATTTCAAAATATATTATTTGAAGAACCACATTTTACATACTGTCTAGCTCCATACCGTTACAAAACAAAACACAAATTATACACCTGAAGACTAGAGAAATTATGATAAAATCTAGTAATCAAGTAATGTATTCATACTGTAATATAAAACAAACTTGGATTAGGGAAATAAGAATCGCAGAATGTTCTTAAGTCTGTACACAAGAGCTATCCTTTCTAACACATCAGAACGCCTACTGATTAAAAAAAAAAAAAAAAAACCTCTTCTTAATTTTTCCTTTTAAAAAAATTGGTTTGCTCATTTTAGAAGAAAGGGAAGCCAAGAGAAAAGTAACTTGCTAAAGTAACCTTAAATGAGTTAGTTACCCTAACTACCCATGCACACAAGCAAAGAATTTCCTTAGTGCAGAAAGGCAGAAGCCACACTGACACTTCTGCTCGTACGGAAGTTCAGCAAATGCTTTTGCTAATTCAGTTCAGGTAACCAAATCAATAAAGCACATAGTTCAAGGGACTCAGACAACAACTCAAAATTTAGAAAACAAGAAAAACCACAAATTTATTTGTTTCAGAAAATCAAAGATTAATGATACATTTTTAAGACCTAGCTATTCTGGTCTACTGGCCACTGGCCACCAGAAGGAGCAACCCCATCTCCCTTGTCCTCTGCACCCCTGATGCTGATGTGACCCTGCAGCAAAGGGATGGAAAAAACCAGAATGGCAATAAATTACCCCGTTGAGACTTCAAAAACAAAACAAACAAAACCCCACAAACAAACAAAAAGCCCTCCCATGTTTAGACTCCTTAGGTGTTTGCAGGTCACTGCAAGGTCAGCCAGAGACACCTCTGAAGTGTCTGACTAAGGTGACAGGAGTGCAGGACCTTCTCCTTCAGAACCTCTGTGTTAGTTCTTAAGGAGGTTTAGCTGCCTAGTTAAATTCCAAAGGTGGCTGAGTGAAGGAATTATCTTCAAGTATCTAAAACAGAATCAGTTATAGAAACAATAATAAGTGAAGAACTGTCTATTTCTCCCAGGTACAGGTAAAAAAATGGCTAGATTGAAGTGGGCGGAAAAAATTACTTACATACAGTGCAAACAAGGAATTAAATTTTGCAACAGCCTGATCAGCAAAATAAGGAACTTTCCTTGAAAGCTTAAGTGCAGTTTAGTCCACAACCTTCAATAGCACTTTTGGTGTTCTTGCTTCTGTCCCTATGCAGTGAGAAAGGAAAATAGAGAACAACCCCATTGTGGTTCTTACTCCCACAAGGCTACATTACAAATCTCTAACCCTCATCCTGAAAAGCAGCACATTCACATCTGAAGTCTGAAACAAGTGAAGACGCTATTAAAAGTATATAGTAAGAAGCTGGTTTATTGTACAAGTATGCACAATGAAATGCTGGGTTTAAGTCCTTGTTTTTTCTTAAGAAAAACCAGCAGCCTGTAAGAAAGAACAGTACAGGACCAAGGTGATCAGAGCATTCAAAAAATAAAGCTGATGAGACCTCATGCCATCAAAAAAGGAAATAAGTACCCCAAGTAGCTGAGGCAGAGAATAACAAATATTTTTAAGCTGACTGAAGACAGCTCTTCCTGTCACCTCAGAATACAGAATGCAGCAGTAGGATGAAAGCTAAGAGTGAGAAGAGAAAGATATTTTGTTTACTAGCTGAAGTCCCACACTTGGAATGAAAAAACTGAATTCTGAAGAACATGGTTTTTGTCAGCATTTTGAAGAAAACTGTTTTAACATTAAATCTAACATGTTTAATACTTTACATATGAAGTATAAAAGAAAACATTTTCCTCACAGCATCTTGAAAAATTAAAAAAAATATTACTAATGTTAATTTTTGGTAGGAAAACCTAGGTCAGGAATGTTGGGAATATCTTAAATCAGTTTAAGCAAGGGAAGATGCTATATTCTCCTCTCCTCTGCAAACCACCAGGGTATCTTAATACTCAGAATAAGTTAAAACCCAGAAGTGTCATATAATCATACCAGTAAGGAAAGAGGACATTTTCTCTCTCCTCTCTCTGCACACCTTCCCAAAAAAGAAAAATTTATGGACAATTTTCTTCAACCAGTAGCAAAACTAGCAGGGACAAAACAAGAGGCTACCACTGGGTTTAGTCATCCTTCCAATTTCAGACATTCCCACAAATGTGAGGTATGAGTTATGGGCAATCAAACTTTTCAGATTTCAGAAAAAAATAGGGACATACTCCCATTTTCAGTTCACTGAGGTGGTTAACCCCCAAAAATTAGTAAGATGCAAAACACACCAGAAAAGAAAATATAGACAGTGCTGTACTTTGTGGGATTAATAGGCATTTTTTTCAGAACAAGCAGGTTCAAGAATGGACAAACCTACCTCCATGTCCAGAGACGATCAAAAAGGCAGTAAAATCATCTCTACACGAAAAAGCTGTCCAGCACAGAATTTAAGTCACCCAAGGCAATACCCTGAAACATGCCAACAAGTGGGAATCCTTGTGCTTCAACTGTACTTCTCCCTGGACTGTGAATTATCAACTTCACCATCCTCAGAACTGCAGCTGTGAAGTCAATTCCCAGGTACAATTTGCAAAAACAACCCTAAAATGTTATGAGCTGGCAAACCACACGTTTAATTAAGAGTCGTTTTACTGGACCTGGGGTCATTTCCCCCTGGTTCGCTTTCATAGCTGCAGCACTGACAGGAAACTTCAAGTCATTTTTCTTCCCTGAGAAGTTGCAAATAACAAGTGATGAAACAAGCTGCATTTTGCAATACAAAATAGGGGTCCTGCAAACTAAATGAACTGGGCTTTGGGGCTTTTGCTTAACTTCTTTATGCTTCTGAGTAAATGCAGTGCAATCTAAAATCCAGTATCAATCCTTTCAGAAGCAGTTAATTGTAATTTTCACAGTACAAGCATAACTTCTACATGGCCATGAGGATAAAAGAAATTCTGTTGATTGTGTGCTACAGTAACCAAGACAGAACCACAAAATAGCATTAATGCATAGTGCCTATAGCATCTCTATTCTATCTTACATAAAACGATTGGTGAAGGGACTAAAGTAGCATGTCACACAGTCTAGAAACTTGTTTAAAAAAAAGGAGGGAGAGAAAGAGTGTATGCCACAATACTCAAAAATAAGTAATAAATGGGCACATCAACAATTCCCCCAGAAGCTCAGCACAGCTATCCACCCTCCAAAGCCAAAACTAAGTCTAAGTATCTCTCCTCTTCCAACAACACTCCTTAAACATAACCAAGTCACATATTTCACACAGAAAATTACTGCATTATGTCCACTGGTATATGCTGCAAAACTGGAGTCAGAACATGTTCCAATGGTCCCTTATGTTCTACATGGACTGCTGAGCAATTAAAAGGCTTGGTACTATCTGTGCAAGATAAAATGCTGTGTTTGCTGTAGATGCCAACTGTGTAAGTAACAGGACACACACACAAAAAGTCTTACTCTATGTTTCTGTGTGGATTTCACTCACTCAGACAAGTATGAACATCTACTGCAATCAAATGTTTAACAGAAATCCCCCTGCTTGTTTGCAGGTCCTTCTCCAACAAAGTTTGAGGTTGAAAGGCCTCTTATGAAGAGCTGAAACAAAGAGGTACAGCCTGCCAGAAAGGAGGAGGAGGTGTGTGAGGGAAGGGGGTCAAGTATTTTGATATTTGAGCTAGACTCCATCTCCCAAAGCCTGCTGTCACAGTTACACCAATCCAGAGAGGGTCAGCTAAAGACGCACTGATCATAAAGACTGCATCTGGTCCTCCCAGGGATGGCACTGCATTCAAAGTAGAGCCATTCTGACCATGAGCAGCACTGGTGGATTAAGAGCATAAAAACCTTTTTTGAATTCTGGGCTCCAGGAATGAGATGAGATTCTCAGAAGTAAGAGATATGAGTGAGAGCAGCCATAAGTGAACCAGACCCTGCAATAAAAATAGGAAGCAGAGTTCTTTGTCACATCCCTGCCCATTATGCAGACTGTCTGGGCTGACTGTCTTGTACCACACTAGGGAGGGGGAAAACACAGTGACCCTTCTCGCTTCTCCCATGATTGTAAGACAAATTTACAACTTACTAAAAGTAAAATGAAATTAACTGACATAATTGAATTCCTTCTGCCGTGCAACACCATTTTTCACTGCTGACAAAAAACCTGAAAATCATCCAAGCCCTAGGTATCAAGAGATTCCTTCCAATTTATCAGTAAAATGAAGGACTTATTAAAGTGCCCTAAAAAAAACCTGCCCCTAAACAAAAGACAGGGAGGAAAAAGAAAACAGTCAGATTCAGATATCTGGCACTAACCCTCTCTGAAAGAGGCCTCACTAGCACATACATTCCCCCGTGCACTGCGTGCTCCAGATTGCAAAGCATGTTCCAAAATACTGGGTGGTAAGACATAATTTAAATTAATTTTTAAAACACCAAATAATTTCTGTGATTTTTTTTCACTGAACTAGGATTTACAGTCTTCTGACAAGCGTAACACTGCGACTAAATTTAGAGAACATGTTTAAATGGACTAAAAACATACAGATACTTTTGTTGCAAGGAATCTATTTTGTAAAATAACAATTTTAAATTCTAATGTAAAAACTAATGTAAGAAGAGCTGTGTTGCAAAAGACACAAACAAATTACCAGCACGAAGTACACAGGAATGTGTAATGGTACTCTTGTTATACAGCGTGAGGGAGTTCTGAAAACCTTGTCAAACTTCATTAAGAGGAATGTTATGCTTATTCAAAATTACTAAAACATTCCAGGCTTTTTGGACTGTCCTATGCAATAAAGCAAACCTATTAGCAGTGCATTATAGCTGAGATGGCAAGAATTTGCTAATGGTTTCATGCTGATTAAGCAACAGGCAGCGAGCGGTGCCCTGTGTGCGCACAGCGAGCCCAGCCCTCCCCCGAGCTGCTGAATTACAACTCCGTGCTCAGCATGCAGCGGGTCAGCTGGGGCCACCATCCTTTGGAGAACGTTCCAATTGAAACTGCAAGTGTCATAAAGTATGGCAGCACTGTCTGCCAAGCTGTCAGGGGAAAAAATGCTTTAAAGGACATGTATGTTTGCTTGAGTATATAGCAATGAAGCTGTTCTTGCAAGCTGACAGAAAGCTGGTGTTCATCTGCATGAAACACAGGTGGAATGGAAGCTGAACTTTCTGGGAGTCTCAAGAGAAAAATTAATTAATAATTAATGTATTTTGAATTACTGGATACACTGATACTTTGCTGTTGATTTCTATGTTGTTTTCCAGCGAGATTTCCATTGAGCTCATATAAAAAGGTGAATTATGCAAGTGCAGGCATTGTAGGAGCTCTGGATTCCAGGTCCCACGAGGGTCTGTAGAGTAACAGTGCTGAAAGCTGATCAGTCCACTGCCCAAAGAGCCTTCTGCAACACTGCTGGCAGTGCCAGAGCTTATCCTGCTGGATGACTGTTAAGATTTTGCTGTGCAGCCAGATTTAGTACAACAGCTATATTAAAGATAAAAAGCTTATTGGGAAAATTTAAGTGCCTGAATAGGCTTTAGGCTAACATTGCCCCAAATGCTTTTGTCTCCACAAGAGCAGTAATTGAGTATGGAGGGTGATTAGCTCTATCTCCTAAATAACACTTACTGGAAGCATTAGCTGTGCATTTCTGATTGCCACTGAAATGGGGATTAGAGGACAGGCAAACTATCTGGCACAGCAACAGTACAGCAACCATAACAAAACCTCCAGTGAAGCCTCAAGATGAGCCTTGCAGCCATAAATCCCCTCAGAGGAATGCAGGGAGATGCTAAACTGCTAAACTCTGCTAAGAACACATACTTTCTATTTCAGCATTTGGATTCCTCTATTTTGAGCAGAAACTGAAGGTCTATGCCCTCTTTTGCCACAGCAGTGCAGAGCTTTGGGCCATACTGGCTGGCATACCATGACAAAATGCATCTGGTAAGAGGTTACAAGTATCAATTTTTTAAAAAGTCACTTGTCATAAATCATGCCTTTATTGACATGCTTAGCATAATGCATTAATATGAGAAGATTCTTCAACCTGAAGAAGATTCAGACCAAGAAGCTGTTTGATATGGTTTTGATGGCTTTTCATAGGCTTCTTTTTCTCTACATAAACCTTCCCTCAATAAAGACTGAAGCTAAGAGATTACAGAAAAACCATTTTCCCCACACTATTCAAAACTTTTAACATATTTAAACAATTTCAGCTAACAAGTAATCTTTTAAATTAAGTATCATTCTACCACTTACTCATTTATCCCATTATTAATATATACAATCTAAAATTTCATTATTTTAAAAATCTAAATTCATTTTCACCTGGCAGATTTCAAAGAATGGTCACCATATTAGGCTTTCTTGTCTTTAAAACCCACTAGTCCCTGTATTAGATTTTCCTTTATTAAATCTGTATTCAGATCCAGTATCCTCTCACATGTTTACTGTGTAACACTGAATATAATTAGTGGGTTCTATGACAGACAGCAAGACTTTTTTACAAGGTGCAAGACAAAGTCACTGTATAAGGATTTCGAGAAGAGATTTTCAAAGGAGTCTTTGGTATTTTAGGACACTGCATTTCTTTGGAATCCTCCCTGTCTCCCTGTATATTGGGATAGGACATTCACCAGCCTGCCTGAAGCAAACAAACTTTAAGGCAAAAAGCAATAGGAGGGAAAAATATTTAACATTAAAATGAATATATCTTTTGTTTTTCCAGTATTTTGCATGTGTTTTGTGTTGAAAACTCCTCTGACCAGGAAAAATACCTCTGATTTTGGCACTTATGGAAATGAAGTTCACAGCTCCACTAGAGAAAAATTTGAAAATTAAATTTCCATTATAAGTTGGGCTCTTAACAGGCTCTTTATATATTGTCACCTCCAGTAGACATAAGTACTCAGCTGTTTAGCTTGCATGTTGAAGTTTCTAAATAAACCATTAAAATCCCACATAAATTGGCATCTGTCACGTATACTGGAGGGGAGAGAGATATAAAGAATTAAGACAAAATGTCACAAGGCCTTCTAAATTCCCAAGACACTGCCTCTATTCTCAAGACAATGTACGTGCTACAGCACACAAGCAAAACCCTGAGGTTTTGTTAGGGTTGCTTGAACCCCCTCAATCTCATGTATTTTAATGACTTGGGACAAAGAATGCCTCCTATTACATCACGTATAACATTTCTGTCTGGTAATGAAGGATAAAGCAGAAAGCCAAGTCTCATGCCAGAGAAGACATACAGAGAACATTAGGTCAAGACTTCAGTTTGAAATTTTGCCTTAAAAGACATAAGAGGATGAGCAAAATAAGTGTTATCAGTTAGCATATTTATATATTTATATGAGGTGTTTCAAATTTTGAGCAGACCAGGAATATTTCCCTCAGTAGCTGTTTAAGACCACACAAAAAGAAGCCTGTACATAATTGTGCCATGGTGCTTCTAATATATTTTGAATTTCCAAATTTAACTGAGCTAGAACAGGCTGTGATCACTCCAGTTTTAACACTGGGATTCTGTTTTGCAAAAGTATTCTGAATAGCAGGAGGAACATTTTTAGGATTATATCCAACCCACTGTGCCTAACTTAAAGAAGTTAGAGATTTTTTAGGATCACTTTTGAGGGCTTTTTAAAATGCTAAAGCCAAGTACACAATTGTACAGACTTTTTTTAAAATTTCCAAAATACTCAGCAATAGACATATATACATATATGTACTGCTTACAGCAGAATTAAACAAAGCAATAAAATACTCATGGGAACCTCAACCAGGTTGCATCTTTTTTTCCCTCTCTACAACTACTGAAAATAGAAGTATTTGTTCTTTGACTGCATTTCTTAGTCTGTTTCTCTCTACTTGCAGACAGTTTGTTGGCACCCAGTGTAAGGACAGAAAGCATGAAACACTCAGCCATGCATTTCTGCAGTTTTTCTTCCTCTTTATTTTCCTTACACTAGCAAGAATGTCTTTCATTTCCAATAACAGCTATTTCTGCAAATCAGTATCTAGAAAAAGAAGTATACATTTTTCATTGAATTTTGTGTTTCAACATGAAAATGTTTAATTAATTCTGCAACTTCCACTTTACTTCAGTGAATTAAACCAGCAATTTTTGTTTCAGATGGCAGTTAAGAAGATATAAAAAGACTCAGTATTTGTGGAATTTTATTTACTTTATAATTCTGAGGCTGCACTCAAGCACATCCATCCATACCAAGGACAACACAGAAGGCTGGCTCAGGGCTCAAATCATCATTTAACATAATACTTTGAGAAGCAAAGCAGCAGTTTATGGATAGACAGTAATGATATGAGAGCAGGATAAGCACACACAAACCCTGAGACCATCTATGGGCATAGAATTTAAATACAGCCCTTCAAGCTACTTTCCTCAAAAAATTGATTGCAAAGAAAGGATTTGTCAATGTAGTACCATCTCAGCACAAAGTTCACTTCAATTGTTTTAATAAACAGCACACCAAAGACCTGCAGCAGCTGGAAAGAGCTGTTTTACAGTCCTCACAGTGCTGTACAGGGAACATCACACCTTAGGTTTGGACACAATCTGCTGAGGCTTTAAAGATTTACAAAACAAGAAAAGAAGAATAAAAGTTTAGAGCTAGATTTTTAGCATAACACTCGGGATTTGGATTTCTGTTTTTCCATTTAAAAAAAACCACAAGTTTTTTTAAGTTATGCTCAAATGATAGTTACAGTAGCAACTTATGAACTAGCAAAAAGCAAAAATGGATGCAATGCAGTTTTTACATATATAATTAACTGAAAAGTAAGGAAAACTTAACAATAAAATTTACACCTTGGTGAAGCACAACCCACAAGCTTGTGAAACACCGAGAGAGGTCTCTCTTTGAGAATGAAGCATGGAAGAACAAAAAGAAAAACTATCTCAAGCTGAGCATCCCTCACCCTGCGTCTCCTCAGGCAGTCACATAAGCACGGCCCTTCAGGCTGGCAAAAGCAAGAATGAAGGCAAGGGAAGAGGGAGGCTGGAGCTTTTACTGAGGAGGCTGCAGTGGGTGACTGTGAGGAGCTGCCACGGGCACAAGCGAGCAGAGGAGCTCGAGGGACAGAGGGACAGAGGGACAGAGGGACAGAGGGACAGAGGGACAGAGGGACAGAGGGACAGAGGGACAGAGGGACAGAGGGACAGAGGGACAGAGGGACAGAGGGACAGAGGGACAGAGGGACAGAGCTGTGTGACCACCAGGCTCCTGGCAGAGCCACGCTGCCTCTCCCCACACTCCTGCTCCCAGCCTAAAGCAAGGCAGCCACAGAGCCTGGCTGTGAAAAGCTCTCCTGGGAGGAAGCACTGCAGGTCCCTGGCATAGCTGGTGGGCACCAGCACCATGGGGTAACACATACTGCACCAGGAAAATCACACAGGGAAGCATGAAAATGCCATTACAAGTTAGAGTACAGCACCCAGGAGGGATGAACACAGCAAAGTCACAGCCAGGACAAATGGACTTATCTGGATGGCAGAAAAAAGACAGTACTGATTGAGTACATCTCCTGAAGCAACTTGTTGTAAGGAAGCTTAAAATTGGTAGTCACACTATATGACGTGCAAATCAAGATCAAAGGGCTATCAGGAAACAGAACAGCTGCTCCTGGTTTTTTTATATCTCATATATACAGAGAACATGGGTATATAGATACACACCCACACACATACAGAGTTCCCCAGGCCTAAAACACAATGCAGTTATGCATGACAAACATCTATTAGCTTTTCCAGTTGGATGAAGATACCCAAGAATTGATAAGGATAGTGCCAAGCATGTTGATAAATCTGCAGTGGTGGGAGCTGGGGGAGGACGGAAATACACCTGCATTCAATTTCAACAGGAAAAGCAGTCAAATCAAAGTCACTCAAGAACCTCATTTACTGTTGCAACACTTTAGTGCACGATAAAGCTTCTTCTAAATATCTAAAAGACAAACAACAATTATGTGCGACACTTTCTGTAACATTTCTGTGGTACCATGAATCACTTACAAACAATATCCTGGTGATCTTTCAAGCTCTCTAGAAAATAAATGAGCATGCAATATTACTAGACATGCTGAACAATCAGCTGAGAGTCCAGAAAATTTGCTAACTGTATTTTTGTTTTTACCAGATATAACATTTTATTACAGTATTGCATAAGCACACCTGTTGCCTGAGTCCCATCACATCAGTGACAGTAAAAAGGCAAATGTGTCCTCGAGTCCTTCACATCTGCTGACTTTGCACTAGACTGTGACTATCCAGGCTGCCATAAAGGAGCTCCTTACAGGCCAGTGACACACTCATGACAACACTGCCCAGGCCAGAACCACCACCTCCCTGCAGCACTGGAAATAAATATTGGTAGAGCCAGGTGGTGATGGGAGCAGCAAAGTGATTCAGCTGAACAACAATCCACAAAAGCAAAGGTGGCAACTGTGTACACTACACACCAGCAGAAAACAGACATAAAATACTGCTCTTCAGCACTGCATTTAAACAAAATACAGGGAAGTTACTTAAATTTAACTAGATGATCTGAAGATCACCCAGAAGCCTTAGGTAAACTACTTTAAAAGGGAATAATTAAAACTATATTATTTAAATTCAAGATGTAATACGCAATTTCAGATTTAAAATAGGAGTCCAAGTTTCTAATCATGATTTTGATTATAAGCAGAAGGTGAAGCCAGATAATTCAACATCAAAACTCAACATAAGCAATAACCTAAATTCATTCAGACAGCTCCTGAACTTCTAGCTTTCATTTACAAAACTTATCAGATGGAAAACTAGAATCTATTAAAATACAGACTCCAAACACCTATGCCAGTCTTTACAGCATCACTGTACACAAGCTCCAAATCTCTGTCAAAAGAGTTTACGAACTCTTAGGGCAAACTATCAAAAGATGGGGGAAAAGTATACCAAAATTAGCTCCTTTTCAAGATGAGAGAGGCCAGCAACTGCATGTTATTTCGAATACAGAAACACCAAGAAATTTGCATTCTGCATTTTCATTCTGCACCATTTCCCACTGCTGACATTCTCTATGCTTGTTTGAATGCCTCTCTGCACTAACCTAGCACTTTCATATCTACCAGAATAGAACTATAATCTACTAGAAATCTACTGTCTTTCCCAAGAACTAGGTCAGAAGACCTTTTAAGATAGGCGACATTCAAAATGGATACAAATATTCTAACATTATGTTGTCCAGTTACTCACAGTCACAGCAGAAATCATTTGAAAATCCTCAGTTTTTACTATCCTGAATGACTGTTTTTCCAGAAGTATTGTCCTTAGCCTTAGAACAAACTCCACAAAAAGGACAAACCCATTTGTCTCTATCGTTTTTAAATCAAACATACCTGGCAAGGCATGTCAGAGACATATCAGCTGTTTGGGTACTAGATATGCACAGATTTTGCTTGCTTTTTTTTTTAAGCACAAATGTCTACTATTCCAGAGAGCTGCCTAAAAAAAGGGGAAAAAGTGTTTTGCATTTTATTCTACAGAGTCATACGTTCCCTGATGTTTTGTCACACTGCTGTGAAACAAATGATACTTTCTTTAGGATTCTACAGAATAACAGCACCTTTGTTCCATAGGCAAGCACTGCAATGTTAAACAACTGCATAGATCGTAACCAGGTAAAGACATAGCAAAAGCAATTGTTTGTGCCCAGAGTTATGTGAGAGAACAAGATATGATCAAATATTCTCAAAACAGTCTCAAGCAGAGTTTTACCTATTACAGCCTTTTCTGTGTCTGGTGGTTCCCTACTTCAAATGACAGAAGCACTGACTACGAGAAAAATCAAGTCCCCAGTATCTCCAGCTGCTTTCAGCTTAGGCAGCAGTGAGACAAAACACCCAATCCTTTTCCTAGGGCTGCTTTCCTGTTTAAGCATTTACTCCACCATCCCTAAAGACTCTGTCATCACCCTGCTGAGGCTGGCACTTGGCATGAATTCAAAAGAAAAGGCAGGTGGGACAGCATGCACCAAAACTCACACATTGCACACAAGAAATTACACTTTTCTAGATAAAAACTGAAAAATCAATTCCATATTATGACTATTATTCCTTACACAGTGCAGCCTGAGCTGCATTTGAGCTAGGAAGTGATTCTACCAGGATAAAAGCCAGAGGTTTATTTACCTAAATCAGTGCCTTCGGAGTTCCATTTCATCATTTACTGCATGAAATTTGGGTTAATGGGGTGCAAGAGTCAAAAGACTGTGTTGGCACCTGCAGAATTTTGACAGTGCACTAGATGTTTGTTTCAAGTCTGAGAGCACAACACAAAGCTGCATGTACCAAGCAGATCTGTAACTTACACAGCTGAGCATTCCAACACCACTATTAGAACAAGCCAATCAACTAAAACCAACTTGTCTCACAGGTCGTGATTTTCTGACAACTGCCTCACACAGATAACATTGGTGCTTGCTGTTTAGTTTTTTAAGGAAGCTCAATCTGATTTGCAGCAGGGATGTGCAGAGGAGCATAAGGGATTTGGGCTGTAGGCAGTGTTTGTGACACACAAGGGTTGCTCATTTTAGGGCACCTAAATCCAGATTTACTCACCTGGACTGAGAGGGAGAACTATCAACAACCTGAATTACATATGAAAACTACAGAGGCTGAGCTGATCACAAACAGCAGCACTGTAAAGTGAAACTATCCAGACCTGTTGACACTGCTTAGGAAAAAAAAAACAAAAAAAAAAAAAAAAAAAAAAAAAAAAAAACAAAAAAAAAAAACACACAAAAAAACCCCACATACAAAACCAGCCAGGAAAAATATTCCTTAATATTATCTGTCCAGAACCTTTGAGTTATTAACATAATTTAGCAAACATTTCAAGCTGTTTACAAAGCTCTAGCAGCAGCTACCGAAATCACAGGAAAAAAAATTAATGTTTTATAAAACTCCTTAAATTATAAAGCTTTTAGCTCCTTGTCATTGAAAGTTATTCTTCACCTCATTATAATGTGCATATTTCAGCATTTAACATCATTAGAATAACAAATGCTGTTTTTAAGAAAGTAAGAGACTAAAGGATGGTACTTAAAACATAATTCAAACTACTACATTATACATATCACCATGAATCTGCAAACATGTTCAGCTTTATTAAGAAATAAAATCTTCCATGCTTCCTTCGTACTGTCAAATCTCTTGGAGATTACTCATCTCTTGGAGAAATTAATGAAATAAAAAAAAAAATAGCATGAAATTTCTTATTATAAAAGTAAACTGATTCTGTGCCCTGCAAAACAGTGATAGCCATTTATTTAAGAGGTTTAATGTTGGACCAGCAAGGCAGTCTAACACTAATAACCTGCCACCAGTCTTCCAACTAAGTGACAAAGTCAAGAACTCCAAGATCTCCAGAAGATATGCTGACATCCACAGAAACAGAAAATATTTTATTTTCCTGACTAAAAAGTTAGTTCAATCACACAGAAATTGGAAAGGCAAGACAGAAAGAGCTCTTTAAGATCTTTACAACTCAGAATTAATCAAAGCAAAACAGCCATCCTAGTGATAATCCCTTTTAGTGCTTCACAGTTTATGCAATAGTCAATTACTAAAGAGGATGAAAGACAGAACAATCTTTGCAAATAGGTCACTGTCTATATTTATAATGATTAAAACCAACCTGCTGCTAAAAGTAACTTCTAATAAGCATAAAAAGTAACATTTAGACAGTGCCATGTATTTACCCTTAAACACATTCTATGTCTCCTATGACAAAAGAGGAGGTAACACGCCTCAGAAACAAAGTTATTTCCTATGGGTTATCCATTAGCATTGCCAAAAGCAGATTTTAATTCTGTCTGTAGTTTTATCATAAAGTATCATCCTCAAAGATATCACCTAAACATTCTTAACATGATCTCTGAACTTAACCAACACTCTCCCTGTCTGCACACCTTCTCTCTCAAAACTTGGTAGGAAGCAAGCATTGCCCAGGGTGCTTTTTAAAGACCACTTTTAATGTCTTCTGCTTTTGCTTCAGCTTTTCCTGCCTGTTTAGGCATGCCTGAACATGTAAGTGCTTTTTTTTTTTTTTTTTTTTTTTTTACTTCAGAGCAATTACCCAGGTCCCTGCTTCTACTGCATACTGTTCAGACATCCCATCTGCTTCTTTCAAGTACTGTCCTTATCTGCTAAAGAATCACTCAGAACTTTCCTTCCTACATGCTTGGCCTTCCTGGGGAATATTTCTGCCCTTTCCTTGGGATCAGGATATAACACCTGACACCATTTTCCTAAAATTTTATTGAACTTCATTGATTCTCACAGCTTGAAGTGCCACCATTGTCTCAGTGATTCTTACACCCAGCTGTGCATTCACCCAAACCATTTCATTCAGCTCCAATTCTACCTGCAGTTACTGTCAACACCAGAGAATTAAATCTGGTTAAACTGAAGCTTGTTTCCTCTCAAGCCCTACTTCCTCTAATTACCTCCAGCCTCCCACAGTTCAAGCCCATAAACTAAAGTATGGTTCTTACAATGTCTTAGCCACCAGAGTGGCAACCAACAGTCGTCATTTTTTTGCATAAAATGTCAAAAATGTTCATTATCCAGTCCTGATGTTTCTCTTGATCAAACCCCTTGCTGCATCTTCATTAGCAAATACTTCTGCTCACACTGCCACCTCTCTGTCCTTCACTTCAGATACTTCATCTGCTAAAAAATCCTTCCTTTTTGTATTACTTTGGAAGCTCTGGATCTTCCAGTATTTCCACAGCCAGTAAGCCTGTGACTTCAAGACTGTACAGCTGCAGAACCAGCACATCATTACTGGAAAGGAGGAGGAGGATAATCTTCAGAGAATAATGTAACCACTTCTTAGAAAGATCTCACAAGAGAGGCATTCTTCTATATCTCATATATTTGTACTCAAGGACAGTGAAAACACACTGAAGGTCAGGCTAAAGCTGAATGCTATCACCTCAACACCACCAAAAAATTACTTACATGAAGGCATTATTAAGGTAATTCTAGTTTCTAATCTTACAAATTTAAGAGAAAACACCTGTAGCTTAGAGTTTATTATAATGCAGACTGCATAAAACTGAACTCCACAGCAGGCAGGGGAGGGAGAAGCAGTCAGTCTTGTGAAGTGAAATCCTGTTTGTGCGTGAAAGCCAGGAACTTGATGTTCTCACTACAGACTAAGAGCAATAAAAACAGCTTTCTGAGCCATTAATTTCTACACAGCTGATTTCTACTAAACAATGCTCATTATTGAAAGAATTCTAAAAAAACTGCCAAGCTGTTCCAGTGAGAAGGCTGGCACTCTGAACCTCTAGTCTGAGCTAACGGTGACATCAGTTCTACCACTGCTTTAATCCCCACGGCTACTAAATGTCAAACATTTTCATTGTATTTAAAGAGCTTGCAATTATGTGCCATGAGATTAAGTTACAAAATAAGGCAAACTGCAAGGCATAGCAAGCATCCACGCTCTTGTTGCCCAGGATTCTCATAATGGCAAGTGAAACTGCCAAGCATTTTCCACAGCCAAAATGCAGCATTTTTAACATGTTATTCTTGACCACTGTGAAAACTTCCCCCCTCATACCTCCCCTAACACAGTGTCTACAATTCATGCATTGCTGCACCACTCAAATATAAATTTATAAATCAGATGTAGCATTGAATAAAGTGTAGTGGGGAGAGGGGAGAATGGTGAAAAGATTAAGTGTCACTGCATCAAGAGGCACAAAGTCCAGTGGAAACTGAGCTGCAGGCCATATATTTATTATTGACAAAAGACACCCATGTAATATTAATTCCATCTGCTTTAGAGAAAGGAATGCATCAAATTATAGGCAACACAGAAGAAGAAACTGTCCTACGATGTAATATTAAATTTAATGTGATAAACTATTTAAAGTAGGATACACTTTTATATACTTTCTAAACATTCCTTGGCATTTTCATCATTTGTTTGGCAATTGATTAATATGGCAGTAACATGCCAACACATGCTTCTAAAATAAATATATAGTAATCATTTTATTGTGCCAAGTTCTGAGTGGTTCATATCAACTACACTGAGCTAGGGCAGTGCTATAAAGACAGTGCAAGAAAGCTCATGGATTCTCACACTGTAAGAAAGACATCACTGAAGAAAAGAAATAAAATTCAGTAATCCTATTCATTCCATAATATTTGTGGGAGGGGTGATGAAGTTAAAACTAACATAAAATACACACATATTAGAGACATGATGTCCCATAACTATAGAAGCTGAATATAAAGAATGAGGCCAAGAATATAGTAGGATATTGAAAGAATAGTAGGGTATTGAAAAGGTACAGATTCTGAGTATTTCAATAAATATATATACACACAGTTCAAGACTCTGTAATTCACCTAATCAATCTTGGATCTTTAAGATCTTCCCATACAGACTCATTCCTAAGCAGCTTGGTCTTCACTGTTTCTTATTAGCAAAGTACTGATTCACAGCCCTCAATGGTAAAACTTTTCATGTCTAGTGTTAGCATCAGGTTTGATTTGAAGTACTCTGAACACATGCTGCCAAGTGGGATTTACTGTAACAATCAGTTTTTATCCAAGCAAAAACAGTTTCACACAACAGATTAAGTTCAAGAGTAGGGAGCTTTGAACAGAATTTAAAATAATTGAACATGTCCCTAAAGGAAGATGGGGAAGACAAGCATGAGGTGGGGTAATTATCTACATACACACATATATAAATATATAATTATGTGTATGCACACATACATCACTGATTTAAGAGCAAACCTGGATTACAATAGACTAATTAACTTGGTTACCCGTACCAGAAGTGACCTGATTAAGTCAGAGTTCTAATCTTTTGATGGGGGTGGGGTTGCCTGTTAAAAAAAAAATTAAGAAGTGAGAGAAACTGCTTTACCAAGGACAAAGGCCATCAATGCTCAGTTTTAGCCTGAAGTAGGAGTACATCATTCCTGAGATTCTTCCATACTAATTAACAAACTCACATGTTTTGAGTTTTAATCCAGAATAAAGTTGTGAGAAGCAGAATTGTCACGGCTGACTCATTAAAACAGTCTACAAATAAAATGATCAAGCCAGAAATTCAACTCCATCTAAGTCTTGAGTGTAATTAAACCCTCTAAAACAGTAATTTACAGTTCTTATGTTATCTATACACACTTAGGGAAAACTGACAGTAACTTGCACATTTCAACAGGCCAAGTCATGAGGAGTTACAGCAGTGGGCTCCCTTCCTCTGAAAGAAAATACAACCCAAATTCTGTGTCATATTAAAACAATCTTAATATGGAAACACTGTTGTTCTTTCTTTAAATCACAAAATAATGTCAATGGAATCCCTTTCCATAGCACAGAAATTGTGCAAGAACTAAACACGTGAACTGTTTCTATTTTAGTAACAATTTCATGCTGAGACAAGACATTTTTATTTGAACAACTGGAATTTTTTGGGAATAAGTCTCAAAACAGTAGCAGACAATTATGGCAATAACAAAAGAAAACAAACCAGACATGGTGGCCATTTTTCAGCTTACCTGCACTTGTTCTGTGGAACTACTACTGAGTTCATCTCCAGACTCTGAATCTTGGTGAATTTTTTCTGAGCCTTCTCCTGCTGAATCACAAGACTGTTCATGTAAAAAGCTGGTCTTCTCTATTTCCAAGAACTCCGGGCATGGGAAATGACCCATGGAAATGGTTCTAAACTGATTGGAAACCTTGGGAGACTGCAACTCATTGTTAAGTTTTCCATTGTTCTGGGTAAGGTCCAGACTCAAACCAAAAGTTTGACAGGGGCTATTGTTCGGTCCCAGATTTTGATTGGCATCTCGAACTAAGCAAGACACTTGAACTGGAGAAGATTTTCCAAAACTAGAAAGCTCTGGTGACTTATTCACATTTTCTGTTGATCTCTGTAATCCATGTGTCAACTTCAAGGTGTTATTTGGCAACATGCTTGCCTGCTTGACAGGGGGCATCAGTGCTTTCCGGGGTATTTCCTTCACATATTGAGCTGGCACATAAAAGGGTTTGGAATTTTCATCTCTTTTGACCTGCCACCAATCATCATTAGTCTTTTTCACTAAGATGTATTTCTCCCCTTGCTTGATCACAATTTTCTTATCCTTGGCCTCATACTCATAGTCATACTCCACTTGAATGTAAAAATGTCCTGGAAGCATCTTCCCACCCTTATCAGCCATTTCTATCTGAAAATATTTCACCTTTTCAGACAAAAGGTAAGCGACATTCTGCTTCAATGTTATTTTCCTGTTAATGTTCAGAGCTGTAAGAAAAAAAAAAGTACATGTAATCAAGTGGCTGTTTAAGAGCACTTTGGATAAAAATAATTTTGAAGAAATCCTGCCTACTTAGACTAATTGATGGAAAAATGCAGTATTTTCCTTCTGAGTGTTGAAATAGAAAATCAGTAGAACAACGTAGGTCACTGATTGAACTGTCCTATTCACACAAGCCTCCTGCTATCAAGTGGCTCATTAACTTCATTAATTAGTTAGTTATTGCTTCTATTACTAATTAATATTGATTGATCACTGGGGATTTGGTGAGGGGACTGATATGAGTCAATCCCTTGCTTACATACAGGCTTAATTTCTTAAATAAACTGTTAATACACTAGTTTTAATCAAAATACTCCAAAGAAGACTTATCTATCTCACAGAAAACCTGATCTAACCAAATGTTTAAGGGCTAGATCTTAAAATCTAAACACGGTGACAAACAAAACACAGTGACACGGTGACAAAACTGGACTATGAACCAAAATGGGTAATGAAAAATTACTAATACATGAAAATTCTAAAAAGCACTTTTCAGCATCTTTATAATCCAAACAACTGCTACTGCATCCACACCCACAAACAAATTCTATTTAATCATGTAGCATCAATGTCCAAATTCATGAGTGGGTAAGCATTAGTCTTGCCAACTTGCACTGAACACAATATAGTAAATTAACATGAAAGGTAGGCTTTTTAACCTTGAAAATCAAAGCATGTAAGATCTTCCATCATTCACACAGAAAATAGGAGAACTGAAGTGAAATGCTGCCATATTTAACCTTATGAAGATTAACAAACACATCTTTTTATTTTTAAATGCACATTTCACGAATGAGAAAAGTTATGTAGAAACTTGCAGCTCTGCAAGTTAAGACTTTGTGATGAGATTTGTAGCCTTTACCCTGCCACAGAGTGGAACTAATGCAATTCCATGCAGGCACACACATGCAGAGTGAACTCAGCTGCTAAATGGGACTAAGGACAGAAATAACAACAGAAAAGAACTTCTGGGGAGATCTAAAGCAGAAACCACAAAGGATCATTCAATTTTCTTTTGCCATTTCTGTTATTTGACCTGAGCCTGGAAAAAATACATTTGGCTCATAACTCAGAGACAAAGTAGAAGGTAAAAAGTTAAAATATTACACCAAGACAGAAGTGTCCATCTTTAATCTGTGTCTCTCTCCCACAGACCACCTTGTTTTACTTCCAAGAAGCATTTCCTACAGGTAATCAGGAAGCCACCACCGTTTTCAAGGCCCCAAACAGAATCACAAAGTCAGATTTACAATTTTATAAAAGACTTTGCAGAAGTAATGGTGGTACCACATTCATCAAAGCTGACAATAGGAACACAAAGCAGTAGAAAAGAATGCCAGGATTCTGGTGTTTACTCTCTACCATAAAATGGAACGTTGACATTCAAAGTCTATTTACAGCCTCAGTACAAAACAACTTGCTTACCTGCTATTCTACATAAATAGGTGTTTTTAAGTGCAGCTCTGCAGTTGTTTAGCAACAGCAGCAGAAGGTAAACATGAACAAATTGCAGCCATTTCTACTCTCTTCCCTGTTTTGGAAGCTCGGCCATGCAAACGCTATTTTTTTCTTCGAAGCAAACCTGACTCCTTCCAACACTTCTTCAAAGCTGCTATCAACCCCTTTCACGGCTTCCAGGTCAGACACCAGAAAAATGCAAGCCTTACCAAGCTGCAATCTACCTCAAAGCTCTGTTACCTCAAAAAGCTGAACCATAGGACAAGGATCCATCCTAAATCTCTTTCTCCCACACAGAAACCAAAGAGAGAACGTAAGCCTCTGTTTTCCCACAGGACTAACAAACGTTTAAAAGCTTGGATTTGTCATTCCTTTTTTGCCAGTTCCATATGACAACTTATTGAGAATGCATGCTTAAAATTTTTTCAAGACAGAAAGGTTCAACAGGTTGCATGTTATGCTTAAAAAAAACCCCAAAATTTTGAATAATACAAGTTAAATAAAACAGAACCGCTACAAAAATAGCTCTACCCACTTTTGAAGTCAGTTTTGCAGCCTAATCCCTTTTCAAAAAATAACAACATAAAAGAAACAACAAAAATAAGCAGCACAATTTTTGGTCTTTCATCCAAGCTGCAAAATTATCAAGTCAATAGCAAACATTTGGTAATGTTGAACGTACGATTAAAGAGCGACAGGCTGTGTTCAGCCAGAATACTAAAACAGTTTTACAAACAGATCACATCATCGGGATCGAGCAAGGCTTTAATTCTCCTCCTCAACCCAAAAAAGCAAGAACTATGTATGGTATAGGTGGGAAATTTACCCTGAAGATCAGCAAACAACTACCACAGCTTTGACTTCACAGATTCAAATTAATTAATTTTTGTTTTGCTTTAATTTTTTTAATGCAGCTCTTGTGTCACAAAAGGTAGACTGCATGTACTCTCTGTGCAGCCCAGGGGCCAGCTAATTGTAATGCCCTTTCATGAAGCTGTCTCACAGAACACAGTTTAAAGAGCCATGAGAGCCTTGGCCAAACCTCTGCTGTAAGGGGCTCACAGCAATGCAGGTGTGAATGCACAATATTGACACCTGGAGTACTGACTTCACTGTGCTACCAGTCAGCAGCTGAAGTGATACAGCTGGTCAGTCCTTGTAACCTCACAGTATTTTTATTTCTTACCATTTACCTGTCATGCTCGATGGCATCCACATTGGTAAAGAAGGTTGAATTACTCTAATTAGAGGATGATAAGTATGAAAAATCATTTACTTCCTCAGAGAACATCTGTAAGCTTTCATACCTTAAATAAATAATACCTTAAATAAAGTCTCAGTATCTGATTGTGAGATTAATAACAAACGGCCTCACTAAGAAAACCTATGTTCATGAACATCAAAAAAGAGACTCAGACCTCACTTTTCTCCTGGTGAAGAAAACCTCAATCGCTACTGACAAGTGATCTAAGGTGGTCACATCCCCACGTGGACACACAAGCCACCATTTCACGGATCATTCCCGCTGTCCCACGGGAGTGGAGCCTGGCGAGGGCAGGCACGGCACCGGCTGCGGCAGCCGCTGCGAGAGAGGCGAGCAGGGCTTTCACTCCACACCGGGGCAGAGATCCCTTCGGACTCCGGCTGCCATGGAACCGTTCCCATCTCTTACTCAGCTAAGGCTGACTAAGGCTGGCAGCCCTGGGTGATCGCAGAGGTCAGCTCCTCCCTTCCCCCACCCCTCCGCCCGCGGGCGCGCCCCTGCCAGGGCCGGACCTGTCCCACGGGCTCCGCTGCCCCCGGCACCGGCCCGGCTCTGCCCCGTCGGACCCTCCCGGCACCGGCCCGGCCCTGCCCCGTCGGACCCTCCCGGCACCGGCCCGGCCCGGCCCCGTCGGACCCTCCCGGCACAGGGCCGGCCCGGTCCGCACTCGGGGCTCCGGGGAACTCTCCCCACGAGCGGATGCAAATGCAGCACCAGGGGTTCGGCATGCCAGCAGTCGCCTCTAGCTACGTTTTTAAGCGCGTCGCCACAAAACGAGACCGTTTTTATCTAGACCCGATGTGACAGCTCCAATCACCATCAGACAGGCAGGGTTCGGAGAGCTGTAGGTCCGCTCAGAGCTCAGCCCTTCCCGGAGCAACCTGAACCCTGCAGCTGCACCCTCACCTCCTTACAGCATCCAGTCTTAGCTACAGAATGGTGCTCCTCGACTGATCCTCAAGCCCATGGAAATGCTTGAAAGAAGCACGGTCCTAAGACACGGAATCATAAATATGATCAGATGTGATACACACAGAATGCTGATGTATCGTATGAGACATGATCACCCCTACCTTCAGCATTATTCTAGAATTCAAGACTCACCCCCACCCTCTCTTTTGAAATTATCAGGCACAGAGCATTTACTTCTCATCTTCCAGAACCAGGTAACTGAGTCTTGGGAAATAACCTAAAATACTTTTTGCTTTTTTTTTTATTTATTTTCCTCCAGGGGAAAAAAAGAAAAAACCCAACCACAAAAACCTTACTGGGGACAGGGAATTGTTACTTACTTTCCAATACAAGCAGAGGATAAATTGTTAAAAATGCTACTGAGTACTAAGGGATCGCCTTAAATTTCTTTGTGTGACCTTGTTCACAGTGTCCTACAAAGCAGCAGCAGTTGACTTGTGTAATCTTTTTCCATTTTCAGCATCAAACTTCACCCACTACTGAAATGAACCCCTGCACAGTGCTGATACAGAAATAAACTCAATTATGAAGGCTAAATTAAGATAAATTCTTAACAGTTCAGGCCAGATGAGATACCCTGGCTACACCTCAAAAGATTCCATGATTCTGCTTCTCCCTGGGCACTTTTCTTAGGGGTTCAGGCTGTATCTGTATGACCACTGCCTGGCAGACTGGTCCCTTGTCAGACTTCAGCCCCATTCATACCTTTCTTCCCACTGCTTGTCCAGCACACCTGACTCCTCAGCCAGTATTTTCCTGCAGACCAGCGCCTGCAAGAGCCACCCTCTGCAAAGCACGCATTGAGAGCATGAAAAAGTTGCATACAAATAGAGGCAAATGGAAACGACAGATATAACAAAAACACAGACAACTTACAAGCTGTATGAAAACAAGCTTAGCCCTTCGCTCTTTCCTCAAACACACCTCGAAATCGAGCACTACTCGCAAGTAAACTACCTACCCGGAGCTCACCCGTCTCTAAACGCTAGAGGCATAATAAGCAACCATTTAATAATTACCCGTGACTCAGAGCACTGAATAAGCGATGCATTTTAAACAAGTGTCAGGACAACTTTTCAGCGCCGCTGCAGCCCGCGCCCCCCCTCCCCCCGCTCGCTCGCTCCCTGCCAGCCCCGCTCGCTCCTCGGTGCGGGCTTTTGTTAAGTTGTTGACTGCGAGAGCTAGCTATAAATAGCGCGGCTCGGCCGCCCCGACCAGCCCGGCCCAGCCACCCCAAGTTACCGCGCTCAAGTTCACACAAGGGCGGCAGATCCCCCCGGCCCGGCGGGGGCGCCCGGGAAGGGCGGCGGGGCCGCCGCTGCCTCCCTTTGTCTCCCGCAGGTGAGCGGGCGCCGCTCGCACACGGCAGCGCGGGCGGCCCGGCCCCGCCGCCCGGCAGCGCGGCCCGCGGCGGCGCCCAGGTGCGGAGCTGCCTCCCGGCGCCGCCAACTCGGCGCTCCCGGCGCCGCCCGCGGAACGGAGCCGCCGCCGCCGCCGGGGGCAGCGCGGGGCGGCGCCGCCCGGAGCCCCGGCGGGCGCGGGGAGCGCTCCGCGAGGCCCCCCGGGAGAGGCAGGGCGGGAGGGCGGCGGCGCCGGGGGGCTGCGGCCCCTGCGCCGGCCCGGGCGCGGACGTGCCCCCGCGGGGCCACCCAGCCCTGCCCGACCGTCCCGGCGGCGGCAGCGCCGCGCTCGTCCCCGCCCCCGCCCTCCCCGGCGGGCCGAGGGGCGCGGCGCAGCCACCCACCTGCCGCCCGGGCCCCGCTCCGGCTGCGGCGGCTCCCGCTCCGCTCCCGCCGC
The DNA here is from genome assembly GCF_027477595.1 of Haemorhous mexicanus. Classification (NCBI taxonomy): domain Eukaryota; kingdom Metazoa; phylum Chordata; class Aves; order Passeriformes; family Fringillidae; genus Haemorhous; species Haemorhous mexicanus. Next base: position 14,764,056 of record NC_082341.1, on the reverse strand, counting down.
GGCCCCGGCGAGTGTCGGCTCCGGGGCACGGCGGCGTCACCGCGGGTCACGTGCCGGGGCGGGCCCGGGCGGGGGTGGGGCGGGGGCGGTGCCCGGGACCGCCCGGCCCCCGGTGAGAAATCGGTGTTCGCACCGGCCGCTCCGTCTGTCCTGCTGTCCGCCTCGCCGTGGGCTGCTGGAGCGACGCCAGCACCTCCCAAGTGATGCGGTGTGTGAAACACCCAGGCCTTTCTGTCCCTGGTGAAACGAACAGAGGGAAAACAAAAAGCAAGCACCTTCCTCCCTGCAAACAGGGGTCGGTCTGACTGTTCAATAGAAGATACCTGACGAAACCACATTTTTTAGGTAGTTGCCCAAAGAGAAACAATAAGAAATAGTCCTTGATTCTTATTCTGAGTTAACTCGCTTGGTACCTCTTACTATATTAAACTATATTAAAAAAAAGTTTTCAAACATTGTTTGAAAATATTTAGGTGGCCTTCATAGCATTTTCAAATTGTAAGTAATCTTATCTTTCTCTTTGAAAAAGCAGTATCTGGTTCTCCTGGTTACAAAGATAACCTTGAAAGCATGAACTGACTGTAACTGATACAGCAGTATCTGAATGAATCTGCAAACAGCCTGAAACAATGGCATGAAGATGTGTAAACTGTCTGCACTCTATTAATCTAATGAAGGATAATGCTGGTCTAACTTCTTCTTTGACTATTTTAACACAAGGAAGGAGGAAGGAGACAGTAAAACCATCAAAAGGTGGAAAGAACAGGTTTTCTGAGGGAGGGACAAACAATGGGAAAAGACCTGAGAAGTGCCAGTAAGAGAGAGAAACAGACTTCAACTGAGGAAAAGATGAAAACAGCATCAATAGGTTTAATTGAACATGTGGACATATTTTCATGTCGAATTGCAGTCCATCTTGAACTTTCAGTATTGATTCCTTGAAATCTCATGTGTGTTATGCAACAAACTTGCAAGACAAGTAGAAAACACTGCATACACCTTAAAGCTTCTTCTTCTCAAGCCTGAGTACTTGTGAGAATGTCCCCTTGACACCAAGGATCATTTGACTTTGGGCTGTCTGTTCACAAAACATAATTATTGAAATTCTGTTGGTGTTGTAAGACTGATAACACTGTCACACCCATGCGTTCAGCAGTTATTCACAGGGTCTGGAAAATACAGAGTAGAGACCAGCTTTTCTATTGTAAGGGAAACAACATCTTGTATGTAGATGTCCATTATTTACCCTTAAAGGCAAAAGGAATGTGTAAAAGGACAATAGTTTTTTTATTCATGCTCACTCTTTTGTAAATTACACATACATGAAAAAGATATAGAGTAATTTTGGATGTTTCTGTCTAGTAGGATTCTATCTGTATGCCCAGGTTTGTGGTAAAAAATAATGTGCTTGGAACACTTGGGTACTTCTGACCAAGCTGACTGCATTTTACCTGCTGTCATGCCTGAGGTGTATATAAAAGCATCCCAAAAATCAGTCACAGTAACCACATTGTAATTATCCTTCCTTACTGCCAAGGCTTCACTAGAGTGCTGCAGGATATGGCATTAGTGATTCAGTCTGAGGCACTCTTCCCTCTGAGTCAGGGTTGAACCAATGGTCTCACATAAGATCAACAGGCATAATAGAGCTGAGGGTGCCAGAAGATATGTAATTTTGAGTTCCTGCCCAAGTGCAGTCATGAAAGATTCCACATTACAAATAAACTGTCCAGCCCAAGTTCCAGTTTTAGTATCTGTTGCGTATTCTGCCTGTGAAGGATTTCTCGGCCCTTTCACTTTAGCTCTTTCAGAAAGAGCTAAAGTTCACAACCTTTACTCACCATGACTTGTTTTTCCCAGAGATGTAGGAATGTTGCCATACTCATACCTCAGATGGGACTACATGTATATATTAGTTGGAAAGATCCAGTACATGTACTGACCTTACAAATCCCAGACTGAAAGAACTGCCAACTATAATTGCTTTATGTAGTACATGTGAGCTATTGTAGAGAGTACAGGACTCAATTCATGTATCTGTTGTGTTCTGACTATTCTGTATCATACCTTGCACACAACAACATCAATCTCTCTCTTGGTAAGCTGATTCCTTATGAAACATCAGTGATTGAAGGATCTACCTGTTCTATTATGCCAAACCTTCAAAACCTTTGTCCAAATTTAACTGTGTTTGACAAAAGGGAGTTCCCTTAAAGGTGGTTAAGATCCACGAGGTCTGTGGAAGCAGTCAGCCATATAGAGGTGGAGAAAAATCTACGTAAGAAAGTGACATCATAAATGCTGCAATTGTGGGAAAACAAAAAGATGATAGTTACTATCTATGATATATCACAAATCCATAGAAAACAAGCTTCACAGTTCTAAAAATCCAGTCTTGAAAAAATCCATTTCTGGTGTTTGAATTAGACATAGAAATGTTGCTTTCACTTCTCAAATTCAAAGTTTTCCAATACTAGTGTTATATGTATAAAAAGCTGAGCCTATTAATTTTGAGGGTGAAATTACCATATTTTTCTTTTCAATTTTTTTTTCTTCTGAGTCCCTATCAAATCACTGCAAGTTCAGCTGTCCATTATTTTATGCCTCAGTCACAGTAATTCTAGATGTGTGTCATGTTTTAATTAATTAGAAATGCGTATCTGAGAGTGGCTGCTGCCATCCTGTTACTCATAGTGCCAGAACTGGTGTTAGGTAACCAGGAGAAATGTGCTGCTGAAAACGTGATTGGTATTAAATCTGGGTTGTTTATTCATTGTTTGCCAGCCCTCCTTACCAAACATAATCTCATTATGAACTGTGTTGATTCTTTCTTTCAGAAATGACCAAGAAGGCAAATACAAAAAGCTTTGTCACTTCTAACAGGCAGATGCTGCAAATATCCACCCTGCTCATTTTGCTGTTTCCTCAAGTTTTCACTCCTTTTTAGAGACCTTTCTCTTTTTGGTCTTCTAACCTTAGCAGTGATATGCTCTAGAGAAACCATTCTGAATTTAGACAAATGCACTTATTTCAGCAAATAATTTTGATATAAATAGAATATATTTTTATTTTACTTTTAATCCTACTTACAAATGTATTTTATACAATGGCTTGCCTGATCTAAAGCACATTACCTGGGGCATCTCCTGTGTACTCTGCTCCTACTCTCAGTTTTTTGACAGCTTCCAGCCTCTCACCTCTATCTAAAAATACTCTTACCACCCACACTAGACATACAATCAATTCCTTCTTTCTGTTCTTTCTCTGTACTACAAAAGCACTTTTTCACAAAGTGCAGATGCTGTGGGCTTTTTGCATGAACTTGTCAATTTACTCCCCATCTCCTGACTCAACTAATAGATGAGCCATTTTTATTTATATAACTGTGCATTATAAGGAAAATCAATTGACGAGGAAACAACTAAAGTAAAGACTATAGAAAAAAGAACCCAAATTTCTCACCAGCTCAGTAAAGAACTTCTTTCACCATTACACTACAAAGGAATTTTCTGCCTTAAGGAGGAACTTTTATCCACAGTTCAGAGAAGATTATTTGTTTTACTGTGAAAAATCAGCAAGGAATTCGTAAAATTGTTCCATTTTGCCAGCAGATTATTTTTGCAATTTGTATTAGGCAGAGTGGACAGTGGCCAACACATGCTTTTTCACTCTGCTCTGTTTGTTAGCCACATCACCATTGTGATCTTCAATATTCGCATCTCTCTTGGAGCAGCCAGTGGAAGCTGTAACAAAAATTCAAACATACCTACTGTTTGCATTTGCAGTCTCAGTTTGCAAGTGAAGGACATTTTTTTTGCAGCTATCTGATTGTCTGCCTTACTAAAGAACAAAGTGAGATTTGTTTTGGTCTAACAGATCTTTTGATTCTGCTCTTGCCAAGAGCTGATTCCCTACTCACCTGTGTAATTAAACTGTTTATCACCTTTCTCTTATTGAGCACAGTATTCCAAACTATATCACTTCTGTGTGGAGCACTAAAATATACCTCTGAGTCACAGCACAGAATTAAAAGTGGAGAAAAGTAATGAATAATTTTCTGACTGAATAGCTAAAGCCTACAGTAGATGAAGGCGGACTCTTCTTCATGCTACCTTGACCTAAGAGCTCTGCCTAAGCTAAATCTTAGTCATCTTTGCACAGCTAGTCATGTCTTGATCTCATCATGGTTTGACCTAACAGGCAACTAATCCTTCTAATAGTAATATCTATTCTTATAAATTATAATAAAAAGTGATCATATTCAAAGGCACAATGTAAATGTCCATTTATACCTTGGAGAACTAAGGATAGCCCCACATAAGTGTCTTTAATTTCTACATACCTTGTATATTTTCTAATGAAAAGGAAGGGTTTTCTATTCACCACTGAGAAGCAGAATCTAAATAATACATTGCTTTTCAAAAATAATTAAATAAGACCTAGTGTGATAAATGTTTTACTCATGTTGAAGTAAATTCTATTATACTGCACCAAATTCAGGCTTAGAGAAGATTCACAGGAGAGTTTCTAGTTCCTCAAATCACAGCAGTTCAGAATTTACTTCAGTGCAAAGGTCTGGTGTGACCTGGTAAACAACCCAGTCACTGGTGGGTGCTCTGAAACTGGAAGCTCCAACTCATACTGCACATTGCTGGACCCACGCAACCACAGAGGCTCCTCAAGGTCCAGCAAAGCTCCCAGTGGATGGCCAAAGTGAAGTTATGTGAGGTTGTCTGGTAAATACTGTGTGGTTTTTTCTGAGGAACAGCAGAAACTGACAGCCTGGATAGGTTTCCCCTCACCTTCACAAGCATAGCTAGAAGTCAGAGGAGAGGTTCATTCTGCCCACATATTTTTTGGGTATCTGTTAGTGTGTATCTACATCAAAGATGGATGACAAAGCTCCCTTCAGACTCAGTGGACTTCTATTTATCACAATCAAAGGAGTCTGGGGAGTAATTAACCTCATCTTAAGGTAGGCACCTATATGTGATCAGATCAATTGCACTCTAGAGTCTGTTCATGTACTTAGTGGAAATCACTGCCACTGGAAATGTGAATGCCAAAAGTTTTCATGTGCGTAAAGAATTAGACAAATTCAAGGGAGAAAAATGAGCAACTTCGATTTTCATTTTCAGCTGCCTGAAATCATGTGAAAAATAGACACTTTTTTTTTTCAGATGTTCTCCAAATTCTTTTGTTATATAAGCATGATATTTTCTCTTAAAGGCATTGCCTAGTCACCATGGGGCTGTTCTTGAAGAAAACTGAACTAGAGAACAATCCTGGTGGAAGAGGTTCCACTCTATGCATCCCATTGTCTCACAGAAATACCTAATCTGCACACTGTGATATTCAACTGAGTAAACATTCTTGCAAATCACAGTCTAAAGCCTGGCTGGGAATGGTCCTACTGCAGAACATGTGTGGGAGATGGCAAGCTAGCCTCTCACCAAAGCCATGGGGAGAACTGCTTTCACAATTTCACAGTATGGATGATCAAGTTCCAGCACCTGTGACTGTGTTTAATTGACTAGTACAGATGCCACCTTTCATTCTTCCTTCTCCAGTTCCTCTGCTCCATCGTAGCTCCTGCACCAACTCTTCTGAATTTCATTCTGCTTCATAAAAGAAAAAAAACCCAATCCTCCTGTGCCACTAGCTACTGCAGAAAGAGTCAGGTAGAAGGTCACGACATTTCCATGACAAGCTGTGTTTCTATCTTTCATTTCTGAGTTTTGCTTCTGACCAAAAAAAAAAAAAAAAAAAAAAAAAATGTTATTTCAAGTCCCTGAGTGGGCTGGTATGAAGGAAATTATGTGTTGGCTCAGAGTTCTTAGCAATTTCAGTATATCATAGCCATTCCCAAGGAGTCACTGGAGTTCAGGGCACAAACCCTTTCCAATCTCCTTCAAACAGAGATATCTTAAGGAATCCAAGTCCACATTTTGTCTTATGCCTGCTTTCTTGCAAATTTCTCTGCTGGTTTTCCTTCCTCTTTCCACTGAAAAGTGAACAGAAACCCCTATAAAGAATTTCATTGCTCGAAGGCTGACCTAGCAATAAAGCCATAGGTGACACATTCAATGCTGCTGCTGTCTCACCTGCCTCTAGCCAGAATGAGTCATTCCAGCCTTTCACTAGAGAGGAAACCATGGGAGAAAGTGATAAACGGGGAATGGCTGGGTCTTTGTTATTTTCATGTGGTTTTTAAATAGTAAAATAGAAGTTTCATTAGAAATAATGGAATTTTTTTTTTTTTTTGTATTTTGGCTCAGGCAGCATAATTTTACATCCCAAGCTGATGCAAAGGATCCCCTGGAATGTTTCATGTAGGTCATGGTTTGACCATTACAATTGCTCTGCAATAAAGAAAGGGAGAAATCAGAGGCTGTGTTGGCTGTGACACTGCACTGCACCTCTTTGCCATAGCTGTGGTCTCATGCCTTTTCCCCCAGCCTCAGCCATTCACTGAGCTGGCACTCCCCAGAATGTTTGTGAAAACGCCTTACCCTTATCAAAGTCGTTAAAGCAATCCCCAAACTCTCATAAAAATTGTTGATTCATGTAACCACAGACTTCATTTGAAAAGTCAGTGTGGAAACCCAGAGCACTGGGAATATTTCTCTGTCTGCTCTGGGGTGCCCCAACCCCCAGGGGAGCACTGACTTTGACCCTCATTCATGGAGAAAGTTTCCTAGACTTCAAGATAGACTGGAATCCACAAAAGTGGGAAATAGATTATAGAGAGCAGTGTAGGTGTATCACTTGCTGAGAAATTTAGGGTTTGAGATTTTTAGATTGTTGTGGATGGAAGCAAGATGGAGGGCACAGGGCGTTGTCCTGGGTTTCTTCTTCATGCTTCTTCTTCCTTCTTCTTCACGGGTTTGGGTGGCATTTTGTAATTGGGCAAAAAAGTCCACATTGTGGGCTCTGTGGGATCAGTTATTGGGTTAAAAGGGAAAATAATCTAGGTGTCAGTTCTTCATTGGATAGTTTAGTCTTAAAAGACCTTGGAACAAGAGATTGTTGGCCATTTTGTGTCTTCTAATGAAAAGCTGCTGAACTCACAGTAGTGAGACTGTTTTACTGATAAGAAATAATTAATACTTGAGTCCAAACATGAACTACTGTCTCAAGTGCCTTCAATCCAGACCCAGAGAAACCAACAAGTCAGGTTTCACTTTAATAAATTCTGAACCTTTTAGAGGCTTATATCTCTTTTGAAGCCCATGAAATAAAAACGTGCACTACATGGGCATTTTAGCCAGTTCTAATTAGCTCAGTCCCTAATTAGAAAGTCTAGAGGCCTTGTGCATACCAGGTCATGACTTTACCAGTACATAATATGTTCTCTCCATCCGCTGTTTTACTTAACTGAGGTCATGATCTCTTCCTGCAGCATGGGAAGAAATATGGTGAGCACCTGTCCGCAGCAGTGGCAGAGTGAAGCTCTGTAGGATGCTGGTTTGGGTCAGGATGAAACTATGTCCTGGAAGGGGGGAGTCCCGGAGCAGTTGCAAACAGCTGAGCCAAGATAAAAGCTGTTAACACCAAGGCAGATTCACAAGGAAGCAGTGGCAGAGCTGTAAGTATCTATTAAACTACTGATAAAAGAGTCCCTTGAAGGTGCTTCCAATTATGAAATAATAGCTCTACCTTAGGGATGAATAAACTCCAAAGGCAAGTGAGAAGTGTTCACTGGCTCAGAGTTTTGTTAGCTTTATGTTTGCAATTAATGAAAAGGGAGGGAGAGTTCTCGGGCTTCCTGCCGAGACAAAAAAGAGCAAAGAGGGCGGGGGGAGGGGAACAAAATTAAAACCAGGTCCTGACCAGGGTCAAAACAAATTTAAATGTTAGAGTTTTTATACCAAAACAATGACCTTGTAGTTTAGTTCAAATGAAGCAGAAACTGCGTTTAAAATAATGTTTATAATCTCTTCCAGATTAGCCTGCTAACCACAAGAGTCACTCTAAATGGGCCACCTTTGGTCCCTCTGACTGCCACAGTTTTGGTGCGTGGAAAATATATAACCAGTCATTTGAACAAAGGGTGTGAATGCTTCTCAGCCTGGAGCACTCCTCGAGGATGGAAGATATCTCAAGCTCATTCTCTCTGCAGTGAAGATTTAATTATTAATGCTAAGTGGAACAGCAGCAACAGGATTGCAGGCACCCCAGAATACTAAATGGTGTGGCTGGTAATGATGAACGACTGAGAAATAGGTGGTAGAGGGGGCTTAAATCCCTTCAAGCAGATACTGAACCTGCATTTTTCATGCCAAGCTTGAATGTTCAAAAGAGGCGTCACCCTCCCCCAGCTCTGTGATAGGAATACAATGACATCGCTTTTCCTTTGCTCTCCCTAGGAAGCATCGTTCAAATGAGTTCAGATCAGATCTGAATTTTTTGAATGACTGAAGCCAAATTTCTTGTTAATTTACTATTCACTGGGAAATATATCACCCATTTCCACTCCTGTTTAATGGAAATTGTTTTGTGCCCTAATAACCACAAGTTATCCTCAAGAGAACCACAGTATCTACAGTCATCTCTTGATCAGAAAATAAAGGGCAGGACAGTCACTTCTGAGCAAGCCTCTCGAAGTGCAGTTTTCTGTGCCAGTCCATCTGGCACTAAATGATCTCTGGCACTCACTGCATCAGCTCCATCTTAACAGAATAGCAACAGAAAGGCAGAGCTGGTAGCCTAGACCAGGTACTCTCTGCATGCCACAAATGGAGTGTTTTGTTAGGTGCTGGACACACCATAATTCAGCAATAAGCATGAGACGGGTTATTGTTGTGGAGGCTGAGAAGCTGCCATGACAGCAGAAGTTAAAACACATCTGCTGATACAGCGATGAGGAAATAATAAAGTTACTAATTTCTAACAGTTATAGGTCTTCAGCTATTGCTCCTGCAATCAGAGACCCCCACAAAACAATTACCTTCCTCAGCCCTTTGCATTTGCTTCTCAAAAGAGGACAGGAGAGACACAGAAACTGAAGTGTTACTTTCTCTTATGTGAGTAGCTCTGTAGTCTTCTGCATGTTTTCTGAGTGGGCATTACCCATTCTTCCCACTTTATTGTGCCTTTTTTTTAAAGACATTGAAAACATTCATCTTTGGAAAAGACCAGTACCAGGAAACTCTGAAAAAAAAAAAGTCATCATGGTAAGGACAACTCAGATCAAAAGTTTCTAAGTGCAGTTATTCATAAAAAGAAAAGAAAAAAGAAGGGAACATCCAGTGATACTGAAATGCTACAAAGCAGAAACTGAGAAAGGTTTTCACACAAACTAGAACATGGAACTTATTGCCGAAGCCTTTCACCAAGGCCGAGAGTGCAGCAAGATAAGAGAACAAAAGGCACTTTACGCAGGTAGCCCTGGAACAGCGGCAGTCACAAGCGCTCAGGTTTTACAGCAGAGACCAGTCTTCTATCCCTCCCCCCGGTGATTAGGAAACCAGGGCATGTTGTCTCACTTGCTATTCCTCCAGAAGAGCTTAATTTTTTTGACTTTCAGAGACAGGATATTGGCACAGACAGACCTCTGAGTTGAGACCATGGGCCTATATTTCTGTGACTTCCTGTAATGCAAAAAAGAATTAGTGGTGGTTAATCTTTACAGCTGCAGGGTGTAGAATCATCACTTTCAGACACAAACATACTGAATTCCCAAAGAAACATCCTTTACAGACTCCAAGTTAGCCAACCTGTGCTCCCTTGTTCATTCTGCAGGAACACAAGAAAGTTACACAGGTTTTCATTTGCTGTGACAAAAGTGAACCTCACTACATTTTATGGCTTGCAAAGTGAGCAGGATGATTAACCATGAATCACAAGATAGAAATTCCTTCAGGGTATTTTCAGGAGCTGTGAAGTAGCCATTGACAAGATGGTATCAGCGTTTTGTCCCGGTCTTTTTAAAGGTGTATCCTCAACTCTCCCCACTTTGGGCCTGCAGTATTATAGGCTACAGTGGTTTTTAGGTCATGCTTCAGTCACGCCTTGGCATCTCGTGTGTGACCAGCCCCATCACCTGACAGATGGCAGGATGGTAGCTGGGTCACCTTTGAGCCCTAAGGCCAAGACAGGTGAATAAAAACATATTGACACTGCTAGAAAACTCAAAAGAGAAACAAAGGGAGACAAAACCCAGCTCTCTTCTTTATTTAACCCCCCCTTCAAGCAATTATAGATGAATTCTGCACTCTATGCCTCTCCTGTGTATGCACTTTCTCGCTGGCTAGATTTTAGTAATCTATTATTCATTGCCTTGCTCTCTCTTCCCTGCTTTTCCCTCTCCCCACACCACAGGGATCTGCAGGGCTGCTGGGGAGACTCCTGGCCCAGCTGCACAGACCCTGCCCCTCACCCACTGTGGGTTATTGCCATCTGCTGGAAAACCAGCAGGGACTGCCAGGGAATCCATCCCAACCCCAGGAACTGAGGTCAGGGCCCAAAACTGGGGGGATGACTGGGGCTCACTGCAGTGCAAGTGGCATCTTTGGGGTGTTGAGGGAACAAGTTGCCCCCGGGGCTCTGGATGAACCCCAAGCAATGAGATTATCCCACAGAACTGGGCTGTCAGGCAGGTGAGTAGGCTTGCTTTAAATATAGATCTTTTCAGGGTACTTTGTTAGATATACAAGAAGACTTCTTTCTCCCAAGGGTTCAATAAATAAACACAAGTGAGAAGACTCACATTTAAAATTCCTCTAAGCAAGCAGGTATTTTAGGAACAGTAAGATCTTCAAGATCTTACAAAATACAAAAAAACCTTCTCTGGAAAAAAGGAATGAATTCCCATTTCAGGAGCTCCTGACCATTTCTGCAGCTTCTGACAAATGACCTGATGGTCCTGCTGGGCCAAATGTGGGAGGAAAAAGTCTACTGTACTTTGTCAATACACACTTTTAAAACAACTTCTCATGCTTTCATATTATATGTCCTTATAAGGGACCTTAAAGATCATCCAGTTCCAGCCCCCTGCCATGGGCAGATAGTTTCCACTAAACCAGGCTGCTCAGAGCTCCCTCCAACCTTGCCTGGAACATTTCCAGGGATGGGGCATCCACAGCTTCTCTGGGCAACCTGTGCCAGTGCCTGGCCACTCTCACAGTGAAGAATTTCTTCCTAATATGTAATCTAAACCTATTCTCTTTCACTTTGAATCAACTCCCCCTTGCTCCGTCACTACATGCTCTTGTAAAAAGTCTCTCCTCGTCTTTCTTGTGGGTTCTCTTCAGATACTGAAAAGGTGAAATTGGGTCACCCCAAAGCTTTTTATTTTCACTTTTCCAGACTGAACAAATCAAATTTTCCTAGCCTTTGTTCTCAGGAGAGGTGCTCCATCCCTCCAATCATCTTGGTGGCCTCCTCTGGACTTGCTCCAAGAATGTCCTTTCCATGCTGGAAACCCAGAGCTGATGCAGTGCTCCAGGTGGGTCTCACCTGGAGGTGAGGGGCAGAATCCCTCCCCTGCTGCCCACCCTGCTCTGGATGCAGCCCAGGACACCTTTGGCTCTCTGGGCTGTGAGTGCCCATGGCTGGGGCAGGTCCAGCCTCTCACTCACCCCTAGCTCTTCTCAGCAGGGCTGCTCTCCACCTCTCCAGCCTGTGCTGGTACCTGGGGTTTCCCCAGCCAGGGCAGCACCTGGCACTTGGTCTCACTAAACCTCATGGTGTTCCCATGGCCCCACTGCTTGAGCCTGGCCAGGTCCCTCTGGGTAATGTTCTGTCCTTCAGCTGTGAAACTCAGCTTCAGCTATGGTGAAGCTCAACTGCAATCACTGTCAAAGGAAAATTATTTAATCTCTTAATGGGAGATGAAATTGCAGCTCTGATTTGCTGTGTTACCATTTTTTCCTGACTGTACATTGCAGTCATTTTATATCCCCCAGAGACATGCTTTTATAGAAGCATACAGATTACTTTTTACAGTTCTAAATCTTTTACTTCTTTATTTGCAACTTCAAGTATCTTTTTAATTAGCTGTCAGATAGCAAAAAGGCCAAGTAAGGTACTCTAGTGGGTAATAATCCAGACCAAGGAAAATACAGTGTAGAGGAGAAACAACTATATTTACTGGACAAGCCTACAGTGAATAGGAAGATTTAGTTCATATGAGAGATAAAATTGCAAAACAATTCAAAACAGTAATTTGAAATATTTCAAAATCCAAGCACTTGCTCTGGAGTAATTTTTATTTAAAATCACATGTTTAATCTTCATTTTAGTATCCTAAATGTTTGGCTTGATGTAAGTGCTGGGAAGTTTAGCACAATTACTAGATGACAGATAGTGCTCAGATTAACTTCCTAGGCTGAGGAAATCTGACAGTCACTTGTCTCCAGACAAATCAGGCTCTGACAAGATGATGTGCTGATGACTCTCCATTTTCTGTAAATTCTGCAATTTTTCATTCTGTGATTGCACAGCAAGAGAAAGGCAACTGACCTTGCTAAAATCAATGCTCCCCAAAGTAAAAGAAGCCTTTGATTTGGTCAAGATCTTCTTGTGAAAGCTGTTGAAACTTTGCAATACATTGATTTTTGATAAACTAAAAAATGTATCTGCAGAGGCTGCAGTGCCTTCTCACACTGGGGGTTTGTCACATGTATTTCATCCCCAGATTTATTCCTCTTAATTGACCACAGGACAAAGTTGTTATTTTATTATCCAGCTCCTGTGCTGGGGAATATAACGAGGCAAGTGGAATACTCTTAGTTGTTCCCATTTACAATCTACTCTGACAGGAATAGCTAGTAATAGATATAGCACAGTAAAAAAGTGTCTCCTGTGCTGAAGAATTAATACTGCATAAAAAAGAGAAGAAGATGCTGTGGGAACTGGAGAGCCTTGGTGCTGCAGCTGTAGTGTGTGACAAACCCATGGCAAAGTTCTGGGACTTGCAGGGGAGCACTACAGTTCCCAATTTCCCTCTTCTCCCCAGGGAATCTCTGTCTCTGGGCAACACAAAAAGCACTGCAGCAGAATGGCAGAACTGGTCTTACTGCTTGTTTTGGGGGATGCTTCACTGGAGTATTTTATTGACTTTTAGCAAGAATTAATTTACTGAGAGCACACCAAGCCTGTGCTGCTGGTGGTTCATCTAGAGGTATAATTTAGGGAATTTTTTTTTGAGTTATTGATTTTCAAAGTGCTTTAGGGTGGGAGATAAGGAAATGTGATCCATGTAGCTGGTTCATACAATTTTCCTGGTGCTCATGGGATTTAGGGGCTGGCTTGGCTGATGCAGAGCACTGCAGCACCAGGCCTGTGCTCAGGTGAGCTTCTCCCCCTCTCCCTGCTCTCCAGCCTACAGGGTGCCTTCACTGGCCCCACTTACTGAGTGAAAGAGTGGTTCTGTCCTCCCATGCAATGCCCAGGGCCGGGGAGGGGGCAGGTGCACTTCAAGCCTCCTCCCAAACCCGTGGGGAGATCCCAGCAGGAACCTGCCCAGAAGCCAGAGGAGAAGCAGGGGGTCCTCGAGTCACTGCCACCCAGGAGGTGCCCAAAGAAAGGCTCAGCTGAGGGGGGGCTGGGGACACCAGAGCAGGCTCAGCTGGGACCAGTTTCTGTGCAGGGAAGGAGGAGCAGCAGGCAGAGCTGTGGTCACCTCCTGTCAGGGGGTTCCTTGCTTCTGCCCAGGAGACCACACAAGTTTCCCTTCACTCCTCAACATGCAGCCAGGCTGCTGCACAACATGGATTTAAGACAGTGAAGATTTTTTTGTTAATAGGTTTCCATTTCAAAACCTGGAAGGTTTTATATAGTAGGGCACAGATTTTTCTGTCAAATCTAATCCCAGTCAATGCCATGCCATAATCTCCTAATTACACTGTGCAGGAGGATCAGTCTCTCTAATCCCTAATTATATCTTTGCTTGAAAAATGTTTAGTCTCACTTCTGTCTCTTCTACATGGTATCCAGCTGTCCAAAGGATTGTCAGAGCTGCTAATAGTAATAATCTGCTGAGGTAAATCTCAGCAGTTTCTTAGAAAGAAACTACAAGTTCTCCCTAAAAAGTAATTCAGTTATCCTAAAACTGTTCATCAATTTGACCCAAATTTGTGGGGAAAAATAACAAACAAACAAGCAAAAAAAAAAAGTGATTAATTGTTGGTGAGAATTCACCCCACTAAAGAGAGAGGACACTGCAGGAAGCTGCTGGCCCCAGCCCTTGGAGACTTTCAGTTTGCACCGAAAAACCCTCACCCATAAAGCATCAGAGACTCACACCCCTCCTAATGGTTCCCCACCCATCAGGGAGCATTTAGCCCAGGAACAGCCATTGCCTGGCTCTTCAGGAGATCATCCCTGAACAAGACATTATTTATTGGTCCATTGGTCACAGCAGCAGCGTTTTGGGTCAGTGTGAGATCCCTGTCATTCACCCAGTGCAGGGGGGCACAGCTGCTCTCTCAGGGAGGATTTCTCAGATGATGCTGGCTGGCATCATGAATGTGTAGGAACAAGTCTGGCTACAGAGCCTCTTCTTTTTTTTTTTTTTTTTTTTTTTTTTTTTTTTTTTTTGACAAATGCGAGGAAATAAAATTTTTTAATGTGGGTTAGATAGAATGGTTACAAGGCTTTTTTTTACCTAAAAGAAACACCTGCAAATTTTACATACTGCTCATGCTGGTAATTGCTTCTTTGTTTCTTTTATTAACATTTTGGTTCAGCTGCTGAACTGAAAAATAATCAGTAATTTTCTCAAACCAGTTCATAATGCTGAGATGGGGCTGCCTCCCTGTTCAGAATAATAATGGTGGTCTGCTTACTGTAGGTGTCAGTTTAGTGACCTGTGGAAAGTCTGCAGTAAAAATAATATGTGGTCCTTCTTCAGTCCTGTACAGCTTCCACAAAACAAAAGAAATCAGTGGTCTGTGCATCCAGCCTTACCACTGAGGCAGCTGGTAGAAGCCCCTTCATAATATTTCATCAGGATTCGGAGATTTAATAACAATTACTATGTAAAAAAATGCAGAGTTAGATTAATTTCATATTATAAGAACATCGAACCATTAATATTGTAAGAGGGCCATTAAGGGGTGGAAGGCTAAAAAAGATGATCCAGCAGTACCAGGAGGGCTTGGAGACATGTTTGAAAGCAGCATTTAGTTCAAAGTGCTTTTGGGAAAACAGTGCCAGGCCATGAGGAGCGTGGGGTATAGAGGTGGGAGGTGTTTGTTGCAGAACAAAATTTGCTTCCTAAAAATCAGTAAGAAAGAGTGGGAGTGGTGCTAAGGGGGAAGCTGGGGAGATCACCCTTCCCCTCCTCCCTCTGGCAGGCACGCGACACTGTGCTGTCTGCACCAGCACCAACCTCCCCCTTTTAATAAGACTGATAAGTGTGATTTTAAATTTCAGCCTCAGTGGGGACACCACTTTGTCCCCTGTGCTGGCAGGCAGTCCTTCCTTTCTCTGTATCCAGATGTGACCATGAAAATGCCCCAACATTCATCTCGACTGAGAAACCCCAAATACTGGGAAATACTAGGTTGGGTCCCCAGCCCAAACACATCTGACAGTGCCTCTGTGGTGCTGGAAGAGTTTGACAGGACCAGAGGACAAACAGGGTGGCACCAGCGCGGGATGTCTTTTGAAACAACAAATGTTATTGACAGGCAACATGTGAGCTGAGTCATTGCAAAGGTGTCTGAGCTCTTGGACAGGTGTTTTGGATGTGGAGCACTGGAGGTAGGATGCCCAAGCACAAGCTGCATCACCCGCTGGTGTCCGAGCCCAGCACTGCCGTGCCATGGGCACTGGGGCAGGCACAGACCACTTTTATTCTCACATCAGACTGAAGCCCTGGGCCGTGTCATGGCCATTCCCCACGCTCCATGGAATGGGAGAAGCTCATAAGAGAGAGAGGGAGCTCTAGGTGTTTGTGTAGGAGGACACTCCAAGGAAAGGTAAGTGAGTAAGAGGACCTTCAATATTCTCCTTTTGCAGGGGGAGAGCTGGCTCTCACCTGGGCTCAGGGTTACTCTGTCACTCAGAGATGTGCTCCAGGACAGGGAAATTGCCATTTCTTCAGAGTTGGAGCTACAACAGGGTTCCTGTGAGGTGCAAGCAGTCCCTCAGCCTGATGCTGCACAAAGGCTTGATACTGCCCAGACAATTTGTGTAAGTGGAGCAAGATTTTTGACACAGCAATGGGCCTAAAACTCAGGAATTTCTAATTGCCATCACAATCCTCTCATTGCATGACTGATGCTCAGTATGTGACACAGCATTAATTATGCATTCTGATTCATGAGTTGCAGCTAATTACTGTTGTCCTGGTGAGTGCTTCTGTATTTCATCTTGTTCACATACACAGGGTTGGTAGGAATACATCAGAGATTTGCTCTGCTCAAGCCAGTCATTCAAGAAGTATAAAATTGCAAAGAATCTTAGGCAAGTAGTGGCAGCAAAAGCTGAGGGCCAGATGGAGGTACATCCCCAAGTCACAGTGTGAGGGTGAAATTCATACACTCTTTCACCAAGTGGGAAGGGCAGATTTTGACTCCCTGATTTGTTAACCTCACATCTTTCCTGGCATCCCAGCCAGCTTGGAGGTGTATGTAGGGAAATATGACTATGAATAATACTTCACAGGAGCTAATCTCCTAATTTTTAAGGAGGAGCAGCAGCAGAGGCTCCTTCCAGGGAGGAAGGAGGACCGTGGCAGCTGGGGCAGCTCCAGGGCACCGGGGTCCAGCAGGACCCACCACAGAGTCCCTGTGCCTTGGGGCAGCCGGGTCCTCCCTGCTGAGCCCCTCCTGCCCCCCGGACCTTCCGAGCCGTCCAGCCATTGAGGGCACGGCTCCAGCACAGGTGACACAGTGCCCCTGCCTGTGCTGAGCCTGGCTGCGCCTGTTTGTGACAGGCAGGTCCCTGTGTGCCACTGCCTGCTACCCGAACCTGCCATTCCCTCTGAACGTGCCCACGGCTGCCCCGGCACCCACCAACATCCTGGGTCGGGCCGTGCCCTGGAGGCTGCTCCCAGCACCGAGGATGTGAGTCACCGGCACGGGGAGCAGGCTGCTTCCCTTCAAAGCACACTGCCCTGTCCTGAGGTCTGGGGGTGGTTTTGTTTGCTTTTGTTTTCATTTTATCTGCCTTTCCCCTGTGGGCAAAAGCCTGCCCTTTGCGAGGGAAGGTCAGGGCAGAGCTCAGTCAGGGCAGCTGGCCAGAGGAAAGATGCTGTGTGCACCTGCCTGGGAGCAGCCAGAGAGGCAGACCAGCAGCAAGGAGCTTTAGTCTGAACACAGCCCTACCACCTCATCCCTTCCATCAGCATCTTAGTTATTAACATTAATTATTTAATGCTTAATAATGGTGTTCTACTGCTGCTACTGACATACTGTGAGACTCAAAAAATCATTCTGTACCCACATGTGCAATCTTTACACAGAAAAGAAGTCTGACCTCTGTTAAGTGTTTCATAAACCAAGAACAATAAAAGCTGTTTCCCCCCAGGAGCTGTTTTCCCTATTTCAAGAGAGACTTTCCCAATACTAATTTGTCTGCTTATAAAAAAAGTTTAAAATGTTCAGCAGTAAGAAGTGCCATTACAGAAACAAATTGCACAGTCTTCAACATGTGACAGCTTGGGGTAATCTCACTGACAGTATTGCACATGCATTAAAACACACATCAAATGAAAAAAAAATTTCAGAGGGGAACATATTCCACGTCACTCCCCCACAAGAATATTTCAGAGGGTAGGAGAGACCTGCAGCTGTTTGGAAAGCATTAGTCTCACTGCAGAATGAGTCAATATTTAGTGACATATCTTTTTCCAAGTAAATCAGAGTGCAGGACAAGATCTCCCCCTTTACTGATGCTCTGGGGGTGCTTGTGCAGAAGAGAGGTGGCACAAAACAGCTGCCTATTGCCCTGCCCTGGTGCCCAAGTGCAGCAGCCACCCCTGGTCCCTGACAGCGAGGTGCCCCCTTGGTCTGCCCTGGCAGGAGCAGCTGGTGGGCTGCTGCTGCCTGCACTGGTGGTGTGACCACAGCTCTAGGAGCCACACCGCAGTTCCAGGGCAGTTTTGCTCCTTGGTGAAAGCTCGCTGTGCCCCGTGGAGTGGGCAGCAAAGAGCTCTCAGTGCAGGACTGCAGCCAGCTCAGGCTCTGCCTTGGAAACAGACACACAGAATAAAATATGAGCTCTTCTGACACTTGGTACCAGGCCCAGTCTGCACCAAGCTGGTTCATGCAGCCAATGCCCTGCTGGGGCAGAGTAGCTGCTCCTTTCCCACCTTCCAGAGGGATGCTCATCCACAGCTGCTCTGCTCCCTGGAGTGGGAGGAACTCTGGCCACAGTCACCCAGGCACTGGTGGGGCTGGAGCTGCTGACTCCACGCTGCGTGGGCTGGGGCTGCACTGCCAGTGAGAACAGCCCTGCCTCACCCCACACTCGTGGTGTAAACTGAGTGAGGTAATTCCAACTGGAGAGCATCCACAGGGATGAGTCTGTATTGAAGGATCACAGAACATCAGAGTCTCCAAACATACATGCACATGCATGCATCTACACACATCTTTGTGTACATACACGTGGTGTATATATATATATATATATATATATATATATATATATATACACACACACATACATATATATGTGAATAAATAGTGCAATCATTTGAAGTATTGAGGTATTTGGTGTATTAAGCAGCAGGCAGCTTCTACCTGACTTTAATAAGTGTTTGTTAATGCCTGTGTACTAAAAGGCTGCTGACTGAGTCAGATACAAATGATCATATCAGTGACATGTACAGAGGATAAACCTAACTCCTCAGCTAAATTCATTTCCCTGCTCTCCTTCTCTAGCTGGCATTTACAAGCTCCAAGCCTAGAAAATAATCTTACTATAATAATCACACACAACTAGCTACAAGCACAGACCAGAGTCACAGGGATGGTTTAGGCTGCAATAGCACCCTGTAATATTTCATTTTTTACTAACATTCATAATATCACAACCACTCAGGGGATGCAGAAGAGGTAGGTAAGTACCCACAAGATAAAAAGCCAGTGCAGGGAGTGCAGTATGCCCCAGGCAGGAGCTGAAATAACTGCTGAGGAGGGTAGAGCCAAGCCCTGCTCCTCATGAGAGCTTAAGCAATATTTTTTTGCAAATATTCTTTCTAAGCTCAGCTTAAAAAACAAAAAAATTAAAAAGGGGGGAGGGTTTTTACAGCTCTTTGAGGGTATATGGGAAGTGGGAGTAAGAAATTCTGTGCAGACCCATACACCATGCATGAGTCATGACTTTCAGTTCATTTAGCTTCTGGGTTTGGTTTTCATTGCTGCTACATTCACCCTCTGGTTTAGGAGTTTTTTGTGGTTAAAATAGCCAAGACATGGGAACTCCTGGTCTGGCCATTCCTCTGCCCAAGGGCAGTGGCAACCTCTTGTTGCCCCCTCAGCTCCACCGGTGGAAGTTCTCCACTTCTGTATGGAGTTCATAAATATTTATTGGGTCAAGTCAGTGTGAATCCCTGGCCTAGAGGTCACCACTCATCAGCAGATGTTAATAAAGCCCTTTCCCATCCTCACTCCTGAAAATGCTGAATGCCAAATAAAGTAACTTGTAATGTTGCCTGCAGCACATTCTGGGGCACTGAGCCCCAATCTGGGTGTAAGGGGTCAGCACCTCCCCTTTCCCCAGCTGTGGTGTCCCAGGAGGTGACAGACACATAAGGACTTTGATGTCTGCAAGTGTGGAACAGGAGGAGATAACAGAACTAGAACCCTCCTGGATCAGGGCAGGTTGTTGTGATGCACCTAAATTTTGGGTTATGATTTTGTCTGAGGCTCCTCTTAGACGTGGATGGTATGCAATCTGCATAAAGACACTATGGGAATTAAAACAAAAGGTGGCCTCATTAATCTTTGCTAAAATATCTGAGGTCTGTATGAGTTCAAAACTTCCCTGTGGATGCTCAGTTCTCTGCTGATGATCCTGCCAGTGATGCTGCCCACTGCTAGCAGCAGCACCAGGCAAACTCTTCCAGCACTGATCTGCCAGAGGCCCTCAGCTATGCTAATGCAGCAAAACCTCTGCTTAAGGTGAAAGACTTTTCCTGGGATAGCATTCAGGAAATGTAAAGGCAGGGGAAGAAATTAAAGTGAGCAAACTCTCTACCCCTTTATTCCTTTCAAGTAGAACAGCACACTCATTTTCTGAAGAAGTCCCCTCGACTTTCCCCAACCACATGAGTTATTTTGTCTTTGAAATTCTCTTCAGGCACATTGGTTTCATCTGCTCTTATGGACCTGCTTTATTCTTCCATGTTCTCTCTCACCATATAAAAGCACAGACTCTTCACAGTGCTGCACTTGACTGAGCAGGAAGCAAAGCCCCACTGGCCCACCCTTAGCCAAGTGGCAGATTGATGCTTCCCTCTGGCCTCACCTCCCCGAACTCCGAGGTGTGAAAGCCGTGAGGGACCTGTCCCGGCAGGGAGGTGCACTCCAGCCCGCACAAACCCACAGCGTCACAAGCATTCTGCTGTGTCAAACCCCTGGCAGCGCCCCGCTGCATATTTTCCCGATGGTTATCTCCTCTCCCAGGGTGCAGCTCAGGGGAAACGTGTTTCACCAAGTCAGCGCCAACCCGTGCCAAGTCACTCGTGTATTCAGCGGCAGCGAGGTCTCGGCATCGATCCCTCGCAGCATCCCGCCCTCGGCATTCCCCGCGGCCGAAGGGAAGGGCGGCTCGCCCTGCGCCGAGCCCGCGATGGGCGGCGCGGCTTTCCCTGCCCGCCCCGTGCCTGGCGTTCCTGCTTCTGCCCAGCTCCGGGGGAACAATCCTCGCCTTGTTCCCGCTCAGTGACCTGGGCCGGCATTAGCACGCATGAGCGGCCGCATGGCCCGCACCGCACGGGGAAACGCCGGGGCGGCAGCGGCGCCCGCCCGGGCCCGGCCGGCTGCGCCCGCCCGCGGCTCTGGGGTGCAGGAGGTTTAACACAACCCAGGAGAGATGATGGGAAAAAAAACCAACAAAAAAAACCAACCCCAAAATAAACAAACAAACAAAGCCCAACAAACCCAAACTCAACCCCCGCTGAGAGGGTGATCTGTGCGGTTCCTTGGGTGGAAGGGGTACCGGCAGGGACAGCCTCGTGCTGCGCTGCTGCTGGGGCTGAGGACAGGGCTGCTCAGAAGGGGGTTCAAATAGGTGACATTTAGAGCAGCAGAGCCCCTGAATGATTTGCCTGCCAGCTGCGAGTTTGACTTCCTTCACCATCATCATCATCACCATCATAATCATCATCACCTAGGCCCTTTGTAGGGTGCTGCCAAGAGCCTCAACCCTGCCTGAGGTCGTGTGGCCCAGGGAAATTACCCCACCGGGAGCAGGATTTGGGGAATGCAATCACCAGCTGGGGGAACAAGTTAAGGACACCAAAGTGTTTTGCCCTGCTCACCAGCCCCTGCCTGGAAGCATTTGCAGCCCCCAGGTCTGCCCTTCACCCTCTACAATTTTCTCAGGGCTGTGCTCTCCAGCACTTCCAAAGGCCTGTTTTTTCAATTGCTCTGAAGATGATGTGAAGGTTTGAATGTCTAGAAATCTTTTGGAAGTACTGGTTATACCCATATGCAGCTTCTTGCAGGCCTGAAGAAGTCAGGCAGCCACAGCCGGATCTGACTTTCTGCTCTGGCTGGAGGCTGAGGGTGGTTCTCCACTTGTCTTGCTGGAAAGCCCTAAGGGAAAGCAAGGGAGGCAACAGCATCCACCCACTGCTTTACTTGGCTGTCCCAGCATCACCATTTTCAAGTGCTAGCAGGATGCTGCTGTAAGGCAGGATGAAGAAACACTGCTAGGAGTGCTCTCAGAGCCGAGCACTGGAGCTGGAAGCAGAGGGAAGAGCCATCCCACAGTGCAGGCCAGGTTACCTGCAGGTCCCACCTGAGCCTGAGTAGACACAGCTGAGAAAATCTCTGATAAGAAAACTTGGTGGTGCCAACCTCATAGGGGTCTTTAGGCATCAGAGCACACTCACAGGTTATCATTTCAGTCTATATCATTTCATCTTAACTCCCAGGCACATTTTGGGAGTGCTTCTTGCCCCCAAGAGCAGGAGCAAGCCTGCTGCTGTGGGCAGTGTTTGGGACCCCTCCCTCACTGGGTAGTAGAGGGAGGGCTGCAATTGCATGCTTTGTACTCTTGCTCCTCTATGGTCTGTGCCCACAGCCTGCTCATGATCCCTGCAACCCAGCAGAGGATGGGAGCAATGGACAATCAGCAAAAAAAAGCCTCTTGAGACACAACATCCATCCTTTTCACAAGCTTCCACAGCAGAGGTAGTCATTGAAAGATTTAGCTCCTGTCCATTATTTACTGTATCAAACCAGAAATCTCAGAACTGGTTACAGAAGAAGGAGTTATTACAGAAGAAGGAGTTATTAGCTGTCTAGCAATTTAAATTATCTGCTACCCCTTACTCCACTTTTTGTAGAGCTAGGTTGAGTTGACGTTTGAAAAAAAATTCTGTTGCTATAGCTACCAAGATGAGCTTCCAGCCATGAGATTATGATCAATAAAATATGCCAGATGTGTCTCCAAAAGCTTCCATTAATAAAAAACCAAGTGTGATGAGAATCTTCAGACTGATTCTAAGGGACACGAATGAGATGCTTTTAAATATCTCATCTGATGAAAGTAAAAAGCAACTAGCACCCCTAAGATTTTATGCCAAGCACTAACTGAAGCATTGCTCTCACTGAGAATGCATGCACCAAAATAGCCTTTCAGAAACACACAGCCCAGAAAGCTGAGCACAAGTGAAAGGGGAACCCTGTGTTTTCCAAGGCTGCCACCGGTCCTTTCCCTCCTGCAGAACTGCTGATGTGCACAACAAAACCCTAGGGCATGTTGTAAAAGTGAAGGCTGGATTTCCTGTCCTTGCAAAATCTCTTCTTCTTTGCAAGTTGTCTCAAAAAGCTCAGTATCCACTTCCCTCTGGAGTGTTTTCCCACATGTGCTGTAACTCCAAGAGAAAGATGCACTCAGGGCCAGGCCCAAGGAAAGCCCATCAGCCAAGCACCAGCAGGAAGGAACAAAGGCAGCAGGGGAGGAGCAGAGAGGAGCCTCAGAGTCAGGTTTGCCTGAGGGCCAGCAGCTCCTTTCCCAGCACCATGGCAGGGTGCTGGGGGGCTCTGCTCACCCTTCACTGGCCCTGGAGTCTCCCTGCAGTGGGTATCTGCTCTTCTCTACTGCAGGTCTTTGGTGCAACAGTCTCCAGATACCTCTGAGTCTCCTTCTCCACAGCCAAACTCTGACCAAGAACACGACAAAGCCAAACTCCGTTCTTTCCCAGGCTGGCAGTGCAATTTCTACCAGTTTTATCAGCCCAGCATATGAACCAAGGATCCTTTTCTTCATGTCCGCATGTGCTCACACTCCTGCAGTCAGTTCTGGAAACAGTTCTCCTCCCCTGACAGCTCCTGCATAGGTTCCAGTTAGAATTAGATGAAGAGTAGAAAGAAAATTTGTATTAGATTTGACTCACGCTTTTATGCTTTTTATACATTTTGGCTCTTTTTTATTATTATGCATATTCTCTCATTTTGCACTCTCCACCTCATTTTCACCAGCTAATAAATGTTAATAAACTCACTCCAAGCCATGTGGATGCTTTGAGTCCAAATTGAACTCTGCATCACTGATTAGCCCATAACAGGCGAGGTACATGTCTGCTGCCATATTGTCATTGAATTACCCTGTGCTGGAATTGGATGCCACTGTTTGCCACTGTAGGAATGAAACGTTAATTTAATGCCATCTGCATTTATTAGAGAGCAAGCCCATTGTACGGGCTGCCAAGGGAAACTGACAGTCCTCTACAATAATGAGCGCAGGAGGAAAAAATCCATTTCTCATCAGGAATGACTCTTCCCACCTCTCTTGTGCTGCTCAAGTGTCTGTGGATCAATGGAGACAAGTCAGCTGGAAAAGAGAGAAAAATACAAAAATATCTCAAGCTTCACCTACGAGTGGATTTGATAATGATTCACCCACCGCACAGGTCTGACTTTCTGCCATTAATTCATACCATTCATTTTGCAGTTCAGATAAAGAAACCAAATTTTGCGACATTTCCAAGTATCTTCCTGTAAAAAAAATGTGGTTTAAACAAGGAGTAGAAAATGCCTAGCATAATATTCTGGTCCTTATTCAGAAACATAACGTGCGTCTTTTCCCAGCGTTTTAACGCCAGGATTCAATCCTGGGCAGCTCAGGGGGAAGGAGCAGCACGGCCGCGGCTCCCGGCAGGACAAGACGGACCCAGGGTGGGCAGCGGTGCCGGAAGCCCCGGGCTCAGTGCGCGGCCGGTCCCAGCGGTGCCGGACGCCGGGAACCGAGGGCGCTCCCGGGAAGGCACGGGGGGAGCCCCGGGCTGTGTGCGCGGCCGGTCCCAGCGGTGCCGGACGCCGGGAACCGAGGGCGCTCCCGGGAAGGCACGGGGAGCCCGAGCGCCCCCTGGCGCTGAGCGGTCACCGCGCCGGGGCCATGTCCCGAGCCGATCCGGGCCCGGCTGACCCGGGGGTCCGGACTTAGGGCAGAGCAGGGGCCCGGGCCGAGGGAGGGAGCAATGGATCCTTGGATCGCTGACCCGGCGGTGCCCGGCGCACGAGGCTCCACTGGCCCCGTGTTCGCTCATGGCCGGGAGGTCTCGGGCAGATTCCTGCACGGGCCAGGTTAGTGCCGGCTGTCCCTCACTAGCTCGGCACCGCTGGAACTTCAGCCCCTGGGGGACAATTCTGGGTTTAGTGCCCCGAGCAGTGAGATAACAAGAGGAGCTTACACTTCATCATCATCTTTCAGGAACATCAACAAAACAGTCCTTTGCTAGGTAGGGAGGATGACAGCCTGGCAGTGGAGGAACTCATAATTTGGCCTGAAGTCAAGCAGAACCTCAGACCTAGAAAGTGTCACAGACCAAACTTAAAACCTTTATTACTCCACCACAGCCTGGCCTGTATTCCTTCCTCTCCCGTGGCTCAGCTCCTCTCCTGTTGTGTAACCCTGAGCACACAGGCTCGTGTGCGAGAGGAAAGCAAACCCGGAGGACCAGCAACACCAGCACCTTTCAGGAAAAGCAGGCAGCTCGTCCCTTCCCCCAGCACAGGGACATGTCACTCACACCCGCGGTGGGCAAAGGGGAGCTCTGCAGTCTGAAGGGGCTGAGCCGGGTGGTGACAGGACTAGGACTCTCTTACCGCGTGTGAGCAGCAGGAGCTGCGCTGCCTCTTCAAGCCAGCCCACCAGCCAGCGTGAGAGGATATCCTCTCCTCCAGGAGCAGCAGGAAAGAAGCTCACCCTGCTGCCGCCCCCCGCACACCAGACCCGGGCACTGCGGTGACCAGACTGCTGCAGGCACAGAAAGGCTCGCAGTGAGCTGCGGCTGAAACGAGCCTTCCTGTGGCAGCAGACAAGCTCCGTCCTGGTTTCTGCTGAAGGGTATTTCCTACAGTAAAAGCATTCAAAGAATCATTTACACCCTCTCAGAGAAGATCATAACAAAACACCCTCCAAATACTCGCTTGTTTATCGGATGATGAGTGATCACTTAAAACATCTGTCCCGGCAGCACAACACGCCCCTGGCCGATGGAACCGGGCCTGTTGAGGAAGACGATAAGCAAACAGGATAAAGCCCGACATTTACACTTTGCTTTTAATGCTGCTCGGACAAAAGCAAAATCAAGAATCCACTGAAAGAGCAAGTGGCTTCACAGGTATCTTTAATACGCTGTTATAAGCTGCGAAGTGTATTTGTCTTCAACCGTAGGAGACAATTTAGCTGACTTATAGGAAAGGGGTTTTCAGGCATTTGCTTCTCACAACAGGAGCTGTGGAAATAGCTCTCTTTAACACACACCCGGGGGCACCTCCGAGTTATTTCCACGCCCAGTTTTGTGGATTCAGGAACGCGGAGAATGTGGGTTATGCTGCCCTCCTTGCTGCAGGTACATATCAACACTTCCCTCGGTACCGGAGGTGGAGACAGTCGATGGATTTAGCTCTGTTCCACAACACCGCTGTGCCCACACCATGCAGAGCACAGCCTGCAGGACATCCCAGGGCGAGGATATGCCACACCATGCTATGCAACGCCTCAGCTTTCCCTTTATAATAGCCTCTTACTTTCCTTTTCAAATGCAAATGGGCTAAGCGGGCTCTTTTCTTTTGTACTGTATTTTCCTTCTTCAACTCTTCTGCCCATCACCCCGGACAGCGCAGCTGACTTACCGGTACCCTCTGCCCCTTCAGCTTTGGCAGTGAAACACTCCAAGGAGTCAGCGGCCCAAACTGCCCTGCCCGCACTGCCCCCAGCAAGGGCTGGGTAAAGATAAAACAATGAGCAGCCCCGTGCAGAGTTCAGGAAGACTCAGGAGCTCAAAACTCCTCAGGCAAAAACTCTGACGTCCACAGTGATCATCTTCCAGAGGTGTCTCCTTCGTCATTTAGTGAGGGTTTATTATTTCCTTAATACGTACTTTAGTGGCAGTTCTGCACATAGCGCATGTTAAATAGTGATTCATTTTGACACTTCCTAAACGGGTGTTACAACTCCTCGGTGCATTCAAGGGGGATGGCACCTAAGCCAGCCACTAAATTCCTTACCAGTTTGACAGTGCAGGTAACCACAGCTTTTCCCTGACAGAGATGCAGTAATATTTTTTGCTCACTTTCAAAAGTGATTTTGGACCATTCCATTGCTCATAAGAAACTTCAGAGTGAAAGATTTCCTTTCCTTTCTGAGCATCCCTGAGTGGCTGTCTGCAATTAAAGAGGGCTGAGTTGATCATCCCCTAGCAGATAGATCTATTCAAAAGGGAGCTCTGTGACTGAGCCACCTTCTGCTAACAGGGCACACTAGGAAACATTTTACAGTATAGATCAGCTCTCTGCTGAACAGTTTTACAGATGCAATTTCTCCCACGTGAGATCTTTGCTTTTACAGTAACTGTACTGGCAGACTTAAATCATTACCTCCTTTCTGCTTTTTCTATATATGTATATATTTGTAGATCAAAGCTATACATCTAGCTAAATCTTTTTCAGTGGAAATTATCCAGAAGTTGTTTATCAGCAGACACCAAGTTTAAGAAAAGAGAGGTTCACAATACAAGTGATAACTCATGGTAGTTCCTTTCCAGCCAAGTTTACATGGATTCTGGAAACAACTGTCTAAGCATGTGGATAAAAAGAGAGCTTTGAGCTCCACCATACAGACAACTGCCACCACACTCAGGAGAGCCCCAAGCACAACACAACACACCTGGAGAAGATTGTTGCATCACCACATGTAGAGAAAATAAATGGAATAAATGCACAAGAAGTTCAAAGATTTTTCTCCTCTTTATTTAAACACAAATACATTTACAGCATGCAGGTAAGTTAAAACTATATGGCGTCTTCCCCAAACCAATTGTTTTAATGCATCTTAAGTGTACTGAAGTTAAATCAGATTCCACAGGTAGACTTGTCCTCATGTCAAATTTAGAGTTACACACAGTAGTGAGTCAGCATTTAAGTTATGTAAATAATTTAGTTGTTCACCAGAAATAAATATTATTTCACCAAGTTCCTATCCTAAACCATCTTTTAAAAATATGATCTAGAGGAACAAAAAAATAAGAACCACTCAAAGACTGCAAGTCGAAATAGCAGTGTTGAACATTCCCTGTATAGACTGAATACTTTCATTTACAAAATACAGTAATTTTCCTGTCTGGCTGACCTATGACAGCCAAACCAGAAAGCACAAAGTTGTGTGGTTTTTTTCATTTTTTACATTTTAAGAGGCAGTTCTTGGTAAACTTCATAAAAGGTTTAAAATAAAAAAAAGTTTAAATATAAAAAGGTGATGTACACTGAGCTACACTCTAGTTACTATTTAATCTAATTTTTTAAACACAGCAATTTTCAGCACCAAAACCCATGACAATTACCTACAGGAATGAAACCCTCATTCACAGGCATGAGAAAAAAAATCCTGCTTCACTTGAGTGTGTTGTTTTGTTTTTATGATTGCACATTGACAAATGAAGGCCTGAAAACCTGTAGTTAACATTGAGAAAGATAATGGACAGTGCTGATTCCATGATGAGAAATTTAATTAATTAATTAAGTTTCTTTATTTTTTTCCCTCATTATGCTGCCTTCAACTGTGCTCTAAAACAACTGCAAGTTTGGAGTGTTTGGCGGCCTTAGTGGAAAAAAACTGTCTTAAAAGCTGAGAACTCCAAAATAGTGGGATTTCCAACTGATATACTCAACCTTTAAAAATCAAACTACTAAAAAATCAGACTACTGTAGATATAGAAAAAAAGTGGTTCAAGGTCTAAAATTTGACTATACTCCATCATAATATAAATATTTTGCCTATTTTAAAATATAAAAATTGAAAGTGATTTGCTGTCTGAACAGTCACAGAGTTTCTACTGTTTCCACAATAACTGAATACCCAGCAAAAAACTCAAGCCAGAACAAAAAGTTGTATCAACCAAGTCTAAAAAACTCATTGAATTCTTCCAGCAATACTAAGTTTCTTCTTTCTTAAAGACCTGGTAACTAGCTAATTTCTATACATAAGAAGGCTGTCCTAAAAATTATAGTGGCTAAACCCTACGAATAAGTTAAGTAAATTATACTATAGAACTTTAAACCCCGGATTCAGCTCAGTGAGAGTACCGGAGCTCAAAACAAACAAACAAACAAACAAAAAAATCAACCCCCCATGTTTTGTTTTGTTAGCCACTTTACAGGACTTTATTGCAAAGAGAAGAAAAATATTCAACAACTACTACTTTGGACATTTCGTATACCTACTTACAAATGAATTACAAATACAATTCAGGGTAGCACTTTATTTTATTGTTATTTTAAACACATGCCTCTGGCATTTCTGGATACATCAATTTTAAAAAGTTGTGTCCTTTATTTATGTATCTGAATTCATTGGCCTGTTGCAGAAAAAGGCTTTTTAAATTGAAAATTAAAATTTTAGTCAAAAATTCCAGTACTGTATGTAATGGAATATAAAGTTACAGTTTAGATTGCCCTCATTTCACTATTACAAAATAGTGAAAGTGAACCGTCACAGATACAGACAAATGGACAGACAGGCTCATCAGAATGAAGCAGAATGTTTTCACTCCACCAGACTGTACTGTGTGCAGAACCAGGAACAGGACAGATGGGAAATCCATTGCCAAAGTCTTTTTTGTAAACTCAGGTTTACTCTTATTTCTGTACAGTATTTAATTCTACGTCACCCGCTGGCTGGGCACTGGCTGAGATAACAGTTACAGAGCCTTGCTCTCACCCAACTCTTTAGGTCGGTGGTGCCTCGAGGCAGCCGTGTCAGCACTTCAGGATCCTCACACTGTCCAAACACAGTTAGTTCCAATGCTCTATGCAGCATTCCAAAAGAACACTGTAATGCAGAGTGCCGCCCTAATTCAGTGGGACATGTAGTGTTATGTGAAGTGATAAAAATGAAAGTATACTTAAACACTGTTGCACATTCCCTAAGACAATAAGATGTACACAAATTAAACTAGAAAATTTGAACTAAGATTTTTCTCAACGTACATTCAGCTTGGCACAGTGCAGACTAAATTTAAGACATGAAAGACAAACTGTGTAATAAGCAGAGCTACACTTTAAGTAACATGTCATTTTTCAAGACGCCAAAATTGCACTCTAGTTGGTTTTTTTTGGGAATCAGTTAGCAGAATTTGTAGAAGGGGGAAGAGCTGTACAGGCCAGGTATAATTTATACAATTTTCAAAAAATAATCCTACAGTCCCCAAAAGGAGAGATTATTGTCATGGAATGACTCCCTCTACACAATATCCAATCCTCCTCATGCTGCATTTACTTTTCAGCAACTGTAAATGAAAAAAAAAAAATCACAGAGTTAAGACAAAAAAGCAAAGTTATTTACATTTACAGTAGACCACACCACTATTTACATGACCTTTAAGAGCCCAGTTCTTAAACCACTCAGATAAGTGCTAATAGAAAACCCACTTTAAAATAAGAAATCACACAACACACAAAGTATTTAAGCAATGCTGTCTGCTACCAACGATTTTACAGCACCACAAACTGACTAGGTATGCAATTTGGATTGCAATAATGGAGTAAACATTACAGACAGAAACCACTTAGAGCCCAGCTCGATTTCCCACGACTGGTGCTGCTATTCCTGGCTAGTGGCAACTCCTTGGTCATTCAAGGCAAATGTTATTCAAGGCTGAAGTACCCATCAGTTCAACCTCTTATTTACTAAGAGAGATTTCTGAACAGAACCAGGTACCCTGACTAGTACTATAGCCCTGTTTTCTCCGAATTGGAGAGAAAACTTGGAAAGGTCAGTCAGCTAATGAAAAGAAACAAACAGAAACAAGACTGATATAAGCTGTTCTGAAGCCCTTCAGAAGAGGAGCACCCAGATTTCAAGCACCCCACCCCATTTTAGATGTATTTCAAACTGAAGATGCAGATAATTAACTAAGGGAATGTCTACAAGACATTTATAGACACATTTAAAAGTGAAGATGACAACAGAATACAGCATTACTTTTAGGTGAACAACAGATCAACTATAAAGCAAATATTAATTAATAAGAGATGTTTCTGTAAAGCAACTTAAACATATTAAATACCATGCAACAAGTAATTACTTTGGAGATCAGAGATGTTTTAAAGTAAGCGCACATTTAATTTCAATTACTGTAACTACATTTTAGCTAGGCTAACATTTTAAGTTTACCAGATGAGGACATGAATTCTTCTGTTAAATAATTCCAAATCACTGACACACAAAGCAGTGTGCAAACACAGTAAGAAAAGTAAATAAATAACATGTAAAAATACGGTAAATTTTACTTCATCATCAAATGTTTTCCTGAAGAAAACCGTATTTCAAAAGATATTAGCAAGCCAAAAGAACTTAAAATATCCAATCCTTTCTCAAACAGTGGCTACTGTCTTTGACTGGTAACCATCTCCAATGGATTGTTTCCACATTTTGTTCTACTCCTGCAGAACACCATCAGAATTACCATTTTACAACAAACACATTTAAGAAAAAAAGCAGCTGCATCTTTAGTCAGGTGTACATTATACCATTCCACTGGCTATAAAATTCTGCAAAAAGGAGGAGTTAATCTGACTATTCAAGTGACTTTATGCCACAGAATGAACTGTAATAAACCTAACACAAAGTAGTTTGATGACACATTTTAAAAAATGCTACAGGACAAACTTACACTTTGTCTTGCCGTCCACCTCCGCGCAGCACAACTGGCTGGCTGTTCTGAGTGAACGCACCTCCACCGCGAATTGCACTTGGATGAGTTGGAGAAGCTGCTGGATGCTGGCCAGGGCGGATAGGCTTAGCTGCATGACAAGAAATGTGGCTTACGAATATACACACAACAATACCCTGGATTATTCAAATTTACGGATATCATTAGCCAAATGTAATAGTCACAACTGAATGCACTTTGAATAAGAAAACAAGTTTAGAGGATAGCATTCTGAGAACGTAACAGATTAGTGTCAACTACAACAAACCCTGGAGAATAGACAAGGTTTTGCTTTTATTGTTCCCTGTTAAAGCTTGCAAAGCTTCTGATAAGGATTATCTTCACAAGAATTATCTGTCTCACCTAATGTATTATCTTCTATGAATCCTTTTTTTTGGCAATAAGAACTCAAGTAAGACACAACACTAAGACAGCTTCCTGAGAGTTATGTATCGGTAAGGAATCATACTTGCTGTCCTTCCCACATCTACTTATTGATAAAGTCACTAGTTACTCTCTCTGCAGGTGGTTCTGTGTACCAATATTCCCCAGATAACACTGCTTCATCAACCTACCACCACATAAAAATAAAACTTGCCCTATAGCCAAAGTACAAATCCAGCAGTTTCAATAGGTTGTTCATAAGCTGCATACACTTAATAAACTGTATTTTCAATCAGTTTTGCACTTAGCTCTTAACAGAACATGCATAATGTATGTGTAGGACTTCACCAAATTCTGTAATATTAAAGAGAAGCACTTAAAATTTCAGCAGGCAAAAAAGAACCTACAGGCAGCAGCTGCAGCAGAGAAACACTTCTCGATTACTGCCTTATAGGAAAATGATCTCCAGGAAGACATGACTAGTTCATCTAGACATTTAATCACAAGAGGCTGTGTACCTCAGGTGAGACACTAGAGAATTATTTGGTACCTTTCGGACCACTTGAGAGAAAATTAAGACACAAAAGCAGCTGTCTGCAAGCTGCCACTTGATGTGACCAAAACCTTTTAATTATTTTACAACAGCTATTTGCAGACCAGCAGAACATGAGCAAAATTTAACTGCAACACTCATTTTAGTCATATGAACATTTAAGAGAAGTATATAGATGACTGAAGCCTTTCAGTTCTATAGCTGTAGTGTAATGTGCAGAGTGAAGTTCTCCACGGGTCACACACCTTCATTCTCAGCACTCAACAGAGTAATGGCAGGTGGAAGAGCAGAGGAATATGACTCTTTTGCCTCCACCTTTCCATTTGTTCTTCTGTTATTTTCCTCTAGAGAGAGCTGGGAATACAGTATGTTTTGGAACAAAGAACTAAAAAGGTAATTAAGGATCTTTAGATATTGCGGGTTTCTGTCTGCTCCTCCCCTATTGCGGGTTTCTGTCTGACCTGTAAGAACAGGTCACTTTTGTTGTTATTGTTGTTGAGGGCAAGGGCTTGATCTTTCTTGTTCCGTTGAAATACGTATTTAGTCTTAGAAATTGGAATGGAATTGGAATCATCTAAGAGATTAATACTCACATGCAGTGTACTGTTTCTTCTAGGAAATGTAACATATTCAGGATAGAAATCTAGGTTGTAAGCCTTTTCCAAAGCCAAATAAAATAAATAAAAAGCCAAACAACCATAAAGTACCACCTCCACACACAGTCTGTTAACCAAAATATAACTTACAGTAGAAAATAGATCACACTGATATGTGCAGTTTCAATCAGGGCTGAAAGACACACATATACACAAAAACAAAACAAAAAAAAAAGTAGGAGAGATGAAGCTTTGGAGGTAGGGGATTCTTTACTCACCAATTTGTGCCGAATGTCCTCTTCTGGCCATATTCTTGGATCTTACAGCTTCCTTTATACGATCTACTTCTTGCTGGTAGCGCTTGCGATCACGAGAAGCGTTCTCTTTGGCCTCCTTCAGCGCAGACTCCAGAGCTTTAACTCTTTCAGCTGTAGCTCTAAGTCGCTTCTCCAGTTTAGGAAGTTCGCAGCGCAGATCAGCATTATCACGTACCAGCTACAAAACCAGAAGTGATTATTTGCTTGGTATCTCCCTTCATAGGGAGAGCTAACCAAATACCCTCCTCACCCCTAAAGAGGAAAAGCAGTAGGCTTACTAGACTAACTTTGCTTAAGCTTTTAGTAAATCTCTGGAGGTCAGTGACATTGACTGTCATTTGCAAAATCAGTTACTGTGGAAGAACCTGCTACCCTCTTCCATCTGAGACAGGCAAGCAGCCCTAGACTCATATATGCAGTCTAAACATGAACCTGGATCCCTTTCTGATTAAATGCAGCTATTTTATTATACACCCACATGTATTTAAAACAGCTAATTAATTTATGTTACAAAATAATAGACTAAGGTTGTCCTATATCAAGAGACACACTTAAGATGTCGAGGTACTTACTTATAAAAGTTATTTTATGACCAATAGACAGTTGCTTCTCTAATAACAGATCTGGAGTAGAGAATTTTGAAATGAAGTCTCACTGTACCTGCTTGTGAACCTTTGTAAGCTGCTCAAGATTATTCTCCAGGAAGGAAATCTTCTGTTTCTGTGCAGCACTGCCTCCTGTATCATCTGAGTCGATCTCAGCACTCTGCAGCAACAAAGGCAGGAGGAGGGAGACAGGAGGCTGAGTACAAATCTGAACTTGCATATTAAGATCAAGCCACAAAAATTAAATCAAATAAATATCAGCTCCTAACTTGGTTCTAAACTGAAATTCAATTCAATTCTCAGAAACAACAAGTTTAACTACAGCACCACATTACCTTTTTCACTCTAGTAGCCAGATCTTGAACAAACAGCTTCCGAAGATTGTGAAGAGTCTGGAGTTCTTTTGCCTACAGTTAAGGACAAGAAATTAACAAAACAACCCAAACAAACTCTGAAAGAAAAAAAAAAAAGAGAAATATTGACATTTGCTTTGGAATATATTCTGACTCTTACCACAGTCTCTTCCAAACCCTTTAAATCTTGCCTCGCCTGTTCCCGTCTGTCCTGCATAACCCTAAAAGAGAATAAATTGTTCCTGAAATATCCTAGAAAAATTAGAAATTTTCTTTTAGAGGACTAGAGTAATTAACACTCTATGGTACAAATGAAAAAAGTATTTTGGTTCAAGTCTTAAATAAAGATGTAACCAACAGATGACACTCAGAAATCTGTATGGCATGGAGATGGTGGGACTGAGGGAGTTGCAAAAGGAGAAGAGGGATGTACTTTTAATATTGAATACAAACAAGTACATTCAGATACATAAATTATAAAAGTTTCTAGAATAGTAAAAGACAAAACTCTCAGAGTCCACTTTGGAGTGAATATTTGGGGAGATCTTATTCCACAAATGTTCTTAGCTGTGACCAGCTGAGATAAGTATCACGTGCCAGATTAAAAATTTTCTTTGTTTTCTTTAACACCTCACTCTCAACACGTTGGCAAAACCAGCATCATAAACAACAGTGTCAGTGTACAGGAACAGAACCTGATGATTATCTGTGTACAGAGCTTCAGTGTCTTGCCAGTTAAAGTGAAAGCATTTTCTGCACAGGAAATGTTCTTTCTCAGAACTGTAAGTCAGTGCAGTTACCAAGATGACAGAATACAAGAAAGGAATGTGGATTTTTCTTTTTATGACCTGAGATTGGAATAGAAAGGCCAAGGACTGCACAAAAATGAAGTGTTCCTGTTAAGTAGTTAAAAAAGCTTCTTTTCCTCTTGGAATTTCTCCTTACTCAGTCAGTTTCACTACCAGTTCACAGTAAAAAGAGCAAACATTTGATCTAATAAAATATTCTAAATAATGTCACTGTCTATTCATTTTCCAGATGTCTCTGGATAAATAGTTCCAGGCATCTTCTGTAACTTCAAATTGAAAAAATTTAAGTGAAGAATCTGCATTGTTCCTGGTCTGTCATTTGTCATGCACATTTATGACATTCAGTGGAAAACAACTGGATTCAAAAAGTCTGGGGAAGGACAAAGAATACAATTTTTAGAACTTCTTTGCAAATCTTTTGAAGAGGAATGTATCTATACAGCAGGTGCTTTAAAGTGATCAGTGCTAGATGTAACCGAGCCTACAAACTGAAATAGAAGTAATGTGGTATGTACAGCAAATCTTACAAGAAAACCTATTGTAGTTAATGTAAGTTTTGTAATCATTGTGTCAGATAAATAAATCAAAATAAGATAAAATCACAAGACCAAGTACTGTTAAATTTTTTTTTCAGTTAAACAGAACAAACAAATAAACAAAAAGGTAAAAAAAAAACAAAACGCAAGCATTGCTTCTTGGTTACCAGCACAGATCAGTCAGGTCCCTCTGATTACTTCAAATACCATGATAAAAACACCTGAAAACCACTGTGTGTTTTAAACATAGCCAAAAAGAACTTTTCAAAGAGTACTTTTAAGTAGAATGTATTTTTAGCTCCTATAAAGATAAATTTGTATGCACCAGGAAGGGGTTACAACTGATACACTTAGAAAGATTTCCAGGAGATTAAGGCCAGATTTCTAGAAGCTGAGAATTCTTTTGGAGTTTGACTTGTGTCCATTTTCCACAAACTTTCAAGTCTCCAATTCACTAACACATTGTACTTAGTCAATCAATGAAGCATGCAACTGTTTAATTTTAAGAATAAACCAATTAGAGCCACCTAACAAGTCAAATCACATAAGAACCATAAAAAGATTAAGGGAACACAAGAACCACCAAAAGAGTAAGGGGAATTGTTAGAAGACTCTTGCAGTCTTACAGAATGCAATACTTAGCTGCAAATTGAAAAGTTAATTACTCCAATCCATAGCATAATAATAAAAAAACCCAGGTGCGGCCTTCATATATTTCATAATTTTGCTTCCTATTTTATGTATTCATGCAGTGCAAAGGTTTTAAAAAAATTCAAGAAGGCCTCTTTAACAAGCATGCTCTAAAGTGAGAGGCACTGCATCATATTAGGTCTCTAGTTACAGAGTAAGTGTCCCCACACACATTTGTTTCATGCATCACTTTCATTATCACTCACGTAAGCTCATGAAGTTTTCTGCTTTTCTCCTGATCAGTCGCTTTCAGCTTCTCATGCTCAACTCTCAGACGTTCCTGTTCAAGCATCATCTTCTGGTTTTGGCTGAACACAAAGTAAATATTTTATCAGCTGAAACTCTCAGCCCATTCAGTAACAAAATGGAAGACAGAAGGACAGTTCTGGAGGAAACTCTCACCACTTCCTTCCACTGTACTGTGCTTCTGTACTTGCTCAGTCCAGAGATATTTGCACCACCAAAATAAAGACAAGTACTTACTCTTGAAGCTCAGTGATGAGCTTCTCCTTTGCATCTACTTCATCTCTCAGGCTACTGATTTGTTTCTGATGAGTCTCACGATGGCTCTGAATTTGCTGCTCCACAGCTTGCTATTAGAAAAAACCAGAACATATTAAATGCTCTGAGTTACCACCAGGCTTCACTCTGGGGGGATTTGGGTTATTGTTAGGGTTTTCTTCTTTTTTAAGCAATGAAATTGACTTGCCTTGACTTCATTTGCAGTTTGAACCTTATTTAAGTGCTCCTTCTCCATCTCATGGACCTTTTCTAGAAGGGATAGAGAACAAAAAACACAATTCAGCCAGGTATATATGCAATCACATGGATGATGGCATTGATTTCCCTTCCCTTGCCAATGCCTTACAATTTGGAAAAAGTCCCCTCCCACCACAAGAATTAATTAAATTAGTAACATCTTTAATCCTATCAACAGCAGTTCTTTCAAGCAGCAAACATGTTTTACCATGGATTAATTCTACATGTTCAGCAGCAAAAAGCCTTTCTATAGCTCTACTTCTCAACCTAAACAGAATAGAGCAATTCCCACTTTATTTTTATCACTATATTGTTAAAATGGTGGTGGTGGGTGTAGGGAGGCAAGTCCTACCCTGTGCTCGGAGTTGAACTAATTCTTCATTAAGGGAATCCACAGATTCTTCCAGCTGCCTCTTTTTCTGTTCCACATTCTGAAGATATTCAGTCAGTGACTTGATCTTGGCTTCATGCTTGTGGAATGAAAAGATTCGTTTGCTTTGGAACTAGGTACCATGGAATTATATCTGCATAAATGGTTCATACTTATTTTTTACACAACAAGTAACCTCATCTCAAAACAAAAATGGTGCCAGCTAGAGTCTTAGAAGAATATGACTACTCAAGTAGATCTGTAATGCAGCCTTTAAGACAATGTCTTTATTCTGGGTTGGAATGAAATACATTTTTGGCTGGGAGATGTTTGAATGTTAAATACTAACAGAGGCAAGAGAGGTCCACTGTATTTAGAAGATTGCCCTGAAACGTGCATCTCCTGATTTTAAAAGAGATGATTATCTGTATGTAAAACAATATAGAGAAATATTAAACTGCATATCTAGATTACAGTTTTAATAGTTGCTAGAATTCGCATTACTTATCTTTTCTAACAATCACATTAAAACAGCTTCTCACATTAGAAATAAATTTAATCTGCTATACACACCTCCTAGAATTTTACTCTGCTATTACCTCTCCCACTTCCAGCCTGGGCATCAGCAGGCAGAGTGCCACTAGCCAGTGCTTCTGTAAGACTTGTATTTGTAAAGAATCCTGTGATGGAGAACACACAGGCTCCAGTACTTAATACAAGAGCTACAAAAGCGTTAGCAGGCTACAGATAAATTGCAGGAATTCTGACATTCTGCCATGCAGAATTACTTAGAAGCATCCAATCTGATGAGAGTACTAAAGAAACAGCTGAGTCTTATGGCTGTTCACTCACAGTGTGCTTTGCTAGGTGCCAAAAAAACCCTGCAACTTCTTCCCCCCCGATAGGTTAATGAATTTAATTTATAAAGAACACTGTGCACTGTAGAGAAATATTTACCTGTGAGATCCTGAGCTGGCAGGCAGCCAACTCCTTTTCATTTTCTTCCATTTTCTTATTGCTTTCAGCTTGTGTGCCTTCTAACTGTTTGCAACGTTTCACCATTGTTTTCACTTCTGATTTCATTTTGCTAATGTACAGCCTTGCGACTGTGAATTCCTCATCTATCATGCCAGTTCCCTCAGGCTGCTGAAAAGGGTGGAATAGCACATTTAGAAAGCTCACAAAACAAAAGTGAACTAACAGTGCACTGGAGCATCTTAATGCCCAGGACACATGCCCAGCCTCAACTGAAAACCACAGAACTTAAAAAAACCAAAAACAAACTTATATGCAAGTTTTCTGATTGATTATTTAGAACTTTGTACAAAGACAATGAGTTGCTTGAAGAAGTAAATGTAATTCACAATTTATTTCTAATACTGCTCAGAATGACTTACTGCAAGTAAGATGGCTATAGCCATCTTCTACACTTATCTTTTATTTCATGTCCTCATGCTGCTTTTAATACAAGTGTCATCCTGATCATCACTCTAAGTCAGTATTAGATTTCCAAGACAATGTTGTTGATTAAGACCACTTCATACAGCAGTTTGATAACAGGAATGAGAACACTGCTTCAAAAAAAAAAATCATGCATGCTCTTCCTTGTCTATGCATAATTAAATTCTGTCTGGGACCTGATTAAGTCACAATACAAGCAATGGAGAAGCTTATGTCCAAATTACTAATATAGATGAAGCTTCCTATGGTGGTAATTTTTACCATACTAAGAAAATGTCCCCACGTATCCACAATGCATGTGTTTAAGAAATGGCACTGAAGACAGCAGTGACTAACTCTTACCTTGACATCATTATTTCCTACTGCAATTCCAATCTCTGCAAGATCTTTTAGTAAGGAGGCCATCATTTCTGTAGCTCGTTTCTTCTGATGGTTGGTCATTTCTTTAAGTTTCTGAAGCTCTGCATCTATACTGGCTAAAGTGACCTACAGTAAAAGAAGTTTCCCTTGATTAAACAAAACACACTCTTGTTCTTGGAACTAGTGTGATACTATTTACAGAGAACCAGCATTTCTTCTGAAAGAACTAAAAAATACTGGGTACAGAGAGCTTCAACTCACAAAATCTTAAAATTCTGCAGCAAAAACAGTGTTAACACTGTTAAACAGCATTTAGAGTCATATACAATTAAATATTGCAGGGAATCACATTTATAGAAAAAGGGTATGTGGACAGTAAGTCCAACACTTTCCACCATATTTTGGTAAATTAAAACAATTTCACCTATATCTGCAGAGCTCTTAACTCTTCCTACCTGCAAATCAAAAAATGAGAATACTCTTCCAGTACTGACATTTTATAAGCACAACACTTATTCTTGAGCACTTTTCCAGCTGGTTTGAGCTGCTGTGGTTGTAGTGGCTGCAGCTCAGCAGCTTGCATGCTCAAGCGTCTGCTATTAGTCTGCATCTCAGGCAGAGATGCCAAAAGAGGTTACTGCATGGGTTAGCAGTGCCAGATTGGGATGTCTTAATTTTATGACACCTCTGAACAGTTGCTTTCTTGCAGATTGAGTTATTCATGACACTCAGTGGATGTTAGTTATAATATCTAGGATCAGTACCTATAATTAAAAACTACATCAATACAGCAAACAAAAAATCCCAGCAAAAAACAAACCATACACTTCAGAATCATACAGACATACAGCAAACCTACTCCAACAGACTATAAATGCTGCTCATAAGACTCCAACTGTCATAATTCTCTGACTTTTGGCCAAACTTCAAGTGATGTAAGTTACCAGTGAAGACTACTCAGTTCAAAATACTCAGAAGATGAAAAGTAGTTTCATGATCTTGTGAACTTCAATTACATCACTAGTGATGTAATTGAAGTTCACAAGATCATGAAACTTCCAATTTTTACTAACTGAAAATTGGAAGACACAGCCACTAGAAGACTCAGACCCTCTTATTATCATCTTCAAGAAAAGAGAAGAGTGAGATTTGTGCCATTGTCTGCAATGCCAGCAAACATGCTGATCCTTTCCAGTACTTAGAATGTTAGGACAGTAGGTAGAGTATCAACTGCTTAAAACTGATTGAGGTCTGCAAATAGCTGGCTACCAAAACTGTCAGTTCAGAAACTTTGCAGGGATGTAAGGAGGTGAACAGTAGCCCGTGAGACCGATGCTGCATCTGTATTTTAACAAGGGTTATCTTGTGGAATACTCCTTTCCCAACTACTCCTTTCAGAAAGTACACCAAACTGCTTATTTTTGAAGGCATCAAGGTAAGTATCTCACATTCCAAATACACAGCAGGCAAATACACATTCCTTTCAAGAAAAATTGCAGCATGCTCACTGAAACTTCAAGATTGGAAGAAGCAGATTCTTAAGTCAGAATTTCCCCAACTGCACCAGAAAGACAAACAAAACCAGCATGTAATGCAAGTGTTAAGTTTTGACACCTAGGATATTTCTGAACAATCTGCAGGTAGTAAAATGCTACAGGCACTATAAAGACAAGCACTATCAAGGTAAATAATCACCATTCACTTTTTTTTCAGTTTACAGGTTTTAGATAATTCTCTGTAAAAACAAAGTAAATTTTAGACTTAGGATCTCATTTTCCCTTGAGAAACACTTTCAAAAAACTTTAAGAAATACAGGTAAGGCAAGAAAGTCACACTGAAGATTGTCAGTAATTTCTTATCCCAAATTCATACCGATTTTTGATTGAGTTCATCACTAAGCAGTTCATATTCCTTTGCCTTATCTTCTACTTCCTGAGACTTCTGATCATAGTTGACAGCTAATTCTTCAAGGGCTTGTAGCACCTCTTTCACTTCCTCTTTAGAAGCATCATTTTCAGCCTGAAGACGATTCAACTCTGCTTGCAGGTTGTCTTGGTCCCGTCTGGTTGATGCCAGAAGCTGCAACATTGATAGGGGTTTAATAAAAATACAACAGTAAATAATCATAAAGAAAATCCCACACATATCTTGAATTTTATTAATGCTTTCAGCTGCTACAATAGCTTGCAGCACTACAGTCTACATTCCTAGTGACTAGCTTCATGCAGTAAGGATACCAAGAACAGAATATAATGAAAAACTAAATTCACCATCTATATTCACAGTTCTATAAGTTTTTAAATATCATAAAAATGGAAGTGATTACAAATGAAGACATATAAGAGTAGCAACTAGAAATGCACAAGGAATATTCTTAAGTTCTCAAAAAAGCCACTGAACACTACATATGAGTCTGGAATTATCAATAGTCTAGGGACTAAACTTCAGCATTTTAATATTGTTAGCTGGTGAAGAATAACTAGACAAAAGGTACACTTGCTAAAAAAGCAGATGTATTTATTTAAATTAGATTCAACAGTACCTCCAACTTTGCTAGTCCTTAGCCCATTTCCTTCTGAATATGCACACAAACATTACTTTTTTTAACATTTGTGCTATAGAATAATAAATTTTCTAATATTTTGGTTAAATGAAATTTTCAATATTAATAGGAATTCCACCTCACTAATTTATATCCCTGGCAACATGTGCATGCAAATAATTTGAATATTCTAGCAAGTATGGTGTGAATTAACACCTAGATACTTCCTTGTTCATTATGGGCCAATAAATTCCCCTCCTCTACCTTATCTCTCTGTACAGCAACTGACCAGAAGTAAACCTTGGAACAGATTTCTTACATTAAATCAAGTTCCCTTCAGTTTTGACAACCTGCTAACTCTGCATAGGGAAGACAACTGCCTTTGCATAAAATACTTCAATTTTTTCAGTCTTCATGGATACTTAAGATCCAAGTAAAGCCATCAGCACAGTGTAGGTGGGAGGAAGGAACAGGCAGAGCATTTAGATAAGGCATAGAAAAGGCTTTCATTCTACTCCCTGGTCATAAACTGAGACCCATTCCAAATACCAAAGATTTCTTTAATGAAAAGACAATGAAAATAAAACATAGATGCAAAAGCAAAACTTACCTCTTCCTGATCCAACATTTGTGTCTTCAGTTTTTCTACTAGTTGACTCTGCTGATTAATTTCTTCATCCTGCAGTTGAAATAAGACTGTGTTCATTAAACTGACAAATACCACTCAAAAAAATCATCTATAAGACAGCAGACATCAGGTATCTAACTTTTCTCTATTCCAAGATAATTACACAACAAATCAATAAAAGTAAAAAACAATTCTTTTCAGTGGTTGGAGCCATTCATGAGGCTCTTAACTGGAATGTATGTGTAATACACCATGCTTCAGAGACAGAAGTCTTATACCTGTGCTTTTGCAAGTCTTCTCCAAGTTGTTCTAACTTCCAAGGAACAATTAATATTTAATTAAAATATTTTTTTCTATTCAAATACAGTACTACTGCTTAAATTTGAGATTATTTATTTCAAATAAAATATTCAAATCATGGAAAGAAAAAAAATTTGTCTCCAAATTACTAATTTTCCTACATCCATTGTTTTCCAACTAACAAACGAAACTCCTTTGGCACTCCTTTAGCATCAGAAAACTTTTGATTTCTCTTAATCAGAATTAAGAGGAAGCACTCTCAGCAAATACTTAAACAAGCTGAGCTAACAAATTAATATTGGCAAATTAAACACAGAATAAGCTGAGCTGGAAGGGAGCCATCAGGATCATCAAGCCCAACTCTCAGCCCTGTGCAGGACACCCTGAGAGTCACACCCTGCGCCTGAGAGCATTGTCCAAAGGCTTCTGGACTTCTGTCAGGTTTGGTGCTGTGACCACTTCCCTGGGGAGCCTGTCTGAGTGCTCAGCCTCCCTATGGGTGAAGGACCTTTTCTAATATCCAACCTAAACCTCCCCTGACACAACTTCAGGCCATTCCCTCAGGTCACGAGTGAAGAGATCTGTACCTGCCCCTTCGCTTCTCCTCCTGAGAATGCTGAAGACATATTATACAATAATATAGTTCAAGACATATTATCAAGAGATCTTACATTAAGAAAGAATGGCATACCTTGTCATCCAGTTGTTTGTAAAGTTTGGCAATTTCTTCCTCACATTTCCTTCTCTCAGCATCAGTGAAATTGCCAGTTACTCCAATTGTGGTAGCTGGTTTATCGTTAATTACAGTAATATCCTTGTCCACTGCAAAAGCTTCTAAGTTGGCCTTCTCCTTGTCAAACTGTTCATCAACTGGTACAGTCTCCCCTTAAAAGTAAACTTAATTTTAGTACAGTTAGCCATGACATATTTCCCACAAAATCATCCTTGAGAAGTATCACATATTTCCTACTAACAGTTTTACACAGTTAATAAGCAATTGAGTTCAGCTGACTACTTGGCA
Organism: Haemorhous mexicanus; assembly: GCF_027477595.1. Lineage (NCBI taxonomy): Eukaryota > Metazoa > Chordata > Aves > Passeriformes > Fringillidae > Haemorhous > Haemorhous mexicanus. Next base: position 14,720,427 of record NC_082341.1, on the reverse strand, counting down.
AAAAAAAAAAAAAAAAAAAAAAAGAAAAAAAAGACCACTAGATCATCCAAACTATTTCCTATTTACCACAAAACATTGTATTTCATCCAGTTGCTCTGCTATGAGCTCCAAACTACACATCAAACCTCAGCATCTAGAAAGTCACCTAACTTTCCCAGAAGACATAAAACTCTGTCTCCAATGGCACTGTTTTACTAGATAGCCACATTTACTTTTACAGTGCTCTGCTTCTAATTTAAAATCTTTTCAGTTACTCTTTTATCCTTTTATGTTCATAAAGATTTTTCTGATGAGAACACTTTAACTTCACAGAGAAGAAGACAGAACATGGCAAGGCACTTTGGTAAATTAAACTGAATTCCTTAGTGCTTTATTCAAAACATTTCACGCAGTCCTTGGAAGGTATAAGCTCTTTCCAACACTCCAGTATCTCATGTTGAGTATAGTTCTTTCAGAATATTGACATTTCAGGGGTGGCCTCATACCAGCTCTACGAAACAATTAAAAAAAACCCCAACAAAAAAACAAAAAACCCCCAACATCCTACCAAACCTATTTCAGCAAAACCATTATTTTTCAGATTTGTATCAGGATGTGGCGCGGTTGTCAGATTGCAAAATCATCTTGTACAGCTGCTAAACTCCAGAGTATATCTGCATGACCTGCGTTCTCTTTTCCTGAATTTATGGCCTCACTATTAACTTGCAATTTGCCAGCAACTTGAACTGATAAGAAGTTAATCATTCAGGAAGAATTAACAAGCACATATTTGGTACTGCCAGCAACTTTGGGGTTTGGGTGGGTTTTTTGCCTACTCACATGCTTGAGTTTTAAATGAGGGCAAGATCTTAAGATATTGTTTTGAATCAGAAAAATAAAACAGAGGAAATATTTTACTTAGTTTCTGCACTTACAAATAATATCAGTTTTTTGTCCCTCAAAATTAATTTGGACTAGTAACTAGTAGAAGTAACTACTAGTAAGGACTAGTAAGTAACTAGTCCTGCTAGAAAACCAAGTGTTGAACAATCTAACAGGAACACACTTTCAGACATTTTCGTCATAATAAGATTATTAGAAGTTATTTCAGTTGCAATAAAGTGAAAAATATATTCCAAAGCTGACTTACTACTACAGCTTTAACATCCTTATTACTGCCTTGCATAGTGCTCTTAGCTATTTCTGGTAGCCTGAAGACTAACTCAGTGTGTGCTGTCTTGCCTAAAGTTTGCAGAATAATAATAAAACTGCTTCTCACCATTCCTCCATCTGTTGAGCTCATTTTCCAGCCACTGTATGGTGTTACGCAGAGTCTTGTTTTTCTCTTTTTCCTTCTCATACTTTTTCTTCCACTGTTCTGCAGTGAGCTCCACATTGACACAGACTGTGTTCTTAATGGTCTTTGCTCTACACAGAGAAAGCAAAAAGCTCTGAAACTTCATTTTAAAAAAAAGGAATTAGAGGTTACTAAATACATGTTCATATATCACTAGTGAAAACATAAACATTCCCATCTCTTCCAAAACCTTATTTCTATTCCCTGTCAAGTTACTATTCTTTCAATTGGATTGACACAACTGTTGAAAGACAGAGCAACACAACTTTGGGAAAGCTGAGAAATCTCAAGCTGATTGAGTTGGAAAAAATTAAGCTGCATATCTTCATCTGAAAGAACTGAGGTCAGGACAGCTGTACACAGTTTTGAACAAAGGATAGTATTCCCCATCTAGCAAACACTGTCCAATGGAGAGGACACTTCTAGCACGCAAACCATCTGGCTTATCTAAGAAACAGCTCATTTCAACCAAACAGCCTAATTACTAGATCTCCACTAACCAAAAAGGTGCTACAAGCTACTTAGATAATGGCAGATGTGAGTCTGCATTCAGGTGAATTCCATTAAATTATTTGGAGGCAGGCACTGATAACATATTCACCAAGTAATGTATGGTTTTCACTATAGTGCCATACCTCACTTATCTCAGTAATTTTCCTGTTTGGTCTTCTACTACTGAATATCCCACTCCAAAATTCAGAACAGGAAAAAAGCTTAATGGCAGTTAAACATCTCTCTTGCCCTGCATTGACTCCAATAAGGACCCTTTTGCAAAATCTTAGGGAGACATTACTACTAAAATAGATATGATTTTCTTCTATGTTATATGAATATTATATAGCCTTCAGTTACTACAGCTGAGGGCTTCAGAATAAATTTGATATCCCTAGGAAGCTGAATTACTACACAGGACTAACTGTGGTGGCTGAGACAGGAATGCAGTCTCTTAATTCCTGAAAACATCAAGAGCACAAGGTAGTGAAACTACATAGCTGTAGCTGGTAGACACTTTCCTGTAGCTCATTCACTAAATGATAAAAGGAAAAGACCTCCTACCTTCTAAAAGGAAACAAAAAACCTCCACTACTGCAGAATGCAGTCATTACTCCATGCTCACTAACTATTCATATTCTGCCAGATTTCTAACCTGGTCTATTTTCCATAATACAAAACTTCTCAGAGAAGACCAATAGGAAATTATCTTGTTGGACTGAAGTGCCAGAGGTACTAACATCAAAGACCAGATGGACTAGCAAAACACTGACAGGTTTTGGAATGTGCTCCACCAAATGGTGTGATTGAATCTAGTGGTCAGGAACAGGAGTATAAAAAAGCAGCAACAGTAATACAATGGCAAAGAAAAACTACCTAACAAAGTACCAAATTGGAAATGAGTATGTATAAATTCAGTTATAAATGATACAGCAATTCACAAGAATCATTTCAAAGTTTACTGGAGTGCTAGATACAGACCAGAGAACAGGCTCTCCTGGCAAATAAAGGAATCAACTTTCCAGGGGAAAGTTCCTTCCTGCCTTCTTCCTATGTACTTTAGGGAGGGCAGGGGACAGGGAAGTACTTAAAGCCCTTCAAGATTATACATTAAACCACAATTTGAAGCAAATTATATACTTCTCCTGAAAATACAGTCTTCAGGATCTTGGCTGGTTTAAGGATTTATATATATTATGACACAAGACAGACCACAATACTTAGGCACAAGAGTTACAGAAAGAAAGTAAACATTGTAATTAATCTGGTTCAGGAATCTTAATAGAGCAACTTACTTATTTCCTATTCTGTATTTATTCCTATTAAGTCATGTACTCACCTTTGCCCGAACAGAAGTGTAGATTTAGTTTCAGATTCATTGTAAGAAGATGGAGAACAGCAAATAACAATAGTTGTTCTGCAATTACCCCCTAACGAATCTTGAAGGATTCTGGTCATTTTGCTATCACGATATGGAACATATGTCTACCAAGGAAGAGGTTAAATGATCAGTCACAGGTTTTCATACACATTTAATTTGCTGAAATATGAACTACACTTTTGCTAGGTATGACCTCATTAGAAAGACATTAAATTCTACTTTAATTCACTAATCATAAGACTGAAGGTGTATGGGATGACAAATTGTATTTCTATGTTTGGTAACCATTAGAGCGCAAGGAAACTTTCAGTATGATGCTCAGGTCCCTCAGCATTAAATGGAACTTACTAATCTTTACTGTCAATACAGTACAAGAGTAATGGCCACCTGCAATGCACTGGCTCATATCACTGAGATTGGTAAGAATTTCTGCACAGTATGTTCAGAGATGCAAGCTCTTAACCTTTAAGTAAAAAAAGACAAAATAGAACACTTACACTGCTTTCAGCCAGGGCTGAGATGACATTTCCAAGAGCAGACAAAGACTTGTTGATGTTCTTGGCCTCATCCAGCACAGCACCTTCTGCTCCAGTTTTACTAACCTATACAATATTTCAGGACATTACTAAATGCATCTTCAAAACATACCTTCAAAATTTAAGAGAAAACTTATGTAATTTCCCCACTTATAAGTCAGTCTCCTTGACTTTATGAGGTACACATAAGCCAACTCTTAGTCAGACTTTCCCCAATTCATTACGAATTTCTCATTCAAACCTCAAAGTCTGAATATTTCTCATGTTTTTAACTGAAGTGAATATTTTCCCTGCGAAGTACACCTTTTTGTAGCAGATAAATGTATAGTTAAAAACTTCTGTCAAATTCACAACTTCAAAAGTTTTTTGAAGTCTGTAAAAAAGATTCAATCCTTAAAAGTAAATAAGCATTATGAATAGTTTGTCCAGAGATCATCCTTAAAAACAAACTACCTCTCCCCCTTAAGAACCCTAACAAAACAAACCATAAAACCCAAACCACATTCACTACCCCTGGAAAATACAGCAGAAAATCTTCACAAGCATAAATCTGTGAAAACAGATTTTAGAGGCAGAATCTGACCTACATGAGTGCTCTAAGAACTTAAGTAGCTAGCAGAAACGTGAAAAAATCTGACCTGATGCCATTCTATCTACCTTGCCTCTTTTGCCTCAAGGGCTGAATTTGACTTACAGTTCCATAACATTCCCTTTACTATTTCCACCCAGCTGTGACCATGACTACAATGAAACAATTCTATTTTCCTGTGTATAAACCGATACAAGCCATTAGAAAACTCCATACATTTCAAAGGGACTGGGGAAATGCACCAATGTAAAGTTTGAAACAAACACTGAAAGGAACTACAGAGAAAGGAGACCTGCAACCCAGCTCTCTTCTTTAAAAGAAAAAAAGACTCTGACTAAAGAAACACATTTCAAAATAAATATAGGATCAGAGACAACAATAAGGTCATAGAACAATGATGTAAGAAAAAACAACAGCAAGCAAAAACATCTGAAAAAACTGGAGGTAAAGACAGGGATAAACCCAGAAGCAAAGATGAAAAGAATGTCAGAAATCCAGCTTTCAGAAGACTAATTACAGTATGTATTTCTTTCTCTACTTTAAGCTACTGATATAGGAAAGCAAACTGTCAGCCAATGTTAATGAGATTTTCAAATTAAGAAACTTGGTATCACTACATAAGAAAATCCAGATACTCCACAACCATAAAACTTGATTCCTGTACCTGGCTAACCCACCCATCTGTAACACTTTTTTTTTTTTTTTTGCACACTCAGATACTGAAACTGAACTTTACCCTCTTTCCCCACCCCAGTCTAGATTTACAAATCCTCACTTGCAGAAACATGGATCAGCTTAAAGCGTCTAACAGCCAAGCCAGCCTAGGATTCAGAAACCATATTTCAACATCAAAATTGACACACCTCAGAGATGACAACTGAACCATGTAAAATACTTGACTGTAAATAAAAAACATAGTTTCAGAGTAGAAAGAGAAACTTATAATTACCTTCTCACTACCCGCCAAGTCCACAAGGTAAAGTTTTCCACTTAGTTTCTGTTCTGTTTGAGTATTCTCTTGTTTTACATTAATAAGAAAAATACTATGACTTCGGGAGCTGTGTTCATTCATATCTATAATTCAAAATAAACACATCAAAAAGATTTGTACAATCAGTCTCACTCAAAACAACACCTCCCCACAGTGCAGCAAGAGATCCAAAGCTAATGAATCTGTATAGAGTAATCTCTCGATGACAGCAGACCTAGAGGCAGCAAAACCAATGGTATCATCTAACGGAGTAAGAAAGATCCAGTTTTCCCTTGGGCTCCTATTAATATCACATAAGTTCACTCATCAGGTTTGCTAGCTGTCAACCATGGATTTCACACGTTAATTTACTTTATTAGAACAGAAAGTGTATTTAGTTTTAGATAAGGGAGTCTTTTGAAGACTTCCAGAGTACCCCATTTTATCCTTCTCTGTAAATTTTAACTGGCTACAGCCTTTCATTCCTGTCTTGTACTGCCCCCTCTGTTGTGAAACATTAAGAGAAAACAAGACATGTTGAATTTAAAGTATTATTTTAATCCAGTAAAAAAACTTAATCTGAATGAGAACACCTGGCCATTTCTTTTTCCTTTTAAGTATAAATCTCTCACAGTTCTAAAAGTACCAGCTTACTGATGTTAAAGCACAGAACACAAAATAATATTCTATCCAAATTTTCTTAGTGCAGTCCCCACTTGAACCTTTTTACTTAGGAGCAATGAAGCAAAACCACAAGACTGAAATACTCCTGAAAAGGAACATATTACTTTTGGTTTTGATCCTTAACCTAAGAAATGAGAAGAAAACGCTTATATTTTCTTAATGACTGTATAATCTCTTCCTGAATAAAGAACTAAACACAGGAAGATTGTGAAACATCCTGAAATTGGCTCTGAGACTTCTGACAGTCACCTCAGTTGCTAAGAGCTTAAGTCTTATTTTGCTTGCACCTACATCTTCCTTTGTCATTTCCAAATCCTGCTTTTTGTGGGAATTTGGAGACCTATGGCATAGCTCCTTGCAACTCAGTTGCATGCTACAGCCAAAAAACTTGGGATGCTGTTTAAAACTGCAGCAGGTCTGAATTCTGATCAGCTGCTCCTAGAATATGCAACAGAATGATCAAACTTTGGACGAGCCACACTTACAGATTTCTAGCTTAACTGACACAAATTCCACAAACTGGGATTTTGCACTATTCCTAAAGCAGAACCTTTTTCTCCAGTGATGCATAGTTCCTCACTGATGCCTTACTTTCTCCTTTCAATCCCAGTCTAAGCAATATGATCTAACCAGACATGAACTAAAATACTTGTTTATGTAAGACATACTGAAACTGCTTATGCCAAACCCTTTCAAACACCTGAATTATTTAGCTCGCTATCTGCGCCACTCCTCCTTTTTTAAGGCATACCAGAAGCAAATAGATAAATCACTTAAAGGAAACAGCAGATGATACTTACTTGTAACTGCTACGTGTCGATTTGATTTTCCTTCATCTATAGTATCCATAACTTCTTCTGGACTACATACAAAACGCTCTGTGCAACCCTTTGGAAAAAAAATGGGGATTATGAAAAATAACACCACATAAACAAGGCACAAGTAAAACGGTGTGCACCAGAGGAGTGCAGGATGAAAATACATCAGACTGATGCTCACCTTTACATAGGGAACTCTATTTTTGTCCTCATGAACAGAAAGATTGGTCTTTGAAACTGGAAGAGAAAACATTCCAAAGCTAAGGCAAAACTGAATGAGAGCACTGCATACAATGCATGCCCAAGTCATAAATGTTACCTCTCGGCAACACAAACAACATATAAACAAACAACATATACCAAAGCACCACCACTGCAGCTTTAGTAATATATAGATGAGCTCCATGCTCTCCCATTATGATGTACCTTTCTCATGCAAAGTTATTAGCACAATGAATACCTAAGTAACATAAGGGGTTTTTAATATATCCCTCCAGAATAACTTATTTTATAGTTCAATACAAATAAAAGTCTTACCATCCAAAAGGTCCCTTATTTTATCCAAGTATATTTCAAAATATGACACCTAGAAGTAAGAAGAAGAAAAGGGATACATCAGAAGGCAAAAACACTTTGCTTCTTGATCACAAGGATTCAGCATGATTACTATGACCTCCCACATAACAGCCCATCCAGCTCAAGTTCTTAAGGCTGAATTAAAATGTATCTTTAAGAAGAAACTGTTTTGATCAGAAGTTCCAATCACTATCAGCACTGCCACAGGTTAGCAGCATAGTTTCCATCAAAGTTGAATGGAACAAAATAAAAGTTTTAACATAATTCTTCTTTAGGAAAAATCAGTTACTTCAGTAATAACTCAGGTTATGAGGTTTCCAAGTTACAGGCATTTGAAACAGATACAGAATATCCATTCACGAACAGACTACCTTTGAGTTTTAATACAGATTAAAGTAAAAATGAAAACTTTACCTTAATATGAAACTCAAGATTCTCATCCATGGAGTAAATATAATTAAAAATATCTTGCACTATTCTTGGAATAATGCCCATTCCATCTGGGTCATGAAGTTTCCCCTTAACAGAAAAAGATAGAACATAACTAAAAATTCATACTCAATCCAGCATTACAAACAGCATTCAAACACAAAACATCTGGTTCAGTTTAACAGACAAAATACTTATAGGTATGATGCACTTATTCCATGAAGTAAAGAGAAACCCACAGTTCCCCAAAAGTGAAAAGTTCTACAGCTCCCCAAAAGTGAAAAGAACAGCCTCAGAACTCTCACAAACTACAACTGAAATGATGCTATTGATATTATTCCCATGTCTCTCAACCCGCTACTGAGTGTGAAAAAAACCCCCACATTGCCATTTTCAGTCCTAAAAAAAAATAATGGGCTATCAAAATGTTGCAAGAAGAAAACAAGCTGACATCTTATTTCTACAAAGCAAACACTATTGTGATGAAAAGACATGACAATGACAGTAAGAGAAAATAATTTTAACATTCTTACTTCCATAGTGTGTGTCTTTCCAGATGATGTTTGCCCATAAGCAAATATTGTACCATTGTATCCCTCAAGTACATCTAAAGGGAAAGAGTATTTTCATTAGCGTTCATTTCCTTCTTCTAAAGCTAAGCTGAACTAAATATAATGTAAGCAAGCAGGTCCTAAAATGCCCAGCAAGTTAAATCACTCAATGTCTGGGAACATTGTGCTAGAGTTAGGGGGAGGGAGGGTGCTCCTCCTTAAATATTTTAATGCATTTTGCCATCACTGACGGTGTCTTAGAAGTTCCTGTTTCTTCAACCAGAAAAGTCAGGACTTTACATTTAGGAACAAAAATGACATTAATACAATTGCCAGGCTAAACAGATGGTCTTTGATTTCTCAAAAGAAACCAAACAGGAGAACACCATCATATTTTCTGCCTTCAGGAAAGTTTAACTGTCCAACTGTGATGAGAATGGGCAACACCCTAAGTGTCAAACATCTCACTCTTAGGCCATAAGCTTCTATTTCAAATTATGAATGAACCAAGCAAAGTTTTAGACTGAGGGGTGAGGGACTGGTGGGCTGGCTTGTTTATGTGTAAATTACTCTAGAATCACATCCTGCAAGCAAACTTTTCTTTTCCAAAAACGAGCATGAGAAGATACTCCAAATGGGGAGGTCTTTGCCACTCCACCATACCTGTAAATCCATTTGTCTCACCACTAGAACTCATTTGCCACTTGATGCAGCACAGGTGAGAAATGCCACACAGAGCTCAGAGGCTTAATGGAGAAAAGGGGCAGCATTACAATTCTTAGCTAAATTCAGTTTTCAAGGAGCAACCTTCTGATCTGAGCCTGATTATTATTTAACTCAATAAAGGGTTAAATACTTGCAGCAGCATGAATTTCCCACAGCAATTTACTTTTCTAATGATGAAAAACACAGTATGTTTACCCAGTATTCTGTTGGTATTAACTAATGGTTGGTATTTCAGGGATTTCTGACAAGGCTTTGTAAAGCTGTTTTGAAAGTTGGGTCAATTAGAACTTATTAATGCCCTCAAGAAATGAATCAATTTTATTTTCAGGGAACTAGCTAATTGCTTACTCCAAGAATGTACTGTGGCATATCCTTCATTGTGACAATACTTGATTTTCTGAAGGTAGTAGGCCAAATCTGAGAATTCAGTTTTGGAGAAATTGTACACCCTAGCATGCACAGCAATAACTCATATTTCATAATTTTCATTTCCTCTTGCATTCCTCCAAACGAACTTCTGTGTGATATTTCTCACCAGTAAATTTGGGAGGACATGAAGACAGTACATGACACATCTCAAACTTATTAGTAACAACTATTATGTTTAATTTCTGACAAATTGTTTTAAATTATTATTGCAGAGAACTGTAAAAAGAAACCCTAAAACATAACAGGTAAATGTTACCAAATGTTGCAATCAACCGAAACAGCAGGTTTAATTACAGCATTGACTTAATTTATTAGCTCAACTACAGGATGACTGTATGGTGCTACAATCCATGTTGGCACTTATTAAACATTCCAAAGATAAAAGGCAGCAATAGAAGTATTTGTTTTCAACACTGAAATCCACAGGAATATGACATTTTCTTATGGTAAATTTGCTCTTCCACCTTACCTTTGACAATCTTTTTAGCACAGTCATTGTATACTTGTTCTTGTGATGTGTTTGACTGGAATACACGGTCAAATATATATGGCTTGGACTGTAAAAAAAAACCAAAACAAAACAGTTATCAAAAGATGCTGGAAAAGAGTTATCAAAAAATGCTGGAAGTGGAACTGGAAGGTGTTTGTTAATAGTTCAGAAGTACTCTACATTGTCTCAGCCCAATCTTCTATTTTAAGCATTTGAAGACTCTTGTGTGGAAATCAGCTTAAACAGTGCTGCCTAAATCTTCACAGGCTTGCTTAAAAAGAAGGCCTTGAATTAAATATATTTGGTTTCAAAGTATTATCTACATAGTTCTGCAAAACTGCTCTGCCACATGACCTCAAGTTACTTCATTTACAAGGTAAGCCAATGCCTGGTCTGTACATCTAAGAACCCCTTATTCTTACCTACCCTGGTAGTAGGTTTACTCTGGTAAACTCAAATTATTAAAAACATACCCCATGACACAGAGTACCTGTCTTGGTAGTGTTTATTGAAAAAAACCAAACCAAAAAGAAACATTCAACATAAACTATTGTGCCATATAAGACATCCTTAAAATAAAGCTCCCCAAGTAGAATAAAAGGCGATACTGGGGAAGGAAACCTTTCACAAGACTCATTTTGGAAGACACTACATGAGGAAGATATGACAGAATTTTGAGAGGAACGTTGGTTATTGCTTTGTTTTAGAGAAGAGATTCTCGAAACAGTTCTAAGCAGCTGAGAATCTACTAGGATATAAATGATTACGCTCATCTTACAAAGCTCAAATTTTTTATAGCACTTTCAGAGCTTGATTTTGTAGGTAGCCAAGCAGATGGGCAAAGTTTAAAAAAACCTAGGTCAGTTAACACTGTTAAACACCCCACAACTGTTAAGTGTTCCATTCTGCCTAAATTTAATTCATTATTATCCTCCCACAAGGATATTCTGGAATCGCCTCTCCAGCAAAGAAACAAGTATGGCTTCCATCTTTTACCCACCCACATTTGCCTTCTCTGGCCTGGCCTTCCATTTGTCTTCTAATAATATCTAGCACCATAAAAAACAAAGCTTTTTTAGACTAAATATATTTATCTTAGGCCTTGAAATCAGGTGGATGAGCACTCTCTTGGAAAAATAATTACAGAGTTCACTGTATAAATATGTTCAAGAAACCACAAGAATCAGTAGGCAGAAACTGTCCCTAAGGGGCTGAAGTTTGTCGGAACACTTGTTTCACAGCAGGGAAAACACCACCCTCTCACCCTCTTCCATTACTCATTTCAGCTTCAAAGACACCTCAAATCCCTATGTTCTACAGGTAGAATTGAGGCCGTTAGATACACCAGGAGGGAGACAACAAGTAACCCTGAGGTAAGAAAATGAAGACTGAGAACACATTACACAAAAAGTAAGATCCTGTAGAAAAGATGACACCATCTTTCTCACTAGCAGCTGTAGTTTCAATAAGCTTCCAATTTCACAGATATCAATCAGCTACACTACACACTGCAAGTCAGCTACACCACAAAGCATTAATCAGCTGTTTCGTGCTCCAGTGCGTATTTATATGCACTGAAATAATTCAATTGTGGAACAGAAAATCAAGCTGCAAGGCCTTCACTTGGGCAGTATTGCCTTTAATTGATCTTGTTTATTTATACAGTGAAAGCTGCTAAGCACATGACCAATTTCGATTTCCCTCAAGTTAACAATTGCTACCAATATACAAAACTTAATAATTTTGGCCAAGAGAATCCTCACAAGTGGTCCTGTGGTCACTTGTCACTTCTCCATCTTTTGCATGTGGAAAGTGGAATATTTGCTCACATGTCCTCATTTTTTATCACACCAATGAAAATCCATACTAGTGGCATGTCCCTGCTCTATCATCACTGAGTCAGTATCTAATCAAGTAAGTTTAGACAAGCAGGTTCCAGGATAATTATGTTTTAAGAATGCAAATTACTCCCACTCAGTATGGTTTCACATCTTTGACATCTACAATGCTATGTCTTATTACTTCTCTTTACAATATATTTTCTGCAGTAAACAAAGCTAAAACAGTATTACATGGATTACCATGCCCTAGAATGTCTCCTCATTACCTTTAAGAGATTAATCAAGAAAGATTAAAGTGTCAGATATTTTTTCTGCACCACCAGATGCCTTTTCCTCCCCAAGCAGTAAACAATCAGATCTAATGATGAACTGAAGACACAAAAGGCCCAAGCAGCATTACGGTGTGGTGTGCCTGACAGGGGTAGAAGCAGTGTCACTAACACAGCACAAGGCTGCTTTGACACACTACAGAAATTTTCAGAAACTGCTGCTCAAATTCTCTTAAAAATTTAATACATAAGGCCTTATAAGCAAGATATAAAATACCAAGCAAACAAGCAGAACTTCTAACTTCCTCTCTTAGAATCTTTTAGTTCCTTGCCTAGCATTTTTTTTTGTCTGTAGTCAACCACAAGACAACTGCAGCTCCCACAGTTGCCTTGCACTTTGAGGGATGTGGTCTCACAGCAAAGCTTTCCAAGTGCTCTCACAGCCTTCAGAAAGGTACAGCTACCAACATGATTCAGCAGTAGTTAAACTGAATCCTAATAAAGGGATGATGATGAAGTACAGTTCCATAGCTAACTTAAAGACTAGTTATCCATTATATAAAAGGATGCTCAGCCAATCTAAATTATACAAAATTTGGAGTACATGTGAGTTTCTGTGGAAAAACTTTTTGTCGATATACCCAATGAGGACTACAGAAAAATCTGTAATCACAACTACACTGAAAAACTTACATCAAAAGTCCATGAAATACTAAAGGTTATCTCCGTAGATGTAATTTAAAAAACCCTTATTACTATTGCAACTTTCCATAAAGTACAGAATTGGTTAGTCATAAGATCACCTGAGTTCACCTTACTTCCTATGCACGGATATCTGAAGCAAAGTCAGCAGTAAAAAAATTCACTTGAAAAATCAGTAGCATATTTTCCTACCACAACACATGCAGAAGCTCTTGGATGTTTTTTGCTAGAATGGACAGTTAAAACAGTGCTACAATACCTACCCACGCTCAGCCTATTCTTGGTGAAAGGTTAAAGTAGCACATAATGGGCTTACTTTGCTTTTAAGATCTGCATCTATATTAAAGAATGTTCTTCCCATCAGCACAAAATATGTTAAAAGATTTATCCAAAACGGAATAGTTTCTGGAAAGTATGATGTCAGATACCTGACTCACTTCTTCCTATTACTAAGCTAAGGTATTGCTGCTTTGACACACCTAATCAAGTCCAACACTGCCAATGGGTGAAAAGGCACAGCTACAAAGTAGTATTTTAATTTCAGGATGAAGAAAGAGGATTTTCTTCTTGTCTTAGCCCCATGCACACAAAAGTGCAGATGATACAGAACAGTCAGTGAATCTCAGCTTTTGGTCCTCTTTTTCTTATTTCTGTGGAAGTACTGCAATTCAAGTATTAACTATTACAGCAGTTATCTTTTGCTATAGAATTACTATAATACGTGATTTAAAACACTGTGACTAGAAACTCAATTTCCAGAATGGAAATAGAAAACTTTTTGAATAAATGTTTCAGCCAAACTTTTTATTTTAGTAGAAAGGCTCTTCTAAAGAGAAAAGCAAGTACTGCTGTTTATGAAAATGGTCACTGAATTTCGGGACAAAAAAACCCAGCAAATATGAGCAAGGTGTTTCTACACAACTGGCACTGCAGCCAGGGAGGAAAGCTTTGCCTTTACAGACTCCTGTAAACAAGAATACTTCCTTTCTGTTAAATCATCACACCACTGTCACCTGAAAAGTACCTTTGTTACTTAATATTCAATGGAATAAAGTAAGATAAAGAAATAGAGGATAACACTGGAATAATAGTATTATTTCAGCTACACATTGCAATTCCTGATTCATATTTATAGTTCCACCATAGACCTGATGCCCTTTTTTTTGTCTCTAATTAAACACTGCTTTCTTTCTGCTTTAGCAAACAATAATAATAAAGCTACTTTAAAGAATGCATTTCATTTCTTGAATTTATACAGTCCAGTACGGCCTTCAGCATTTTTCCTTTTAAAAAGCCTACTACTAAAAGCTGCAGCAGTAGATGTGACCTTCACTACCTGATTCTAACAACCCTCTAACCTCCTAGCCTTTTCTCATTTACGATCCAACACTAGTTTAAAAGATAATGAAAAAGAAAGCCAAAGGTCTCAAGCTATTTCCAGGATCACAGGGGCACATCTTGAACAAATATGAAAATACAGACAATATAGCCATGATTCTTTCCTGAAAGCCATACAAATAAGGAATGGACAATGATCGTTACTAAAAGCCATTTGGACAATGAGGCATACTGCCCATTCCTGTGCACACCCATAAGGCCTCACCACTGCAGCCACTGGGTAGTGCTGCTTTTGATTCAGGCTTCAGTTCCAAACCCCAGAGTATCACTGCATTCAGCAATGTATATCTTTCAGGTAGTTTTAAGATGAGCAAAACTAGATGTAGAAAGGTTTTTAAAGAAGATCTATAGATACATTACGCAGAACTATAAAGCTAGTCAGCTGCAAGCAGTTTTACATTTGATAAAACAAAGGAGATAATCCTGTATCAAACTGCTCTTCCTCCCTGTTCTATCTTACTCAAAAGCCTGAAATCCACTAGCAAATTGCTGTCAATTTTCACATATGACGACATTCTAATGTTTAACATGAAAGTCATATAATGAGTAATCTTATAATCTGTTTTAACAAAATCCTTATACTTAATTAACAGGAGAAGCCATTAGGAAAAAATAATTAATAGAATATTAAGATGGAAAGAAGCTACCTGCAATTAAAAAATTAAAAGCCCTTTACTAGTTAAAAAGTTTCATCCTGTGGAAAGAAAATACTTTGTTCCAGACTCTGCTCTTTAAAGCAGACCAACACCATATGTCCCCTTAACTGCAGTTACACACTTGCTACAGTTAAAACTATTATTTTATCTAACACAGATCAAAATGACTCACTCGTCCAGAAAGACAAGGATGACATTAACTTCATAGGAGCTAGGAAAAGAAGGGAAGACAGCTAGCTCAGAGATGACAGGGGAGTCAAAGAAGGAGGAGGGTTTGGTTATAGTCACTGATTTTCCTCCCCACCCTCCTCCAGAGGAGTCAAATCTGCAGCCTGGGATCAGCTCTGCTTCCGCTGCCTCCCAGTCTTCACCTCCCATCGACCATTACAGGCAACTCCCAAGCATTATTAACGAAGCCTCCACTGCTCCAGCCCCGAGCCAGGCACCCATGGGAGGTGCGATACCTTCAGGCAGCTGAGGGAAGCAGCTATAAAAAACCAAAAGTGGCTCAATTACTGCTCAACAGGCAGCAACAAGGACAGAAACCAAAGAGCTGAGGTAACCAAACACACAGCTTATGGAAGAAGCCTTTTAGACACTGTTTCATGAGCACTGCTTCTGTTATCCCTCCTTGGGCAATTCTGCAACACACAGAAACAAGTGGTGCCTGGCTACAGGCTCAGGTTAGAGGGTCCCTAAATTTGTAAAAACTCAGTCAAGCTATTAAAAACAAAACTACCAAACACAAGTTATTGTCAACAGTGTTAGAGATTCAAGTCATAATTTTGAGGGTACCAATATTGTAGCCACCATTACAAAGACAAAATCAGAGAGTATCAAACCTTTATTCAAATTTTGTAACAATACAAATACTGTCACTGCTACCCCATTTAATAATTCTGGGGGCATTTTTCCCTAAGTCAGACATAGCAAATCCTGGATCCAGGACAACTGGGAAATTTGTTGTGATTTTTACCGAGGTGAAATAACCAAGGTACAGCTGGCAACACTAAACCTCAATCCTGAGCAGAAAGCCCCACATGATCCCGCAGGAGCACAACATCAAATTGTTCTACTCAGATACAGAACCACCTCAGCACAATCTACATTTTAGATCATTTCAAAGTGCACCTAAAGAGTATTTTAAAAATATAGGCTTTCATTTATACAAGGCTACTGAAAGAAAATTTATTTTTTAAGCCAGAACACACAAAGGTTTCTACACTAAACTGTGGATTATAAACAGACTATGCAGTGTCACAATGAATGGGTATTCACTGATTAAAGTGAGATTATCCACTCTAGTTAAATTTTCTGTTTTCCAGGATTGGTTCCTTACTCTGAGATTACCTGTACAACCTCAGAAAGAAGTGATGTACTCCACGATAGTAACTTGCCAGCTGAAATGAGCCCAAATTACCTCATTCCACAAGCATGCTATTGTTCTTGTCATTCCAGACTCATGGAATTCCATATTTTATTGACAAATTCAGCCAAATATTAACAGACTGAAGCACTAGTATTTAATAACTCCTCTTACAAAAACTTATTTTATTAAATTGCCTCCTGCAACTTCAGATACTGTGCAAAAAAGCGATTATTGGTAGCCTCAAAAAACAAAACAAACCCCCAAAATGTTTAGACAGATAACTGGCCTCTAAGTTACTTTCACCAAGAATCAGCACTCTCCCACGAAAACACAAATTAGGAGTTAACAAAACAAAACAAACACTGGGGCTAAAGTGTGTTTGTACAACACCAACCAAACCAGGCAACAAACTACAGTACTTTATTTTTATATTCCATCTCCACTTTGTAGCTAGCTATGATCCACTGAAGAAAAAGGAAAGGATTATCTTTTCCCCTGCAACATCCATATTGTTTTAACGGGCCTCATAACTTGCAAGGAGACTCCATTAAAATACATTTACGAACATGTAGTAAGGCAAATGGTCTGTTTATTCTGATTTAACAACAGAAAAGAAGCTGTCAGTTGAAGACTGATGTACAGATCTTGAGCACTAATTCTCTGGAGCCTGCACGGTCGTTCCGCATTTCTTCCCCAGAACTCTCCGCAGACACTTATCGGGCGGCAGCTCCCACGCGTGCCTTTAGCAGTCACACACACGGCCCGGGGAGCGCCCGGCCGGCGGACCCTGCGGGACTCGCCCTCACTCCGCACCTCGGCACTCGGGCCTCCGGCTGCAGCCTCTGTCACATGTCTCCTGACCTGCCCCCACCGCCCTGTCCCCACAGCCCCACGCCCCTCTGCCCCCACCGCCTCCATATCCAGGCCAGCCCACCTCGCCCGCAGCCGTCCCTGCCCCCCTTCCCCTTTGCCTCGGTCTCCAAGGAGGCCGCTCCCCTTCCCGAGGCGTCCCCGCCCGCGGGCGCTCCCGCGCCCTCCCGCCTCACAGCGCGCCCATCCCCGCGGCGTCTGACCCCGCCGACCCCTGACACCCCCTCCCTCCCCCGCGGCGCTTCCCGCCTCTCCCGCCCGGGGCGGCCCCTCACCGCGATAACGACGGTGTCTTCGCCCTGGAACTTAGCGATGTACTTGTCGCCTCGGGCCACTTCGGACTCGTTGAGGGGCCTGAAGCGACACATCACTTTGATGTTACACTCCGCCGGGTCCGCCATCTTAGGCCACCGCCGCCTCCGGGGCGCTCAGCTCCGCCGCCGCCAGCTGCCGCCGCCGCACCGCCCGCGCCGGGGGTCTCGCAAGCCGCCGTGGCCGGGAAACCCGCGCCCGCCCCGGCAGGAGGAAAAAGGGAAGGGCTCCTTCCTGGCCGCCGCCGCCTCCCGCTTTCACTTCCTCCCCAACATGGCACCGGCCATGGCGGCTGCGGCCGCGGGTCCCGCCCCGCCCCGCCGGTGGGGCGGGCTGATGACGTCACTCACCGCAGCGCCTGCCCCGCCCCCAGCCCTGCTCTGTGCGCAGGCGCGTCACCGCCCCCGGGCGGGCGGGGCGGTGCCCGCGGGGCCGCCGGAGGCGCTGGCAGGGGCGGGGCTGCCTCTGGAGGGCGGGGCGGCCATGGCACCGCCCGCGGCCGCTGGTCCTGTCGCGGCGCGGCTGGAGTCATGGAACCGTAAACTCCTAGAGTTGTAGAATTGTGGAATCATGGAATCGTGGAATCATCAAGGTTGGAAGAGACCCTTAAGATCATCAAGTCCAACCATCAACCCATCACTACCCCTGTGACCCCTAAAGCACTAAACCATCACCCAGCGCCAGATCCAGATGCCTCTTAAACACCAGGGATGGTGATTCCACCACGTTCCTGGGCAACCTGGCATCATCCACACAGAATCACAGAATCAGGCTGGAAAAACCCTCAGGTCATCGAGTACAACGTATGACCAAACATCATAATGTCAACTAAATGCCACATTCAGTCTTTCTTAAACACATCCAAGCACAGCCACTGCAGCCTCCCTGAGCAGCCCATTCCGATGTCTAACAACCATTTCTGTGAAGAAATTCTTTCTACTATCCAACCTCAACCTCCCTTGGGCCATCTTAAGGCTAAGTCCTCTTGCCCTGTCGCTGGTTGCCTGGGAGGAGGCTGAGCTCACTTGGCTACAGCTCCTTTCAGGTGGATATAGAGTGGAAAAAATCACCCCTGAGCCTCCCTTTCTCCAGGCTAAACACCCCCAGCTCCCTCAGGTTATTGGCCGAGGGCTGCAGGGATAAGGCCTTGTCGGCCACCCTGGTGAGGAGTGTTGGGCACCGACCTGCGCTGCCACCTCAGCTCTGCTGGCAGCTGGTGTCAGACAGGTGACATGGCCATGCTGGGCACCGATCTGCGCTGCCACCTCAGCTCTGCTGGCAGCTGGTGTCAGACAGGTGACATGGCCATGCTGGGCACCGATCTGCGCTGCCACCTCAGCTCTGCGGGCAGCTGGTGTCAGACAGGTGACATGGCCATGCTGGGCACCAATCTGCGCTGCCACCTCAGCTCTGCGGGCAGCTGGTGTCAGACAGGTGACATGGCCATGTCACCAAGGTTTCCTATATGGGTGCGCTATGTGATGAGGGCAATCCATTTGCTCAATGTGGCGTTGGTGGCGTGTTGGGTAGAGGGAACCTTACATTTAAACATCTATCCCAGCACTGTATGTGTGAAAAAACTGACGGGCCGAATGTGAGGTAAAGGCTTAAAGCAAATGGTTGAGATAGGAACCTGTGATATTTGGGATTTTTAGTTTGTTTGTTTACATTTCTTTTCCTCTGCTAGCTAAAAGGGGGAAAATCTACATCCATGAGGTGTTCACAGATGCCAGGGTGATGGCAGTGTGCCCTCATTGCCTGTGTGCATCCTGGAGCTGGAACCCAGCAAGGGGGATCAGAGAACACACAGCCCACAGCTCATGGTGTCACCTCCAGGATGGAGACTGTCACCACCTCTTCATCCCAAATAAAAAAGAAAAATAAAGTCTGGACAGCAGTTTTTTAAAGCTTAATTTATTGCAAATTTTGTTTATGTTATTTATTATAGGGGCTCTAAATCTAGTTGACCAAAACTTAGGGACTGTATCTAGACAAAAACATCAGGTGAACCATTCTGATAGAGAGCCCCAAGAGTCTCACACTTTTACAACTTACCTCTTACATCCAGGCGTGAACTTTCAGATTGGAACAAAGTACAAACTCACAGCTTGGCTGAGTTCAGCCAGTTTCCTGACAGAAATCATGATTTGTACTGGTAATTTTTCAAATCACCTTGAAGTTAATTAAAAAAAACACAGAAAAAATAATAGGGAGACTTTCTCTTAAGTTAGAATGACTCAGAAGAGCAGTATGCTTTCCTTAAAAGTACTCATTTTTCATTATAGAAAAGGGAGGAACTAGTGTGAATTTTAACAGGGACTATCTGTAATCAGGCATTCCCCATTTTTAAGACTTCTCAGTTTAGGGATTTCAGTGATGTGTTTTTACTTAGGATAGGTGTGCAAGGCAAACACTTCAAAAGTGCTCCACATGACAGAAAATGGCCTAATAATCTAGTTGTACTTATAGGTTCTTTTCACACAGTAATGCAAAAACTATTTCTGTGCCTAGTTTATCTTATGAGGTAAGCTAAATCTTCAAAACCAAGTTCATGTTGTAACAAGTTTATTTTTCTTCTGTGATTAAAAATGCAGCAGGACTGTGCTGTCTTATGCAGGGCAGCAACAATGATGTGTCCACACCTATGAGCACATGTGGAAATAGTTGTCTGCAAAAGCCAAGATATAGGCTCAGTCTGTAGTCAGTGCTAGTCCACAACATCTAGCTTATGAGATATACACAGACATCTGTCTGCAGTTTTCAATAAAATTTTTAAACTTAATTTTTACTAAGTTTTACATGTCAGAAAACCTATTTTAGTTGGTTGCTATTTTAGAAGTTTTTACATTGTATCTCAAGCAGCAAGACGTATTAATACTTCTATCTCATCTATTTCTGGGATTATTCACAAGTTTATGGCTAGCAATGTTCTTATGCAGCTGCAGGATTTGCATCCTCAAAGATTTCCTGTGACAAAAGGTTATCACTTTATGAAAGGAGTGTGAATTATTTACTACTTTTTCAATTAATTTACTTTTGTACATAGGGAAAAAGAAATATTAGTGGCATAATAAACAACTTTGTGATTATTACTCACAGAAGTACCTGTACAGAAGTACAGATGTTTCACCTGCTGAACATCCTTTACCCTAATGTGTTGAAGAAACCTCAAGTTCTTGTTATCCAAAAGCAGAGGGGATGTATCTTTAGCTGCATTTACTGACGTGTAGTGCCCAATGTAAGAACATCTTAGTCAAAGAAGAAACCTCATAATTACATGATTGGCAAGAAAATAGGGGCTTGGCCTTGCTTACCTGTTGAATGTTTGACTGAGCAGATGCTCCAGAAAGACAACACAGACACATGAGTAGATAATTACACATTTTAACTATGTTGAAACAAAAAATGTCAGCATGTGTGAACTCTGTAGTAGGAACTGGCCACTCTGAAGCTGTTGGTTCTGTGTGAGCCCATAGAAGTGGCTGGGATGGTGTCCCATCCCAGCTGTGGGAGCCCTTGGTAAAAGAGCTCTGCTGAACCACACTGTGCTCTCAGATCCCTGTCAGGGACTCAGCCATGAAGTTTCTCTTCTCTGATCTGTTGTTCAAAATAGCAACGGCTCCTTGGCATGACCTACTTAAAGGCTGACACAACAAAGCCGTGTGCTCAAAGAGGGCACTGTGTTATCTCTGCTGGCGCCAAGATGTGTCAGAAAAGCAGCCTGGAGGACTTGTGTTTAAAGATGTGGTCTCATGAGAACATGGCAGAGACCAAGCATCCTGGAAAGTTTCCCATTTTGTGGCAATAACAGAATGTGCTTTCTTTGCCAACTGAGAATATATTCGCTGTCTTCTATGTTGTTATGTAATGTCTGTTGCATACATTTTTTGACACTTAGGGTAAGAGACTCTGTTTAAAAGTAATATATTATAATGAGAAAAAACTGTATCTCTGTTGTCATAAAAAGTGAATTGTTGTATTTGGTGTTTAAGCCTAGTATGCCCTATGTAGTGAAGACCAACGTGTTTTATTAAAGCAATTTATGTAAGGAATTTTTGTTGTTAGTTCACTAACCCTGTTTCTTTCCATTTATGAACTGTGCAATAAATCCCTACAAATTCTTTTATGACTTATGGCGCTTTCAGACCTTCAGTCTTTCCCAGCAATAAAAACATGTTAAGCAAAGGGAATTGGCAAACCTAAGCCTTACAGGGAAGTTATATCAGGATAATGATGTAATTAGCCATCAAAATTGTTCCAGCACAGCAAAAATGATCTTGATTTGGTTTTAAAAGAACATTACATATTTGAATAAATCTTTAAACCAGGTGTTTGTGGAGAAGCAAATTAAAGCTGCTTCCTCCTACCCTTTCAAGTATTAAATTCTGAGATTCATTGGTTGACAGCACTTGTTGACATTCAGTGTGCCTAATGCAAACACAAGTACTCTTCTCATTTTAATTTGCAGTGTGCTGGGAAAATATATTACATGACTTCTGAGAAATTGAGGTGCATTCCAGGTCAAATTTATTCCAAATTTGCAAGTCAATTTGCAGGACAAAAGAGCGATTAATCTGCCAGATACAGTGTACCTCAAACAGAATTCTTGGTTGCTTGTAGCACACTCTGTAAATAAAGGCTATTAAGATGACTTACTAAGTCTAGCAACATGGCTTGACACTGGAACAGTGTAATTAAAATTAACAAAGTGTTATGGTTCAAACAGCTTGTGCAAATATATTTGAAATAATATATTTTAAGTCTCTTTACCAAGAGTCTGTGTCTGGCCAACTCAGCTTGAGGAACTCACTGACTGGTTTCTTGAGATTAGAAGGTTGGTGGATGAGTTCAATGGCCTAAGAAACTGTAGGAGTCCAACTAGATCATTTTAAGCTCTTATCTTGTTGCAAAACACTAAAGCTTGTTTTCACTCTAGCAAACAATATGATATAGAATGTATCTCCTGTCCAAATCAAGTTTTGGATTTTATGTGAGCTAGAAGGATGAAACATGTGTTGAGAATGTTTCTGCTGATACATGGTAACTTTTTGGAAAAAAATGTAATTAATTTAAAAATCAGTTTTATTTCACTTTTTAGCAGGAAATGCATAAAAGCTGAAAACCCTCTAATTTGTTCCTAATCAGCAAAACCATATTTAATATTCTGAAAGCGATAGACTAATTAAAAGCAAAAGCAAGCTCTGGGAATAATGTCACATTTTAGATGTTTATTTCAATTAATTTGTGCAAATTCATGCAAAAAAATCTGTCTGTTCACTACCTAAAGCATTGACTCCAATTCTCTTTGAAGAAGAAACACACTTTTGGACCTTGTTTATATTCTTAACCATTAAAAGCATTCAGCATATGTTGTCTGAAACATCCTATCATAGATCTCTATTCTCAGTTGCTTTTCATTGTTTACAACCCTTACTAAACTGACCACTGGATTGTATCTTAGTTTGCTGGGTGCCTGCCTGAAGCAAGTTTTTTATAGGTTTGCAAAAATTGATAGTTTATTTCTTAAAAAAAAAAGAGAAATGCCTTGTTTTCCATTGTTGCAAAAGGAAAACTTAGAATCCTTCCATGTGGGGATAATAAAAGAGAACCTAAAGATTGAAATTTGGTGGGGAGACTTTTGCAGGGCTCTGATTTTGACTGTCAAAAACTAAAGCTGATATTGGGGGAAAAACCTCATATGAACATATTCTTTAGAGTCCTGCAGAACCTTTTATTGGAATTAAAACCCCCAGCCCATGCCCGCTGCAGTCTGCCCTTGTGTGTGAATCACTGAACAAATGATCTCACTCCATGTCTCAGCAAAGGGGGTTTAGCAGCCTTTGCTTTTTCAGTCTATCTGTTTGATCTGAGAGCCAGAGCTGAAGGCAAGGAGCAGGACTGTCTTGAATTTACAGAAGGAAACAAGAAAAGAAGTTGAGATAGAAGAAGCAAAGCAGAAGACAGAAATTTTAGAACAGAGAAGAACCATGCAAAAAAGCCTGTGATTTCTGCAGGAGCTCTGTCAGCATCAGGAATGGGATTTACAATCCCTCATTTTCTACCATAAGCAAAGAAACATGGAACAAGCAAGTGAAGCTTGGCACACTCAGAGGGACACCATCTTATATCTGCCATAGGCTTTGTTAGTGGGAGGGGGAGGGGGCAAGTGTGATCATGAGAGGGTCTGTGTGGTCTGTGTTTTTGAAGTACACTCCAGAAAAGAGCTGGCTCGGGTACTGCAGAACAAAATTCATGCCAGTACTATAATATAGCAATATATAGAAATAGAGAGAAATCTCCAAGCTTTTTAATGACAAAGAAATTATGCACTGAACAAGCTTTGCAAAACTTAGCATCCAAAGGGTTCAAAAGAGCATAAAATTATTCTTGGCTGATCCATCTGTAAAGATCTGGTATTTACAGGAGTGGTGGTCTCACAGTAACCTGATTTCAAACCACTGGTGGCTTTGAACATCATTGCTTTACACCTCAGGTCACATACAGAAATGGCAAGAAATCCCACTGAGATGATCATTCTGTTACATACTTACCTGGTGGGGAAGCTGCTATTTCCCAGGAAGCAGCTACTGCAACCTTATCTGAAATGTGAAATGAAAGTCAGCCTTAACTATGTAACACCAGTGTAATCTGAATGCTACACATTTCTTTGACTCCATTTTGGATTTGCTCTTCTTTTCTCCCCCTATTTGTTCTCAGTTTTGTTTTCTCCTCTTCACTGCAGCATTTTTCTTCTGAAGGAGCATACCCTGATAATCTTGCCTGGAAGCAGCAAAATTATAGATAAAAGGTCTACATTTGAAACTGAAGCCTTGCTTATTTCTTCAAAATGCAGCCTTGCTTTTTTTCTCAACATTTAAACAGCACACAAAAATATAGGGAGCACAAGTTACATTGTGAACTTTAAAGGATGCTCAATCTTTGGATCTATTCTTGATTGTAAAGTGCCAGTTACAGCTCCTCATTGCTATGGTCTATAGATAGCCTTGCTTTATCAATATAAGTGCTTTTACGTGCCAAAAACCCCCGCCATTCTAATATAATTTGGGTTAGGTCATAGCTAATTTACAGTCCTTCAGACCCCAAACTTGGAGAAAGAAGAGTACAAAAAGTAGGTTGAATGATAGGAAATGTCAAGCTATGTATTTTGTGACCAGAAATCTATATGACATGTATTATCTATCAAAATACATTAGTCGTATATCCTGTGTAGTTCCAAGCACATCAGAGTTTGTGCAGTGGTCTTATATAGCTGGCTATAAGGGTGTCAGAAATGACATGCCATGTCCCATCTTGAATGTGGAAAAAAATCCTCCAAGGCCCCTAGGTCAATTTTTTTTTTTTTTTGAAAGCTTTGTCTTGAACTTGTACAGTTAATTCAGTGAGATCTTATTTTCAGTAATTGAAAAAAGGCTTTTGATGGAGTTTAAGGAGTCTTCTCTGACACTTTTTCCTCCACTGTTGTTAAGGATATTTTATTGGGCCCTTACAAGAAAAAAAATCTAAATTTTCGTATGTCTATTCATATGTTTTTTGAATTTGAATTTAGAAGCATCAAAGGAATAAAAAGCCCCTAAATGTAGCAGTTAAAGCCCCATCTCTTCATATGCTTCTTTAAAATCCAAAACCTGAAAGACAGTAATATTTGAGAAGGCCTTTTGGATTTCTTAGAGAAGGACCTAAAAAGCCTGCTTGAACAGAGGTCCCATCTTGCTTTCTTCTTGTTTCTTAATTCTTGCAGCTAACCAGCCAAACTTGTCATGCTTCTATTAGCCAGTGAAAATTAAAGTCAGAATCAGTTTAAGATAAATGGGGTTTGCCTCCCGCTGATATTGTTCTGAAAAATTATACCTGGCTAGATCTTCTTGTCCAATTCATGCATCAAAAAACATCTGATATCAGAGGCTGTGACTGTTGAAGTAAAGTGTGTTTTTCACAGTCATTATAGACACACACACACACACAAAGTGACTGTAAAATCCAAATTTATTTTGTAGGGCTAATTCTGTTTAAAAAGATGACCGTACATAGCTTTTTACTCAGCAAGTTTGAAATATGCTTATACTCAAATTCATGTCTAAAATCTCTTAGCAAAATTATATTTTGTGAATCTCTGCTTTAAAGCTTTGCAGAAATAATGTTGGAAGAGAAGAATCTAACCTTTTTTCTATTTCTTTTATCTACAAAAATTTCTCAATTCTGACATTTATCATTGGTGACAGTGCATGTGATAGAGCTGACTTTCAGAATTCATTTAAAATTGCCAGGCTGAAAGTGCTTTTTCAAGCTGCACACTGAAGAAACTCCTCTGGCAATGGTAAACAAGCCATTCACGAGGTTTGGGAGGGTGGGACAACTGCACCTCAAAAAGCAACCTTTCCTGTGAAGTTCCTGCTGACCTCACACAGACTCACCCTCCTGACTTCCACTGCTCCCATAAATGGATGTGTGCTGCCCTAGGTGGAGGGAGTGAGGGGCGTGGGGGAGTGTGTGCTTGCATGCACATGTGTGTGTCAGGGTGCAATTCATGCTGTTTTGTCCATCTCACTCACATTTTTATCAAGCTCATTTACCATGCCCTCCACAGGAAACTGTAAAGAGGTTACACAAGATTTTCAAGCTGTTTAGTAAAAATCTCTGGTTTTTTTCTTTCTTCTCTGGATGTTTGCCAGCTCTTACAACATAGATTTAGCATGTGGGAAAGCAGCAGTTCTTAGTGGTTATTCTGGAGCTTTGGTGCTAAAGTGCTGATTTAGCACACTAAGGAGTGGCTGACTAAAGAAAAGAAAATCAGGTAAGGGATGAGACAGGTACTAATCACTTTTTTTGGCAACATCTAAAGAGCTTTTGTCATCCCAAGTAAACTTCTGTCTCATCCCTATTGCATTCATGAAGGAGGTCACTTTTCAGCCTTAATACAACTCTACCCTGGTCTACCCAGCCCTGTAATGGTTTTCTGTGATACATTTGTTGCTTTCCCGATGTCCATCAGGCATCTCAAACAATTAAAAAAAAGTATAGCTCCTAATAAAGCCTTTCTTGCCCCCATATATTTAATTCTCTCTTTCTCGAGTACCTTCACGACATTAAAGATCATTGGTTTTGTGCTTTCTTATCTGTATGAGTTTGCTGCTCTTTTTTAATCTGTCCTTGCCTCTGCTCATGATTTCCTGTTCTCTTTTCTTCGATGTCGAGCATAGAGGACAGTTTGTCTCCTGGAGTTGCAGCAACGCTTTCTACTGCATCACCCTTGCTATTAAATAACCTGGAAGAATGACTTCTGTCATACCAAAATGGTGAATAATATGGGTAAAGACAAAAGAACAGTGAGAACAATTTATGAAATCCCTTTATTTCTGATATTAAGAAAACATTGATTCATCTTAAAAGTCATTAATCTTTTTGGCTGTGGTACTCTGAGTTCTTCTTTTTCCATAGACATCAATGACCTTGCTGTTTTCCTAATTGTTTGTAGAAAATTTTAAGGCATTGCCAGAAATACAGAGAAAAAATGGAAGAGTGAAACTGAAATTGCCTTTGTGATTCCCACGCCTCTTGAATAATTGTATTCTGATTTGTCCATGTGCATCTCTTTCAGAAAAAATAGTAACAGCATTCCTGGCAAAGAATACTTCCTTCCTTGGTTACAGCTCTGAAGAGAGGGCTTGTACTTGGATAGAAAAATAAGGAAATGGATTCCTCATTTGGTGCAGTCTTTACTCTTGGAGCCCCCCAAAGCCTTAGACTTGTCACCAGCTAAAAATGAAGAATTCCTAATAAACTTTTCAGTAAGGTTTATGTCTGTTAAAATGGAAAGCAGTGCCCCTTGCAAGAGCTGGAATTTACATAGCATAGTGTGACTAAAACTAAAATTTTCTTCTTCTTTGTGCCCTTTGCTCAGTCCAAGCAGTTAACAGGGGGCACACAAGGGTGATAGATCACTGCATTCATCTGAATCCAGTCCAATGATGTGAGATTAAAGATTTACCTTGCAGAGTGTGTGAGGGTTAGGATGTAAGAAGAGGGTTGGGAGCTTAGAATGAGGCAGCTGAAACTTTAGCATGTGGTTCATTGGTCATTGCAGTTTGGCAGATCAGCCTGTAGAAGCTTGTAAAGGACACTGTAGGTTTGAAGCCTTGTGTGTCCTTTAGCTCCCCTTCCCTCATCCACCAGCCCTCTACCCAGCCAGGGCTCTACAGAATGGTTACTGCCCGCGGACCTCATAATCAGTGAGGTACTTTTAGAATAACTTGGAAAATAATTTTATACAAAGACTTGAAAATTCTCCAGAATATTTTCTGCAGTGAAAATGTATTTGAAACTAATTTAGTAATGTCAAAATTGTAGTGTGAACCACCAATTGTCCTCGTATGCTGTGGCCCAGTTGACATTGTACCTGATGCTTGTCAGAGTTAGCAGCCTTGGAAAAACTACCTTTATGGATATCAGAGTGCTTTTTCAAGTGTTTTCCTTGGAATATGCCCTTCTAGATTTCTGTTATAGAATTGCATCTTTGTTTTCCTGTTAATTCTAAGCCTCATCAACATAATCTCCCTTTCTACTTACAAGTCAATAATATTGGTATTTTCCATTTTCAACAGTTAAACTCCTCCTTTTATCAACCACATTAACAATATACTGAAGTAATTTTAGTGCAGAAAATTTCCATTTCTATTGTTATGGGTATTTGTCATTATTGAAAAAAAAAATTGTATTTATTTACTTTGTAAATGTACTATCATTATTTTATGTGTGATATTAAAATCATATATAAATTTCTCACTGTTAATGAAATTGATGATCAAGTATCCAGAGCAGATATAATTCCCCAAAATCATTGAAAAATGGAAGAGGAAGGAATACCTCTGTAATCCTGTCTCTGTTTCTGAAAATCTTCCCTCTTGAACATTATCATCTCATGGGTTACAGTGGCTTACATGGGTACCTAGTATGTCTTGAAAGAAATTATGCTTGCATGTGTTCTGCATTTAATCTAGGACTTATGAATTCAATTGTAGCAGTGTTTTATGCATGAATTGATTATCTGGAGCAGCTGTCCTTTCTGTGTAAGGATTACAGGTCACACTGATTATAGATACATCAGCCCTACTTCCATTGCACGAAGGTACAGCCTGGTCGACAGAAAACAGCAGTAGTCACTATTATTTTAGGTGTATAATATTTAGCAGAATGATGTAAGGGTTAACACAGAACACAGAAGTTCATGCTGTTTAAATTAAAAAAAAAAAAGCATCACATTCCTGCTGTATTCCCCAAGGCTAGCTTTCCCTGGGAAAAGGTAGACAACAATGGTACATTGTTATAAGAAACTCAAAGTGTTTTAAGATGGAGGTTGATAAGTTTGTGGATGGAGATCCCAAAAAAAGATAAGAATGACTGTGGAGTTAGAACTAAAGCTTGAGATCACTGCTCTTCTGCATCAATTTATTGCTAGGGCTGGTAACCAAATGCTGGTTAGGGAGGAGGTTCTGTGTGTTTGCAATGCTTTTAGCATTCCTCCCATTACAGGACTTCTGTTCTTAGCCCTGGCAGTCACGTGGGTCCTGGGCTGGGTGCTCAGTGAGAGGCACTGCACTGCTGTTGTTTCTGGGGTTAGGAGCTGTTGGAGCATCTTAGGAGCTTTTGGTCAATTTACTTCCAATTTTTACTGCTGTAAGAGTGTTTGGAAATGACCACTCCTGCTTTCTTCTCATGGTACCCCAGATGTACAGCTTTACTCTTTTTTCCTTGTGTCTCAGGCCCACAGGGAATCAGAAATAGCCTGCAAGCTGAGGTATGGGGCTGTTCCTGGAGTTGTATGGATCTTTTCAGACTAAAAATCTGTTTCAGTTGTTCTTGAATTGTCTGGGACATCGTTCAGTGACCCAAGCAGTGTTTTTCAATTCTCTGTTACTATGGTCTAGGCTGTGTTCTCTAGATATGAACCCAGAGAAGAACAAGCAGTGCTTGTAAGCTTGGAAGGCTGTTGGTTGTGCCTCTGACCTGCTTAGGGCTCTTTTTCTTGGTCAAATTAAAGATTTCTCCAGAAATCCCTATTGAGCATTTTGTGGATGTAGAATGTCACAAGAGCTGGTTTTGGCTTTGAGTGCAAAGTACATTCTTCCTTTCTCTTCTTTGTATCCAGGTGTAGGTAGTGGCACAGCTCTTTCCCAGAGAGACAGGCATTTCCTTTCTTGTCCTTCCCAGCTCAACAGCATGACTTGTCTTTAAAAAAGACAAGTACTGGCATGTTGATCACATCATCTTAGAATTAATAAAAAGTCCAAAGTGATATGTCTTCATTAAGATCACTGAAGGTTTTATGAGATCTACAAATTGTAGAGGAAACCCTTTCAGAAAATCTCTTATGTATAAATGAAAGTGCTCACACCAGTGTGTTCTGACATGCAGAAAATTTTTAGTTTAAAGAGTATTTCTGTTCTGAGAAAAAAATTATATGAACCTGGCAGATTTTCACTTAACAAATCCATTTCTTTGCTCTGTAAGGATTTTATCTGCACACACAAGCAACAAAAGTAATTTTGCTGTGTTTTTTATTCCAGCTGGACAGGGTAATTAGGTAATAAGCTGAATTCTATTCATTTTAAACATGGTAAACAGAATTTACTGCATTGCTAGCAAGGATATTTATGTAACTTTATGAGAACACAGAAAAAGGAGCAAAGGTTTGGTTTGCTTCAGACAGGCTTTCTGTGAGATTACCAATATTTATTGCTTTGATCTTTCCTCAAGGTTCAACATTAAAAGAGGCAAAATCATATAAACAAGACTTTAAAGTTGCTGTCAACTGGTTAATTGATTATTAATTTTTTGAGATTACTTTGCATCTGCAAAGAAAAACAGCCAAAATAGTAATCTTTTATCTGTGGAAACACTGTTCTTCTGCCAATAACTTTTTCTTGAAGAAATAGCAAGGGAAAACAGATTGTCTAAGGAAACATCATATACCACAGTATATAGGAACTTTTGTATTCATGTTCTGTATTCTGGTTGGTATCCAGGAAAGTCTCTTCAGCATTCTGACCAAGGAAAGCTGAAGTTCTGTCTGCCACAGAGGTGTTATGTTCTTTTATTTTGACCTTGCCTTGGGCAGGGGGATTTCTAGAGTGTTTAACAGAACAGTTAAAGCCTAGAGCAGATTTCACCCGACCTGTTTAAGCATCTACAAGCTAGCACATGGTCTAGTGTTCCTAGTCTCCTCTTATAGTCTATGAACAAATTTAAATAGCCCAGAAGGTGATTTATGTCAATGCAAGGTAGGACAGAAAAAATATCTTTTGGAGAGGCCCATGTACCCTCTGTTTACTGTAGAAGAGCCCAAGTAATCCAACTTAGCTTTGCATATCCGAGTCCTAGATGCCTAAAGCTTAGACAGGATGAAGACTGAGCTGGACTCCTATGTGGGGTAATTTTAGTCAGGTGCTTAAGTTTACCCACAGAACCCTTATATGTAAATTTGGACCCACATTATGTAGATTTCCAGAAAACTGCAGTAAGATAGGCAGCAATGCAACACATCAGGCTCAGAGCAACATTTCTAATCACATGAGAGTCTCAGATGTGCTGCACACATTTAGTACACTCCTCAGAGCAGTTTTTTCCAAAGCAGAGGCTGTATTTGGCACTCACTTGAAGGAAAGCATTCAAATGATGTAGAATTGGATTGTTTCTCTGTATCTTGCAAAGATCAAATAGAATCCATTAAAGCATTATTGATTCAAGTTTTGTGCTGAAGTGCTGTCTGTGAGAGCTCTGCCATTAGCCCTTTGAAAGGGCTGATTAGACTCTGGCATGAGTTATGGGCAGAGAGGAGCCACCAAATGGTATTAGTGTGCATAGTGAAAGGCATTGGGCATTAGCAGGGGCAGGGCTAGATCCTCTGCAGAGCTCACTTCCAGCCTCAGCTACTCCATGATTCTGGGATAACTGCAATTTTGGCATTCATGTAGAGACCCTCTTCCCCACGCCTGAGTTCTCAATTGCTTTGTCCACCCTATTATTGCATTTTCTCTAAAAATAAAAAAATTAACAACCAAACCAAACTAAAACAAAAAAACCCCACACAACTGAAACTAGATTTTAAAATATTTTTTAAAACCTTCTACTTTTACGCCAAAGAGAAAAATTTGCCAGGTGCCTGTGGTATATTTGAAAGAACAGTAAGGAGCAATCAGATTCAAAATGGAATCCTTTAAAGACTGGCTAACCAGCCTGCCAGTAATGGGCTACTCTGTGCTTTCCCCACCAGGTGGGAACAGAAACATCAATTCAATGAAGGCATGTCAGATTGAGTGGAAACAAGCCCTAAGGGCAGAATAGTGTGGTGAAGTTATCTACCCACACAGCATTAAAAAAATTGATCTGCCAGTGTATTATAAGTACTTAACTGACACTTTGCAATGATCACAATCAGACCTTCCATTGGCAGGGCACAGCATGCACTTTTAGTTTATATACTGTTTTATGTGACTAAGAAAGTGATCAGCTTTTTTGGAAGGGATAATAAAGATAATTGCATGAGAAATAAGCTACCACATATTATGTTAGAGGCTATTTTTGCTCTTTTCTTTGTCTTTAAACACACAGTTCATTTTCATAAAATTGAGCTTATAAATGGTCCTTACTATAATTTAAAGTATTTCAATAATTTAGAACCAAATAATAAAATTCTTAGCATATGCAATCAAAATTAAATTTAAATAGAAGAGCAATATCAATATTTTTTAAATTTCTGCAGTCTTTTCAAGTTCATTTTTCCCAGTAAGAGGATGTTTTCTCTGCTGAGTTAAAAGTGAAAATAATAAATTCCATTCACGATACAGGATTTGAAAACAGAAAATTGTTTAGTATTCTAATTCCAGACTCCCTAAGCAAGCGCTCACAGTCTGATTTATCTAAGTGCAATGGCCCTCATTCAAACCATCTCCATGATATTTTTGGTCCAGTTTTAACCCTACAGCAATGCTTTTGATTTCCAAAAGAATCAAAGAAAATTGATGAATAGGGCTGTGAAAGTTTTATTTATTAAAATCAAAAGATAAAGAGATTATTTTGATTGGATGGATTTCCTTTCAATTTTTTTTTCTCCTTTGGCATATGGTGTTTTTAATGAGTCAAACTGATGATTGATTAATAAGTACCATCTCTTAGCATTATGTGCATATGATGACATTGCCAAAATTGAAACTCCTTGACTGCAGTACACTAACTTACATTTTCAAATAATGTTAATGGAGCTCTGTGTCACAGAGATAATCAATCAGAGGAGAGATGATTTGCCTTCCAACTGTGCAAATGAATGCACTGGATGTATGTCAGAGATGCTTTGTTATTTCTGAGGATGCCACAATAAAATATTCTTTTTAACAGAATGCTTAATTATTTTGTCAGAAGAACAAATGCATCACTAACAAGAAACATTTGCTCTATCAAACCATATAATTTCAAGTCACAAACATCAGGTCTGTACAGCTGACTGTATTTATTATTTTGGCAATATACTGATTGCCAGGTGTCTGACAATCTACCATGGGCAGCTCTGCACAAACTGCCATGAGTCAGTGAAGGAAATAATTTCATTCAATATGGAATGTACAGAATGTTTTGTTTTCTTTTCTTAGGGCATGTATTTTAGCTTCTCAAGGTGAAATTTTGATTGTCATCTCTGGTATTGCAATTGAGGCTGGGAATGTAACAGAAAGAATGTGTAGACTCAGCCAAACTCAGAATCATTCTGGGTGCCCTGCATCCACTCTGGTTTTTACTAGCAAACCCAAAAGCTGTTTTTTTACTTTAGCCAGTGGCTACCTTAGGATGCAGATAAAGAACCCTTCAATATCAAAATGCTAATTAATAGAATAAGTCTACCTGCAGGTCAACTGAGATACTTTGCAGATGCATTTTCCTCTTCCCTTGTATGTCTGTATAAAGTCTGTAAAGCAATACAAGGCCCATCAGTGTTGAGACTGCTTGGGTATTCACCCAGTCTTCATGAAAAAAGTATCCCCAGTGCCTTTACAAGGCAAGAACTGCTATTTGCAGAGGCATTAATGAGCCTTTCCAGCACTTTTCTCCCTTGCATGCTATTTCTCTGCCTGGGTTACTAGTGCAAAGAGAAATTCCTAGCGGCACAACTGGCAAAGGATCAAACACAGAGCCACACTACTGATCTCTAGTTCAAGATGCAGATCAACTTATTTTAATCAATTTATTGAGGGGTCACACTTTTGCTGATTATGTCTTTCTTAAGTTTAACATTTCTCAGTGATTTTCTGCTAGGTGAGATAATATCCAAACCCATAAGCTTTTCAGAAAGGGTTGGAAAGAGTTCTGCTTTATTTGACCTGCAAACACTAGGCATAGATCTGGTTGGTTTTTTTCAATTTGTTTTTTTTTTTTTTTTTTTAAATTGTGTTTTATTTTGTTTTTTCTGCCTATTACTTTGGAGAGCAAAATATCTGTATTACTTAAACAAGTGATGAATCAAAAGCAGATCACATATTGCCTGTAAGTATTTAGCAGGCATAGCAGGTTCACTTCATGTGAAATATTCATGGTAGTTTTTAAATTCTGATTTATTTAGCTTTATTTACATTATTTCAAGTTTTTTATCAAAAGAGAGTTGTTGGATGGGAGCCATTTTTTCCTTTTATAAGGCCAGGATTAGTTTCACCATATAGTAACTCAAACAAAAAGAATGCACTTGTTTGAGGAGCTTCCTTTCATGGTCAAACAGTACAAAGAAAGCACTTCTAAATTTCTAAATGCTCAGGTGTTTTGCAATGGGAGGCACAATTTATGCTTCTGACAAACAGTTTGGGACAATTCTCCCATTGGCAGCAGCATGTTACTGCCAGACATTTGTTTGGTGTTCTGCAAGGAGCTGTGGGCCAGTTCCCAGCACAGAGGTGTCCCCAGAACCCAAACTGCCACTTTTGTCACACATGGCAGCAGCCTGGGCAGCAGCAAGTGAAGCCAAGGAATGTGAAGTGAACACAAGAGTGACATCAATTTCTCATTCTACCTGTGCTCTTTTCAAGTTAGGTTTGAGATACATTAGGTGTGGGTGCAAATTCTTCTGCTGCTCCTCCCTTCATTCCGGCAGCTGCAGCTCTGAATGCAGTGATGGCAGAGAGCCCAGGACACTGTTACTAAATTCCCCAGGTCTCAGTTTGGGCACAGTGGGACTGAAAGGAATGTCATTGATCCCAATGCCCCAGAGCACAGCACAGCTCCAGCCTAAGGAATGGAGATTTGCAATTGTTCTCTGAAAACAATGTTCTCCTCCTGACCACAGCCCATGGTCCAGTGCATTACCATTTTGCATGGGATTTTTTTGCCTGAGAAGCAGAACAGAACCATAGAAATTCTCTTAATATTTTCTTGTTAATTTTATTTTTCCTTGTCTTGTCTTCATCCCAATTCAGATGAATTCACATTCAGAGAATTCACTAGCATAGAAAAAGAAGTGTTGCTATCCTGCTCTTCTGGAGTAGATCAAAGTAATTTGAGGAACTATTCAAAGCTAGAATTAATTTCTAATTGAAAGAAGAGAACAGTTCCTTCTTCCTTGGTGACAGGAATATTCCTGCCTCGTAATGCTGAAATGGATTTCAAGGAAGATGCATCTTTGGCATTATGGAAGGCATGAGGATGTTTGACTCTGCTGACAGCAGAGTCACGAGAAAAAAGAAATAAAAATATCCTCAGTGGCCTGTGTGGTAATTATAAACACATGCAAAGTAGGGTTCTCATTGCTATCAGTCCTCCTCCTGCCAACTGACCCATCTGGGCATCAGAAAGGTCCTTCATGTGATTTCTGTTTGAAGTGCTGAGGTGTTTTCTGACTATTGACAATGGTCTCTTTGTATGCTGAGCAGACCAGGGTATACTCACAGTCAGTCAGCTGATAGAGAAATCAGTTTAAAGTTTTTTCCTGGGTTGGAAGTTGGAGAAAAAGTTATTGTTCAAATTTTAGAAATTAATTACCTTTTTCCCATTTGAGATAAAAAGGAAAGAAAAATTAATAATAAAATCAGTAAGAGACATTTGAAGTTAAATAGATCTATTCTAACCCCTGCAAAATATCCCAAAGTATGGCTTAATTCAGGAAAATAAAGATAATTCTTCAGGGAGTATCATGTGCTTTCATTGTTTCTAGGAACAGACACTTCATTTCCTTTCTCTAGTGGGTGTAGTCTGATTTTTCTCTAGAAGGGCACAGGGACCAAGAGTTCAAATGGAATAAAGAGGACAAAAAGTGTTTTGGTATCACTCATCTCTTGTAGGGGTTAAGAAAGGAGTGATACTGCCAAAAAGAAAATGGTCTAAGGACTCTCACTGACCTGTGAAGTGTCTTTTCACAGAGTCCAAAGGGTTTTTAGCAATGAAGTCTGGCAGTGCAATAACCCTGCATCACCCATGGCCAAGGAGAGGGAGCAATGTGCAGGGCGAGGGCAGGGAGACCCACAAGTCCTCCTGCTGGACCCACATCTATCCTGAGGCTGTTCAGCAAACAGGCAAAGGCAGCTGGGAGCAAATGCCCTCAGCATGCCTCCCATCCCCACCCACCGACAGGAATCCTGCCCTTGGCACCACACTGCCAGCAGCAGGGGACTGCTCTCCTCCACTTGCTCTGCAGCCTGCTCTGGTGACAGACAAGACAGCAGTCAGTCTATGGAATGCAGATTTTGGAAACTAAGTAGCAGTAATTCAGCATTTTACTTCCACTCTCCAGCAAACAGGCCTCTCTAAAGCATGTTTTTTTCATTTTAAATTTTAAATTTTAAATGTCAAATTTTGTCTTAGTGCCTGGTCAGCAGTAGATTTCATCTCTTCAAGACATCAGGAAGTCTTTTTGACCCCAATTAATGCTTTGAGGAACTAAACTAGTAAGCATTTCAGCAATTATTTTACCATCATAGGGACATAAATATATGTTAGAAACATGTGCTTTGCTAAAATGGTCTTGGAGCAGTTTCTGCATGCCTCTGTCCCCCCTTGGATCACTCTTGCCATTTTTTCTGTGCTGGCATTCCAAAGCTGCTGATTCACAGCCTACATCTGGTCCTGTAGCATTCTTGCCAACTCAAAGCCTGATGGATTATTTGGACACTTAACTTGCTCAAGTCATTCTCCCTCTGTCACTGATTTGTTTGACATCCCATGTGTTATAAATACATTTCTGCAGGGCCTTTCCTCACTGTGTTGGATTGGCCAATTAGATTTATCAGAAATGAGGTGTTTTCTTTCCTTCTTTCTTTCATTCTTTCTTGTTTTGGCTCAGTTCTGCTGTTGAGGATGAGAAGAGAGTTGCTGATTCTTGTATAGAGGTCTGCTGGCTTCAGAAAGGCATGGGGTAGGGTGAGGACGTCTGCTTAGGAAAAGTGACCAGACCAAGGACTGGGATCCAGCCCTGTGAGCTCTCACTGGAGAGAGCAAAAATAGAACTTTCCAGATGTGTTGCTGTGGAGAGACACCTGGGATTTTTGAAATCTAACATGAAGGTATTTTTAGACTGACATATACCCCCTTTGCTTAGTGTTGAATTGTGTCTGTGTTCATTAATTTATAATTGCTTGTGAGCTCTTTGGTTATGTAATACAACCTGGGCATCAAAGATAGTATGTGAGATCAGATAGCAGCTGATTTCTGCCTAACTTGTGGCTGTAAAGAGGCTGGGAACAGCAGAGCAGTGACTGTGCTTCATTACATGCATGTTAGGAGGGATACCTCGCTTGGAATTCCTGCACTAAAACCTGTGAAAAGTTACATGACTTGTCATCCTATGGAGTTCATTTCCACTACCTCAAAAGTGGCCAAAGTCCCATCTTGTTGAAATAAATCAAAATTTGCAAGTGATTTCAATGTATCTAGGATTACTTCCAATGAAATATATCCCTCGCCTTAACCTAGACTGTTTTTTCCTCTTCAGCAATTTCAGTGGGAGTTCCTCATTGAAAAAGCTGCTTGGGGCATGAGTGGCTTTTGCAGAGTGAGGATTTCTCCACTGAAATATTTGATATGGGGAGTATCTGTGAAGCCCTCTTTGTCAATGCACTTCACAGCTACAATTTCCAGCTTCACTAGGCAGAAATAACTTCCAAGGGTGGGATGTGAATTTAATGTCCATGGCCCTTCAGTCTTTTCCTGTTGAAACTGAGTTATACCAGCCATGTGCTCTGCCATTGGTGGCAGTGGCAATGAGCACTGGGAACATGACAGGCAACTCCTAAGCCACTAAAAAAAATTTGTACAGTGAGTGCTGGCTGTTGTTCAAAAGCTAAAACCAGCTGCCTTTCAAGAAACCTGCCCATAAAGTGGCACAGAAAGCCAGCATTACAGACTTGTGACAGTAGTCATGTTATATGGTGTGCAGATGGAGACAGGAGGGACATTGAATGTAGGGATCCTTGTCCAAAAAAGCAAAATAATCCAGACTTGACAGAGTCCTGTGTTCCTGCAGCTGCGTGTTCTCAGCTGCCTCCAGTCCACAGCAAGATTTGCAACATCAGGTTTTTTTCATCCAATCCATCATTCCTGCAGTCTGACCATTGTGTGGGAATTTTCACTTTAAGGGATTTTCTTGCTAAGGAGCATGTGTCAAGTCTTTTAAAAAACTGCTGAATGTACACCCCACTGGCTCAGAGCCAAAAGTACAGCACAATGTGTGTTTTAGCTGCTTTCAGCTAGTCATAATTTTTTTACTAACTTGAGTTCAGCCTAAGGAAGTAGAAGTACGTGGTCAGATCTATCCTTCAAAAATGTAAGGTGTTGATTCTAAGTTAACTAAAGCAGAAGGCAAATTTAGAGACCTTTGGTCTGGTTCCTGTAAGCTTTGCACCTCTGTGCTGCCTTGCCTCCTCTCTCTGCTTTTCTCTCCCCTGAGCACAGGCCCTCAGGATCTGGACACGGCTCTGTGTCTCACCCCACAGCAGAGAGCAGCTGCTGTGCCAGGACAAATCTGCCTTCTGAGAAACAGTGGGGTCCTGGCCAGCCAAGCCAGGGCCAGCTCAGGAGCTTGCCCTGCATTGCAGAGAGCAGCTGAGTTTCCACGCACTGAGCTCAGGTTTTCAACTTCCTTCTACACGTTGTCCCAGAGCAGGATGCTACAGGAAGCATTATGATTGTCATTGCAGGAATCATCCTGGAGGATTTCAGCCTCAATTATGTAAAGCCATTGTGATTTATGGTCAAAAGTAAAGTCTCTATCAGCAGATGGAGCTGAGTTGAGGTCACAATGATCCCATTTGCCATATTCTGAATAAAAGCCTTCTAGATGAAACTGAAAAAAAAAAAAAAAGGTACTTGTGATGCTTCACCAGGACTGAAAACAAGCCAATTTAGAGCTGGCAGTGACTGGTGAGACAGCTCCTGTCTTTGAAGTGTCCTAATGTCCCTTGTGATATTCCCTACACAGGGAATGGTGACCCAGGAAGGCCTGCTGCACATTCTTGATGATGGCCAAGCCTTTTCTTCCCACAGAGTGACAGCTGCTATCAGACAGTGCAGCTCCACTGCCAGCCAGTGCAAAGTCTGTCTCCTGGCAGAAAGTCTGACTTCTGTTCTGGGTACTCTTTCCCCTCATCTCTGTGCTTTTCTGTCTAGAATTCCCTTTGCTGTACTTTCACTGAATCTTTCTCAAGCCTGAGAGCTGCCCAAAATGCCACGTTCACAGTGAGTTGATAGAAATTTGCACCAGGAAATGTAGTGGGAAGGACAGAGAACAGCAAAATGTATCCAAAATGACTATCAAAGAGAGGAATAAAAGCCAAACTAGGTCAGAGAGATGAGACTTCTGGGTGCCAAGCACGTAATCACTAGAAATCTTCTGACAGTTATGGTGTGGGTGTTTTGAAGATTTTTGAGGAAATAAGTACCTAAATGGAGGTAGATGCTAAGTCACTGCAGGAGCATCTAGTAATGACCATATGAGAAAGGCCACTGAGTGCAGTGGCATGGATGTAATTCGCTCCCAGGCACGGCGCCAAGCCAAGGCCTAATCTCTGCCAAATTATTTTGGGCCAGGTTTCTGTGCTTGCTGCTGAATCTGTCTTTTTCCATGCTACAGTAACAGGCTGTTTAACCCCAGCAGACACATGGAACTGAACTAGCAATTTATTTCAGGGAATGGGCTTAATGTTCCTGACGAGATGGAAAGTCACCAGCTGGGTTATCTTCTGCATCTCATTCAATCAAATATTTTCATTATGATGTCTATTAGAACAAGCATAAGTGAAAGGTAAATTTTCCCAGTATCCACAAAACTCCATAGCAACTGAAAGGGTGGCCAGATATCACATAATTTTTTTCTGTTGAAACAGTCAGTATCTAAAAAGGCACAAAGCCTTGACAGGTTTCCATTCTTTAGTGAGTGCAATTTTAATGGTGTTTTTGTACAAATAATCTCATCGCTGAAAGTTGTTTGTTCAGCTGATCTGGCAAAACTGGATGTATTGTAGAAAGATGGATTATGAGATGTCTCCCTGAAACTTCCAGGTGAAATGTAAAATCCTGTTAGTGTATGAAGACATTCAACACCTTTAACCAAATTGTTCTTCCTGCTGAGAGTTCTTTCAGGTCTACCCTGGGATCACCACAGGTAACAGTGTCAGGTGTCAAGTGTCAGCAAGATTTCTCCTGTTCTTGCTGTAATTTCAGCAAGTTGTAAATTCCAATTTTCAGCAAGCTGGTCCTAATTCCAATTAGGTTATTTGGTTTTCTGATATGTCAATATTCAGCAGAGATTTTGTGCACGTTATCTTCCTTGCTGCTTTGCCTTGTTGCTTGCCTCTTTCTGTGGATCTCTGCTGAATCTACAACTTCTCTATAGAGTGTTCCATATAATTATCATGTCACCCTGATTTACAGGGAATGAAAGAAAGTAGTAAATCCCTGAGAAATGATGTTTGTCATCACTTGACTTATTCTCAGGGAAGGTTTTTTTGAGACCATCAGCAAGGAGACAATTACACAGTTGGATTCAGTGTATCATCTAACCCATCTTTTTGGTGCCTTTAGTTACATAAAACAATTCTTGTTTCCTACACCTGCATGATGCAAAGGTGCAGGATTACTTTAGTAGCACTAAATCTGAGGTGGGAAATGAAAATGTAGATTCCCAGTGAAAGGGAGCTGGTATGTCTGTGTTGGCTCTGTTTAAAGCTGAATCTTCAATGCAGAGCACTGAAGCACATTTACATTACTTTTTCAGGACTTAGATTGTATCACCAAACCTCAGTTGTCCGCTTACAGAGGCCCAAATTACTTGCAGTTGTGGTGATTGGTTTAATGATTATGATGATCCATGTCTGTCAGGACCTGACTTGAGACAAACTGTGCACTTTTTTGCTACCAAAGAGCTAAAAGATTTCCTTTGATGAGCTCTGGCCTGTGCTGCAAGCAGACAAATGCCCTCAGAGCAAGCCCCTGTTACCCTCCTGCAATGCCTTTGAATCTTCTGAAGTCTCCAAACCAGACAACTTCACTACATCAATGTTGTCTGCACGAAGAGAAACAATAAGGTAAAGCAGAAGGCCAAGAGACAACCAGGGCAGTGGCCAAATCTAAAGGAACAGCAGGAGAAAAGTCAGTGGTTGGTGGGCAGCTCGGGAGGGCAGATCTGTGAGCCATACACCAGGAGAGAAACAAGGCCAAGCAGTTGGAAATATGAGATCTAAAAAAGCCTGAAAGAGGGTTTGGCTGATGGCATCCGCTGCCGCCCGCAGCCAGCCAGGGATTCCTCCGCAGCCCGGACTGAGGGAGCCGCGCGGCCGCCGCTGCCAAGGGCTGCGCTCCAGCAGGAAGCGCCGGCGCCAAGGGAGCTGCAAAGGAGGCTGCTAATTTTCATTCTCCAGCTCTGTTCAGTGTTTACCCACATCCAGCTCCTCTTCCTGGGCAATCTTCTCCCCCAGCCCTCTTCCCAACCCACAGAGAGTGACACGAGCCTTCTGCAGGAAGGACCTGCCCTCCGGCCAGCCGTGACCCCCAGGGACAGTGATTATCCCTGCCACCAAGGCTGAGCTCTGCACACCCACACACACGAGCAGAGGCATTTGCTGCAGACAGCTCTTACAAATAAGGAGGAATGGTTATGGAATTGAAGAATGGGATAGATGATTTCTTGGTGGACACACTTTGTTACCCCTCCTGAGCCTTACTTTCTAACATAGAAATAATACCGATTATCTCTGGAGCACAAGCAAAATGTTAAATCACCCAAAACTCAGAAGGTTTTTCTCCTGAAATTCTTCGTTTTGATCATATTGCTGACAAAATACTAAAACACACCACAGATTCCAACTCTGGGTGGCAGTCTCCTGGGCCAAAGCAACAGCTATTGTCTCAATATGTTTTGAGCTTTTAATCAGGCATTTTTTGAAACTGAAAGTTTCACAAGCCTGTTCTCCTGATGACATCAATGAGCCACAAACTACTAAAGAATTAAACAAGCTCTGAACTCCCAGCAGATGCCAAACTTCGTATTTATCTATGCTATACTATCTCTGTCCAGATTTTTGGTGTGGCTGATTTCCTTTGTGTGCACAAGCATACTTTGAGAGAAAGGTTTCTCACACTGAGCCATGCAATTATTAACAGAATGAAAACTTTCAAGCCTTATGAAATTCTTATCTCAAATATGCACATATCTCAAAACTAATATTGCTCTTAAGATGATGCCATTTTTGCTCTTAGAGAATACTATTGAACATGGAAGTGCATTTATTCAGGTGATTTGATCCCATTTTATCCATAGCCTCAATTATGTAATCAAGCACATTAAACAAATTCTCTCTTTTTTTTATCTTGAATTCTTTGATGATAAAAGCTGTTTTATCCCAGAAACTTGTTAAACCAGAAGGCTAATTTGGAAAGCATGATTTCTAACACACTATCAAGAAACTGGACCACCACAGTTTATGTTCAAAGCTGGGATTTGGCTGGCTGTTGGTGTCTGTAGAAAGTGGTAACCTAGTGAACCAGTTTCTATTGCCAAAAAGCCATATCTTCTCAGGCTTTTATGGAGACTAAACATTTTCTTGGGCAGCAAATTTTCTTCTGCCTCCTGGACCTTGTGTTCATGTCCTGCACAGCATTAATTTTACCTAAGAATAGTTGTTCACTTCCATTACATCAGTCAGGGCCAGACTGTTTAGATTTTAGATCACACATCCAGTGAAATTCACTTTAAAATCTTGCCAAAATTATTTACAGCCACAGTTTCAAAGGTCTGCTCCTCAGATACATCAGCAGTAGCACTCACATTTGAAGTTCCAGTAAAAGCCACATTGCTCTGGAGGAGTACAGGAAATTGGCTTTGGGGACAGTGGCCAGAGTGGTTTTGATTCAGTGGTGGAGAAATTCTCTTTTGCCTCCAAGAAGTTTTGATTTCTCTGCACCCTCTGCAGCCTGAACCCAAACCTGTGCCCCTGAATTAATCCTTTTTTCTCTTTCTGGTGGTATCAGGGCTGCTCCCTGCTCAGCTGGAACTTACCCACTGGGACCTAGGGAATGTGGCATTTCCCAGCACAGTGTGTTTATGTTGTAAGGGGTTTAAGGGAGAATAAAAGGGACCCTGAGTTTTTCAGTGGGGTCTGTGGTCACCTACTGAAGAGATCTTCTCAGTTTCCCCTCAAATGAAAACAAACCCTGCAGCCAGGTCAGTATGTCACTGTCAGATGCATAACAGATATAATCTTTATCCAAGCAAAGCATACTTGTTGTTAAAATAGCTCAGAAATTATTATATCTTTGGTGTTGTACACTTTCCTTTCTAAAATTTAATAACTTTAAAATACATTTAATATTAATATTACATTTAAACTTTTTAATTATTATTTATATCCCTTGTACAGAAATATCTAGTTTCTGGGTAGATTCAACTTCACCAAATTAATGTAATAACTGTGGATTTCTATAAGAGCAATATATGCCCCACTAAGCTTGAAATACTAAATATTGTCTTCCCAATCTGACAGTTAAAATATACATTGTTTTCTGAATGCTTTTTCAGTTATCTTTCACATTAGCAGTCAAAATAATTCATTTTGGAAATGATTTGTTCAAAGATACAGACTCAGCTGACAAAAAAAGCTGAATTATGCCTAGTTCTCAATGAACATTTATGTGGCTGATTGAGGGTAGCCACAAGGACACGAGCTCCTAGTCCATAATTTCATTACTGGACTGTACCTGCAGTAGTGGATGCATTAATTTACTTTCCCTAAGATTCTGTTTGTCATGCTTTGCACTGAGACCAATTATTCAACTGTGATTCAAGCACAACACAGTGAGAGATGAGGCAAATTAAAAGCAGTGATGGAGCAATTTTCAGCTCTAAGAACATTTACAATTCCAAGGGGCTTGAAGATATGACAGCTGAAGGGGAAAGGTAGGTCAGAAAAGTTTTTTTTCCCTCCAAAGTGCACTGCAGATATTACTAAGAATTACAAGAAGCTCCTAACTTGTGAATACAGGAACAAAATATAGCCCAATTTTAAACATTTTTGTGTGGCTATTATTAATTTATATTATTTATATGTGTGTAGCTCTGAAGTGTTTAAGTCATACCCATTTTTCTTAACTACTTCAATTTATTGTACAATGCAGATCCTTTGCTAGAGAGTCATAGTGAGCCCTTTCACATCAGCTGTTTTTCAGGTGTAGAAACCCATTCCTGCTTGCACCAGAAGAGGCAAAGGGCTTTGCATCTTTAGCCAAGGAGCTGCAGCAGGAGTCAGGAGAGCTGTAGCAGGAAGCACCATCCCTTGTGCCATGTTATTGTGGGTTGCTCCAGAGCAGAGCATCCTCAGCACCACCCTGCACATCTGTGTGAGCTGATATTCCCACAGTGCTGCCAGCAATCCATGCTCCTCCCCTGGCTTCAGCAAGAGGGGGATGTGGGTGCTAACCCCTATTTTTGCCTCTTTTCCTGCTGCTGAGGCTGGACTGGTGGTGATGGATGCCTGTGTGACTCTCTTCAGCCTCTTTG
The DNA here is from genome assembly GCF_027477595.1 of Haemorhous mexicanus. NCBI lineage: Eukaryota > Metazoa > Chordata > Aves > Passeriformes > Fringillidae > Haemorhous > Haemorhous mexicanus. Next base: position 14,675,975 of record NC_082341.1, on the reverse strand, counting down.
GCTTGAAGCTCATTTTACTTTCAGACTCCTGCTCCCTTGCTTTTTCATGTTTGTTCCTTCTCATTCTCTGGGAGGTTTTTTGGGTTCATTTTTTTGTTTTGTTTTGGGTGGTTTTTTTGTTTTTTTGAGTTATTTTTAATAAATTGTGCTAATTTACAGCTGTGTCTATGCTTAGGCTGGGCTGATCTGCATCCCTGCGAACCATTCCTAGCTCAGGACAGTAACATACAGACAGATATCAGTTCCATGCAGAATGCCTGGGCTCTAAACTCCAGTGTTCCCAGAGTTCCAGAACTTCTATCCTTTGTCCACAATAGCATTTGGTACTCAAATGCTAAAGACAGTCAGCTGCCCTACAGAGGTGTGTTGAAAGGCTTTTGTTAAATATGGATTAAAAGGTGAATTACCTCTGCTTCGTGTACCTGAAGATTAGAGTAATCCCTCATGGCATGCAAATAAAATCCACTAAACCCACGGAGCCCTGGGCACTTCTGTGGAGAGCACAACTTCCCTGCTCATCACAGGAACCCTGGGTGCAACCAGAGCATGGAAAGCTTGCCTCGCTTCCCTTTCTGCTGGAATCCTCAGGAGGAGAGTGACTGTCCCTCAGGGAGGGAAGGAAACAGCATTAGATGGGAGAATGAAAGGCAACTCTACAGCAGAATCTGGCAGAGATGAAAAGATCAACAATTGGAAATTTGTCAGTTTTGACAATCTCTTCAGATTACTCTGCATATGCTGGCTATATTCCTTTGTAGTTTTGACAGGATAAGAAAAATAACACCAAAAAATGGCTGGAAGATAGCTAAAAAATAATGGGAATCCATGGAACTCAGCAATACAGGGTAGCAATGATAGGTACCTCTGAGGCAGTGAAAATGAATCATAATGGAAATATCACCTTCTATGTAATTTTGCTATTAGATGTACCAAAGAAGTGTTGTTAAGGTCAATGCCTGGTATTTATGGCTGGGGATTGATTTGACCTCAAGTTCTTTCATTTTGCTATTCTGCCAGCAGTTAAAAGTACACATTGTGCTGCCAGAAGAGTGGCTACCCAGCCTCACTGCAGGCACTTTTCTTGTTGGCCTGTCTCGCCTTGAACAGTGTGAAATAGCTTGTGGCCAGAAGCTCTTATCCCATTTAGTTTAAGGCATTTGCTATGGCTGGGAAAGGAAGGGATTGATAACAGAGACTCAGAGTTTATATGAGTAAAGCACTGGAAGTTTTACCAAAAAGAATTCTGCACCAGCAAGGGTTGGTTTTTATGGCTAGTGCTCATGGTTTTGTAATGTACAGACGTGATTCCTGATTACATTAGATTAAAATAAATTGGCTTGGCATGGTGACCAAACTTTAAAAGAGGTAACAGTCCCACTAGTTGCAGCAATTAATGACATAACTATGCAAAGTATGCTTCCTAATTTCCTAAAATATCTCCTAAATCGTGCAGATTTCTTCCTTTTGGTTGCTATTTTTGATTATTATATTTACATGTTAGGAGCAGGGAATTTATTTCCTGGATCTAATAGACTTGGGTCTATGTTTACTGGCTAGCTGGAAGATATTTGTAAATGTTTCTATATCACTAGTCTATGTTTACTGGCTAGCTGGAAGATATTTGTAAATGTTTCTATATCACTAACACCTCCTATTTCCAGGGACATCACTAAATACTGGAATACCAAATTAGCAATTACAATCTGCTAATCACTACAGTGGTGTTCACCAAGGCTTTCTTTAGCCCAGACAGGTTAATCTCCCTGTGCTGCCTCTACAGCCAGGAGGAAATTTCTGCAGCAAAATTTGGAGCAGAAACCCAACATTCAAGTGCTCTGAACAATTCTGGGGAGTCAGCTTGGCTACAAGGGGTCTCCAGAGACAGCTTCCCAGGGCTGCAGGAATCCCTGCATTATACCCATTACACCCATGATTTTCTTTTTTTCTATTTAAGAAAATAAATTCTAATAAATCAAAACAAATAGTCATGCAAAGGACAAAAATGAACAAAAGGAGAAAGCTGCTGATCTCATGCTTCCCTGCAGAGAAAATGAGGAAAGGGTGGAGAATTGCCCAGGCACTTTCTGATTATCCTGTGAGATAGGATGGGAACAATGAGTGGTTGGTGTGAGTCTGAACAGAGCACTTTCTTTTTGGCTCTTCAACAAATGTTGGCAGCATTTTCTTTTTTAATGTCAACATTATGTGCACAGCTTCAAGGTAAGAGTTCCAAGTCACTCAAGTTAATTGATACATCAGGGATGTGGAACTGGAACACAATGTCCTTGATGCTACTTAAAAGAATTGCAGAACTCTATGTTGCCTTTGCAGGAGGGACTAGAAAAATCCGAATGCACTACAAAAGTGCTGGCCAGAAATGGGGGCGTTCACTGCAGCCCTTTCCTTCAATGCCTGTCAGATTGACTGAAAAATTCTGAAATTATATCTTCTGCACTAGTTTTGATGATTAAATACTGTCCTGCCTCCCAAGATGGATCGACTTTTGTCTGATGCAGCACTGTCCTTTTGCTGGCTGCAGCAATGTTTTCATACAGAAGAAGTGAGTACCTTGTGCTCTGAATTCCCAGCTGTCTGCTGCAATGTAGCCTCAAGGCTTCAAAATTTGGTGTGAGATGCTGTCAGTGCAAAGACAGAGCTCTGTGCTCAGTGGAGAGGAGGAACGCTGCTTAGCAGGAGCTGCTGCTCGTGGGATGGATCACCTGCCCCTAAGCTCAGGCTGCAGCTGAACACCCATCTGGGTCAAGGGAGAAGTGCCAGGGCAGCCAGCCTGGCCTCCATAGGCTGTGTGTCACATCTGTCAGCCTGGTGTGGCTTCTCTTGGGAGTTCCCAGGAGTGTGACAGGGGATAAGGTAGGTTCACTTGGGCAAACCAAGCCCCGTGGCTCGAACAATTATGGTTACTAACAGAACACATTCTTTTATCCTATAAAATATTGCCTGTCAAATCTATTTGGTGTAAAAACAGATGTTGCTCATGTTCCAGTAGAAAGTGCCCTGACTGAGAGGAAAATTCTCGGAGATTCCAAGCTTTGTGAGAATCTAAAGAGGCTCTTCAGACCCCCAAAACCCTGACTGATCCCCCAGAAGGAGCAGCTCTGCACAAACTTTACAAAGCCATGGCCTGCTCTGCTTCACCGCAGGGGCATTTCTGCAGTTTACCTAATCCAACAAAGGCAGTATTTGTCTTGCTACAGTCAGGTAGGGAAGACTTGTAAGACTTGTCCTAACTGTACTTTTATAATCACACACTTCCTGTGCACAATGCTCACTGGGTGTAACTGTAAATAAGGATTGCTTTCATCCTCAAGTTCAAAATGATGAGGTTTCTCCATTGCTTATGCAGTGATTGTGCACTGAGACACAGGGGAATGACAGCTGCCAAGGCCAGCCAAGGGCTTGGTGTTCCTGAGAGGGTGGCTTCAATTAAAGTCTTTTCTATCTCACTGTTACTCTACTTTTACAGTATAATTCACTCTTGCAAATCAAAACTGACTTCATTACAGTGTACCCACATAGTGAAATCTCTATGATCTTTAGTGCTTGAAATCCACAGCACTTCCTAAGTTTTGACAGCAGTTTCCAGGTTTTAACATCAGTTATTGTTCTCATGTGAGCAATACCCCTGAATTCATTTCACTGGAAGATGGAGCAAAGGTGAGGAGCTAATCCAGCACTACAAAGGGAAATCTTGTGACACCTTCAGCTGAAGCTCAGAAGATCTGCCTGCCATTTATACCTCTCATTTACTTCAGTCCAGTTCTTTATGCAAGCTGTATGTTCTGCAGAGACCAATCTTAAAGACAATATTAAAAAGCAGAGAAAGGGTGGAAGTTGCCTGTTTTATTTGTTTATAAACAACATAACTGGAGGTGGCACCTCCATGGCTTGGACAGGAGGACACTGGCTGCAAGAGAGATGCCTCCAGAACCTCTGGAAGCCAGGCTGTGAGCGTACCCTCCAAAGGCAAGCATGGCTCTGTGGTCTCTGTATGCTGAGATATTCCAACATGAGGTGATTTGATTTGAAAGGTGAGTTGCAGAGCTAAGAGGGAGCTGCAGTCCAGCACAGTTTGTCTCCATGAGCAACAAGAGCTCCCAGGCCAAGGCCAGGATTCTCTGACTGATCCTTCCAGAAATCAGCCTTTGCTTCTGAAAGCTCCTTCTGACTTCGGATTTAGTGAATTCAAATGCAGAAAAATCCCTTCCCCAGGGACATGGGCTTGTTCTTCTGACAAAAAGCTGCTCCTGTCCCTTTGCCTCAGCACTTCAGTGCCACTGACCTTGGACCAGGAGCACCTTCCTCCCCCAGAGTTTAGCAAAGTGGGTATTTGAACAGGGAATCCTTAAGCTGTAAAGACCTTTCTGAAACGAGACAAAATTAGGATTGATATCAGTAACTGTATATTTATATTCTGCACTGGCTTCAAACCATACTTAATTTTTAACCAGGTTTGTTATGAGAGGGTTTGTAGCCAAGATTAACATAAAAACACAAAAAGAATCCATAAAAACATCATAAGAGCTCTGATTTCTGAATAAATATATGCTAAATAAGCTAGCTTTGAATGCTGCTCTGACAGTAATTAATTTTCAACCCTTATCTTTACTCACTGTAAGACATAGTTTTCAGACGTATACACTAATTTTCAAAGAAATTGGTCATATATGGCAAGCAAAATTCATGCATGATGTCAATGTAGGCAACACCTTGGTATAATTTCCTTCTAGTTTTCTAGTACAGCTCACACCTTGATTTCGTGGCACAAGATAATTCTATGCTACATTAGCTATGCAAGAATTGCTTAGGGAAAATGAAACCATATTTTTGAATGCTACAGATCAGCATCAGGTGTGCATGACAATCCTAATTAAATAATATTAATTTGTGTACAAAGTGCCCTGGATTCACAACAGTTAGATGTTCAAGCCTTAACAAACAGCACATGACTGAATCAGTGATTTTTGAAAGGTAATCAGCAGCTGGACTGGAACCTATCCAGAATGAAATCCTGCTATATTACACTGCTGCCATGCTGGGAACCAGCACAGCTGCTGATTTCACAAAAATAAGAAATTATATAGACCCTATGCCAGTGCTTAGTCACCCTCAGTGAAACGTGTTCCCTGCTGCTCAGAGGGAGCCTCCTGTGTTTCAGTTTGTGCCTCTGGTCCTGCCCCTGGGCACCAGGACCTGCTGCACTGTGCAGACCACTGGACTGCTGCTTGCTCTGGCAGCAGCTGAGCCAGTGTCAAACACTGCCCCAGAGCCTACAGGCTGCCTGGGAGAAAGCACATTTACTCATGAATAAACTCTGAGGAAAGGAGTGCAGATCTCCATCCCAGCCTGTGTCCATCACTGCAGGCCAGGCTGGCCCAACAGGCACTGTCAGATCTGCTGTGGCTGCTCCTGACCTGTGCCTCCTCCTGCTGTGGTGGTGATGATGGGTTTAGACTGTATGGAGCAAAATCTCTCTAAAAACTGGTTTGTTTCGACTGTGAGCTCACAACTCTCTTCCCTGATACTCTCATAGAGGAATGATTTTAGCTGTCTTATTAGTCCTTCTGCCTTCTTGCCTTATTTAGTGCAGCCAGCCAAGCTATAGAGCTGTATACAGGCTACATGCGATTACAAATAAAGCTGAAATCAAGCAAGATTGCACTAAGAATAAACAAAAGACAAAGAAAAGCAACAGGCAGGAGGGAAAACAAAGTCACCTGCTTTATCTAGTGATGTCTCAGTGCAAGGGTAGGGCGGTGAGAAGGGAGGCCTGGCCTGTCCATGATGGCTGCTCTGAGGAACATCAGCAGCCAGGCTTAGGAAGTAGAGCCAGGAAAGGTGCAAATTCAGAAGATTTCAGGTCCAATCTGTACAAGGATGATTTCTGTGGGACTGGCTCATGATGCCAACTCAGCCAAGACAGACACAGCCCCAAAGGAGTTGTAAATAGACTTCTAATGATACATGCTGCTGCTTTCCCTGGTAAGTATTTTTTCCATTTTTAAGCCTAAAATTCCAAACAACTACTGCTTTATCTTAAAGCTTGATTAAAGCTGACTATGAGTAATCTGACATACTATTCATGTTACTCCTGAGGGGAACAAATGGATCACTCAAAGGCACACTAGGAAACTCTTTAAAGTCTCACTGCGCTGGTTTTGGCTGGGGTAGAGATAACTTTCTTTACAGTAAGCAGCTCAGGGCTGTTTCAAAATTGTGCTGAGAACGGTGTTGATAACAAGGGATGTTTCTGTTATTGCTGAGTGGGGCTCACAGTGTCAAGGCCTTTTCTGCTTCTCTCAGTCTCTTGCCAGGGAGGAGGCTGGGGGAGGAGCAGGAGCTGGGATGGGACACAGCTGGGACAGCTGATCCCTCCTGACCCAAGGGATATTCCAGGCCATACAATGTCATGCTCAGTGGATAAAGCTGGGGGAAGAAGGAAGAAAGGGGAACATTCTGAGTGATGGTGTTTGGATTCCCACGTCACCATTAGGTGTGATGGAGCCCTTCTGTCTTGGAGATGGCTGGATGGCCCATGGGGAAGTGGTGAAAGAATCCCTGGGTTTACTTTCCTTTGCTTGTGTGTGCAGCTTTTACTTAACCTGTTAATTTGTCTTTACCTTGATCCCAGAGTTTTCTTACTTTTACTTTTCCATTTCTCCCTCTCATCCCACCATGGGGGACGAGTCAGTGAGGGGCTGTGTAGGCTGAGGTGCCTGAGGGGGTTAAACCACAACACTGAATACAGAGTGTGCTATGAGCTTTTCAGGAATCTGAAGGCAGTCTCTGTCTGCTGGCCTGGCAGCAAACTGGGCACAGCAGGATAAGTCTGTACCTCTCTGGGAAGCAGTAAGAAAATAGTTACATTATCCAAGACTGGATTCAGTGGAAGTTTCTTTTGCATTATTTGTACCTATTGCTACTGTTGCCCCTCCATGTGTCTGAGGCTGAAGGCGGCCACTGTCTCAAGGAAGTGTGCCTCAAGGATGGTGAGGGCTTGCTGAGCAGGTACCCACAAGCAGAAAGTGCTCACAGAAACATCAAGTTAGTTCCAGGTTACTGTCAGAAGGGATGCCAAAATCTTGATACATTAGTGATTTTCTCTACACTGGCACCTGACCTGTACAGGATCTGTAAAATCTGTGATTTTTTTCTGTTTTAGCCATAGGCTTTTAATCTACTTCTTTCTTTATTGGGAACTTCTGTAAGTAAAATGTGCTTTTTTAGTTTGGGGTCCAGCTCAACCCAAAAGGATTTATGGGCTTTTGATACTTTATTGCATTTTGATACAATATTGTTCCTAGTGTCCCCGACCACAATAATAATCCCAGATCTGGCAGATCTCTACACTGGGAAAGCATTGCACCCTATTTCAGTGTCTTCAGGGTGCAATTCTTCTAGCAGATGTTTAAAACAGGACAAGAAGAGAAGACTATGAAGTTTTAACCGAATTTAGGATGTGGGTGGTTTTGATGCTGCATGTGTCAGGAGATTATGCATATGACGATGTGGCACATCTCACTAATAATTCAATATGGGGAAGAAAAAAAGAGTTAATGCTAAAATATTTGCTTTCCCTACTGAAAAGATAGTCCCCATTACACTGAAGAGTTGCAGCCCAGTTCCTAGTGCTGCTCTAAGCATCTCAGTCAGCATTTTCTTCTCGTTGTTCTAGACCACCACCTAACGGCGAGGCTCAGGCTGGGCCCACTGCCCGGCTGCTGCGCACTGGGGAAGGCCACAGGCAGAGCTCACAGCCCCAGCTCAGCAGGGGCAGGCAGGATCCTGCCAGGAGAAAACCTTCCCTTGCCCTTCCCACTGACCCTTGGGACAGCTCTAACAGGCTAAGTGCACTCCTGCACTTGTGCCAGCAGGGCTATGTGGTATTAAATCTTTTTTGCAGAACTGAACTGTGTGACCTGGATCAGCACTAACAGGCCTCACTAATTGCTTAGGACATTCTTGTCCTAGAGCCTTATTGCTGTAGATTACTGAAGCTTAGTACTTACTCTAAAATAACTTGCTCTATCTGTGACAGTGCAGAGCAATCTCCCAGAACAACGGCAGGCTGGCTTCTGTTCCTTGCCCCGTCCTTCTCACGTGGATCAAGCAGTGCAGTCGCTGAGCTGTCGTCAGTCCAGGCTCTCTCCCATTACTGGTGAAGAAATTAGTTACTCTAAATTAGTTCCCTAATAAATAGTTTCTAACTCTCTTTCTTCCCCTCTGTGGATTTTTTTTTACTTACTTATTGGGAACCTTTAAAAAAAAAAAAAAAAAACCCCAAAAAAAAAACCAGTGCTCCTGCTTTGACGACCTTCTCTATGAAAACAAGCTGTAGCAGTCCCAGTTAAATGCCAATAAGGCCGGCACACTCACTCCCCAGGACGCACTCATGGAAAACACTGGTGAAGTTCTGACTACCCCCATACTGAGCCATGCATGCAAACAAGTAGAAAATGTTCACATAAAATACTCAGTGAAAATGCAACCAGCAGTATCCCAAATAACATAATTTTAATCTGCACCCTTTTCATCTGTTTGGACTCAGTTGTCTCTCAAGTAAGGGACAGGAGTAGTTGCAGTTTTGGCTGAGCTTATCCACCTACTCCCACTCATCCTGTTCCTGCAGCAGCAATCCCTCATCCCCTATTGCTAGTATTTTGTAGGAGTTCTGTATGGACTAACACAACTGTATTAAACCATACCCTATGGAGAACCTGTATGTCTGATATTCACTTCTCCAGTTGTTCACTCTGCCATTTCATCATCACCTCCACCAGGTGGCACCTCACAGGTTAAGCCTTCAGGAAACTCTAAAATTTAGGACAGTCCAGTTTATCCAGAGTCATTAAATTTTCA